>NC_046285.1:79807680-81078514 GCF_004115265.2 Rhinolophus ferrumequinum | reverse complement strand
TTAAATGTAGTTAGCAAATTTTAATCATAAAATTGTCTATACAAACATAAACCCAGGTTCCATTTCTTTGACTGGTTTACTTAAAAATTCTGATACTGGTTTTTCCCAGGAATGAATGAAAATATTAGTTATATGGGTAGTTTTTGTGCATTAACCTTTAAAGGTTTTGTGATCAAGTACTAACTGTAAATAATAAATGTAAGTTTGTTAGCTGTATCTCCATTACCATATATTCAGATTTATTCTAAAATTAAATACAGTATATTTTGAGAACTTGATAAATTTAGAGAAGTAACTTTAAAAAATATGTTAAAATAACATAAAGCAGTACTCATTGATGAACACCTGGTTTCTGTTTAAAGAATGTTATATAAAGTAACATAGTGAAAAAATTATGAAGTCTCTTAAAAAATAACTGTTAAAATGTTGTCTAATAAATTGTTACCCACAGATACATGATGTTCATCTTATATGGCAACTGTTTTCACTGACTTCTCTCTTAACATCTGGTTTTAATGCTATCCCAATATAATTTATTCTTTTTTTTCTCTCTTACTCAATCTACCTTTATTATGATTTATAAAATGTTTATTATCAAAAATTCTGTATAAATAAATATTTCTAGAATAAACTCTACAATGACAAAGTGGCATTTATTAAAATACAAGTTCTTGATTTTTCAGATTCATTCACAGTTTTTTATTTACAAGCAGTAATGCTTTGGAATCATTTAGAGACAAGAGTTTAATCCAGTTCAGAACATATGTAATCTTACTAAGTAGGTAACCAAATAGCATTTTTAACTATATTTCCAGTTATGGCATTGTGACTATTTTGACTTGGTGTGTTTTGTTTGTTTTTCTTTTTTTGATGTGGTGATTAACATTAAACTTCATTAGATTTTCCACGTGTTTTCTGATGCTTGGGAGTTTGTTATTAGGGATCTCATTTTTGCAGTATTTTTGTTCAAAAATATACTTATATATCCCTCATGGGCATTATGCTAATGAAATAAGTCAGACAAAAAAGACAAATACTGTACGATTCTCTCTTATATGTAGAATCCTAAAAAACAAAAAAACCAACCCAAGATCATAGATAACAGAGAACAGGTAGGTGGTTGTAAGAGACAGGGGGTGGGCATTGGAAAGTGGGAGAAATGGGTGAACTCTTTAAAATATAAATCAATTGAATAAAAAAATTTTTTAAATATATTCTTATAAATTATATTTTGATATGACTACATACTACTTCTTTCTCTTTAAAGACCAGCTTAAATTCTATTTCCTTTAGAAAGTCATTTGCATATATCTACTCCAAATTAATCTTTTATACTGAACTACTGTACCAATTTATGATACCTCTCTAATAGTAGTAATACTTTGAATACTTTATTATAGTTATGATATGCGTATCTTACCTGCCGTGTTAGATGATAAATTACTTCAAGTTAGATCCATTTTTCCATTCCTGATAGTACATTACATCTTGAACATGTATTGGGCAAACTGTGTGCTGAAAAATTTTAAAAATCTGTTTGATGGATATTTTAAATGCTCCAGAACAATTTATTCTTTAAATAAATATTTATTCTGAATGGAAGTTCTAATTTTTAAATTCAGACTTTTATGTTTGAGTTTATTAAAGTAAATCTGTTTATTTCCTTTAGTCTACATTCAGTTTTTTTTGTTTGTTAGTTTGTTTTTAATTCCGAGAAAACTGACTTAGAGGAAGTCATTGGAAAACCTGGGTATGTTTTAAAAAATGAGCACTCTATACTCCCTTCCCTTTCCACACACATGCTGTAAATATTATTTTACAGTGTTAAAGTGGGGATATGTTTTTCTTTAAGAGACAGTTAAACTATAGACAATTGATATCTTGAGAAGATTACACCATTTATATAAATGAATATCCATGAAAGAAAGAGAGGCGGTGAGACATGGTAAAAACCCTGGCAAGACTCAGAAAGTGAAGGCAGAAACTTCTTGTTTTTTTAGAGTGGTATTTTAATAGTTGTCCCTGATGGAGAAAGCTGACTTGAGCAGAGAACACCAGTGACACTGGAAAAAAGCTTCTAACTTGTCCTGCCCAGATGAGAAAAGCTTTCACTGAAAAAAGCTAAAGTACTTAATGGATAGGCAGCATCTCTTGTGGGTGTGCTTTACTGAATGTGGCCTAAAGTAATATTTGATCCTGATGGAAAGTAATCAGCCAGGCAGAATGTGAGCAGAGCTAAAAACTTCAGAAATATGTGTTTCTTCAACATGTATTTGTTGAGCATCAACTATGTAGCAGACTAGGTGCTAAATTTGAAACAGATCAGAAGAGATGACCCACTCCTCATGTAGTATAATTTAATAAATAGGAGAGACAGACAGACAAATGCATAGTAAGCATATTTTGTGTTAATTCTTATCAATTCTGATGAGTGGTTTGAAGGTAAAACACAGGATACTATCAAAAAGTAAAGATTGGATGGATAACAGCAGGATAGCAACTTATACTTTATATAAAAAGCAACTACGAGGATGATGGATCAGTAAAAACGCTATCTGAGGCATTTCAGAAGGACCTATGAAATACATTGTCTTGACTGTCATCCTTGATTCCTCCTTCCTCATCTCCCACGTCCATTTAAGCACCATTTCCTGCTAACACTTATCCCTTAAGTATTTCTCAAAACTGTGTCCTACTCTCTACTCCTCATAGCCACTGGTCTGGTGAAGGCCTCGCTGCCTGCTGCCTGCACTACCACGGCAGCCACTGTGTTGGATTCCCACCTCCACTCTTACCCTACTCAAGGGGTGTGCTAACAAACACCCCTCCACCCCCTCCCCCAAATCCTTTGTGACCAGCTCAGGCATAATTTTGCAAAAATCTTTCACTGATCCATTCCATCCCGAGAATGAGTCCCGGTGCTTATCTGTGCATATCTCCATTAATACTTTTACCAATCACATTATTGTATGATTATCTGCGACCAGGAACTATCTTACTTTTCTATCTCTAGGGCCTAGTGATAGTAGGTACTCAATAAATATTTTTAGGTGAATAAGTAAATGATTTGCCTTAAATTGGTGTCCATATTCTGTAACTACTAAGTAAGTTTGTTAATATTCAATATTTTTTAATAGTCATTCCCCCATCACAAAAAAAATCAGACTCACTGATTTGAGCAGATATTTGGTCTTAATAATTTGTGCCTGTTAATGAGACCTTTATGAGGTGTTTGCTACCTAGTGAGAACAGTGCCATCTATTGGCTATTATCCAAATTGTATCCACTATCCAGGATGGAGCATAAAGCACTATTCAAACATTTTTAGGAAAGCTCACCTATGAAAAATTTTCTCATGAGTCTGTACAAGAATAAAACTAACCACCACATGTATGGTAAAAACAAATGAAGTAATTTAGTCAGGTATCCCAGCAAAAGAGAATGATACCATGTCCTGACATAATAACAGAGAACGTGTACCATTAGTATATGGTGTATTTATATGCCAGCTCATTCCCAAAGAAACTGAGATGCCTATTATTCTTTGATCGAAAAAAAACACATCTAAGCCAAACTATAATACAAATGAACACTCACTCTCATTTTTCAAAAAATAAAGTGATACATTATGATTTAAATAGAATTTTTTCCCAAAAAAACTTTTAAAGTTTTCATGAAACCATAAAAGTATAAGGGAAAAAAATCTCTTGCAAATAAGCCTCTAAACTATGGATAATTGTCATTTAATGGTATGAAAATGTACCATAGCCATTGTACGAAAGGTCATGGTTCTATTCTGAGTAACTTGTGCTACATACATAATTGAAAAATGAAAAAAATGTTCATTGTTGTTGTTTTTACTTCAGTCACTGATCTAACATTTAAATTTAATCAGCAGAAATAAGACTACATTTGATTTGGCTGATGACAAGCAATTGCCAGACTAGTAGCTGCCATGCTGTGGGCATGTATAGTTGCTACAGTGTTTTATAAATAGACAAAGATGATTTAAGGTGATGGTAGGCCAGCAAAAAATTAGTGAGCCTTGCTGTGCTGCTAGATTGCCTTTGCTCTTAAGAGTTTCAGAAATAACATTTCCATTATTGTTAAAAGAAATAGTTTAAGATACACAGAATGGGGAGATATAATGTTAAAAATAGTTTCTTAAATTTTAGTCATATATTGACTCTCTTCAAAGAGAAAAAATTCTTGTTACCCCCTCACCTTTAGTCTTTGATGCTATATCATAATGTTGCCGTGTGTGTGTGTGTGTATGTGTATATATATATACATACACATATATATACATACACACTTATAACTAGATTTAAACTCCTTACAGTTATAGTGTCTATATAACTAAAACCATAATACTAATATTAATAATGAAATTGTAGTAACAATACTAATATTAGGTAGCACATAAAACTCTTGCTATGTGTGAGGCACTTTAGATAGATAGATTGATAAATATAGATAATGTACAGACACACACACACACACACACACACACACACATTTAATCTTTGCAATAATCCTATGAGGTAGACAATAAAACCCTGCAATAGTACACCCCAGGAGACAGAAAACTGAGCTATAAATCCTAAACAGTCTGGCTCCAGAGCTCATAATTTTTAAAATCCCACTTACAACATTATGGCGGGATTTTTCATTACCATTACTATATCCATTTTATAGATAAGGAAACTGAGGCACAGATAGGCTAAATGAATTGTTCAAGATCCCACAGCTAATATATATTAGTTCTGAAATTTAAACCCAGGTAATCTAAACTCCAGAGCCCATACTTTTTGCATATTTAGGTATCTCTCAAATTTAGATATTAATATAAATTTACTGCCAAAATTTACAAATTAAAAATAAAGTTTCAAAATCAGTGAAAATAGAACTTAACCAATTTAGTATTAACAATCTTAATTTAATGTAGACAGTATTGTTTTACTTACATTGAATTTCCAATGTTTCATTTATTAATAGACTTACCTGCATGCTTTATGTTTCATATATTGCATGAGTGAGTTTGAGATTTTTGTTATTGTAATTATTTTAATTTTTCTATTTTGATAAATAAGCTTATTTTATTCACTGAGCCATTTGATGATAGAGTCATTTATAATGCAACCAAAAGTAATGAAATGCTGAAAAAAACTTAAAAATCTATTTAACGAAATATTCTAGTTTATTTCTACTCTCACTGCTATGGCAATTATTGCAAGTTGGTATATACAGAGATCAGTAGAACATCAGTTTAAATGATGGATACAAAAAGGAACGCTATAGCTCAGGATTTTTGAGTTTGCTTTATCTGTACTGCCCTGCTGTTTCATGTGATATGCCTCACTTCTTCCACTACTTTTTTCTTTTCAATCTACTGCAGAACCCCTCGCTATTGTAGAAGAGTATTATGACATTGTTTGGCCTGCTTTTGACACAAAGTGTCTGACTTTTTTCTTATTAGCCCAGAATAATACTTCCAGTAGGAATTCAAATAGTATTTTAATTTACCTTAATAAAAAAAGACAGTGTCTCAATTTAGTGTGTAATTTGAGAAATTAAAGACTTAGTATTTTGTGAAAATGCCTTAGTTGCAAATTATAACTTTAATAAGAATCATTTTGTCTTTGTAAGTGCCAGAAAATTTAATGTGAATACAGCAATGGAAGTGAGGTCATTGTTGCCATTTGACATTTTGGATAGGTGTCCTTAGCAGCATTTAGACATGCTTAAGGATACATGAAAAGCAAACACCAGCACTTTAGGGGACCACATGACACCAAACTTGATTATGAACAGAAACATAAATCCTGAGACTGAAATTACATTGACTTGCTTGGTAATAAGTGGGGCAGTCTGAGCCTTTCATCCTAGAACACCAGACTATGCATTCTTTTCTAGTGCACATGGAACATTCTCCAGGATAGACCATGTGTTGGGACACTACACAGCCTCAGCAAATTTAAGAAGATTGAAATCATACCAAGCACATCCTCCAACCACAGATTTGAAATTGGGTATCAACTACAATAAGGAAGCAGGAAAAACCACAAGTACTTGACTAACAACATGCTACTAAGGGGCGACTGGGTCAAAGAAGAAATAAAAGGAGAGATCAAACGATACACAGAAACAAATGAGAATAAAAATACATAGTATCAAAATTATCCAGAAGCAGCGAAAGCAGTATTAAGAGGGAAATTTATATTATCACAGGTCTATCTCAAAAAAAACAAGAAAACTCCCAAATAAGCAACCTCACATTACATCTTAAAGAACTAGAAAAAGAAGCACAAGTGAAACCCAAAGTCAGCAGAAGAAAGGAAATAATAAAAATTAGAGCAGAATTAAATGAAATAGAGAACAAAAAAACAGTAGAAAAATATTAATGCCACAAAGAACTCATTCTTTGAAAAGATTGATAAAATTGACAAACCCCTGGCTAGACTCACTTAAGAAGAAAGAGAAAAGACATAAACAAAATTAGAAATGAAAGAGGAGAACTTATGACAGATACCATTAAAATACAAAGGATCATCCAAGAATACTATGAAGGACTATAAGCCACCAAATTCAATAATCTAGAAGAAGTGGACAAGTTCATAGATATAAGTACCTTCCTAGACTGAATCAAGAAGAACTGAAAAATCTGAATAGATCAATCAATAGTAAGGAAATGGAAACAATCATGCAAAAGCTCCCCAAAAGCAAAAGTCCAGGACCAAATGGCTTCAATAGGGAATTCTACCAAACATTCAAAGATGATTTAATACCTGTCCTCCTCAAACTCTTCCCAAAAAAATTTAAAAAGAGGCAGTACTTCCTAATTCATTTTATGAGACCAACATTATACTGATACCAAACCTGTTAAGGATAAACAAGAAAACTACAGACCAGTATCTGTGATAAATACATATGCAAAAATCATACTATCAAATTGAGTACAATAAATATATTAAAAAGATTATACATCACGATCAAGTGGCATTCATCCCATGGGCACAAGGGTGGCTTACCATACTCAAATTGATCAATGTGATATACCACATAAACAAAATAAAAGTGAAAAATGGTCATATCAGTAGATGCAGAAAAAGTATTTGACAAGATACAAAATCCATTTATGAGTAAAATACTTAATAAAATAGGTATAAAAGGAATGTACCTCAACATAATAAAAGCCATATTCGACAAACCCTCAGCTAATACCATACTTAATGGAGAAAAATTGAAACTTTTTCCTCTAAAATCAGGAATGAGACAGGGATGTCCCACTGTTATTCAACAAGTAGTATAAGTCCTAGCCAGAACAATCAGGCAAGAGAAAGAAATAAAAGGCATCCAAATTAGGAATGAAGAAGATAAATTGTCACTTTTTGTAGATGACATGATTCTTTATGTAGAAAAGTCTAAAGACTCCACCAAAAACTATTAGAAGCAATGAACAAGTACAGTACAGTTGCAAGATACAAAATCAACGTACAGAGAAGTCCATTGCATTCCTATATACTAACAATGAAATTTCACAAAAAGAAATGAAAAAACACTTCCTTTTGCAGTTGCAATAGAAAGAATAAAATACCTAGGAATAAATTTAACAAAGGATGTGAAAGACCTGTACACTGAAAACTATAAGACATTAATAAAAGAAATTGAAGAAGACACAAAGAAATGGAAAGATATTCCGTGTTCATGGATTGGAAGAATCAACGTAATTAAAATGGCCATATTTCCCAAAGCAATATAGAGATTTAATACAGTGCCCATCAAAATCCCGATGACATTTTTTCAAGAAATAGAACAAAAAAAAATCTTCAGATTTGTATAGAATCACAGAAGACCCTGAAGAGCCAAAGCAATCCTAAGAAAAAAGAACGGCTGGAGGTGTCACACTCTCTGACTTTAACCTATACTACAAGGCGATAATAATCAAAACAGTATGGTATTGGCAGAAAAAACAGATACACGGAACAGAACAGTGGAACAGAATTGAGAACCCAGAAATAAACGCACGTATACAGAGGGTGCCAAAAAAATGTATACACATTTTAAGAAAGGAAAACTCTATTAAAATTGTAATACTCAATGTGTACCAATAACAAAAGATGAATACAAGACACGTTTGATTTCTGCAATCACAAGAGGTGCTCAAAGTGGTTACCATCAGCATCCAGACACTTTTGATTATGGCGAACTACTGCTTGAGCAATGTTGAACAAAGTGCCCACTTGTATACATTTTTTTGGCATCCCTAGTATAGGGGCAGATAATTTTTGACAAAGGAGCCAAAAACACACAATGGAAAAAAGAAAGCCTCTCCGATAAATGGTGCTGGGAAAATTGAAAAGCCACGTGAAAAAGAATAAAACTAGACTGCTATCTGTCATCATGTACCAAAATTAACTCAAAATGGATCAAAGACCTACACATAAGATCTGAAACAGTAAATTGCATAGAAGAACGAATAGGTACTAAACTTGTGAATCCTGGGTTCAAGAGAATTTTATAAATTTGATCTCAAAGGCAAGGGAAGTAAAAGCAAAAATAAAGAATGGGACTATATCAAACTAAAAACTTCTGCACAGCAAAAGAAACCATCAACAGAAAAAAGGGAAGCAGCCAACTGAATGGGAGCAGATATTTGCAAACAACACCTCTGATAAAGGGCTAATATCCAAAATAGTACTTGTACCATTCAACAACAACAACAAAAAACAATCCTGTTAAAAAATGGGCAGAGGACCCGAGCTGACACTTCTCCCAAGAAGACATACAAACGGCCAACAGATACATGAAAAAGTGCTCAACTTCATTAGCTGTTAGGGCTATGCATATCAAAACCATATTGAGATAACCACCTCACACCTGTTAGAATGGCTATTATCAACAAAACAATAATAATAAGCGTTGGAGAGGTTGCAGAGAAAATGGAGCCATCATAAACTGCTGGTTGGAATGTAGATTGGTGCAGCCACTATGGCAAACAGTGTGGAGGCTCATCAAAAAATTAAGAATAGAATTACCATACAAGCTGTTAATCCCTTTTCTGGGTATCTACCCAATCTGAAAACATTTATCTGTAAAGATATATGTACCCCTATGTTCATTGCGACCCAGCAATCCCTCTGCTGGGTATGTAAAACATTCATAAAGACATATGTATTCATATATTCATTGCAGCATTATTCACGGTAGCCAAGACATGGAAACAACCAAAATGTCCTTTGATAGATGATTGGATAAAGAAGGTGTGGTACATATACACAATTACTTGGCCATTTGAAAAGTTGAAATACTGCCATTGCGTCAATGTGGATGGATCTTGAGATTGTCATGCTAAGTGAATAAGTCAGACAGAAAATGTCGAGAACCATATGACTTCACTCATAAGTGGGATATAAAACTGAAAGCAACAAGCAAACAAGACAAACAAAAACTCATAGACACAGCAACAGTTTAGTAGTTACCAGAAGGTAAGGGAGGCGGGAGGATGGTAGAAGAGGGTAAAGGGGGTTATATATATGGTGATGGAAGGAGAACTGACTCTAGGTGGTGAGCATACAATGTGATATATAGATGATGTTTATAGAAATGTTTCTTGAAACATGTATAATTTTATTAACCATTGTCAACCCAATAAATTTAATTTTAAAAAGTGGGGCACTCATATGCTTTCATTAGTAGTTTTTATTAGAGAATCATGAAAGACACATTTTAAAATTCTCAAATATCGTTCTCACAGGGATCCTCCTTGAACAGATTCTTAGGCTTCTTGGACTCCAGGTTAGAACTGTGCTTTAGAGGTTGTGATAGAGACATTAATCCACTGAAATACTACCATTTAACAGTCTCCTAGCAACACAAAGAGACATGGTGACATTTGAGCATTATTGGTGTACCAAAGTAGTTCCATATTCCAGATTTTTTTGTACTGTTTAATCTGAACCATTCTAGAAGACAATATTAAAATAGGACCAAACTTCTTTTTGCAAAAGGTGCTCTACTGACTTTTGCCCTTCTAGTTAAGGTGTTTTTCAGTGTCTCCCAAGTGTCCGGCAGTTTTGAGAATTGCCTCATGTGCATTCACGACAAATGTCCCAGTAGTCTTGATTAAAACAAACAAACAAACAAAGAAGGCCTTCACCTCTTCTTTGTAAATCTCCCTCTGTTTTGACCCTTGCCGGTCCCACTAGGAAGTGCCGTATGTGCAAGGTATTTCTCTTTGTACCAGCTCATGTGATTGGTTTTCCTGCATGAACTTGTGTCAGAATTTCCTTTTTAATACTACATTCTGATATGGGGAGAGAACAGCTAAGCATGAATGCCTCATACTCCTGAGTATTTTTAGGGAGATTATAGTGAAAGTAATTTCTCTTTTCTTAGGACACATAACTAAGACCCAAAGTAGAGGAGAGAGGCTGGTGCAGCAGTATGGATCAAAGAGAAATTGGAGTGATAGATCCATATTCTAAATTTGGAAATCACAAATCTCATAGCTAAAACATTGTTTTGAGGTTTAACTTGTCTACTTTAACCCACTCTTCCCTGAGGAATGCCTTCTTTGCTAAGCCACTTCTTGGTCCAACACTAGGTTTTTGATAGACCAACTCCAAGGCTGACCAGGCACAAGCCCTGAAATGTGTGAATTTAAGTCCATTTAATTTTAATATGGGTCGACCAGCTACATGTATAATGTGTGTTGGTGAGTGGAACATTGAGTGGGCCCAAATACCACATTTTATGTTATTTTTCTAATCAGGATAGTGTTCTACTATACTTAATCATTAAAAATACATTGTCTCCAGATCTTTTTCTCCATGCATGCCATTAGTTTTTTTGTTGTTGCATGATCATTATTAACAATTCCAAATTTTGAAATGAATTTTGTAATAAAATGGATTTATTAATAAGGTTCACTACCAGCATGCATACATGTACTGCTTGCAACTTCTCTTCCCACAGGATGGAGACCCATTGCATGTTTTTTAATTTCCCATTCCCTCACCTTCCTCCACTTTGGCAACCATCAGCTTGTTCTCTATATCTATAGGTCTGTTTCTTTTTGGCCTTGTTCATTCTTTTATTTTTTATTTTTTTAGATTCCATATATAAATCAAGTCATACAGTATTTGTCTTTGCCTGACTTATTTCACTTAGCATAATACCCTGTAGGTCCATCCATGTTGTCGCAAATGGTGACATTTCATACTGTTTTAAGCTGAATAATAGTCCAGTGTGTGCGTGTGTGTGTGTGTGTGTGTGTATAAATATACATACACATATACTAGGTTGGTGCAAAACTAATTGCAGTTTTTGCAATTTTTCAGCCTTTTAAACCACAGTTTCTTTTGCACCAACCTCATACACACACACACACACTCATACTCACACACACACACACACACACATATATATATTACATCTTTTTTATCCATTCATCTATTTATGGACAACTAGGTTGCTTCCATCTTGGCTATTACTAATAATGCTGCAGTGAACATAGGGGTGAATATATTGTTTTGAATTAGGGTTTTTATTTTCTTTGAATAAATACCCACAAGTGAAATTGCTGCATCATATGGTAGCTCTATTTTTAATTTTTTCAGGAACCTCCATTCTGTTTTCTGTAGTGGCTGCACTAATTAACAATTCTACAAAGAGTGTGTGAGGGTTCCCTTTTCTCCACATCCTCACCAGCACTTGTAGTTTGTTGATTTATGGATGATAGCCATTCTGATAGATGGGAGGTGGTATCTCATTGTGATTTTAATTTTCAATTTCCCTGATGATTAGTGATTTTGAGCTTCTTTTCATATGTTTTTTGGCCATCTATATGCCCTCTTTAGAAAAATGTCTATTCTAATCCCCTGTCCATTTTTTAATCACATTGTTTGTTCTTTTGGTGTTGAGTTGTATGAGTTCCTTATATAGTTTGGATATTAACCCTTCATCAGCTGTGTCATTTGCAAATATCTTTTCCATTCAGTAGATTGTCTTTTTGTTTTCTTGATGGTTTTCTTTGCTGTACTAAAACTTTTTGATGTAATCCCATTGTCTATTTTTTCTTTTGTTGCCCTTGCCCAAGGAGAAATATCCCAAAAGATATTACTAAGAGTGATGTCAAAGAGTTTACTGCCTGTATTTTCTTCTAGGAATTTTATAGGTTCAGGTCTTGCATTTAAGTCTTTAGTCCATTTTGAGTTTATTTTGGTATACAGTGTAAATAAGTAGGCCAATTTCATTTTTTTTGCATGTGTCTGTCCAGTTTTCCCATTACCACTCATTGAAGAAACTGTTTTTACCCCAATGTATATTCTTGCCTCCTTTGTCATAGATTAGTTGACCATATAAGTGAGGATTTATTTTTGAGCTCTATTCTGTTTCATTGATTTTTATATCTGTTATTATGCCAGTACCATATTGCTTTGATTATTGTAGCTTTGTAGTGTAGTTTGATATCAGGGAGCATGATGTCTTCCATTTTGTTCTTTCTCAAGATTTCTTTGTCTATTTGGAGTCTTTTGTGATTCCAAATAAATTTTAGGGTTAGTTGTTCTAATTCTGAGAAGAATGGCATTGGTATTTAATTCTGAGAAGAATGCCATTGGTGTTTTAATAGAGATTACACTGAATCTGTATATTGCTTTAGGTAGCAAGGACATTTTAACAGTATTAAGCCTTCCAATCCGTGAGCAAGATAAATGCTCCATTTATTTGTATCGTCTTCATTTTCTTTCTTCAATGTCGTATCTTTTACAGAGTACAGGATTTTCCTCTCTTTGGTTAAATTTATTTGTAAATACTTTATGATTGTTGATATAATTATAAATGGGATTGTTTTCTTAGTTTCTCCTTCGGATTATTTGTTATTGCTGTATAGAAATGCAACAGATTTCTGTGTATTGATTCTGTGTCCTGCAACTGCACTAAATTTATTTATTAGTTCTAATAGTTTTTTTTTTGATGGCATATTTAGGGTTTTCTCTATATGGTATCATGTCATCTGCAAATTTCCTGTCCAATTTGGATGTCTTTTTTTCTTTTTTCTCTGCTTATTGTGGCTAGGACTTGTAATATTACATTGAATAGAAGTGGTAATAGTGGGCATCATTGTCTTGTTTCTGATCTGAGAGAAAAAACTTTCACCTTTTCACCATTGAGTATGATACTGGCTGTGGGTCCTTCTATACCCGCTTTGTTGAGAGTTTTTAATTACACAAGGTATTGAATTTTGTCAAATGCTTTATCTGCATCTATTGAGAGGATCATATGGTTTTTATGCTGTGTTAATGTGCTGTATTATGCTGATTGATTTACAAATGTTGAACCATCTTTGTATCCCTGGGATGAATCCCACTTGGTCATGGTGTGTAATCCTTTTAATGTATCATTGAATCCAGTTTGCTAATATTTTGTTGAGAATTTTTGCATCTATGTTCATTGAGGATATTGGCCTGTAGTTTTCTTTTTTTTACATGTCTATGTCTGGTTTTGGTACCAGGGTAATGCTGGCTTCATAGAATTAATTTGGAAGCATTCCTTCCTCTTGAATGTTTTGAAATAGTTTAAGAAGGGTAAGTGTTAATTCTTCTTTGAACACTTGGTCGAATCCACCTGTGAAGCTATCTGTTCCTGAACTTATATTTGTTGGGAGTTTTTTTAATTATTGCTTCAATTTCATTGCTAGTAATTGGTCTGTTTAGAGTTTGTATTTTTTCCTGGTTAGGCCTTGGAAGATAATATACTTCTAGAAATTTATTCATTTCGTCTAGATTCTTGAGTTTGTTGGCATGTAATTGTTAATAGTATTCTTTAATGATTCTTTGTATTTTTGTGGTGTCAGTTGCAACTTCTCTTTCATTTATGATTTTATTTATTAGGGGTCTCTTTTCTTGATGAGCTTGGCCAAAGGTTGTCAATTTTATTTATCTTTTCAAAGAACCAGCTGTTAGTTTAATTGGTCTTTTCTATTTTTAAAATTTCTATCTCATTTATTTCTATTGTGATCTTAACAAGTTCCTTCCTTTTGTTTACTTTGGATTTTTTCCAGTTTTCTTCCTCTAGTTGATTTCTAGTTTCATGCCCTTGTTGTTTGAAAAAAATACTTGCTATGCTTTCAGTCTTCTTGAATTTGCTGAGGCTTGTTTTGTCGCCTAATATGTTTCTATCCTGGACAATGTTCCACGTGCATTTGAAAAAAGGTATATTCTGCAGTTTTTGGATGAAATGTTCTTAGAATATCTATTAAGTCAATGTGGTCTAATATGACATTTATAAGGCCATTCTTTTCCTATAAATTTTCTGTCTAGATGATTTACCCATGGATGTGGATGGCTTATTAAAATCCCCTGCTGTTACTGTAATACTGTGGATTTCTCCCTTTATGTCCATTAATAATTGCTTTATATATTTATGTGCTCCTATATTTGGTGTGTAAGTATTTATAATTGTTATAGCCTCTTCTTGGATTTACCCCTTAATAATTATTTAATATCCTTTGTCTTTTTTTTGCATTTTTTGTTTTAAAGTCTATTTTGTCGGATATGAGTATTGCTACTCCAGATTTCTTTTAATTTTATTTGGATGTTTTTTCATCTTTTTACTTTCAGTCTGTATGTGGTTTTTTTATTTGAAGTGAGTCTCTTGTAAGCAGCATATAGGTGGGTCATATTTTTTAATCCATTTAGCTTTTTTGTTGGAGTATTTAATCCACTTACATTGAAGTAATTATTGATAAGTATGTGGTTATTTTCATTTTGTTAATTATTTTTTGGTGGTTTTTATAGTTCTCTTACCTCTGTTTCTTTCTTCTCTTGTTCTCTTCCCCTGTGATTTGCTGTTTTTCTTTAGTGTTTTGATTGGGTTTCTTTCTCTGTTTTTTGTGTATCTTTTGTAGGTTTCTGATTTGTGGTTACCATGAGGGTAATGTGTGTCATTCTATATCTATAACAATCTATTTTAAGCTGATAGGCATTTAAGTTGGAATATTCTATAAGGAGTGCATTTTTACTCCATTCTCCATGCTTTATGTTATTGTTGTCATGTTTTAGTCTTTTTATGTATTATAGTATATGTCTTAACTACTTATTGTAGTTTGATATTTTTTTTTCTTTTGTCCTTCATAGTAACTTTTAAATGTTTAATTTGCTGTATTTGTTAAATATTTGACTTTATCTGGAGATTTTTTCCCCTTTCTCACATTTTCTTTCTGGTTATGGGCTTCCCTTTTCGGCTTAAAGAAGGCCATTTAACATTTCTTGTAAAGTTTTTTAAATGGTGATGAACTCCTTTAGTTTTTACTTATCCAGGAAACTCTCTCTCCTTCAGTTCTGAATTATTGGGAATCTAAGATAGATTCTTGAAATGAAAATCTTATGACAAAGGCTATGAATATTTTAGATATTCTTAATGTATAGTAAGTACTCTCTCATTTTCTGGTTAGTAGACAATTTTGCATACTTTAAATTTTAACATTGTCATTGTTTTTAATAGATATACTATATTTCATTAAGTAGATTTATCTAACTAATTCATTCATTATTGTCGGAGATTTAAGTTATTTCCTGGTTTTCACTGTTGTAAGGTATCTGAAATATCTGAATAATCACAGCTCTTTCATATTTTAAATAGTTTCCTGAAGGTCCCAGAATTGGAAGTATTTTCTCAAAGAGTATGAGTACTTTCAGGTCTTCTTTCACATTTTTCAAATTGCTTTCTAAAAGTGTTTTTATCAATTTATAACAGCACTAGTGAAATACGAGTGGTTTACATCATTGGCTAGCTTTAGCTATCATTTATATATTTCTAATTTGCATATTTTAATAATAATGACAGAAAATTCTAATAGAAAAATTTAAGGGAGAGTTTGATTTGCTGTCTTTTTTGTCTTTTTTACTGTATGTGTTGTCTTCTGCTTTTTTATTCTCTTATCTTTCAGGAATTAGTGATTTTCTTAACAACTTTTAGAAACTTTTTAACTGAAGTTATAAACTCTTAGATTTGTTGCTAATAATTTTGGTCACTAATAATGGTCACTGTGTTGCCATTTTATTTTAATTTTGTGTTGCCAATTAATTTTGTTATAAAATTGAATATTTTATGCAGTCAAATATCAGTCTTTTCCTTTATGATTTCTTCTTTGCTTCAAAGCCTAAAATGTGAATGTCACACCAAATATAGGAGCACATAAATATATAAACCTAAAATGTGAATTCTGCCTCACTCTGTTAGGTTGAACCAAATGTAATTGCCACTTTTATAGTTAAAAATGATTGTGTATCAGCATTTCATATGGTTTCAGCCTAAAGTTTTTTAAAAATATGTTCATTTTCCTTATTGGAATATTTTGTTTCTCATGGCCTCATGAGCAAACAGAAAACAAAATAGATGCAAAAACCAACCTTTAAAAAAATTATGCTTTTTAAGAATGTGAAAAATCAGCTGCCCTTTTGATAACAGGGTCCATTCTTTAAAAAAAAAATAATAAAGTGGGTGTTAGTCAAGTGGTAAAGAGTTGTGGTTATCATATTCAAATTACTATAATAACGTATTGTTTCATTGCCCTTTATTAGTAGATTTTTTAAAAGTGGATAAAGCTGTACTTTTGATTTTATTAGTATGGAAATTTTCATGAATAAAAATAGGGCTTAATTTCCCTCGTTTTTTAGGACAGCAAGGAGGGGTCATGAGGTGACTAGCATAAATACAGAGGGATATGATTATTTTAGAATGAAAGCGTAAGAAATAATGTATTGATAATATATATGTATCTATGTATGTATATTACTTGGACTCTACATTAGAATTCTAAAAGAAAAATACCGTAGCAACATAGGTTAGAAATCAAGGCTCTGCCAATATTTTTTAATCATGACTAACAACACCCACGGTTTTGGGCTTTCCTTAGCAGAGGTCATTAATTATGGTGAATTGTGAAGTGGTTGTGATTAGACTAATGTCAACTAAAAAGCCAGTATTTGACCATCTACATCATTTTCACGTATTACTTAAGCCAGTTACTGATCACTGGTCTCCTGAAGCAAAAGGCTAGTACATTTATCCATTATAAAATTCACCTTCTAGAAAAATATCTTTTACCTCATGTAGTAGCAAGAATGGGTGTCAAATGTCAGATTACAGGCAAAACTTAAATAGTTCTTGCAGTTTTTACAGCAAACGAGTATACTAAATTGTATGACATAAACATACATGAACTGTAAAAAAAAATTAATCTTCAAAATTTTTTAATTCTTTAAAGATTTTTCCTTTTGTCATAATGCCCATTTTACTTAGTCCATCCAATGAAGTCCTACTTAGAAAACACAGGTAGAATTAGGTATAGAGAAGAAAATAAAAATTGTTACCATTTTGCTGTATATTTTCTAGTTCTTCCTAGGACATGCATTTTATTTTTACCTTTTTTTTTAACAAATCTGGATTATTTTACATATGTAGTTGTGTAGTCTTCTAAAAATATAATTTTAACATTCCCTCATGTTATTTAATGTCTTTAAAACATTTGAAAAATTCACCACTGTGCTGCTTTTATCATGCGGTTGGAGCATAATTTATTTAACAATTCTTCCATTGGTCTTACTCTTCTATTTTTCAAAAACATTGTGATGAGTACCCTCTAATGGATGAGGAAACTGAAGTCCTTAGAGATTACATGATCAAGACTACACTACAGGTGTTTTGATACCCAATCATTCTTTTTCCTTGTTCCTTCTTCTTTCACCTGTATAAAACTTGGGGGACATGTGAAACATACCCTGATTGCAAATATTCCATCTAGAAAATATCTTAGTAAATCATTCAAATCAAATAAATTATAGTTTACAACACATTTATGGAAACATAAAAGAAATAAAATATTTATTTGACCTTTTGGAGGTTTATTTGCGTTATTGCTCATTTTGAAAGCAATGGTTCAAACAACTGAGATATTTAATGGATTTTTTGAGGAGAAAACATGTTTTTAAAAACTTTCTAGTACTGCTACCTCTTGTCCTTTAGTGGGGAAAACACTTCAAAAATGTAATTTTGGAAGCTCTTTTAGAGACAAAGTAAAGTAACTGCATTCAAAGAAGAAAATATAACTTGGAATAAAACAGAAAGTTTTGTCAAGACTGTTAAAAACTTATCTGAAGTCAGTAAAGCAAAGAGAAATAGGTGGACTATTCCAGATAATTGGTACTGCAGAGAGCACCATTCCCTTCCCAGCAGTCATGAAGTGATACAAAAGGAGAGAGACAAAGTCAAAAAGCAGAAAGAAAAATAGTCACAGGGAATAAGTTTCTTAGAAAAAGCTGTTGTGATGCTACAAAGGATTTTTAAAAATAGGAAGTATTATTTTAAACTGAATCCTAAAAAGACCAGAAACGGCATTTATGTAATTGTTTAAAATAATGTCTTGTAGATCAACCTAAAATGTTAATATTTATGGACCAAAAGTTGTGCTTATGCTTAAAATTGTGATAGCAAAAGTCGATAGCTATAAAGACGTTGAAAAAAGATTCTAAAACAGAGTTTAGAACTGTATGAATGTTTATCCTTATATGTCACCACACACTCTTTCCTTGTAGAAAAAAATTTAGGAAACTGAAATTATTTGTGTTTGACCTTTCAAAATATAAACAACTGTATCATTGATTCTAATTTTACTTTAACCTCACTGCCATGTCTGGAAGTATTAGTAAACATAACTTGTTTTGCATGGAATTATTTTAGAATTTCTGAGAGGCCTCACATACAAGTGCAAATAGCTGATACATATAAAAAGCCCAAACTCCCTACTTCTATGGGAGAATCTCTTGGTTTAGCTGTTGAAAAAAAGTTCCCAGTTTTTGACTGGAGTTTATGTAAACATTTCTACTCAGTGGCACAATTGTGTAGCCATCATGGGTTTGCACTTTCTTCCATTTCCTGTTTGCTTTATGCGTCTAAACTTGCATTAAAATAGCCAAACTTCTCTAGTCTCCCTGCCTATCTTGGCTCCACAGAGGGGAAGGAATTTCTACCTTATTCTAGCTTTCATATAAAGCTACTTCCTTTCCAAATCTAAGCCTTCTTCCTAAGTTCTGTTACAAGGTGGTTTAAGAAATGAGGCTCCATACCTGGGGCTAGGAGTGAAGGAAACTAACGAAGGGAGAGGGCCCTCATTTTGAAAGAATAGATGGGTAGTGTGTAGTATTTTCACAAAGATTCTGAGTGCTCTATGAGCTGTTAATTAGTGCCTACTGTGTCCATCCAGCTAGGTGGGGCTAGACAGAGATTGTGATTGTGGCATTTCAGCATTTCTGCAACTAAGGGTGACTGGTGAGAAGGAGATTCCAAAAAGGGTTCTGCAGGATGTGGTTGAGAAATAGCGAGAGGCGATGTATTGCTGAAATGTTGGCTCTAAGTTCAGATATGGTTGAAAAATAAGGATAGAAGAATATCCTTGGGATATTATTGATAGTATTGAAAATTAAAGTGATAAGTTTATACTTAACTCTAGAAGCAATGGAGAGTCACTGAGGGTTTTAAGCCGCAGCTTAATGAGAACCTTGCTTTATGAAGATAACTTTAACAGCTTATATATAGGATGAAAAAGGTGAAGTGGAAAGGATGCAGCTGTAGTAGTCTAGATTGGGAGTCAGCCTTTTCTATAAAGGATCAGATAAATATTTTAGGCCTTCTGAGCCATGCAGTCTGTACCACAGCTACTCAACCACGCCGCTTACTGCCACAGACAATTTATAAACAGGTAAGCATGGCTGTGTATTTATGTAGCATCTAATAGGTTCATGAATATGGGTTTCTTAAACAGGCCCTCAAGGATGTGTAACCTCAGGTTCAGATTCATCTCTTTAATTAAACTTCCTCATCTATAAAAGATGTCTATAAAATGACATCTTTCTCTGGTTTATAATAAGGAAAATGACTATTATATAACTTTTTTGCAAACCCCGTAAGCTGTTCAGAGAGAATGTTTGATAAAACTGAGATGAATTTGCTATTGAGAATGGAATACATGTTGTAGGTTTAATTCTTTTCTTTTCTGGTCTTTATGTAAAGCAACTTGGTGCTAAGTTCTAGAGGAAAGATAAATCTACTTTTGAGCTACTTGTAATATTTCTAGCTTAGACCTTGATCCTAAGAGATAGAATTATAGTAACTGTTAAAATGAAATGTAGCCAGAAATATGATAAGCTGTTGATATGTGTCTCTGTCATAGTGAGATTGCATTTTACTTTAAAGGAAATGGCACAGTACCTATACTGCGAATATGTTTAATATTTTTAAAGTAATTCATCTGAAAAAGCTTGATTAAAATGAGCTTTTAAGATGGCAGTCACAACCATTAAGATCATTAGTAGTCGTTTCCAAAAGGCTAAAGAAAATTTAGTTTTTTGTACAGTCTTTTCTGGCAATCAAAAGTGATTAGACTTACCCTTTTTTTTCCCCCAGGAAAGTTAATAAACAAATGGATCTCAAGCTGTGAGGCAGTACAGTGTTTTAAGAACAGAAATTTTGTGATCTGGATTAAAATTCCAGTCCTGCCACCTTATCATTTTTGTGATTTAGGTAATTTGTTCTTCATCTAAATGATAGCATTAAGAAGCCTGCCTTGTCAGGAGTGTTATGGGAATTTTGTTAAATGAGATCTATGTAACATGCTTGCACAGGGCCTGGAACATTACAGCATACAGTAAATAATAGCTATTGTATTTTTCCAAAAAAGATGTTAATTTTTTTCAGGTAACTTACGCTCTTTCTCACAAATGTCTGTGATGTTGGCTGGGAGAGATATGGCACATAGAAGTTATCACATATATATATTTGGAGGCCATTTGATCACTTTAAGAATTGCCGTTCTATAATCAATAGGTTGGTCAAAATACTTATTAATTATATGCAAATTACATGGTTCATTACTACCACTTGTTAAAATTTCCCCAATGCCGTTATCATTCTCTGAAACATCCAGCTATTTGAATTAGGTAAGTTCTTTTTCACAGAATTCAGTGAAATTAATACTTCAAAACTAATTTATATATAATACTTATAAGGATTTTGAAACTTACAAGGAAGTTTATTTTAAATATATACGTATTGAGCATTGACTATTTACCAGACACTAATCCAGGTGCTAATGATACAAAGATGTAAGACAATTGTTGCCTTCAAGAAGCTGATAGCATTCAAAGAAGGAAATATAGACAACAAAATAAGTAACTATCCTAAAGATGTGCTGATACATGTATGCCTAGGGCATTACCGGAACATAAAGCAGAGAATTACAACCATCATGAATCATGAAAGGAGTTAGGGAGAAAATACACCGGAATTGATGAGGTTTACAGGAGGTGATGCCTCTTGAGCTGAGCTTTGAAAGAACATAGATTAGTCAGGAAAAGGACATAGAAGTTGTCCAGACAAAGGGAACTTATAGGTTTATCTGTATAGATACACATTTTTATGAACATGCATTATTAGAAAAATGGCTATGGGACTTTGAGCGACATTAATAGAATTATTAGCACTATATTCCTTATGATCGGAGAGCTACTAGAAAGACTGAACATTTTAAATTAAGACCTGAAAGCTCTTAAACTTTACCTCACAAAGTTGTACTATTATTAGAAATAATACATTTCCTATTCCAGTGAAGATGGAGTAACAGGGATCAGATTTACTCTTCCACCTAAAACAACTAAAAAATGGACAAAGTATTTGAAAAAATAGCTCTCAAGACAATGGATATCAAGCATGAGGGCAGTGATTCCTGAGAGATGGGGAAACGGGAGGTGAGCGCTTTAGTTGTTCCAGCTTAAGGCCTGGAGAAAGTGTCCAGGTCACGTCATAAATAGGGAGAACCCAGGCAGAGCCTGGTGGTCTCTTTGAGTTGAGAACATGGAGCTGTGATATCAGGGAGACCAAAGCCTCTCGAGTTCACAGGTCAGCTTACCAGAGAATAGTGAGCGACAGAAGATCTACAGAGGGTTCCCTTCAGGTATTCAGCAGACTACTCATCAGGACACGCATCTGAGGAAACTATCCAAAGCTTGGCAAAGAACCACCGGAAATGGTTAGAGGAACTCTTGCCTGTCACTTTCGACAGTATTGGGAACAGTACCTGTTCCCCACAACCAGTGTAGGAAACCTCATATTTCATGGTGCTTCCAATCAAGTGCTAGAAAATGTCTTGTCTCAACAGTGGGGAAAAATTAACTACAGACTTAAATCTGTTCTGGTCCTGCCTACAGAGCAGGAACGAAAGGATCAAACTGCTTCCAAGTGATTTAACTTGGAACTAAGTTAAAGACTAAGACTATAGGAATACAGAAATATCCAGCATACAACAGAAGAAAATTCATGATGCCTGACATCCTATAAAAAATTACCATGCATCTAAAATCCCAAGAAAATATAATAGAAAAATCAGTCAATTGACACTGACCCACAGTTGACACAGTAGTAGAATTAAGGGACAATGACATTAATAGAATTATTAGCACTATATTCCTATGGTCGGAGAGTTACTAGAAAGACTGAACATATTAAATTAAGACCTGAAAGGTCTTAGAAAGCTAAATTCTACACATGAAAACTACATTTCAGAGATACAAAATATACTGAATGAGATTAATGGAGATGACACATTGCAGAATATGAATTAGTGAACTAAGGACATAACAAAAGAAAGTATTCAAAATGAAACTGGAGAGAAAAAGACTAAACAAACAAACAAACAAAAGAATATTTGTGAGCTGTGGTACAACTTTAGGTAGCCAAATATACAATATCTATATAATTGAAGTCCTAAAGGAAAGGTAAGAAAAGGTAAGAAAAATATAACTGACAATGACCAAAATACTTCCAAATTTTATAAAAACTATAAACCAACAGTTCCAAGAAGCTCAACAAGCCCCAAGTACAAGAAAACTACGAGGCATATCATCATCAAATTGCTTAATGCAGTTATGAGAAGAAAATCGTAAAAGCAAATAGAGTAAAAATGAATACTCATTGTTATTATGTGAGAGAAAACAAATGTAACTATGAAAGCAGATTTCTAAAAGCAAGCAATGCAAACTACAAGACAGTAAAGCAACATCTTTAAAGTAATGGAAGAAAAATTTTATAAACCTAGAATTTTGTGTTCTGGGAGAATATCTTTCGAAAATGAGGGCCAAATGGAGATTAAAAAAAAAAAAGATACAAAAATGGAAAGAATTTATCACCAAACAATCTGCACTACAAGAAACGTCAAAGGAAGCCCTTTCAGAAATAGGAAATGGTACCAGATGGAAACCTGGGTTGGTATAAAAGAATAGAGTACTGGAAATAACTACATGGGTAGATACATCTCTTTAAAAGATTATTGTTTAAAGCATAAACAACACAATGTATTGTGGGGTTTATAACAATATATGGCAGCAGTGACAATAATAATGCGGAGGCTGGAAAGAAAAAATGAGAGTATATTATTATAAGGTTTTCATAGTATATATGAAGTGATATAATGAAGATAGAGGGTGATAAGTTAAAGATGTTGCCGCCTATTAGAAAAAAACTCATTTCAAATATAAAGACTATGAAGTAAAAATGTTGGGAGAAGAGGCTAAAATTTAGTATTATTGAGATGTCCTTTCTTAATTAAATGACTATGTAGATTCAATACAAACCCGTACAAAATCCTAGTAGGCTATTTCTTTTGGTAGAAATTAATAAGCTTATTCTAAAAGTTGGGATACAAAAATATAGAAGAGCCAAAACTACTTTGGAAAAGAAGACAGAAATCGGAGGAGTTACTCAACCTGACATCAAGAGGTAATATCAAATTATAGCAATCAAGACAGTGTGGTATTGGTATCTAGACTGAGAAGTAGATCAATGGAACAGAATAGTCTAACATACACACACACACACACACACACACACACACACACACAATTGCTTTTTGACAAACATGCAAAGGCAATTGAGTGGAAAATGTTAGTCTTTTTCACCAATGGTGGTGGAGTAATTGGATAGCAACATATCAAAAAAAAAAGAAGAAAGGTTTTTCATGTTGTCATATGTTGTACTATATGACAAATTAACTAGATATATAGAATTAAATATAGACATAAACTATAAAACTTCTAGGTGTAAACATAATGACAAATCTTTGTGAATTGGGGTTAGGTAAAGATTTCTTTGCTGTAACACCACAAGAGCATGATTCACAAAAGACACTGATAAATTGAACTTCATTAAAATTAATTTTGCTCTTCAAAAGAAACTCAAGACAATGAAAAAACAAGCCACTCAACGGGAGAACTTTATCCAGAAAATAAATAGATATAAATGTATAATTCTTTCTGTGTGTATCTATTTTGCAAACCCCATATATGAAAAATTATTCTTTCATTGTAATTAAGAGCTCTGAAAACTTAATAAGAAAACAATCCAGTAAAAATTGGCAAAAGTTTTGAACATCTATTTTACCGAGGAAGATGTATGGGTAATAAACAGGCCCATGAAAGGATGCTCAACACCATTAATCACTTGGGGAATGTAGATTAAAACTACAATGAGGTAACCATTAGAATTTTAAAATTCAGAAGACTGGCTGTACCAAGTCATGACGGGGACGTAGAGCAACTGGAACTCTTATACGCTGCTGGTGGGAATGGAAAATCACTTTGAAAACAGTTTGGTAATTTCCTTAAAAGAAATGACATATATTTACCATATGACAGCCATTGTAACCCTAGATATTTACCCAAGAGATATGAAAGCACATATTTATTCAAAGAGTTGTATCTGAATGTTTACAGTACTTTTTTTTTATAATAGCCAAAAAAAAGTGGAAATAATTTGAATGTTTTTCATAAGAGCCAAAAACCTGGAAATAATTTGATTGTTGGCAGGTGAATTCATAAAGACATTATAATGTATCCTTACATTGGAATACAACAATAAAAAGAAATAAGTACTGATATACACACAGTGTGGATGGATTTCAAAATAATTGTGCTGAGTTAAAAAGCCAGACAAGAAGAAGAGTACGTATCATATGATTCCATCTACTTTAAATACTGGGAAATGCAAAGTAATGTGCAGTGATAGAAAGCAGATCAGTGTTTGCTTGAAGACTGGGGAATGGAGTGGAGGCACAGAAAGACATGAGAGAATTAAAGAGGGACGTGGAGAATTTTGGAGTAATGGATTTGCTCATTGTTTTAACAGTTGTGATGCTTCATGGCTGTAGGAGTATGTCAAAACCTATCAAACTGTTTACTTTAAATGTGTGCAATTTATTGTAGTTCCATTATACCTCAGTAAAGTCCTTTTAAAAAAATTTAAGGTAGAAATAACACACATGCTTGCAATAAATGTAGACGTTTAATAAATAGTAGTTTCTTTAAATGGTTATTTTTGTTATCTCTCAATATATTATTAAGTCCTCGAAATCAGAAGCTGTATCTATTTGTCTTTTTATCCTCAACTTGTAGCATGGTACCTTAGACATAAGAGGTGCTCCATACAACTTATGAACAAATGAAAGTAATGAATTTTGAACCATTGAATGTGAAGACGAGACTCTGTGAGGGCCTAATTGTAAGCTAACACCATTTGTCTACAAAATCTGAAATATTCAATTTGTACATCCTCTTCAAACAGGAAGTTCCCATAAGCCAATTCCTATAAGTAGGGTAAAGGTCACTTTATAATTTTGTTTTTATTGTGATAAAATACACTCAGTATAAAGTTTGCTATCTTAACTATTTTTAAGTGTGCAGTTCAGTTGGTGTTAAATACGAGTACATTCACATTGTTGTGCAACCATCACCATCATCCATCCCCATAATTCTTTTCATCTTATAAAACTGAAACTCTGTACCCATTAAACAATGGCTTTCCATTTCCCCCGCCCCCTAAGCCCTGGCAACCATTATACTTTGTCTTTATGATATTGACTACTCTAGTAAGTACCTTATATATGGAGAACCATATAATATTTGTCTTTTTGTGCCTCACTTATTTTGCTTAGTACAATGTCTTCAAGATTTATCCATGTTGTAGCATATTATAGCATTTCCTTTATTGTTAAGGCTCTTCATTCATCCTTCGATGGACACTTGGGTTAATTACATTCATGTTTTAGCAGTTGTGAATGATGCTGTTATAAACACGGGTCTACAAATATCTCTTCAAGATCTTGCTTTCAGTTCTTTTGGGTGTGTACCCCAATGTGGAATTGCTGGATTATATGGTAGTTCTTTAATTTTTTAAGGAACGGCCATGCTGTTTTCCACAATGGCTATACCATTTTAATTCCCATCAGTAGTGCGCAGTGGGTCTGGATTTTCTACATCCTCACCAATACTTGTACCATGTGCAAGCTGCTCCGGGAACAAGTGCGTAGCTGCCTGCCACGTGGCGGGGAGAGGGAGGGGAAGCTGCTTCTGGGCCAATAGCTGAAATTGACCAAAATTAACCACAAGTTACTCTCTGAGTCTTCCCCTGGTAGTTGCAAGCCTTCAACAGAATCCAGAGTTCCAAAATAGTTACATCAGAGTCTGCCATGCAGTTATTGTCTTGGTGGGGAGACAGATTCCTGGTGCTTCCTACTCCGCCATCTTCCCAGAATCCTTTCTGTGTATGTTTTTTTGTGTGTGTAAAAATAGTACATGATAATATGAAATTGAGACTAATGGCTGAAAACCATATAATCTACTCCTAATTTTGATTTTGTGAAATGATGCTAGTCTAATTTTGTTTCTAAGTTTGAGTTCTCTCTTAGCTCAGCCACAGTGTTTCTTTCACGCTTTCTACTTCTCTGTCCTTAACAACCCAGAAACTGTTGTCAGCAGCTATATCTTGTCAACTTCCAGAATTTCCATAGTGGTGGCCAGGGCTTCAGGGCACTGAATATTAATGGGAATAAGAAGCGTGAGCAATAGTTTAAATGGTTTAGTTCAACTGGTTTATATAAAGATAGGCTTCTCTCTTTTTTTGTATAGTCATGGTTTAAAGGATTGTGCTGGGCTTGAATGTTCGTTTTGGCAGAATTTTGAGAATCTAAACATGTAGTGTATATAAGGAACCCACGGGATAGGACTGAATACGAGTAAATCCAAAGTCAAAGGAAAAAGTCTAGACATTGAGGATGGTTACCTCCACAGGCCATCAGGAAACTGACCTATCTTTTGGTTTCATCTGCGGAGCTTATATTTCTTTTTACGACATTGGATGCTCTTCTCTAAAACGAGGGCTTACAAATGGAGTTAAGTAGGTATACTTGGCTGCCAAGGGGAGGGAAGGGAGCATGGCAGTTCTGGAGAATTCATGGCAATAGAAAGACTACCACCCCCTTCTCTACCACCAAAGGACCCCTATTAATTAAAAAATTTTAAACCCTATATTTTCTTATTTCTGGTTATGGACTTTTCTGCATAAAGAAGACCTTTTAATATTTCTTGTAAACCCTATATGATAAGAATTTCTAGCAGAAGTACACTTTTAAAAAAATGAGTTAAAATTATGGTAAAGTATTTATACTAATATGTATTTTTTGTATATGCCATAGCACAATAATGTTTGAACTTTAATACAGCCTTCAAACACTCATAGTAAAAGTTCATACTGTTCTTACAGTTCTGTTGATGTCAATGCTAAAATTTACTTTTTAAGAGAACAACATTTATATGCTCTATGATTAAATTTTATTGATATTTATCCAATTATGCACCACAGATTTTCATGTAAGGTATATTATTTTTTAATGGAATTCAATTTTTTTCTCTATACGTTTACTTCACACAATGTAACTGTGACTTTGTGTTCTTAAATATGTACTCATAGTATAATTCTTATATTGAGAAATTGCTGTATTCTATGTATTTGTATTTGGTATTATTTATTGAATAAGGTTTAATTTATAGTTCTGAATAATATTAGTGCCATTTACCAATTTTAGATGGAATTCGTGCTAATCCCTGAGGTCTAATATACTCTAAAATAGCTAAAGCATTAGAAATTTTGGTTCTCAAGTCCCAAAGGTATTTTCAATCTATAACTGCTAGTATGATGATACCTAACTAAAAATGGATTAATATAAAATGTTCTTTTCACTCTTTATTCTGTTTCTTCTTTCTTGTTAATCTTTTCATAAAAAGGTAACTATAGATAGCAATCAGAATGATAGCTACATATATCAGACTGCCTCCTCTCTGTTCCAAGCTTTATCTTTTTCTGAACCAACCAGCTACTGACTGACAGACATAGGCAGGTAGGTGAGACCTGGAGAGTTTCAACCAATAGAGCTGCTGTGATGCTTTTCCTCTTCTGGGACAAACTCAAGGCTGAAACAGTATGGGGGAGCCCTTAGACAAGATTTGAGGGGCAAGTGACTGATAGAAAAAAACTACAAACAAGAATCTCATATCCATTCAAATTATTCACCAGTCAGAGTAAAAGAAGGATATGTGCAGATGAACAATAAGTGAGAGAACATTAGCATATGAACTCCCTATTAAAGAAAAATGTTTGAGAAATGAATCAAATATTTTTAAGAGTAAAAATATGAAATAAAAAATTACTTTTAAAAGTCTTTTGAATCTAACAATATATTTTTATGCCCTTAGTTGGAGTTCATCCCTATATTTCACAAATATAAATTAGTTATATTTGTACAGGCAAATGTATTTAGAATGGAATTATATTGCATTTACTATTAGGTTGGTGCAAAAGTACTTGCAGTTTAAAAAGTTAAAAATAATTGCAAAAACCACAGTTACTTTTGCACCAACCTAATAGGACAAATGTATTATTTGGGGCAGATTAGTCTTTTAAACAGAATCAAAATCCTATGCTTATGCTTTTATATCTATGAAATTAATTGCTTTGACTTCATGAATATGCTAGTGATTTCTTTAGAAGGATCCTGAGGTCTGGAGTCAGAAGGTCTTGATTTCAGCCTGTCATTTACTAATAGAGGCAAGTTACTAAACTGCTCTTATTCCCTAGTTTTCTTTATCATTGAAATACAAATCTTATATTATAGATAGTTAGGAAAATTAATGAAAATATACCTATGTGTTAACAGATGATTTACCATTATCATCAAAGATTCAGAATCTTCCCTTAGGAATGGTAATCACCACATTTTCAAGACAGTGGTTACAAATGAAGGAGGGGGAACTGTTGTGGAGTAAGAGATGTAAACAATATTGTTAATATTTTATTAGATGTGGGTACTTGCATATTTCTTAATTGTTAAAAATAATCTTTCCTTATGAAATTCATAAAACTTTCCCATGAAATATCTTAACCGGTTAAGTGTCTAACATTTTTTTATCAAAGGACGCTGCTTATTAGGACAATCTGAAAGTATGGTTCATAACTCTTAGCTTGCTTGGGACCTACTAGTTAGAATATCATTTCTTTCTTGCCATTCTAGTTTTGTTATATTGCACAAAGTATCCCATTTCTATTGTGTGTGTTAAGTGGATGACATAGGTACACCAACCATCTGTCTTGGAATTGAACCTGGCTCTTGGAAGTACTGTTTGTTCCACACAGTATTGGTCTTGATAGTAACTTAAAGTCTCATGAAAAATCAAGAAATTTTGTAGCCCTGGTGTTGCCATTTCTACCTGACAACTGAGTTGGCACTGAGTGTTGGCTGCTTCCTTTGGCTGGGCCACATGCTCCACAGTTCCCCACTCTGATATGATGTCAAATATCATTTGCCTTGTATCGTCATAAATGTTTATATTAACTGTTTGGTCCCTATAGGCAGTTTAGTTGATAACCATTAGAGCAGTTATATTCCGTAGATGTCACAGTCCTCTATTAATATTTTGCTGTGGTATTTTAATTTGATATCACATATTTTCACTACTTTATAAAGCACACCTACATATGAACTGTGATCACAAAATACAGTGAATATTTAAATTAACGTTTATTACAGGGTGGCTGGTTAGCTCAGTTGGTTAGAGTGTGGTGCTGATAACACCAACGTTGTTGTCAGTTCGATCCCCACATGGGCCACTGGGAGCTGCGCCCTCCTTAAAAAAAAAAATTATTACCGTAAAAGACCCACTGCAGTTAATCCCCCTGAAAATACTCCCCTTCAGTTTGAACACACTTATCTTGCCATTTTCTGAAGCAGTTCTGGAAGTCCTCTTCTGTAAGTGTGTTTCATGGCGCTGCAGTGGCTGCCTCCATGTCCTGATTCTATCCAAAATATTTACCTTTCATGGTCATTTTGACTTTGGGGAGGAGCCAGAGGACACACCATAATGTTTTTATTTGACAAAAATTGCTGTACCAGAAGCAATGTGAGACAGGGAACCTTTTCATTGTGATCAAAAGTTACGGTGAATGCTGTTGCCGAGTGCCATCCGACGGAAAGGCAGGGATCTTCAACAGGGGAAGTGGTGTGTTGAACCTCAGTAGCAATATGTGACAAGTTTCAACTTGTTCGGTGCAGTCAGTTGGGTGTGAGCTACGGTTGAGAGAAGGTGTGTTTTACAGTGTGCCGTAAATCATCCTCCATCATGACAATGCTCCATGTCACACATCGCTTCTGGTATAAGGCAATTTCTGTCAAATAAAAACACTACGGTGTGTCCTCATCCACCTTACTCACCGGATCTGGCACCGTGCTACTTCTGGCTCTTTCTGGAAGTCAAAATGATTCAGGACATTGAGGCAGCCACAACAGCGCAACTAAAGACACTCACGGAAGAGAAATTCCAGAACTGCTTCAGAAAGTGTCAAGAATAATGGGATAAATGTGTTTGAAATGAGGAGGTGTATTTTGAGGGGGATTAATGGCAATGTGTCTTTTACTGTAATAAATTTTTTAAACATTTACTGTATTGTTTGATCACACCTCGTAGATTTTTCTGTACAAATGTATGACATAAAGTGCTGTTTTTCTTTGCCTACACCTCTCATATCCACATGTTACCAGTTAAATATTTCTCAAATCTAGATCTTCCTGTCCATCCCTGGTGCTGCTGCTGCTGCTGCTGCTGCTGCTGCTGCAGCTGCACCTCAGGCCCTCTTTGTCTCTGGCCTGGAATTGTTTAATTGCTCCCTGATGCGCTCCTTGCCTGCAGTCACATTCCTTTCAGTTCATCCTCAAGTGTATTGCTTGAATGAATGATGTATCAAAGTGCACATCTCATTTCGTCACCCCGCTGTTTCAAATTCTTCTAAGTCTCTGCACCTTCTATGGTAGAGGTCAGCTAACTTTTCCTTAAAGGTCCAGATAGTAAATATTTTAGGCTTTGCTGGCCATAAGTTTCCTGCCACAAATAATTGACTCTGCTACTGTTGGGTTGAGCGCAAAAGCAACCATAGAGAGTATATAAACAAATGGGCATGGCTGTGTTCCAATAAAACGTATTGATAAAACCAGCCTCAGTTCTAGGGCCAGTGTGTTAACACCGGCTCCGTTATATAAACGGCTCTCCGTGTCTTCCCTCCCATCTCATCTACCACTCTCCATCCTGTTTCATACAGTTTTTTCAAAAGCACCATTCACATTCTTAAACTTTTCTGAGCATGTCTTTCTATATTGAATTATTTCATTCCTTCCATTTAAGCTTTTTTTTCACATATAGCGAAATATTCTAATGTACTTTGTAAAATGTTAATTCTCAAATAACGGTACCATATATAAACATGAGGTTGTTTAGTTACTTGCTGACATCTTTATTAATGTATTGTGGAGTGTTAAGTATTAAAAACAGTTTTTAACAGGTCTTTAATAAAAATCATAGTCTTGATACAATCTATGTTATAGTTTGGATACCTTCAAAACCTTATCCAAAAATCTCAGAATAAAGTCACCAGTTTAGTTTCAACATCATCAATTGTATCGAATCAAGACTTATTGAGAGAACTACATTAGGACAGTCAGTGGGAATTGAAAGCACGGTAACTCATGTGTCCTGTCTTCATCACAATTGCTTCTTTCTAACAGAGTTAGGAAAGCAGAAAATATTTGGCTTTAGGATATAACTTCCCTGAAGTATTGGACTTCAAGTTGCTATTTAAATTCTAATAGGTCACTTTGCATGTTTCCATATACAAAAAAATAACACATCTTGAGAATATGTTGTTAAGTATGTGGGTATTGCCTCATTATTGATTTGCCTTTATTTAGACTACTGCCGATTGGTACAATGTTGGGTAGTAAACAAAACCTTTTCCTGTAAAAAAAAGTGAAAGAAGTTCATTGTTGCGTCACACTAATGAAAAATACGATTAAATTATTAAGGTGAGAGTAGATTGATAGAGCTGCTATGATGGAATTTTGTTAAGATGATGTGGATGGATATGAATACTGATTATGATAAAGTTCTCTAAATTTTCTGATATTTGCTTAACAATACATTAATTTAAAGCTCCATCTATTAAAACTGAACTGTAAATATTTTTATATGGTTAATTTTTAGCCACCGGCTGAACAGGCCAAAGCCAGATTACAGATGGTTCTTGAAGCTGCTGGTAAGTGTTGATAATTACACTTTTTTTAAATAAAAAAGCTTGAAATAATTCTTAGCATGCTTACAGGTGGGTTAAAGAGAAAAACACCCATTATCATATGTCCTCACAAATTTACGAGGTCTAAATTACATAAATGGCCATATTTTACCTTAAATAATTATTGCTACAGTATGATACTAAAAGATCATTCTTTACCTTTTCATTTATAAAATTGGCTTCAATTTTGTTTTAATTTTGATGAAGTACAATTGTTGATTTTTGTCTTTTATGGGTTGTAGTTTTAGTGGTATGTTTATTTTTTGCCTAACCTCACATCATGAAGACTTTCTCCTACATTTACTTCTAAAAGTTTTATACGTCTACATTTTATATTTAAGACTATGATATATTTTGATTTAATTTTTGTATGAGCTATACTTTTCAGGTTGAGGTTTTCATTGTTCCAAAGGAAACAAGGTAAATGTCATTTTATGATTCTCCAATTACAGTCTAGTAGTTCATTGGACTGTTTGTTCTGGATAGCGTGTAACCTTAAATACTGTATGTTTTATTTGTCAATGGTACAGTAATGCTATGACTTTGACTTTAGATATAATACAGATTCATGTAGACATTAAATACTTTACCTTTTTAAAAATATAAAGATCCATGTTATCTTTTTTAAGTACTGATATTTCACTCTGAATCTTAATGTGCTCTTCAAAATTATATGTAATTTATTCAAATAATAAGTTGTCAAGATTAAGCATGAGGTAGGGTTAGAATAATATCACCAAAATAGTCCATATTACTTTTTAAAGATCCATAAAGAATTCATAATTTCCAGTTGTAAAATGTGGATTCTATTTTAACATCAAAAGTAATTTCAGACTACCAAATGACACTAGCTGTGTTTTTGTATTCATTGTTTATTTTTAATTAAGGTTTATTGGGGTGACAATAGTTAGTAAAGTTACATAGGTTTCAAGTGTACAATTCTGTAATACATCATCTATATATCACATTATGTGTTCACCACCCAGAGTCATTTCTCCTTTCATCACTGTATATTTGATCCTGTTTACCCTCATTTGTATTCATTGTTTGAGAAAATACGTATATGTGCATATGATTTAAGGATTTCTTGCATTTGTTCCTTGTATTCCCACCCCAAATGTCCACAGTCTAAAGATTGAGAACACCAATATAAATGATACACTAGCTTTATAAATCACTAACAGACGTAACCAAAGAGGGATAAAAATTGATAAATATTTTGACTGTGAGTCTCTATACCCCTCCATATTCCTTTAAAAGTCACTTACTCATTTTATCTTTAGTTACATAAAAAACATGATGTATTAAAATTTTGCTTGCTCTATGGTTTCATATTATAGGATAAAGTTAATTTATATGATTCTCTATCATTTACATAATATACATCCATTCTTTAGTGGCATTTTGCTTTGAAAAAATATTTCCAGTTCATAATTTGAGTATTGGTAAACTCTTGCTTTAAAGGAAAATATTGATCGTGCTTAGTCCAGAAAATGTTTCCATTAATGCAACTATGAAGAATTTTATTTCATAGTTTTATAGTTTTCCTTTATTTCTTTTTCCTTTAATGTGATTTTGAGCATATTATAAAACAAATCTGACAGTCCAAACCTCATAGGGTATAACTTGTTTATATATTGGTCCTAGCTGTCACCCTCATTTTTTTTTAATTTAATATTGTAAATTCTATTAAGCATGAAAAGCTAGGTCTGTGTATTTGAGAAGCATTCAATATAGTATGACAATTTTCAAAGTAAAAAATGTATATTGGACTAGACCGTAGCTAGATGTAGCATTATTTATTAATTTCTTCTTATTGAATATATATGTTGTCTCCAGCTTTTCCCTCTTATCAATAACACTGATATCCATCCTGTTACAAATTGTGTTTTCCTTATTTTATGTTATTTTCTTGGGATTGATTACTAAAGAAATGAGTTTTTAAGGTTAGAGGGTATTAATCTTTAGAGTGGCATTTTATATATTTTGCTAAATTGTTTTACAAAACAACTCTGCTACTTTTGCCATGGGTTAAGTAACCATTTTTACCAGATTTTGCTTTTTGATGCCAATTCCATGAATATATCGCTTCGTAATATATAACATATTATACCCCTTCGAAGAATATCCAGTATTGCTTTTAACGAGAACCTGTGTCCTAGAGAGGGGAAGCAGATGGTTAGGGAGGAGCACGTAAGTAAATATAGAACTTACTGTCAGGGTTCCAGATCTCTGTTTCAGTGATGAATTAAAAATATTCATTATATCATTAGAAATAAACAAATAAAATAAACGAGGAGAAAATAAAAGAACTTTTGCTGAGACTGGTAAGCGTTGCAGTTAAAGTCTAACCTTGTCTTAAGATAGAAAGGTACCCATTCTGTCACAGTGGAGTTTACTTGAGTTCCGAGGGAAAACACCCTCGACTTTGGGGCCTGAAAATTGGGTAGGAGGAATGACGTAAAACTGTATGCTGGATTCTTGAGAGGATTTTTTTTGGCCTTGTAATTGCTATACTCTGGTCACTAAAGTTCACTTGTAGACATCCTGTGACTTAGTCTTTTACTCTGTCAGTCCCAGAAGAAAGCTTTATATATAACCATTGCATTGTTAATTGAATTATTAGTGAATGTTAATAATGTTACTGGTTTGGAAGTAAAATATATTTAGAATATTTGACAACATTATTAGTAGTAGTATGATTTTGAAAGAGTAAAAGAACATCAAGCAAAATGTGACTGTAGGATGTCATGCATATTGTACCTAACATGAATTTGAAGTCAGATTTTATTGTATTTATGATTATATTTTATATGCACTAAACTGTTCCATTTTTATACTTTGCTATGCTAAATTTTCAGATTTAAAGGGAATCATTTTTCATGTTCACTGCTAAATTGAAATTGAAACCAAATTTTATGTCTCTTGTTTAACTTTTAATTCAAAGGTAATGTGAAGTTAAGGTTATAACATCTAAGATTGCTTTATTTTTTATCTTCAAATGGCAATAAGACACAGAAGTTTATAAAATTGTATCAATTTGTAAGACTGAATCTAAGTCTTAATCTCAGCTAATGATTTACTCTATGATACTGAGTAAATCCAAATACAAAGCCTTTTTGCCATGATTTCTTTCTTTCTTTTTTAAAAATACTTTTATCATTTTCCTATTTAAGATTCAAAACCTTGAAATTTTTCTTTGACTTCTTTTTTGGCTATCATTCACCTAGAATTAATGACTCTTACTTGGAAATTTTTTTTTATATTTATCCCTTTATTATCTTTCCCACTGCCATCTCCTTACTGGATGCCAGACATTTCACCCGAAGGTTAATCCATTACCTCCTTATTGGTCTCCTGCTTTAATTCTGTTCTCTCTCCAGAGAGATGATAGTGAATAGTGGAAGGGTTCTAGGTCTGCTTCCTACTCATTCTGTGACCTTGATCGATTTGGTGTTTATTGTTTAGCCAAAACAGGATTTTTTTAATGGAATATGACAGATGTGTATATTTTCTAGTTTACTATAGTTCTCTATTTTTAAAAAGTAATTTATTGAGGTGAAATTCATGTAATATAAAATTAATCTTAATTGTTTAAAGTGAACAATTAGATATGTATTTAAAGTGGCATTAAATACATTCACAATGCTTTTATAACTACCATCTCTATCTAGTTCCAAAACATTTCGTCATTCCAAAGTGAAACGTCTTACTAATAAGCATTTTCCTCTTTACTCCCCTTACCCCCAATTCCTGGTGACCAATTTGCCCTCTGTCTCTGTGAATTTATCTATTCAAGATATTTCATATAAATGGAATCATACAATGTGTGACCTTGTGTGTTTGGCTTCTTTCACTTTGTATAATGTTTTGGAGGTACAGCCATGTTGTAGCATGTGCCAGCACTTTATTCCTTTTTATGGCTGAATAATATTCCATTGGATGTATATATACCATTTCTTTTTCCATTTATAAATTGGTGGAAATTTGGGTCATTTCCACCTTTTGGCTATTGTGAAGTGTTGCTATGAACATGCATATACTTGTACTTATCTGAGTCCCTTTGGAGGTATATGCCTAGGGGTGTAATTGTGGATCACTTGGTAATTCTATGTTTAGCTTTTTGAGAATATACCAAACTTTCCGCAGTGACGGAACCATACATATTACATTCCCACCAGCAATAGGCAAGTACAGTCCCCTATTGTCTCAACTAGACCATGTCACACATTGGAGTTACCAGCTTGAAATTTGGGATTTATCTGTACCATAATTTCCTCATCTGTAAGGGGGAAGATAATAACTACCTTATAGGGTTGTTGTGAAGATCATATTATAATATGTGAAGTGCCTAGCCCAGAACCTGCCAAATGGTGGCCACCAGAAGATGTTTATTTTCATATTGCTTTTTGTGAATACCACTGCTAGATACTTCTTTCTCAGGCACCATTGTTCAAAATTATTCATTGGCTTTCTATTGCTTACAAAATCAGTTTTTCCCTTCTACGCTTCAGGTTCCAAGGTTCTGCATGGTGGATCTGTAGAGTCTTCTATCTTTATTTCTCGGAATTCATTTCTGTACTTTTTCTCATTGTTCTTTGAGTTACATAAGTTCTTTTCTACCTGGGAATCTTTGCTCATGACTTTATCCTTTCTAGAAATGTCTTCCTCCTTCCTCTTACCCTCTTCAAACACTTGCAAAGTGCACCTCAAATGCAGTTTTCACATCATTTCCCTGAACATTCCAGCACGCGACCTTTCCTTTGAGTTCTTTTGGTCCTTGTTTGCGCACACCATTTATCCTGATATTTACTCACATACTGTTAATGTAAATAATTAATTGTTTCATGAGTGCTGGACTTACTTTCCCAATGAAATAACAAACTTCTGAAGATCAGGAACCATATCTAAAACTTCGAAATCTTTTCCAGCAGTTTTCACAGCACCTGTAGCGAATGGGACTATTCTAAGTAAAATTCCAACTATTAATCTTTGGTGAATAAGTCATTGTGGAGAAACTGAAATTATCTGGATAACTGAAAATTAAACCTTTAAATGCTCATGGTCTCATTTTAACCAGTGTTTGATGGATTTTAAAGTAAATGTACAAAATTTTTCTGGCTTCAAATGTAAAAGATTATATCTATCTGTCTATCTATCTATCTATATATCTATATATGGCAATAATCTGACTTTTTAGTCTTAAGTTTTAAGGTAATGCATGACTACCTTAGAAGATAATGAAACATGATTATCACAGAGGAAGAAGAAGGAATAATAAATTTACTTAAAGACTTGTCTCTCACTTTTGCTCTCGCTGTTGTTTGACTTTTTAGCATCTTTCCAAACATTATTTGGGTTTCCACAAAAACACAGTATCATCTTATGCCAAGTATGTTCATGGGTTTGAAGAAGAACTTAGAGGAGAGATTTTTCCAAAACATAATTATTTTTCATTAGCATGAAAAGATGACACTTTTTACAATGTGGTTTCAAGATACAATTTTCTCTAAAATCTCCTTAATATTTTACTTTTAATAAAATTACTGACACATGCAATCTTTAAAATTATATCTTTAGTGTTTTAAGAAAAAAATAGAAAATTTCGTGCAAGTTTGGTAAATCACCTTTATGATAAAGTCTCTGTAATATTTCATTTTCTGAATAATGTCTGCAATCCTTTGTATTGTGCTTTATAGTTTTCAAAGCACTTTCATAACACAAATCTTTTATCATTTGACTCACATCACTACATGGAGAGCTAATTAGCTCCGTTTTACAAATATCCTGAAAGTATAAATGACTTGTAAAAGATCACATAAGTGGCAGAACCAGGGTTCAAATCCAACGATTTCTAGCTCTTGAGCTATTTCTGTCCGTAGGTTCGGCAGAAAGAAGGGTGATAGAAAATATTACCAAATACATACCTTGTTTTGTTAGGTGTAATGCTATAATTACCTTACAATAAAAGAATTTCTATCCTCAAGCGAGCCTTTGATTCTGAAATGAGTGTTTTCTAATTGATAATAGGACAAAGTTTCAGTCAAAGATGTTCTTTTCCTTAACTATCAGAATGCTCATAATAGTTAAGTTTCTGCTAACTTTGAAAAATCTAAGGTAATATTTTATGATCAGCAGTGTTTTTGTCTCCAGCCTAACTAGGGACATGCGTTTCAGGGAGCCTTGCTCGGATAGAAGCTAGTTAAGTATTTTAAAATACAGATGGGGTACACACACTGGCACACGATATCCTGGTAAGAAGCTGTGCTTAGGAATTAGCCACAGGTGCCTTACCCCGTCCCAACTCTTATGCAGCGTGTTAAGCTTAGATTTTATTCCTGTAGTTACCTATTAAGCATCTAGAAGCCAAGTCCTGACCCTTTCTCGTCATAGCCATGTAATCTTGGAAGTCTCAATACTCTTTATAGTGCAGTCTAGCTTTAAATATTTGTGATTCTGAGAATTATTAATGAAATTGCCATGATACTGTTGTTCTGTTTCCAGGGAGCATAGAAAGCCATTCTAGTATCCTAATTTAAAGCCGACAGAGGTTTTCCTCTATAGGTTTCTGACCACTGATTTGTGGCTCCAAGCAATAGGCTGATTTATTGTGAGAGAGGCTTTCCTGTAGGACAAACCTAAACAGCAGAGCAAGTGACTGAGAAATTAATTTCTATTTCATATAAATACATAGTTTTCAAATTTCCTTTTTTCCCCGTGTAGGTTTCTACTTGATTGTATGTCGGTAGTCCAGATTCATGTCCAACTTCACTTACTCCTAACTTTGTGAACATGGGCATTGCACTTCCCCATTACTCTGTTTTACTTTCCTCATCTATGAAATGAGATATTACTAGTATATAGCTAATGGAATTGTTGTTATGAAGTTTAAATGAGTTGACATTTGCAAAGCACTTAGAATAGTGCCTGGTACGTAGTAAGCCTTGAATAAAAGTTAGCAGTTACTCTGAAAGGTAGTAGCCTGTGGTGTTTAAGTTCTTAAGTCAGATGGCCTGCGTGCCATGCTCAGCTCCATTATGTACTGAAGTAACCACGGGAAAGTTGGCAAAGCTTGCAGAACATCAATTTTTTCACGTATCAAATGGGAATGATAGTAATGTGTATCTTTAGAGTTTGTATGAGACATAAATTAGTTAATGTAATAAAGTGTTTAGAACAACCCCTAACGTGTAACTGTGTGTTCTATAAATGTTAGCTAGTGGGAGTAGGAGTAGTTTTTAATGGCATCACCAGAACGGCTTTATGACGTAATGAAAGAAGAGATAATGAGCCAAACATCTCCTCATACCAGCATATACATATATACAGTTAGGAGTAGTTATCAAGAATTAAGAATAGTGCTTTTTAAAAGAAACAAATGAATAAAACCTTAAATAGTTTAATTGACTTGGGCACTGGTTAGAACCTTTTTTCATCAGATACAGTTTCTGCAAACTTCAGAAATGCTACATAAAATGTAATTGCTTTTATGCAAAATCAAATTGATAATGTTAATTTAACTTTCAGTTTTCAATATTGAACATGAATTTGGGCTTTGTATTAAGCCAAAAAGATATAATAGTGCTTCCCTAAAGAGAATCATTAAGTAAATTGCTTTTTGAAAGTATCTTATTTGTTTTAGCCTCAGTTACATGTTTATATTTAAATGACTTATTTATCTCTAATGATATTTAGTGAGAAGAAAGCTATCAGCTAGAGTCTAACAATATCACAGCAACTTGCCATGTCTGAGCAGATGTTAAGCAGACAGTAGTTGAATGTTAATTTTGAGAGGATGGTATGCTTAAGCCTAGCTGAAGTATGTTACATGTGGGCTTTCTAGACTCGAGTACAATGCTGGATCTCTGGGGAGAATTTTAAAGCTAAACCTCTTTCTTTTGGGTCCTCTATATGGACTCTCTCAAGTCAGTATAAAGCAGATCATCCCTAGGCTAAAGCCCTTCAGCTTTTGTTATTGGGCTCTGTAGACCTGTAATTAGGCCTCCTGGCAGGCTTTGCAGGCCAGTTAATGGTCATATGGAGTTTCTGTGAGGCAGACTGGCTTTGTATAAATCCTGGGTACGAATATGTTTATGGGTCACTTCCTACCAGGACCATGCTTTGTCCTGATGCCCTACGGGCTGACAGGGAGCAGGTTCCCTTGACCATGGACTGTTCAGTTTGCGACTCAAAATCTACTCCGCTAATCCCCAGTGTAAACAGAGGATTTAGAAGGGCTTCTGTCACTTACAGTTGCCAATTCACTTGGGTGTCTGTGAATTTATTTTTCCCCAGACTTCATTATTGAAAGACTGACAAGTGTGTAAGAGTTGGATATTTGTTTATATATCAAGTTTTAGTTTCTTTTTCAGTGCTTTTAGAATCATTGTAAATGATCTAAATCAGAATTATGTAATGAGGGTTTTTCTATAAATCACATTTTAACATTTCTTAATTTAAGCCATTAAAAATTTGGAATGATAACTAATCTTTTCCTATAGGGTAAATTATAGGTCTGGTTTTTTGTAAGAGTAAACTAATACTATGTGAAGAAATCTACCAAAAAGTGATTAATGTAAATTTCAGATAAGTCAAGGCAGTAACTCATTCAAAACTTTTATACTACGTATTTTATTGAGCAAAAATTACATTTTAATGTAACTGAGAACTTTTTAAGGAGGAATATCGGATCAGTGTATAAAATGCTTAATAAAATGTGTTTCGTGAAGTACTTACACATTAAGAGTGTCATTTATTGAGCATCTACTATCTGATAAGGACTTTTATACATTTTTACATATGATAAATATTTTAAATAATTGGTTCGTGTTTTCTAGCCAAGCAAACTATTTGGATTTTAAGAAACTCATGATCGAGATTTCGTTTTTTTTTTCAATTTATTTAATCCTTTACTTCATTATGGTTTTCACTTTGTTTCTCGGATTATATTAAGATTTGACTCTAAAATGTGTAAGTTCTGAGTATGCTCAGCAAAGGACTGTCACCTATCTTCCTACGAGCCAGTTTTTCTTTTGGGAGGAAATCAAATGATGAATACTTTCCCAGGTCTCATCTAGTAAATCAGTGCTCAGTATTTTGCATTTTGTGATGTAAAAATGGTTCATGACAGATGTGGCTGAAAAGACCACATACGTAGACTGTATGATTTTAGTCTGGTGGAACTAATAGGATCACTCATTACATTTTAGACCCTGGGGTTTCTTTTTTCTTTCATAATAATAATAATAATATAAAAAAAAACTTTTAAAATAGAGTGGCCCTTTTTGTGTGTTAGTACAGCATCTTCCTTTAAATTTACAGAGTTGATGATAACAAATCAACAAATAATCCTTGCTATCTTCTAAAATAATTCTTTAATGTGTTTATTGAATATTTACTGTTACTTTTAATTGTCCTGTCATCCTATAGAAGTTAAGATTTTGTTCTCTTTTTATAAAGGACTTACTTGAATTTTATTTAGCAAAACTAGAAAATACGTTTCATAGAGAATCCTACACCTATGAATTAAATTGAGTTATATGTTAATAAAAACAAGTTTTGTAAATGTTGAAATAATTAATGGCACCAAAAGACATTATAGAGTAGGGATTCTTGGTATTCACTTACAACTAGGAGAATCATAGCATAGTCTGTTTTTCTTTTTTAATGTACACAGTATATTTATTGAAATAGAAATATATTTGTGATTTATTTGGAATTGAAAAAAAGGAGGCCCCTGAACAGTGTGAAGTGAACAATGATCCTATTTTAGTTTTAACAAAAAGTTAATATTTACATGGAAAAATATTGTAGGTGTTTTATATCAAAATGCTAATAGCAGTTATTGTCCCTCAAGGTGGGATTTAAGGTTAGTAAAAAAATTTTTTGGCTTGGTTTTATTTACCGATTGCTTTGTAGTTATGAAGAGAACTTAAAGAGGTGTAGAAGAGGTTTAATTCAAACATAAAATTCCCCAATATTAATATGAAATTTGATAAGTTTTGACAAGTATATGCATTCATTTAACTACCACCAATTTTTTATTTACTTATTAAATATACTGGGGTGACGTTGGTTAGTAAAATTATACAGGTTTCAAGTGTACAAGCTATAACACATCATCTACATATTGCGCGGTGTGCTCACCACCCAGAGTCGGGGCTCCTTCCGTGACCATACAGTGGACCTCCTTTACATTCTTCTACCTCCACTCTCCCCGCTTACCTCCAGTAACCACTAAACTGGTTTTCTGTATTTTTGTTTGTTTTGTTCGTTTGTGCTTTCGGTTTTATATCCCGCAATATGAGTGAAGTCATATGGTTCTTGACTTTTTCTATTGACTTATTTCACTTAGCATGATAATCTGAAGATCCATCCGTGTTAATCGCAAATGGCAGTATTTCATCATTTCTTACGACTGAGTAATATTCCGTTGTGTATATATATATACCATGTCTTCTTTATCCAGTCATCTATCAAAGGACACTTTGGTGGTTTTTATGTCTTGGCCACCGTGTATAATGCTGCAGTGAACATAATGGTACATATATCTTTACAGATAAATGTTTTCAAAAATTTTTGGTAGATACCCAGAAGAGGGATTGCTGGGTCATATGGTAATTGTATTTTTAATTTTTTGAGGAACCTCCATACTGTTCCCCATAGTGGCTGTACCAGTTTACATCACCACCAGCAGCGTATGAGGGTTCCTTTTTCTCCACAACCTCTCCAGTACTTGTTATTACTTGTCTTGTTGATTATAGCCATTCTAACAAGTACGAGGTGTTGTCTCATTGTGGTTTTCATTTGCGTTTCCCTAATAGCTAGTGAAGTTTAGCATTTTTTTCATATGTCTGTTGGCCGTTTGTCTGTCTTCTTGGGAGATGTGTCTGCTCAGGTGCTCTGCCCATTTTTTAATGGGATTGTTTGGTTTTTTTGTTGTTGAGCGGTACAAGTTCTTTATATATTTTAGATATTAGCCCTTTATTGGAGGTGTTGTTTGCAAATATCTTATCCCATTCAGTTGGCTGCCTCTTTTTTTGTTGATGGTTTCTTTTGCTATGCAGAAGCTTTTAGTTTGATATAATTCCATTCTTTTAATTTTGCTTTTACTTCCCTTGCCTTTGAGGTCAGATTCATAAAATCCTCTGTGAACCCAAAAATCCCTAAGTTTAGTACCTATGCTTTCTTCTATGCAGTTTATTGTTTTGGATTTTATATTTAGGTTTTTGATCCATTTGAGTTAATTTTGGTATATGATGTCAGACAGCCATCTAGTTTCATTCTTTTTGCACGTGGCTTTTCAATTTTCCCAGCACCATTTATCGGAGAGCCTTTCTTTTCTCCATTGTATGTTTTTTGCTCCTTCGTAAGAAATTATCTGCCCCTATATATGTGGGTGTATTTCCGGGTTCTCAATTCTGTTGCATTTTTCTGTTCTGTGCATCTGTTTTTCTGCCAATACCATGCTATTTTGATTATTGTCACTTTGTAGTATAGATTGAAGTCAGAGTATGATACCTCCAGCCTTGTTCTTTTTTCTTAGGATCACTTTGGCCCTTGGGGGGTCAAAAAATCTGATGATTTTTTTTCTTCTATTTCTTGAAAAAATGCCATTGGGATTTTGATAAGAATTGCATTAAATCTGTATATTGCTTTGGGTACTATGGCCATTTTAACTGTTGATTCTTCCAATCCATGAACACGGAATGTCTTTCCATTTCCTTGTATCTTCTTCAATTTCTTTTAATAATGTCTTATAGTTTTCAATGTATAGGTCCTCCACATCCTTTGTTAAATTTATTCCTAGGTATTTTATTCTTTTTGTTGTAATTACAAAAGGAATATTTTTTTCATTTATTTTTCTGAAATTTTGTTTTTAGTATATAGGAATACAATGGATTTTGTACATTGATTTTGTATCCTGCAGTTGTACTGTATTTGTTTATTGTTTCTAATAATTTTTGGTAGAATTTTTAGGGTTTTCTATATAAAGAATTATGTCATCTGCAAAAAGTGACAGTTTATCTTCTTTATCCCCAATTTGGATGCCTCTTATTTCTTTTTCTTGCCTGATTGCTCTGGGTAGGACTTCTAATACTATGTTGAATAACAGTGGTGATGTCTCTGTCTCATTCCTGATTTTAGAGGAAAAACTTCAGTTTTTCACCATTAAGTATGGTATTAGCTCAGGGTTTGTCATAACTGGCTTTATTATATTGTGGTACGTTCCTTCTATAACCATTTTATTAAGTGTTTTAATCGTAAATGCATGTTGTATCTTATGAAATGCTTTTTCTGCAACTATTGATAAAAATCACATGACTTTTATCCTTTATTTTCTTTATGTGGTGTATCACATTGATTGATTTGAGTATGGTGAACCATTTTTATGCCCCTGGAATGAACTGTACTTGATCGTGATGTATAATCTTTTTAATATATTGTTGTATTCAATTTGCTAATATTTTCTTTAGAATTTTTATGTCTGTATTCATCATAGATACTGGTCTATAGTTTTCTTTTTTTGTGTGTTATCCTTACCAGGTTTTGGTACCAGGGAAACGTTGGTTTCATAAAATGAGTTAGGAAGTATAGCCTCTTCTTTAATTTTTTTGGAAGAGTTTGAGGAAAACAGGTATTAAATCATCTTTGAATGTTTGGTAGAATTCACTAGTAAAGCCATCTGGACCTGAACTTTTGCTTTTGGGGAGGTTTTGCATTATTGCTTCAATTTCCTTACTGTTGATTGGTCTTTAAGATTTTTCAGTTCTTTGTGATTCCGTCTAAGAAGGCTATATATTTCTAAGAACTCGTTTATCTCTTCTACATTATTGAATTTGGTAGCATGTATCCTTTGTAGCGTTCTTGTATGATCCTTTGTATTTCTGTGGTGACTGTGGTAACTTCTCTTTTATTTTTGATTTTGTTTACTTGTGTCTTCTCTCTTTTTTCCCTAGTGAGTCTAGCCTAGAGTTTGTCAATTTTTTTAAATCTTTTCAAAGAACCAGCTCTTTGTTGCATTCACTTTTTTCTATTGTCATTTTCTCTTTTTCATTCAATTCTGGTTAACTTTTTATTATGTTTTTCCTTCTGATGACTTTGGTTTCATTAATTCTTCTTTTCCTAGATGTAATGTTAAGTTGTTTATTTGGGATTTTTCTTGTTTCTTGAGATAGACCTGTAATGATGTAAATTTCCCTCTTAATACTGCTTTTGTCGCTTCCGGATAATTTTGATACGATGTATTTTTATTCCTATTTGTTTCTGTATATCTTTTGACCTCTCCTCTTACTTCTTCTTTGACCCAGTCGTTCTTTAGTAGCATGTTGTTTAATCTCCACATATTTGTTGTTTTTCCTGTTTCCTTATTGCAGTTGATATCCAATTTCAAAGCTGTAGTTGGAGAATATGCTTGGTATGATTTCAGTCTTCTTAAATTTGCGGAGGTAGTTTTGTGTCCCAACATATGGTCTGATCTTGAGAATGTTCCAGGTGCACTACAAAAGAATATATAGACTGATGTTCTAGTATGCTCTGTAAATGTCAATTATGTCCATTTGTTCTAATGTGTCATTTAGGGCTGACATTTCCTTATTGATTTTCTGTTTAGATGATCTATCCATAGTTGTCAATGGTGCATTTAGGTCCCCTACTACAATAGTGGGGGTTGTTTGTTTTGGGGTTTTTTCCCCCAGTTTTTCCCTTTAGTTCTCTTAGTAGTTGTTTTGTGTATTTTGGTGCTCTCTGATTGGGAGCATATATATTGATAAGTGTTATGGCTTCTTGCATTGTCCCCTTTATCATTGTGAAATTGTCAGTCTTTGTTGTTACCTTTTTTATCCTGAAATCTGTTAGTTAGATACAAGTATGGTTACACCCACTCTTCTCTGCATGCCATTTGCTTAGAGTATCGTTTTCCTCCCTTTACTTTGAGTCTGTATTTGTCCTTGTAGATGAGATGTATCTCTTCTAGGCAATATATGGTTGGGTTTTGTTTTTTCATCCAGTCTGCTATTCTGACTTTTCTTGGTGAATTCAGTCCATTTACATTTAGAGTGATTATTGATATATGAGGATTTTTTAGCCATTTAATCTTTTGTTTTCTGGTAGCTTGGTTTCTCTACTGTTTCTTTGCCTTTGTGTTTCTGACTGTTAATTTAGTTTGGTGGTATTCTGTGATTTTTTTTCTCTCTGTTCTTTTCTTTTTTGTTACATGTCTCAGTTCTGGATTTTTTTTTTTTTGAATGATTACCATTAATTTAATGTAAAAGAAAGTTTTATATATACAGTAGTCCTTTTTCTTCAGCATGCCTCTCATCTCCATTGCCCTTTGCAAATTCAGACCTTTATTCCCTCCCTTTTATGTTTTTGTTGTCACAAGTTATCCCTATTTATGCTGTGAGTAGATTTCTGAGTTGCAGTAGCAAATCATCTTCTCTTTTTCTTTTTTAATGTTTTATCTTCTTTATTCTTTATGTTAATGTGTAAGTGTTAAGGGCCCTAATCTGTGTACGGGTTGCCATTTCCTGCTTCTGTCTGTTAGTAATCTTACTCATAGTTTTGTATCCTTTGTTTGTTTGTTTGTTTCAGATGGAATAGCCTCCTTCAGTAATTGTTGTAATACAGATCTTTTGGTGGAAAATTCCCTCAGCCTCTGTACATCTGGAAATTTCTTTATTCTTCCTTATATCTAAAGAATAACTTTGCAGAGTATGCTATTCTTTGCTGGTAATTTCTTTCTTTCAGTAGTTTGAATATTCTATTCCACTACCTCCTGGCTTATAGAGTTTCTGCTGAAAAGTCTGATGATAATCTAATGGGTTTTCCTTTGTAGGTTACCGTCTTTTTTCCCCTGGCCACCTTCTTTGCCATTAATTTTTGACAGCTTCAGTATAATGTGCCTTGGTGAAGATCTGTTGGGATTGCAGTAATTAGGTGTTATGTTTGCTTCTTGGATTCAAGGATACGTTTCTTTCCATAGGTTTGGGAAGTTCTTGTCAACTATTTGTTTGAATAGACTCTCTGTGCCTTTTTCCCTCTTTTCTTCTTCTGGTTTACCCATTATTCTTATATTGTTCTATCTGATGGAGTCAGATAGTTCTTGTACAGTTCTTTCATTTCTTTTAAATTTCAAGTCTCTCTCTTCTTCCATCTGTGTCATTTACAGATTTTTATCTTCGATATCAATGATTCTTTCCCTCATCTGGTCAGCTCTATTTCCTAAGCTGGCTATTTCATTCTTCATCTCTTTTATTGAGTTCTTCAGTTCCAGAATTTCTATTTGGCTCTTTTATAAAATTTCAATCTGTTTAGTTAAATATTCATTTTGGTCATTGATTTTATCTTTGAATTCATTAAGTGGCGTATCAGTTTTCTTGCATCCCATTGAGTTTTTTCAGAACTGCACTCTTGAATTCTCTGTCATTTAAGTCACATATTTCCATGTCTTTGAGTTTATTTTCTGGAGATTTTTCATTTTCTTTCTGAGCTGCCTTGTTAACCTGGTTATTCATTACAATTAATGGATCATTTCTCTTCCTTGGCATCTATGGGAGTGGATTCTGCTGCAGGTTGATATGAAAAGGTCTTTCTTTTGCTTTCCAGTAGGTGGTGCTGGAGCGTTTTATTCTCTCGCTTGTTCTAGAGTGTTTTATTTTCTCTTGCACTGTTCTAGCTTCTCGTGCAGTTGGAGATTTCCTGGGGAGGTGGACTTCTGCTCTGTGACCAGGTTGCCTCAGTCTTAGGGTACCACCCCGATGGCAGGATGTGGTTGGCGATGGGGTTCTGAGCCTCTGAAATCCCAGTGCTGCCCCTGCAGTCAAATGCAGATCTGTGTGTCTCAGCAGACCTGGGTACCCCGTCTACAATCAGCCATGAAAGGTGGAGGGAGGGGTGGCCTGGGAGAGGCAGCTGATGTGTTTGTGGCTTTGTTTTCTTCTGAGTAATGGTGACTGCCAGACCACAGCTGCCTCTCCCCTATAGCTCCTGTCTTGTCACTGGAATTAGTTGCACTGTGCTGCCCAGGAATTCTCTCCAGTTCTTAGAGCTGTAGATATTCTACTCTTTAATCTGACACTGGTCCCATTTTTTTCTGAAACCTACTGCTAATACTGGGAGGATTTGGGGAAGGCAAGCTCTGGCAGGTTGGGGTAAGGTGGCCAGGCTCTGTGGCTTTGTTTTCTGTTTAGAAATGAGGGCTGTTAGATTGCAGTAGTCACATTTCTGTATTCAGTCTTTACCCCAAGGTCTCTGCCCCGATCTCTGGGTTCAGCCATATTATTGCTGATCCCTTAGGTAGAATTGCTGGGGCGACAGAGAGTGCAACTGCAGTGCCAGTTGTCCCCCCTCCTCTCTTGGTCGCCCCGATTCGCCCATCTTCAAATGTTTGGATGCATGGATTTCTCAGACATGTTTCTGTGTTGTGTAGGGAATCCTTTGTTGAATTATAGCTATTCAACTTGTTGTAACTTCAAGGAGAGAGAGAAGGAGAACCCCCTCATGCCGCCATGTTTCTGACATCACTTGTACTAAAATTTTGATGAAGAACATTTATATTACTCCAGAAAGGTCATTTGTACTCCTTTGAAGTTAATTCTCTCTCTCCATCTCAGACCTTAGCAACCACTAATCAGCTGTATGTCACTATAGTTTTACTATTTTCAGTATGCTATGTAAATACAATCACAGAGTATGTAGACTTTTGTCTGTAGTCTTTCACTTGGCATAATGCTTTTCAAATTTGTCCACATTGTTGTGAGCATTGCTTCTTTTTATTGCTGAGTAGTATTCCATCGTATGGCTGCAGCAGTTTGTTTATTCATTCAGCAATTGGTGGACAGGTGGGTTGTTTCCAGTTTATGGCTTTTATAATTAAAACTTACATGAACATCTGAGTACAAGTTTTGTGAACATCTGTGTTCATTTCTCTTAAATAAATATTTAGGAATTGGATTGCTTTGTTATAAAGGGAAGCGTTATTTTAACTATCAGAAACTGCCAAACTCTTCTCCAAAGTGGCTGTACCATTTTGCGTTTTCACAAACAATGTATGAAAGTCCTATTTGTTCTACATCCTTGACATCACTCGATGTGGTCAGTATTCTTCTGTTTAATTTCAGCTATTCTGTTAAATATGTTGTATTTCATTAGACTCTAATGTACATTCCTTTGAAAACTGACGAGGTTGAGCATCTTTTCACGCAATCATTTGTCATCTGTATACTTTTGTGAAGTATCTGCTCATGTCTGTTGTCCATTTTTTAAAAGACTTGTTTATATTATTGACTAGTAGAGTTATTTATATTTTCTGAATACAAGTCAGATATGTATTTTATAAATATTTTCTCCTTGTCTATGCCTTACCTGTTTATTTTGTAAACAATTTTTAATTAATGATTTATATACAGTAAAATACACTTTTTAGTTAGTGTTCTTTGATTTTTGACAAATGCAAGTGGTTGTGTAAGTAACAACACCCAGAATCAAGATGTAGAGCAGTTTTATTAGACCTCAAGATTTCCCCATTCCCATTTGCCGTGAACCTCTCCTACCATTCCTTGCTTCTGGCAACCATTGGTCTACTTTTGTCCCGACGGTTTTGACTTTTTCAACATATCATGTAAATGGAATTATATAATATGCAGCTTTTTGAGTCTGACTACTATTACCTAGCATAATGCTTTTGAGATTTATCCATGTTGTTGTATATGTCAGTACTTTATTCCTTGTTTATTCCTGAGTAGTATCCCCTTGTGTGGATTAATTGAAAGATATTTAGGTTATTTCCAGTGTTGGATGATTATTAATTAAACCATTACAACATTCTCAAATAGATTTTGTATGAACATAAATTTCTGTTCCACGTGAGTAAATGCGCAGGACTGGGATTGCTACGTATTTTTGCTTTATGAAATTTACTGATGTTTCATCATTGTGAATACTCCATGTACGCTTGAGAAAAAAGTATACTTCATATTTGCAAAACATAAAGTTTGGGGATTTCTGGTCAAGGTGGTGGAGTAGGTAAATACTGTGTCTGCATCTTCTCACGACCACGTCAGAATTACAACTAAACTGCAGAACAACCGGCATTGAAAGTTGCCTGAAGTCTAGCACAAAAGAAGCCCTACAATTAAGGGCACACAAAAGAAACCACCTTAAGACTGATAGGGGGGTTGGAGGCCCTGAATGGGCTGGTCTCACACCTTTTGTGTGACCATTAAAAATCAGGGAGAATCTCAGCTGAGGGGGTCCCCTCAAAGGAGCATGGGGTCCCAGCCCCATACCAGGCTCCCCAGCCCAGGGTTCCAGTGCTGAGAATAGAAGTCCACATAACTTCTGGCTGTGAAAACCATGGAGATTGCGGCTGAATGAGACGGGGTGGCTGCAGTCCCAGGCACTCCACTTAAAGGGCCTGCACATGTACTTACTTGCTGACGGACTCACTCAATCTGAGCACCAGAACTGGGTCAGCAGCTCCAAAGGGACCTGGGATATACAGGAAGGAACTGAGTTATCTGGCTTCAGGGAGGGGCAGTTTTCTCCCAGACAGGAGCTGGTGGAAGCCATTGTTTCATTGTTGAGCCTTCCGCCTTCCTGGCACGCAGACAGAGGTGGCTACCGTATGAGTCTCCATCAGCCTCACTAACACCACTCATTGACCCTGCCCCAGGTCATTCCCAGAGACCCCCACCCCACCCAACTTTTAGGCACAACCTGTCTTGGCGCATACTGCAGACTTTCTTAAAATCTCTCAAACGTTCACAAAACCCAAACAAGCACCATCTGATTTCAGCATGTCCCGTAGCTCTTGCTGAGCAGCCCTAAGCCCAGCATTAGCCACAGCCGGTCTTGATTCACGGCTAGGCTTCTCGAAGCACCTCCAAACTCAGCAAGGGTGGTGGCTATCTGTGTATTGCTTTGTGGCTTATGCCAGGTGGCCCTGGGCAGGGCATAGGCTATGGCTGAACTTGGCTTATGGCAGGGTTTCTCCAAGGAAGCCCTGGGAACTGGCATGCCCAGAGGCCAGCTTTGGACTTAGCCAGAGCATCACTTGGTTGCCTCCAAGAACACACACTCAAAGGGCAGGCTGGGCAGGCACCAGAGCCCTGCTAAAGCAAATCCTGCTCTGTAGGATCAGCTGCTGCCCAGCAGCTACTCTACTGTAGTCACAGCCAGTCCTCACAACAAAGTAGCCCAGAGTGAATCCCTCCCATTGACATACAGAAAGCAACCAAGGCTCAATAACAACAGGAGGGCACACATAACCCACACAAGGGAAACACCTGGAGTATCCAGGTCTGGTGACCAGGGAGACTGCGTTACTGGGCCCACAGGACACCTACTACATAAGGCCATTCTACTAAGATCAGGAGGCATAGCAGCCTTACCTAATACATAGAAACAAACACAGGGAGGCAGCCAAAATGGGGAGACAAAGACACATCTCTCAAATAAAAGCTGAGAAAAAGAACTAAACAAAATGGAGACAGGCAGCCTACCAGATACAGAGTTCAAAACACTGGTTATAAGGATGCTCAATGATCTCAGGGAGACTTCAACAAAGAGGTAGGATGCATAAAAATGGAATATAAAACAAAAACAAAAAGTCAGCAATTAAGAATACAATAACTGAAATGAAGAATACATTAGAGGGAATCAATAACTTAGATGAAGCAGAGGATTGAATTAGCAATTTGGAAGATAACAGAAAGCACCCAATCAGATCAACAATAAGAAAAAATAATCCAAAAAAATGAGGATAGTTGAAGGGACTGATGGGACATCAAGCATACCAACATTCGCATTTTAGGAGTACCAGAAGGAGAAGAGAGAGCGCAAGGAATTGGAAACCTATATGAAGAAATAATGACAGAAAACTTTCTTAACCTTGTGAAGGAAATAGACATGCAAGCCCAGGAGATGCAGAATCTCAAACAAGATGAACTGCATCTTTTGGAGCAAAAATTAATATAAGACCCAGTCTTATTTTACTATAATATATAATATAATAAATACTGTGTATAATATAATATAATACTGGGTCTTATATTAATTTTTGCTCCAAAAGACGCGTTAGAGCTATTGGTCTAGCTAGGTCTTATTTTCGGGGAAACACGGTATGGTAATAGCTATGCATAGTGCCAGGGGTTTTCTTCTTAAATTATATACGAGGTGTGATCAAGAAATATCGTGAATGTTTAAATTTTAAAAATGTATTACAGTAAAAGACACATTGCCATTAATTCCCCTCAAAATACTCCCCCTTGCTTTGAGTGCACTTGTCCCTTTGGTCTTCCACTTTCTGAAGCAGTTCTGGAAGACCGCTTTCGTCCACGTCTTTAGTTCTGCTGTCGTGGCTGCCTTGATGTCCTGCATTGATTCAAAATATTTACCTTTCATGGCCGTTTTGACTTTATGGAAGAGCCAGAAGTCACACAATGCCAGATCTGGTGAATAAGGGAGATGAGGACACACCATAATGTTTTTATTTGGTAGAAATTGCCATACCAGAAGTGATGTATGACACAGAGCGTTGTCATGATGGAGGATGAAACCATTTGCCCATTTCATGTTAATGCATTGTTTGTGATCCATGATTTACGGCACACTTTAAAGCACACCTTCTCTCAACCGTAGCTCACACCCAACTGACTGCACCAAACAAGTTGAAACTTGTCACACACTGTTTCTAAGGTTCAACGTGCCACTTCCCATATTGAAGATCCCTGCTTTTCCCTTGGATGGCACTCGGCAGCAGCATTCACTGTATTTATTGATCACACCTCATAAATGTCTAACCACTATGCTATTAATCTGAAATTAATATAAAATAATATTGAATGTCAGTAGTAATTGAAAAATTTTAAATGGTAGGGGGAAGCGAAGAAAAACAAGAGGTCCAAATTTCCAGCTATAAAACAGATCATGGGGATGTAATGTACAGCACGGGGAATATAGTAAATAATATTGTGAAAGCATAATACGATGTGAGATGTTTGCTGGACTTATCATGGCAATCACTTCTTTAGATTTGTAAATGTTAAACAACTGTTGTGTACTCCTGAAACTAATATAATGTTGTATGGTAGCTATATTTTAATAAAAATCTTTAAACAATAAAATAAAGTTCACTGTACATGTTTATAGAGATTCAACTTATTGGTTATGTTTCTTTTTAGCAAATCTGTGTCCTTCCCTTTACTTTTTGTCTAATTTACCAGTCTTATACTGAGAATGTATTAATATTCTTATCATTAGCTTGTTTCTATTTATACTGTGTTGCATATTTTGTAGTTTCTACTTTATAGAAGTATTCCTATGGTATTTGATGAATAGATATTATTAACTATAGTATCTTCTTTGAGTTTTGGGGGTTTTTTAGCATTAAAAAAATACCCTTTTATGTCACATTGCATACTTTTTGGCTTGAAATCCACTTTGATTTTAGGATCCCAAATCCTGCTATATTATTCCCATTTGTCTTGTATGTTTTTTCCCATCTATTTAATTTTAGACTTTCTGAATTATTTTGTTTTATATGTGTCTCTTGTGTTCAGCATATAGTTAAGTCTTACCTTTGAAAACAAATTTGAAAATCTGTTTAACAGATGAGTTAAGCCTGTTGACACATGTTGATATGACTAATATGTAAACTGTATTATGTCATTTAACTAGTCATTGTGTTTTCCCAATAGTTATTTTGTAAGGTTATCTTTTCATTGTTAACTCTTGTAGGCGCTTAATGTTTGTCTTACTGACTTTTCTCTTATAATATCTTATCAATATTTGTATCTGTTATCTTGGTTTTATGTGTTGTTCCTAAGATGTTGTTTGTTTTTTATCTTATTTGCTAATTTTAACATACAAAATTTTTAACTTTTTATTTAGTCTTCTGTTGTTAATCTTTTACTTGACCATATTTTTTTCATCTATGTTTCATTGTATTTAAGCTTAGAAAACTACCTGGAGTTAGCCCAACTGTGAGATTAAGGGCACAGTCCCCCATACTGCTAAGACTTCTGACCCCAGTTAGAAGTACAGTACTTTCCCCAAAGCACCATCCGATTTGATGACACTGCATAAGAAAGACTCAGAGATGTCTCTGAAAATTATTGTTCTAATGTTCACATTTATTACAGGGAAATGATACAAATTAGAACCGTCTAATGGAAGAGACACATTGGGCTGAGTCTGTTCCAAAGGAAGTTCCTGTCTTCCAAAGGATGTGTCACCCTCCTCACATTCATGGGTGACCGTAGTCAGGGGGTATTGCCAACCCAGGAAGCTCACCTAAGCTTCATTGTCCAGAGATCTTATCCAGGCATCATTACATAGGCATGATTGATGGATTCACTGCTTATTTCACTGAAGTCAATATCTATTCCTACCCTTTCCAAAGAGTTTGGACTGATAGGATGTGGCCCAAAGCCCCAACCCTCTAATAGTTGGTCTTTGTCTTGGCAAGCCCCCATTAATACTGTTGGGTGTGGCTGGCTGCACTTTTAATCACCTCAAGAGCATAAATATCAGACTTGGTCTGAGTCCCACCATGAATATAAAGATTCCCTAATCACTCTGGGTTTTCAGGAGCTCAAGACAAAAGCCCCACCTTTCTTTGGTCCAGGTAAATTCTTTACTCCAGGAAAGCCTTTCTTTTTCAGCTGTTAAATAAAATGGAATATTTTCTTTTGGTCATTTTTAAAAATATTTTTATGACTGTTCTATCATTAACTCTTGAATTCTTCTGGATTTTAGTGTTGATGCTAAAAACCAAATTTTTTTTCCTTTGCAAAAAGCTAATCAGTTCTGGTACCATTTGTTAAGTAATTCTTCCTTTTCTTCACTAATTTTGATGCCTTATTTACTCTGGATACCTAGTTTTTAAACCCTTATCAGATTAATTAGAGTAAATTAGAAAATAATGGTAGAAAGTACTCAAATTAGGCATATAATTCCTGACAAGGAAGACGGGCAAATTATAAACAGCAGACCAAAGATTTCAGAAACTCTTAGACTATGTATGAGTATACTGACTGGTGATATCTCTCTGCATGATCCCTTAAGGATATTGCTGTTTTACATGCCCAAGTTTACTTGATGTTTTGGTATTAATATGATGCTCTCAATTACCAAGCAAAGGATGAAGGCAGTTGAGCATAATTCTGTTTAAGAAGTCATGAAGATCAAGCCAAGTGCTGTGTGTGTTCACTAACAAGGAAAGATGTCTATGAAATCATTAAGAGGGAAAAAAGCCCCATGCACAAGCATAAGTACAGGATGATGACATGTATGTATTTTTCATAATGTGTGTGTGTGTGTGTGTGTGTGTGTGTGTGTGTGTGTGTGTGTGTGTTTGAAATGCATAGGAAAAGCCCTGGAAAACTAGCCACAAAACTGTGATGAGGAGGAGAGTAATAGTAGTGGTGGTGTCCCTTATTTCCTCCTTTTCCGTAGTCCTTTGATGGTTTTTTAAAAAATAAGCTTGTATTTCTTTTATAATTCAAAACTTTAAAGATAGTGTACAAGTTTGTAATTCATTGTAGAACGGTAGCAATCATAATAAGTAACGTACATGTTGGAAGTTTAATAGGCTAGGTTAGCCCTGGAGAGTTAAATCATGAAGCTTCATTCCCCCAGAGGTGCAGATACATGGGACATGCCTTTCTGGCAGTATTGTTAGTATTTGGGGAAAAAAAAAAAAACTTATGAAAAGTGTTTTATAACTGAGAAACGTTTTTAAATAAAAGATCATAGCTCATGTATTTTAATTATAAAAGATTTATTTACTAGTTAATGGAGTCGCCTACTCATTATAGGCTTCTACTTATTAGGGATTTTATGTTACTGAAAATAGTTTTTGATTTTCTCTAATCTAGAAACCTGGGACTCAACAGGTTAGGACTAAGAGCTGAAATGGGGGAATCAGAGAAAGAATCAGAAATAAATCACACATCAGGAAACTTTTTTCACCAACCCATCTGTAGGGCAGATTAGGGGTCCACTTACCAAGTCAGTAATAGAAACAATCACCATGGAGTTACCTAAAGCGAACTCTACACTTTACTGATTCCCTTGTGGTAGGGATCAACATGCTGGGACAAAACAAGACAGGCCAGAATTAGGCTAACTGACTCCAGATTATAGTGTGTGCCTCGGACCTCTGGGGCTTGGGAGGGAGGGTGGGAGCCAAAGATGAGCAAGTATCCAGGTTAGGGTGGCAGCAGGAAATAGCTGGCACGCTCAAAGGCATAAGCAGATAGTTTAATGAAGGGACTATTAAAGGGTTGGTTAGGTTTAAGAAGAATCGGCAAGATTCCTGGCCTAGCAATAGCTGTGAATCTTTACCACCTCTAAAACCTAATAAGGGGTAGGAAAGAGAGCAGTTCTAGAACATTTGAGAGCTTATTATAAGAGAGAGCTGTCCCAACAGAAACTGGGCCTTTGGAAGAGAAAAGCAGCCACTGTCAAACCCCAGGCTAGCAGGAAGTAAACCCAAACCTCTCTTTCTTCTTGCCCTCTAATTCATCTCCCTTCAGCGTCTTCTACTGGCCAAACCCAAACAGTAGCTGAAGGGTAAGGCAACCTATCAGAGGCAGCCCATAAAATTAATCAGCCAGGTCAGGGTGGAGGTGGTCACCCAGATCAGGGGACGCAAATCAAGCTTATCCACCACAGTACCTGATGGCTGCTGGAGCAGTCCGCAGTCCTGGATGGTCCAATGAGAAGTCCCATTACCCTAAGTGCAATTTAGTGACAGTTTAAAAAAGAAAGAAAAGGAAAGGAGAAGGCTAAGGGAGAACAGATGTCTTTTAGTAAATAAAAAACGATGATACTTGCTCTTCCTTCATTGATTGTTCTCGGGTACTTTCAAAATAATGCAGGACACTACAAATTTTACTGTTACTAAATCAACTTCCTCAGAATTTACATGATGGAGTGCACTTTTCCTTAAAATGTATTTGAATAAAAATAAATCATGCCAGGGCTTATACGAGGGAATGCAAATAGATTCCTAAGACAGTATTTCTGTCCCTTTGAAGCTCACAGTCCAGTGTTGGACAGAACTGCACAAACAGATACTTACAATATCACAGAGTAATATAAACCATTCATCAACTTTGCAAATATTTGAGATCCTACTATGTGTCAGGCAAATTACAAAGTTACAAAGTGCAGTGGAACAGGAGAAGTCACCTCCACCTGAGAAATCAGAGAGAAGTTATTATAAAATGAGGATAACTTCAGTAGCATTGAAGAGTATACAATTTTGTTTTTTCTTACCTGGTCTCCCTGTAAATCATAGACATTAAAACTCAGTTATAAAATGGAATGGTATCAACCTTAGTAATAAAGTCCTTTTGATACAGTTATTGAAAGAGTATTTATCATTGCTTATTAAATATGGAGAAATAAGTGTGCCATTTTTTTCCAAATGGTTTCATTCGCTCATGTTTTCTTTGTTGACCCAAATGAATGAAATTAGAATAAACAATCTCTAAGTCATTTGTAATCATGAGCTGATTAATGGAGTTTGGTTTCATAGCCATTATTCATTCACGAACACCTGATATCTTTCCCATAAACAAATTGTGTTTGTCCAAATTAAGAAATTAAATGAAGCATTTGATGAGTTTATGATTGACCCTTCTAACTCAGAGCCCATTAGTCAATGTCGTTATCATAGAAAACTGTTTGACTAATGTGCTGTCTAAAGAAGCATGTGGATTTATTATGACTTCTGATTAATGCTTGCTGCAAGCCAAACTACTAGATTATAATAATTTTTGATTCTCATTTTAGCAGTCATTGAAGAATTTCATCTCTGATGAAATGCGCTTATGTCCCATTAGATTTAGAGATGATTACAAGGTATTGAGTGGATAAATTTTTTAAAGAATAATATGTTTTTAGAAAGCATATACAGTATATGCTTTAGAAAGGCAATTTTTAAAAAACAATTTAGCATCTTTTAACTTTGTGGATGTAATCTTTCTTTTTCAGGGTAAAGAGCTATTATTTAGATTTTTTCAAACTAGAACTTTTTCAGTTTATTTACAAAACTGGTAGGAAAAGTATGCTGTATGAATTTCTAACATTGTATTTAACTTATAACAAGTTTCAGTAATTTTAAATATTTATTTTAAAATTGTATGTAATTCTTATTTAATACAATTCCGTTTTGCCAGTAAAGGAAATCCCTGTTTACCCAGTTTATTCTCATTATAAAGTTAGAACAACAGTTCCATCCTAAGAAAGCTCTCTAATACACTAATACAGCTAAGCCACTGTTGTAACATGGGCCTTCTAGTATCTGAGGACCAACACACTGTTATAAAGAAACTAAGGACCTCAAATATGGCCAAGTTTTTGTTGTTTAATTTGGGGGTGTGGTGTAGAGTGCGGTTTAAAAGTTGGAAACAATGGCTTTATCAGAATCCATCTGATTAAGAGTTTGCAAGCCAGATATGTAGCCTTTATAGACTTTGTGGTGTAATTGACTTATATGCCTCTTAAATTAGGGAAAATGAAGTAGCTGGTGATAGAAATGAAAAAAAAAGATTTGGGGAAAGCCTCTCTGATTTTCTTTTTACCATATAAATTGTGGTGATCCACCAGTTTTTCTCTCATGCACATCCTGATTTTATTAGGAAAATAAAGGAAACTAGCACCAGATATTTAGCTTGGCGTAGAATATAATAATCATGAGGACTAGAATAGAGCAAGGAGAAAGGAGAGAGACACCCTGCCACCCACACTTTTTTTCATTTTCCTGAGGGTCTTAAAATCTGCTGAAATTAGGAATGATTTTCCTATCAAGCCAGGCCTTACTTTGATTGCTTTACTCTTTTTTTTAATTTATTCATTTATTTTTATTTTTTATTATTAGTTTTTCAGGTGTACAAAACAATGCAATAGTTAGACACTTATACCCCTCACAAATGATAACCCCCCTCCCCCAAGACACTACCCCTCTCATATCACACACAGCCGTTACATTTCCAGTGGCACTGTTCCCTATGCTGTACTCCACTTCTTGTGACCCTGTGTGTGTGTGTGTGTGTGTGTATATATATAATTACAGTTAACATTCATTATTATTCAGCTTTAAGACAAGTGTCCATCAGATATCCTACAAAATCTTTACAACGTTATTGATTATATTCCCCCCAAATGTCTTTCATATCCCCATGGCAATCTTCTGGTTACCGGTTGTGCTTTCTAATCCCCTCACCTTCTCCCTCATCCCCACAACCCTTTCCATCTAGCAACCCTCAGTTTTTCCTCTGTAGCTCTGAGACTGTTTCTGATTAGTTTGTTCATTTATTGTATTCTTTAGATTCCACATATAAGTGAGATCATATGGTATTTGTCTTTCTCCGTCTGACTTATTTCGCTTAGCATAATGTTCTCTAGGTCCATCCATATTGTTGCAAATGGTAAGATTTCATTCTTCTTTATGGCCGAGGATTGCTTTACTCTTAATGGGACTAAAGTTTTAAGAAGTTAAAGGACGAAAGTTAAAAGGTAGTTAGAAGATTTTCACGGATCCTTACTGCATATATAGAGCAGTGCTAAGATACTGCTTCCAGCCTTTCTCACAAGTGAGAATCTTCGTTGACCATGCAGTTGAGGACCTCTGAGTTGATATAGCATTTGAGCAATAGGGCAGACATAGAGGGATTTATTTGCAAACCGTGGTGCACCTGGGTTACTCTTTTCATTTATTGAAGGTTTTGTGATGAAGTAAAACGCAACCTTCTTACCTCATTTTGGAAATTAAGATGCTGGATTCTATTCTCTAATAGAAGCATATAGAAGTCATTGTCATTTCCAAACAAGGAGACTTTGAGCAAGAGATTCTGCAGGAGTTACATTTCCTTCCTCTTAGCATATTTTGGGGGTGGGAGTGGGGGCTGAGCAGAGATACACACTTTATTAATCCTATTTATTCTCATCAGTAAAGAAAAAAGTGATTACTTAGGATTACCTTAAGGGACTTTCCTAAAACTAACATGTGCTAAGTGTTTACTGTGTGCAAAGCATTGTACTGTGTGCTTTCCATATATTATAACACTTAATCCTAATGACAATCCTTTAAGAAAGGACCTATTATATCTTTGTTTTACAGTTAATACATCTTATTAGGCTTAGAGAGGTGCTGTAACTTCCCCAGAGTCACAGCTCCAGAAGTAGTAGAGTCAGTACTGTATTCTTAATAAGTTTTTAAACTCACATTTTGGGAGGTCTATACCTTTTAAGTTCATGCATGAGAATTTCCTTCTGTTTAGTTTGGAATGCATTACAGAGCCAACACAGTCGTGTATCTACAGAGGAATCAGTAACTGCAGTAAGTATTTACTGCCAGCTGTTTAGCCCCACAGAAAGGATTTCCAGAGTCACTTTGGCAAAGTAGCCTGAAGGAATGAAGTAGAATACAGTGGAGGGGACAGGGGGAGAAGACTGAACTAACAGTTTTTAGTGCCCGCTGTGTGTCTAAAATGAAGTTAATTAATGTAGCACAAAGACAGTAATAGAGTAAAATGGCATTAACAATATGTACATTTCTTTTCTGTATAAATTTGAAATACTAGTTTTAATCACAATATTTTCTTTTTAAAATGAGATTGTTCCCTGTAACGTCCTCAGAGGCATTTCACCTGAGAAGAGACCACGGCTAGTGAAGGACATTTCTGTCTCTTTCCTAGGGGATGATTGGGGGAGGAGGTCCTAGTTAAAATAAATCCTCTTGAATTGGGAGGGGTCAGGCCCTAAGAAAATGGATTTGACCCTGGAAGAAAAAAAAGGGAAGGAAGCAGAAATGCAGCACTGGAGGAAGAAACGTGGTCAGGATCCAGGAAAGGGCTGGAAGCAGGCCTGCAGTGTCCCTCTGCACTTGTCTTTCCTGGTCCCCTCGCTGTGTACTAAACTGTGTTCTCTCTTCCCCGCCCCTCAAGTTCATATGTGAAGCTCTAACCCCCAATGTAATGATATTTGCAGATGGAGCCTTTGGGAGCTAATTAGGTTCAGATGAGGTCATGAGGGTGGGACCCTCATGATGGGATTAGTGTCCTCATCAGAAGAGACACCAGAGAACCTGCTCTTCTCCCCCTCCCCCATGTGAAGAAAAAGCTAGGAGATGGCTGTCTACATGGCGGGAAGAGAGCTCTCGTCAGAAACCAACCACGCTGACACCTTGATCTTGACTTCTAGTCTTTATAAGTATGAGAAAATACATTTCTTTTGCTTAAGCCATCAGTTGATGGTATTTTGTTACGGCAGCTCAAGCTAAGACACCCCACACACGCCTCTTAGCATTTTCCTAAGGAACCCCAACCCCCCTTCAATTCTAAGAAGACTTTTTCAGAGACCTCTGGAAGTAAGTGGGATCTAAACTGTCTTTGGAGGAAATTCAAGTTGCTCCACCTTACTAGTAATACAATAATAGCCCAATAACTGGGAAATGAGACTTAAAATAATAATACCTTACAAGGGTTTTTAAATGGAAATGGGGATGGGGAGGAGTTTTATCTGTGGCCAAATTGTTTTCTTTTGTTGTGTTTTTTGCAAAACATAATTTTCTGGAAAAATCTCAAAACACAAATCACATTTCAGATTTTTAAAACTATTAGAAAAACAGTATAGCACCAAGAAAAATACTAATGTTTTAATACTTAGAAATATTACAGAAATACTGAATTACTAAAAACTGGAATTTTAATCACCATATAAATAGTTACAGATAGGTCTTCTTTACAGTTACAATGCGATTGTTACTGCATTTTATCAGGTGTACTCGTATATATTGACATTATTATCTTGTGAAGAAAAAAGTGACAGTTTAGGCTCAGTGTGATTTAAAAGATAAGACTGAACGGGTAGGTTTGTTTATGTTGAGTGTATAGGGGGCAGTAGTGGTGGGGTGAATCCTTCGTATGTCCTTTCTATTTGTCTTATGGGCAGGGATTTTTCTTGTAGGGATTGTGTGCTTAATTCATAGTACATTAATTTTACATTATTATAAAACTTATTGAGAAGTCTCAAGACTTCTTGTCTGAAAATCAATTTTTATCTACATATGGATGTTTTAAGTCCGTTTATATATTAGAAAAATATTGCTGTATTGGAGTCTTTCTTCTTTCACTATTATTGTTTAGTTCTCAGTGATCTATCCTAAAATAAATAACTCAGTAAATAAATTTTGTATTCAGTGAATAGATTATCACCACATTTTTGTAACCGTGAGTTATCCACCACTATCTTTCTCTCTTTGGCTTTAGAAATATTATAGGAACTGGGACTTGAGTTCCAACTCTTCTGCACTTTTTTTCCTAAACTGTAAATGGCCTGGTTTCTCTGCATAGTGATTGTTATTATAACCTAGTCGTTTAATTTCCCTGAACCTTTCTTTATCTACAGAATGTAGGGTTACAAAGGAGGGAAGGAGTATTTCCCTTTCCCACTGAGTGCTCCCCCATCCTACTGTGAAAGTGCTCTTCCTTATGTCTGAATATTTGTAATATCTATATATTTGTGATATAAAAAAATCTGATCTCTTCATTTATTTTGGAAATTACATATTCTTAAATTTTCTAATTGATTATTTTAATGTAGCCATCCAAAGAGCATAGTTTCAGTCTTTAAAAAAATTTATTACCCATCATAGTGAAATCAGAAAAGAATGACTTTATTGCCCATGATGTAGTACATGAAAATATAGTAAAATGAATATTTTGAACAGACAACAGTGAACTAGGAAATTATGGGGAAAAAAAGCACATGAAGTACATGTTGTTTCTTGGTTTATTTAACAAAGTATATAACACACACGTGAAATTATAGTTGTTGGTGACTTTTTCATTTAAAAAAATGTAGTATTTGGTTTAATTTGCACCAACATTGAAAGTATGAAGAAATGACAATAGTCCTGGCTGCAAGGTAGACTGAAAGAATTTATTGTCATATTTACAGCTTTGGGGTAAGATAAAATCATAAATTACAGTGCTTTCTCTAAAAATGGCGTCAGGAAAAAATATAATGTGGGAATTTCATATTCCAGATTATACTGAGTCTAAATTGGTGAATCACAGAGGTCTTTCAAAAAGAAAAGTTTGGTTCTTTGATTTTCAGACTTTCTGCATCTTATCCCAATTGAGTATTTCTTTTGGAGCACATAATAAGGTGAATCTCAGCGTTAAATTGTGTGTGTGTATTTTGTAAAATGAGCCTTCTCAAAATTAGATAGCTGTATGTCCTCACTAGAGATTATTAAGACATCTCAAAGACAGAGCCTGATCCAAATAGGGGAAGTGGACAACCAAGAAAGTTGGACTGTGGGTCAGCATGTGTTCATATTGTGGTGGTTTGTATGTAACATTTTATGGAACAATAAAAAAATATCTTTAAAACAACAAACCAGGGAGGTGGGAGGTAGAAGAGGGTAAAGGGGGTCAAATGTATGGTGACAGAAGGAGATTTGACTTTGGGTGGTGAGCACATAATGCAATATATAGATGACGTATTGTATAAATGTATACTTGAAACCTATGTAATTTTATTAACCAATGCCACCCCAATAAATTTAATTTAAAAAGAAAAAACAAAAAATAAAATGAAGTGACAAACCAAAACAATGTCGAATTTAAAATAACCTAAATACAATGATAGCATTAACAGCTAGCTATACATTGCTTTTTGTAGTCGGTATTTTATTGAGCATTTGCAACTTTCCAGCATTGTACTAAACCAGTTTACATATAATTTTTCTTCTCTTACGAGAACCTTATGAAGTACACAGAACAATATTATTGTCCCTGAGTACATATAAGGAAACTGAGAATAGAGAGGTTGATTAAGTCAGGCATGAGTAGTATTTATCAAAATGACTTATCAAAGAATATGGTTATTTCCATACACTTAGCACCTGTCATGTTATCTACACATGATAACATGTGTAGATAACCTATAGTAGGCCTTCAAAAAATTGTTCATTAAATTGGCAAGAAATACTATTATTATTTCTTCTTACTTTCTAAATGTTGGTGCAAACTAAACCAAGTACTACATTTTTTAAAATGAAAATGTCACTAACAAATATAATTTTCCATGTGAGTGTGTGTTACATACTTTGTTAAATAAACCAAGAAATAACATGATCTTATTTGAACTGAAATTGAAGGTGATTTATTTGTGTCAATTGGCTAAAAACCTGATCACATAGTTTTCAGTTGATCTCCATACCTCTATTTATTATGTACTATTATTAAACATAAACATCTTACATATCACATCTCACATATTAAGTATATTACTGTATTGCAGAAGAATCTAAAGTGATTCAGAAATGATGTTATCAAGCACCTGAAATGTGGATACATGTGAATGAGAAACTGAATTTTTAATTTCATATATTTTTAATTAAAATGTAAATAGCCTCATGCTGCTAATCCCAGCTCTAGCCCTTACCAGCTATGACCTCAGGCAAGTAACCTAACATGTGTATGCCTCAGTTCTCCCTTCTTTAAAATGGGGATATGCAATCCATATAAAGATTATGCAATCCATATAAAGATTTTAGAAATGCCTGAAATATAGTAACACTCAGACATTTTCTAAGTTCAGTAAGATATGTGTATGTGTGTGTGTATACATATATATATGTATACAGACATATATGTACATATATACATATATGTGTGTATGCATATATATGTGTGTGTGTATACATATATATGTGTGTATACATAGATATAGACACACACATATGTATATTTCAAGTATATTTTATATATATATATGTGTATATATATATACACACACACACACACACACACAAATGTATGAGCGTGCAATTTTTATAAATGAGGTAGGTCATCCTATTGACACTATCCTCAAAATGAATACTTTCGATGAACAATGTACCATAGATGACTCCTATTTCAAGACATAGAAATATTTACTGAACACTTGCTATGTGTCCATCACTATGGCTCGGTGCCTGGGACACTGTATTGTGCAAGTTAGAAATAATGCAAACCTTCACGGCAATAAACAGAAGAATTAGGTTGTGATAAGCAATGGGGAAAGGGATAGCTACTTTAGATTACAGGAGACAGGGAAGGCTTATCTGAGGAAGGAGAACTTTCATCATCATGTAATCCATGCTCGCTGCCCAGTGAAGAGTCTCACATGATCCTTGAGTTTTAATGCATCCTATAGACTTCAGGACGGGTATTACAAGATGGTACTCCCTCCCACTGCCCATCTCTTACTTCCTCCACTCCTGTTTCTCTCACTCCCTCTAGAGAGCCTCACTAAATGCCTAATACTCCCTGCTCTCCCCACCTCTAGTTCCCAGCTACCAAGCCATCTGATAAACACATCCAATTCCTGAGCTTCACCCCATTTCAGTATCCATTCCATCCCCAACCACATTGTATCCTATCTCTGAACCTGTATTATGCTGAAGCTTCCAACCGTCTCTAAAGTTCTTCACCAATTTCTAAATAGCAGCTTAACCCAATTTTTCTCTCCTTCAGACCTTTTTTGAATCACAGGGGATGACGTTTAAGATGAGATCCACGGAAAGAGCAGAGGAAAGAGAGAATTATGGTAGGGAGGAGAGAAGAGCAAGTTCAAAGGCTCTGAACTGAAGTGGGAAAGAACTTACTGTACTTGAGGGCTTGAAAGAAAGACTGACTGGATCGTACCAGTAATTTATTTACTGTTTTCATTGTTACTGGACATTAAAGTTGTCTCTGGGTTTTCACTATAACATACAATGCTGTGATAAATATACTTCTATACACATCTTTGAGACGTTAATATTTCTATAGAATTTTTCTAGAAATAGAATGATGCGTCATTTAAATTTTGATAGGCATTGTGAACTCACTGACAAAACAACTCACTGAATTGTAATTCAAATGGTTTTTCCATCTCTGTATGTATGTGTGAACCCACACATGCATGCATATGTGTGCACACAGACACACAGACACACACACTGTATATAAAAGAATATAATCTGAAGATGAAAGTAACAGAATCAAACTTGTCATTTCAAACAGATAACATATGAGGTGTCATCAAAAGATACGGTGACTGTTTAAATTTTAAAAAATGTATTACTGTAAAAAAAACACTGCCATTGATGCCCATCAAAATACACCCCTTCGCTTCGAACACAGTCATGCTATCGTTATTGCCACTTTCTGAAGCAGTTCTGGAAGTTCTGTTTTATAAGTGTCTTTATCTCATCCTCCATCACGACAATGCTCTGTGTTACACCTCACTTCTGGTACGGCAATTTCTGGTACATAAAGACGTTATGATGTGTCCTCATCCACCTTATTCACTGGATCTGGCATCAGGTGACCTCTGGCTCTTCCCCTAAGTCAAAATGACCATGAAAAGTAAACGTTTTGAATAGAATCAGGACATCGAGGCAGCCACAACAGCACGACTAAAGACACTCATGAAAGAGGACTTCCAGAACTGCTTCAGAAAGTGGCAAGAATGATGGGATAAGTGTGTTCAAAGCGGGGGGGGGGGGTATTTTGAGGGGGATTAATGGCAATGTGTCTTTTACTGTAATAATTTTTTTATTTAAACAATCACCATAGTTTTTGATCACACTTCCTATGTTCTATTTTGTGCCTAGAAGCCAAGGGAAAAAAATTCCATTACCTGTCTCTTTCCAAATCTGTTATTTTCTAGATTGGGTTACTGATACTGTTTAGTCTAAACATTCCTCAACAAAGTACAGTCAGGTTCTGGTTTAATTTTGCCAAATGCTTCCCTAAGAATTGATTCAGTTGTGGATAGCTCTTGCTCTCTTATGTAAACTAGCAAATGAATTCTAAGAAAATTTAGGCATATTAGAACTTTAAAAAATAGACTTTTGTAGTAGACAAAATAATATGATGAGTACAGAGCTGTATATATACACTTGTGGGTAAAAGCATGGGCATTGCTGATGCACCGCTCTCACTTAGTAAATGGTTGGCCTTTCTGAACCATTGTTTTCTCCTATGTAAGAGAGGGTTAACCATACCTCTTCCAGGTGGTGAGTGTGCAAATTAAATGCATTCACCCAAGTAAAGTGCTTAGGACCGGTGCCTGGTGCAGTGAAAGTACTCAGTAAATCTTGGCTCGTGTGGCTGTTATTTTCTTGGAGTTTTGAACTAAGTTTGCAGCAATAACGTACATGTAAATGACAGGTGACTGTGCAGATCCCTACTGTCATGTCTTATGTCCCTCAGATATCCTAAACTCAGTTTTACTATTCCAGTCCTGCCTCTGCACTACAGGTTTGCCACAGGCGTCCTTGACTTCATGTTGTGCTCTCACAGCATGTGTGCCGCTAACAGAACTGTCAGTTCTCTGCTGGACGTACACATTCCATGACTGGTCCCACAGCACCATCATGTTTGGTTAGGGTCAACACCTAAGGAAAGCAGTGCACACTACTTAACACACAGACCTGAAAGTATTATGCCATGAACTTGGCTTAGATTGCTAGCAATTCCAGTAGCTCAGATTATTCAAGTGGGTCCATTCATTCAGAAGAATGTCCTTTCCTGTAGTGTGAACGAATGTCTGATGCTTATTTCCCTAACAGAAATTGAAACACTTGAGAGGGAACACTTATGGTTTGGAATAGGAAAGAGGGTGAAAATTAGCTTACGAGAACTAAAAGAACTAAAATTGGTACGAGAACTAAAAGAAATTGGCTAAGAAATTTCATGTTCTGAGTGTTCTCTTTTACTTCCTTAACTTAAGGATTAATAATTTGTATGGTTACTTTAAGACCAGTATTCGGAACTGCTTTTTCTGTTAGCAAATAAGACATTTAATAAACGTAACAAAGTGTATAGATTCCAGAAACACCATTTCTGAGTCACTTTAGATTTTCCTGCAGTAAAGTAATATGCTTAATATGTGAGATGTGATATGTAAGATGTTTATGTTTAACAATAGTACACAATAAATTGAGGTATGGAGATCAATTGCAAACTATATGATCAGGTTTTTAGCCAGTTGATAGAAACAAATCACCTTGGATTTCAGTTCAAATAAGATCATGGCTTAGTTGCCAATTTAATGAACACTTTTTTGAAGGCTTACTATATGTGTAGATAACATGACAGGTGCTAAGGGTATGGAAATGAACAGTTTACACTCCCTGACTGAAGACACTCACTGTACTAAGTGTAACAACATTTTATACAAGGTGTAGAGGAAAAGGAATAGTGGAAGTAGTCTAGGAAAAGTGAATGGAGTAGGTGATGCCAGAGCTGGGCCTTGAAGATAGAAAGGAAACCCCCAGCACGCTTGTTCGGGTTAGTGGAATCTGCCTTGAGTAAGGGTAGCTAGAGTTCAATTATTTGTGTGCTTCCACTGTTTACTTGACATACACTGCCCTTAAAGTCTGACCATCCAATTTTTTCCCCAGTCAAAAAATACCTTACTGAGAGCTTTTTTCTCTCTACTGAGCTTATAGTTGATTTATTGAAAGCAGGCCATCAGTCCCCCATCAGGCTACTGTTATAAACTTTGTATGTATGTAGTTTTACTGACAGTAATCTGCAGAGAAGGAAGTATAGGCACAGTGGAATCGATACTCAAAAATTATAAGGCAAGTAAATCTTTAAAGATTTTCGTTAAATGTTTATTTGTATGATTGTTAGAACTGACAGGTGAGTAACTTTGAGTTGTATTATGTATTTCCTAAATTAAACAATTTTTAGTAGGATATTTTCTATGTAATTAGTCCAGTAGCTCCAAAATCAGAAAATTAACAAGGATGATCATTTTATTTCTGTAAATCATAAATCATCAATGGATTAACAAGTAATGATAGAATTATTTTATGCTTCTTATTGTCTATTGTTTCAATATAATCATTCACAACTTTCTATATTAATGAACTTATAGTAGTATAAGTTCATTAATTAGTATTAGTATATATTAATGAAGCTTATATTAGTATAAGCTTGTCATAACAGTTTCTTTTTCAATTTATGTACATTAAATAAAGAGCATTTGCCCTTTGCTTTCCTTCACATGTCTATCAAAGGCACATGCTGTCGGAACCAGTTGGTTATCCTTTATCCTTTTTTTCTGTTGGATCTCATTGGTTGAATCTAGACTTGCCTTTAAGCTGTGTGTATGTTATTGACATTTTCTTCAAAGACTCAAGCTAGAACCAGATGATAAAGTGCGTGGTGCTCCCCAGCAGATACATTTACAGTATTCAGCTGTTTGTAGGTGATTTTGCTGGGCTGTAACAAAATAAAGCCTAAAGCATCATATTAACTGTGCTGTTTATATGGGTGCTAATACATTTTGAATAAAACCCTCAATTACTAAGCATTTTTGAGTCCTGACAAGACAGTCCCATGACGTTAATGGTATCTTTATAACCTTTTTAACTTCTTGTTTCTCTGACAGAGCTCTCCAATAACAGCAGTGGGTTTGCCCTTGGCAAGCAAAAACTCATTTTGAGAGGATAATAGGTATTTACTATTTAGATAGCTGGCAATAAAATTTCTCTGAATGAGATTTTCCTGAGAAACTATAAACTGATTAAATTACTTTCTTTTAATGGACTGGAAAAGCGTGTAATAATAGTTCATTGAAGCTTTGCATCCAATGTCTTGCTTCCTTTTTTAGAGACACAGAAGCAGTCTGGTTTTGGTGAATTATAGAGGGGGTTGGTAGAAATTACTCTCCATTGTACAGCTTATTCTTGATTTTTTTCTCTAAGTTAAAAAAAAGTGGGTATTTCTTTGAAGATAAGAGAGACGTGATCAGTAATGTATCTGTTTTCTTCAAACTTTATTTTAATCAGAAATAAAATTTAGCAGTTGTTTTATACCTCAAGAATCTTGTTTTTAAGAAATATACCCCAAAAGAGATATAAACTTGGAAAACCACCCTGTTTTTCTAGTTGATATTTTTGCTTGACTTATTTAAACTAAATGAAAATCAATTATTTTCTCTATTGCTTAAAAAGGCTGAAATTGAAGTTATTCTTTTCTTGTAGTATTGATTATAAATACATATGTGTTTATATTTTATGAGTATTTTAAGAGATTTTAGTTTAATGATTATTAATTTGGACCTTATAAAATTTAACATACCAATCTGTGATATAAACTACAAGAAAGAAATCCATATAGTTTGGTAGAAAAGAAATACTTAAAATATATATCATTATCATAAAACTTGAGTAAAAGGCTTCTCAAAATTATACTTAATGTGAATTTTGTCAATAAATGTCAACTCAGAAAAATAATTTACATTGCTTGATTTAAAATGTGAAAAGTTACATAAAATATATTTGGTAATTCATACTCTAAACATTTTTTTTTTAAGACAAATCCATTATGGTCCTTGGGGGTGACAGCTTGCAGAATATCTTTCAGGGCCATGAATTTTGCACAGAAGTGCATCAAATTCAGTATTTTTATTGGCAGTCTGAATTTCATATTTGTCACTATAATAAAATTGTGATTGAAATGGGACCTTGAGTGTCCTGTCCTTATGTGAAGTACTTTGAATTTAAATATCACACAGATCCTAACTTAGAGCACATTTATTTTCTCGTAAGCCTTTGGCAGTGACACATCCATTGCTGGCATTGTTTTTCATTCCAGCGAGTCTGTGCTCTTGGAACTGATAGGTACAAGGGACACTAGTCATGATCGTGGAGAAATTAAGAGAGAAACAATGTTTGTCTTCCCTTCTGAACGATCCTTTCCAGGTCATTACTATAAGCTATAAACTACTTCATAATTTGGTTCTTATTGGGTCAATTGCTTTGTCACTGTGTATTCTGTACCTCACATCTCAGTGTCATAATAAATAAATATTAGTGAAATATTGTGAAATAATGGGTTGTCTGTAAATTTACTGAAAAATTTTTTTTCGACTGGCCTGGGAAAAATGTTTTAAAGAAAATTGAAATTACTTTAAAATGAAAGCTTATCCTCTTTAACATACAGTTCTACTTTAATTCTGATAGCCCTGAGTTACTGGTAAAACAGATTTACTGAAGTGTAGCAAAGATGTAGTGAATATGTGCTCGCGTTTTAGTTATTTATTCTTCAATGAGACAGAAATTTTTTCAATTTGTTCAGTTTGCTCTCAAATTGGGTAATGAATACCCCTTAAACCCATATTTTTTTCCAATATTTTAATGGCCTCTCTGCACAGATTTTGTGGGAACTATTGTAATGGTTTTCATGGAGTAAAGAAATCACTAAAGGAAGATACTACTATGGTTATTACTGGGCTATAAATGATTAAACTTTAACAGAACAGGAAAAAATGTAAATGTTTTCTGCATAAAATATATCAATTTAAAGCTTATTCTAATTTAAAAAGATAGCTAGCAGATTTTTTCGTATAGAAATATTGCTATGTGCAATTATCAATTTTTATGAGAATAATAGATCTTTAGGTCTTCATTATTATTAAATCAGAAACGTGGAAAGTTACTTACTGTTTTTTGGAACTTCCATTTTCCAGTGTGAATGAATGCACTTACCATGTTTTGTCATTCAACAAAAGGAACACAAATATGAGTTTAAATTAGATGTTGTGCTGCAATGACGAACTATATCTACAAATAGTTTTACATTAATCCTCCCTCACACACACACACACACCATGCCACCACTGTGTTAATTCTATTAATTTTATGAAGTTACAAACATTTATCCTGAAATTCTTTTTAATATATAACGCAGGACTTGACCAACTGATGGTAACATCACAGCACTGTTCACGGGTGCAGAATATTACATACAGTTTCTGTCTTAAACAGTTCTTACACTGAATTTTTCTTTCTTTTAAAGAGATTTTCAGTTTTAACATGAGGGAACTGGTGCGCGGGTAAGGCTTTTGCATGGAAACAAAGTAGCAGATTGAAGTGGTTTCAGGGCTTTAATCCCTTGGTAAATTAGCCAGCAGGCTCGCCTTTTCATAGATGTGCTAAACAACAGGTTGATGCCATTTGGGCATTAGCAATGAGAACCACCTGAGGGAATAGAGAATGAATAAGAAGAAATGGAGGATCGGAAGAAGGCATGGCTATTAGCTTTTCCTGAGTGGAGTGGCTAAAATAATACCCATAAATAAGTCATTGTATCTGATATTTAGGATTGCCCTTGTATGTTCTTAAATTTATGTTATTCTCAAATTTACTTTAAAGATAACAATTAATTACATTTTATATTATTGTATAATCCTAAAATTTTACATGAAAACTTAAGTGCCAATAAGTTTATAAATATATGTTATCAATGTATACTTTCTTTTTTGATAAGAGATCGAAGCTTTCAAATTTGTTTATACATTGTTATCCCCAATCAAGCAGAAGAAAACATTTTTAAATGTGCGTGTAGAATTAAGAGGTTTTTAAATATTTAAATAACTTGTCTATTTGAAAACTGTAAAGAGATGTTTATAAGCTATTATAAAATTTTCTTAAAGTGTTTTCATAGGTTTCTGAACTAATTCCCTGAGAGAAAAGAATTTTTTGCCATATGACATTATATGTATTGGGCCATGTATTTAAATACTATCTATAAAGAATAATGAGCAGCAAAGTCAGCAACCCTTAATAGGAAAAAATGATTTATTTAGACTTTAGCTAGGAATATAACTTCATGTAAACTGAAAAGAATTTAACTTCAGGATGAGCAAGTTATGAAATTACTTATTATGCATATTTAAAATTTCTAACCTAATTGGTACCTTGATATTGGTAAATATTAGAATAATACAGCATGAAGAAAATTGATAAAGGAGTAAAAATCATTAAAATAACCTGGTACCCTATGAGGCCCTCTCTCTAGGCTTTTAAGTTTTCATTTAGAAGGGGGGATTTTAAGGATCAATATGAAGATCAGTTGATAATAATATATTTAATTAGAGTAATCAAAAACCATGCTCAGAGCATGACACCTGCCAGGGAGAGCTTCAAAAAGATAGTAAGCAGCATACGTTAGAATCGTCTCTTTGGCTTGTCCATGAGCACTAATCTAGCAGAAATCCCAAATGGGGCAGCTAGTCAGCTATTTTATTGACTTTGATCTGGTTTGGGGGGCAGTTTATTTTCCCATAATGCCATTGATCAATGATTTCCTTTCAGCAGTGATGTAATTAAAGGGCTTTAGTCGGCTTCTGCTGTGTTGCCTTGAAATTTATTATTCTGGAGATTTAAAGAAGATCGATAGGGTGCAGTGGCCCAATGTTTAGACCCGAGTAGGAGGACCCTACTGAGAGTATAAGGCATGCAGAAAACAAGGCTTTAGGACACAAACAAGATGTTTACCTGGGACCTTGAGCTGACCTATTCACAACAGATCCTGCATAACCAGTAGCATTTTAGTACCTATTTTTAACACAGTCTCAAAACTACTTTGTCCTCTTTGTTATTGATTTTTAGAGTTTGTTTTAAAGCAATTGACATCAAATATTCCTGTTGTCAAAGGAAGAATTAAAATTTAAACATATTTTTAAAATTTAAACATATTTGCTAGAAATGCAGATTTCAAATGCCTTCATCATGAAATAGGAATAAAATATGATTAATTGTAGGAATGTGGATATCTTTTAAGACTCACTAAGATCCTTAAAAAAATATGCCATTAATTTACCCTATTTACTTTACACATATAGTTTATTTATTTAGTTTTTGTGTGTTTTTTTTTAAGATTTTATTGTGGAAGGGGAACAGGACTTTATTGGGGAACAGTGTGTACTTCCAGGACTTTTTTCCAAGTCAAGTTGGTGTCCTTTCAGTCTTAGTTTTGGAGGGTGCCGTTCAGCTTCAAGTTGTTGTCCTTTCAGTCTTAGTTGTGTCGGGCGCAGTTCAGCGCCATGTCCAGTTGCCGTTGCTAGTTGCAGGGGGCGCAGCCCACCATCCCTTGCGGGAGTCGAACTGGCAACCTCATGGTTGACAGGACACACCAACCAACTGAGCCATTCGGGAGCTCAGTGGCAGCTCAGCTCAAGGTGCCGTGTTCAATCTTAGTTGCAGGGTGCGCTGCCAACCATCCCTTGTGGGACTTGAGGAATCAAACTGGCAACCTTGTGGTTGAGAGCCCGCGCTCCAACCAACTGAGCCATCCGGGGGCAGCTTAGCTCAAGGTGCTGTGTTCAATCTTAGTTGCAGGTGGCGGAGTCCGCTATCCCTTGTGGGACTTGAGGAGTTGAACCGGCAACCTTGTGGTTGAGAGCCCACTGGCCCATGTGGGAATTGAACCGACAGCCTTCGGAGTTAGGAGCATGGAGCTCTAACTGCCTGAGCCACCGGGCCGGCCCCATATAGTTTATTTTTGTATATGTAGAAATGTACATGTACCAATACTCGTAAGTGATCAAAATACCACATTTGGGCAATGAGCTCACAGGACCTGATCTACCACTGACTAGAAATTAATAATTGCCTCACAAGTTACATTATTTGGTAGATAAAATCAATTCAGAGATTCTTCATGATATTTAAATTATGCATTCTGGGCTTCTTATTACTGTGTTTTAATGAAGTCAAAGTAAGTTTGACTTCAAATAAAGGAGGCAGATTTAAGTTCCCAGACAATTTTATGTATTACTTCATTAATAAGAGTTCTGTTAAAAAAAAAAAAAACTCACCAAATACGTTTGAAAATCCTACATACTACTTTTAGAGAATCTCAACATACATTAGCATATTTCCAATTTTCAGGAATCTTGAAGTAATCCTCTTTAACTCTGCTTACCCAAACATCTTTCATTCTTACTTGCCTGTTACAGATTTTGTGGAGGCCCAGTTTCAGAAATGCAAGAGATACTGAAAAGAACCCTGGCTGGACAGGAGACACCTGTCCTGAATTCTAATCCTGGCTTTGCCTTTCATTGCCCATATAATTTTTGCACGTTAAATAATCACTCTGTGTGCAGCTTTCTTATTTGTGAAATGAGATTGTGTCAGAGGTTGGGCTTGGTCTGGGAAGAATCCACAGCATGCCACGGAGCTTTCTCAAAATAGGCATTTCCATCAGACCCTCTTTCCTCATGCTGAGCTTGACTTTAGATGCTTTGAAAAGCTGGTTAATTTGCCAGTATTAAAATTTATTTTCTCAACCTTACCATTTATTTTTTTAACTGTCACTTTTAGGGACTTTTAGTCATCAAAGGCATATTGAAAATATAATAGTTATACTTAGAAATCAAACAGTAAACACTAGCACAATTTATTACCGTGCTATATTTAGCCAATACTGACAGAATGTGCCTCTTGATGAAGATGACAACCCATCTAGCCAGAGAACCAAAGTGGTAATGCGGACACAGTGTGATATGCTAACTTGATAAACGTAAACTAATTTATAAACATTACTAAGACCATGTGTCATAGCTACAAAGTAAGTAGAGGAAAATAACCATAGCAGGGGAAAAAATGAGCAAATTAGAGATTTTATTTACATTTTAGTTATTGCCAACAATCATTTAAATTAAGATTTCTTGGCGTTTTAGGAGCACTCGTCTTAGAAAATGAATTAAATTTGTGCTTTTTGAATTAAATATACATTTGAATAAATATATGCTACATTTGTACCATAAATATATGGTACATTTGAATTAAATATATGCTAGGTGAGAGGAGCTAGAGGGATACAAAGAGTCATATGCTTAGAGGCCAGAAGAAAGTATTGTAACACAAGGCAGAAAAAAATGAAATGACAAATATTGGTATACGTGAAACTTGATAGAGGAACACTGACGGTGGAGGAACATAATGTTTTATTTTCCTTCCTCCCTTCAGTAATTTATTTATTTTCTTCATAGCACTCATCACTCTAACGTTGTATTTTATACCTGATTAGTGGTTTAGCATCAGGCTTTCCTACTAGAAAGGGAGCGCCATAAGAGCAGGAATTTTGCCTGTTTCTTCAATAACATATCTCCCACCCTTTAAGAGTGACTAGCACACAGTAGGTGCTCTAAAGCTAGTAGGCTTTCCAGAGCAATTGCCTGTATCCACAAAGAGTAATGTCGTCTGAACTGTGGTTTAGGTAGCAAGAACTAGAACTATAGTAATAATTAAAATAGCAAAGGAAAAGTATTGTGTATGAATTTACTAATACGTTATAAGAATGACCGAGTATAGGAGAGGTAAAGCCCTCTCGATAATGTTATTAAACAAGGTAGAGGAAGCCTAGAATATTGAACAGGCTTGAGGGAGAATCGGTTTCATTTTGAATATCATTTGCCTATTGCATAAAAGTTTGAATGGTACATAATCAATATTCAGAAAATAAGTTGTCAGTATTTCCTATATGTGACCATTACACTAATAAAGGTTGTCTTTCACTCTTGCACCATATTGAGCGGCCAGGTTCATTAACCAGATAATGGTCCTCCATGCCACACATGGCTGTTACTCATTCTTAGTCCATCAATGGGCTCCTTTTCAGTCACTTTCTCTAACTCCCAAGTATGCCTCATGGAATGGTCCTGTGCTCACTCTTTTTCCCTCTCTCTGTACTTTTATCGTAAGTGATCTCATGCACAGGACTAAAGGGATCATCCATGTGCAGCAGCTCCCAATTCCAACCCATGCTTCCTTTTTGAACTGCAGACTTACAGAGCTGCCTGTCATCTCTACTTAAATGTCAAGCAGGCAAGTTTGTCCTGAGTTCTTTTACCTCCCTGCCTCCATCCTCATTCTGCTCCTCTTTTCATTGTCCCTCCGTTACATCATTCTAGTTGCTCAATACAGCAATTTGGCAAGTTCCTCACCTGCCACATCCATTTTATCAGCATTAGCCTCCTAAAATACATTTTCATCTTCAATCCCATTTTCACTGCCTTTACTCTAGGCAAGTCATTATCATTTCTTGCCTAGACTATTGCAGTAGCTTTCCAGTTCATCTGGCCACAGTGTTGCCCCCGATAATCTATCCCCCACAGAGTATCCAGAGTGATCGTCAATTGTAAATTGAAACCTATCAGTCCCCTACACAAAACCCTTCAGTGGCTTCCCTTTGCCCCTAGGATAAAATTTTAGAATTCCTGATGTGGCTACAGGTCGTTCCCTGACTTTCCCGTGTCTACTTCTGCGGCCTCATCTTGGACCACTCTTTATTAAGGTCTAAACCCCACTGGCCGGCTTTCAATTCCTTGGTTTGCGTGTGTTATCACATTCGCCTGAAATACCTCCACTCTCTCCCAGATTAATTTAGACTCATTACTAAGGTTTCAGCTAAAATTATCTCTGTGAAGCCTCTGTGATGCCTAACACTAGATTGTGTCAGCATCTCTTGAATCACTGTAAATTTTTCCTGCATAGCTATCAATCAGTTTTTAATTAAATATGCTTTTCACGATTGTTTGACTTTTCTCTCTCAGACTTTTAGAGTCTGTCTCTTTTGTATATCACGTGTTCAGCACCTAGCATAATTCCTAGCATATAGAAGCAGCTCAATAAATATCTATCCATCTATCTGTTTTATCTTTTTAAAATTACTCATTTATTTTGTATTTTCAGCTATTCAGTATGTCGCAGTTCCCTTTAAGATTTTTCTATTTGACCTTTTCTTATGTGAACTATAGAGAACAGTATGGAAGTGTGTTGCCCACCAAATTATGATGCAGCACATACCTGTGTTATACCACCCAGATGAAGAAACAGTACTTTGTCAGCTTCTCAGAAGCCCCCATATTCTCCTTTCTGTCGTAACTAGCATCTTCCCTTCTATTATGACAATCCCTTTCTTACTTTTATTTATAGTTTTACCACTTAAGTATACATTGCTAAACAATATAGTTAAGTTTTGCCTGTTTTGAACTACAATCATATACTAAACGAGTATGTTCGCTTGGGTCTTCATTTTCTCAACATTGTTCTTAAGATTGATCTATTTGCATTTAGCTATAGTGTGTTGATTGTGTGCAATATAGTATTTCATTTTATGAATGTATTGCAATTTTTTTTTAAACCTTTCTGCCGTTAGACATTTGTTGTCTTCAGTTGGAGCTAAGGTGAACAAAGCTACTCTGAACATTCTTGGAAAAGTCTGTATCCTGGCATGCTTGTACATGATCTTTAAGCTCCAAGCCTAATAAGAGTAGAATTATTGTGTCAAAAAGTATATGTAATTTCAAATTTACTAGGCAATGTGAAACTTTTCCAAATTGGTTATACGAATTTCTTTTCCCACCAGTAGTGTATTGCCTTCTCACCAATATTTGGTCTTGTCAGACGTTTTCTCTTTAGACAAACTTAAATAATTTTGCTTTTAATTTGCGTTTCTCTAATTACCAGAAAAGTTTAGTAGCTTTTGCTAATTAGCCATTTGAATTTCTTATTTTATGAAGTGTCTCCTGTAGTGTTTACCCATTTTCCTATTGTTATATATTTCTTATTGATTTGAAGGCATCATGATATATTCTGATATATCAATATATTCTGAGCATGAATTGTTTGATTGCAATCAATAGCTATTTATGAATGATGGAACATAGCTATTCCTAACCCACCTCATTCACTGGAGTTTCAGGATATATTTCTGTTTTCAGGTGTGAACCATAGTTTGACATCTTTAATATGTCTGCCATTTTTATTCTAAAGATAAATCAAGATGATAGCTAAACTTTTAAAAGATATCTTTCATGCTTCTAAGAAAAAGTTGATTTCCAACTTGCCTAAAGACATTATTACAAAGAGGTGTTTTTTTTTTCCTTCTCAATTTATTTTCATGTCTTTATTGTTTAAAAGGGTACCTAGGTCATAAAACACACTTTGAATGTTTGATGAAAAAAATATATAGGGAAAGAGGAAGGACAAGAATCATATATGATTTGAGTGCTTTTGATTCTTATTTGATAATTCTTGATTGTGTTCGTGTAACTGGTGAGCTCTCCTAGAACCATAAAATGTAAGTGGTTCAAATGATCATTTCAGAGCCACTGTGTTTGGTTCTATTTCTTGGGTAAAGTTTACTGATTCCTTAAGAATCCCTTCAGGTATCACCTTCTCTTGGAAGTCTCAGTTAGCCTTCATCAGACTGAGTTCGAGTTCCCCTTCTGTATTCTTTTTGCCTGTCTGTATTACAGAACTTCCTACTACACGGTTATAAAAAATGGATTTTCTTGTCTGCCTTTTGTACTGGCCTTTGTTTCTTTAGAACTTCTGCAGGCCATCTTTCTATCTTTACCACCTAGAATGGTACATATGTTATCTTCTTTGAAAAAAAAAGTCAGTGGGGATACAGAGGCTATGTCCCCTTGGCACTCCCTACCTGCTCCAATAAATCACTCCCTTAAAGGGTGAAGTTAAAAGTTTAGTAATTTCCATTATTGAGCTGGAAGATTAATTATATAGGAACAGTCATAATTGACAGATTTTACAGTTAATTTCTCTCAATTTTCATTAAAAAACTATCCCTAAAATGTTTTTGTATATACATCTGGTATTTGATCATGTTAAACAAAAAGCAGGTTGTGAATTTTGAGTGTTTATCATTTTCTTGCAAGCAGATCCCTTCTCTACAAGGCATTAATTTGATTTTCAGTCGATGGGATAAAAGGATATTTTGTGCAGGTTTAACCCTTTGAGGACTACAAATAATCTTCTGTAAACACATGCAATAGAACTTCTGTTGGGTGTCATTCATGATTTTCATTGTTAGTTAAAAGTATCCTCCATAGTCCCTGTGTTTACACCTGGACAAATAATGAATCTTTCTCTTTGTTTTTACTTGAAGACAGTGTGAGACAGGAAAGCAGGGAGTATATTACAACTGTCTGTCTTATTTTCATCTCTTTTCTTTTGATTTATACCTCTATGACCTGCTTCCCGTTTCCAAAGAGATAGGGTTTGAGAAATAGTCAAGTTGTATTTCTTTCTGTTATTTAACTCATTCTTTTTTTGATGAAATGATCCAGCTTGAAAGATTCTACTGAATGTTTGAAAACTATTGTTTTCATGGAATATGAAAAATGCTTTTTCAACCATTTGTACTGCTACCTTTTGCCTTTTACAGAATGTATTATACCGTGTTTTCCGAAAATAAGACCGGCTCTTATATTAATTTTTATTCCAAAAGACGCATTAGGGCTTATGTTCAGGGGATGTCATACAGAAAAAAATCATGCTAGAGCTTATTTTCCTGTTAGGTCGAGAGGTAATTGGTTTGGTTTGGAGCTTTGGAGTCAGACTTCAGTTAGTTTGGGCTTTATCATTTACTAGCTGAGTGAGTTCAGATAATCACTGAAATTCTCATGCTTCAGTTCTTCATTGGCAAAAATGGGGTACTAATGTTGAGCATTAAATAAGTTAATACATGTAAAGCACTTAGAGTACTTGCTAATACATAATAACTCAGGAAATACTGGCTTTCATTTTTTATTATTCTTATTAATTAATAATAGTTGTAATGTGAGTTGATTGAAGCAGAACTCACTATAGAAACAGAACAAAAACTATTGGTTATTTGTTATCTCAGACAGATATAATAATTTTACATCTTTGCTTCTTGGACAAGATGAAGAGCTTGGCAAGACTAATACTTTCAGTTATAAAAACAAATTTTTATAATTGATTTGTGGAAGGCTTTATTAATATTACATTTGACTTCAAAATATATAATTTGTATAGATTTGCACTCATTAACTATTCCTCAGTTGTTTTTGCTTTATTAGATTTTTTTGTATCAGCCCTTTATTTTAAAGTTTCATGCAACTTCAGATGTGATATATCTAGACTTTTCTTTTATTATGTCACAAACTGTTCTAAGTGTTTAGAACACATGGCCATATCTTTTATCGTGAAGTTCACTGGATATATAGCACACATGCTCAATACCTATTTTATTTGTGCCCTCAAATTTAATGCTTCCTTTATTTAGTCATTTTACACCTTGAATTACCATCCTATATAGAACAGGTGTCTTTATTTATTTTCTAGTATCCTTTTTTTCTCTATTCTATTATCTTTCTTTTCTTGACTCTTTCTCAACTATTTTGATAGTTTCAATTTGTGTCAGTTTTAAAACATGGCCCCCAAATTCTTTGATACTTCTTCCTTCAAGGAGTGGGTCTGTGTCCCCTCCCTTTGAATCTAGGCCTTGCGGCTGTACCAGTTTCCAGGTCTAAGCCTTAAGAAACTGGTAGCTCCATTTCCTGTGTCTTGGGACACTTGCTCATGGAGACCAAGCCTCCATTCTGTGAGGAAGCAAAACGCCCTCCTGACAGGACCACATACAGGTGTTCTGACTGACAGCTTAAGCTGAAGTCCTAGCTGACAGCTAACAACCATCAGGTACATGAGGAACAAGCCTTCAAAGAAATTCGTTCCCCCAGCCTTCGAGTCAGTCCCGGCCCTGGGATTGCCCCATTTCATGCTGAATGGAGCAGAAGCAAGCTACTCTGAGGGAACCCTGTCCAAATGCAAATTCATGAGCAAAGTTAATAGTTGTGATTGTTTGAAGTGTGAGTGTGGGTTGGTGTATTCGTAGCAAAGATAACTGACATATAAGAGGGAACTCGTTTCCTTTCTTCATAATAACATTTTTAAGGGAGTAAATGTCACTGGAAATAGTTCTCAGCATTTGGCCTTGGAAGCCATGGTATTTTCTGCATAAGGATAAACTCTTTAGAACGTCTATGAAAAACCTTTAAAGGTGTATGCAAAAAAAAATATATATATATATATATATACATACATACATATACATATATATGTATGTGTGTATATATATATACATATATATGTGTATACACACACACGCACACACACGTACTGTGTTTCCCCGAAAATAAGACCTAACCGGGAAATAAGCCCTAGCATGATTTTTCAGGAGGACATCCCCTAAACATAAGCCCTAAGGCGTCTTTTGGAGCAAAAATTAACGTAAGACCTGGTCTTATTTTTGGGGAAACACAGTATATGTATAAAAGAATTTCATCACTTTTTCCTTCTCTTTGAATATGTATATATTTCTTGTACTTTCACTGACTATAATAATTGCAAGTTGTCTTAACATCACCATCATTGTTATTATTGTCTTATTTTGTATACTTTCTTCCCTGAAAGTACTGGGAAGAAATAAATCATAAAGTAGAAGGCAAACATGGAGCATTGACCCCCCACTCCTTTAGGCTGCATGTGTAACATATTGCTAGTTCATCAGTGTACTGAGTCCAGATGTAACTTCACAATTCTCAACACAGCACTTCATACTGTTACTAGCAGTGCCACTGGAATGGACGTCTGAGATGAGACCTACAATTTATTAAATATTTTATGAATATTTTTAAATTTTACATATAGAATCACTATCAGGTATAATTCTCTCCTCTTCTCAACTTTGCGTCTAAACTCCCAAAACTAACTTGAAGACACCATCTCTCTGCTTACCTGAGGGCATTTCATTTATTTTTGAGAGGTGTCTGCTTCACATGCAATTTTTTTCCTTTTTCTCTTCCTTTAACGCCTCCTATAGTTTTTCCATAGAAGTCAAAAGTTACCTACCTCTTGGAAAAAAACAAACTCTCTGAGATTTCCCTAAGGGGACAGTATGGTGAGTAGGAAAAACTGTTATAATACCCTATACGACAGTTTTCACTATAGAAAAAAAGATAAGCAGTATATGAGGCATGAGATTATTTGCAAAATTTTATTGTATACCTGAAGAGAAGGATTATGTAGGGGAACTTAAATTAGTGGAGGTCATGCCATCCCAGCTGCTGAAGAGCTCATATACTGTAACTCATTTGATCATCAGAATACACTTACAGGGAGAATACTACTATATTACTATTCAAAGTTTTCCATTTATACAAGTTTATTAGTCATTTGTTATTTTTTCAAATTTTTATTAAATTTATTGGGGTAACATTGGTTAGTAAAAGGATATAGGTTTCAAGTGTACAATTCTATAATACATTATCCATATTGCATTTATTGCATTGTGTGTTCACCACCCAGAGTCAGTTCTCCTTCTATCACCAGATACTTATTTATCTGTTAATTATTTTTCTTCTATAAATTATTTGAAGAATTCTATAGCAAAGTAATAAAATAGTGAGTATAAATTTTTAAAAATCAGGAAAAGGAAAAATATACATTAAAGTAAAAACTTCCCTGAAAGTACTAGGAAGAAATAAATCATAAAGTAGATGGCATGCTGAGAGAATCATTTCAAGCCACAGAGACTAAATCTGTCAAAATCCTAACAAGAGTATGTCAACAAGTATTGAAAATAAGACAACGGCTTACAGACGGGAAATGTTCAATATACAGCCCAGTTTTTAAGAAAGGAGATGCCAAGGAGGTCAGTGACTATAGGGCCATGGCTCTCATTTGCTCCTCCAAGTACAGTGATGCTCAAGGCAGTGCAGCAAAGGCTGCTGCTACCTTATGTGGAGCAAGAAATGCTGCATATTCTAGCTGGATTCAGAAAAGAAAGAGGCACTCGAGATCTAATTGCAAACTTTTGTTGGGTACTGGAGTGTCCCAAAGAATTTCAGAAGAAGGTAGTCTATGTTTTATAGACTACAGTAAAGCCTTTGACTGTGGGGGTCATGAAAAACTATGGGTTGCTCTAAAAGCAATGAGTGTGTCTCAGTAGTTAACTCGTACGGGTGCATCACCTGTGTTGTGGACAGGAAGCCACTGTGAAGACAGAATATGGAGAGAGAGAGAGACTGATTTCCTGTAGGCAAAGGTGTCAGGCAAGGGCGCATTTTGTCTCCCTGTTTATTTAATTTACACACAGAACATATATATGAAAAACTGGGCTAGACTCAGAGGAAGGAGGAGTAAGAATTGGTGGAAGAAATATCAATCACTTAAGATATGCAGATAACACCATCTTACTGGCAGAAATTAGTAATGATTTAAAACGACTTCTGATGAAAGTGAAAGAAGAAAGCGCCAAAGCAGTACTGCATTTGAACATAAAGAAGACAAAAATCATGACTACAGAAGAAATACTTAACAACCTTAACATAGCCACTGAAGACATCTAAATTGTTAAAGATTTTGCTTACCTTGGTTTAGTCATTAATTCAGTTGGAGAATGAGCCAAGAAGAGAAGGCTGAGACTCAGAATGGCGGCAGTGGAAGAATTAGGAAAAATCACCAAGAGCAAAGATGTGTCATTAGAGCTCAAGGCTAATATCATCCACACCCTCGCGTTCCCAATTGCTATGTACAGATGTGAAAGTTGGACACTGAAGAAGGCTGATAGAAAAAAAAAAATGGATTCAGTTGAAATATGCTGTTTGAAGACTGCTCTACAGATACCCTGGACCACCAGAAAGACGAAAAAATTAAGCCTGAAACATCACTGGAGGCAAAAAATGACAAAACTGTAGCCGTTCTCCTTTGGGCACATCATGAGAAGTCAGGGTTTTTTGGAAAAGACAACAGTGCTGGGAAAAATCGAAGGCAGCAGGAAAAGAAGAAGACCAAATATGAGATGGATTGACTCCATTGAAGGAGCCACAGGCAGGAGTCCACAGGAGCTGAGCGGGCCTGTGAAGACAGGACACTGTGACATCACTCATTTATAGAGTCGTCAGGAATCGGAGTGACTCAATAGCATGTAACATACGTAACAATCAGTCAAAACAAATGTTTGTTCATTTATTTTGTTCTTTAGATTCCACATATGAGTGAGATCATATGGTATTTGTCTCTAAGTCTCACTTATTCCATTTAGCATAATACCCTCTAGGTCCATCCGTGTTGTCACAAATGGTAAGATTTCATTCTTTTTTATGGCCAAGTAATATCCCATTGTATATATAAGTACCACCTCTTCTTTATCCAATATTTATTGATGGGCACTTGGGTTGCTTTCAGATCTTGGCTATTGTAAATAGTGCTGCAGTGGACATAGGGGTGCATATATTTTTTTCGAATTAGTTTGGATTTCTTCTTTAGTGCCCAGAAGTGGAATTGCTGAGTCATAAGGTAATTCTATTTTTAATTTTTTAAGGAACCATTTTCCATAGTGGCTGCTCCAATTTGCAATTCACCAACAGAACAGGAGGGTTCCCTTTTCTCCATATCCTCGCCAGCACTTGTTGTTTGTTGATTCATTTGTTGTTAGCCATTCTGACAGGTGTGAGGTGATGTTTCATTGTGGATTTAATTTGCATTTCCCTGATGATTAGTGACGTTGAGCATCTTTTCATATGTCTTTTGGCCACATGTATGTCTTCTTTAGAGAAATGTCTATTCAGATCCTCTGCCCATTTTTTAATTGGATTGTTTTGTTTTGTTTTTTGGTGTTAAGTTATATGAGTTCTTTATAAATTTTGGATATTAACCCCTTATCAGATGTATCGGTGAATATTGTCTCCCATTCAGTAGGAGTCTTTTCGTTTCGTTGTTTTTTTTGGTTGTTAAAGACTTTTTAGTTTAATGTAGTCCCATTTGTTTATTTTTTCTTTTGTTTCCCTTGTTGAGCATCTTCTTATTTTTCCTCCATCTGATGGGAAAACTAGAGGTTTGGCGCTCAGATATGGATAGGATCACACCCAACACACAAGTAGACAACAGCAAATTATGGAGCTAATTCAAGCAAATCATTCTTTACCGTCTTAGGTGACAGTTTCTTTGTAGCTATCTAAAACTTGGGTTCTGTTTATATTTAGGATTTTTCTGAAAGAACTGAAGAAGAGGGTACCCTGAGTAACAGTGCAGATCCACTTTGAATAATCTAAACAGATCACTTAATGACCATAAGGTCCCTACTTATTTTTGCCAACTCTAAAATCATGTGATCTGTGATTTTTATTGAAGCGATGACACATGCAGTTTGGATTTGTGCCCGATTCATATTTAGGTTAAGCAGGTAATCATGCCCCCTTTCTTTGAGCTGCCTTAATAGGTTTGCAGATACGACTGACACTTTGTTATAGTAGCTAGCCCCTCACAAAGTAGATTTATATGTTCTAAAAACCCAAAGATACAGAGCACACATATAAGAGATGCTTTAAAACTAGCAAAACAGAGACTAAAGCAACACACTCAAAGTTTAGGTGTTTATATTAGCAGTGAGTCTTACTGTAACTTTTCTAACATTGATAATCCTGTCAAAGAGGTCTAGGTTATTCAATACCCCGCCACCACACACACACACACACACACACACACACACACACACACGCAGTCTTTCTCATTCTCTCCTTTCCCTTCCTTGCTTTTTCCTTCCCTCCCTCCTCATTGGCAAGACCCAAAAAGCATCATCCAAAGATTTGAAGAATTTACCTGTTTACCTCACCTGTATCGTGTAGTATTTTGGCATGTGTGCTTACATATTACCTCAAGAAATGTCATTATCTCCTATATGCTAGACATGATGCTAAGCACTGAGGATAAGGTAAACAAAATTAACCTGAATACTGCCCTCCATTTAGAGGGTTAAATGGTGGCACACTCTTAATGAATAAGGAAACAAATTTGGTTGGAAGTACAAAGCTCGGGAAAAGATTTAAAGTGACTTGCCTTGAGACACAGTAAATTACCCAAATAGACAAGAGTCTAAGTAAGAATCCTACAACTCTATGGTAGCCTAAGGAACTGTGATCATCTCTAATTAGCAGTATGGAAAGATTACTGTTCTAAGAGTAATAAGCTCTTGGTTTCTGCACTGGCTCTGCCACTAATTAGCTGTGTCACTTTGAACAAGTCACTTAACATGTCTGGGCCTCAGTTTTTCTCATCTATAAAAATGAGAGAAGTAAACTAGGTGGTCCCTAAGATCCTTTTCAAATCTTGAGAGTTTATGACTATCCAAAGGTACAAAGCCAATGTAAATGAAATTCCTAATTTTCTTAATGATATAAAATTATATATATATGCCATATATTATGTATATGTATAAACCGGGGGTGCCAAAAAATGTATACAAGTGGACAGTTTGGTCAACGTTGCTCAAGCATTAGTTCGCCATAATCAGAAGTGTCTGGACTCTGATGGTAACCACTTTGAGCACCTCTTGTAATTGCAGACATCAAACGTGACTTGTATTCATCTTTTGTTATCGGTATATATTGAGTATCACAATTTAATAGTTTTCTTTTCTTACAATGTGTACGTACGTTGTACACATTTTTTGATACCCTCTGTATATAGTAATCGTTTTTTCTATAGACCTGCAATTATCTGTTATAAATTATAATTAAAATGTCTTTTATGTAGCAACAAAAGTATAAAATAACAAAAATAAACTTCATTAGTTAATTTTAAATATTTTACTGCGCACCCACTGTGTCCAGACAACACTGTCAGATGCTAGGAAACAGTCAGGGTGCCTGCTTTCTCGGAACTTATGTTGTGGTGGGAAAAGCAAACAGGAGAGAGTTATTTGTACAATTAATGATTCAATAATAATTTTGAGAAATGTAACGACGGTAAAGGGTAGACTAATAAAAGAGCATATAACAGCCAAGGCTAAAAAATTCATTTATTTTCTCCTCCATTTAACAACAATTTAAGTACAATTTGCCTGGGACTGAGAAGGGTTTTCTCAAGATGTGAAACTTTCCATGTTAAAACCAGGGAAGTCCTAGGCAAATTGGGACATTGATCATATAGGACCATGGTACCTTTTCAAAACAAGGAAGACCAGTGTGAATGAACCGTTAAGGAATAAGGTGGAGGCAAACATCTTGAATGAAGCCAGTAAGGTCAGCAAGGAATAGATGATTCGTGGCCTTATAAACCATGTTAATTTTAGGGTTTTGCTTTTTTTTCCTAAGTGGGAAACCATTGTAGGGCATGGCAGTATTAGAATTCATTCTTACAAAATCTGTCTTCCTGTACTAAGAAGAGTGGTTTTGGTGGTGATGGTAAAGGTTGTGGTGGTAGTGCTAAGATTATCACAAAACTAGTTTTATAAAGATTAATAAAGTTGTTATAGTAATTAAAGTGAAAGATGACGATGGCCCAGGGTAGTGGTATAGTAAATATGGAGAGAAGTGAACGGATTAAAATATATGATATATTAGAGGTTGAATTGATTAAATCCAGAATTGATGATTGTGGGAAGGTCAGGTAATGACAGAAACAGAATAATTGGCACCCCGAGAATTAGAGATAATAGAATGTTCTTTAAAAGAAACTATAAAATATGTTAAAGTGATTCAAGAGCGAAAATAAGGAATAGAAACCATAATGTAAGAACAGGATAGGATGAAACACGTATAAGCAGATTATTGGTTCCAGATTTGAAAAATTGCCCAACAGACCTTAACATCATGAATCACAGATGGCAGAGTGAATAGGTCATTTCACAAAGTTTTCTTAAACAGAAAAATTCAAAAGGTGAATTGCTAAAAAAAAAAATAAAACAACTTCATTTTCACTGTGTGGTTCAGACATTATTAAACATTTTTCAACACCTACCCATTCCCAATCTCAGAATAGAAGAAGTGTTTCTAATGGTGTGTGTATAGTTGGGGGCAGTCATCAGAAATTGGTTTTATTTGATGTATAGAACCTAAATCTGGAGAAATATTAGTTGTTACATAAAGAATTTAAAAGCCCCATTCTGGGCCAGCCCGGTGGCTCAGGTGGTTGGAGCACCATGCTCCTAATGCGGGGGTCACCGGTTCGAATTCCACATGGGCCAGTGAGCTGCGCCCTCTACAGCTAAGAATGTGAACAACAGTTCTCTGGAGCTGGGCTGCCTTGAGCAGCCAGAGGTTGACATGAGCTGCCATGTACTGCTGAGTACTGCCTGCCAATGACCGGCAGCCAACTGCCTCAGACAGCCGGGGTGGTGGGGGAAGCAAGGCTCATAATACCTGCATGGGCCAGGGAGCTGTGTCCTACACAACTAGACTGAGAAACAATGGCTTGAACTGGAGGGGTTGGGGGAGACGGGACAAAGGAAGGAAAACTCCAGTAAAAAAAAAAATACACGTTGAAAAGCAAATTGTCAAGAATAGTCACGAGATCTTTGAAGGAGGAGAAGAGGAAAGGTGGGTGTTTATCCTACCAGATAATAAGATTATGTATAAAAGCTACAGAAATTAAAATGGTGTCATCAATGGAAAGGAACAGAGTGCCCAGAAATAATCCCCACATATATATGAGAATTTGCTGTTACATATAAATGAGGGAAGGATAAGTTTCTTTAATAATAGTATTAAAATAATTGATTATTCATATGGAAATTTCATAGAGCTTAAATGTAAAAAGTAAAAATTCTAAACTTTTGGAAGAAATGAAGATTAGATTTGCCATGTAGGGATAAGAAAGGGTTTCTTAAACCAGACAAAGTACTTAAAAATATAAATTTAAAAATTCTTTAAAATTAGACACTTCTGATAAAAGGTGCAATAAACAAGCCAAAAGATTTGCTACATTCTGGGAAAACATCATTGTAATGTATGTAACTGACAAATTATTACTATCTTGAATATATAAACTTTCATATCCTACAAATCAATAAGAAAAACAACCTTATAGTAAAATGGACTAAGGATAGAGGCAATTCTAAAGAGAGTAACTCTGGTGGCCAATTTTTGAAGAGATACTCAGTCTCTGTAGAAATTAGAGAAATACAAGCATACACACACACACACACAAAAGATGATGTCATTTCAGACCAACAGCGTCGTCAAAAATTAAAGCAGTCCGACAGTACCAGATAGCAAAAATACAGGGAAATAGGTATGATGAAAAATTAATATCTATTAATTTAAATGCTATTATAGTATTCTCTATATTTTTAGGAGCTTTAAAATATTTCATTACTTACTACTTTTATTTTAAATAAAAATATCCAGTGAATTTGTGATGTAGAAGTCACTGAAGAGCAATTTTGGTTGAATGATCAAGTTAGAATCCTTATTGGAATGGACTGAAAAATGAGTAGGTGTTGGAGAAGTGGACAGAGTTTAGATAAGTCCTACAAAAAAATTTGTCGTTAAAGGGGATAGTTGAAAGGAAAACAGGGCTGGAATGAAATGTTACAACCTAGATGAATAGCTATTAAACTTTCCTGAAAGACACAAACGATTTAAATAAATGAAAACACATATTATTATCTTAGATAAGAAGATTCAGTATTGTATTTCCATTTTCTCCAAATTAATGCATTATTTTAGCATAGTTATTTAAAATCCTAACAGAATTGTGTTATTTGTAGTTTGAATTTTTTTTGGGGGGTGAGTTTAACAAATATAATACTAACATTTATCCAGAAGAATAATTCTATGAATATTTAGTCCTCCAAAATTTAAATTCATAATAATGAGGTTGATTTGGCTTGACCAAGTATTAAAATATATGAGTTACTAGTGTAGGAATCACCAGTCAAATCAGTAAAACATAATAGAGAGGTAAGAAAGAGATCAAATTACACATGAAAATTTAGTATGTAATAAGTGATTTTTTAATTTCTTCTTTTTTCCTTATCCATGTTTATGTCACGTAAATATATTTTTATCCTGCTTTTTTGTATCTACTTGTCTATCAGAATAATTTTCCCAACTTATTACACAATTTTACCTAGCATAATTTTATTGTCTATATATGTCCAGAAAGCATAATATTAGCCACTTACCTACATGAGTATTTATTTATATCATTGCTTTTTTTTCATTAAAATAATGCTCAATGAATATCTTCATGCGTATTTTTTTCCTTTTAACCTTCAATGATTTACAGTTTCAGAAGTGAAGTTGTATCAAAGCGTGTAAACTATTTTTGGTTCTTGAAGTATACTACTGTATTTCTCTCCATGAAACCACAGATACGGAAGCATTTAACATCTCCCATTTGGAACACTGTATTTCAGGTCTTTACTTCACACTAACCAGAATGATGGTGTTTATTCTGCTTTCCACTAGGAAAGGTGTCAGGCTTCCACTGTTAATGTTGCATATGTGTAAGCCTAGTAAACCTTCAGCTAGATTGTTTTAGCTGTCTTTAGCCTACTGATTTCTTTGAAATGCCACCTCATTATACAGATTTGAAGTCATAACACATACCTGGTTGATCAATTTAAAAAACTGAGTAGAAAATAAATTAATTTCATCCTCATCATTAATCTATTAAAGAGGTGAAGCTACTAGTACTCTTTGGAAACAGAGTGCTAGTGAAGAACAGAGGCTCTTCTGGGGCCAGACAACCTGGCTTTGAATCCTGGCTCTATCACTTAGTAACTCTGTGACCCCAAGCAATATGTTACATCTCTCTGTGCCTCAGTTTCCTTAACTATGAGTATATAAACCATATAGGATTGTTGTGAGCATGATATGAATTAATACATGTAAAACATTTAGAAAGATGCCTGATACATATTAAGGATTTAATAAATGTTGAATTGGCACATAACATTTATTCTAACCTTTTTCTAGTTTGCTTTCAGCAAAAGCTACAACGCAATAACCTCCATGTTCTAGAATCCTTTGTGTCTAAGATTCTGGGTATGAATTAGGTGCCAGCAATCAGATGTATTCATACGGAATTTTGAAAGAGGAAGGAGTGGATGCTCTATGGAATTTTACAAGAGGAAGGGATGCAGAGGCTCTCCCTGCTGCTTCAGCTGTTGCTGCTGTCAGGCCCAGCTGTGGAGACCTGGAGTACTGCCCCAGCTGTGTTCCAGTCCCTAGTCACTCAACTTGGTGCCAGTTGAAAGGCCGGTGAAGTGGTAACTTCCTGATCTGCAGCTGTAGTAGGGTATTCTGGAACTTTTCAGTTCAAGTGGCCACCTCCTGATTTCTCCCTATCCTGCCTGTGGAAGAGGAAGCAGCTCCCTGACTGCTAGTTCTACAGTGTTTATTTGGTCATCATCCTTGGAGGCCTAGCCCAGAGCCCATGCTTTTCAGCCCTTTCTGCTTTATAAGTATCCAGTTCCTTGTGTTAAATGCATTTTGCTTAACATCTAGAAAAGTTTCTGTTTCATGCAATTGTCATGGTAATGGTGGTAACAGCAGCTGTAGTAACATAGTAACAGTATTAATAAGTAGTTACTGTTATTGAAACACTTTTGCATTATGAATCCTTCTGATATTGAAAAACTTTACAAGCAGGGGTGGCAGTCATTTGTACTTTTCCTCCTGAACCCAGACAAGCAGTAGAACCCTTCTCAACTCAGAAACTAAGGCAGCCACTACCGTTAAACTGGAGGTAGTTTGCCAGTCTCGCTTTGTATTTGTGATTTTCCTTAGAATTTAGCTTCTTCCCAGCGTCATGTTACACAATCTACATTATTGGTTAGGGTAGACACTAACTTAGAGAGAGGAAGGGATGGGGGAGGAGAGTGGTGCTCAGACCAGTCAGTGTGAAGTCATTGGAACCATCTAGGTAAAAGGAAACTATACGTGCTTCAGTTTAACAAGTATTTCTTGAGCTCCTACTGTTTACCAGTTGCTGGGCGTTGGGGAGATGGAGTGATATGAATAAGATCCATTCAATTTTCTCAAAGTGCTCACAGTGGGAAGACAGAGCTACAAATAAATAAATTGTATTCTGTACTAGAGTAGGAGCAACTTGACTCGAGTGTCATGTTGCCTTTTGTAACCTTATCACCTACCACATTGCCAGGTAGATAGTAGGTGCTTAATTAACATTTTTAAAAATAAATAGGATGTAGATTATCAGAGCTAGTGTGGACAGAAGACAAATAGTTGACATTGGAAGGTTAGGAAAATCTTTTGTTTATGTTCTAATGATGTAAAAAAATGGTTCCATGATCAGATAAGTTGGGGAATCACCACATATGTATTTCCCTTGTAGAGAGAAGCAATGGACATTAGCCTGTTATAGATTCTAATGAGTTCTGCAGTAAAGAAATTGTTTAATTTTGTCCAACCAAATGTTTTTCAAATACCGGGGTGCTGAAAAACTGTATACATGTGGACGCTTTCATCAGTGTTGTCAAGCAGTAGTTCACCGTAATCAGAAGTGTCTGGACACTGGTGGTAACCACTTTGAGCACCTCTTGTCATTGCAGAAGTCAAATGTGACTTGTATTCATCTTTTGTTATAGGTATATATTGAGTATTACAATTTTAATAGTTTTCCTTTCTTAAAATGGGTATACATTTTTTTGGCACATTCTGTATATTTGACTACAGAACCCTTTCGCTACCTCATTATGTGAGACACAGTTTGGGAAATGCTCCTCCAGTTACCTTCTGAGGCTAATCTCTAATAAAAATTATTTTGCATTCCTACAGCATTATGACTTTGATAATAGCATTTAAAATCTTGATGTCATCAGCTTGGAATTATGAGGAAATGTCTAAATAACTCACAGATAAATCTCCACAAAAATGTATGTCTAGCAAGACATGTCTTTGTCCCTGTGTTAGCAGCTACATAATTTCTTTATTCCAGATGATAAAAGGTGGGCCACTCTAAAGAACAAAGCATTTTAAACAATCTAGATTTTCTTTATATTGAATAAATTAGTGATAGCTTTTAAAATAAAAATGAGTCGTTTAAAAGGTTTTATTTTTAATTAGTTATTTGGCCTGTTTCTTTTATTACACTTGTTTCTCTGTCAACATTTTACCCACAATACACCTCTTCCAACTAAGACATTTATAGTATAAAAAATGTGTTGGCTCTGAAGATCTCAAATAGCATGTTTTTAAAATAAATTGGTCCTATATTAAATTCTTCTGAATCATTTTTATTTTGTGGGATGCTGCTAACCAAGATACTGAGTCAATAAAAATTGTTATTTTATTGTGAATTTTAAATCCACTATTGGGAAAAAAATCCTGGTCAGCCCTAATGTAGGTAAAATCGGCTTTTAAAAAATTGCTTAATACTGATGATTTTTATGTTACATGGGAATCTCCCTTATATATTTGTGTGTTATTGGCTTTAGTAAATTGTTTTGCTTCTGAAACATATCTTAAATGACTAAAAATAGCATCACAAAACATGTTTGTTATATTCTTAATTGTTTTGACCATAGAATTAATTTTAAAGTCAAAAGGGGCATTGCTTTTTCATCATTTCCAGTTCAGAATATTCAGCGTGTCACAGATGTTCATGAATAATGTCCATTTAAAACTGTTGGCAAAGAGTGCTGGTGAGTTGGCTAGATGAATTAAATGTTGGGGGGATGTGACAGGCAGCACGCTGCTTTGTGATCATTCCAAAGTTCTAATAATCTCCCTCACCTTCTCTGCCTGCCACTAATGAAAGAGAATAGGTGATTGCACCTCCGGCTATGTTCTGTGCCTAATGACTCCTCCAAAGGCAGATTTATGAAGAAAAAATTAACTTTGAATGAGGATTGAATTGGCCCTGACAGTCTGATAGACTGTGACACAGATTCTGTGGCAAAACAGACGTAGCCCTAATTGATTATCAATATTTTAAGCAAAGTGATGAAAATAAGCATTAAGTGATGAGAAAGGCAGTCTTAATACAGTAGGCAGTAACCAGGACATAAGAGAGTCTTTGGGGAGGTTTGCCCTGATTGCTATTACTGAATTTTATCTGTCAGTTTTTACCTTTACTTCCCAGCAGCCATTGTCCCTCCTTGGTGTACTTTTTTTCCTTAAAGATCTATGACTGGAATGTTAATCTTTCTGGTAACACTGACAACGCTATCTGCAGTCTCTTCCTCTAGAGAAGTTTGTTTAATATTTAACTCATTTTGAATTTGAGATTAGCTTTCATAGTTTTGCAGAACTGAGGCTTTTTGTAATGCTTTTTAGGTTAACAATTTTTTCACCGGCTATTTCTAGATTTCTTGTTATTATCCATAAAATATACATATAGTAGTCTAAAATGTTCCATGTTATATATTTCCTATCACCAGGCATTATATCCTTTACATCATTTGTAGCTGTGACTTCAGCCTTAATCTTAGAAATAAAATAAAAACATTTTCCTAGTAATAGTACACACAAACACACACACACACACATAGTGAAAGAGTCTGTTTATATACACTATGGTTACTTACAAAATATAGTTTCAAACTAACCATTAAAAAAAAACCTGGATAATTATATGTCCATTTGGTACTTCACAAATTAATTTAATAACTTTTGAAATTATTATATACCTTCAGTCTTACAGGTTATATTTAGTCCTCTATGTTAGAAGCATAGAAAAAAAGATCACAAAAAAATCTGTAGCAGTTTAATTCATTATTAAAATTGATGAGCCAAGAACATGGTATATGACATACATAATGATGTTTGTTTACTATTAAATAGGTTTTAGATAAATTAGCTTATTTAACGCAGGAACTCTACATATTTTCCCTGTGTTAAAATACCCTCTTAATTATTAGTCATCAGTATTCATACTGTTTTCTGAAATTAGTTTCAGCTAGAAATTGTGTAATTATTGAAAACTTCATAAGAGTCTCCAAGTTAACCATGGAGAAAGTTTAAAGCAGACATTTTAATGTTTTTCAAACGTCTCTCAAGTAACTTAGTACAGATAAAACAGAGACGCTGCAGGACAGTGCTTCTGTCTTCCTCAGGCCACGACGTGCGAAAGGATTCTGCTTGGTTAGCGCACTAGGCTGGACTGAGGAGCTTGCTCTTGTCCAGAGGCTACTGGCTCTTGAACTCCAGCCACCTCAGACCTTGCCTGGTCTCCCTGAGCGCGAAGGGGATCAATATTTTTGCACACCTATAACTTATTTGTGACCCAATGATTGGGAAGCTCTGAAAGTGTCACAGAGCACTACATCTATAAAACTTTGAATAATAACAGTTTGAAATTCAAATTTATCTAAAAATCTATCTAAATTTAAAAGATATCTAAAAAAAATTACCTTATCCCAATAGAAAAGAACAAATGTATCTTACCCCTAAATATAGTTTTTGCCAGATAGATTAATGATCTTAGCCTTATTTTCCAACCATTAGCTCTGATATCTGTTAAGATTAACTATTCAGCTTTTAATCTTTGGTTTAATGCCATTAAAACAGGATATAAATTTAAACTTTATTCTTAGAAAAATATTAAATAATCTCCAGGCAGAATATATCGTCACTCATTCTTAGAGTGCCTTGAATTATTTTCCTGAAACTCCAAAAAACCTTAAAACTAATCAAATCCAACTCTGTCAGCTGATTGGGAAACTGCAGCCCAGGTCACAAATTAGATCATTGCTAAGCTAGAACTAGAATATAGTTCTGATTCCTATATTGAACCCTTTCAAGTCTACTCTAGGATGCTTAAAAATCTTAATATGAGAACTTCTAAAATGTTATGTATTATAAAATCACATATGCATTCACAGCTCTAAGTAATTTGCTAGTAGTTTTCACTTCTAAGCTGCATGATGCTTTCACATAGGGTTTTAATAAAGTCGTTTCATTTTAGTTACTTATTTTTTTTTATACACTGCCTTCCCTAAAAGCCTGACACTGTTTCAGAATTCAAAATAGCCAGTGGAAAAACAGAAAATCATCCATTTTGCTAAAGTTTCCTTTATACTAAAAACTATTTTGTTATTATAAAAAATTAAATTCTAGTATGAACAGATAAAAATATTCTAATTTAGGTAAGAATTCTACAAACACTGATGTTGAGTACTTTGTCCTCTGTCGCTGTATTTGTTAACATTCCAACGGACTGTAGAAGAAGCAGAAACATAAATTATTCTTGTTGCGCCACCTAGCGAAACTCAGGTGCTATATGTTCACGATAGTATGGGTAGGCTGTGCACTCAGCTCCCACTTGTTATGCCTGTATTATGCCGATGTTAAGAAACTCACAATGGGAGAAGAATCCAAAACTCTTAGTCCACAAATGTTGGTTTATTCATCATTTTGGTTTACAAATGTTCAGAACTGAAATATTATTAGCAAAAATATAAATACTTCTGCTCACTTAATCTCTGAAGGTATTACCTTGAATAAAACACAAATGGATAAAGTTTTTGAAATTATGCTCTTTCGATTTAAATCTAAGGTTTTACAAGATGATATGTTCTGGAGGAAAGTTCAAAATACTGAAAATAGATGGCATGAAATCAGACTGAAGATTTTGTGTAAAACATTTTAAATATCTCAACTTAGCTGTTTCTGATAAAATATATTGTTTTTCTTTAATGAGATTATTTTATCATAATTCAAAAATATTTGCAAAATAATTTGCACACGTGCATTTGAAATGAAAATGGTATTATATATAAAAATACTGGGTCTACTGATTTGTATATGTAATAACACCATGTTAAAGAATCTTTTTTAAAAATTTGTTTCAGGTATTTGAAGTGAAAAATCTTGCATGGTTTATGTTTGTTTGTTTTTTCTTTTCTAACACTACATAAGTTTAAGCATTCAGCTGCTTCACTTGTAGGTGTTAATTTTTACTATTAAATTCCAAGGTCATGCTTTCAAAAGACTCACACATGGTAAAATAAGAAAACTATTGTCGGTGTCATTGTTTTGTTGATGTAATAGTAAGTACCTAATGTAAAAAGTCAGGGAAAATAATTCATTCAAATGGGAGAAAGCTTTTCCCTATGTATCTGTAATAAATTGTTGTGTGTGAGTAAGCGTATAGGACTTTTGGTGGCTGCAGATTTTTATTTGATTTGACATTTATTATTGTAAATATCCAAATTCATAATAATTGCTCTTAAATCTGTTATACGGGGAAACTTCTAAAGTATATAAGCCTGAACAGTATATCATACCCTAAATGAATTTTTTTGAAAAATGAAGGGTTCACTCTTAAAAACTTGTGGATAGGCATATTATGTCTGCAGACATAATCATCAAATTAATAAAGATACAATTAATACAATCTTGAAATTAGAAGTTTTGAGGAGTTAGGCCAAATATTGTAGTTGAAATACTAATATTCATATGGCTAAAATAAAATGTGCTATTGTAATTTTCTGAAATACTGACAAATCTCAGAATATCCTTTTTGTCATAGATATTTCTAAAATATTTAGGTAACGTGAATATAATTAAATCTTTAATATGTTGCTATTCCTCAGTCATTATTATGCATATTAATTTTCAGTTTAGTTCAATTAACATTTTTTAGGAGCTAAGGAACCATGTTTGATTCCTTACTTGATTCCTTACATGTACTAAAATCAGCAAGATACCTGACCTCAAGGAGTTGGCAGTCCAGTGTGGAAGAAAGTTGCATGTCCAGCTGTCTGTACAATACAAATAAACATAGGCCTCTCAGACCTAAGAAGATGAATTCATGTCGACTGGGATGATAGGCTAAAGTGTCATGGAAGAGATTATGAGACAGTTGAACAATTTGTAGTTCATAATACTATGAATGTAGGTAGAGCAAACATGAAATACAGAGCTAAATTTCTAAGTGACACAGAACATATCCAGGAACTGTAAATATATGTATTCATATATATTCTCTTTCTTGGTTTCAAGTAGGTCCATTTTATATTCTATGCAATTTCCCAGAAATACCAAAGAAACCACATTGCATTTACAAATTTGCAAATTTACAAATATTTACAAATATGCATTGCAAATTTAGTGCATATTTCTCTACATGGAAGTATCACAAGGAAAGGATTCAACACTAAAAAACTTGTAAATAGGTTAAGATGTATAAATTATACCATGAACAGTACAGATACATTTATTTTTATGTTAATAATTACTATGGGTAAACACTGCTATTGCTAAGAGTGCATAGATAATATTGTATATTTTACATAAATGTAATAGCTAATCTAATATGATACTTACCATGGCATGTGTGCTGTGCTGAGTGCTTGGCATATATTAACTCATTTAAACACTACAGTTACCCTATGGCTTATGACGAAGGTATTGTTATCAATACTATTTTCAGGTGAGTTAACTGAGACACAGAGAAGTTAAGATGATTGCCTTCGGTGTCATAGCTAGTAATGGGTAGAGCCAGGAATCAAAGCCAGTCAGTCTGGCTTCAGAATCCATTCCTTAATCTCGGCTGTACCTCTCAGTAATTCATTATGTCCTGATCATAACCATTTTATTAATAGAAAACGCTATCAAAGATATCATACCCTATTATGTCTGTCTTCCATTTCTTTTATTTAAAAGCTCTAGGATGGGGATGTCATACAATTTATTATACCAAATTCCCAGGATAATGTGTTATGATATGAAACCAGATATCAGTACAAATACATGCTGTTTTGCTATTTTGAAGCTATAAATGTTATTATAGCTCATTTTCTTACCAGTGTTTTCTTTTCTTTTTTGAAATACTAAAAACGGCTTGATAAAGGTTAATTAATAAACATTCATTGGCAGGCACTGAACTGAGTTTTGAGGATGCAAAGGTGAATAAAAAAAACATATATTAAACAAATGATTACAATATAATATGGTTAGTGCCAAAATAGAGGTACTACAAGAGCAACTAACTCTGTCTAGAGTTAGGAAGGGATTCTCATAAACTGTAGCATTTAAAGAGTGAACAAAGCCTTCCAAACCTAGGATACAATAAAAGCACAGAATTATGAAGTAGTATGACGTGATTACTAAATTGGAATACGTTCTTAGTGTTTGGAGAATAAAGAATATGGGATGGAGTGGTGGCTGACTGAGAGATATGGGTTGGGACCAATTAATGGTGAAGGATCTTGTTGGTCATGCTAAGCATAGGGCCGTTTTCTGACCTTTTTGTGAGCGCTTTCTTCTGTGGGAAGATGACGACTTCCACCGAGCCTACGTCGCAGAAGTAACGCTGTTCCAAAGTCAAATACCCCTCAGAAATGTAGTCTGGATGCCTTTGCTTAGTTTCTGGTCCCCAGGGAAATCTTAGACAAGGAGTAGGAACTGGTCCAGGAGTGCCTTCACTAAACCAACCAAAATTATTCAACTTAAGTTTTAATCATTAAACTGTTCTCTATAAATCTCTCCATTTCTATGCTTCTCTCAGTTTGCTTTATGAGGAATATATTTATCTCTTGGCTTCTAGGCAGTATTCATTGTGTCATATTCTTATTGAGTATCCACTATGTGCAGCATATTGAGTGCTGGGCTTTAAGCGATGAGCTAGAGAGGCAAAGTCCGTTAAAAATAAAAATACTTTTGAAGATCTTATCTTGACAGAATAAAAGGGAAATTTTTTTCTTATGTCTGGGCCACATGGCAATCTTTTTGTATGTTTCCTAAAGAGAAAGACTGATAATATCGTGTACATTTTGCAGTTGGGATTACTCAAGCATGTCTTCAAATTTACTTAATAGGACAGTTTAATTGGCATAAGAATGTGGTTTCTTGAATCTGAATTTAGCATGCCTTCTACTGAGATGCCCCAGTATTTTCGGTAAAAATATTTTTTCCATTTATGAGTCATTTTTGTTTGTTTTGTTCCTTATGTTTACTTCATGAAACGGTTAAGTCCCTGCTTCAGAGCATACTGTATCGGGCATCTGATTTGCATCAGTTAATTGTATCTGATTTGTGTGCATCTGATAACCCAGTCTCAAAATAAATAAGGCAAATATTGACACAATTGCAAGAATAAACTTTGAATTCTGCCATCATAATGGGAGATGCATTAAACAAAACAAGCCAACAGGTTTGCCCTAGTGAACTCAAGATTTAGGGAATATATATTCTTTTCTCATACTTATCAAACATTTACAGAATTGACCATGTACTAGTTAATAGAGCAAATCTAAACATATATCAAAGAGGATCTTATACACTACATTCTTTGATCAGCATGAAATTAAAGTAGACCTCAGTGTAAATAAAGAACACCAAATAGTTTGCACATTTTAAAACATTCATCTAAGTGACTCATGGGTCCATACAGACAAAAATCACATTGGGATAAAATGAATTTAAAATTCTATGTTTCTAAATAAATATGTTGACATTTTTTAAAAATGCAAAATCTAGGACCACCTGGGGGTCTGTGCTTTAACAAGATTTCCGAAAATGTGATGCTGATACATGCTAAATTTTGAGAACCTCCACCTTAAATAAAAGTAGAATAACTTAATGCCTACTTGAAAATAACTAGCAACAAAAGAGAAATTATAAAATATTGATAATGATTAATACTGGGCTTGGAAAATCACTAGTTTCTAAATGCAAAATTAATGGGTACTGCATTCCAGTTTTGGAGGACAAATTTTCACCATCATAACCTGATAGAATGGCTATAACTAAGATTTTCATTGTATGGTTTTCTTTGATCCTGCTTTTTATGCTGTGATATTGTTGAAAGTATTTCTCTTGTTTCAACACTGCCATATAGAATTGAAATAAGAGAAAAATTTCAAGAATGCTATATTTCCATTTTTCTGAATATATGAATTTCTTCTGATAGACTTACTTTTTATTGCCTAAAAAATATGTAAATACAAATGTCTTTTTATCATCAAAATAATTTAAAGCATGCTCAAAATCGATGTTTTTTTTATATCTAGTATTCTGTATTAATGAAGTACAGGTACTTGCTAGTAAAAACTTGCTCATAATAGAAAGAAATATTTTTGAAATTTCTTATGTAGATCTTAAATTTCTTATCTGTTTCTTACATTTTTTATTCATTTATAATCCAGGAAAGTTCTGGTTTATTATTACTGTGATTTTCAACTTGTTAGTATTCAGTTTTCTGGTTGGGACTGAATTCAGTTGCCTGAGCAGTGGTGTAGATCATGACTATGATTTTTTTTTTTTTAATTAATGACTGATTTTTAAGGGATACCAATTTTCTCTCCTTATCTCTTCTACCTTAAGCTGCCACTGCTATTGTTTAATTCACCTACCGTATGAGAGAAAGAACATGCCTCTTCATTAATAGGCTGGTAAAAGGTCATGCATTGGTCCAGTTTACAGTTCACCCTGGAGAATAAATGCAAGTTTTATTATGTGCCTAATTGTCACAGAACTGGGGGAGTAGAAATCTCAGAGATCGTTCCAAAACCAGGTCACACCTCCAGGGTACTTCAGTTTGTCATCTAACAAAGCCTGCGTTATTAATTTTCAATTGTATTTGCAGTATTCTTCAGCATAGTAGGCGCATTCCAATTAGTAGGGCAATGATACAACTCCCTCTATCAGAATGTGGTATATAAAACGTGTGTTTAAAATATACTTTTAACAGGATTAAATCAGGACATGGCATAAAGCTCCTTTGGGGAGAATTTGTGGACTCAGCAGTGGAATTCTGCATTTTATCAGAGGTGTTAGCAGTTTTAGTATTGAGATGTATGTATTAAAGCACTGAAATCCAGCTATTGGCCTCAGATTTAAATGATGAGTCTCTCAAGTAGAGGCAACCAAAATCATGGCATGTACTTAAATATTGAGCATTTCATATTCCTGAAAGAAAACAGTCAACCTCAAAGTATTTATTAATAGCACAGCAATTTCACCCCAAATTATTTCCTTTCATACTTACTTTACAATGACATTTCATTTATGACCTTTCTGATTTAATAATTAAACTATAACTGAAAAAGAAAATAAATTAACTATCCTTCATTTAGAAGCACGAGTAGAATTAGGTTGGATTTATACAAGTTATTTTCACAGTTTTTAAAGTTATGATGTAATGAAAAGAGCGTACCAGACCTGTTGTAATTCTCGACTCACCCATTTATTAGATATGTAACCTCGAGCAAATTATTGAGCCTCTCAAACTTTTTGAGGATCATATGAAATACCTGTACTTTAAAATACCACAGTGACTGACACATAGTAGGCTTGCATGTTCTTATTTCCCTTCAGGACCTGAAGCCATGAAAACAAATGATATAAATAAAAATATGTAATTCTATTTTTTTTAAAAAAGAAACATCCTTTATAGTGTAAGAATGTAGTAAAAATTAAGAAAAATATGGCATAATTTTGTTACTTTGGAAAACTATTGCATCATCTTTATTTCTGACATATATACTTAAACATTGCCATTTCTGGACTTTGGTTCTTATTTTTAAAAGTATTGCTTACTTGAGTTACTCTTTAAAAACATGTATTGAGAGGATGTTTGCAGTTACTGAAAAGAATAAGCATTACAAATCACTTAGTGGAGTCTAGGATATGATTCCTTTCAAAGGGTGTAATTCTGTCACTCCAAACTCCAGAGTTTTTCTGAAATGCTGAAACATCTTTCTTGGAATGGGGGTTATAATGGTGGCCAACTGACTTCAAACTGACATCCAGTTGATGGATGTGCAATAAGTCAAAGGAACACAGAATGATGAAGTTATTTTTATTTTCCATATCAGCATTCTGTAAAAAAGAAAAAGAATTTAGTACTGCTTTTCTTTGAGAGACTAGACATCACAGCAATTCTGTATCCCCATGTTGTTATTGGATTGTTTTCAATGTTTTTAAACTTTCATTCTTAGATTTTAGTAAATGATGTCCTAATTACTGTGGCTAAGCAGTTTATTCCGGTTACAGAATGGGAAGTTGGATGAGCATCAGGTATCAACACAAATGGAGGAGAGAAATGTAAACATGGGCAAAATGCTACAGGACTTTGTACATTCTAAAAAAACTATTAGTTCTCCGCTTTTTCATCTTAAATTATAAATACATCAGTTTGATTTCTTCCTTGCTATTGGAATGCTCATGGATTCCATCAGGAGCATTGGGAATAAAAATGCCTATTCAAGTGAAGACCATTAGGATATTCTATGTACAGCTGCATTAGACCAGCACATCTGTTGGACATACTTAGTGTGTCACTCAGCAGTGAAATTGATCATCAAAGCTTTTCTAAAATGATGTAGAAAATTCTCCAACAGGATAAAAAGAAAGGGTGCATAAAGTAAACCCTTACAAGTTTGGGTAATCTTTAAACCTCTTTGGGGGGTATAAGAATTAAGAGAAAATCCAGAAGACATGACATAGGATATAGTGAAAGAAAAAGCTTTTACTTTGAGAACTATTACAAAGTATATAAAGGGGATTTTATATAAAAGCAAATAAACCCAAATCATTTAATATGTTCCAAAACTTATACTCTCATACTGGTGCTAAAAAGGTAGGAAATAATTAAACGATACCATTTCATTTTGTGGTTTTCCATTTGTCATTCTTACTGAATCCACAATTTTCAACATGTCCACCATTTATTACCATTAACTATTTTAATAATTTGCAGAAATAAATGTAAATTATTTTATGAGTTATATATAACTTAAAGCATGAGATGCTACAAATCATTTCTAGATGTCAGAATATTTATGCTTTGGAAGTAATACTTCCTGTCTTTAACTATCCAAATGGGAGTGTTTCTTTTTAAAGAAAAAAAATTTAAATGATGAAATACGTTTATACCTCTTAGAAGCTGAGTTAGGGGAAATATTAAAATAAGTTGAAAGCATTAGACTAGATTAACATTTCTCAAAGTGTATTCTTTGTTTATTTATATTACAGGAAAAGAGTGGTTCTTTAATAAAATAAAATTGGGCACCACAGGCAAAACTAAGTGAAACAGGTTATTTTTTTAACCGCGCAATATCTGAGAGCTTTGCATTTGTTGATGAGTATTGCAGTGTTCCATGAGGGAGGATTCCGTGTCATGTTGCCCATTCTTATTCCATTGTGGAACATTATTTAAATGGAGAATCAGGAGGAATTAATATTCCACGGAACATGCTGTGTCTAATAGTGGGCCAGAGAATCTCTAAGGTTCGTTCTAGCTGCAGGTATGTATGGTTTTCTGAGAATTTGACTACACTGTTTATGGTCTGTGCTGCAACTTCAGTCTTGACTTGCGGTCATTTTGAATCGATAGATGTCCCAGGCAGTAGACAGAAGCCTTTGGGGGCATAGCACTGTACCTGGTCAAATGTCCCTTGGATTCTATGACAGCATACCTCCTGGCTTTCCACTACTGTATATTCCAAGCCCACATGGACTAGATTGTAACCATAAAATAAAACATAAAATATAATAGTGCTGATTCATTGAGATTTAATGAACCAAACCATTGGGCTGCCCTCCTGGCTAACAGTCATCCTACAAGAGGTAGCTCATGTATCACCTCCTCCTAGAGTCTTCCCTGACTGCATCCTCTTCCTTCATTACTTCCACAGTGCCTGTTTGCAGTATATGTGCTTGTTTGTTTTTATATTTCCCCTTCTATTCAGTGAACTTATTTATCTCTCAATCCTCAGCACTTAGCTCAGTGATTAGGGTATAGTATTCTGATGGAGAATTTTCTGTCATCTGTTTTATCTGTTTTATAAATCTGATTTGAATGGACAGATAAAGGAGCTAATGAAAAAGAGCCTGTTTGTACAGTGATCTAGGAAGAATTAATATTTTTAGAGCTTTTATTGATAATTAACAATGGCTTTCTTTTTTCCCCAGTGGCTATGCGGTAATTGCAATTTCATTTTTGTAAATAGTTTTTTCAGTTGTAGTTACTGTTGACCCTTGTCGTGTTTAAGGCAGATTCAGAATAATCATTTCAAGTATTGGACATGACTAAACATTTTTATGTGTACACTTGCATTGCTACTATTTATTAATGATACAAGTTGGCAAGGAATAAAAACTTACAATTAATGGATCTCACTTCTATGCTGTGTGTACAGAAAGAGGCAGAGGCAAATGGTGGGAGCTAATACTATGACCATAATTATATAGTCTTTGACTATGCAGAAGCAGCAGCTATGTTCATATGTAAATTTATAATTGAATTTGTTAGTCCTAACTAGTGAGTTTTTGGATTATCTACTCTGCTGAGGTCTAGATAAGTGCAAAAACTTTAGGTAAACTCAGCAAAAATATCTGAGAAAACCTTATAGATTACAGCCAGTTAGGATTCTTTTTTTTTAACATAGCATTTTTTTATATTATAATTTTTTTCTCTTGAGAATCATTCTTAACTGTTCCCAATCTAATACAAGTTTAGTGTTGTATATGTGTTTGTTTGTTTTTCTGTTGTTGTTATTTTTAAGTTCACATCTAGACCTTTAGGAGTCTTTGGGGTTTGCTGTTGTTAGATAAATAAAAAAAAATCAGGCTTTTGCATTTCTGATGTTCCTGGCAATTTCATTTCCTTGAATTCAAAACTTTCATGATTTATCAACCAAGTTGTTAAAGCTACAGTTGTTTACTTCGAGGCATGGGTGCCACTCCTTGATCTAAAATTATACCATGTGTCACATTTCTTTATAAATTTCTCCCCATATAACACAGACTGCCACCTTTTTTTTTTTAGAAGCTAATAACTAGAAGTTGTTTTCTCCCTACTAACAAAGACACTTTTTTTTCCTGCTGAGGCATTAAAAATATCACCTGGTTTTTCTTCTCTAGGTTAAAATGAAAACTACATTAACCCTCAACATAAAAATTCAAAGGAAATTAAATTCTAAATGTCAGTACTTCTGTTTGCTTTTTTTTAAATTGTCTTTCTGACAAACACATAGCATACAAATTGGTAATGCCTTTATTCGGGCACTTTCTTACTTATGGCCACGGTTACTGCATTGTACTTTTTAGAGACACAGAATTATTGAAGAACTGTATTACAACACTTTGGAATCAGAATTACGCTTAATAGAACCGCTGATCACTGTACCACTCTTAAGTATTTTGTAAAAAGGTGGGATGGAAATCTCAGAATCACTGAAATTTTCTTCACATTCAAATGCTTATGGAATTTAACATAGTACAATGAAGAGAAACTCTCTAGATACATTTTCTTATGATATTTTAAATATATGAAACGAGTAAGCAAATCTTAATGGATTGTTACAAAGCAAGAGGCCTCTTCAGATTTTCCATGTGATTGAATAAAGTATATTTAGATAAAAATTTCTCCATAAACAGTAGCTTGTGCATGGAAGCAGATCGTGATTCTCTAATTTGGTTACTGTTAGTTTCCAAGTGAAGGAGTAGGTAAGAAATAGGCTAAAAAAAAAGTATTAAACTGGAATACACAGGCTCTGTATCTTTGCCTTTCTGGCCTTTGACTAATTATGTAACGTTCTTGGGCCCTTTATTTCTTCACCAATAAAATATGAATGGTAATAACTTATCTAGATAAAATATCCATACTTAGAATTCTTTGGGAAATGGCACTTTATATTGTATCACTTTTACTCACACTGGTTTTTTAAAGCATATGAAAACATTTAAACTGAATAAACATGTGACATTCATTGTAAATGTGGTAAGAAAGAATAAAATATCAGAAAATTTTCTCAAATGTTTGATGACTAATCTAATAAAGTCCCACATATGAAGTGTGGGATGGCAGTGCTGGATATAATACTAGTATCCTGATTACAAATCATCCTGTTTTACAGTCATTGCTTAAATATTTTGACCCAGCAATGCCTGTGAAATGTCTCGGTCTTGATCATTTTTCTTAGTGTTCGTGTGAAAAGCACTCTTATCATAATAAACTGAAATAAGGAGAAATATACATTTTTACTAGATGTCTTTATTTTACAGTTCATTAGAACATTTCTCTCTAGGCTCCAAAATTTATATTACATACAGCATTATAAAACTTCAGTATCTTGAGAGAATAATTTTCTTAACTTTTTATATTGAATATTAGAGTGCATACATAGTTTTAGATGAAGGTGGCAGAATAAAGAGCACACCTGTTGGATTTGGGTAGAAACCATGCTCTGCTACTTGAGTTTAGGAAAATAAATTAGGAGTTTTCCGTGGAGACTTCCTGTTCCTGTACTCTTTCTGCGCATTTACATATAGTCTCATGTACTTTGTTTGGTTTTGTTTAGTAAATGCGATCATGCTATGTATTGTTATTCAACCTGCCCTTTTTACTTACTGTTTGTCTTGAAGATCTTTCCATATTGTCAGTACATACAAGTCTATCTTATTCTTTTAATGACTTTATAGTGTTTCACTATATCTTCTTAGGTAGATGTCGGAATATATGGATCTTTCTTCTGTGCTTCTAAATCTCTGACCTTGAAGATGTTATTTTACTTCTCTGTGCTTCAGTTTCTTCACCTATAAAATGTGGGAAGAACCAACTTGAGAATTCAGTGAAATACTTACACATATACAAACACAAAGGCACAAAGTAAGGCTTCAATAAATGTTAACGTTGGTAACGATGATGATGTTTTTCTTAACTTTTCTCCTGTGTGTAAATCTCTGTTCTTTTTCACAGTGTTCAGGGAAAATACCTTGGCAAGATATTCTAATACACTAATTTAGTCTTCAGCTATCTTCCTCCTGCTCTTCATATATGGAATTCTATTTTGATAATCAAAATATAATTTCCAATATGCAATGAATATCTGGTCAAATGACTTTAAAGATGATATTTACACTGATTCTGAAAGAATCTGTTTGCCTTATTAACTCTCATTTGTCTGCTTTGTTTTTCTAGAGTGTTATTATTGTTTGTGGTGTTTTTGTTGTTTTTTCTCTCTTGGTGGTGGTTTTCCTTGAATGTCTAGGTTGGCTGTTCGTCTTTATATCTGACAGTCGCTGTAATCTTGCGATGTCAGCTCATTATACATAGTCTCCATTGATTGTGTCAGGGAGCAACGTGTGTTGCGAGTAAAGACACATCAGTAGCTTGTCATCCCTTTTAAGCATTAGTAGTTACCAGTCCTGCCTCACTGGGCATAGTACCTCCTACACTCGCTGCCGACACTCCTACTTACCCTGTGCAAGTGACATGCCATTGTTCAGCTGCCCCAATCATAATTCCCCACTTACCCCAGGCAGGCCTACCTCCTTTGCTGGGTTTCCACTGACTCTAAAATTACAGCACCCCTGGAACTTCTCCCGTACCAGTATAGTCTTCTGAATATGATTGGGCTGTGATTTCCTCTAATCATTTCCCGATAGATCTGATCCCATCCGCTTTCTGTTTTGTAAGAATTCCTTAACATTTCTGGTCTATTCATGGTGATGCAATGTCAGAGACTGGGATACATATAGAAAAGAACTTCCAGATGAAGGCTGTTAACCCTCATAAAAAGATTTTCTCTGGAAATATTAAGGTAGTCCTTTCTGAAAGTAGGGGAATTGGATACCCTGTCAATCTTTTTCAAGTCTTGATTCAATTGATTTTTTTTTCCTTATAGGGTATGTAAAGTACTTCCCTAAATAATTAAAAATCCAGCATAAGCAAACAGCGGCAATGATCTGAAAAATTTTTTAGATGAAATCAGTAAAGATGAGAATAAATTCTGGTAACATGCCTTTGACCACACATTCTGAGTGGTCCACTGCTTAACCCTGTGTCACCTCTGCATCGCTCTTCTGACCTTCATCATTCAAGTGAAACAGCCATCGAGAGCTTCTTTCCTTGAAAGGAGACTTCACTTGAGAAGGAACAGTATAATATTTGCGTTAACTTTAAAAATCCTTTCTATTCATTCATTTAGGAAATATTTATTGAACACTCACTGTTAACCCCCAAATTTCAGCACCTTAAGACAGTATAAGTATGTTTTGTGCTCTTTATCACAGTGTACTACAAGTCACCAGGAAAGCATTTCAGCTCCTTGCAGAAATTCAGCTCCCAGATTTCTTTTATCTTGTGGTTTGCCTCCATGGGTCCTCTGTTCAGCCAATGGGTGGGAAAAGAGAATGAGGATTACATGGCAGTTCTTGTATAGGCCAGGTATGGAAACATGATACACATCACTTATGGTCACATTTTATTGGCTTGAACTCCAGTAAATGGCCACACTTAGTTTTGAGTAGACTCGAAAATGTAGTCTGGCTAAGCACTCATGAAGAGCGTGCTAACAATTTCTGTCAGACCTACTATGTGCTCTGCTCTCAAGGAGACGGATATTTCCTTTAATGCAAGAATACAGTATTGCATATTCCATAAGGAAGATATTAAAATGTCTAAGAAGAAAGGAAGGAGCAGTCAAATCCACTTGGGGATGAGAGGTGTTGATCAGGGAAGGTATCACAGAAGAGGGTGACATTTGAACTAAAACGTTCTGGTAAAATTTTCTCCGTAAGTGAGCTTGGCACCCCAGCCAGAACAAAGGCCTGACAGTACAAACAAAAGGCAGTATGGCTCACTCAGTAAGGCCACAAATCCTTGAAGTGATGGCGGAGCAGTGGTGAAGGATGAAGCTGTAAAGTTGCATTGAGATCAGACTGTGAGGGGCTTTAGTGGCATCAGAGGAGATTAGATTTGTCTATATATGGAACCGGGCACCTTCAGAAGTAGTTTTAGCAGGGAGTAACATGATGATGTTTCTGTTTCAGAATTGTATAGTCATTCATTTAACAATTATTGATCATCTCTGTTTTCTAGATGCTGTGCTTGCAGCTGGGGATACAAAACAAGGAACACTTTCCTTGCATTGGTAGTAATTTATTGGGTTCATTGGAGGGAATAGAATTAAAAGTACAGAGATCAAACAGGAGCTTCTTTCTTATTCACAGTGAAGAGAGATGAGGCCCTGAACGTGAATATTGGCAATGAAAAATGGAAAGGACTGGATGGGTTCTGGAGATAATCTGTGGAGTAGAATGTGATGAAATTGCGAGGCAACCAAATGTCCTACATGAGGATAAGATTTGGAGGAAAGGGTCACAAAGGTTCCCAGCCTGAGTGAAAATGGGAAATACCAAGGGAAGGGGATCAAGTTTGATGGACAGATTATGGGTTCAATCATGGACATGGTTCTGAGATGTCTATGTGGCGGTATCAGGAAGGGGTTGGAAAAGAGCTCTGGTGATCGGGACAGGGGCCAGAACTGGAGTTATGGTAGACATACGGGTTACATTTTAGATTTCTGTACATTGCGTAAGAAGAAAATTTCAGGAAGTAAACGGTGGGTAAAAGAGACAGCAGCCAAAAGAAGTTGACAAAGAATTGTTAGAATTAAGAGCATTTTGGTAAAGATATGGTTAATTAGCTGTTTCTCTAAAAAAGGAGTGAGTATAACAATAACACTGAGATGACCATTACGTTTGGCTATTATAGAGTTTTTAGGGACCATTGCTAAAGCTGTGAGGGCAAAAATCTATTGGGAATGAGAAAAGGCAGTAACTTGGTTGAAAGAAGAGCTAATATTGCACAGGATTTGTGACACTTGAACGTATTTATAGTCTAAGGATAGAGAAGAATGAGTTTGAACCTTAAGAAGCAGAAATAATCTAATGGATATAAAAGGAATGGATTCTAAAGTACAGGAGGATGGATTTATTTTCTGAAACAAGGCAAAAAAGAAGTAAAGATTGATGAACTTAAACATTTGGAGATGAATGGGAGTGAGGCTGAGAAAATATACAGGAGTTAGGGGAGCTGGTGTGAGGTTATTGGCACTTAATAGTGAAGAAAGCATAGTAAGTTGTAGGAAATGAGAATGGAAACCAACTATGGAAGCTGAGTAAAGAGGAACAACATGGAAGGATCCATGTTAATTTCTAAATCATTGGCTTTTAGTAGAGCCAATAACATTTATATGCCATTTCGTAAGGAGACTCTGCAGCAAAAATAGGAAAAGTGGTCAGATAACAACTTGGCAAAACAACAAAGGAATCAGGAAAATGGGGGTTTTATGAGTATGGAATTGAAATGGTTGTCTTGGGGTAGGGAAGGAAGCAAATCCTGGAGGGTGCTGTTGGCCTGGGGGAGTGTGAAAGAGTCAAAGAGTTAGAAGTTGTGAACAAGGTTAGTGAAAGATATAAGTACCTTTGGTAAGTGATGTGCTTTACAGTAGATCCTGCTGTAATCCAAAGGGAATGATCATGAATTCTAAGAATAGGTCTTCACCACCTACCATTTTTGTTTTTGGTATCATAATCTGTGGTTCATCTAATGAGATTCAGTATCACCATCTGTAAAATGGGATTGTCACCTTTTAGAGAACATTTTTTTAATTATGATGTATTAAAACTAAATCATGTATTAATAACTATACGTTCTTCCCTATTAATATTTAAATAATATAAAGCAGACAAAGAAAAAAAGAAGGTTCCTTTCAAATTCCCTTAATAATCAATGAGTTTATCCTAATATGTTTATCCATTTGAATAAATGAATTTTCTTGAAGTTAATTCATTTAGATTCTTTGTAGAGAACACACTGATTATTAATAAAATTTCCCGATCTGTGCTTTGTAAATTAATTATTATATATGCTATTTTGATATAGTTCAAAGTTGTTTTTTTAATTTATGTATACATACACATATACACATCTACACATACTTGAGGATCTTAACTGATAGCATGGAGTTCAATTATATAAAATATTTAACCACAGCACAAGAGCCATTTGCAGTTTTAAAAGAACATATAAAACAATATTCCAATGAATTGTCCATGTATAACAACAAATCAGTAAGAAAGGACAAACCAGCATAGTGAAATAGATAAATCAGATTTAGGCAGGCTAGTTTATTGAATTTAAATTGTGCCCAGTTGGCCCAAGAGCTATATATAAGCAATCCATCTTACGTTGTTAATGGGGGTTCTTGAAATCCACCTGATGTTTGCATTATTAAATTTCAGTCTAATGAGCACTGCTAATACATATTGAAGATGGTTGTAAGGAGCAGAATGTGAATCTGAGCGGGATAATTTGAAAGAAACATAAGCTGAGCATTTTACATGACTCAAGGGGTATATCTACAATTACACATATAACCAAAATTGAATTTAAATGGAATTTCTATTATCCTTGTCCTTCTACCAGGGAGAATAAAGTGTAAATGAAGTAAAAGTCTTTAGAGTTACTGGTGGTTTGTTTTTATTATCTAATTTAATAGATTCTTGCAGTGATACAGAGTGGCATAAAAGTTTTAATATTTCATGACTTTAAATGCAGTCTAAGTATGTATTAAAGCTTGTAAATGGAAACAGATGTCTGTGTAATTGGATATCACACTTCACAACACCATTATATGAGTTTTATATTTTAAGAAAGTGTCGATATTAATGGTGAAGAAAAATCAAACTTTGAAGAAAAATAGTCATGTATGTGGTATGTATTTTCTTTCAATTCCTCTTTTAAGCCAGGTTTTGTATTTCTAAAGGGTATGCTGATTTTGCATAAGAAAAATATATGCAGCAAAAACTGAAGAGTAAGACATGTTTATTTTTTAATTCGTGGTTTGCATTGTTGTTATCATTATGATAAAAGCTCACCCAAAGTTTAATGCTGGCACAGTTTGATTCTTTTTCTTTTGACAAGGCAATACTTTTTAAACTTAATATTTCATCAACTATAATGCTATTAGAGACTTATTTTCACTTAGTTCACTCATCAGGCAGTGAGATGGCAATAAAGGAGAATCGCCCCTTTGAGACGTTAACACTTTGGAATAAATGATGTGCTAGAACAGAAATTTAATTAATTTACAGAGTATATTGATAGTCCCTTGTTACCGTGCTGTATATTTTTAATCTTCTTTAACATCTGTAGTAAAGTGTTTGAAAACCCCTGCAGTTGAGCAACTAGTAGATAATTAAGTAATAAGGGAAGAGGTTTCTAGAGGGAAAAAGATTCTTTTTACCAAATGCTGTCATAACATGAATAAAGAACTGCTACTATGATATGCAATGAAAAAAAAATAATATGCTACCTAATTTGATACTGTTCTAAAGCTATTGTAACCTTCTTATACTTAAAATGTGAATTGTAGCTTAAGAACTTTTCTCTGAAGTTTAGAACAGATGTATTGCACTGACAAATCAGATGACCAACAGCTTTTCCCAGTTCCTATGTCATTGTTTAAACTTATGTTGCTTAAATTCATTCTCCTTTATGTACAGAGATTAGCTTAAACTAAGCTTAAAAGATTCTAAATAAATATTCTAAATATATTGAATAAGGATTGTAAAAGATGGAGTTCAGATTTTTCAGCCATTTTCTTTTTTTTTTTCTTCTGACGACTTCACAAAAAACACATAAGGAATTTCTTTTCCCTTTCCCCAATATTTCCGCTTATCATATAGACATAAAGTAAATGCAGAAATTTCATTGTTTTCGTTTCAGCAAAAGCTGATGAAGCATTGAAAGCCAAAGAAAGAAATGAAGAAGAAGCAAAGAGAAGAAAGGAGGAAGGTAAAGGCATATATTCCTTTTATTTCAAAGCGGTTATTATAGTGAAGAGTTACTATTTGGCTGATTCTCTTCATTCTCTGGATAAACCATAGAATGTAATCATACTGGGGGAACCTCATACTATTTCATGAACCTAAACTATGACACAATACCACACTATATTTAGTGTTTGGGGCACTAATTAATATCTACTAGCATACCATTAGTTTATAAGCATCCTAGTATATATTCTGGGGAAACTAGGAAGATATCAAATTATAAAGTAGAGCTGTTGTTGGTTTGTTTCCTTCTGACTTTTATCTTTATAGTTTAAAATTTTTCAAATTCAGTCATAGAAATGAATTGAACTTATCTGTACATTTTGAAATGTTTTAGCAGAGAAGAAGAAAAGTCCCCTTGCTGTAAAAAACTTTAAATAAAAAAGCTCTTGGAACAATAAAATATGAAATGTCAGAAATAGTCATAATTCAAATTAAGAAATTCACGTCATGGTGTTTTAGATTAAATATTTTTTTAATAATATTGAAACCACCACCCAAAAATATGATGCAAAGAAATCTGACACATTTTTATCTCCCCTAACAAATTTTCATTTCCCCTGTAGTTTGCTATGATTTATGTGAGTAAAATGTTGTGGTTTTCTTTCACAGAAGCTTTATATATACTGTTGTAAATTACAGTGCTTAAAGCAAGAGCCAAGCAAATCTTTCTCAGTGAGTTAAACTGATGACCCAGTTGGGCTGGCAGTCATGTCTCTTTACTGGCTGATTAGCAGAATAACTATTTCCTCTATGAACTATTTCCTCTTTCAGGAGGTTGAAGCCTGATAATATGTGCAAAAATACTGGCTTTGATTGCTATTGTCTAAACTTGAAAATTGAAATTTTTGCCATTGCACATATCTTTTACTATGACAACCAGAAAAAATTTTTCATTCTCAACTTCCATTTGTGAGCTGAGACCCAGTAGAACTTAAAATGCTTGAGTATGATGGTTTAGAATGCTTAAAAGCAGAATTCCATCAGTCATTTTCCCAAAGCAAATCGAAAAAGAAAAAAAAAAAAACAACCACCTCTGTAGATTTAGGTGACAGAATCCTGCAAAATAAGTAGATTCAAACTAAATGTGGACTAATTTATGGATATAAATGTATAGTGTTCTTACCTTATTTGACCCTCATAAGTGCTGACTTTATGTCTTTGTCTTAGATCGACTAATTTTATGGTAAATTTAGAAAACAAGTGAATTCCAATGGCAAGAATACACAGTAGAAATCTCTTCTTTTGGCTTTCTGCAGTTCACATTTTGGCATTGTTAGTGGAAGCAATCTATCTGATTTCAGTTATGCTTATGGTTACCCGGAGTACAAGTAGATATACTACTAGATGCAAAATAGTCTAAGCAAATTATAGTGTTTGAGTGCTCTTATGTGGTATTCTGATCAATATAACTAATTAATAACATAATGGCCCTTAGGAAACACTGTGGTACTGTAAATTACAAGTGTGGTACTTATTAGCAACCAACATAGTGAATATATCTTGCAGTAGATATTAGTCTGATCCCATTAATTCAAGTCTTAACTGGAGTTATAATCTGTTGAAAAATATATATGATAACTACAGATATTGAAATTTCTCGGTGATTTATTATTTCAAAAAATATGTAGTATGAATGCTTATCTTAGTGAAAGAAACTTTTAAAGTACTTCAGAATGCTACATTTACATAGTGACAGTTGATATTTCTAATAGTCCCTTGTTTTTCACTGAATTAGTTCTAAACATCTTTAAAAGGATATTTTGTTAACAATTTCTTAAGGAACTATAGATACTTGAATGTTATACTGTAATTCTTTTGAACGTATTCATTAGATTTTCACTAAGTCATACTGACCTTGTACTTAATCTGTGATGTACAATAACCTTTTTCCATTTCAGTACCTGAGAGTTGTTGGCAAAGCACATCCCTGTAATCATATCTGTTTTAGTTAGCATCTTTATAACTCCGTCATCCTAACTAGAATATAGATTCTGGGATTCTACAGGATTTAGTATCAACAATGCCTAGCACATAGTACATAGTACTGTTTCTTAATTTTTGAATGAATGAATGACCAGTTTACCCTTCATTCTTTTAAATCCATGCTTACGTAACTTCTCTTGAGCTTGCAGTTGATTCCAAATAACCTACTTGAAAGTGTAACCCAACTCTGTTATGTCCCTTTTCTAAGACAGGACCTCACCCATTAGTCTATTTCTCAAAAGAATTACAGCCATTTGAAAAGAAACCAAGGAATTTCAAAATGCTACTAATATGTGCTAGTATGGATTTATCAAGTGTTTACCTGAGCTCATTAAATTTTCTTTTCATCCAAAAAAACATAAGAAAATTATAACCACAAGTGTTGAAGGGAAATTTTACTGGTAAAATAATCTAATGACACAAATTTCAAAAGATAAAACGTGTTTTATTCAGTAGGTTTCCTTTGCTTATACTTTGCAGGTAAAAGTAAATCACTAGCTAGATTCGTTGTTGTTTCTTCCAAAATTGTTTTCTTATGGATTGTCTAGAGACATGAATACTATCGAATTAACCTTTCTGAAAATGATTAATGTATAAAGCTACATTTATTTTTCTTCATATAATTAATCTAGCTGCAAATTGAAACCTGAGATACATCTGTATGTGTATGTGTATATATTGCTGCATCTGAAAGAATAATAATCTTTTATTTCCAATCTATAAGCCACTAGTAATTCACTCTATCACATCATTTATACAGTTCATCTCTTAATTTCTCAGCATGCTGATATGCAGCAGAGGGTTGAAAGCATTGTTAAAATGTAGATAGATGTTATCTGCCCAGCTCCCTTTATCTACTGTCTGTTATCTCAAAAAAAAAAAAGCTATTGTATTAGCATAGCAAGATCTGTGCCTTGCAAATAGTTCTGACTATTACGCAGTCCTTTCCTTTGAGTGTTCTTAAATCAATATCATAATTGTATTTGCAGGTATTTTATCTGAGACAGAAGTCAAGCCACTCACCAAAACTTGTCCAGAGTAACTGCTTTGCCTTCCACCTTTTAAACAGTGGGACCCCATTTAGAGTGCTCTTCGTGGTCCTTATACCGATCAGTAGATTCCCCACTTACTGAATATCACTAGTGCATTAGTGTGGACCCTCGCTCTTGAACCATTTACTCTCTTAAGTCTTTTGATTTTAGTTGAATTATGTAAAGGTTACATTATTTAGTAGTAAAAGTCAACTGAACATTTAAGTTTTAGGTTTATAGTTTCCTTCTCTAAAAATAAGAACTCTTTTTATTCTAGATTATATTTTAGGAAAAATGAATAGTATGAAATCTTTCGATCTGTTTTCTTTCTTATTCTTTAACCTAACAAATGCTTGACTTCGACTTTTGCCTTTTCTCCGTATGTGTTTGATAATGTTCAGGCTCTATATAATTAATAATCATTTCAACTTTTATCCTTTTGATTTTTTTTGATATTATTGAATGCTTTAGCATAACTGCTTAGGTTTTCTGTATTTTATTTTTGTATTTAATAGAGCATGCATGTACGGATTCTAATTATTTTTAAATCCAGTTGTAAGCATAATAGTCTTCCTTTGCATTTTGACTTTTCTCTAATATGAATTTCCTATTTGTGGCTTAAGTACAGTAGCTTTTGAATTCTTTTTCCCCTTGTGTTTATTCAAAATAGCTCTACCCATCTGTTAGTTCTCTACTTCAAATGTTTTTGTTTCCAAAAGTGTTAGGCAACCCATTCTAAATTATTCATGAAATGGCGGACAGTGATAAAATGAACATAATATGAGGTAGTTCAAGTCTCATTTGTTTAAGTTGAAATGCATCAAACCTTTTGTTACATCTGATTGACAAGGGGTAAAATATATTAGCCCTAATTTCATTGTTTTGTTGTTAATCCTTTGGCGAAGGTGAGGGTAAAAGTACTAGTCACTGAAAGGAAAAACAGGTGCCAGGCAATGTTCTAGGTACTTTACGTATTTTGATTCTCTTAATCCTTATGAACTCTCTGAGGTTTATGCTGTTATTACCTCGTCCAATACGGAGGATAGGAAACTAAGGCACAAAGTGCTTAATATTGCTCTATAGCTGGTGTGTGGTGAAGCTGGGACACAAACCCAGGCCATGTGACACCAATACACATTCCCCCACTTTAAACAGCCTACATAAATCACAACCCTTACAATTAATGTTCAAATAAATGATTTAATTCACTCTTCTTCTGTCCTTTGCCTTCCTCTCTGGATCTCACCCTCTAGCTCTTAAGCATTTATTTGCTGTATTTTTCATGTTCTCAGATCTGTACCCATATTAGGTTGCCTCACTTGGGTTTCTGGGACACCCAATAGATGAGGTACTCCAGTTGGAGGCACATTTTGTCAAAGTGTCCATGTCCTTTTTATATCATCTCTATCTGCTTTTCTCCCTAGTGACCTCTGGTCTCTGTAATACACTCACTTTTCAAATCCATACCAGCCTTGCAAACCTGGACCAGAGCCAGACTTCAGCATCTAGTTTCTCAGGTCCCCTTTTCAGAAGTCCCAGCTCTCCAGGGCTTCCAGGTCCCTAGTGTAAAGCACACTTAGTACTCAGTCCTACCATACTTGGGAGAGAACTGTTACGATCCTTTTTTTCCCTCCACTGTGGTTTCTTACCTAAGACCAGAGAAGGTGATGCATGTTTGGGGTTCTGAAGTATCCTTTATTTCTTCTGGAGACCCTTTATAAGAAGGATGGAGTGAAGTTGGAAAGGTAAAGTTAGCGGGTGCCAGGTTATCATTTAGGAATCACTGTTTATTCAGTTGGCATGTTGATATAAGTAGGTCAGAGAGAAATCAGGATTGTCCTTTTTATCTTGTCCTGAATTTGCTACCCATTATAATGTTGTTTCCTTGTTGGGGTTTAAATATTTGAAAATTTACCCCCTTTTTTCATTGTCTTACTTTATTAGGTAGTTCCATTCCTAGATTTAAAATATCCTTTTAGGAAATTTGTGTTCCCATCTATTGGATTTAATAGTTCTGCTTCTTTCATAATATAGTATTTTTAAATAATATCTGTATATTGTTTTAACACATTAGCTGTAATGTTGGAGAGCTGTTTTCTGTAAGTAAATTAATCTGCTTAGTCTATATTCCATACTTTCCCTAGTGAAGTTCTTATTTAGTCAAAAAGCACTCAAGAATAAGTGCTCAGTTATTTTAGCCTCGCCATCTGTCTTATTTCCCTCAGCAGTGATTTGGACTCTGTAGTCCCCTTGATTCCTAGTCTATGTCTCCTTCATTCTTGAAGGATATTTTTTGCTGGGTTTAGAATTTTAAGTTTGCATTTATTTTCTTTCAAGAATTTTAAAGGTATCATGGTACCCCGTATTGGAGTACTTAAGTCTTCCTAAATATTTCTGTTAGGAAATCAGCTTCTAGTCTTATATTTGCTCCTTTGCATTTAATCTGATTTTTCTGCTGTTTGAAAGATTTTCTCTTTGTGTTTGGTTTATTAATTTTTACTGCAAAGTGCTTAGGTGCGGTTTTCTTTGTATGTATCTGGACAGGAGTTTGTAATGCATCATTAGTTTGCAACTTGATGTCCTTTGATTGTTTTGGAAAATTCTCCACTATTTTCTGTCAAATATTGCTTATCCTAAATCTCTCTCTTTTTCTAGGGCTGCAATTAATATTCATTGTAAATCTTTTCATCGTATCCCGTATGTCTGTTAAGCTCCTTCCTGTATTTTCCATTCTGTTATTTTTCAGTGATTCATTCAAGATGTTTTCTTCTAATCTATCTTCCAGTACTCATTCTTTTTTCTGTTCTGTCTAGTTGAAACTTAAGCCCTCATTAAGTTCTTGATTTCAGTTAATGTATTCTTCAGTGTTTTAAATTCTTTTTTTTTTTTTACATTTTTAATAGTTTCCAATTCTCACCTGAAATTGTCTTTTATTTCCATGAACAAATTAAGCAGAGTAATGTTAAAATCTGCATTTAACAATTCCACTATTTTGATCCTCTGTGTATCTGTTCGTCCTGACTGTTGTTTCTCTTGTCCTCTTGTGTCTCATGATTCTTCATCTTGTCTTCTTTTCTCATGTACCTGGTTATTTTTAATGGATGTCATATAGCAACAATTGTAAAGATAACTTGAGGCTTAAGATAGTGCTACCTTCTTCCAGAAAGAATTTATATTTGCTCTGGTGGAGGGTATAGCAGTCTTGAATCATTTTATTAATTCAGTCAGGAATTGAGATGATTCAAAGCTGGGCTTCAGTCCCTATGGGGGCCTATTTCTGGTTTATCCTTACTTTTGGGGAATAATCTGTTAAGAGTCCAACCCAAAGCCTGGTGGTTTTATCAGAGTCTTCCCTTCGTTGACTGGCCTTGAATTCTAGATTTTGTCCCTGTAGCTCCATAAGTCTCTCAAAAGCTCTGCCCAGATCCTTAGCTTTTCAGTGACCTCTTCAAGAATTGACAGACAGATGCCATTACTGGAATCATCTCTAGTGGGTAACTGGGTCCAAATGTTGAGCTCACCTTCTTTCCTGGAACTGGGGCCCATACTTCTCCACTTCCTTAGTAACTCTCTGATGCCTTCAAACATATGTTTTAATATTTTGGCCAGCTTTTCTATCTGTTCTCAGAAGGAGGGAGAGTTCAAATAAGCTAGGCACACCACAGTATCTTCCCATAAGTTTTGACATATGGTTTTATATTTTCCACTACAATTGCCTTTTTTACCTATGAATTACTGAGGAGTGCTAAAATATTTTTGAAATTAATAATAAAAGAACAACAACTAATACTTTATAAAGTTTGTAAAATAGTTTCAAATCTACTATATCACAACTATACTCTTATTAGTTGCTATCTTATTTGTTGCTTTCTGGCTCTTTTATAGTTGTTCTGTTTGTTTTTTGTTTTGTTTGTTTGTTTGTTTTTCTTCCTCCCTTTGCAATTTTCCATAGTGGTTTGCTCTGTTTCTCCTTTCTATTGTGAATCTACTCTGTTTTAGCTTTGTGGTTCCATGGAGGCTCACACAAAACATCTTATAGATAAAACAGTACATTTTAAGCTGATAGTAACTTAACTTTGATCACGTACAAGAGCTCCACCCTTTTACTCCCCCTCTTGTATTTTTGATGTCACAATTTACTTCTTTTTATATTGTGCATATGTTAACAAATTATAGTAGCTATAGTTATTTTAGTACTCTTTTCCTTTAACCTTTATACTATAGTTCAGTTATTAACATACCATCTATAACAGAGTTAGAGTTTCCTAAATCTAACAATATATTTACCTTTACCATTGTGTTTTATACTTTCTTATGTTTTCATGTCACTAATTAACATCTTTTTTCAGCTCGAAGTATTCCTTTCAGCCGTTCTTGTAAGGCAGGTCTAATGGTGATGAACTCCCTCAGCTTTTGTTTGTCTGAGCAAGTCTTTATTTCTCCTTTGTATCTGAAGGATAACTTTGTAGTATAGAGTATTCTTGCCTGGCAGTTTTTTTTCTTTCAACACTTTGAATATGTCATCCCACTCTTTTCTGGCCTGTATGGTATCTGCTGAGAAATTTAATGACAGATTGATGAGGGTTCCTTTGTAGGTTACAATCTTTTTTTCTCTAGCTGCTTTTTGGGATTGTCTATCTTTGATTTTTGACAGCTTAATTATAATGTGTCTTCGGGAATGTCTTTTTGCATTGAGATAATAGGGTGATCTATTAGCTTTATGAACATGGGTGTCCAAGTCTCTCCCCAAGTTTGGGAAGTTTTCAGATATTATGTCTCTCTTTTTAATGTTTATTGGGGAATATTGGGGAACAGTGTGTTTTTCCAGGACCCATCAGCTCCAAGTCAAGCCATTGTTTTCACTCTAGTTGTGGAGGGTGCAGCTCACTGGCCCATGTGGGAATCAAACTGGCGACCTGGGTGTTATGAGCACTGTGCTCTAACCAACTGAGCCACTGGCCACCCTATTATTCCTTTAAATAAAACTTTTTGTCCTCTTCTCCCTCTCTTCTCCTTCTGGAACCCCAAGTACTGCAGGTCCTTGAATAACGTTGTTTCATTCAACGTCATTTTGTTCTAACATTGATGGAAAAAAAAGTTCATGGCCCAGACCACCATCTCTGTGGAATTTGCACATTCTCCCCATGTCTGCATGGGTTTTCTCCAGGTACTCTGCTTTCCTCCCACATTCCAAAGATGGACATGTTAGGGTAACTGGCATATCTAAATTGTCCCACTCTGAGTGAGTGGGTGTGTGTGAGTGCACCCTGCAATGGAATGCATCCTGTCCAGGGTGAGTTCCCGCTTTCCGCCCTGAGCTGCTGGGATAGGCTCTGGCCATCTGTGACCCTGAACTGAAATAAGCAGATTGGAAAATAATAATCTGACTTGTTTTTATTAATCTTTCTTAAATGTCTGTATAGCTCACACTTATTTCAGTGTTTAATATTAGAAGTGTTTTGGGTCTTTATTTAGAAGTTTGGTGATGTTTTTGTGACCAGAAATATACCTGGAAACTTAAACCATGTTGATATCAATTAGTCTATGGTAAAACTAGTTTCGTTCTATGTCATTAAAGTCAGTTTCCAAGAATCTATCGATGATGTTAAGTGAGGACTTACTGTATTATAATATTTGTACATTTGATGGAGTCCAATAGATCATGCAGGCTTTCATCACTCTTTTTCATCCTTTTTTCTTCTCCTCTACTTAAGTTATTCCAGAATCCCTAACCTCTAGCTCACTTACTCTGTCTTCCAGTAGTCTACTCTGACATAGATGCTCTCTATTGCATCTTTTTTTCATTTTGTTCATTGACTTCTTCAGCCACAGAATTTCTATTTGTTTCCTTTTTTATGATTTTTGTTTCTTTGTTAAGTTTCTCATTTTGTTCATGTATTACTGTCATGATTTCTTTGAATTGTCTTTCTGTGTTTTCTTGTAGCTTGTTGAGCTGCATCAAAATAGTTATTTTGATTTTTTTTTTTTATCAGCTACATCACAAAATTCTATGCCTTTGAGTTCAGTTTTTGGAGGATTATTACCCTTTGGTGATGGCATGTTTACCTGATTTTGTCCCTTGTAGTTTGGTTTTGCTGCCTTCACATTTGAAGTAGCAGATACCTCCTCAGATCTTTCCTACTTGCCTTCAGGTGGTTTACACTTTTTGTTGTTCCTGTGGTAGCTGACCTTGTATGGATACACCTGCTCCACACTTCCTGCTCCCTCTTGTGGCAGATTCTTAAGCCTTTATATCTTCTCTCGTTCTTATAACTCACCAGGCTGGCTGTTGGAAACTTCTCTTGTTTTCCAGGAGGTGGCACTGTCGCTCATGTTTGTGGTTTCTCCCTTGCCCACAGAGCCTGGTCTGTTTTTCTGAGAACACTCGCTCTCACTGCTGCACTCAGGAGTGCACTCAGAAAGCTGGCTGTAGAGTGGGGAGGTGTGGGTTTAGCACTCGTAACATTGGGGTTGCCCATGCGCCCAGTGGGGGGATCCTCCACTGAGGTTCTCCCAGAGGCTCGTCAGCTTACTTCTGCAGAAGGTCCTGAATGCAGTCATCCAGAGCTGCATCCCTTTAATACCCCCTATTGTTCTTATCTGCCTCTTTCCCAATCTCCTCTTTCCCCCTAGTCATGGAATTCCCACCTCAGTACTCTGGATGCTGCTGGAGAGGAATGGGTTTCTCTAGCCAAGTACACCACAGCTGGTGAAGCCATGCACTCGCTCACGGCTCTCCCTTTCCCCTGTGACAGAGGTTACCACTGGCTGGTTCAGCCTGTGCAGTTTGCCTTGAGGAGGGACAGCACTAGCAAATTTCCTCTTTCTGCCTCAAGTGCATCATTTTGTTGGTGGTGTTGTTTGCTCTAATAGCATACTGGAATCTCCCCTGGGGAAAGCTGGACTTCTCAAAGTCTCTCTTATCCATGGGTTACTGCTCAGGTCAGTCCTCTCCAGGTTGTCCCCCACTGTGGCCGACAGAGGTTGGGGTAGGCTCCCTGACTCCTGTTGGTTTCACAGCCCACTCTGCAGTTTGTGCCTATTACCGGATGCCCAGGTGAGCAAGATTCCTTCTGGACCTCTGGGCGTAAGGTGCTGGATCCTACAAGCCCCATACAGGTGCTTTTATTCATGGATGGATGCCTAATTAGTTGTTTAAAAAGAGGGACAAAAGGAGGGACATCTTACACCACCGACATCACTCCTCAACCTAATAGTAAAATTTAATCCCAAGGCTAAACAGTGGGTAACATTTTCAATAAAAGTCATTTTGATAAGTTTCTTCTCTAAAAAATAAAAAAATACCCAAAAGTATGAAGGTCACAATTATTACTTGGTAAATTACAATTTTCTTTTTGATTTTAAAACTTTCTGCAAATCACTTTTTGTGTATCAGTCCCATTATATTAAGGGGCATAATATCACCAAAATAAATGATTTTGTCCACCTGTTCATTCTGACAGATAATTTCCAACAGATTCAGTTTCTTCTTAAGGCCATTTCTTGATCTTGATAGTAACATATCTTCTACATGAAAGAACATATTTGTCTCTTTACTAAACCAGAAAGACCTGCATCCAGTTGATCTAAAAACTATATCATATTTTATAGGTATTCGTTTAAAAGAAGGCCAAGAGTTATAATTTTGCAATATTTACATTTAACAATCTTCAAAAGTCCATCTTCTAATTTTGGAAGTACCACTACAAGAGCGACTTTAAAGGAAGCTATGCTTTAATAATGATTCCAGTGAATTATAATACCTATGATTTCTATCTATGAAATCAGAAGCTGAAGATGGATCACTTAAAACACCCATGCAAAGTCTTAACACTGCGTGTCACTATCTTCTCAGGATAATAAAACAGTATGGCAAAGATCAACAGAATGGTTTTAGCTAAAGACTGCTTTTACACTATTTTTTAAAGATCTAACACGGTGGTTCGACTTAACGATTTTTTGACTTTATGATGGTACAAAAGTGATGCGTAGAATTTTGATCTTTCCCCAGGCTAGCGATGTACAGTATGATACTCTCTCATGATGCTGGCCAATGGCAGAGAGCCACAGCTCCCAGTTAGCTGAGCGATCACAAGGGTAAACAACCAATACTCTACAGTGTACCGTGTTCCAGAATTTTTAGATATTGTGTTCTGAGCACGTTTAAGGTAGAGTAGGCTAAGCTGTGATGTTCGGTAGGTTAGGTGTATTAAATGCATTTTCAACTTTCAATGGGTTTATCAAGATGTATCCCCATTGTAAGTTGAGAAGCATCTGTATACTCGTTATTGATGAGAAAACTGACATTAAGTTGAAGAAGCTGGCAACGTCACTGCCTGTTAAGTTATCTTACATTTAATTTTTAGCAGCAATAGGAGATATATCTATTTGCTAAAGACGAGACACGAGCCAGTGTTCACATCAGGAAGACAAATTATTAGAGCAAGTGTACGAATCAGGTTCTATTTATATAAGATGATTATGGATTAGCCTAAGTAAGAGCACTCTGTCGTGATTATAGTATTAATATCTGGAAATAGTAATTACCTGTTAATGGAAAACAGATAAAATTCAAATAATTTTTGCAATTCATAATTGTTAACATTAGTAAGGCTCAAGTCTTACTTTTAACTTTAATGATGTCAGAATATGCTCACTATAACAAATTATTAACTCTAATAAAATAAATATGCCCCAAATCCAATTAGAGTCTGTAAATGTTTATCTCCTACAGTATACTTGAGTTGCCTTTGGCCATAAAATGTGTGGTTATAATATATTCAGAGATAAATATTTTAAGGACATTAAATTATTGATTACAGATTAATCAATATGTGTTATACATAATGAAGTCAGACCTAGCTTCTCAATAGGATATTTTATCCCAAAAGTATTTTATTTCCCAAAACATATTTTTAGCCTTCCTTGCAACTAACAAGCTTTAATCCTGTTCTTAGAGGTTCAGAATGACATCCAAGAATTGTTACTAGAAAGTCTTACAGAAAATCAGCCTTGTTTCTCTCTGCTGTTAGAAATATATTTATGTGACCTTGTTTACTGTCATTGACCTTTCTTGACCTTATATATGTTTACTTTATTTTTATGAGATTATACAGTGTACTAGATCCTTTATTTTTCTAAACCCATGTTACTTACTAACTGATGGGGGATAATTGGCGAATTAATATAACATGATAAAAATTTTTTCTAAATTACAGCTGTTCCAATGTAATTATAAAATTAAGAAACAGAATAGAGACTATTGTTCAAAGAAAATCATTTTTATAAACTCTGATTATTTGTGCAAATTTAGTATGATTAGATAACTAACCACCACCGTTTTAGAATAGAGAAAGCTGAATTTGTTTATATAAAATCATAGTCTGATCACGTCTGGACATTTCCACCTTACTCTAAACTATTATTAATCCAAGATGATCATCAGCTGGACCCAACTGAAACCATCTCCGATGTCAAGAAAAAAAAATTATTCTCTGTCATCCCCTGCCAATCTGGATATTTATCATAGCAATAGGGCAACTGGGATTCAGGTACCGTGCTTCCCCGAAAATAAGACCTAGCCGGACAATCAGCTCTAATGCGTCTTTTGGAGCAAAAATTGATATAAGACCAGTATTATACATATTATATTATATTATATAAGACCGGGTCCCATATAATGTAATGTAATATAATGTGTAATGTAATGTTATATAATATAAGACCGGGTCTTATATAATAGTAAAATAAGTAAGTAAGTAAAACAGTAAAATAAGTAAATAGTAAATAAAGTAAATAAGTAAAATAGTAAAATAAGTAAATAGTAAGATAAGACCGGGTCTTATATTAATTTTTGCTCCAAAAGACGCATTAGAGCTGATTATCCGACTAGGTCTTATTTTCGGGAAAACACGGTAGAACCATACGTTAGACTGTACTGAAAGAGCTGAATTTCAAGAAACTCATGTGATAGGAATCAGAATCCTAGACTGGGAAACCAAGCAGAGGCAAGGCAGAGGATTTGGGCAATATCAGAGCAGAACCCAAGCTTAAAAGCCATGAGGTCACATGTCTGAGGCAGTGCTTGAAATGCTAGTCTTCACCTCAAAGCCAGTGTGTTACTAAGTCTTCTGCTTTTTGAATCAGAGAACTCTATCTGTACTTGCTGCTTAAGACAGAACTAGTCTCAGTGTATCGCTTGTGAAGGAAAGTCAGCAGTGTATTCAGTGGTTGGATGACTCAGACTCTAAAGCTGTGAGAGATTGCCGCAACAACGTTGAAAATGGTAAGAAATGGTTGGAGTAACAGTAAAGGAGAGGATTCCGTCATCTCGTTGAATCCCATCCGACTGATATAACCGTTATTGCTTGTAATTTGGACCAGCCTTGCCGTAGTGCTGCTGACCAACGCAGAGAAAGCCCCACAGTGATAATATACTATATGCTCATTAGTCTCAGAGCTAAAGCACACTAAGACACTTCAAGACAATACCACATCAGAGTCGTTCATGAGAAAAGACAAACCTACTTGTTTATGTAAACAAGGAATAATAAATCCACTCTTCGAACCATCATTAAATAAGCCCTAAAATATAGATCCGTGAAAAAGAAAACTTGTGTGTGCCAGTAACGTTCTAGATGTCTCATGTCATTTTTATTGTATTTAGTTTGACCCAGTCTTTGTGTCTCCCCACCATATTTACAGATGATTTTTTGAAATCAAGTTGATTTTTAAATCCAGTTTGTTTAATAATTCCATGGTGAGGTTGGTTTCTGTTCATTATCTTTTTGAGAACGTTAAGACAGAAGTGCCACTGACCAGCATCTACTTTGTGGATTGAAATAAATCTTTTCTTTCTGAAACAACTTGAAATAGCTCTTGTTGGGGGGGAAAAAAAATCTCCTGCATCCATTCAACTTCTCTCTAGAGTATCATGTCTTCAGCTTTTTAATATACAACACACAGTACAAGGTATATCATACTTTGCAACCCAGTACACATAGGCATATGTATATATAACTGAAAAAAAATTTATAAAAAATACTTATCCACTCCAATATTTTTTTCCTGATTGTATTGCATCTTCAAACAAAACAAAACAGTAACCACCCACTGATGGGTCATCATTCTCAGTTTGAAAAACATTGCTCTGGGATAGGTTTCTCCTATGGTTCTCCCTTATCCAAATCCCTCTCATATTTTAAATTTAAAAGCCTGGAAAGATGTCTTGCTTCTGCCTATGATTATAGTTAAACTGAAGATAGTAAATTACTGCACATGTTGTTGGAATTTTCTTAAGGTAAATTTGTAAGGTAAGTCAATATATTATAGAAATATAAAATGAAGTTCAGCCATTCAAAATTAGAAGCAACTAAATGTCTTTAAATTGACATCCTGTGTGAATTCAATAAATAATTCTCAGCTCCTTATAGATCATTTCCCTTTAAGTATCTTTGAATTTCTAGAGGACATTTTGTGTTCTTACTTAGTATATAATTATCTGTAAAGTTCCTGGTTAATGTATAATTTACAGCTTATAACTAGCATGTGATATATGTAGGTGATATATTTCTGCACATCTTTCGTTAGAGTTTATTAAGCTAGATCAGAAGTACCTTCCCTTTTAGCACTGTTTTCCAACACAAATCACTAAACACTAATGGAATTCATGTTAATGTGGATTTGATAACTGAGCCAAATCTGACTTTATGATGATTTAGTTTATGAACTTGAATCCAAGTTATGGAAATGGCCTGAATTCATCTAATTAAGTGTTAGAAGCCAGTCTATATTTATTTCTGTGCTTTCAAGTCTTAAAATTTCTGATTAAAATTTAAAAATAAAGTTATCTGAGAAATGAAACTCCAGATTTGGAACAAATAGACTTTTGAAAAGAAAGTTTAAAAAATAGTGGGTTTTTTTCCTAGCCAGATTGTTTACTAGCCAGACTATATGTCCTCTAGTATAGAAATGGCATTCCAATTTTACAATAAGTACAATAATAATAGGAGCTCATACAGCTATTAAGTCGGTGAAGCAAATATTCAAGTGCAGTTCTAACTCCAGAGTCCAAGATCTCGACCACTATGCTACATGACCTCCCGCTGTGCCTTCCTGTGATGGTATCTCTAAAAAGGGATTTTATCCCCTCCCCAAATTCTGCTGGACATTCATGTATCTTTTTCAAGATGGGAAGCATGAAGACCAGAAGATTTAAATTGTCAGATTTTAATCTGTTTAATTTTTTAAATTGGGGAATTGATATACTACTTAGAATTTATTTTGAAAACTTGTTTCTTGAGACTTGATGTACTGCATTTTGTTTTACCTATTTATTTTATAATTACATTCTTTTATATGTAATTACATTTTTAATAAAAATAGTACAAGCCTATTTTGTAGGAAATATGAACAATATGTAAAAGTTTGAAGAAGGAAATAAATGCACGTGACCCTACTAGCCAGAGAGAAAACTTCTGCTAACATTTTCGTATATCCTCCTAATGTTTGTTTGCTGCCTTTTTAAAAATAAATAAATAATGTCGAGATCGTGCAGAATATACAATGTTAGTTTAATTGTAAGAGATGAGAGAAGAGATATCCCACTATGCAGGGCAAGCCACTTTTATCTAGGCCTCCAAATTTTTATATAGTAAAAAGTTGCCAATGGAGTATAAACACCTCACCCCACCTCCCACTTCACAAATCCGTCTCACTCTTTTCAACCTCCATATATACATAATTTTGTATTCTGTATTTTTACTAGTTACATAATATATTTATGTTCTCATGCTGTTAAGAGCTCTTTGAAAATATTTTAATGGTTCTATAATAGTCCAAAGTTACAGATAATGCTATGACTAAAACATTTCTCTGTTATTGGATATTTGTTTAGATTGGTATCAGCATATTTTGTCAGAGATAATATAGTTCAGTGATAGGATGGAGTCCAGGTGTCAGAGTCTTACAGGGACTTACTACACCGGTACAGATACTTACTACCACTACTACATATGTGCAGTCATCCCATTTGCTTGTAAAGAGGTTCTCTGTGCAATTTTACAGAATTTGTATTTCCAGAATTACAATCCAAGATGGAAAGAGGGATATTTTAGGCCAGAGATGAAATAATTTCTTCCTCTTATTTGCATAATATTTCATTATTTTCAGTGAATTTTCACAAGCGTATATTATTTAACTTACTCATCTCAGTTCTGCAAGGTAGGGAGTATTACTCTCATTTTATAATTGCGAAATTAATGTTTAGCGTGAGCTCCAAAACAGAATCCTTGCTAATGGACAGTAGTTGCTCTGTACACTGTTCAATGACTGACTCTCCTATAGAAAAGGATTCTGCAGTTGTTTGTTTGTTTAGTTTAAAGGAACAGAGTAAAAAATGCTACCTTAAGGTTAAATCCACTCAAGGCTGAAATTTAATGATTTTCAGTATTTTTAACAACCATCGAACTACCCTGTTTGTTGGGGGGGCAGTTTTGGGTGGGTTTTTTTTAACTTCCAAAAACATTTAGACCTATCCTCTAGATAATTTACAGAGAAAACTGGATTTTTTTTCCAATGTAGTACTAATTAATTAATCTGAACACAACTCACTATAAGTCACATCCTTTTTTAAAAACGTGGTTCATATTTTTGTCCAGAAAACATTAGGTCTGTGCTTTAAATGACAGTCTCTTTCCCAGGTATAGACTTTATTTAGGATCCTTTACTAGACTATGTATAATATTGCTTGGCTTCCTTCAGCCTTTTTGATATGAACTGAAGTGTGGAGAAACTTTCTGCTTTACTCTTAGTGCTGCAAAGTCAATTTATGAGTATATATCCCAAGAGTGGTAAAGCACTCAAAGAAGGTCTTACATATAATCAACGGTTTGGGCACAGTTCACCTCAAAAGTGATGTTCATCTGAAGGTAGAACTGTCTGAAAACCCAAGTTGTTCTGTCAAAACAGACCTGAAAAAAAAATTTTATTTTTTATGTACACAAATTGCAGTTGTGGGAGTTAGTTCATTCTTAATAAAAGAAAACTTATCGGCTTCCATATCTTGGCTATTGTCAATAATGCCGCAATGAACAGAGGGGTGCAGATATCTTTTCGAATTAGTATTTTTGGATTTCTTTGGATAAATACTCAGAAGTGAAATTGCTGGGTTGTATGGTAGTTCTATTATTAATATTTTGAGGAGCCTCCCTACTGTTTTCCGTAGTTGCTGTCCCAATTTACTATCCCATCAATAGTTCACAAGGGTTCCCTTTTCTCCACATTCTTGACAACGTTTGTTATTTGTTGATTTATTGATTGTGGCCATTCTGACGGTGTGAGGTGATATCTCATTGTGGTTTCCATTTATAGATGAATGGATAAAGAAAATGTGGTACATTTATACAATAGAATATTACTCAGCTATAAAAAAAAGAATGAAATTTTACCATTTGCAACAACAAGGATGGACCTAGAGGGTGTTATGCGAGGTGAAATAAGTCAGACAGAGAAAGACAAATGCCATATGATTTCACTTATATGTGGAATCTAAAAATCAAAATAAATAAACAATACAGAAACAGACTCATAGATAGAGAACAAAGTGATGGTTGCCAGATGGGAAGAGGGTGGGGGGATTGATGAAAAAGGTGAAAAGGATTAAGAAATACAAACTGATAGTTATAAAAATAGTCACTGAGATGTAAAGTACAGTATAGGGAATATAGTCAATAATATTGTAATAGCTAAATATGGTGTCAGATGGGTACTAGACTTACCTGGTGATCACTTCATAAGGTATATAAATGTCTAATCACTTTGTGCACCTGAAACTAATATAATATTGTATGCCAACTGTAAGTGAAAAATAAATTTAAAAAAAAAACTTACCTGAGGGGTTATCCCCATTTCTATTTCTTTATAAAAAGATAAATTCTTTTAATTCTATAGTTTGCAGCCTCAGTGCAAATTTAAACTACATGGAGATACTACTTCACACCCACTAAGATGGCTATACTCAAAAAGAGAGAAAATAGCAAGTATTGTAGATAATGTGGAGAAAGTGGAGAGACTGTAAAACATTGCTGTTAGAATGTAAAATGGTAAAGACACTTTGGAAAACAGTTTGACAGTTTCTTAAAGTTAAGCATAAATTTACTAAATGACTCAGCAGTCCCACTCATGGAGATATTTAATCCAAGATAAATGAAACATGTCTATACAAAGACTTGTACACAAATATTCATAGCAGCATTATTCACAATAGCCAAAAGGTAGAAACAATTCAAATATCCATCAACACGATGTGATATATCCATCTAATGGAATACTATTCGGCAATAAAAAGGAATGGACGACTGATCCATGTTACACATTACAATATGAATGAGACTGGAAGACATTATGCTAGGTTAAAGAAGCTAGACATGAAAGACTGTGTATTGTATGGTTACATTTATATGAAATGTCTATAAAGGCAATTGTCCGAAATCATGCTGGAGGTAGGAACAGGGAATGTTTACTCACTTCAGTTGGCCTCTTCCTTTGTTCAAAAAAAAGGGGAAACTCTTTCCTCCTTTAAGGTCTTCACCTATGCTGTTCTCTATACTTGGAAAGCTGGACAGTTCTCCCTCTTTGCCTGGCTAATACACGTCAGTACTTCAGGTGTCAACTTAAATGTATCTTCAGAGGAACGGTTATATATTCTTATCTCACAATTTAATCATCTTACTCCTAGCACCCCATGCTGTCTTTTCATAGTATATATTACAGTTGTTAATCAGTTATTTATTCAACAAGTAGATTACTATAGTCCTGGGCTACAGGAGAAAACAAACCACGGAGCACATTCTAGTGGGGAGAAACATAATAAACAAGTAAATACATCCTATAAGAAAAGATGATAACTGGTAGGAAGAATAGTAGAACATGGTGAAAGATAGGTTGGGGGAGAGATTTTGTTGTTTTATATAGTTATCTTCAGGAAACGTCTATAATAAGACATTTGAGCAGACTTTTGAATGAAGAATATACAGACTTTTCAAAGTAATACTTTCTTGATTTCTTCTTTTTTTGATAAATCCCACTCTTGTAAATCATTATTGTTAAAATTTGAATTATTTGATGTGTCTGTTTGATAATTCTTCAAAATAAGAGATGCAAAAAATGTAAATAATTTAGTTGTAATCTCTTGCCAACCAACATTTGTAAATTTGTATTATAACATCTTATTACTCCAACCACTGTGGCAAATTAAATATTAGCATTTTGTCTGGAAAGTCAGAATCATTTTACATTATTACCAAATCCTATCCCACATCTAGGAACTTATAAAAAAACAAAACAATAATAATTTCTTTTGTAGAGATAGTGGAGAGTTAGAAAAGATCCTAATTTATTAAAACTAGAAAAATTAAACTTTCAGCCATAATAAAATAGAGACTGTCTTAAACATCATACAAAAACAATTCTGACAGCTCCTCTTCCCCTCCTACTTCAAGTTGTCGATCACCTTGTTTTGATGCCCATCTTGTATCTGTAGGGAGCTATATGTTACCTATTGAGATCTCTTTTTTTGCTTACTGGTAAGGACAATCTTGTGTATCTACAGAGATAGGCTATCCCTTTTATAACCCACACTTTCCTGCCCACCAATTACTTCTTTTTCAGCAGTAGATTAAACCGCCAACGTCAAACCCTGGGTAAATTTCTGAAGTAAAGAAAAGCTAGTTACTAGAAAGGATTGTGAATCAGAAATCTGGTTGTTTTGTCCTAGAAATTCTCTTCTTTTTTTTTTTTTTTTCAGTTTTAACATATGAAGTTCTCAGTAATGGTTTATTAATCAGTTATTTTCTGAAAGCAGTATATCTAGGTAAAGAGGTTGAAAATGGAGAGTATTATTGTTTTCATTATTTAATATGTAAAAGGTTGTTGACTAAAAGATAAAAGGAAAAAATTAGGCAGAAGAAACTTATTAACAAAAAGAAAACAAATTTATGGAAGATATCAGCATCATGTGGCATGTTATCATTGTGGATTAATTTTTGTATGTGTCATTATTTTTGGAACAACTACTAATAATAAATTATATAAATCCATTGGATTAATGATATCATAGCAAACAAATATTTCCAGCAATTGCCTTATGGGCAAAGTTAGCAGAATATCCTTGAGAGCTTTTTAAATATAGTATATGGATTCCCAGGCCTCAGCCTAGACCAAAAGAATCAGGACAGACCCAGTTGTTATTTAAGCAGTCTACGCCAAGCCATAGATTGGCATTTTTAAACCACTGCTCTACACCATTCATTTTATAGCTAATAATTTGATACGGTATATTGTTTTTTATCAGTGAGATGGGCTTTATTGCATCCAAGTTATTGTTGTCTCCTTTAATGGAATCAATTTTCAAGACATACAATGGACTAAGCCTTGTGACTTTATAGCATCACCCAATTTTGTTTTTGTTTTTGCCTTGCTAAAAATAGTTTAATCAAGCTTGATAGCCCTTTGTTCACCAGATATGGCTCCAAATGTCTAACAGTACTGACAGAACTATAACCCCGTCTCCAATTTGACAACATTTAGATTATTTTAAAAGATTGTGTGGTAGGCTATGAAAATCAAAGTGCTAAAGCAATGTCTATATCAATGAATAAGGGATGTTTGAGGGAAAACACTTATGTGTTCTGGTTTGGTTTTTAAAATCAGTCACATTATTATTTTTTTCCCACAAAATGCTGATTTATTCAAGTGTATAAATAGGTGGGGTTTTTTCCCCATTAGTTTCAGGTGTACAAAGCAACGTAATAGACATTTACACCCCTCACAAAGTGATAACTCTCCTCCCTCAAGCTGCTACCCCTGTGGCATTTTATATAACTGTTATAATACCACTGACTATCTTTCTTAGGCTATACTCCACTTCCTGCAGTCACATTATTTTAAGTCTCATTTCCTCAACTGAATTATAACACTTTGAATACAGAAACCATGTGATTCATACTTTGTAATCTCAGGGATTGCACAGTCCCTTACTCAGAATAGTCATTCCTTGTATTTGCTGATAATATTTTCCCATTAATGATGTCTCTACACTGAACGAACGAGCCTTTTACCTGTGACATTTTGTGATAAACCACACGAACTTGTTAGGACCGCCATGTTGGTGCTATTGCCAGTAAAATGACTTATTTAACTGATCCATCACTCCCTTAGCATTGGCCTTATTACTAACAGATTTTTGAGCCAACAGGTATTAAACGCTATTCTAGAAATCCTGATTACCCCTCATTTTCTCTTCATTTTTAAAATTACAGATCTTGCTTTCAAGCTGTCAATGTTTTTATTGAAAAGAATGTTTTCCTTAGCACAAGTCAAGGGTAACTGTTTAGCTGCTTCAAGTTCATCTTTCACATGTATTTGCTTAGTGATCACCTTTGGAACCAGGCAGAATTCCCTTAACATACAAAACTACATGGGAAAAAAGAAATCATACAAATAGGAAATGAGATTTTTTTCCCCTAAAAATTAAAGTTCTCCATCTGTTATTGTATCTGGATGTAGTAAAATTCTAACTATAAGAAAAAGAAATATGTTATTTTAGAAGCTTTGGAATCAATTATTCTGGAAGGATAGAGATATATCATAAATTAATATAAATTATTTTGAATTTCTTTCAAAAGAATAACAAAACCTAAAGTTGAGAAGGTTAACCAATTGTACATTTTAAAAGTGTTTTGTTCTTTCTCTGGATTAATTAATTTAGCCTTTAATTAGCCTGGTCATTTAATTAATCTAGGATTTAATGTATTTAAAGTCAAAAAGATTATATAAACCTTCCTTTTATTACTAAAATATCTATGGAGATATTTGGAGAAAAAAATTCATACATTGGATTTGACAGTACTCTAAATGAGAAAAATTTTTTTCTAATTTTTATATTTCAGTCTCTTAGATAGAAATTAGGCAAATTATAAACAGCATGGCCTGCTTATCAGTAACTGACATTTTGGGAATAACTTCAGTGTTCTGAAAGCATATTCAATTTGTGCATTTTACATGAATTTGTTTTTGAACTATTTTATCTTGAAATGTGACTATCACAAAACTGTAAATGCATACGTAGTGGTTTTTTGTTTTTGTTTTGGAAGAATACCACCTCAATTCCACTTCCACTGCAAAATAACCAAAATTTGGATGTACTTTTCTAAACTTTCTTAGATTATAGTTAAAATCTTTGATTATTTATCATTATGTTTTTAAACATGTTTTTATTCATATCATAAAGTGATTATCCCGGGGTGTTGGAATATGCATAGTTCAGAGCATATCATCACAGGTATACAGACGGTGCCAAAAAATGTATACACATTTTAAGAAAGGAAAAAAAAACTATTAAATACTCAAAATATACCAATAACAAAAGATGAATACAAGTCACATTTGACTTCTGCAATTACAAGAGGTGCTCAGAGTGGTTACCATCAGCGTCCAGGCACTTCTGATTATGGCGAACTACTGCTTGAGCAACGTTGACCAAAGTGTTTACTTGTATCGCTGCATTTGCCATTTCAGTTTCTTTCCAAACTACCACCAGTGTAGCCGGTTTTCTGTGGTACACCACAACCTTTAAGGTCCCCCATAGGTAGAAGTCAAGAGGTTTTAAGTCAGTAGAACGTGGGGTAACTCAACAGCACCTCTTCATCCTATCCATTGTCCTGGCAAATTCTCATCGAGTTAAGTTGTCATGTCTTGGGGGTGTTGTGTTCCTCCAACAGCAACCATGCTTCTGCCATTTCTTTTGACTGTCCTGCCTGTCACATGGTGACGCTAGCATTCATTTGATTAATGCCATCTTTTGAGTAAACATCATACTACATACATATTGCTACCGTAATTCAATTCAACTTTGAAAAGTAATACATAGCTGACATCTCTTAAAACATGTATACGTTTTTTTGGTACCCCCAGTGTTTCTTCAGGAACTCTCTAAATCCCAGGGGAAACGAAATAGAGACCCTTGAAACTTCTAATTTGAATCTAATTCAACAGAATTAAGATTTTTAAAGCAACCAATTTAGAAGGAAATGCAGCTCTGAGCTTTTAGAAAGGGCCTGCAGAAACAGAGAACCTCCTTGCTATTTTGAGGAAGGACACATTTGAGCTTTATTCTCGTAGGCTGGTGTGTGAGCTGCTAGGAAGCAGTGCCACTTATATTGTCCTCTGACTCCGCCCCACAGAAAGTTTTCACAATTTCCTCGCTCACCATAGATTGCTATTTGCTAAACATACGTCATGTTAGGTATCAGGTAAAGTTGTCTTACTGGTTCCCACCACTCGCTGAGCCCCCACCAAGCTAGAACTGGTGATCCACCTGTTCCTGCATTTTCAGGTCACCTTGTACTGCTGTCTCTGTTCACGTAGCTAAACACTAAAGGACAAATCATAGGCACTCATTAAAATTTGCTCATTGAATAAACAAACTTGAATGATTTTCTAGTCCAGCTCTCCCATCTAACACATTGGGAAATTGAGTTGCAAATGGTTAAATTGTTTACACAAATGACACAAAAGAACAGAAATTAAATCACACGATTGGGGAAGGCCTGAGAGTTTGGAATTCAGTTTGGTCAGTAGCATTGAAATTTTGTTTTGTTTTGTTTTTAATCGTATCAGCTGCATTGAAGTTGCCAATACCTAAGAGAGGTAGAATAAAATAGTCCACAGAACTGCTGTGTCACAAACTAAAGAAAGACAGGAATCAAGCAAAGTAATAAACTAATTGAGATTTATTTTGAATATGAATCTGTATACAAACAAGTGTTGAAATCTTCTTGAAAGTACGGACAATGTCCTGTTTTTTCTTTCTATACTCTTTCCATTTTATAATTGGACCAACGCCTCTGCTTTTTGTCATTAACTAATAATAATGACGATAATGGTAATAATAGTAATAATAATGTGTGCTCCACTGGAGTGTGAATTGTAAGAGAGCAGAGACCATGCTTGTGTGTTGACTTTGGTATGCCCAGCACCCAGCACAGGGCAAGCAGTGGAATAATTAAAAATGATGACTCCCCAAGGAATTCTAAAAACTCAAGAGTGCATTTTTAAAATGTGACATTGGATCTCGTCAATCTAGAAATTGCTTAATAAAAGCCTTTACTGTTATATTTCCTATTTGTTGTCTATAATGCTTGTCTTTGTTTTGTCCTCAGTTTTATTGAAATTAATAATTTTTCAGTAATTAACAAATTAGTGCGATAAACCACACTTACAAAGAAAATTTCATTGTATAGTTTTCAGTCTTTTGTTTTAATTTATTTTTTGGATAAAATCCTCAGCAGTTATATTGATCTATTTGTTTTTTCTTCTACTGAGTGCTCTAATAATACTTAATGTTTCACCTGTGTAACATAAGTCTTAATCTAACAAATATTATTCTTTGATCCAATTTTTTAATGTAACGTTTATAATCAAATCCATTTGATTTATAAAGAAATTGAATTTTTCAACTTCTAGTTTTCCATTTTATTATTCTTTCCCTACCTAACGTTAAGAAGCAGTCATTTCTCCTGAAACCACTTTTGGATTTTTCAACAGATGGAGGTTTATCTTAGATCAAAACAAAGCTGCTGTTCCAGTGTAGTCCTGCCTAAATGCAGAAGAATGGACTAGAAAACTTCGTAAAGTCTCCTCAGTATCCCTATATTGTATTTGCATATGTCACTGCTTTTTAGTGAGCTAAAATGGATGGTACCTACAGTACCCATTAAAGAAGATGAAAATTACACTTTTCTTATCAGCTATCATGCTTTGTAAAGTCATTTCACCTTTATTATTAAAAAGTTAGACCTTAGAAATATAGTAACCAAATACAATACTTTAAAAAAAATTATTGTTTCTCAACCCACTGGAAAAAAGTTCTTATTTTCCCACTTTATAGTTACAATGCCCCTACACTATTTTTGTTATAATTGTATTGCCAAATCAGGTGTGAGATTAGATGTTGGATGTTACATGTAATCTGCACAAAAATCAAATTATTTAACCTCTAAACCCACAATACCCCCTCCTGCTGGTTTGCTGTTAAATATTCAGTATTTTCTTGTCATGAATACAAATGGAGGACAAATTAGAATCTACAGACAGCTGACCTGAGCTTCAGATTAGAGACTGGGGGGCTTGTGCTGTTTTAAATGTTTTAATTATCATAGTCCCAGTAGCCAGATGAAGGACACACATAAAATCATTTTTTAACAAAAGAAAAAGAAAAAGCTTCATCTTCCTTCCTCCTCTTAATGTGAATGTTTGAGTGTGATTACATTTGCACTTCCATTGGAACTATACTAATTTGCTGCATTAAATTAGGTTTGTTAGTGGTAGTAATATTTTAAATCTCTACTTATAGTAATATTTTCAGTTGGTATGTGTTTTCCTTGTTGATGATGTATATTCCTCATTTTATTTCATAGACAATAGATCTGTGTTTATTTGTAAAGCCTAATTTAGATAACAGGTCTGGTAGTTCACATTCAATGTGGTGAAAATATATGGGAATAATGGACTGATTTACATATGATAGCATGTATTTGCATCAGCAAAGCATAGAGAACCCAAGTAAAATGAGCTAGAAAGAGCATTCTGGGAATTGAAAATACTTAATGTTTCATAGTTTGAGATTTATTCTTAAACATTACTGCTTAATTGAAAACTTCTGCAATTTTGAGTTGAAAAATTATGAACTAATTAGAATGTTGTATTGGCTGGTAAAATAAAAAATTTTATGGGCATTTACATAGCAAAGAAATAAACATTAAACCTTTAAAAAGACAAATTTAAGAAAGTTTTTTTTAATTTTAAAAGTAACGTTACATTAATATTCATTCTCAAGAATATATTATTCTGATGCCTACAGTCTTGAATTTGCATTTTTTGTTTCTTGTATATGTTTGTGTAGCGTTGATTTGATTAGTTATGCCTGACTAGTAAGCAGTGAAACATTTTTATATACTCTTGGGAAATAAATTTGGCAGAAAATCAGCATGAGTAGATTTAATTATCACTCTGAGACCTTTTCCTTTTCTAGCTTAGTGATCCTGAAACTCCATGTGTCTCACTGAAATCTGTGTGGACGCTAAGCTTCGCTTCCCAATTTGTTCCTCCACGCAATGATAAGCCAAGCAATTACTGGTTTATTGATTTTTCATCATGGCAAATTTAAAGTTGATTTTTTCCTGAAAAGGCAGGGGTGATTAAGTGTTTCCCCTCAGTTTAGTACAAGAGAGCTATGTGGCAGAATCTAATATCCTGAGGTCAACCTCTGCAGGCAGATAATACGGTGTCTTGGCCACGTGTTAAAGAGAGAAATCAGGGCTACAAATGTGATAGGATATATGTGGAGACAGTTTAATTTGCTCCATTTATATGAACAAGTCATGTGGCACAGGCTTGGAAAACATCATTTTGAATGAGTTTAGAAGTGAGGCCCACGTGGGCAGAAAGAATGACTGAGTACAAACAAGAAAGATGTTATTGGTTATTAAGAGAATTTCACTATCATTTTTAAATGAAAATAAATAAACCATTGGTATATATAGATATATGTATATAAGTAAACCATGTCACTCAAAATAGAGTGAAATCCACATATACCATTACAAAGACTTGCTAGTCTGTAAAATGTAAAAATAACCTGTCGTGTGAGAAAATCATGATTAAGCTGTGCATACAATACTATAGACATTCTAATCTCTTCAGGCAGTCCTCTAGCAGCAGTATATTTTTTTGCTTTTCAGAGGTTGAAAATTTTAAGTCAAATACTCAATGCTTGATTCCAGAAAAACTTATAAAATGCTTTGATCAATGTTTGGTAACAATATTATTTTATAGAAGCTACTAATTACTCCTTGTAAATAAGAGTACAGAGAGATAAATAGATATAGATAGACATTGTGGGAAGCTTTAAGTCTAAGAATGGTGAGAAAGCTCAGTGGTAACTTGACTGAATGTTTACTATAATTCTTACATAAAATGGAAGAGTTCTAGTTTTAATTTTCCAGTCATAGCAAGCAAATATATTTGCTAGAATGTAAAATAGAAGACGCAACTCTCTATGTGGTAGTTTTTCTTAATTGATTATTTGAAAGCTAAATATTTTACCAAAATGTTGAACAAATTAAACGTGGTCCTAAATCTACAGAGCCCATTTTTCAACTGGGTTTGCTTACATTTTTCATTATTCCTCAATATTTACTCATTAGCAATCCACGTTATTGTACCTTTATCAATATGATTCAGAAAAATTCTAATTGTTTTCCCCTGGTAACCTAAGAATGAAGATAGTAGGTCGCTTCATGTATCTTGTTTACAAAAAAAGTCCACTTGGCTGTGTCATCAATCATTACCTAAAGATAATTGTGGGTTGTACTTTGGGCAAATTACTGAAATAATTCCACATTTTTAATATTCAAATGTTTTTATTTCTAAAAGAAAAGATAAACAGTGGGCTAAAAGCAAATATTTTATTACATACATTAAGCTAGCTTAGTCCTGATGCTAATATGTCTTTTTAAATCTTCTACAGAGGATATAATATGAATATATTACGATCGTTGATAGCATTTGTTCTCTTACTAAGCACCAAAGCAATGTATAACACCAGATCTGCCTCTGATCCTGCTTTTTCCTGTGAATTAAAACCCACATGGCTGGAGTTAGATTGCGCTTTTCATTCAGGAACCCCTTTTCCCACTTACTTCAGCGTCTGAGTTCTGAAGTTGGAGGATGGGGATTTTTGTTTGTTTTTTTCTCCTCACATCTGACAGTAACTGTCTGGCTACTTTTTGCAATTGATGACTCAACCACCACAAAGTTATGTTTGGAAACATTGGTGAATTATTTCTAGTCATATGGTAGATTTACATGGGCTTAATCATTTTCCAGCACATGCTGGCTCTTACAGATTAGACAGGCATGATTTTTAATCATCCGAAGTTTTTATTCAAAGATATTTTCCCCAAAAACAATGAAAAGTACAGAATAAATGTCAAACCACTATGTTGTACACCTGAAAATAATATAGTATTGTATGTCAACTGTAACTTAAATGATTTTTAATTACAGAAGAAAATTCTAACTCATCAAAAAGAGTTTTCTACCTGAGTTGATGTGAAGTCCGCATATATGTAAAATTCCCATACAGTGCTTAAAAGAACTTGTGACATGATCTTAAAGGTTTGTTTATAAGCATCAAAGACAGATTTAAGTTTCGTTTCATCATATGGGCTCACTTGACTGTTTGGCAGGTATTAAGCAGTACTATACCACAGCTTCATCCCTTCCCCAGGTCATTACAGATGTTTTCAGACTAAGAAAATGCATATCATTACTCTTTCTTTAAATGTCTTTTCCGCTACCAGCCTTCAAGTAAAATGTTAGTTGATCTAATGACTAATTGATAAATCTCATTCTGATGCCCCTTACCTTGACTTTTAGTGTTGACTGAGCAGCAGTGACCTCTTAACAATAAATGGTGGTTTAAAGGAAGAGGTCAATGTCGAAACTGGATCTCAGCCTTGCTAAGTGTTAAATGTGAGGGTTCTGAAGATAAATTAGGCAAAGATCTTGCTCTAAAAAAGTTTTCAGCCTATTAGGGGGGATATATTATGTGCATAAATAAGTATAAAACAGACGAGAAATAAGCTCCAGTAAGGAAATACAGGTAGACTGCCTGTGAGAAGGGGGGAGATTACTTGCAGCTGAGAGAATTGGGGAATGCCTTGAGGAAATTGCTTACATTTTTCAAATCTGTCAGCATGAACAAGCCTGGAGTAAACATGTAGGTGGTGGGGGAGGTGAGAGAACATTTTTTGAATTTATACCAAGTGTTTTTACCAGTGCTAGTACCTAAACATAAAGTTACCTAATTTCAGCCCCACAACAACCCTATGAATTATGTATTCTCATTTTATAAATACGGAAACCGGACAATTTAAGTGACTTAGTCAAGGTCAAACAACTAGTAAGTAGAGGCGGAACTTGAAAATTTATGTTCTAACTTTACATTCAGAGCTCCTTTTACTACATTACAGCTAACTAGCCCACACAGCAATTGGATCGTGATCTTGACGTCCACAGCAACGTGCTCTAAACTATATACTAGTGCTTCCCAAACCTGGCATACGTCAGAATCACCTGAGGGTGGTTTTTAAAATATTTAGATTCCAAACACCTTATATTTTTCAGAATTTTGAGGGAGCCAACCCAAGAACCTATATATTTTCTTAAATTTTCTCAGGTGATTTTGATTTTTAGCCAGCACTGCCGCAGCAACGACAAACATTTGCAGACAACAGCTCTAAACAGTTAAACTAACATTTACAATCACAATTTACCACAAGAATGAATATGTAGTCATGTATTCTTTTTTTAACCAGTCACTGATTATTTAAATAGTCAACAGTATAATTTTGAAAGTGCCGAAATTTCCAATCAAACTTTGTTGTGTGTTTTTTAATTTTCATTCAAAACTTGCAGAATGGGTGTCTGTGACTTGGCAGAAAACCCCAGAGACAAGAGTAGAGCCTCTTTTAAGAAAGTCTGCCTCACAAATACTCTTGATAGCAAAGAGAACATAGATACCAACAACCCTAAGTTGAAAGATTCATAAAAATCAAATTTTGAATGTGAAAGAGTTTTAGAAATACCCTAAGTGATTTTTTTATCGTTCTTTTTATACATGTCCAAGAGTGATATATAATTTTTAAAAATCTGTTTTTCAGCCTAAAAGAGCTCTTTTAATAAGTATAAAGAATTCCAAGTAATAAGAAAGCACTGTGCCATGGTTTGAAAGCTTTTTCTTTCTTATTGATGTATAAAAGAATTGTGTATTACAACCAATGGCATCTTAGATTTGATGAAATATGATATTAGTGCCTGTATCACATTATTTTATTGTACCATTGTATCATTTAATTGCTCTGTTGTGACCCACCATATTCAGCTCAGAAAAGCTATTCTTTGTGATGATGACTAACGAGGATTTTTCTCAACCCATGCTGTACATATTGGAAATTTTACACATTAAAGAAGGTCTGATCTGCTTAGCTATTAGGTATTAGAGTACATCGAGATGTTTTTAGTAACTTTAGAAACTCTAGCAAAGTGTCTGTTATAGAAATAAAATTCCCTGATAATTTTTAAAATAAAATTAATTTTCTTTTTGACAGGTGAAAGAGGCCATTCCCACATTAACCTTTACTGTTAAATGAGTAGCTTAGTTCTAACTAAGTTAAGCCGGGAGATGAGTCTCTTTGTTTAACACTTCTTAAAGTAAAAGTTAACATCCTGCCTTTATCTAATTGCTATCAAAGACATTAGCCTATTTGGCTGTAGCATGATTCAATTGCATGAGGTCATGCAGCCTAGCTGTAATAACTTAAAGTGCTTCACTTGGTGATAAGAAAATATATTAAAATGCTCTCAGGTTCATTAGTTATTGCCTAAGGTCGTGCTTTATGGTCAGTCCATTTACTGAAGTTTGTTGTAATAGCACTGACCTGAACTCACGTTTTTAAGACTTTTGATATAAGAAGCACAATAAATCCTAAGAAATCATGTTTTTATTTTAATCCACTTAAAGAAAAGTTGCTTATTTTCATGTGTACCTCTTGGTAGAGGAGTTGGAAATATATTTCATGATATCACTGATTTATACATAAAATATTTTTTTCTTCAGCCTTAATTTGAAAACAAATTTTAAAACCTTAACCAAAAAATACCCTGCTATGTAAATGGGAAGCCTTGGATTTAATTTTATTTTTACTTTGCTTTCAGATCCTTCTCCATACTTTCATAAATAACCAAATGAGAGCAGGTCCCCCCAAGTCCACCCTTTGTATTCCTCCCGAGCATGTGTTGCTTCATTAAGCTGGCTCAACCACCTGGTGTGGAATCTTTGGTCACAGGAGACTCTCTCAACATCTGGCATTAGCTATGATCTCTGTATACGTATGCTTCATCTTTATATTGACATTTTAGAAGAAAAAGAATGGGGGACAAATTAGGCAGGTATACATAACAGTATAAAATAAAGCTACAGTGGATCTGATATGCCATAGTGCTTAGACAGTATATAGAAGAAACAAACCAGTAAATGGAAGATCAATAAATATGTCAAATTAGTTTATTTTTAGAATTTAAGTGTAATGTGTATGATATAAAAGATATATTCATTTTATGTGGAATATTGTTGGTTGAGTTATTAATCTTGTGTCAAATTCCAATCATCCTTTAAAAGAAATTATATATTTCATCTGCTATTAAACTGTTGTAGTTTTTTTGGTATCATTTTTAAAAGATTTTAAAAATAGGATGATTTGATAGTAAAACAGGAAAAGGGATTGGTATCTTATTAACTTTCTGAAAAATAATGTAGTTGAGTTTCTGAACTAGGAAATATTGAGATACTGAATGAAAGTGTTTTCTTATCACAGAAAAACCGAAGAACATTGTCCATTATGTCCTGAAAAAAAGTAAAAGGAGATATTGGGTGACTATAATGAAACTAGCTACAATGAAAACAGAGTGCTATGGCTTGTTTTTAATTGAAAATCTATTTCTTTATTACCTTAATTTTTTAAAAACAAACTGAAATTACTTTTAGTATAATTCTGTCAATCATTCTGTATATTTAAAATGAAGCAAAATGGGCACCTTGTCAGAAAATAAAAGCAAAGTGTAGCGATATGAATTCTTGTTCTTTTGTTTGTATATTTATAGATATAGTCTTTCTGTGTCGTAGTATATATTTTATTAGAAGCAAATTAAGAATGAATTATCCAATAATGTACAGCTATTATTTGTATCTATTTAATGTAGATAAAGTAGACATTAGACTCCATAATGTATATATTTCCTTGTGGTATGGGACAGTGTTGAGACCACATGTAACAGATCTGTAGGTGAACGGAGAGAAATTTCTGCCTGGAGCCCAGGAGATGGAGACTGACTCTGGTCTTAATCTGCTGACCTGCTGAGTGATCTTGATTAGCGTTCATCTATACGTGCAGCTAAGATTGTGAAGATTGTGCAGCTATTAAACACGTTGCTTTTATAACTTAATGGGACAAAGATTAACAGCAGCATCGAGCACTAATTTAATATAACAGATTCACTAAGTGTAATGTTAGCAGTTGAAGACAAACTTCTCTAATAATTTGTGGGGGGAGTGGAGAGACATCATTTCTTATTCTGAGGTCAGTCCATTAAATTATATAAAAAATTTGCTTTTCAATTATTATCTTTAGCTGCCCTGCCTTGAGGTCAACTGAAACTGGTAATTTTATCATGGTTTTCCCAGTTATGTGATCTATATAATAGATATCTCATTTCCTGTTGTCTGCCAGGAAATAGGCCCGAAGAAAGAACTCTAAGAGAAATACAGTGATAGCTATAGCAGCACTTTCACTGAAAACGTCTTTGTCCATTAAAGACTCTTTTTTTGCATTTGAAATAAAAATGAGAAGAGTTCTTAATGTAGGTACCTACATTAAGTAGAGGTATAGTGGGTAGGTGTATAGCACCCTATTTGAGGAAAGATGTAAACTTAAACCAGCTTTCACAACCAGATAATTCAGTCAGTTGCAGAGTTATCCAGGATTATGGCAGCACCATTTTGTTTGTTTGTTTGGGGGGCTTTTTGTTTTTTTTACCTAACTATGTATGGCTCTAGATCCCAAATAAAGAATGATAAGGGTTTCAATATAATTGACCTTATTGACATTGTATAACTGAGTGGCAATTCCTAAAGGGGGACTTGAACCTAAAATTTTAGTTAGATTTGATTAACCATTTTAAATGTATAATAATTTTAATATTACTGGACAAATACTGTCATCTTTGATTATCAAATTATGTGCCAAAATAGCAAAAGAGAAGGTAACGTAGTGTACTTTTCATATATGATCACAGAACATACCAATAGTGAAAACCTTTGGTACTTTTGACACCTGGCCGTATGGGTTTGAACATTCTCAGTAGAATGTTATGTTCTTTATCCAGAAGTATTGTTTTCTTTGTAGAATACAAAAATGAGGGTGCTATTTTGATATGTTGAAGAGAGTTTGTCATATCTCAGTAGCATTTGTTTATGAAGCTTTTTTGTTAAATTTCTAAGTTGTGTGTAATATAAGCCTTTCCTAACAGTGTTAAGTAATAAGTAGTTTTCAGAGTCATAATATATTTTCAAATACTGTTCTCATTCTGATATTGGATGATTTTGCACAGATCTGGCCAAAGCTAAGCTTAGGCTGTTTTCACTACAGAATGCTCCCTTGATAGCTGCAGGTGGTGTAGTGAGTGGATCTAAACGTGTTCTGCTCCAGAACATTGTCCAGAAGTAGGCTGGAGGGGTGGTGAGGTTCTCTTGTTATTTTTCCTTTTTTCCTATGAATTGCCACTGAGTTCTGGTTAAACGACTTCTGTCTCAGATACTTTTCAAGTTAACATTTTATTTATCTTCTAAGTGCCATTTTGTTTCCTCTCTTTCCCATTAGAAATAAGTAAAGTCATAAAATGATAGATCTGTGAGGAATCTTCAAGATCATGTGTACTAGTTCAGCTGCCTCATTGCTGTCTTTATAACTAAGAATTCACTTTCCCTTATCTCCACCCCCACCTCAACCCCACCCCTCCCTACCTCCCCATCCCCAACTCATCAGAAACGTGCAGTGGTGAAGGGGGAAAAGCAAAACGAGGCCAAGGAGAGGAAAGTGTTTCTATGGTTCAGCGAAAGAGGCTGTAAATGTCACCCTGCTTTAAAAAAAAAAAAAAAAAAAAAAAAAGTGGCCCTTTCTATCAGGAAAACTTATTCTGGAGGGACAAACCTTACTACAGAAATAGGCAGAAAGAGTCAGTCTAATATTTTATGATAATTCACTCTACTCAGTGGTTCCTGACCTGACTCCGGGGGGTTTAAAATACTGTACACCTTCATTTATCTTCAGCAGTGTCGGGAATTCTGGGAAGCAGATTGAAGTAAAGTAAGACTTGTTAAATCCCTTTTAACAAATGCTACAAGAAGCCCTAATCATCACCTACTGAGCTGAAGCAGTAGGTCATTGTTCACAACTAAGCAATTGCTGAGGGAGTACCTTACACTAGAGGAGCCAATGAGCTGTCATTCTCCCAGCTCAGGAGTAGAAGCCTTTGAAGCCCTTTTAGTCAGGGTCTGTATTCATGTTTTGAGGTTGACTTTTAATTTGTTTTCTGTTGGGGGGTGAAAAGGGAAAGGGAAGTCTGAGCAGGGAATGTAGGAAATATTTTCTTGTCCCATACTTCCCTTTTGGAGTGGCTTCAAACACAACTCTTTCAGTTTTGAAGTAATGTACCATACATGGGCCAAATTAGAGCAAATAGATATTTTGATCTATCCAGAGAAGTCATATTAAGAAAGATTCAAGACTAGAATGAAAACCACACCTGAGGTTATAAAAATGGCGGGAAAGGGGTGTTTAAAAGGTGTAGCAAAGAAATTCTTGAAATTACGTTACCACTTCAATAATATAATATTCTCCCTTTTACCTTGAATGCAGTTAGGGAAATATTGAAATAGTTTATTCTGAGGGTTTAGCAACCATAACAAAGAAACCTATGATATGCCAAGCACTCTACCTAATATGTGTTCTCTCATTTAGTTTTATGCTCATAAGAATCTGCTAAGGTAGATAACATTTTACAGATAAGGAAACTGAGTCTTGGAAAGGTTGAGTAATTTTCCTGTAGTGATACTACAAATATGTCAAGAACTAGGATTCAAACTCGGTTTATATATCCCAAACCTTTGATTTTTTTTTTTTTTTGTCTCAGCACCATAAAAAAAGAATAAACTTGGCTCTAAACAACAACAGTTGACAAAGTAGAATATTTCTATTGTCACAAAGCCCACTCGTCATTCAATCAACAGATATTAATGAAGGCTTAAGTACATAACATCTTATTAGGCCCGAACAGGCACTTCTAAGATCTTTCCCCTCAAAAAGCTTCGATCTTTGAAGTTTAATTCTGTGGGTGCCTTTAAAGGAATATGTATAATCTTAATTTATCACATTATGTGTATTTTATTCTTATAAAGCAATTTCTACAGTGTGAATTATTCATGAAACGTTTGGTTCCTGATTATGCGCACACTGCCCTCGGTCACTCAGAAAGCTCAGGTAATGGAATTGTGTTTTAATGACAGCTTAAATCAGGGGTCAGCGCACTACAGCTGACCTGCCAAATCCAGCCCACCACCTGATTTTGTAAATAAAGTACTATTGGAACAAAAGCCACACTCACTGTTCACATATTGTCTGTGCCTGCTTCTGTGCTACAACAGCAGAATCTATTAGTTACAGCAGAAGACTGCAAAGCCTAATATACTTCTTGTCAGGCTCTTTCTAGAAAAATGTTGCTGACCCCTGGCTTAAATCAACATCATGAGAAGGTAATTCTAATACTATGATATAATTAAAAATATACAAAATATAAGTATACACATATATACACTACATATCTCCACACACACGTATGTGTTATATAGACAAAATATAGTTTAGTGGGCCTTGAAATCACCTGGAAATTTACAGTACCACTGTCAGAGTTGCTGATTTAGTAGGTCTGGGATGGGGACTGATAATTGCATTTCTAACAAATTTCCAGGTGGCAATGATGCTTTGATCCAGGGACCACACTTTGGGAACCACTGGAATAGACCTTTAAGATGGTAGAAGGGTAACAGGGACCCATGAAAGCATTCAGTGAGATAGCTGAATCTTCTGAAAATGTACCATTCTTTCCCAGAAATGGTCTGTGGCACTAAGAGGATTTATTTGTTAAATAAGGATGAAAAAGCAGAATACAAAATAAATTTTATAGAGCAGCATTGGTGGTACAAGGGTGAGTATAGCTGCCTTCCAAAATAGATTTTTATACTATAAAAATCAGTAATAGTATAGTCAACAAATGAAAGGTAATATGCAGTGAAAAATTGTGTTAGGAGTGGAAAGATGAAATGGTCCTTTACTATTTTATGTTATTTTTTAATTGAAAGACCTACATGTGCTTACTGACTTTTCTGCTTACTTGGCCATGTCACTTCATCACACTGAACTTCAGTTCTTCATGTGAAAATGAAGAAAACAACGCCTAGATCTCACAGGGATTTTGTAAGAATTAACTATATGAAAGTACTTTCCAAAGTTTATCCAGATGTTAGCGGGTGGCTCTATAACTTCAAAAGCTTGGTTGTGGAAAGAAATAGAGAGCATACCTGTTAGGAAATGATCCCGGCATTAGGATAAAGGAAACCTTAAAAATTTGTTGGAGGAAAAAATGATCAACACTGACTTCACTGAGTTATTAAATGTATTAGATTCATTTGTTAGGCATTTCATTTAAATTCTGAGGTTTGGCCTTGAAATTTCCTTTAATTTGGACTGTTCAGACTTTTGAGGTTTTCATGTGTCAAAATTGTTAGCTCTTGGGTATTACCAACACAAATATTGATGTGTAGCTTTGGCCTGTTAGCTATCAATGGAAATCAGAAAATCAATAAACTTAATAGCTGTTCATTACATAGCTGATGCATTTGCAGGAGTATGTTGAGTACTGTCAGTGAGTAATCAATTCAGTCAAAATCTATTACCAGGTCACTGCCAGAAATTTTTTATAATATACTGTTTTATTTATGACTTTATACAGCTACTCTAGCACTTTTTTGTGAAGCAGTCTTTTGTCTTACGGGATTCATACTGCTTAGAATTTGTGGTCTTTCCACTCAATTGGAAGCGCCTTCCACCTAGGAGATATCATTCCTAGATTAACCCTGTCTTGGTTTAATCGGGGCGGTAGTTCTCAAGTCAGCTTCCTACCTAGGATTAATTTCATCTAGTCCATTCACTCAGCCAACTTACCCTTACTGAATGAATCCCTTCTATGTGCTGCATTCTATTGGAGTACAGATATCTCAGTTGTTTTTTAGTATATCAGCTAGTCAGGGAGAAAATGTATAAAACTAAAATGTAAGGAGAATAAAGTAAATGCCATGTTAGGGGTTCAAAGAAACCATTAAATCTAATCAGTAGGGGTTTGGGAAAGCTTCATGGGGAGTGGCATTTGAGCTGAATTTTGCAGACGTAAAATTCACTTTGTGAAGACTAGATAATAGACATTCCAGCCTCAGAAAAGGACTTGAAAAGAAGAATTGTGTACTGTACAAGTTCATTGAAGGGTTCCTAATCAGATTTATGGGTCAAGGGAGAATTTCTGGAGAAGATAAATTCCAAGCTGAGGGTTGGTAGGAGTTAAATAAGAGTTAATTAGACGAAAGAGGGAAGGGATAGGAATGATCCAGATAGAGGACACAGCATTTGTGGAACCTAGAGACAAGACAACATGGTTTCTCAAATAACTGCGAACTGAATGGAGTTTAGCAGGGCTGAAACCAAGTGACTCATGTAGGGAAATGATGCTCTCCAAGTACAGAGACCTTGTAGTGCAGAGATTTACAAACCCTTAAGAGAGAAAAAAACCTCCCAAAATTTTTGTTAGGGCTAAAGATTTACCCAGAGAGAAGATGTTTATGTGTGATACCATGAACGTCTATTCTAAATCCAGCATTTGATTTAGAGTAGCAGCACCTTGAAAGTCCATAAAAGAGTGAGGTTGCTTGATGAAAGTAGATGGCCTTCTTTGTGTACGAAATAAAATGTGACAGTTGTTGCTTTGTAGCAGGATTAGGAGTCTCTATTCAGAAAGAAAGGGGGGGGGGAGGAAAAATTAAAAGAATGCTAGAGTTTTCAAATTTTAACCAAGAACTTTTTATAAGAATTCTTGTAATATCTCAGTTTTTAATTATTTTTTTTTAAATTGGGGAATATTGGGGAACAGTGTTTCTCCAGGGCCCATCAGCTCCAAGTCATCGTCCTTCAATCTAGTTATGGAGGGTGCAGCTCAGCCATTTTCAATCTTAGTTGCAGGGGGCACAGCCCACCATCCCATATGGGAATTCAACCGGCAACCTTGTTGGTAAGAACTCGTGCTCTAACCAACTGAGCCATCCAGCCACCACTCCGGAAGTTCAGCAGCAGCTCATTGTCTTCAATGTAGTTGTGGAGGGTGCAGCTCCCTGGCCCATGTGGGAATCGAACCGGCAACCCTGTTTTTCAGAGCTCGCTCTCTAACCAACTGAGCCATCCGGCCGCCCCTCATATCTCAGTTTTTAATCTAGGGCATTAAGGATTTATGTGTTAGTTCTTTGGGTTTTGTTTTGTTTTGTTTTGTTTGTTTTAAATATTAGCCTTTCAGTATGGAGTGTTAAATTGGTTTGGACTTTGCTTCTGAGAGATTTCACCAACCTCAAGGCTGTGATAACCAGGCTATGCTTTGCCAGATCATCTGCCTTGTCACAAGGCCAAAGATTTTCCCAGTCTCTCCCCATGCTATTTGTTTTCCATCTCTTCTCTTTCATCTTTTCCTTTTTCTTTCTCCTTCCTTTTTCATGCCTTTTTTGTGTGTCTCTTCATGTCACATATGCCTCCCCATCCTCTTTTTCTGTATCTGTTTCCCCTCTACCACTCATTTTTCTTACTCAACTCTCCATAATCTGTAACTAAAGTCTGTGTGATAGTCCTGATACTTAATGAATACTTGTTATACTTAATAAATGTCATTTTGTTTCCCTCTTCTTTTAAAATACGTGTAGATGGGATATTTTACATTTCTATCCAGATATGTTTTATTTTTTTATAGGTGAACATAGATGATTTGCTTACTTATTATTATTATTCTGTTTTTTCCCCACTATGTATGAGTCAGTGACATTCAATTGAAAAAGATGAACTGATCTTTCCTCATTGACTGTACACAGCAGATTAGGAGGAAGCTGTTAAGGGTCCTCTTCCATTGCTGTCAGTGTCTGCAGCTCCTTTTAGCAGAGGCTGGGTTGGCATATTTCCCTCGGGTCCCTATGGCATAAAATATATTATTAAAATAACCTGGGAAGGCTTCATGGAGGAAGTAACTACAGTGATAGCCTTCTGCATGATTTTTCAATCCTTAAGATCCTGTGAGCTGACATCCACCTCAGTGACGTTCGCTCGGCTGTCCTCTCACCGCAACCATTACCACCTTCTTGCTGCACACCACACACACTCACTTCTCATAGTATGTTAAGAAGACTATATTTTGCAAAATTGAAGTTAAAAATAATGATTTAATACCAACGTATTGTGAAAGCAAAAGAACTGTTTATATGAAATGTTAATTTTGGATGGTGTCTTTGATACCACCAAATAATTGTCAGATTCTTTAGTAAGTACTCATGGAAAAATGATTCTCATTATTCCATGACATACTAAACAAGATTCATAACTGATTCTTTAATATGACACTGACACTCTGTCCCAGCTGTGTATTATAGTAGATGAAATATGGCCTTAAAGTCAGAGATCTTAGCATTTACTAACAGACTGGTTTCTTTTTATTTTCATCATCGTAAACCTCAACTGGACATGTCAAACTACCCATCCATCCCATTGTGTTCCTCCAGTAGACTCACTGTCCCAAGTCAACTATGTCATTTCTTCTTTTTATTCAAACCTGCCTCACCCTCTTCTTTCTGCTCACATTCAGCGGAAGACCTACTTCATACTTCGTTGACAAAATAGAATCCTTCAGACAAGACCTGCCACATCTTGTCACCTGCACATCTACAAGCCAACTGGAATTGACTCTCATCCTTTGTCTTCACTCTTATATTAGGGGTATTATCATTTCCTCTAATGCTGTTCCCAGCCCCCTCTTGCTTTATCAAGTACTTTCCTCCTTTGATAATCGCCTTTTCTTCCAGCATCATTGCTCTCTTCCTGTCTTCTATATCATTTGGGTTGTTTTGGGGATTTTTTGCAGGGGGGAGGAATAGATTTCCATTTTCAGGTTAGAGATATTTCCTTTTTTCCATAGTTTTTAATCTCAAATAAATGTTGAATTTTAGTAAAGCCTTTAGTTCTTTGGTTTAGTTTTTCTCCTTTAATCAGATAATGTTATGAATCACACTAACATATCTTCTAATGTTGAACCAAACCTGCAGTCCAAATTAGTCCGACATGATTATGGTGTATGAGGTGTGACAATTAATTTCGCGAATTTGTTGCAAGGATGTTGCTAACTTTTTTTTGAAATCAGAGGGATTATTCATTATGAGTTTGTACCAACTGGACAAACAGTTAACCAAATTTACTATTTGGAAATACTGAAAAGGCTGCGTGAAAAAGTTAGACGACCTGAACTTTTCACCAACAATTCATGGTTCTTGTATCAGTACAGTGCACCAGCTCACACGGCACTGTCTATGACGGAGTTTTTAGCCAGTAAACAAATAACTGTATTGGAACACCCTCCCTACTCACCTGATCTGGCCCCCAATGACTTCTTTCTTTACCTGAACAAAGATAAAGGAAATTTTGAAAGGAAGACATTTTAATGGCATTCAGGACATCAAGGGTAATACAACGACAGTTCTGATGGCCATTCCAGAAAAAGAGTTCCAAAATTGCTTTGAAGGGTGGACTAGGTGCTGGCGTCGGTGCATAGCTTCCCAAGGGGAGTACTTCGAAGGTGACTGTAGTGATATTCAGCAATGAGGTATGTAGCAGTTTTTCTAGGATTAGTTCGCGAACTTAATTGTTGGATCCTTTTTACACTTCTTGATTTCATTTGTTTATATATAAATTATAAATATATATGTTTTTGTGTACAAATATATGTGTGTGTGTGTGTGTGTACACACTTTTTTTTTTTACTCTTTTACCCTTTTTCCATAAGCACTCATGATTTGCTTATACAAATTTTTATTTTTTGTGCTGTTTTAACTGGTGTTGAAAGCAAGTTTTTGCTAGCCTACTAAAATGAGTTCAGAAGTCAGTTTGTGTAACATCAAAATTATTTTTTCCTTGAAGGTGTGGTAGAACTTTTCTGTAAAAGTTCTTCAGTACCCAATGTTTATCGAAAAATTTTTTTTGCAAATGATTCAATTTCTCTATGAATTAGAGGACTAATAGGACTTACTCACTTCATTTTTGGTCTTAGTGGATTCCTTACTTCATGTGCTATTAGAAGATATTTAATTTTATTTTTAAAACTATTTTAGCCAGCATTATTTGTTGAAGTCAGCAGAAGTATCATGCCGAGAATCTTACCCTCTATTACCTAGGAAGCGGAAGCTTTAAACATCATCCCTCTCCAGTGGGACTTACCGTATCACTCCATGAACACTACTTTTTGCTAAGTCATCAGTACTCTAATTGTCAAATCAAGCGGGATTTTCAACCTTGCAGCAGCATTCAGCACAACTCACCATACCATTCTTTTTTGAAACACCCTCTTTTTCACTCTATATGGCGTAATACTTACCTGATTTTCCTGCCGGCTCTGGCCACGTCTGTCTCTCCTTCTACCCAATCTGCAAGTGTTGGCTTTCACTGGAACTCAGTTTCTTTTTTCTTTTTTTTTTCCTATCCCTATACTTTTGTTCCTGAGGCGAATTTATCATTTTTTTCATTAGAATAAATTCCTTGTGTATGCTTACTACTTCCAAATGTATATCTTAACATGCAAGCATCTCAAAGTCATCATCTTTAAAACTGAACTCTTAATTCCATCCCCTCCCCAAGTTTTCGTCTTACTAAATGGCACTACCTTCTATCTAGTTACTTCATCCAGAAACTTGAAAATCAGCTTGACTCCTCTCTTTCCCTTACCCTCAACAAAATTCTTGTTTATTCTGTATCTAAAATATGTCTCCAGCTTCTTTGCTACCCCTGGTATGGGTAGCCATCATCCCTTGCCTGGACTTCTCTAATAGCCTCTCCGGTTACTCTCTCATTATGTGCCCAGAGAGTGGCTACTATAGGCTGAGTACTCTGAGAAGGCCTCCCAGAGGAGCTTGCATGTAAACTGAATCTGAAAAATAAGAAGGGACTCGCCATGCAAAGAGCGTTCTAGATGGAGAGAACAGTTGCTATAAAGATCCTAAGGAGGAAGCGAGTTTAGAATGCTTAAGAACAGCAAAGAAGGCCAGAGTGGCGAGGGCAAGTTAGAGATTGGGTTGAAAAGTTTAACAGGAGCCAGATTGGTTAGCGTTTTGTAAGTAAGTAGTTTGAATTTTCTTTTAAATGTGATAGGAAGCTAATGAAAAGTGATAGTTTAAATTTAGGGAATAAGAGAGGAAAATCAAGATCTGGAGTTTGATAAAAATGGCAGAGACTAGACGTAAAGATTTGAGGGTCATCAGCATATAGGTGGTTTATCGCTATGGGTCACCTAGAGAGAGACTGGAGGTAAAGAGGAAGGGTCCCAGGCTGAGCATTGGAACACCCTAACATTTAGAGGTGCCGGTCTAGGAGGATGAGGAATTGTAACTAGTAAGGAGAAGGAAAACCAGGAGTATGTGGTGTCATGGAAGCCAATGAAAAGTTTCAAGAATGAGGAAAGTGGTCACTTCTTTTGACTAATGGGTTGGAGAAGAAATAGAAATAGAATCCTGCTCCTATAAAGGTCGTCATTTTGTAGTTTCAAGGACAGTGAAAGGTAGCTTTTAAGTACTCTTAAGAAATTCTTGAGAACAATAGCTAAGTATCTGCCATTTCCTCAAAAATAAAAAATAAAAAGAGAGAGAAGGAAAGAATCTTCGAGGAGCTTCCTTCCCTCCCCTATAAAGGAATGCCCCATTCTTTAGCAACACTAGCCTATATTCAGCTCATCATTTAACAAATACCTTCTAGATTTCTTTGTGAATGCTTAATATGACCCAAATGCTATTCTTGTTAGACTGTCACATGTTTGGTTCCCTACTTTATGCTGGTTTGATCCATTGCTATTTTGTAGAAGAAATTTCAAGATGGTTGATAACCTTTTGAACCAGATCAGATTCTCTTAGAGCTTACAGCTTTGCAGTATCTCAGACTGAACAGATACAAAGAAATAAATATGTTCTCCTTTGTAATCAGCATGTAGAGGAACAAGTAAACCTGTCTCCTTTAGAAGAAACTTCCTTGATTTGTCACTTTTGAGCAAAGGCCTTTTGCATTGACTAATTATAGTTTGAGTAGTAACTGGCTTTATGAATGTGTTTACTAAACAAGATTTTTAGAAAGGAGGCAGCAGGGAGACAGTGAAACTTATCTTTTAAATCCATTTTCTGACTATTTTGGTCAAATAGCTTTCTGACGTGTTGGACAGTAATTGCTTCCAGGGACTTGTTTTACTGTCTGACTAATCACCGTCTCACTGCTTGTGGATTATTGACCTCCTATGTCCATCTGGCTGCCAGGATCAAGCCCTAAGTCAGCCTGTAAAAACTCTTCTTGAAATGTTTAAAATTCACTGTGGATTTGCAGTGGTTTCATTTTCAAAGGTTTATTTTTAGTGTTAATATTGTTATATGATATCAGTTTCGGTTTGTTAAATGAGTTTAAGTAAGCCTGGCAGTGTTTAGGCATGTATGTGTGTATATAAAATTTATATTTTTAATCAAGCTTAGTGTTCATGGATTAGAATTTTATTTGTATAATTTTCACATTGTTTACTGAAAGTTTACGTATATCCAACATACCTAATACTTCCTTGTCATTTCAGTTACAGATGCTACAAACTGGCACGTATACCTTAACAGGTTTATAAACTTCTCCACTTGTAAGGACCCATGATAGATTTTGAAATACTACAGAATGATTGCCACTAGCACGGCCATCTCCCCACTCCCAAAGATCACAGCTCTTTAGAACACCAGTCACATATTGGTAGTTGATATTGACCCATAGAATTAAAATGTGTCAAGAATAGGTTGCTCAGAAATTATGTTTCTGTGGTTAGAGGGTATGCCCTGAAGTCACTGTCCCCTCACTCTGAGCTGTCATTGGCAGATCTGCATGTGAAGCTCAGAACTACTGTAAATGTTCTGTCACCATCTCACTTTCCGTTTTTTTCCTGCCCCCTTTGCTCACATCTTCAGAATCCCTTGTCCTACCTCATTCCTAGGGATTAGCTCCCACACAATTCTAATCTTTCCATCATCAGTTCCTTATGTCCTGGATTTTTCTTCCTCTCAATTTATCAGTCCTATAGGGCCCTCTTCTTTCCTGTGGAACAAACTCATCTCTGCTAAAGTGCTTCTTCTATCCAGAGGTCATATTTGCACTTTATAGTACATATCATATCTTCACTCAGATGAGAAGATGGAAATTTAATGGGAAAACTTGCTGAAGGTTGTATAGTTAGTTGTAAAGCCTAAAACAGGGTAGTAATTTTCAGTCACTTAATCACCTGTAAATAGAGCTGAACTTGCCTATTATTTTACAACTTTATGACTTAAAGCATTGTTTGTCATGAAAATATACTATTAGAAGCAAATGAATGGTTAATATTACTTTGTTCCTGTTACTGATTTCCCTCAGTCACAGAGGAATGGGCTAAAATGTGTATCCCATTTCCCATTTGTTAATTCCTTTATCTCTTAGCTTATACTCTGATCCTCGTCATATCTGAAAGGCTGTACCTATGTCTCAGTTTAATATGGCAATGTGGTGATGGAAGGAAAACTGACTCTAGCTGGTGAACACACAATGCAACATATGGATGATGTATTATAGAATTATACATTTGAAACCTATATAATTTTACTAACCAATGTCATCCCAATAAATTTAACAAAATTTTTTTAAAATACGGCAAATAAAGGAATTGGGTATGGTTTGTTTTATTGAGATCATAATTTATTAGAAACAGGTTAAAAATAAGGAAACTTTTCTCCATTTTACTAGGGTGTGATCGTTATTAACATGAGATTTCCAACTTAAATGTTTGCTACCCTCTTTTTCTTGAAGTAGCATTTAAAATGTCAGATCATTATGGGAGAATATTTTAATTGAAAAAATTAGATAGATATGCATATAATTCATAGCTCTGAATGTCATATAATTTTCATTATTGTCAAGGAGATTTCAAGCTTGTCGAAAATTAACAGCAATAAAGCAAACCAAATAAGAATCATATACGAGTATATTTCTTTTTTTTTAATGAGTTTCAGGTACACAAGACAAAGTAATACTTACACGTTTATCATTTATATCCCTCACACTGTGTGAACCCCTTTCCCCCCATCCACTATCCCTCAGACATCACACAGAGCCATTACATTTCCACTGTCTCTATTCCTAAAGCTGTACTCCGCTTCTTGTAAGTATATATATATAAAATTATAGTTGGCATTCATTATTGTTCAGCTTCAGGTGTACAGTGCAGTGATCAGGTATCTACATCATCCCTGAGGTGGTCTCCCAAATGGGACAAGTGTCCATCGGATACCCTACAAAATCTTTGTAACATTGATTACATTCCCAAAATTAATTTTCAAAACCTCATAGCCATCTTGTGGTTACCAACTGTTTTCAAATCCCCTCACCTTAACCCCACCCCCCCGCCCATCTAGCAACCCTCAGTTTTTCCTCTATGTCTCCAAAACTGTTTCTGATTAGTTCATTCACTTATTCTTTTCTGTAGATTCCACATATAAGTGAGATCATATGGTATTTGTCTTTCTCTGTCTGACTTATTTCACTTAACATAATGTTCTCTAGGTCCATCATGTTGTTGCAAATGGTAAGATTTCTTTCTTCTTTATGGCTGCGTAATACTCCATTGTATAAATGTACCACAGTTTCTTAATCCAGTCATCTACCGATGGGCATTTCGGTTGTTTCAATGTCTTGGCTATTGTGTATAGTGCTGCAATAAACATAGGAGTGCATAAAGATTTTTGAATTAGAGTTTTGGATTTCTCGGATAGATACCTAGGAGTGGAATTGCTGGGTCACAAGGTAGTTCCATTTTCAGATTTTTGAGATACCTCCATACTGTTTTCCATAGTGGCTGCACCAATCTGCAATCCCACCAACAGTGCACAAGCGTTCCCTTTTCTCCACATCCGCGCCAGCACTTGTTGTTTGTTGATTTATTGATGATAGCCATTTTGACTGGGGTGAGGTGGTATCTCATTGTGGTTTTTATTTGCATTTCTCTGATGGTTAGTGAGGTTGAGCATTTCTTCATATGTCTGTTTGCCATCTGTATGTCCTTTTTAGAAAAATGTCTCTTCATGTCCTCTGCCCATTTTTTAATTGGGTTGTTTGTTTTTTTGGAGTTGAGTTGAGTGAGTTTTTCATAAATTTGTGATATTAACCCCTTATCAGATATATCATTGGCAAATATGTTTTCCCATTCAGTAGGATCCCTTCTTGTTTTATTGATGGTTTCCTTTGCTGTGAAGAAACTTTTTAGTTTGATGTTATCCCACATGTTTATTTTTTCTCTTACTTCCCTAGCACGAGTGGATATATCAGTCAAAATCTTACTCCGGGTAATGTCTGTGAAGTTTCTTCCTATATTTTCTTCTAGGAATTTTATGGTTTCAGATCTTACATTTAAGTCTTTAAGCCATTTTGAATTTATTTTGGTGTATATGGTGTAAGGAGTTGGTCCAGCTTCATTTTTTTGCATGTGTCTGTCCAGGTTTCCCAGCACCATTTATTGAATAGAATGTCTTTACCCCACCGTACATTCTTGCTTCCATTGTCGTAGATTAAATGGCCATATAGGCATGGATTTATTTCTGGGCTCTCTATTCTGTTCCATTGATCTATGTGTCAGTTTTTATGCCATGCTGTTTTGATTACTGTAGCCTTGTAATATAATTTGATGTCAGGTATTGTTATACCTCCCACTTTGTTCTTATTTCTCAAGATTGCTGAGGCTATTGGGGGTCTTTTATGGTCTCATATAAATTTTAGGATTATACGCTCTATTTCTGTGAAAAACATCGTTGGTAGTTTGATAGGAATTGCGTTGAATATGTATATTGCCTTAGGCAGTATGGACATTTTAACTATATTAATTCTTCCTATCCATGAGCATGGTATGTGTTTCCATCTATTTGTATCTTCTTTCATTTCTTTCTTCAGTGTCTTATAATTTTCTGAGTACAGGTCTTTTACTTCTTTGGTTAAATTTATTCCCAGGTATTTTATAGTCTTTGGAGCAATTGTAAATGGGATTGTTTTTTTAATTTCTCCTTCTGATGTTTTATTATTGGTATATACAAATGCAACTGATTTCTGAATATTAATTTTGTATCCTGCTACTTTGCTAAATTCATCTATCAGCTCTAATAGTTTCTTGGTGGAGTCTTTAGGGTTCTCTATATATAGTATCATGTCATCTGCATATAATGACAATTTTACTTCCTCCTTACCCATTTGGATGCCTTTTATTTTTTTCTCTTGTCTGATTGCTGTGGCTAGAACTTCCAGTACTGTGTTGAATAGAAGTGGAGAAAGTGGGCAACCTTGCCTTGTTCCTGATCTTAAGCGGAATGGTTTTAGCTTTTCCCCATTGAGTATAATGTTAGCTGTGGGTTTATCATATATGACCTTTATTATGTTGAGATATGATCCCTTTGTTCCCACTTTCTTAAGGGTTTTTATCATAAATGGCTGCTGGATTTTAGCAAATGCTTTTTCTGCATATATTGATATGATCATGTGATGTTTATTTTTCATTTTGTTAATGTGGTGTATCACATTAATTGATTTGCAGATGTTGAAACACCCTTGTATACCAGGGATGAATCCCACTTGATCATGGTGTATGATCTTTTTAATGTATTGCTGAATTCTGTTCGCTAATATTTTGTTGAGGATTTTTGCATCTATATTCATTAGAGATATCGGCCTGTAGTTTTCCTTTTTGTGGTGTCTTTGTCTGATTTTGGGATCAGGGTGATAATAGCTTTGTAAAAAGTGTTTGGGAGTCTTCCCTCCTTCTGGATTTTGTGGAAGAGCTTGAGGAGAATAGGTGATAATTCTTTTTTGAACGTTTTGTAAAATTCACCTGTAAAGCCATCTGGTCCAGGGCTTTTGTTTGTTGGGAGATTGTTGATTACTGATTCAATTTCCTTGGTAGTAATCAGTCTATTCAGGTTTTCTGTTTCTTCTTGAGTTAGCCTTGGAAGGTTGTACGCCTCTAGAAAATTGTCCATTTCTTCCAGATTGTCAAATTTGTTGGCATATAGTTGCTCATAGTAATTTCTTAAAATTTTTTGTATTTCTACGGTGTCTGTTGTCACTTCTCTTTCATTTCTGATTTTATTAATTTGGGTCCTCTCTCTCTTGTTTTTAATGAGTCTGGCAACAGGTTTGTCAATTTTTTTTATCTTCTCTAAGAACCAACTCTTGTATTCATTGATCTTTTGTATTGTTTTTCTGGTTTCTATTTCATTTATTCCCACTCTGATCTTTATTATCTCCTTCCTTGTATTCCCTTTGGGCTTATTTTGCTGTTCTTTTTCCAAATCCCTTAAGTGTGAAGATAAACTGTTGATTAGTGATGTTTCTTGTTTCTTTAGGTAGGCCTGCAATGCTATGAATTTCCCTCTTAGGACTGCTTTCGCGGCATCCCATAGATTTTGGGTCGTCATGTTTTCATTTTCGTTTGTCTCGAGATATCTTTTGATTTCTTCCTTGATCTCCTGGTTGACCCATTCATTATTTAGTAACATGTTATTCAGCCTCCATGAATTGGTGTGTCTTCCAGTTTTTTTCCTGTAGTTCATTTCTAATTTCAGAGCACTGTGGTCAGAGAAGACAATTGGTATGATTTCAATTTTCTTAAATTTATCAAGACTTGTTTTGTGGCCTAACATATGGTCTATCTTGGAAAATGTTCCATGTGCGCTTGAGAAGAACATGTATTCTGCAGTTTTGAAATGCTCTGAAAATATCGATTAAATCCAAGTGGTCCAGTGTGTCATTTAAGGCTGTTGTTTCCATATTGATTTTCTCTCTGGAAGACCTGTCCCTTGTTGTCAGAGGTGTGTTGAAGTCCCCTACTATGATAGTGTTACTGTTGATCTCTGTCTTTATGTCAGTCAGTACCTGTTTTATATATTTAGGTGCTCCTATGTTGGGTGCATAGATGTTTACTAGGGTTATGTCCTCTTGTTGGATCGATCCCTTTATTATTATATAGTGCCCATCTTTGTCTTTTAATATGTTCTTCATTTTAAAGTCTATTTTGTCAGATTTAAGTATTGCAACTCCAGCTTTTTTCTCATTTCCATTTGCATGAAATATCTTACTCCAACCCTTTATTTTCAGCCTGTGTGTGTCTTTTGATCTGAGGTGAGTCTCTTGTATACAGCATATACAAGGGTCTTGCTTTCTTATCCAGTCAGCCACCCTATGTCTCTTGATTGGAGCATTTAATCCGTTTACATTTAAAGTGATTATTGATAGATACATAGTTATTGCCATTTTTAAATTTGTAGTTAGATTGTTTTCATCTTTCTTCTATTTACAGAAGTCCTTTTAGTATTTCTTGCAATGCTGGCTTGGTGGTAATAAATTCCTTTAGCTTATTCCTTTCTGGGAAGCTCTGTATCTCTCCATCAACTTTAAATGATAGCCTTGCTGGATAAAGCAATCTAGATTGTAGGCCTTTGTTTTCCATCACTTTGAGTATCTCCTGCCACTCCCTCCTGGCCTTCAATGTTTCTGTAGAAAAGTCATTTGATAGTCTTACGGGAGTTCCTTGTATGTAACCGTCTGTCTTTCTCTTGCTGCTTTTAGGATTCTCTCTGTCTTTAACCTTTGCCATTTTAACTATAATGTGTCTTGGTGTGGGCCTGTTTGGGTTTATCCTGGTTGGAATTCTCTGCACTTCCTGGGCTTGTATGTTGGTTTCCTTCATCAGGTTGGGGAAGTTTTCAGACATTATTACTTCAAATATGTTCTCAATCCCTTGCTTACTCTCTTCACCTTCTGGTATTCCTATGATGCGCATGTTGTTGCGCTTGATGTTATCCTAGAGGTCTCTTAAGCCATCCTCATTGTTTTTTATTCTTTTTTCTTTCTGTTGTTCAGTTTGGGTGATCTCTGCTAACTTGTCTTCTAAGTCGCTGATTCAATCCTCTGCTTCATCTAACCTGCTGTTAATTCCTTCAAGTGAGTTCTTTATTTCAGTAATTGTGTCCTTTAGTTCTAACTGGTTGTTCATTATGATTTCTACATCCTTCTTTATGTCATCTCTAAGCTCTTTAAACATTCTTATCATCAGTGTTCTGAACTCTGTCTCTGATAGGTTGATTACCTCTGTTTCATTTGGTTCCATTTCTGGAGGTTTCTTCTGTTCTTTTATTTGGGACATGTTTCTTTGTTTCCCCATTCTGGCTGACTCTCTGTGTTTGCTTTGATGTATTAGGTAGATCCCCTAGAGTTCTTAGTTCTTGCTGGGTTATCTTATGTAGTATGTGTCCTTTACATTTGACTTGCACTACTTCGTTCTTCTCCTCTGCGTGTGCTCCAAAGGTGACTCTTGCATTGTATATATTGGCCTGTTAAAGAAGATCTTTAATTGCTTTTCACTTGTGAGTAGGTGGGGTTAACTCCTAGGCTGACTAGTTGTAAGACTTGGCTCTGCCCACCGCAGGGTGTTCTGCTGCATGAGGGTTGACCAAATGTGGTTTGTCCTCTATGGGCTCTTGTGCCTGTAGAGAATTCCCTCTGGGTGTGTCACTTGTAAGTCAAACCTGGTAGTACTCTGGTTTGGTCTGGAGTTGGCCTCTGGGTATGTAGAATCTTGTGCCGCTTAAGCTGGGCCCTGGTAGGGCAATTTCAGAACAAAGCAAATCACCAAGCACCACCACCACAACAACAAAAACAAAATTAAATACCTCCGCATGTAAAAACAACCGACAACCCCCACTCAACACAGGAAAAGATATCAAAGATATAAAGACAAAACAAAGCAAAACAAAACAAAAAGCAGCGCCAGTCTTGGCTTAAGCCCACCAAGTAATCTCCAGGTTGTCCTCTGCTGTACCAAAGAGTCCTCTGTGTATTGTGCAGGGAGAGCCGGTCACCTGGTGCCCAGAGTGACATTGGAACTGCAGATTTAAATGCGTGGGGCTGAGGGGTCTGGATGGTAGTTTCTACAAAGTCAGTGCAGTTTATGCTGTTGCCTGCACATATACACACTGAGAGTAGCACCACCAGCCATGTGTCCAGTTCTCCTGAGTCTTAGGGCACATCTTCCGTGTGGGGGGCGGGGGGGGCAGGCGGGAGATTTCTGAGCTGCTGAAAGCCCAGAGCTGCGTCTGCCACCTACTGCTGATCCCTGGGAGTGCCCCTGCAGTTGTAATTGCCCTGCCTTAGGCAGGCCAGAAAGGGTGGGGGCTGGGGATGGAGGGGTCTTCTCTCTCCCAGCCCAGCCATGTCACATTCTTCCTGCAGGTCAGAAAAGGCAGTGGCTTGGGGTGGAGGAGTCTCTTCTCGCCTATCCCCGCCAAAATCACACTCTTCCCAGCCTCTTCCCTGGGTCAGAGCTGCACGCCAGTCTTTCCAGAGCCTGAACACTAAGACTCCTCTGTAATCTGACACTATTCCTCAGTTCAGGGGCCAGTTTAAGTCTCTGGAAGGGTTGGGGTAGGATTGGAAGAGCCAGGTGGAGGGGCCCAGGTATGGAGTTTGTGTCCTTTGTCCGGCCTAGGGCCCAGCTGGAGGTCTCACTGTGGTTATTGCCTCAAATGCTGGATATGCTGCCCCCTCGGCGGGAGAGATCAGATGTGAGACGCAGGGAAAGAGCCCACCTCCTGGCTTTTGTGTTCTCTGTTCCATCCTGGGATCCCCTGCATCTCTGCAGCTGCGGATTCCGGCCGTGTTTCCACAGCCAAAGGTGCGGGCCGCGTCCCCACAGCCGCAGATGCGGGCCATGTCCCCACCGCCGCAGATGCGGGCTGCGTCTCCACTCCGCTCCCTTCCCTCTTCCTCTGCTCACCCAGTTTGCCCACCTTCAAGTAATCTTTGCACGAGTCTCTTAGCTGTTCTGCGTGGTGAGCAGAGAGTCCTTTGATGGGTTGTAGATGTCCCATTTGTGATAAGATCTGGAAGGGAACTCCAAAAGTGTGCCCCGCTGCCGCCATTCCTATGACATGACCTCTACGAGTATATTTCTTGATGCAGCGTGGCCAACTATTTCAGCACAGAGAAACATACAGAGCCCACCCTATTTTAATATTATAGATAATGTGTCATTTAGGGCTTTTCTTGATTAAAAGCCAAGAATTTTATTTGCATTTCTTGAAGGGAAAAATGGTAATGAGGATAAAGTATTGGCAAAATGATGGACCAAACAGAGAAGAGATTCTAATTACAGACTTCAGAGTTCAGTTTAGGATGTCTATGTATGTTGCTTCTTACATGATAGTTTGAGGAGTAGAGATTATTCATCCACTTGATTTGAGATCTGCATACCCCAGTTCTATTCCCTGGGCAGTTAGAATTTCTACAGGTAGTTCAAACCCTTAAAAATATACATTCACTCTTGGATCTTTACAGTACCTGAAGAATTGCTTCTTCTATTAGTCTGTCTTTTTTTATTTTCCCTACTAGTTTTTCTTTCAACAGTTACACCTGAATATATTTTCTAAACTGCATTCATTGACCAAAACAAAATCTTGCCATCAACTTTTTTTAGTCATTTAAACAATTAGTATCTTATGTGGCAACTCCTTTATAAAGTAACATGAATGTGGCTCCATTTTTTATTCTAAAGAAGAAATAAAGTTTACATTGGCAATATTTATTTGTGATAAATAACATTTTTACAACTTGGTGAGGTCCCAAAACTATTTTTAAAGTTGATTTAATTAATTGTCAGTGTTTCCTTTTCTCGTTTCAAGTGTTGTACCTAGCAAATTAATATTTGGAGAGTGTCTGATTTTGTTAATCATTTCAACTTATTCCTGAAATTGAATTTCATTATGTATTATAGTTTGCATTCTTATGCTAAAATTCAACATAAAGTTTAGGAGCACTGTTTCTAATAAGAATCAGTTTTACATAAAGTGCCAATAACAGAATAATTAAAGCTGCTTTTAAAAAGAACAAAGTCAGATGATTTACACTCCATGATTTCAAGACATAGTATAAAACTATGATAATAAAGACTGTGGATTACTGTGAGGATAGACATGTAGATAAATGGAACAGACTAGAGAGACCAAAAATCAACCCTCATATATATGGCCAATTAATTTTCAGCAAAATTACCAAGGCCGTTCAGTGGGGAAAAGAAAGTCTTTCCCATAGTGGTGCTGAAAACGCTAGATATTCTTATAGAGAAAAATAAACATTGATCCTTATCTTACATCGTACATAAGAATTAGCTTGAAATGTACCTAAATATAAAAACTAGACCTAAATATAAAAACTAGAACTATAGAACACGTAGAAGAAAATATGGGAGAAAATCCTGGCAGCCTTCAGGTAGGCAAATTTTGATAGACACACAAAGCACAAACCATATTTTAAAATGATAAGATCGATTTTTTGAATTTAAAAAGTTTTTGCTTTTTGATAGATACCATTAAGAACAAAAACGCAAATCTCGCAGAAGGAGAGAAAATATTGACAATGCATATTTTCAAAGTATACCTGAAGAACTCTTATAATTCAATAATAAGACAAAAACCAAATTTAATAAGGAACAAAAAATTAGTTGAACACGTACTTTGAAAAAGAAATGAATGGCCAACAGTGCATTAACAACTGCTCAGTATCAGTCATCAGAGAAATGCAAACCTACCATATAACTCAGCCATGCCAATATTATATATTTACCCAAAAGAAGTGAAAACATATGTCCACACAAAAATTTGGACATAAATATTATAGCAACTTTATTCTCAAAAGCCAGAAATTGGAAACAACCTAAATGTCCATCAATGTGTGAATGGGTAAACAAATTGTGGATATTCATATAATAGAACAAACAACAAGTATACCCAACAACATGGGGCTACCACAAAAATACGCTGAGTGAACGACATCAGACATGAAAGAGTGTACCATTTACATGAAGTTCTAGAAAATGCAGACTAATACACACTGGCAGAAAACAGATCTGTGATTGTTGGTAGTCAGGGCACCGACAGAACTTGACCACAGGGAGGCACAAAGAAATTTTGGGTGATGATAGAAATATTCTAAATCTAGATTGTGGTATTGGTTACACAGATATATACATAGTCAAAATTCATTAAATTGTATGTGTTAAGTGAGTGGACTTATTCTACATAAATTATACCTCCAGAAAGCTAATTTTAAAAATTGCAATTTGAAGTATTTAATGGTTTCTTCTGCTTTTAACAAAGAGAAGTTAATGTCTTCTGCCATCCACTACAGCCTCCCTACCACATCTCTGTGTAAAAGAACAAAATTGCGTAAATTTGATAAGCATTTAACATAAGCATAAATAGTCAGAACTATTCATCAGGTATGGTTGTCTGCAATTCAAAGGTTCAGGGGCTATGCGGTGCAATGGGAAGCATGCAGAATTTGAAGTACAAAGACTTGGTTTCATGTCTTAACTCTGCTTCTTATGGTATCTCTTAAGTTATGAGCATATCAGATATCCAATCTGAAAAATGAAGATACCATTTATTACCAAAAAGTATCTCTGTTTCAGGATTAAGTGAAATAACAGATTCAAATGCAACTTGTAAACAAAACACATCCTTGTAATTACCAGCTCATAACTATTTGCAAATAAAAATTCTAAATAAAACTTCCATTTTGCCCAGGGACTCTGTGAGGACCAAAAGTAAGTCATTTTTAAATCTGACTTCTAGGTGCTAGAAATCTCTAGCACCTAGTTCAGCACCTGGCATAGCATATTGGGTGAATTAATTTCAATTCCTGTTTCTGAACCCCAACATTTTTATCAATATGTTCAGGGAAATAAAAGCACGTGGAGCAGTGGACTATTTTCTCTAAGCGTATGAGCCCAAACACTAAATGCTTAGAGGCATTAGAACACCAGAGGCGTTAGAACTCACAACTTTATACTGACAACTTTAATGTTCAAATACAAGTGTTAGGTGCCTATTTGCTTCTGACATCGGAAAGGAATGATCGCAAAAGACTTGAGCTTAGGCTGTCCACTTATCCTGACGTAACAAGTCCTCTGGTTCAGAGAATCAAGTCCTTGTATAATTAAGCCTCACCGCAGCTAATCCATGGGTAACTTCCTGTTAAGATGAGATCCAATAAAGAACTAGCCATGACCGGAAACATAAGGTGAAGTCAAGCTGATCATCAGCTTCTTTATATCTTAAAAAGTTAATGGTTCACAACCTCTTTTTGGTAGAAAACTCCTGAATACACTCTCTTCTCCCTACCGCTATCCTGTAGTGTTAGGGTTAGACAACAGCTGTGCAACTCCAGAAGGTGACTGGGCTGGCACCAACACCAGTGCTACTGACGTTGCCCCATCATCAGGTTTTATGTCGTTGATCTTAATGCCACATATACACCCTTTCGCCAGCTAGTGGGCAGCCCGAACGTCACAACTTTCAGGTAAAGGAAAAGGCATTGCTGGGATGATACAGGAAGAGAGTTGTAGGGTTTTTTTTTTACTCTCCTCTGCACGAAAAGTGAGCATAACCAATGCTTTTGGGTGACTGTAAGGAGAGTCCATCTTTTCTACCTTCTCTAGGATGGAGGACTGATTGGATGTGTTGCCTCTTGGTTCAGTATTTGTTTCTGGAATTCTGTCTTTTCATTTTACTATTATCCTCTAATAAACCAATGCATCCACTCTGCAAAACATAAGACTGTGGCGTTAGTACATGCACTGGTAAACACACTCTTGGATAAGTGGTTCTTTTGATCGTCCAGTACTCTTCATTTTCATCACATTAATTTTCAGGTTTCAACACAAGTTATTTTTGAAAGTAAGGACTTAAACATTAAACAGTAACCCTAAATAAAGAACTAAGAGATCTTGATATTTTATAGTTATTCTATTTTTAATAGTTGTTTGACCCTTATAAATGTTTATAAAGCCAGCCACTATTCCTATTTTCTCTCTCAAAGTTGTTATAAAAATTATAACTTTAAAAATGTATTACACTTTAATCATAATATTTGAACCTAACTACAATGTGAACTTGTGAGATGTTATTTTTATAGTTACACCTATATTTTGTAATGTATGTGGTATATGTGTGTATATATATGTTGTATATACATTTGACTGCATTTATATGTTCACAGAGATTTACATAGAGGCATTAAAATAACAAACAGGCATAGTCAGTCATGGGTGTTCGTTATATATAAAGGTTATTGGGTATGCAAAGATATAAAAGATAGAAGAACCTAGTAATTGCCTTTAAGATCAGAGCACAAAGCATTAGTTTGGATTTTACAAGGCCAGCCAGCAACAAAAGAGCAGTAATTTATGAGCTCAGCGTAAAAGAATAGCATAATTGCATTAAAAATTAATGCTAATGAACACTAAAATGGGGAAGGTGGTTATGATGAAAGTTTGTATTCATCTTCTCTGGTTTGAATGATGGCTAGTGGCTTGATTAATGGCTTAATTTCTATCAATTAGCGGGGAAAAATCTCCTGTGAGACAAGGGTAAATTGAGCATTGAATTACATATCTTGCTTTTGTGTGCTAAGAAAAAAGAGCTGCATATCTCTGATATTAGCCACAGTGACAAATGTGGTGTGCCCTGAGATGTCTGCATTAGCTCTCCTGACAGGCGAGTTGTGTGTGGTTATGGGGTGTTTGTAGATGGCTGGCAGACAGCATTCACTGCAGGATCCTTAGAAACATATAACTCTTCCATCTACAGAATTTTAATTAGAGTCAATAAGAATTCTAGAATTAAAATTGACAGCAAACAGCAACTTCAGAGTCTGTATTCTACCCTATTTGTCTGTTATACCTCAAATTATATATATATATATTCCTATCCTGTTAAAATAAGAAAATTTCCAGTAGCTTTATCTTTATTGGAATGATTATTTCTTACCACTCTATTGAAGTGGATTTGACTACCCATGTTTATTACATTTGAAACAAGCATAAGGCAATAGTCTCTGTAGTTAGACTTCATAATGGTTATTGGTTTAGCCAAATTCACAGGCACCATTCTAGATTTTTGTAACAGTTTTTACACAATAGATAAAGAACAGCTCTAAAGTGGTAACCTAATACTCAGGTTGTTTTCAGGCTTAAATGAAAGAATGCTAGGTTTTCTAAAAACTTTATTTTTCTTATTTATTAATGAAAGTTTTTGGAATGTGACATATATAATTCCTTAACAATTTTTTCAAATGTGAAAGAAAGATTCTGAAAATATACATCTGTAATCTAGCTCAAGATAATGCCAGAACACCAAGATAATATATATGGCATCTCCTGTACAAATAAAGCTGCGTTGTCTTTTACTGAATGAACAAGCATTAAAATACAGAGTACGAACAATACCAAAAACAGTTATTATTTCTAGTAAATGGGTGGGAAGGAGGGAAAAAATTATTTGTTGCTTGGCAGGTGTGGGTATAGAATTTATTTGACCAGGAAATAATGACTAGATCATAATTCAAGGATCAGATCCCATGTCTCTGGCTAAGTAGCCACGTGACCTCAGGCTAACTGGCCACGTTACTTAGCCTCAGTTTCTCACCTATAGAGTGAGAATAATGATAGTACTATTTCTTATGGTTGTGATAGTTCAGTGAGGTAATCCCTGTGAAGTGCTTAGTGCATCAGAGTGCCACAAATGTTAAGCTTTTGTTACCACTGTGCTTACTACTTCTGCTACCAGAACAGCTCATCTGGCCTTTTTAACAACCATTTAAATGAAAAATTAGCTTCTATGACCTTCCCCACTAGAAAGGCATTCCAAATATTGATGATCAAAACAAAGTGTCTGTAGACCTACAGACACTAAACTAAAACACGTTTGCTTTATATCATGATTTCTACCACACAACTACCATTTTGGGAAGTTTGTGTTCCTAGACATTTATTAGGAAGTGACAGGACCTCCCATCTCTTGAGTCACTGGAGCCCGGGAGGCCGTGGATCAGCAAAGCACTGCTTCCCCACTCAGCCTGCAGCATTCAGTGAGTCGGGGGGACTCCAGGATCTTTGTGGGCGATAAAATTCAGCAGGGCCTTTTGTGCCTTCTCAGTGATGTGCACAGGCCTATCCCCTCCTGCAGTCATTCACACAGCGCTGCCACACCACAGGTGATGCCACAAGAGGTGTGAGCTAAAGCGGCTTAGTACCCAGCTGAACTCAGAAAAGGCAGCCAGCTTTAAACCATACAGCCAGAAATTGAGAGATTTATATACAAACTTTTTAGCCAATTTCCATGTCTTCAGTAATCTTACTAAATGGGCACCCTAGTACTATTACTAGTAACAGCTATCATTTATCAGGTGCTTTAAATCCTTCTTTAAGAGCATGGTTTCATCTCCCAGATTTCATGGCTTGCTTTCCACGTGGTTCTTCTCTCTGCTATAATAGCGCCATGTCAGAGAATTCTTCCCAGGTGACCCCATCTGAAATAACCCCTTTCTCCTTTCTGACCCTCTACCCCTGCTCTGTTTTCTTTGATATCATATTGTTTATGTGTATGCTTATTATTTGTACCATTAAATTATGAATCCCATGAGAGAAGAAACTTATCTATTTCTAAAACCTAGCATGTAAAACAATGCCTGGTACATTGAATGTGCTCAAATATTTGAATGGGAGGTTGAGGGGAATTAACCTCTCCGCCATCCTATGATGTTTAATATGTTATCCCCATGCCACAGAACTGAGACCATCACAGCTTGAATCACTTGCCCAGAGTCACACAGCTAGTAAGTAGCAGAAACAGAGTTTAACCAGATAATGTGAACTATTAAAACTAACCATTTAAAGACATTTAGTGTTTCAAGTTACAAAAACTTCTGATAATTTGATATTCCCTCCATGAAGTTTCATTTTTTAAATGGTTACTTGAATGTCCTCCGATCTTTAGTTTGTCAACTAAATGTTTTTTGACTGCTTACTAAATAATAAAGCACAGTACACTCAGTCCTGGAGTTGACACAAAAAGGTATGTTCCCTCTAGCTGGGGAAATGAAGCTTTCACTCATGAAGAGATTAATATCAGCACAAGGCAACATACTGAATCGGTTCAAAACATTTACCTTTCATGGTCATTTTGACGAGCCAGAAGTCACACAGTGCCAGATCCAGTGAATAAGGTGGATGAGGACACACCATAATGTTTTTATTTGACAGAAATTACCATACCAGAAGTGATGTGTGACATGGAGCCTTTCCGTTGTGACCACAAAATATGGTGAATGCTGCTGCCAAGTGCCATCCAACAGAAAGGCAGGGATCTTCAATACGGGAAGTGGCGCATCGAACCTTAGTAACAGTGTGTGACAAGTTTCAACTTGTTCAGTGCAGTCAGTCAGGTGTGAACTACGGTTGAGAGAAGGTGTGTTTTAAAGTGTGGCGTAAATCATCCTCCATCATGACAACACTCCATGTCACACATTGCTTCTGGTACACGGCAATTTCTGTCAAATAAATCATTACGGTGTATCCTCATCCACCTTATTCACCAGACTGTCACCGTGCAACTTCTGGCTCTTCCCCAAAGTCAAAATTATTCAGGACATCGAGGCAGCCATGACAGCACAACTAAAGATACTCACAAAAGACGACTTCCAGAACTGCCTCAGAAAGTGGCAAGAATGATGGGATAAGTGTGTTCGAAGTGAGGGGGAGTTTTTTTGTTTGTTTGTTTTGTTTAAGAAGGCAGAGCTATTACCTTTATTGAAGATTTTTATTTTTTTTTAATGTTGGGGAACAGCATGTTTCTCCAGGGCCCATCAGCTCCAAGTCCAGTTGCCATTTTCAATCTTTAGTTGCAGGGGTGCAGCCCACCATCCTGTGTGGGAATTGAATCTTGTTGTTGAGAGCTCACGCTCTAACCAACTGAGCCATCCGGCCGCCCCTCCGGAAACTCAGCAGCAGCTCGTTGTCTTCGATCTAGTTGTGGAGGGCACAGCTCACTGGCCCATGTGGGAATTGAACCAGCAACCCTGTTGTTCAGAGCTCGCTCTCTAACCAACTGAGCCATCCGGCTGCCACAAGGGAGAGTATTTTGAGGGGGGTTAATGGCAATGTGTCTTTTACTGTAATAATTTTTTTTTAATTTAAACATTCACCATATTGTTTGATCACCTTATATGGTAAGAGCCAAACAAACTATGAATTACCCCCTTTTCTCACAGGTGGCAAGGGACGGCATCACCGAAAGATGGGTATTAGGGGTGGCCTTAAATGACAGGGAGAATTCAGAAAAGTTGAAAGCATTCTAGGTGAGAAGAGCTAAATGAGGTATTTAGTGTGGATTTTGTTTTTAATGAAGCCTGGCCTGATACCCAGTGCACTTGCACTTATTAAAATGTTTATCAGAAATTCTTCACTGGTGCAGTCACATTAAAGTTATTCCTGTAACTTAATTTGATATGGAAAGATGAGTCTGTCTTGGAGCCCATCCAAAGGGGGTTGTTATCAGAGACACTTCAGGAGCCTCACTGACATATATAACGTGGTACTGTATCATAAGCTTCCAGAAGACTAATAAGCCACATTCTACTTAAGAAGTTTTGTCATCTTTCAAATTATTTGTGGATATCAGTTCTGGAAATTTATGCCCAGGGATAGGGGACTTGCGAACAACCTTAAAATGTTGGGGTTGGATGAATTTCTAATATGTGCTTTGTATGCTTTGTTTTAAAAGGGAGAGCAATGGCTGTGTTTTGTTAAAATCTGTGTTCATAAGAAATTGTTTTAATAACGTTAGAATTTCAAGTTAAGTTTTATGGGATGTTTTATTCACAAATTTTATTGAGTAGCTTTATTTATTTACTTACTTATTTAATGCTGGTGTGCTGCTGTTTCCTTTTTTTCTTGTAAAACACATGAAAATTGTTTACATTTCAGTATCTGAATGTTTTGGTTTCAGTATCTATAGGTACTATAAAAAGAAATTTCACAGATATTTCCATTCTTAACTAAAATTTGAGTCAATTTCAGTCAAACTGAAAATAAGATATCCTTTTATATTATTCATGTATTTGTAGCAGTACTATTACATACATTTTTTTCCCCTGGAAGAGTAGCATAAGTAACTCAATAACTTGAGCCAACCAACCCAAACTCTTTGTAATGTAAAATGCATTTTAACTTTGGTAAATTCATAAAATATTAATATTCAAAGGAGTCAGTTGAAGATTAGATTTTCACGTGTAAGATGCCGATCATGAAACTTACATTGTCTTTTATTCCATGGTTACATCTTGGGTAATAGTGCCATCTGCTGTCCTTGGAGTAGCATAACTGCCATTTCAGAGATCAGTTTATAATCTACAAATGGTGTACAGATTAAAATTTCATCTTTTCAAATAAAAGGTTTATATTGGACTTTGTCATATTTATTTACTACTCTTAAATTTGTGTACCATTTGATATTATTTTAAAAGAAAATTCTGTAAATGTTGTATCACGTGAAATTGATTGTCAAGTATAACTTGAAGTGAGCCTAATTTTTATAATATAATATCAATAGTAACTAATAAAATATTTTATTTTAATTTTTCATCACAAAAGAAACATAATGATTTTCCATGCGGTGAGTTAGTATTGATTTTTTTAGTCCATAGTGACTTGGCTTTCTGTCTCCATTATTTTTTAGTTTACTATTTTGAAATATGTCTCCCTTCTACTGACATCTTATAAACAACCTATAGAATTCATTTTATTTCCAATAATATGTGTATAAAAGAGCATCAAGTACTAATAGATATGTTTCCTTCATGTTTACCATGTTAATAATTAAAAACATCCTATAACTTTGATTCTCCCAGTAACTTTGGCATTTTTCTTTATTTTTACCTCATGGCTGATGAATACAAGATGCTTTGTATGCGAGGCATTCATACCAAATATATAAACTATAACTAGTTTTAATTCACATTTTTCCCAGTCTTTAAAACTGGTACAGAGTTTTTAAATGAAAAATTGGCTTGTATAACTTAACCTGAATTTAAAACAATTTACTATAGATTATTGATGTGTTTTATTCTGCTTCCCAAAATGACAGGGTTATAATCAAGACATACGTTTGTGGATATTGATATTAGAATTTTGAGTATGAAGCCGTCTAAAACGTTTTTTAAGTCTGTTTTTTCAGACAAAATGCAGCTGGGCTACTATAAGGCTGAAAATGTAAATCTCCCATGAATCTTTCAAATTTTAATTTAAATATCACTCTTACTCTTTAAATCAAATATCACACTCTTTAATTTAAATATCACCAGTAAACTGGTTCCCACATTGAAAGGTAAAAGCTATGTTGGTTTGTTTTCATGTTGTAAGTCAGGCAAACTGGCTTTCCCTTATTTGCTCTGTCACTTTGTTAGTCCTAGATAATCTTTAAAAAGACGCAAAGATAATGTTCTGTTTTTCTCTAATCTTTCTCCTTCCTTCCTTTCTAATTTCTCAGTGCTGTTTTGTTAAACATACTGGCTGGTTGTATGTCCATATTTAAAAGTACAAACACTACAAACTTTAGACTTAGTACTGTTTGTGCACTCACCTCTGACATTTAAAACTAATGATGTGCTTTGTAAATTCAAATGAGAGAATATGTTAAAGAAAAAATCCAAAGGGTCAAACAGTTGATACATATGAGGTCATCTTAGTCAGAAATACTGTCTTTTGCTTAGGAATTAATGATTGTGAGCTAGTTAAGACCTATGTAAACAGATGTGTTTTCATATTGACAAAGTTGGGTCACGTGGAATGGTATCCATTATAATTTTTCTGTGCTATATTAATACTATTATACATGTAACTAACAAAAATATTATCCACTAGTATGGGTTGTCTTAATACTAATAACTTAGCTGGGCAAAGACTCATCTCATTTCACATGCTCAATTAGTACATTGCATAATTAAAATACACAGGAGCTTTTATTCTAAAGCACGTGGAGCTGTTTGCTCTTCCATGACATTCTAACAGTGCTGTTATGTAGGAAAATATATTCTTCCAAAGATGGGCATGTTGGCTCTCGGGCTGTTGCTTCCAAACATTCCATGATGATTTCTCACGTGAGAAAAGACTGGTTACGGCTGTCAGGGACACATCTTCAGAAGCACTGTCTTTCCCTTAAATAAACCGGAGCTTGCATAAGACTATGTAATTGTAATATGTGATTAGCCGAAAGTCGACACAATGATTTTTCATAAAATGTTAATTTTTTATGGAACTTAGGAAACCAAATATCTTCTCATACTCTCTAAAGTACATCTAGCTATTATCCATGAAGTCTAAAGTGCCAACAGTTTTAAATGCCTTAGCTGAGTATATAGTAGCTCCTCACTTACCTATGTATTCATATTAGCTTAGAGCAAGACTTTAAACAGCAAAGGTACGAACCATAATACTGCGTTTTTCCTGCCCAGCTCGTATGTGAAAAAATATATATGAAATGACACATGCACATGGCTGTTTATTAAAGCATTAATTGTAAAAGCAAAAGACTGGAAACAACTCAAATGATCTCCAATAGGGCTTTGGTGGGAAAAAAACTATTAGGTTGGTGCAAAAGTAATTGCGGTTTTTGCAATTATTTTTAACCTTTTAAACCACAATTATTTTTGCACCAACCTAATACCATAAAGCCATAAAATAGATTGCTATACAGCTATAAAACAGAATGAGGAAGACTCCATACTGTGAGAATATAGAGAGTGAAGACATACTTGTATTGTTAAGTGAAAGAAGTAATACACATAGGAATTTGTAGTGTGCTATTTTATGTAAGAAAGAAAAGTATATGTATACTTATATTTTCAAAAATAAACCATGGAAGGATAAAAATGAAAACCTAATAAAAATGATTACCTATGGATTGGGGGTCGAACCAGAGGAATGGAAATGGATAGGAAACCTACACTTTTCTGAATGTTGTTTTTTTTGCTTTAGATCTATGTAAATGTTTTATGCTGTTAAAAAACAAATATTAATCACAAAGGCAATAGAACAAAGCAAGACCTAAAAATCAAAAATGAACTGAAACAAATTAACCTAACTGTATATTAAGTTGGTAGCATAATCAAATGGAGAATTATTTCAAGTGACTTTAGTGCATAGTGTTTTGACAATTCATCATTTAAATTCTAAGATCAAAAAAACCATAAAGAAAATTTAAACTGCATTAATTCATCTTGTTGTTAATAGTAATGTTTGCCTTCTTATTTTGAAACTAATACATACTCAGCTGACATATTAGGAAAAACAAGTAAGTACTATTGATCATTATTATGAAGGCCTAAGATGTGAGAGTAAGAGAAAACATATACAAACGTAAAACCAAAGACTAACTAAAAGTTTTATCATCTTTAATTTGGTTGGTAGCATCAGCATGAACTCATATTATTTTTTTCTCTCCTAAAAATATGCACAGGTTTGCCCCGCTACCCAAAAGTAGAGCATTCCTTTGAAAAGTTTCTTAAGCCGAAATGGCATATTGCAAAGGAGCAATTACCATTCGTTTATATGAAAAACATTTTGAGCGTTCCGTGACCCTAAAAGTAAATCATACCAGATAAAGCATAAAACCTAAAGTAACATTAACCTATATTGAAAACAGTGCCACCCTCACCCCTTGGTACCCACCGCCTCTATAATGGATCGCTGCAAAACAAACTCTGAATGCTATTTTCACTTTTCACCTTTTTTAAAAATAAAATTGAAAATCCTCTTCGAATTTCTTTCAGTTGGCGAAAGCCCAAATTAATGTAGGTCTTTTGTAAAATTGAAGTGTGTAATGGGAACTTTCGAAAAACGGGGGTTACCTGTATTTCCTGTACCACCCACTGAAAAGGCTGAGGAGCAGTGCAATCCAGTAACAAAGAGCACCCCTGCTGCCCAAGTTGTTGTCTCTAAATATCATTCCCCGCTAAAAGGAGTCCAAGCTCTTTAGAGAAATGGCTCATTTCAGCCCCGGGAGAAGAAGTGTACTCAATGAAACTGGAACACCTTGTCATGCCTTGCCTACTAGGGATCGCAGCAAAAAGATGCAGGAGCCAACTTGAAGAGGCTCCCACTACCCAAAGGTGGACTAATTTGAGCATCAAAATATGAAAATGACTTACCATGGACTAAAATACATTAAATATATAAATATTTATTGACTAAAAATGGTCATAGTTGGATAGAATTGATATAGGGAAAGAATTAAACATTTTTTCTGCCTTTTCCTGTACAGACTATGTTTCACAGACACTAAATAGTTAATGAGGGGAGTTCTTCATTATAAAGGAAATCAGACCTAATAAATGCAGGGAGAATAATAGAATTAGAAGATCACCATTTTGCAACCAAAAATGAAATGATGGATCTAAGCAACATACAAACATTAATATCTGCTAAAACCTGTAAGTGAAAGGTTGTTGGAGTAGTTTGTAACAGGAGGGTCAGGCTGACCTCACCTTGGACCCACAGCTCAATCTTAATGTCACTGAAGGTGGGAGAAGTGCATCCTGACATGAAGTCATGTGACTCACACAGCACCACCTATAATGTGTTCTCAGTCTAAAGAAATTGAAACTGAATCTTATCAAGCGTCTAGATCTAACTACTGGTTTACACAAACTGTGAGGGATAGAGGAACATGTTAAATGACACCAAGAGAGTCAAATCAGCCAAATCCAGCATGTGGAAAATTTTAAAGGACAGATGATCCAGTTTCTTCAATAAATAAATGGCAATGAAAGGAAGGACGGTGGACTGTAAGTGATTAAAAAGGATTTAAGATACTTACTAACCAAGTGTAATGTGTAGACCTTGTTTGGATCCTGTTTCAAACAAACCAGCTGTAAAAAGACATTGTTTTGGACAATCAGAGAAAATTAAACATGGACTATATAAGGTGATATTAAGGAATTATTGATAATATCGTTGGATGTGAAGATGGCATTGTACTTATGATACTGTTTTGTTTTGTTTTTTCTTAAGCCCTATCTGAGATGCCTACTAAAATATTTAGGAATGTCTGGGATTTACTTTTAAATACTCGAGGTCTACCCCAAAAAATTGAAGTGAGGAAGAATAGATTAAGAATAATAAAAAGTTAATGATTATAGAAGTGGATGGTGGGTACAGGTGGATTTATTGTGCTCTTATTCCTTTTATATGTATTTCCATAATAAAATAGGGGTGTGTTTTTTTTTTAAACCCTCCCACCAGATTAGCTTAGATCATTATGGCAGCACTTTCTCAGCAATGTTTTAGGTTTTAGGTGAGAATTTTAGTGTGTAGGAATGTTATATTTGCGGATCTTAGGGGAAAAAGAGTTTCTTGTTGTAGCTTAACTATAATTTCTTTTCATCCAGTTAAATTTTGAAGTCATGAAATTACTTCATAGGAAGAAAGAAAGAACATTGCTTAGGTATAGTGTTGTTAACAAGCTTATATTCTAAAATACACTGACATTATATCCTCTTTTTTTAGACCAAGCCACCCTGATAGAGCAAGTAAAAAGAGTAAAAGAAATTGAAGCCATTGAAAGTGATTCTTTTGTTCAGCAGACATTCAGATCAAGTAAAGAAGTCAAAAAGGTAAGTTTTCATTCAGGCATTATGAATAAGCCTTTAGATTCCAACTGAAGAGATGCTTTATTAATGGATTTCACTTAAATGTAAGTGCTTCTTCTAATAGATGAAGTAGGGTGAGAGTGTCAGCGTGTTATTGAGAGAGAATGAATCAGTGAGAATCAGTTTAACTTGTCAAAAAATGTACTGTACAAATGTATCTGATGCCATTTTATTTTAAAATTCACTGAGAAGACAAAGTAAAATGTCAACATGTCAGTTCTAGAACAGTAATATGCATATCATGAACATACACGGTTTTATTTTCAAACATATATACCTACTTTTTGAATTGACATTGCTAGAGAAAAGTGAGAAAATGGCTTTAACAATAAAATTATTACCCTAATAGTAACATAAATCTATACTTTTTGCCCAGATGGGTATCATTCAACTCTAGTAAAAGGAGCTTCAATTGGCATTTTATTTCTGTTGAATATTTCATGTATTCTTTCAATCATTATTAGTGCTGCTGTTAGGAATATGTGTTCCTTTGGTAGGAAAAGGCATTCTACTATGAAATGCATGTACTCTTTAATAATATACATATAATGAAGACATGGTATAGTTACCACTTATTCAAAATATTCTATATCTGTAAATACATTGACTGTATACTATCCTACTGGTGAATGTATCATTATAAATTTTTCTCTAATATTTAATATTAGATATTTAAATAGTTGTAAGTTTATAGGTGTTAAGTAGTTGTAAATTTGGAGCTGTTACATGTTTGTAAATATCCATTATCACCTTAAGATAAATTTTTCAAGATGAGTTATTCACTAAAGGTTAATATTGTTTATTTTCACACGTGTTCCCAAAGCCATCTTTCAAATGCCCCCAGAAGTGCAAGAGTCTGCCTCTCAAACCCTGGTTAACAATAAGTCCTATCAGATTTTTTCATGTTTACTGACCTGAGACGTGAAAATTAACCTTTTGTGTTTCCATTAGCATTTCTTTTGTTACTATATACTTCTTAAAATATACTTGTAAAAATAATTCAGTCTGGAAACATGAATGGAGTATGTGCTGTATACAGGGAGCGCAGAACTAGGCAGCTGCGGTTAATCCACAGTCCCTGCCTTGTCGTTTTGTTTTCTTTTTGGGGGATAACTTTTTTTTTCCTCTTTTCATTGGGGAATATTGGGGAACAGCGTGTCCCTCCAGGACCCATCAGCTCCATGCCAAGTCGCCACCCTCAATCTAGTTGTGGGGGACACAGCTCACTACGCTCTAACCACTGAGCAAACCAGCTGCCCACCAGTGGCGGCTCACATGTTGTTGATTTCATTTGACCTTTTTGTGGTTTGCCTCCACACTCCTAAAAAGTAGAGCTGTGAAATGGACATTTATAAATATAGTTGCCCATTTTTTTAATATCTTACTCTAGCATATTGAAAGATGATTCATATGTCCTAATTGAATTGTAACTTATTTTAAAAATTGCTTTCCTACTTTTTGTTTTGTGAAGTTTATCCTGACTTACTGGACTTGCTTAAGACATAGCATTTTCTTTCTGTGGAAATATTTATTCCTCTATAATTAATACACTGGGTTTTCTTCTAAATAACTTTTTCCTATTTGGTACTAATTATTAATATAAAATTATTTTTTTTATTAAAGTTTATTGGGGTGACAATTGTTAGTAAAGTTACATAGATTTCAAGTGTACAATTCTGTAATACGTCATCTATATCTCACATTGTGTGTTCACCACCCAGAGTCAGTTCTCCTTCCATCACCATATATTTGACCTCATTTACCCTCTTTTACAACCCAAAAATATGGAACGCTTCACGAATTTGCATGTCATCCTAGCGCAGGGGCCATGCTAGTCTTCTCTGCATTGGTCCTGTTTTAGTATATGTGCTGCCAAAGCGAGCACACAAAATTATTTTTAATACCATTCTTCTCCTCCGAGATACTAGCAGTTCTTCCAATTAACAGTGGAATTGGCAATGAGCAAGGAAATTGATCAAAAACCTACTTGATATAGAAGAAAGAGCATGGGCTTTGGATTCAAGGAGATCTGAGTTTGAATCTTAACTCCCACACTTCCTGCCATAATTTAGGATCTTGAGCAAGCTTCTCGACCTCTTTGGGCCTCAGTTTCTAGATTCATAAATGAGCTAATCATACCTACTTTTTGGAGTTGTTGAGGATTAAATATAATCATTATCAAATGTTGACCATAGTTCTAGATCCAATAAATTGTTTATTTTTAAATAACATACTCTAGCATCTGTTTATTTGATATCTAAGTACATTCTATAAATTAAGCATAATGCTTGAAAGCTTGAATTACTCTAGATGCTCAATCTGTCTTACGTATAAACACCTTACCCTATTACATTTCTCCAATGTGTCCATTTTTTCCCCCCAAGTCTCCATGCTTGCCAGTAAGACAGACCTCTTGCTGAGAAACACAAAAATTCTTAGACGTCTGGTTTCATCTTAAAACTCTTTTGAAATGTATAAATGTAATAATGTCTGTATATTTGAATTTTGGGATTAGTAATGTTTTTACCTCATTGTATCCCCTAGAAAAGTTTTAAAAGATTATTTCCCGATAGATTATTAATCTTAAAATAGCTAACTAAATCCAGGAGGAAAAATTCTTCTTTCCAAATCTATAACAAAATCCTAAATAGCTATATGGCTTTCCATGGGACCAATATAAAGGAATTTCACCTAAATCTCTGATCAAAGGGAGCACCATTAATAATTATTTTAATAACTAGTTTCTGTTTCCTTTAGTTTTTAGTGCTGAGTTGGAATTTATGCTCAGCTTCAATATACTTTTTTTAATACTTCTTATTTAGATGCATTAGGGATGAGAGGGCTGAGATGGAACAGCCGTCTCCATTTTGTAAGGAACCTTCATAAATCTGTGTGAAAAAAACCCATCTTCTGTTTCAATTGTCTTTTAAAAACAATTTTCCTTTAGCAATAATTCATAGAAAGAAATAATATCAATTCTGGAAAGCCTAGAATTAGCTAGTTCTAGGTTGGATAAGTATGACAGAGAAGCGAATGCAGCCTAGAAATATTATTAATCCAGCACTGTGAGTTGAGCCACTTAGAAATTATTTAGTTAAAATATTTACCAACATTTTTTATTTCTTTCCTTTAAAATCAAAACCAAATTACAGTAAATCTTGGGTTTAGCAATTGGGAAGCAGTGGTCAAAAGCATGAAATGTAGAGTCAGGCAGACTTGGAACCACATTCTGATTCCGCCATTTTCTGGCTATCCATTCTTAAACTATAACCTCATTAAACCTTGGCTTTCTTATCTTAAAATGGGGATAATACCATTTTAAAAAGATGGCAGAGAATTTTAAAAAGATGAACAAGTTACTTTACATAGAACACTTAGCCAAGTGCCTGACACATAGAAGATACTCCAGAAATGAAAGCTCTTCCCTCTTCTCTGCCTCCTACCCCTGCTTCACCTCCTCCTCTTACTGAATACTGACGGCTGTATTTGTCTGTGGCTTCCTTAAGAGGAATTGTAGATATAAAGATTCCCATTTTGATTGGGCCAAAGATTGTTGTAATTTTTTATGGTTTATAGACCCTAAATTTTTTATCTGAGGCTTGATGACTTACTGTATTCCTGAGCAAATAATTGAAAGTTATGTCACAGCTTTTACACAGTGACTTACTGGTATCTTGTACAAACATCAGTTTTGGACCAGTTTGTTTCAGCACAGCCTATTGGAAATGTTAAAGCAAATGATGTATAACAATGTTGTATCCTAGCCCCACTTTTTTATATTTAAGTAACTTAAAATAACTAAAATAATAATGGCCACCATTAAGACTAAACATTTAACATATATAATTTTTCTAATATCGCAGTATCCCTTATTTATATAGCTAAGGAAGCTGAGACTCAGCAAATTTTATAACTCCTGGTCAAACTGCTGATAAACAACAAGAAGCAACATTTAAACCAAATTTGTCCAACTTCAGAGACCATGATTTTCCTAGTAATAAAATGTCTCTCATAATTGTGAGCTCAATGCACATTCCCTGTTGTAGTATAAAGAAAGCATGCATTGAAAAGTAGGAAGTGGCACCAATAGGGGGATATGTTAAAAGCCTCAGAAGATGGCATTTACCTTGGTGAATGTACAGTAGTCTAAAGTATTAGCCATCCAACACTGGACTTTTATTAGTCACTATGTTTCAAAATGATCAGAAGAGCAGTGATGGGCCAACAATGAATAAATTCACACTCGACTGTAATATGAAACAGAAGCCAATTTATTAGTTTAGAATAGGGGTGTCCAAACTTTTTTCAACGGTTTTCACCAAGGGCCATATGCGGTAAAATACACAAACAGCCGGGCCACTCACTCGAGGTGAAGTACGTGTTGCCTCACCTGGTTTATTTAAGTAAACTAAATATATTTTTGGAATTTGCTGCGGGCCAATAAAAAATGGATCACAGGCCGCAGTTTGGACTCCCCTGGTTTAGAACATGATATCCCTTTCCAGCTTCTAAAATGTTTATGTCTGCAGTGTAGGGTAGGGATTCAGGATACCAAAGAAGCTGAATTATTTATCAGGAGATTACTTAGCAAAGGGAGGTAAATTATCTGGAGGACTGTTTCATCCACATCACGGGGAGACGTGACGGGCTATCCCTGATGCATAGCCAAGGCTAACTCTCTAGAGGACTAAATTACCCATGACCCAAATTTCAACATCTTTCTTTCCTGGAAAGTCCTACATGCATTGGTATAAAGCTTGTATCTCTGAAAATGGCTTTTCTGTACGAGCCAGCCCCCTTCAATTGGTGGAGTCTTTTTTTATCAATGTTAATTCCACTAATTAAGGTAGGGTGCTGTGACCAGAAAGGTGGTTATTACCGTGCTAGACACGATGTCTCCTGCAATACATATCGATTTAACTAGTTTAACCCTCTGCAATCATATTTCTCTTGTGGGAGATCGTCTAATAGCTCCTGCTATATTATCAACTTCAGGAACCAAGATGCAGTTTGTTTAAACTGTTGTCTCTAATAAGCTTATTACCAACTAGTCAACTTTAAAATTGTTATATGTGGCAAATAATCTGCCTTTCTCCAAAAGGTCGTTTGTTCTTTCACTTGGAAGTACAATTTAAAACACTTTTTTCCAAACTGGACCACCAGGTGGCAGTGCTACTCAAAGCCGGATATTTAGTAGTGGCCATGTTGAGGGTTTTGTTAAGTCAAATTTTCTCTAACAATTTAACTCACTTAAATAAAGAAGCAATTAATGGTTCTTATCACACATTTTTAATTACCCATTATTAAATAATAACTTCCATGCTCTGATTCTGACCTCTGAGAAGTTCACTTATGTGTGTATAAGAACCTCTCAAAGAAAACTTTAATGTACCATGTAGTTAAAATTGAATGAGATTACTTGGTTTTTATAATAGAGTATTATCTCTGCCATATCTTTGGCAACTGGAATAACAGCAATCCACAGTTTTTCAAGGCAGTGCAACACAGACAGCCTGTCTTCTAGCTAAGGCCTATCAAAGCATGGCTGAGATATGCAGAATGACATGCTCTTCTATTCTCTGCAGAGCAACATAGAGTACCAAAAATGATGTCCTGGACCTCATGGATTAGCATACTTCCCAGTTTTCCCTATGCAGAATGTTGGGCTTTACTAGTATTATATGTCTTCGGTTTTATAAAGGGTCGGTACAATATCACTTAGGGCTATGAGCCTTCAAGGTCCAGTATGTTGAAGACATAGAAATGTTTGAGACCTGGAGGAGGAAAAGTACTTAAGAAAACTGCCAAATCAAATTTAATAAACATTTCTTTAAATATTTCTGTCACTTGTTACAATTTGTGATTATGTATTTATTGTTGGTATTTGTTTGTTAGTAATCTGTCAGCCCCATTAGCAAAATGTAATCTCTACTTGAGACGGGAACCTATCTATTTTATTCTCCCTGTGAACCCAGTGCTTAGCAATTCGTAGTGCTCAGCTAATACTGGTTGATAGATGGATCGCTAATTCTAAGATGAGTTATTCTAATTAACTCATCATGCGTGTTTCATTTTCTAGATGTTTTTTCTCAGTGAAATGTTCAGGAGTACATAAGTCAAAAGAAAATAGAAATTGAAAAACTATAGGTGTAAAACCAATAGGTGTAGAAAAAAGTCTGAGAAGTTGAATTAATCTCCCAGTTGTCTTGATTTTTTTTATTTTAACTTTGAATTTCAACTTCCCATGTGGAATGGAATAATCCATTCCATAGTATCCCTGAAACCTTGCTGCTAATCAGCCACTTCCCTGGCCTTCTCCTTTCTCAGGGAAGGAAATACTACAATTAACGCAAGTTAGCACGATACTGCTGGATCCTTCCAGGCAGGAACGATGATTTATTAGTGCTTTTGTACCCAGCACTTAGCATAGTGCCTGGCACATAATATTCTACACAATGAAATATTATTCAGCAATAAAAAGGAATGAAGTACTGAAAAGAACCTTGAAAACATTATGCTAAATGAAAGAAGCCAGTCACCAAAAAACACATATTATATGATTCCTCGTATGCGAAATGTCCAGAATAGGCAAGTCCATAGAGACAGAAAGTAGATGAGTGGTTGCCTGGGGATAGGAGGCTTGTGGAGAAACGGAGCGCAGTGACTACTACTAGGTATGAAGTTTAGGGAGGATGATGAAAATGTCCTAAAGTTGCCTGTGGTGGTGGTTACAAAACTGTGGATATGCTAAAAGCTATATGAATTGTAATATGTGAATTATATCTCAGTAAGACTTATTAAAAAAACAAAAACAAATAACCTTTGAATTTGCTTTTTATACCTAAAGAGGCCAACGCATCTAAATGCTGGAAATTTGTTACAAGCTTGTTTTGATAAATAGAATTGAGATATATGAAATAAATTGTTTTCAATGGTATAGACTCCTAAGTACCAATTTCTTAAGAAAATGATGCTGATCATAAGAAATGAGAAACATTTTCCCAATGTTTTCGTATTTGTTTGCTTGATTTAGGAATCATTATTTCTTATTGAATAAACGCTGGCCTTTTTGTGATTAGTATCATCTCACAGGAGACTACTGAAAAATCATTATTCAAAATCAGAAATATTATTAAAGCAACATTCTAGTTGTACATTGTGATGCAATTAATAAAATGTGCATTATTATTCAGTCAGTGGAACCTAATGGACCCAGTGCGGCTGCAGCTCCAGGACCAGCGTCAGTAGTTGCTGATCTCCCCTGTGATGAAAAAGAAGTTGACCCTGGCAGCATCCCCACTGCGATCAAGTACCAAGATGACAATTCTCTGGCTCATCCCAATGTAAGATGCTTAAACCTTAAGAATGCCAATTGAAGTCTAGTTAACTGAACTAGTTCCCACTGTTGTCCTTTTGTGCTGACGACAAGACCATTGAAGGAAATGGATTCGTATGTTCTGATTTACTAAAAATAGGCAGCTGGCCTCCAGCCCTTGGAACTGTTACATGTATTTGAATGTGGTATGTCCAACTCATGTTGCCTGACTTCTAGAAGTATTCTTTCTATGGGAAGAAAAAAATGGACGAAAAGAAGGGCTTTGTTTTGTTTTTAATCTGGCACTTCAAGGTCTCATTCAGGCTCAGCTCCGCTTGGTTCACTGAGTGTGGGCGTGTAACTGGCATCATATTTTGCTCTTTTCTGTGAAATAGTGTCATTTCATTGTGTGTCCCAAAAAGCATGGAGGAAATAAACTTCACAAAATAAGGTATAAAATTGTTAACCAAATGATGATATTAGTCCTTTTACTCCAAGGCTATCTAAGCATTATTAATTCCAAATAGATGATCTTTAATTATGAAGTCATGAAAAATTAAACAGTATCCAAATCTTGTGCTGAAAGATTATTCTGTAAAAGTGATTTGTTTCATGTACGGTCAAGTCCAAGTTTCTCGCAGACATTAACATTTTTTTCTTTTTCTTTTTCTTATTTCAGTTATTTATTGAGAAAGGTGATGCTGAGGAAAAGTGGTTCAAGAGATTAATTGCTCTTCGACAAGAAAGGCTAATGGGCAGTCCTGTGGCCTAAATAATACGTATGGATGAATTGACAGTAATATTGTAAATTTAGGTTTTTAAATCCCAAATTAACTTTTTATTCTTAAAAAGAATTGACCCGATTATATAAAAAGGTAATCTCATTTCATTCTTTTCTCATATAGGCTTGAATATTTGTTGATTCGTACTTAAACATTGTGAATATTAAAACTAGTGTAAAATTTAAGAATGCATGAAAATGTCATACTGTTAATAAAGCTAATCCTGAAAAGATCAGTGTTAAATGGCACACAGTAGTGTTTTGCGTACAATTTTTAAAATATCAAGTTGTCATTTAAAGACACAATTTTGATTAATATTGCATATATAAGAAGTAAACTATAAGCTATAAATTGAAATTTCATCTTCCATGTATTATGAAACCATTTTTGAATCTTTTATCTCACTTGACTGCAAAATTATAGGACAATAAAAAGCACTCTAAACAATTTAAGCAGAATGAGTGTGTTACTATTAAAAGAATAATGTATTAAAAAAAAGAAAGAAAAATAAAAAAGAATAATGTATTTATTGAAAAGATTTCTTGAAAATTAAATAAATTGATGGTTTATTGCTTAGAGATTAGCTTTTACTAAGTGCTCCTTTGAACCATGTTAGCAGATCCCAGCTCATTCTTTTAGAAATCACATGTTCATGCTAGACCTAACCAGTTGGCAAAATACCCATGATGGAGAAATCATTTCTGAGAAAACTGATGAGCTCTCACTTTAATCTTACTTAACCAACTGCTGTTCCCTGCGAGGAAGCCAGCTACCGTATTTTGTTGTGTATAATGGGCACTTTTTCGGCCCAAATTTGTGAGGGAAAAATAAGGGTGTGCACTATACATGGATAGTACTAATTCCATATTTATACAAATGTTTTTAATTCTTTTATTTATGCTTATGAGTTAAAAGAATAACTCTAGAAATCGATAATGATATCCATATGCAAAATAATACCCTGGAATACGATACGTAATCGGTTTTGTTGAACTTATGACGAACTTGCCATGACTACAAAGCGTTCTTGGCCTTCTGTGATGCATAAATATTGTAAATTTGTTACCGATACATAAAATTTCTCGTACCTTCTTCTATCTGTTTTTGTGTTTTGTAATTATTTGTTACATAAAATTTCTTGTACCATAATATGTTAAAAAATAAATGCTAAAATTCCTTTATAATACAAGAAACAAATACATAAATGTAAACAAATAAAAATTTGAATTAAAAAATTAAAACGAAAGATTTTTTTTCCCCCTGAAAGTTTGGGCCAAAACGGGTGTACATTGTACATGGGAGTGCATTACACACGGCAAAATACGGTAATTGTAATTTTGCTAAGGCTATCTGTCATTGTAGAATACCTTTCTCTAGTAGCTGAATGGAAATCAGCTATGCATTCCATACTGAACGTGCTAGAGATAAGGACTTTTAGGCCTTGCCTTACAAAACTAGTTTTGAACAGTTGACATGAGTATTTCCCTTTCCTATTATGTTGTGTTGTCTCTTCTCACTCTGCTTTAGTCTCTATGAAGACTGTCCCTCCAAACACAAGAGAAATATGAAAAGTTCTTGGGACAGGATTACCAATCTACAGGACATTTTAATGCCATCTCTTTTTGTATTTCTGCAACTACTAAAATTCTAATCCCTGTTAAAAATGATAAACACGAAGAGCTTACTCTTAATTGAAAAAGGTGTGGAAAGTAGACTGATGATAAAATACTTGTTTTCATACAAACATGTTTTCACATTCTAAATACATGCTAGTGTTCTTTTTTCCCTTAGCTATAAGTGCCCAGTATGAACTCAGGTTTGTATGGTTTTTAATATAGATATACAGATTTTTAGTGACTTAAAAGAGGGATTCATTTCTGAAATATTTTGTATTTCATTCTTTGCCCAAGTTGTAAACAGTAAAGTACTATCATCTTTTGGAAAAAATCTTTCGTTTTAATTTTTTAATTCAAATTTTTAGTGGTCTAGGTGAGAATATGGGTTGTCATTTGGGCCACTAGTGATTCTCCAGAGAACCTGGACTAGGCATTTTTTCTCAGTATGACTGATGTTCCTCATCTATAAGGCAGTGAAAACATTACGATCGTCTTTAATTGTGTTTCCCACCAGTGTTCCTCTGTGGCAAGTAGCCCAATACAGAAGCTTGAACTGCCTATTTGTGCTAGGCAGTAAAATATGAATAGATTTGTATTTTAAAGCTAAATTTTTCACATGGATGGAGAATCCAGTTATTTTTTTTAATTAAACTTTCGTCCCTACAGGAACTCATTATCTATATCCCTCCTTCCTGATTTCTAACATGATGCATTTTAATATATTATGAACTGCGTTTACTTGCATTCCTATTGAAGACTACAGTATTACCACACAAGCCAAACCAAATTTAATGAGAAAGACTTCATAGAACACTATCGAACACACCACCAAACTCAGGCTAGGTGATGTATCCCGGCCCACTTTGATATCCTAATATAAAGAGTCTATAAAACAAAACAATACCTTTCATGTCACTGATTAATGATAACAATTTGGACCTACATGAAACCTCAAAGTGTTTTTTGAACATTCATCTTGTGCAAAATGATGAATACTAATAGTACAAGTCGGCTTTTCATTTCTGAAGTGAGTACATTCTCAGGGAAAATGGAGTAAGAACACTTTTTTCAGGCACTCCTTAATTAGGAAGAGGGAGATACCTTAGGATATAAGGACAGAACACTTTCAGTCATTCACCTACCTTGCTTCAGCATCCTAGCATGTGAAATGAGAATACTAATAGTGGACTTGCCTACTTGGATTTTTGAGTAAAATAACCTATGAGAAAGCCCTTAATATAAAAAGTTTACTATTTATACCAAGGAAATATTTTGGCATGGTAGCCACCTTAATGAAATATGGAACAAATTGTGGCATGGATAATGATTTTTAAAGCTACACCCCAACTTCAGTGTACTCCTTATTATGTATATATTTAAACTGCAGTGTCCAGTAGACCCTATTCCAGCTGTCCCAACTTCCCTGATTTCCCTCCCTGCCAAGACTAAAAGATATCGTTGCTCTACAGTTAGTTACCTGCCATGTATTTATTTGCTTGAGGAATCTCAGGTCTCCTTCAATCAAATTTACCCTCTTTTTTTTTTTTATACCTAGCTTGTGCTGGGCACAATAAGGGCAGTGGGTATATAGAGGTGAATCCAGTGGGGATCCTCCCCTCAAGAGGCTTGGTTATGAAGCCCCAACGTGTGTATGATATAAGAGATACAATATTTAGTGACAGAAGAGGACATGTTTGCAAAGGAGAGAGAAATTACTCCAAGTTAGAAAATTAAAGTGGAAGAAATGAAATCCCATTAAATGGAAGAAATCACAACTGAACAAAGACTTGTGAAAGGATAAGCAAGCTCCTGGAGCCACAGGAACCCACAGCCGTCCACATCCATCTTCCTGAGAGCTGCTCTAGACGGCTGGGAATTGTCGCAGTTCTAACCGAGGGAAGAGGGGCCCCGCCCTCTCAATCTTATTAAAAATCCCGGCAATGTTTTAGGTTCCTGGTCACCCTCTGGCTTTCTCCGTCCATTTCTTCCTTTTGATGGAGAATAGGCTGAGCCAGGCTTTCATGTGGCCACTGGTGTCAATAGTCTTGTATCCCCACTGCTGTCAGCCAAGAAGACGCGAGGTGAGACGTGCAGTGGTGGCTGAAAGGAAACTTTCAATACCTCAAAGAAAGACTTACATCTGCCAATAAGGCTTGCACAGCCATGTGGACCATTGTATGTTCCCTGGTACTCTTTTTCCACCTTGTACTGTGGAAATCATCGTTTTGGAACTAAAAGATACAGTTCAATTGCCTACGATTAGATCCCTCTCCAAATTTCTTTTGGTTCGGGCATCAAGTGAAAATATTTGAGTGAGCAAATAAGATAGTGAACAAAAGCTAGACATGGGACATTTTCGGTCACTAAACTAGGGATGAATTGATCTGGAATTCTTGCACCCGTGTTACTCTTTCCTTCCCCCCTTTCCCAACCCCAAAATTCCTTCTGAGTATTAGAGATTTTATACCAGCTCTTGGCCATTACTCAATAGGTGCAGTGCTTGAATTGTTTAGAAAATGTTTAAATGTCATCCTTTAAAATGTAAGCCTTACTCTTTGGAACTCCCTTATGAAGTAATGGAAAAATCATCTTGATAAGAAAATATCTGAGTTTTTACAGAAGAACAGAAATAAAAATGGAGGTAAGAGAGAACACTGAATTCTCAAATCATCTTTATCTTTTATCATCGGGATGGACATTGATCAATATATTCAGCTCTATGTGATTTTTTTTTCTTTTTTCTAAATCAAACAAAATGTTCTGTCGTAATATATTTCCAAATTATTTTTTGCTATTGTTATATCCCTGGAATCTAGCCTATGCATAGCACAAAGAACGCTTTTAAGAAATATTTTTCAAAGAAAAAGGAATGTATTTGTTCATCTCAAATGGGCAGTCTGTTTAACAGGCTGGTTATTTAAATTACTAAAGCTATTTGGAGCCAGTACAAAAATAAATAGGTGTCTGGGTATATAACCAAAATAATTGAAAGCAGGGTCTCAAAGGGATATTTCTACACCCAGTTCAATGCAGCATTATCTACGATAGCTAAAACATGGAAGCAACCCAAGTGTCCATGGATGGATGAATGGATAAATAAAATGTGGTCTATACATGCAATGGAATACTGTTCTGCCTTACAGAGGAAGGAAATTCTGCAGTATGCTACAACATGGATGAGCCTTGAGAACATTATACTAACTGGAATTACCCAATCACAAAAAAACGAACACTATATGATGCCACTTATATGAGGTACTTAGAGTAAGACATCAAAATCATAAAGACAAAGTATAATGGTGGTTGCCGGGGGTTGAAGGGAGGGGGAAAGAGGAGTCATTGTTTAATGGGTATAGAGCTTCAGTTTTACAAGATGAAAAGTGTTTTGTGGGGGTGGATAATGGCGATGGTTGCACAACAGTGCAGATGTACTTAATACCAGTGAACTATACACGTTAAGATGGTAATTGTTATGTGTATTTTACCATATATACATATACATGATGAGTTTTATAACCAAATTAGTTTTGTTTCTCTGATTTATATCTCCAAATATCTCTGAGCTGATGGAGGCCTGTGGATATCATGGGGAAGTACAGAATACACAGTGCCTTCTCTCTTGCATTAAGGACTAACAACAGTGCGGCTAGAGTTTAAGCGAGACTCTTACTAGTCCTGCACTTGCCCAACTTTCTTTCTGGTCTAATTTTTCCATTGTATAAAATTTCAAATTATGTGGATGTGGTCATTCAGGATCCACTTGCTGTCGCTTGTGATTGCTCTCTTTGAAAGGTATAGGTCAATTTTCAAGAAATAAAGGCTACCAATATAGTAAGACAACATTTTAAACTCAACAGTGTACCCTTTTATTTTTAGGTCTCGAAAAGGAATGGCCAAATGATCCTGTTGCAGTTCTCAGAATGATGAACTGAACTGACCCTCTCTTACTAGCATCTTGTAACATGGTACTCAGACTTTTAACTCACCTACTTTATATAACTAATAAGAGAAGGTAACAAGTGATTAGTAAATAGGTTAGCATTCGCCACAGCCTAGACAATACCAGAGACTCAGTTTCTATTTGGGGTCCTTAACTCAACGTTCCACTTTCTAAGTAGTTTTATCTTGTTGTAATTCTGAAATACAATTCCCAAGAGACATTGTTCAATTGATTTCTAAATCCCTTTGAAAGTCATTTACACAGACTTTGGTGAGCTTTGAAAGAGTTATAAAAATATGCTTTTTCTCTTATTTTTTTGAAAAGCACATTTTAGAATTCTTACAGTCTATGACAAAAATCTCTGTCCTTTTACTAACAATGGCAGCATAGATCTGAGATAATTTTACTTTTGGAGTTAAAAAAAAAATCAATATAATTTAAATGTCAGTAGGGGATTTCAATACTGGGTTCCAGTTCCTATGTGGAATTTTTAAATGAAATATGAGTGGCCACCATTTTACTCAATTAATTCTCTTTCTGTTAAGTACTTCATTTTTTTCAGTATTTATTTATATATTTTCTAGAAATTATGTAATTTAAATATGACAGCTAGCAAATGTCACGTAATTTATTAAATCTGCTTATTTGTTAACATTGTATAAATACAGGCAACAGCCTCATAAAAGAATACACAAAAGGTAACCAAGAATTAAGTTTTTTAAGTGATAGCGTCCCCTTCTTTGTGATTTGTGTTTTGTTTTTTTCATTGAAAACTATTAAAAAGGATGATGGAAGGAGAACTGACTTTGGGTGGTGAACACAAAATGTAATCTATAGATGCTGTATTACAGAATTGTACACCTGAAATCTATGTAACTTTACTAACAATTGTCACCCCAATAAACTTTAATTGAAGAAAAAAAAGAAAAAGAGAACTATTAAAAAGGAAAGTCATCCATATGCAGCCAACTTTTGAATGTAAAACAATGTCTGCCCCTCCTGTTGTGCTGCTGCCTTGTGTCCCCCACCCAGTGACCTTGTTAACAGCCCTCCGAGCCTTGGCCTGTGCTGAAACAGATATCCCTCTGCAGATACTGACACACGGGCTCTCTTTTCAGACCATGAAAACAGATTGGGCTGCACTTAACTTTTTTCCCTGGTTCTATACCTTGGATAACTTTGCAAAGCAGTACATCTATGTGCATCATTCTTTTAAAAGGCGCCTCAGTAAATGGCATCTCATTCTTTTTCATGGCTGCGTAGATTCCTAAAGGTGGAATTTCTGGGCTATTGGGTATGTACGTTTTGCCTTTGAACTAGTGAATAACAATAAGTAAAGATAAGCAACAATAAGTAAACAATAAGCAACAATAAGTGAACTTTCAATGTACATGATTTCATGCAAATTGTAGCGATCTCTTCAAATCACTTAAAAACTAAAAAGTCACTTAATGAGGGTATATTGTATGCATCTAGTTTTTTTTCATTGTTTCTTCAGAATCATTATTGGCTTTTTTTTTCCCTTCTGCTGTCCCAGAAGGCTGACCTTTACAGACTGCATAACCCAGTTTCCTTTGCCCTCTGCTTCTGCTTAGGTCCAGCTGATAGGCACTGGCAGGAAATGAAAGGAAGGAGAGAGAATCGTGTATCTCTACCTCTGCTGGGCCGTTTCCATTTTGGCTGCTTTCCTAAGGCCACAACTCTTGTAGGCCAACCCTCACCCAAGGACACAGCTCTCACCATTTTACAGTAACAGCTCCCTCCTGCCCCTTCAGACCTGAAGGCTAGAACGGTTTCCTGTAGCTGTTAGCCATTGACTGTTAGCCATTGACTGTTAGCCATTGACTGGCTCTCTTCATCCTGCCCACATCTATGTACAGAATACCTTCATTAACACTTCTGAGTAAGTCCTCTGTGTATCGCTAGGACGAAAGCTGATAAAATTATCTTCAAGAGGTGTGTCAATTAGGATTGATTACATATACCAGTCAGTTTTGGTTTCACAAACAATGACAACAGCAGCAACAATGAACAGTGACCTGAATAAGGAAAATGTTTCTTTCTCTCTAAAGGGAAAGACATTTAAAGGCCTGTATGGTGGATTCCTGCGTCAAGAACCCAGCCTCTTGTTGCACCACCTTCAGTAGGTGGCTTCCACCGCGTGGTTCAGGATGGCTGCTGAAGCTGTAGCCATCGTGCTCACATTCCACATGCCCACGTTCCAGGCGGCATGAAGGCTGTGCTCCCTCCCTTTTAAGATGACTCAGAAGTTAAAGGATACCTGGAAGTGTAGCCTTCATCCACTAGAACTTAGTCAAATGACGGTTCCCCTGTGGCAAGCGAGATGAGAAAGTGTAGTATTTCAGCACATCATGGCAGAAACTATCCTGATAATTATGAATCATAAGATAATATTTCCTTTAAAAATATAGTGAAATCCTAAAGAAACCTAGCTACGCGGCCCATCTACTCACTCAAATTTCCATTAATTCAGAAAACGATTTCATGGGATACCGCTGAGGAGCACATTCCCTTTCCCACCTCTCCAAAGGCTATTAAACAAGCTTCCTTTTCATGAAGTTAGATTAAGCAGTAGATTAAGCAGTAACAGCAGCAGCTGTGTGTGCAAACATTTCAGCCGGAGTGAGTGGCACTTAGACCCTGAGAATTCCTGATCACCGTTGCTCCTCTATTCCAGGCCAATGCTAGTCAGTTAAGAGTGGTTCTCTGACCCCGAATGTATCTCATTTAGAGCTGGCGTGACTGTTTCAGCTTGTCTGACGTCATAACGGTATGCTCTCTTGAGGTGAGGGCCCAGGGGGAAGAAGGCACCAAATAATCAGTTTAACTCTGGTGCCTAATCACCTCCTCTTCCATTTAAGTAGTTTCCACGTCTTTTTTCAACCTTTTCTTCCTTTAAAGGTAATTTTAAAAAGCCATTCATTGATCTTACATTGTAGTACATGGAAAATGCTGCATTCAATTCTAATTCTACATGTGTCAGCCAACCTTTGATCAATGATTTCTGTCTCCACCAGCAAGGACTTCCTGTCAACAAGTATTTTAATTTACTAAAGATTGATTTAACCAAGTGCATGATCTCATGTGAGTGAAGCAATAAATTTGAATATTTTCAGCCTGCTCTTGCTCCTGAAAAGCCAAGTGGTAAGGTAAATGAGGCATATTCTGGCTCTCTCCATCTGTAGGAGAAAAGGTTGAAAGGGAGTCTGCCAATTTAGCAACATCAGCTAGAAATTAGGGGCAGAAGCCCCAACTATTAATAGACGTGCATTTGTTTGTAGTGTACTTATATTTCTGGGGACCAAGTGAGCTGACAGGAAGGGGCAGGCTTCAACAAGTGACACAGATAAGAACCCCAACTCCAACATGTGAGCAATGAGTAACAATATGTAGTAGAGTATTTGTGACCCACTCTGATGGCTTTAAAACATGTCTGAAAATTATGTGATACTTCTCCCATTGAGAGGTGGGGTCTATGTCCCTTTCCTTGAATCTGGGTCAGTTTGAGTGACTTGATTGTAACCACAAGAAAGCATCAGAGGGCTGGTCCGGTGGCTCAAGTGGTTGGAGCTCCGTGCTCCTAACTCCGAAGGCTGCCGGTTCGATTCCCACATGGGCCAGTGGGCTCTCAACCACAAGGTTGCCAGTTCAATTCCTCAAGTCCCGCAAGGGAGGGTGGGCTGCACCCACTGCAACTAGCAATGGCAACTGGACCTGGAGCTGAGCTGCGCCCTCCACAACTAACACTGAAAGGACAACAACTTGAAGCTGAATGGCACCCTCCACAACTAAGATTGAAAGGACAACAACTTGACTTGGGAAAAAGTCCTGGAAGTACACACTGTTCCCCAGTAAAGTCCTGTTCCCCTTCCCCAATAAAATCTTAAGAAAAAAAGAATGCATCAGGAGCAGTACATCATAACTTCCAAGGCTTGTTCCCGAAAGGCTTATGCCTAATTCTCTTGGGAAACCCCCGGGACCCTACGCTGCCATATAAGAAGACCAACTACTGAGGACCTACCATGTAGCTACAAAACCCAGGCAATATGGAAAGTGCGTATTGGTGATCTGGCCGACAGCCCTAACAGAGGGTCTAGTCATCACCCAGCATTGAGTGAAGACACGTCCGTCCACAGACGCGCACTAGCTGAGGCCCTAGAGATTAGCCATCTTCATTTCCCTGTCAAAAAGTCTTACCCACAGACTCCCTGAGCATAATAGAATGGCTCACTTATATCACACAGTTTTGGTGGTTTGTTACACAGCAATAGTGACCAGCCCTCTTGAGTCACTGAAAAACTGGCTGAGCCACATACTGATAAACACTGATGTTTATTAGAGTTCTGCAGAAAGCTGGGTGATCACCACCGCTAGTAGAGAGGCTGAATGGCATTATGCTATGAATATGAGCTACAGAGTTAAACCTCTAGCTCCTGAGCCTCTGTTCTATGATCTTGTAAACAGAAATAGTAATCCTTATCTTGAAGAATTCCTATGTGGATTAGAGTTGATGTGTAGAAAACACTCAGCACAGTGCCTAGCAATGGACAAGAATCAATTTTTAAACAGTTAAAAATAGTAATGCTATCTGTAATTGTCTGATTTTATGTTCCCTGTCATTTCACTTAGCATGAAGCTTTCTTCTCTTGTGAGTGATCTTCTTTTATAAAGCCAACTCACCAAATACAGCTAAATTCGACAGACAAACCTATAAAAGTATTAAGAGATAAATGATAAATATAATTAGACAATGAGAGTGCCATGTAAAAATAAATACAGGGTCATTTAGCACCTTTAGCTAGAAATCAGCTTCTCTTCCAAAGCTGACTGCCATGAGTAAGATTGAATGAACTGTAATCATCAAAATGACTGAGAATTAAGAAAGAAAATTAATTCCTAAAGGAAATCACTGTGGATCTCATTAGTTCAGGAATAACCCACCTTAGGACTTTAATTAAAAATAATATTTATTCCAAATAAATGAGTGCTGGCAGGTTTCTGTAGAATCCATAATCTTGGTTATGCTAAATCTTTTCTTACATTAAGGCAGACAGCATTAATCTTATTTGAGATGCCCTCCAGTCTGACAGCCCTCAGAGAGCTGGGCGATTTCTTGCAGCAGCCTTTTTATCTTCACAAAAGAGTTATAACTCATGCAGATACCTAATGTAAAAAGGTCTAGGCAATTAGAGACATCACTCTGAGATCTACACTGGCATTTTATCATGTTAGAAAGTATCTCTGATAATGAGTTTGTTCTCAAATGGAGGCCAGTATCTCAACACTACCATCAAATTAACAGTGGTTATTATTTTATTTATTTCTACCATTCTTTGTTCCAGAAAAGTATCGAGGGTTTCATAAACATATTCATAGAATATGACCAGATAAAAAGTTCAACAAGTCAACAAAGAAAATAGGGCAAAGGAGAGAAGGAGAGTAGAAAAGGTAGGAAGAAGTTGCAAGAAATGAGGTTAATATCTGAAGTGCATACTGTAAAGTTCTATACTTGACAGCTGATTGTTGGCTTATATTTCAAGTCTTGTATCATGATTTGTTTTGAGAATTTTGTTCTGTACTTATTCTGATTATTTTTGTATAAGTGACTGATAGATGCATGCATTGGGTAGGATAGTGTACCCCCCAGAATTCATGTCCACCTGGAACCTAGAAATGTGCCCTTATTTGAAAATAGGATCCTTGCTGATGTAATCAAGTTAAAATGAGGTCATACTGAATTAGGGCCCTAAATCCGGTGACTACTGTCCTTATAAGAGAGGGAGATTTGGATTCAGAGACAGGGGAGAGGGCCATAATGACTGATGATGGAGGCAGAGATTGGGGATATAGGGACAAGCCAAGGACACCGAGGATTGTCAGCTAGGACGAGGCAAGAAAGAATTCTTCCCTAGAGCCTTCAGAGGGAGCATGACCCTGCCAACAGCCTGACTTCTAACCTCCAGAAATGTGAGAGAGTAAATTTCTGTTGCTGAAGCCACCCAGTTTGTGGTTCTGTTATGATGACAGTCTTAAGAAACTAATACAACACTTAAACATTTTTTTCTCAAGAACCTAGAATACATGCCCAGTATGAATATAAGTTTTGAAGGAGAAACTTAAATGAAGTAAAAGAAATGAAATTCTAAAAATGTTGCCTAGTAAGCATTTTGTTTAAAACCTATGGCTCTCCTATACATGCTGGCTGGTGACAAAACAAGAAGTAAACAAGTGAAAAATGTTAAGGGGAAAACAGTCTTGGAAGCATCTAATCACGTTTAGTTTAACAGATTGTTTCTATAAGGATAAATAGACTTGGTATTTTATTACATACATTATTAGAGTCTAATAATTCCAAAGCTATACAGAGTGGACAGTCTTCAATAAATAAAAAATATGAATGCAAGCATTTTAGAGCACAAGCAAGATGATTTCAGATCCACTTTAAGACTGAACAGAATTAGAAAGGTAATATAATACCTAGAACCTGATAAACGTGTGCTGAACTTTTGCAAACCAGATGAAAACATTAGTTGGTAATCTAAGTGTCCTTCACAAATGGAACCACGGCCTCGTGGTCCTGATATTTTAGGATACAGACAGCCAGTGATGAGGTGGTGACTGGTGTCCACTCACAAAGGCCTGTTAGGAGTCAGGGCACTTCTCGGCTCTCACAGCCCAGGATTCACTGTCAACACGGTTCTGAGTTGCATTCAGAAGCCAACATGTGGCTGTTCCTGGGCTCGGATAGCCTTTCATGCCATGAAAACTGAACTATCAGTAACTAGATCACAGACAAAGCCTGAGGCCAGATGCAGCCCAGTGGCCTGTTTCTGGCCTGCTCAAGTATTTTGTTTTTAATTCATTGCTAACTTTAAAAAATTGGAGATATGTGAAATACCATTTCACCAGTGGGCATGAATTTCTGCAGGGGAGGCATGTGGAGCTGAATAGCAGTTGCCCCCTTGGCTGGAGCCAGGCCTCCTCCTGTGCCCACACCTCCAGGTGTTCATGTCCATACATACAGCACAAGGGTCAGAGTGCAAGTTCTCAGGCCACACTCCTGGGCTTCACTCCAGGATGTGTGACCTGGAGCAAATGGTTTCTCTGACCCTTAGCTTCCTCTCCTGTAAAATGGGCACCATAATTGTGTCTACCTCATTAGATTATCTGGGGGAATTAAGGGTGTTAAAACATGTAAAACATTTAGAGGAGTGTCTGGCACACAGTGGAAATTCAGTAAATGCTTGTTGTTATTTTGATTATTATTAAGTCTTATCATCTTACCTATCCCACTTCTCTCACCTTTATTTCTTATGTGGCCCTTATTGGTGTTTGTGTTTTTGACTCCAGCTCTAGGTAAAGCCCCACCCTCAATGAGAGGTAGAGGAGACAGCTGGTCACCTGTGCACAGTAGGGCAGCAGGGGTTATACCTAGAGTTTTGATTAAGAGTCCAGATTCTACTGCCAGACAGCCTGGTTTCCAATCCCAACTCTTCTACTTCCTAGCAATATGTCTGTAAACGAATTACTTTACTCTCTAAAGCCCGTGTTTATTTCTGTAAAATCATAACCGTTGTGAATCAATGTGCCAAACACATAGTATGTTTTACCTTTTATTATTAAGAACACTCAGCAGACCACAGCATTCTCCTACCAATCAGCAACCCCAGGCATGGGCTGCCTCAGTTTCTCCCAGTAGGCTGCCAGGGCTGTTCAGTACTATGAGCCTTGCTGGCGGCTCTTTCCCAAGGGGGATTCTAGGTCTGAGGGAGAAATGAATTAGAAGGAACCCAGGTGTAGCTTGGAACCAGTCATTATTAACTCTCTGTTACCCCTTCATATTGTTACCCCAAAATATATGCCCCAGATAGTGTTAAAACTTGCATGCCCTTGAAATGAAACACAACTCTTCTAAAATGGAAGCAGATTTCCTCTACCAATTCAAATAATAAAGGTATCTAAGCATATGACAAAGAATGCAGGCATTACAAGTTCTTAATGTTTTCTAAAATAATTTTCTCCTTCCCTGGACAGACTTCTCAAATGATTGCCTTTGTTGTGGGACATCCACCCACAGCTTGAATTCTCTCCAAATCTTATCAAAGGCTTAAAAATAACTTTTAAAATAATGCTTTAGACAGTCACATTACACAGTTCCCGCGACAGATGACCTCAACAGTATTTCTTAAAGAATGCTTTGTACTCTTCAACTTGTTTTAGGCTCAATGATTCTAAAATTTTTCATTATTTAAAAAGAACCAACCAAGTTTTCCTTCAATACACAAAAGAAATATAGACAGTCACAAACATCAAAGTGTTGCCTCAGTAAGAAAATCCTTATAAAATTGTCTGCAGAAAACGTTTTCTGGAGCTCACTGAAAATAAAGATTTAAAAATAGCTGAATGTTAAATTAATTTTAAAAACTAATCAAGACATACACAAGAATGGTCATAGCAGCTTTAGTCTTAAAAGCAAAAAAAAAACAGTAGATGGGTAAATTACTTCTGGTAAATTCATATAATAAAATATGACAGGAATGAAAAAGAACAAACTACTACATGCAACAATTTGAATGAATTTTGTAGACATAATATTAAGCAGAAGGAGCAAATCTCAGAATACTGGTCACCTTTGCGAGATCAACTGGAAGAGAGTCTGAGGGACTATTCTGGGGTATTTTGGAATGCTTCCTAGCTTCAACTGGGTGGTGTTTACATAACTTGATTCTTATGTAAAAATGCATTGAGCTGTACACTTAAGATTACTGGACTTTACCGTATTTAAATTATACCTCAATTACAATTTGTGCAAAATAAACTCCCAGCCATGGATATACACATCCACAGAGAAAATGAATTGCAAAAGTCAACACAACTGAAAAATTCTGCTTCTTGTTCATAGTTTGGTGTGAACAAAACTCTTGTCCCTCACCTCGGTAGCAGGCCCCAAAAAGGAGAATTTAACACTGGAAAATTCCTTGTGTGAATTCAAAATTTGCTTTGAATGTTTACTTCACTGGAGGAAAAACCTACTCTAGAATGTTTTCTCAAAGAAGAGGAGTGCCATGAGCCTTTAGGACAAGACAATTCTTCATTGTTCCAGACTGTAGCCCACACTGTGAGATGCTTAGTTAGCATCCTTGGCTCCACCCTGTGGAATAAAGATGTCTCCAGGGATGAGTGTGGTTGACAACCAACTACACCTTGACATTGTCTCCTGAGGAAAAGGGAGTGTTACTTCCAGTGGAATGGGAGCCAAAATATAAAGTTCAGTTGCAGGACAATAAAATTACATCTTTTGCACATGATTTTGTGGCTGGAGCTTGGTACTCATATACTCCTGTCTAGTGGAAAGAATTCAGGCTTGGGAGTGGGGCTGCCATGGACAAGTGTGCGACGTGTAAGAGGGCACAAGTCGTATCATATACATTGTCGATTTGTCAATTTATTAAACAATTTTCCCCTTCATGAAAGTATCTTCAAAAACACCTGTTCCTAATTTGAACAAAGATGCCATAAGTGGACTAGAGGCGGCCCTGACAGGGAGTTTGAAGACCTGGGGACGCATGCTCTTACTAGATAAATAAGAGCCCTGCACCATTTCCCTGTCTTTCCTAAAGGTATAATGCAAACTTGTTAGAGAACTGGTAAGACAGCTAGCTGAAAAGAAGAAAACACTAAAAAGAAATGGAATTGCACCTTTTACAAAAAATGGATTCATGATACAACTTTAAATTTGAAAAAACACCATGGGGTTAGGACAAGGGTCCCCAAACTAAGTGCCTCAGTAATAATTTCACTCTGCCACCTAGGGCCAAATAAATACTGAATAGTTCTGTATGTTATGTAGTAAAGTCCAAACAACTTAAGTATTCATTTATTTTTTAACTTAAGTATTTATGGCTTAAGAACTCAGTAGTCTTTTAGAAAATAATGCACATAAATCAAGAGGAAAAATTTTATATCATTCTTACATAATCACACTTGCTAACGGATGTGAGCTGGTCTAGCATGGCTCAACTTCTCAAACTCTGGAAACAGATGGAACTCTGCACTTACTGTTTCCTGTTCCACATTGATTTTTGCAAAGTACTTCCTTTTCATCATAGCAACTTTGAAAAACCTAGCTTGCCAAAGATGTGACATCATCTAAAGGAATATAGCACAATCTAATATTGAAATACTTGAACTATTTCAAGCTAGTAGTTTGCACAACGTCCAACAGATGTCAAGTTTCTCTTTTTCCCTCAAAAATGTTAAATGTCCCATGGTGCCCCCTGTGAGTTTGCTGTGACCTCTCACTTCCAGACCACTTCTGTGCACAGTTCAAGACAAAGGGATTAATTAGGACAATGAAACCCTAGACACGCTGAAATTAACTGCAGTAAAGGTGTTTATAATGGCCTAACACCCATGGCTTTGCACAGTTATAATTAAGTCTGAAAGTCTAGCATTCAGAGCCTGTTTATTTCTTCTTGGGCATTTCAGATAACATCTTCAAAATCATTGGTAAAGTCTCAGGTGCTGTAACAATGGTAATTGCAGAATTAGCTGGTGAAAGAGCTGTCCACTAGAATGTTAGCTCCAAGAGGCCAGAGAGTTTTGTATCCTCAAAGTCTATAATAGTGCCTGGGATATAATTAGATCTTAATAAGCATTTGGTGAATTAATGAACGAAAGAAAAGAGGACTCACTGCCATTTTGAACTCTTGGTGTTTTTAATAGAGTTGTAGGGTTGGCTTGGTTTCATGCTTTTCTCTGTTTTCTTAACCTGATCAGTGACCTTCCAAATAAACCATAAGTTGTAGTGTGGTTATAGATTATATATGTAAAAGTACCTAGTGCACAAAAGGTGTTCAGTAAAAGGTTATTTTTTTTATAGGGAGGAAAAGTAGGGTGGTGGAAAGAATATAAACTTTGGAGTAGGACTAATCTGGATTTGAATTGGCTTTTGAATTTGAATGGACAATCACTCTCTGGGTCTTAGTTTTTATATATATATATATAAAATATTGAGATAAACATCTTAGTATACAGGGTGTTGTAAGGATTAACTGAGATAAGGTATGTAAAGCACTTATTGTAATGCCTGAAACAAGGAAGTATAAGTGGAAGGTATTATCCTAATAGGGAATTTTCACTTTACTTGGCTTATCTCATCCCTCTGAAGGCAAGTTTCAAGACATACGAATAGACTGTACATTATATACAGCAAGCACATACTACAACAGGACCTTTGCACTCGCCTGGAATGCTCTTCTGATAGATGTCCAATTCCTTCCAGTGAGTCTGCTCAAGTTCACCTTCTCAATGAGGCCTACACAGAACTCCCTTCTTATAATTGCACACCTCCATCTCCCTTACCCTGCTCAGATTTTTTTCCCCTAACACCTATCACCTTTTAACATACTACTTTCTATGTCATTTATTTTCATTCTGCCCACACAAGGATATAAACTCCAGGAAGACAGGGATTTTTGTTTGTTTGTTTGTTTTTCACCAACACCTCAATGTCTAGATTAATGCCAAACTCAGTTTGTGTAAAATTGAATTGATTTAAATAAATTCCCACTGAACTTTATACTTTTTTAGTTTGGGCCCATTATTTAGTTTGTCAGCATGTTTCTGAGAAATTACTATCGTTCATCCTCCATCTTTAAGTATGGCCGATCATCCACATTCCATGCAATCAACCCCACCAGGGAAAATCCAGGCACCCAGCCCAGTTCAATTACTAGCTCTGTGAGTCTTGGCAGTTTACTTACCCTCTCTGTGTCTTGGTTGCATCATCTATAAATGGGGGTAAAAACCATCTTTATTCCATAAAAATCTTGTGAGAATATATGAGTTAATGCACCTGAAGTGCCTACAACAGTGCCTGGCAGACATTCAATACATACTAGCTATTTTGATTGTATTTACAGACAAGTTCAGGACCATCACCCCTTTAGTCACGCTCAGGATCTGTATTCCCCTCCTGCTCAGGTATTGATCCTTTCCTGCTGATTTCTTTTATCTCCCACTTTTACCCATCAGATCTGAAATGGGTGAGGTCTCTTCAGCTTCAACTCTCCTCTTTTCTCCACATTTTTCTTTTTTTAAGCATTTGCCATTATGCCCAAGCTGCTTTTAAAAGCTCCAGGTAACTCCCTGACTAACATGTGCCACTAAATCTTTCATATTTTAACAATAGAATCTAAGCAAAATCCCCATAGGAACAAGAGGGAAAATTTTCTCACAAGTTGCTTTACTTGACTTTAATCCAGAACTATTTTAGTACTGTCACTTACTGCCAATAATTTACCCCAAAAATTGAAGTTTTTGTTTTGTTTTTCAAATGTGGCCTCCTTAATATGTTGGGTTGTACTGTTTTAAAGAGAGAATAATTTCAGGTCTTCTAAAACATTTTTTTTTTTTTGCTTTGAAACTAATTTAGAAATTTCCTAATATGTGTATGCTCCCTGAGCTTCATTCTCAGGACAGAGGAGAAGAAAATATCCTCTTCCCTGGAAGGGCAATACTATCTTGCCTTGGGCTGTGAAGTCTGCCCTACCTCGTGCCACCAGTCTCAGGAAAAGGAGGCTGCCAGAGAACTTGGCTAAAGGTGGGGAGGTAAAAGGTCCAAAGGATTAAATTTGCAGCTCCCAAAATAACCCTAGTACTCCTGCCACCTCCAAATCAGGCCCTGCACGCTTCTTCACGCTGGCAGAGTGCCAGCTCTCTAACTCTATCCCAGGAGGCCCTGTGGAGCCATGGATGGCCTTTCTCTATAGGAAAGCCTCCCAGAGAGGCTGGGAGCCCAATGAAATAAAGGTGGACATGGAAGATGTATTTTCTCCTTCGTCTTATTATTCTCTCTTTAATGTCCTCTCTTCTCTCCACTCTTCCAACTGTCTTTAGGTTCCTGGAAGGCTTCAAGGACGGTGTTTTCCAAATTCAGTAATATGATAGCCCTTCCTCTATGTCCAAATCCCACCTGCATTGTTTCTTTAAATTAGCTCCCTTTTTCACTTAAATTTTTAAAGACTAGCTATTAGTGTATAGCATTACTTTAAGACCAGTTTTACTAGCAATAAACAGAAGACTCGCGTATAAATATAATTAAAACAAAAATGTGTAGTAATGGAATTTTAGTTGGATAGGGCTGCTTGCTGCAAGCCTTGCACCCCTTAGGTTAAGGAATGCTGGAGAAGTGTGTTAAAGACATACCAGCATCAGAGTGAGACTTGCTTCTTGAAACAGAGACTGGAAAGAGGACTGAAGAGAGAGTAATTTTCTCATCTTATTTTAAAATACCATGTGTACATATAACTCAAGCATTTCCCACTTTGGGATATACTGCTTTGAGTTTTAGACTCACAGCAAATAAATTTGGTGAAATCACTGAGCACACTATTTGCTAACTTACTCAAAAACTTTTTGCACATTTTTTTCTCATTATTTGTGTACAGCTTTTGACCAACTATCGCAGAGTATTTATGATACAGGACTCTTTACTGTGGTCACAAAATGTGGTCTTTGGATACCATGTAACCTACACCTTGACCCATCCCCATTTTCCTGAAGGGACTTCGGGTTCGAGGCCAATCGTCACTTTCCCAAGGTCACACAAAACGTGCTCTAATTTTTGTGTTCTTTCAGGCCAGAGAACAAGCAATCTTGGCCCTCAAGAGGCTTCAGGAGGGTTGCCTGGCTGGCGCGAGGCCAAACCTATAGCCTCCGCTGTGTTGATCGCAGTTGCCATGGCAGCGGCGCATTGTCTCCGCCTCGTTTCGTGACGTCAGGGAGCGAGCGTCCAATGGGAAAGGAGGTAGGCGTCACGCACCGCCTTTCCTGGCGGGCCCCGCCTTCGCGGTCGAGAGAGAACCGTCGACCGTGCGGGCAAGGCAAGCTCGAGTCGAGGCCGCGGCGAGTTACATCGTTTTCCAATCTGTCTGCGTCCGCCGCGGCTCGAGAGCGAGTTGGGATGTTCGGGATGCTGAGCAACGGTTTTGAGGATGATCCCTTCTTCTCGTGAGTGTCGGCGGCCGGGAGCCCGCGAAGGCGCGGGAATTCAGGGATCGGGAGAGGAGCTATTTATATTTTAAGCGGAGAGAGCGAGTTTTAGACGGCGAGAGGGAATTCGGGTTCCAGGAGGCGGTTTGAGGGAGAGGAAGACTTGAGAGCATGAGAAGAAAGGGAGAAGACGACTTAGGGGTGTGTTGGGGGGAGGAGGGTTTGGGGGTGTAGCGTGGAACAGGAGTGTTTGGGGTGTAAGGTGAAGTGAGAAGCATTCGGGGGGGCGTGGGATGGGAAAGCAGTTGGGGACGAGGTGGAAAGAAAGAGAAGGATTTGGGGGCATGAGATGCGGAGAAGTCCGAACAACCCCCGCTTCCCCCCGCCCACACGCACCTCCGGGGTGAGAATTGCTCTTAACCTGGCCGGACTTGCGGTGCCCCCTTTGCTTTCCGCCTTGGGAATGACGCCTTCGCAGCTGCAGGGGCTTTGCAGGTGACGATTAACTGCTGTCTCGGTAACTACCGTCTCGGCGGAACTTCTGGTGTGAGTTATGCTCGCAGGACCCTTTCCACCCTGTTTCAATTACAAATGAGGGGTGAGGAGTATCTTATAGGATGACAATTCTTTGAAAAGGGATGCGGTTTTAAAACAGCATTTTCCCTAGTGTTTATGAGAGCACAACAAAGTTGTAGAATTGTGCTCTCACCTCCAAGGGCTTGGAAGTTGCCATGTGCACTGTTTGTTTTCTTTGCTTGCTTTGTTATAAAGCTAGCCTTGTTTGGGAAGGGATTCTTCTTTCTGTCAGAAATCCAGATGGGGCAGGGAAGCGGGGAGAGGGTGCATTTAACACCTCAGGTAAACAAGTACTAACCCTGTGAAGGGTTCCAGGTGAAATAATATGACGCCTTAGGAGGAAGACATCCAGAAATTGATTAATTGTTCCATTATGATCTAGTATTCTGTTTTGTTTTGTTTTGTTTTGTTTTGTTTTTAAAAAAAGTTCTTCCTTTGGCTATTATATAAAAGTAATCTAGTTGGATCCCTAAGACAGGAAGATTTGTGATATTTTTTTTGCCTTAGTGTCCTAATTTATTAGGGACCATTTTTTTAACAAGGTTAAAATGTTCACAGTTTATGACATAGATTTTTTTAAAAGGAAAATAATATATTGATTTAAATGTATCAGTACTATTTTAAAACCAAATAATATAAAAGTAATGATTGGAAGGATAATTAACACTAGAATAGATGAAATGATTAATATAGAAAAATTAAAATTATTACATTTTATTGTAAAAGTTATTCATTATAGTGAAGGTGTAGATGGACTCAGGTAAATTGATTATGCTGTTTTGTTCACTTGTTTAGGAGCTGTCGGACATTTATGATCCGTGTCATTTTAATAAATTTCAAATTTTGTATTATGATTGTTCTTTTAAAAGCCTCTGAGAGTAGGGACTAAATATATCCATAGATTAGTTGAGCTGTCCAAGTGGTTCTTATGTAATTGTGACATCAGTACAATGGGTTAAGAAGATTATGATAGACAGTTTTGGGGGTGTATTATGTCTTTGATTATATCAAAAAGAGGAATGGGCTTAACCATGAATGTATAATTCGTACTTCATTTAAAATGTCTAGCAAAAGTGTAATTTAAACTCTTGGGTGGCTCTTTCTGAGCAAAGGCAATGAACAGAGAGTCAGGGTCAGAAATAGTAACATGACAAATAGGAGGCATACATCAAAGAACACTCTTCCCTGGTGCTTAGGATGGAAAGCACCAGCAGTTACACGTCAGTGGGTCCTTCTTCAAATGTAGTTAATGTAATTAACTTTATGAAACTGATTCTTTGCTCCACAATTAACTATATAGAGAGTAAACATACTTTGGGGGGGAGGTTCAGGAGAAAAAGACTGTGAGTTCATACTTATTTCAAGTAATCTGGCCTTTTATCCCAATACCAAACAAAATGAGTATTCCTTACTTAATATAAGTCAAATATAGACTTCATAAAGGAGACAGACTTATTAAATCTACTACTGATCTTAAGGAACACAGAAGAGTTCCATGCCCACCATCTTTTATATAAATGTTGTATCTATTTCTAACACTGTATGTCTGATCATTGGGTTCCTTAGTGGCTAGTTTAATATCTGACATGTAGAAAGTATTCAGTAACTATTGTGTAGTGATAATCTGGTGTCTCATAATTAATCTGGTATTCATTGCTGAAAGTAATTATTTGCATTCAATAAATGCCATTGTTGATTCTGGCACTTTCTCATTTGAACACTACCATTATCTAAATAATCTATTAGTTCAGAATCAAGGATATCACCATAAACCTACTTTACTACTTTACTAATTATTCAAAAGTGGAGAAAAAATCCACTTCTTGGATAGAAAATTAGAATTATTAAATGATTTGAGACTGGAAAGGTACTGGGGTCAAATTGTCAAAATGCTTAAAAGATTTGAGTGAAAACAACAACTAAAATCTGTAGTTTTGAAATACAAATGTATTCGTTTTCAATGTTTACCTTCAATGTTTACCATAAAAGCACATGTTAAATGTTTCATCAGAAAATTAAAGGGAAACTTTAAAAGCAATATTTCAAAGTTTGTTATTTTACTATGTATTTGGGACATTTTTTATATTGGTATCTTACGAATACTTCAGAGCTGAAGTTATTTCAGTGAAAATTTCCTTACAGTATACCTTCATATATATACCTTCTTAAATAAATAATACTTGTAATTTGCTTAAAAACACAAAGGCTAAAAGCTGGCAATTCCTGGCATGCAGTTTTCTCTCAAGAATACTACTTTCCAGTCTCATTTGCATTTTTGCTAAAGAACAAATAGGAATATGTATATATAAGCAGGAAAATTAATTTGAAGTTAAAATGATTTTGGCATCTATCCTATACCCTAAAAGAATTGATTGTTTGGTATCAAAGTTTACATACTCATATTTCTAGTATAATCTGTAAATTTCTACTTTGTACAGAAACATGAACTTTGAATCTTCTGAGCTACAGAAATGAAATTCTGATCGTGCAAGTCTACAAAAAATAGCTATGTTACCTCTTATCAGCTATTAGATGTTAAAGACTCAGAAGCAGGTTGGCATTCTATCAGCCTTATTTTGTATCATAAACTGTTAGCATTTCCTTAAGCTACCTAACATATGGGCACCATATAAGTGATGACCAGTCTTTGGTCAAAGCACTGCGTATGTATTCATAGGATGTTGCTTTTTCCATCTCTTTGCTTTCTGCTGGAGCTAGAACTTACATAGCTATAATCTCTGTTTTAATTTTATTTTTAATTTTATTTATTTTGTATTTTGGAGGTAGTTGGAGAACACTGCTTTGACATATTCACTGACTGAGTTGGAAGTGAATGTATTCCGTGTAAAAGACAGGCACTGACTGATATTTTTTTAATTGAGAATATTATCATAGCAGGAAATTAAACAAAATTACTAGGTTAGCTTTTGTGGACAATGTTCAAGGTTACTTACATATTTGTTTTCAGACATAATGTGAGATGGGTTCTTCATCAAGACGACATAGTTTTGTGCTCATTAGTATTCTAATTCTAATCTTTTAATAAAGGTAGCTTGAGAATACTCAGCTAAAATGTCAAGTTTGGATTTTCAGGATCCCATTTCATGTTAAGACCCCTTAACAGCTACAGTGATTTTTAGCATCTAAAAATTTCTGTTCTCAGAAATATTTTAACATAGCTATTTCTTATAAATGAACTTTGCACATTTTGATATCATATTTAACAGATAAGCCTCGAACTGAGAGAATTTCTAAGGTAGACTGTTGATTTGGAGCATTTTTTTGTTCATTAGCTACAAACCATTGAGCTAAGAGCTAGGAGAACAACATGTTTATGACATAGTTGCTGTGTCAAGGAATACCATTCAGTCACATCTACTCATATCATAATGCTTAGTTCTATCAAACATTATAAATATCCACATAAAAGTAGGGGGAGGGGACCATAGTCATTCCTGTAACTCTTAATATCGATGGTTTTTGCCACACCACCATTATAAACTACTTCTAAACAATGGGAAAATAGAATTGCCTGTGGAAATGTAATTCAGTCCTCAAGTATTAATATTTCTTAGGTTTCTACTATATGCCCAGCCATGTGAACTCTATTATAAATTTGTAAAAGTTACAGCCCATGCCCTCAAGATTCTCTGACGGATGTTATATGCATTATATCTAGTGTTAAAACCTTGGATCACCTGCTGTGTTTTCTTTATGGACATACACCTCATTGAAACTAGGGATCGTTTCTTTATGATAAAGAGAACCATAACAATCTGCTGGCTAAGCTTTTGCTACCTCTATGTATGGTGGAAGGAAGGAATTTTCCTTGATGAATGGGACTGCCATGTCACTTATCTGAGACCCTTATGTAATAACTAACGGTTTTTACTTAGAAGCAAAAATATCTATATTCTCATACAGGCCAAATAAAATTGTAACCTGCCCTCCCAAAAATATATATGTTATATGTATATATACACACATATATTTTACATTTGAGAGAGTCTTAAAAATAGGAACTTATCCTGAAGTGAAACTTTACCAGCTATTAAAAAATTTTTTTTATGTTGAAATTATTCCCAAGAGACCGGAATCAATTTAAGACTTAACAATTTTTTTGTGAGGGGAGGGGGCAACAATTTGTTTTTCATAGCTTGTGATAGGTCAATAATATGGAGTAGAAAAGGTACATTTGGTACCATATGTCATGCTTGGTGTGGTTTGTGTCCGCGATCCCAAAAGAGATAGTATAGCCGTCATAATAGTATAAATAAATTTTTCCTGATTTAAATGAAAATGCATCCTCATGGAAAAACCTGAAAATTATAGAAAGCTTGGTAAAGGAAATCATGCCTCCCAAGATTTTTAGCTCTATCAATTATTTGGTGTATTTATTTCCTATTTTGCATGTATGAAATTTTTTTCCCAAAATTGGAACCAAACATTATGGTTATAAATATACTTTTTTTGCTCAACATTTATCATAAGCATTTTCTCAGTTTTTAGATTTTCTTTAAAGTGTGAATTTAGTGTCTGCAAAATACTGCGTCCTGTGGATATACAAAGAATATATTTCATATAAATCTTTAAATACATTTTCAATTATTACTTCAGGCTAATTTATGTATATGAAATGTTCAGTTCATAGGGTATGAACTTTATGAGGCCTCATCATATTTCCAGTTTATTTTCTTATAAGAATGAAACATTTATTTTCAAAAGAGAACAATATGAATACATAGAAATATATAAAAACTATTAATTCTTAACTGAGAAAACAAACTCTTATATGAGGTTAATTTAAAAAATATTAAAACCACTGTTTGCTACCACAAGAGATTTTTGGCTTTGATAAAAAAGAATTCAGGCTTGGACAAGAGAAATCTTAGTCTTATCTCCAAGCAGTTGCTATTGTGAGTAGACACATGAGTTGAACTCACTTCATGGTCCAGCTAGATTTCTTCCTGAATGGTTCAGACAGGTGCAAAGCCAGACTGTGAGCCCACTTTTGTCTTAATGCTTTTCCCAACAGGCCACCTTTTGTTCATGTCACTAAAAAAATAAAGATGTTTTTAGTATTTTCTCTACATATAAATATACCTACTCTTTTTAAATAAAGAGAAATCTGAGCAACACTTTAAATGAGCCATATTTAGTTGCTGAAATTTTAACCCAATTGTGATGCAACCAGAAAAATGAATCTCACTGAATTTTATGTTTCTATTGGAAAATAATACTTGTTTAATACTTATCCACAGTACAAAATCTAGTATTCCCTGAAGTGTCTTTCTTCATTGTAATTGAATCTCAAACACATATCTAAACTAAAGATTAACGGTTTTCTTAAGTAACTATACATTAATAAGAATGAACATTTTAATCTCCATATTTGTACCCATATTCTAAGCTCTAAATATCCAGTGAGTATAGAACTCTAAGCAAAAGGACTCTCTTTTGAATCATTCACTTTATAACTTCAGGTGGTATGAAATCCTTTAATTCCCATAGTACTATTTCTTTTTGTTCTTTAAAGATATTTTATTATTAAATATTTTAAATATATACTATAAAAGTATAACAGTATTGTGTACCCAATACTCAGAATTTCAAAATTTACACCTGCTATATCCATCTCTATTGCTGCTACAGTCTCCAAAGTGTTTTAAAAGCAAATTCCAGAATTCTTGTCATTTCATCCCTGTGTATATATCGCTGAAAAATATGGTTATATCATTACATAACCACAATACCATATTCACATCTAACAAAATTAGCCATAATTTTAATTGGCATCATCTGGCACTGAATATCATTGAGATATGAAATACTTTATAATATCGTTTTAGAGGTAAAAATTAGAAAGACATTGTTTCTTAGACAACTCACTTAGGATCTTAGAACTACTTGAAACTCGCTTCTTTAAGTAAAAAGTACAGAGACAAATACATCAAATTCTGATTTCCTTAATTTTAAAGTAACTCTTGATCTTCAGATCTTGATTTGGAAAAGCATAAAACAATTCTGTTTCTTCCCTCTAGTGCACTATAACATAAGCTGCTCATTGTGTGCCATTGACAATTTAATTTTTAAATTGTTGCAACTTCCCCATAGTGTTAGTTACCCGTAATTCCTTTAGAAGAGTGATTCCCAGACTTTTAACAGGTGGAAAATCCAGGAATAGTAGTCTGTTAAATCTTCTGTGCCTGTCACTCCTATCAATGTCAATTAATAGGTATGACAATTAAGTTCGCGAATTCATCCTAGAAAAAGTGCTACATCCCTCATTGCTGAATATCACTATGATCACCTTCGAAGTACTCCCCTTGGGAAGCTATTCACTGATGCCAGTGCCTGATCCACCCTTCAAAGCAATTTTGGAACTCTTTTTCTAGAATGGCCATCAGAGCTGTCATCGTATTATCCTTGATGTCCTGAATGTCATCAAAATGTCTTCCTTCCAATATTTCCTTTATCTTCAGGTAAAGAAAGAAGTTATTGGGTGCCAGATCAGGTGAGTAGGGAGGGTGTTCCAATATAGTTATTTGTTTACTGGCTAAAAACTCCCTCGCAGACAGTGTGCCGTGTTGGCTCACACATTGTCATGATGCAAGAGCCATGAATTGTTGGCAAAAAGTTCAGGTTGTTTTCATCTAACTTTTTCACTCAGTTTTTTTCAGCACTTCTAAATAGTAAACTTACTTAACTGTTTGTCCAGTTGGTACAAATTCATAATGAATAATGCTTCTGACATCAAAAAAGGTTAGCAACATCGTTTTGACTCTTGATGTGGACTGACGAAACTTTTTTGGTCATGGAGAATTGGCTGACTTCCACTGTGCACTGTGACACTTTGTTTCAGGGTCATATTGGTACACCCATGTTTCATCACCAGTGATAATATGACCCAAAACATCGTCTTGCCTCTCCAAAAGGTCTTGGCAAACATTCACCCTCCTTTGCTTTTGTTCATCGGTGAACTTTTTCATGACCATTTTTGCACACACCTTTCTCATGCCAAGATTTTCAGTTAAGATTTTCCTAAATGTTTCTCTATCAATGTATACTTGGTCTGTTATGTTTCTCACAGCCGACAATTTTGATGCATAATTCAACGAATTTTTGCAATGTTTTCATCAGTTCTGCTCGTTCCTGGCCGCCCTGATATCTCTTCATCAGTGACGCATTCTCTCCCCTTAGAAAAACATTTAATCCATTTGTACACTGCCATTTTCTTCATGGCATTATTCCCATAAACTTGGACTAACATGTCCCTGATCACTTCCACTCTTGCCAAGTTTAACAAGAAATTTAATGTTTGTTCGTTGCTGTAATTCAAGCTCAAACATTTTCACGACAGCACACAAAAATACGCAATAACAATAATGAACGCCACTTAGCAAGACACCGCCACACATTGAAATGAAAACAGCTGTGAGACACTGATTTATCAAGGTTATGAAACCTTACTGAGCTGTTTGTGCAGTGCCAATGAAGCGCACAGTGGCAAGTTCTCAAATTTAATTGCCAGACCTCATAAGACAAAAATCCAAAACTAAAAATCTCACAAAAATTCATGGAAAAAGACTTTATGTATATTTTTCCGCATTGTATATATAATATCTATACTTGTTTTTTTCCTTAATATGTTAGTCTGTTTTTAATTGGAAAGTATATGAAATACATGTAATATCTAAATAAACCTTCTGCTTGTGTGTCTTTAGTTTATTATATTTCCTATGTATTTATTTCAACTACATTTCTCCAGTTCATACCCAACATTCAGCTAAAGAGTCTCTTCATTCTGAGAGACTCTGTTACTAATTTGGTTAAGAATAATTTCTGGGCTTCTGTTGAAATTTTTGTGTTCTCTTACATTGAGAAGCATCCTAAACCTACACACACTGGAGTGCACTTTTATGAGTCTGCATAAAATTTGTCAGTAGTCAGGAAGGAGGCTGGAAAGCAGTGTCCTCACGTGGATTCATATAAAAAAGGACAACAGGGTTATGGCAGGAGAGCAAATAGAGAAGTAAGAGTGCTAAGAGTACACGTTAGAATTTTTTAGAATATAGTTAGTCAATGATCTGCTTTGTAAAGTGGGTTTCAATCATCCAGACCAGCAGTGGCTTTAATGCAGAGGTGATTGGAAATTATCATGTCAAACAAGTATGCAGAGGAATTGCTATTTATTTAAGTCATTCATAACTATATTTTTCTACTTAACAGTGTCCTTTAAAACAGGTGACATTACACAAGAGTAAACAGATCTGGAGACACTCTTATATAAAGTCTCCTTATTAGATTTATTTAGAGAATATTCATCTTTTAAATTTTTTGTTTTGGTGCTTTGTAATATCTTCAGATGTACTTGGGAAATGACACTGCTTTCTGAGTAGAAGACGAGATTATGATTGCTGGAACTATTGAGGCCTACCTAATTCTTAATTTTTAGTAAAACTTCACTGCTAAGATATTATTGTTTCTTAATGCAACATGGTTATCTAATTTGGTTAACCACGGTAGTTTTTTTTTTTAATCCTTTAGATAAGTTAAAAGCACCTTTCTATGATTTATGGTAGAATCAACTTAATCATTTGAAACATTCAACTTTCTATATCCAATTTTCAGAAACATTCAAGTTTAATAAGGCAATAAGATCTCAGAACACAATGTTTTAGAGTACTGTATCTGTCTTAGCATACATTTAAAATGAAGGCCTAATTAATAACAGCTGGGAAATATTAATTTTTTAAAAACATAAAACTTAGTAGCATCTTACCATGAACCAAAATTTGACAAGCTAATATAGTTTAGGGTTTACAGTGATGAAATAAATTGTCGTTATTTTTTTACAGCATTTTAGTAAGAGTTGCCACAAGGTAAACTTTATCAATATTATGAAAGAAGAGCACATTTATGCAGCCTGGACTGAATGAACATTTGCATTTGATTTGGAATTACAGAACTTTTTTCCCATTTCAATTTTCCATATTTACACATGCACTATAACACTATAAAAAATGAAAAAGACTTTTAAAATTCAGTAACCTCTAACATCTGTCAATTAATACTGTATTTTATGAAGTACCAAGGTGCTTTACTTTTTCAAAAGTGTGTTTTCAGCATGTATAATACATGCTTATGGCAAAAACTCAAAAGGTATAAAAGAGCACATGGTTAAAGACTCCCTCCTCACAACAATGTATTGAATATACTTTATTGAACTGTACATTTAAAAATGATTAAGATAGAAAGCAGTCCTAAGAGGCAAATTCATAGCAATACAGGCCTACCAACCTCAAGAAGCAAAAAAAAAAAAAAAAATCTCAAGCAATCTAACCTTATACTTAAAGGAACTAGAAAAAGAACAAGCAAAGTCCAAAGTGAGTAGAAGAAAGGAAATAATAAAGATCAGAGCAGAAATAAATGCAATAGTCTTAAAAAAAAAAAGTACAAAAGATCAGTGAAACCAAGAGCTGGTTCTCTGAAAAGGTAAACACAATTGATAAACCTTTAACCAGCTTCATCAAGAAAAAAAAGAAAGAGGATCCAAATAAAATCAGAAATGGAAAAGAAGTGACAAGTGACACCACAAAAATTTTAAAAAGGATTACAAGAAAATATTACAAACAATTATATGCCAACGAAGGACAATCTGGAAGAAATGGATAAATTCCTAGAAACATACAATCTTCCAAGACTGAGTCAAGAAGAAACAGAAAATCTGAACCGACCAACTACTACTAACAAAATTAAATCAGTAATCAAAAAACTCCCAACAAACAAAAGCCCTGGACTGATGGGTTCAAAGATGAATTTTACCAAACATTCAAAGAAGAATTAACACCTGTCCTCCTCAAACTATTCCAAAAAAATTCAAGAGGAGGGAGAGCTCTCAGCCTCATTTTATGAAGCCACTATTACTCTGATTCCAAAACCAAACAAAGACATTACAAAAAAAGAAAAGTGTAGGCCAATATAATATTTACAAAATATTAGCAAACTGAATTAAGTAATACCATAAAAAGATCACACACCATGATCAAGTGGGATTTATTCCTGGGATGGAAAGTTGGTTCAATACCTGGAGATCAATCAATGTGATACACCAGATAAACAAAATGAAAGATAAAAATCATTTGATCATATCAATAGATGCAGAAAAAGCTTTTGACAAAATCCAGCATCCATTTATGATAAAAACTCTCAGAAAAGTAGGAATGGCTATATAATAAGGGCTATACACTACACACCCACTGCTAACATCATACTCAATGGGAAAAAGCTAAACACATTCTCATTAAGATCAGGAACAAGACAAGGATGCCCACTTTCACCATTTTTATTCAACATAGCATTGGAAGTTCTAGCCACAACAATCAGACAAGAAAAGGATATGAAAGTCATCCAAATTGGAAAGGAAGAAGTAAACCTGTCATTATTCACAGATGACATCATACTATATATAGAGGACCCTACGGATTCCACCAAAAACTATTAGAACTAATAAATGAATTCAGTAAAGTAGCAGGATACAAAATTAATATTCAGAATTCAGTTGCATTTTTATACACCAATAATGAACTGTCAGAGAAATTAAGAAAACAGTCCCATTTACAATTGCATCAAAAACAAAAACCTATGAATATATTTAACCAGGGAGGTAAAAGACCTATACTTGGAAAAGTTTAAGACACTGAAGAAAGAAATTGAAGAAGATGCAAATAAATGGAAGAATATACTGTGCTCATGGATAGGAAGAATTGACATCGTTAAAAAGACCGTACTACTCAAAGCAATCCATAGATTCGATGCAATCCCTATTAAAATACCAATGGCATTTTTCACAGAACTGGAACAAATAATCTTAAAATTTATATGGAACCAGAAAAGGCCCTGAATATCCACAGCAGTCTTGAGAAAGAAGAACAAAATTGGAGGTATCATGCTTCCTGATATCAAACTATCCTACAACATAGTACTCGCATAAAAACAGATACATAGATCAATTGAACAGAATAGAGAGCCCAGAATTAAACCCATGTCTATATATGGTCAATTTATGACAGAGGAGACAAGGACATACAGTGGGGTAAAGACAGTTTACAAGTATTCAATAAATGGTATTGGGAAAACTGGATAGATATATGCCATATACAAAAATAAACTCAAAATGGATTAAAGACTTAAATGTAAGACGTGAAACCGTAAAACTCATAGTAGAAAACAGGCAGTAAACAAACTGTGAGACATTGCTCTTAGTGATATTTTTTCTGATCTATCTCTTTGGGCAAGGGAAACAAAAGAAAAACTAAACAAATGATACTACATCAGACTAAAAAGTTTTTAACAGCAAAGGAAAACATCAGTAAAACGAAATGATAGCCTACTGAATTGCAGAAGATACTTGCCAATGATACATCTGATAAGGGGTGAATAGCCAAAATTTGTAAAAATAAAAAAAACCTCATACAACTCAACACACACACACACACACACACAAACTGAAAAATGGGCAGAGAACCTAAATAGGCAGTTTTTTCAAAGAGGATATAAACATGGCCAATAGATATATGACAAGATGTTCAATGTCCCCAATCATTAGAGAAATGCAAATTAAATCTACAATGAGATATCACCTCATACCTGTCAAAATGGCTATCACTGATAAATCAACAAACAACAAGTGTTGGCAAGGATGTGGAGGAAAGGGAATCCCCATCCACTGTTGGTGGGATTGCAAATTGGTGCAGCCACTATGGAAAATGGTTTGGAGGTTCCTCAAAAAATTAAAAATAGATCTACCTTATGACCCAGCAATTCCAGTCCAGGGTATTTATCTGAAGAAATCTAAAACTTTAATTTGAAAAGATATATGCACCCCTATGTTGATTGCAGCACTATTTACAATAGCCAAGATATGGAAGCAACCTAAGTGCCCATGAACAGATGAATGAATAAAGAAAAAGTGGTGTATATATACACAATGGAATATTACTCGGCCATAAAAAAGAACATTTGTGACATGGCTGTATTTAGAGAGCATTATGCTAAGTTAAATAAGTGAGACTGAGAAAGACAAATGCCATATGATCTCACTTACATGTGGAATCTAAATAAATGAACAAACAAAAGAGAAAAAGATTCGTAGATACAGAGAACAAACTGATGTTTGCCAGAGGGGAGTGGGGGTTGGCAACTGGGTAAAAAGGTGAAGGGATTAAGAAATACAAATTGGTAGTTACAAAATAGTCATGAAGATGTAAAGTACAGCATAGAGAATATAGTCAATAATGTTGCAATAACTGCACAGTGCCAGGTGGATACTAGACTAATCGGGGGGATCACTGCATAAATTATATGAATGTCTAACCACTATCCTGTACACCTGAAACTAATATAAAATAATATTGAATGCCGACTATAACTGAAAAGTAATAAATTTAAAAGAAAAAGATTGTTTATCACAGCAAGGAGCAGTTGGTTGCATTAATGATGCAGTTTGTTAAAAGGATGTGTAGGCAGTGTTTTCCAAACTGGCCTTTCCCAAGTACCAGGGGTTCCTGGAGCTGCTGCAATGGTTGCCTGTGATGGAGGTACAGGAGACATATAGGAGGGAGAGGGGAACAGGGGACAAGTGCAGTTGAGACTGGGGGCTTCCACCCTCATTGCAACCAGTCCAGCTCCACTTCTGTTTTACATATTAGGCTTATAGGAAAACTCCCTTAAAGAATACATTCCAGAGCTAAAACAGTTTGCAAAACATTGTACAATAGCATCATGGCAAAAAGGACATGGGTTTGGGCTCAGATAGATTTATTATAGTCTTAGATCTACTTCTAAACTAGCTGTGTGACCTTAGGCAAAATACTTGATCCCTCTGTTCCTTGGTTTCCTTATCTGTAAAAGTAGAATAATAATGGATCCTACCTGACTGTTACTGTTGTGAGAATTGAGATGATACATATGAAGTACACAGAGCTCGGGGGAAGTAAAAAGCAACAGTGAAGTTTAGCTATTATAGTTGTTTAATGAGATGCAAAAATGTTCACAAAAAAATGGTTAAGATAGGGAAAGGCTTATTGACTGTACACATTATCTGTGCACTTTTCTGTATGTGCTATACTTCAAAAAATAGCTTAAGACGTGGTACATATGTATACAATGGAATATTACTCAGCCATAAGAAAAGATGAAATACTGCTATTGGCAATGACATGGATGGATCTTGGGAATATCATGCTAAGTCACATGGAAAAAGTCAAGAACCGTATGAGTTCACTCATGTGAGATATAAAACAGAAAAAGGAACAAACAAGACAAACAAAGAAAAAGCGCATAGACGCAGACAACAGTATGGTTGTTACCGGAGGAAAAGGGAGGTGGGGGAAGGGAGGTGGGGGAAGGAAGGTAGAAGAGGGTAAAGGCGTCAAATATATGATGACGGAAGGAGATTTGACTTTGGATGGTGAACGCATAATGCAATATACAGATGACGTATTATGGAATTGTACATTTGAAATCTATATAATCTTATTAACCAGTGTCACCCCAATATATTTAATAAAAAAATAAATAAGACTCCCACCTTTGGTCCTCAACTATCTAGTGACCCTCCCGGAATACAACCACTGTGATCAGTTTGCTGCATAGCCTCCTGGAAATTTTTCTATACATTTGTAAAAAAAAAATATGTGTATATATATATACACATATACATATATATACACATATGTATATATATATATGAGAATTTTTTTAATACAAATGGAGGTATACTATATATCTTGCTAATCCTTCCATATCAGTACATAAATATCAGCCTTGCCCTTTTAAAGGTGGCATAATATTCCATTTAAATTCTTTTAAAGTGCTGAAAAGTGTTTATTTGGCCCTTCCTATCCTTTTTTGTTATTGTTTTTTTGTTTGTTTTGTTTTGTTATTCTATCAGTCAAGAAACATCTGTGGGCCAGATAATTTTGGATAGAGGAGTAAGAGATATGTGTTCCCTTTCCTCAAGAAGCTTCTAACCTAGCAGAAAAGACAGACAATATTTTTCATGTTATTTTAATTTCCAGTAGTCTTTGCTTTATAAAGAGAGCTAACACAAATAGCAACATTTTAATTATTTTTAACTTAATTAATTTTTAAAAATTTCCTCTTTAATTACCAATAATGTTTAACCGATTTCTTCCCTTTAAGAGAAAGAATATAAATTAGAAAAAAATAGTGAAGAGTACGTAAAAGAAAAATGATAAAAATAGTTGGAATAGTCAGTACTACTCAGAAGTACTGGAATGAGATTAAAGCTGACAAAAATAAAACAAGTATACCTTCCCACCTACATTGGTTCAGTTGCAGAAAACAGTTTTACTCTAGCAAATTTAGGCAGAAAGAAACTTACCACACGGTATTAAATGGCGTAGAGACGGCAGCCGGTTAGGTCAGTTGGTTAGAACGCGGTGCTCTTAAAAGGTTGCCGGTTTGATCCCCACATGGGCCACTGTGAGCTGTGCCATCCACAACTAGATAGAAACAACTACTTGACTTGAAGCTGATGGGTCCTGGAAAAACACAAATAAATAAAATGTTTTAAAAATAAATAAGAAAGAGACAGAAGGAAAGGAAACGAAAGAAAGGGTTTAGAGAATTATTGTGATAGCTGAAGGAAATAGACTAGACTGAACCCTCAGGAATGACTCCCTAAGCCACATCACAGATCCAGATGACTGAGGGGCCATTTGCCACTTCTAGCATTTAGGAATTGCTGAATTGGGAAGCTGCTGCTACTGCTGCTGGCTCCAAAGCCATGGTATACCTGCTAGTACTCATACCAGCAAAATGGATTTCTCATGCCTGTCCCCCGATTCCCATAAAGCTCTAGTGATCATACACACTGAGTTCTGCTAACACTGCTACAGGAAAGCTGTGTATCTCTGTGATCATGCTTACCGACAAAGAGCAGTAATAGTTACGTACAGACTGTGTTGCATCTGTACCTCTCAATTCTCCAATAATTTCCTACAATTGGCAGAACCTTTGCTGCAGTGGAATCCAGGAAATTAAATTTTTAGCTTTGTAGCCTCTATAGGATAGAAAGGCACACTGAAAGGAGGTGAAATGGATTTAATGCCAATCTACCTTGTATAGCCTCTTCCTTTCCTTCTCCCAATCTGTATCTCCCTTTCAACCCCAAGCCTGCTCAGTAATTTCTGGCAGCAAAATGGCTTTAGCCTTTGTGTTGCTATTTTAAAGCAAATAAGTGAAAATAACTATGTGACAAGGGAAAAATTAAAGTTTGCAGTCACTATGCTCCCCACCCCCACTTACTTTTTAGGAGGATAGATTATTGCTCCGGTGGTACTCCTCTGCTGTACTTAATCTCAGAAATGGAAGAACAAAAAAAGCATAAGCTCTACAAATCTGCTGTATAACACTGTGCCTATAATCAACAATACTGTATTGTATATTAAATTTTTCTTAGGAGAGTAGATTTCATGTTAAGTGTTCTTAATCACAATAAGAAGTAAAAGAAAATTTTAAGAAGCTAGAAAAGCTAATTTGATAAGACAAAGAAAGATAAGTCTATGGGGCCTCAGATTAAAAGAGTTTTGGGAGGATGTTAAAGCAGGAGAGCTTTTCTTTCTTTTTTCTTTTCTTTTTTTTAATAAAAGCACAACTGCCAAGGTCTGAGAGACAGACAGAAAATGGACTCTCAAACACTGAACCAAACTGTAGGACTAAACACACATTCCAGCTTCTCCCTCCTAATTCAGACCTGTAAAAGTCACTTAAAATACTTTTAATCATTCCTTTTCCAACATTCATTAATTTTCTTAACTTGTTCTAAGTATGTAAATAACTGCAAACATTTGAGGAAAACTAACATGAAAAACAGAAGCTACACTAACAAAACAGAAAACTCAACATTTAAGGAATCAAAGCTAATGAAACAAAGAAGACCATAGAAAGTGCAATTAATATCTTTAGGAGACTAATTTCTAGTGTGGCCAAGAAAGCTCAGTTGTACCAACTCTCCTGCAGATAACACTGTGTGCCATAATAAAATACAAAAACAATTTTCTGGAGAAGGTACGAGAGAATGACCAAAATCAGACATGAACTGGAGGTGACTCAAAATTGAAAAAGGACCAGGGACAGAGTTTAGTGCAACCAAACCCACTGGAAGGTGAGGGGGAAAGTCTCAAAAAGGAGAGAATCGGTGAGCACCAAATATTGTGAATAAATTCTGCATCTGAGGCTTAAACCACACATGTGTGGCACAGACACACATAAAGCATTCCAGCTAAGGAAAAAAGAACTAAACTAAGATTTGAGCTGTCACTCACAAAACAGAATTTGAATTTTAAGACCAGCCAAAATAATTGACTGCTTAAAAAATAATCAATATTCCTGAATGTAAAAGATAGCTTCCATAATATAACAGCCACAATATACGGATATAATCCAAAATTACTTGACAAACAGGAAATTGTGACCCATTCTCCAGTGAAAAGATACAGATGGATCCCCAAGTGATCCACATGTTGGAATTAACAGACAAGAATTTTAAAGCAGTTACTATAATTTTGCTCAATGATATAAAGGAAAATATGCTTGCAATAAATGAAAATATGAACTATCAGTGGAGGAAGAAAAATTATAAAACAAACAACCAAATAGAAATTCTAGAACTGAAAAATACAATATTAATATTTTTAAGGAAAATGTTCACTGGATGGGCTTAAACAGTAGAATAGAGATGACGCAGGAAGGAGTGAATCTGAACATAGATTAATAAAAATCAATCTGAAAACAAAACGAAACAAAAAAAGAAACTTGGAGGTGAGAGAGAAGGAGGCATTGAAACTAGTTGAAATAATAATGGAAATTACGAAATTTGGTGAAAGATAAATTTTTAGAGTCGAGAAGCTATATGTGAACTCCTAAGGATAAAGATGAAGAAATCCGTACCACTCCATCATAGTGAAACTTCTGAAAGCCAGAGATAAAGAGAAAAATCTTGAAAACAGTTAGAGAAAAATGACACGTTGATTGAATATTAGAGAATAAAAAATTTGAATTATCTTAGGCTTCTCAGCAGAAAACAATGAAGGCCAATAGACAATGAAACATCTTTAAAGTGCTGCAAGAAAATATTCTTTATTAATAAAGGGTAAAATAAAATATTTTCAGATAAAAGAAAACTAACAATTTGTTGCAAGCATACCTGCAGAGCAAGAAATGTTAATGTTCTTTAGTGAAGAGATGATATCAGATGGCAACTTGGATATTAAGGAAAGAAGAGTGCCAAATGTTAAATATGTGGATAAATGTGAAATAGCTTAAGGAATGACATAGGATAGTGAAGTCATTTTAAAAAAAAAACCCCAATGATGCCAGAAATTAAAATTTTCATCTTAAAACAAAAAACTGAATTAAGCAGAATGTTCACAACCAAAGGTAACCTGGGAAACTGAGTCAAAGAATTTCTTCCAATATGCAGCACAAAATCTCAGAGGGTTAAAAGTTCTACAAAGAAGGAACAGCTAAAAAGAAAGGAATAATAAATACCAAAAGAAATAACTGAAGAATAATTTCTAGAACTAACGAAAGGCTGAAATCTTTCACGATTGGGAAGGGAAATTTGAGGATTGACAGGATTTTTTTCCAGTTCTACACTTGGATCCATGATAACATAATTTCAATACATTAAAAAATATATAAAGAAAAGAATCATAAAGCTTCCAAAGTGTATAAATTTCTAAGAATGAGAACCAGATTGTCATCAGTCTTCTCTTTAAACAACACTAAATAAGGAAGATAATGAAGCAATATCCTCAAAATACTGAGGGGAAATATTGTGGATTTCTATGCCCAGATCAGCCATTGTTTCAGTTTGATGTGAAATACATAAAGATATTTAGACATATGACTACTCAGTTTACTGTACTCAAATTACTAGCTGTTAGAATCCAGGAAGGAAACAGTAAGATACAAGAAGCAATGGGAATTGAGAAGTAAACCAACCATAACTTTTCTTGATGGCGGGAGATTGAACTAAAGCACTTGCCATGTCCTTTAGTTTTCCCATGGAAAAAGACTTCATCTTTTTCCTCTCTTGGAACTAGCACAGGACAGATTAAAAACCCCACTAACATCCAGCCCATTCCAGAAGTTTTGAACTTGGATGACTTGGAGAATAATAGCTGTCCCTTTAATAGAAATAGAGACATGAAGAAAAGCTGGCTAAGGAAGAAAACAGTGTTGGAAATGATAGGTTTAAAGACTGACTAGCATAGAAACAGGCAAATATTCAATAATCACTTCATCATTATTTGTAATTTATGCTCTGAATATTTCAGGAAGTATTGCGACTTCCTGGCCAACAGGAAGTTGAAAATTGGCGATAGCCCTTCTCAAGTCAGGACTCTATCCCGACTGCCTGGCATAGTGCCCTTTACATGGTGCTCAGTAAGTATTTGTGAAACAAATGGACACCATCAAAGCAAGCAGAAATTGAACTAGAGGTTCCCGATAAAATGGTTGAAGAGAATAATGGGTTAGTGTTTATTTATATGAAGTCCTTAAAACTGCCGCATTAGGGTTACTTAAAATGCTTGCTGAAAGGCTGATTACTGGGCCATCTCCAGATGTACTGGATCAAAAATCCCTGGGTGTATGTCTCAGGAATCTGTATCTTAATTTGTACCTCAAGTGATTTTTAAGCATGTTCAAGTTAAAAGAAATAGTCCATTGAAGGCAGGGGAAAGAAGACCAGATAAATGATCAAGCCCAGAGAAAATGAGGGGGCAGTGCTTTTCAACATTTTCATGTCATTCACAATTAGAAAATATTTGCAAAGCACCTTGGGTACAAGAAGGACAGACTGATGGAAGTGGGAAGGAACCAGCACCAGGAGCTTTGGCAGGTTCAGGCCCCACCTGGTTGCCCCACAGTTGAGCAGCATTTTGACTCACCAGAACTCTAGTATAGAGATGCTCTATCAAGTGCGAGAAGGAAAATGAACTATCAGAGGAGAATTTAAAGGAGAAATTTATCAGACAAGGCCCAAAACAGTGTATTGCACCCAAAGTTAGAAATGCTGCTGAGAATTCAAGGAATAGGAATGCCCTTAGGGTTTCAATAATTGAAAAGTTAAGGGAATCCTTGGAGTTTTAATGCAGAGGTGAAGGGAAGGAAAACAAAGATTTGTAAAGAAGTAGAGTGAATGAGCTACAAGGATAAAGGACAGAAGTATAAATGATTCTTGGACTATTTTAAGTGCTAAAAGAAAGGAGACAATAGCTCGTAGAGTATCAGGAAAGAGTTTTGGGAGAAGGGTAGGGAAGTGTATTAGAAGCCTTTACTTTAGGAACAGATAGTTGTTTTCATTGTCATGGATTTCATAAATTCTTATTTTTTTTTTACTTTTTCAATTACTTAGTAGTCTAAGAAAGACCTCAAAATACCCTTGAATTATAACAGGAAATAATAGTTACAAATCAGGCCATTAGTGCAGAGACAGTGCTGTCACTGGGACGGATACTTCATCAGGAGCTGATGCTTTCAGGATCTCTTTTGGCTTGTCCTGCTGTGTTTTCCCGAAAATAAGACCTCGCCAGACCATCAGCTCTAATGCGTCTTTTGGAGCAAAAATTAATATAAGACCCAGTCTTATTTTCCTATAATATAAGACTGGGTATATAATATAATGTAATATATAATATAATATATAATAATACCGGGTCTCATATTAGTTTTTGCTCCAAAAGACGCATTAGAGCTGATGGTCCGGCTAGGTCTTATTTTCGGGGAAACATGGTATTTCAGGTTTATATTCTTTATTATTGTCTTAGTCATCAGCCTTAGAAATAGTCAGCATACTAGTGCCAGGTTAACCACAGGCTGTATTTTATAACAATTTCTTCTAAGACTGTTATATGTAGACTGGTGGGAACAGTTGGAAATTGCTTTAAACAATGTGATTTTAGGAAGATATCTGTGGTAAAATAATGGCCCTGCTAAAGATGGCCAAGTCCTAATTCTTAGAATCTGTTAACAGGTTGTTTTACACGACATGAGGGAATTAAGGGTTTTAATAAGCTAACCTTAAGATAGAGTAACCTGGATTATTTAGGTGGATTCAGTTTAATCGCAACGCTCCTTTAAATGTGAGTCAGAGAGAGATTTGAAGATACTGTGCTGCTGGCTTTGAAAATGGTGGCAGGTACCACAAGCCGAGGAACACAGGAAGCCTCTAGAAGCTGGAAAAGGGAAGGAAACGTTCTCCCCTAGCAGGGGTGTCCAAACTTTTTTCAACGTTTTTCACCAAGGGCCATATGCGATAAAATACACAAAAAGCTGGGCCACTCACTCGAGGTGAAGTACGTATTGCCTCACCTGGTTTATTTAAGTAAACTAAATATATTTTTGGAATTTGCTGCGGGCCAATTAACAATGGATTGCGAGCCGCAGTTGGCCCGCGGGCCTCAGTTTGGACATCCCTGCACTAGAGCCTCCAGAAGAACACATCCCTGCCGACACCTTGATTCTAGCACAGAGATACCCATTCTGGGTTTCTGACCTCCAGAATTGTAAGAAAATTACTTTGTGTTAAGTCACTAAATTTGTAGTCATTTGTTATGAAGCAATAGTAAACTAATACAGTGTCCAAGTTTTCTAATCTTTACTTTAAAACATATGAGTCTCACTTCTCTGTTAGACTGTAAATTCCTCCAGACCAGTAATCAACCTTTGTGCTTGACACACAGTATACATAATAAATGTTTGTTGGAATTAAACCTTCCTGTATGTTAAATTGTCTCCACCCTTTCTTGGGAGAGTCATTTATCATTCTTAAGTAAGTCTCCACTCACCTGGGTGTATGCTACATACATAGAGAAGCATTGCAATCAATAGCTGGAGTTGTGAACTTCTTAGTGACTCTTGATTGGGTGGGTGTGATGTGCTCATTTAAACCAAAGTTGATTTTTTTTCTGGCCCAAGTGTTTTAATGCATGAGACTTGTGTCTTCTGATCAAGAGTTCCATGGATTTCTTGTGCCTCGGTTTCTGCTGCTCTGGTGTAAGACTATTTGAGAAACCCCACCCTCAATCGAGGTTTGTTTTATGAAATAGACTCTTTAATTCATACCATCCCAAACATAGTCTCAAAATTTGGTGAAAATCTATTTAAAAAAAAAAAAAAAACATTTTCTTATGATGCAGAAAACAGACCTATAGACAAACTACTTGTTTTTATAGATTTGTATTCATTTCCCTCCCAGTCTTTAAATGAAGCCAACAAAATTAAAGACTTAGAATGAGAAGAGTTTTAAATGTGTTAAGCACTGCTGCTTGGGATGTAGCCTCTATTAGTTATCGATTGCAGCTTAATTTAGCAGCTTAAAACAACAAACATTTAGGGCCGGCCCGGTGGCTCAGGCGGTTAGAGCTCCATGCTCCTAACTCCGAAGGCTGCCGGTTCGATTCCCACTTGGGCCAGTGGGCTCTCAACCACAAGGTTGCCAGTTGGACTCCCGCAATGGATGGTGGGCTCCGCCCCCTGCAACTAAGATTGAACACGGCACCTTGAGTTGAGCTGCCGCTGCCTGGATGGTTCAGTTGGTTGGAGTGCATCCTCTCAACCACAAGGTTGCCGGTTCAACTCCCGCAATGGATGGTGGGCTGCGCCCCCTGCAACTAGAAACGGCAACTGGACCTGGAGCTGAGCTGCGCCCTCCACAACTAAGAGTGAAAGGACAACAACTTGACTTGGAAAAAAGTCCTGGAAGTACACACTGTTCCCCCAATAAAGTCCTGTTCCCCTTCCCCAATAAAATCTTAAAAACAAAACAAAAAAAAAAACACAATAACAAACATTTATTATGTCATAATTTTGGTTGGTTAGGAATCCAGACTGAGCTTAGCTGGGTGGTTCTGACTCAGGGCCTCTTAGGAGCCTGCAATCAAGTTGTGAGTGAAGGCTGTGATCATCTCAAGGCTTGACTGATGGAGAATATACTTCTAAGTTCTTTCACATGGCTGTTGGCTGGTCTCAAAAATCTGCTGCTAAGCTCACTCGTGTGGGCCTTTCCACAAGGTCTGTCTCACAATGTGGCAGCTGCTTTGCGCAGAGCAAGCCATTATGCTGAGATAACTCCCAAGGAAAAGGCACAAACTTTTTAAAAACCTAATTTTGGAATTGGTGTCCCATCACTATTAGAAACGAGCCAGTAAGTCCAGCTCATACTCAGGGGGAGGGGATTACATGAAGGCATTACCAGGTAGTGGAGATCATTGGGGGCCACCTTAGAAGCCACCTACCACACATAGAAATTAGTGAGCTCATTAGTCTACCAGAGACTAGATAAGTTTATAATATTCCTCACTGAAATTAGGTTCAATAATATCAGAAATTTTGTAAAAAAAAACAAACAAGAAAAACCCACTACAAATAAATTTCCCATATTAGAAGATATAAAATAAAAATGGAAGACTTTTAACTTTCAGACAGGAAATTCAGAAGGCATATTAGAATAATCAACACAATTTACTGTTTTCTCATACTCCCTTCAGATTGTCCACTTCTCACTTCCTATTCCAATTCTTCCCTTCACTTTTCAAATTCTACTTATTCTAATAATCAAAAATAATCAAAAGCAGCTTATAGGGATGTAAAATGTTATAAGAATTGGAATTTAAAATGAAAGGAAAGACAAAAAACTAAGAAGTAAAACTACTACACAAAGATCATAGCCTGGTGAAAACTGAAGACCTAACAAAGATTCATGGCTATGTGGCTGAATAAGTAGATATTATGAAAATGAAAAGGTGAGTCCAAGACAGGGAAAAAATACTTAAGAGACATATATCTGATTAAAGTCTAGAATATAGAAAGAACTCTTGTAACTCCATAATAATGAGACAAGCAACCTGGTTTTTAAAATTTTGAACAAGTGTTTTATCAAAGAAGACATATTAATGCCAAATAATACAAAATAAAACCCCAGTGAGATATTACACCACCACTCAAATGGCTAAAATTAGACTGACACTACCAAGTGTCAGCAAGAATGTAGCACAACGAGTTCTCAGTTCACATTTTTTAATAAATTTAAACACTCTCTTAGCATACAGCCTAGCAACCGCACTCCTAGGTATTTTACTAAAGAGAAATGCAACTATGTATAAACAAAGACCAATGCATTAATAGAAGCGTTATTCTTGATAGCCAAAAACTAGAAACAATTTTGTTATTATCATATACATACAATGGACCTAGCAATAAAAATGAATGAACCACTGATAGATAGAAACAACATAGATGAATCACAGAGGCCCCTGTAGACAGCATAATATATGGTTCCATTGTGTGAAATTCTGAAAAAGGCAAAACTGTAATGAAAGAAAGCCTATCAGCGGTAACTAGCATTAGAAGGAGGTAAGCAAAGGGGCAAAAAGGAACTTTTTGGGGTGATGGAAATGTTATGCATCTTAATTATTGTGGTTATGATTATATATGTTTTTCAGTATTCAAAGTACAATTAAAATGGATAACTTTCATTGTATGTAAATTATACCTCAACACAGCTGAATTAAAACAAAGCAAAAAAAAAAACTTCTTCATACACACAAACCCAGTTGAGTGGTTTGCTAATCAATTACACTTGAAGTTTGTTTTTTTTTAACCTCCAAGGTAACATATGAATAAATCTGAGCTCCCTTGGGGTAGGTTTATTTACACAACCACTGCAGAATTCAAAAGAAAACTCTTTCTGCCTGGGACTGCTAAAGGAAGACAATTTTTGAGCTTCCTCATGATGACATCAGAAGATTGGAATGTAGAATTAGAAGCTGGAAGGGTGACCGAAGGAGGAGGAAACTGAGATGGAGAAGTCTGAAAGGAGGGCAGACCACTGGAGGGCTCCGAGGGACCTCAGGGAAGAATGAGGTTGCCTTGGTAATGTGAGCTCCAGTAGTGATGCGTCTTAAGTTTTGGAATAAGCGATTGACCAATGAGTGAGTCAGCGACTTTCCAACTGAAGTGAACTTGAGAAATCACTGTGATAAGGCAATACAATTTTAATGTCTTGAATAGGAAATGAAATGGTGTGAATGGGATAATGTAAGATTATGAGCACTGATATTCATACAGCACATAGAATAGGGCTTGGAACATAATTACTGTTGTATGTCTTTTTTATGTAAAATACATGTTTTTTTCCTAAGAGAGACATTTACTAATAAAATAATAGGGAGTGGCATTCATACACGAGTTAAGAAGAGAAGGTAAGGGAAATTGAAATTTAAATATTTTATGGGCCAGATACTGTGCTTTATGCTTTCAGATTAAATGATTTAATCTCAACAGTGATATGCGATATTATCCTCACTTTACAGCTGTAGAAACTTAGACTCAGAAAGAGAGGCTTGGGTTCTAATTAATTCAGGTATAGCAAACACAGAAGGTGCCTCAAAGGTTGGTGAAGTGATTACTTGAGTTAAGACCAAGTAGTCGTGCATCAGTGGTGCATGTCCACAAACCATTCCGAACTAGTGAATTCCATCGGGAGGTTGAGGGGACAGAATTCTGCATTTCTAACCTCACTAGTTGGGTGGTAATTTCAAAAAAGTTTGAGAACCTCTGTCTTAAGACTTGGAAAATATTTTTACTTTGTGGTGATTTTTAGTATTCAGAGTTAGAAATAAAAGTTAGACTCATAGAGATGATCTGTAGCTTTGTCTATTAAAATAACTTATCTTCAGTGTTCATAACATAGCTATAGTTCTCAATGCATATTTTATAAAGAAGAGTTAAAAAAATAAGGCAACATTCTTTATTAGTCTTCACTGGAATTTATATTGTTGACTGCTCGAGGTGGCCCTGGTAGCATTATTTTTGTTTTTGTTTTTGTTTTTTTTGCCATTTCCCTTAGTGCTAGTTTATGCTTGCTACCTGAGTTGTGTTACTTTGTGTTTTTATCATTTTTATTCAGTAAGAGATAAAGGTGTATCATTATTATACACAAATACACAAGTGAATTATAGTGGATAACAAATAGAACAGTTTTTTTATTCATGAATAGTGGGTCTTTGTGAGATAGTTCTGTTGACTATAAATTGTATTCATGAAAACTGGGTCTTTATGAGATAATTCTATTCTTCTAAAATCTTCTTTTATCTCTTTAACAAGCATATTAGCTCAATAATTCTTTGTAGTATTTAGCTGCTTATTATTTAAATTCCAACACTTACTCTTACATGATTATATGTATTTCAACAGTGATTCTTTTGTTGCACACCGAGAAAGTATGCGACAGATGATGAGAAGTTTTTCTGAACCTTTTGGAAGAGACTTGCTCAGCATCTCTGATAGTAGAGGAAGAGCTCATAATCATACAGGACATGATGATGGCGAAAATTCCTTGACTGTAAGTTCTTTATTTTAAAGTTAGTGAGAAGGTCCTGTGGAAACGTGAAGAAAAGTATTACAGAAGACTATGTCTATCATGATATGATATGACTAATTCTTATAGAAATAACTATTCTGTAAGGGAAGGGCCTGTTGGAAACCCAAATCCTTTAACACTGAATTGTTAGCTGTATAGAATTCCACTATGATACCAAAACTTTGAGGGCCATAGGGTTATATATTATATGCCACACTTAAAGCGTTGTTTTATATATATATATATATATATATATATATATATATATATATATATATATATATATATATGTGGTTTCTTGAATTGCCTCCCATGTCTTAAATTAGAACAGGCAAAGAAATATGCTTCCTCTGCCATACAACACTTTTTTTTCCATTTTAAAATAGCAGCCAATGCTATAGGACAATACTTTATTGGACAAGAACAAAATAATCTTCTGTATCTTCAAAACTCAGATTAACTTTTAACTGTATTCAAAAGCCTTGCATAACTGCAATATATTTCCATAACTCTTGTCTGAGAGCAAAGCTAGAAGGTTACATACTCAATTCAAAAAAAACAACCCTCAGGATATTTATATATCTTAACTATTTTCTGTTTATTTTATTTCTGTTGCTTTTTTCAGCCTCAGGAATGGCAGTTCTAGAATAACAAATCCACAGGAGTTTCTATAAAGATGAATCTCTGCAATTGAAATGTATATATTTGGAACTCAGTAAACATTGAATTGGTCAATTGGGAAACTGCAGAAAAACATTCTCATATTTTCTGTTTCCAATCATCTTAAATAGAGTAAAATATTTTAAATACTCCAAAGAATTTTGATGTGTAGAATTGCATTTGCCATTTAAATGAAAGTAATCTTCATATTATTTTTCATATAGATATTATTCCAATATATATTATTCACATTCCAATTAGCTTTATTTGAATTAGTGAATAGTGGTCTCATTTATTCATATATATGGACATATATTACTTTTAGGGCTATCAGTTTCCATTAAAGTCTAAAATTAAGATCAAAGGAAGAATTATCAAAGAGGGCAGAAAAATCAAATATGGCATCTGAAATTTTGTCTTTCACATCAGCATTGAAATATTTCATGTATCTGCTATAATCACAGCATGGAAAGAGTTGGGCTATATATAATGCTTTGTATTCATGTGCATAAATGAGCTACTTGTAGCTTTTGCGAAAGAAGCAAGAAGTGACAGTTTAATTCACTTACAAGTATAGAAAGGAGCCTGTTGATAATTCAGTTGTGAAGTTGTTATTCAGGAGGCCCATCCACATCAGCTATAACTACTGGTCATTCACTGGAAGTAGAACCAAGTATTTCTTTCCTGGGCACTTGTGCTGAAAATATCTGAATGTTTAATGAGCTGGAATGAGAAATATATAACCAAATAAAGGTAAATTTCTGTGAAACTACAGTTTGTAACATTCATAATTTAGAACTATTTTCATTTTAGCTTGTTGCATATTTACCTTGCCATTGTGGCTTTTAATCAAGTTTTTGAGAACAACAAGAAAAACACAGATGAAGTAATATGTTTGCATAAATGTGGTGATTGAATAAGGCAAGTCAAATAGGAAAACAATTCTGAGTATAAAGGAAGGCCAAGACCAACATTTGAATGAGAAATTAAAATAGTTGCTACCTTATCCAATTTGTGGTGGCGTAAACTAACTTTTGACTAAGATTATGAATCACTTATTAGTGTCTGCTAAAGTCTGTAGCCAGCATTAACCAATAGAACTTTCTAGATCATAGAAATGTTCTAAATCTGCCTTGTCCAGTGTGGTAACCACTAGCCACATATGGCTCTCGAGCACTTGACGTGTACCTGGTGCTGTTGAGGAACTGAATTTTTAATTGTAATGATTTTACATTTAATTTCAAATAGCCACATGTGGCTAGTGGCTACCTCAGGGGGGACACGATAGACATTCAAATAGACTCCAAAGCGTTTAACTTTTTTTTAACCAATGCTGAGTAAAGAGCACTAATCACCTATATCTGAACCTGTCATCTTATTTCTCATTTAATAATAATCTCTTTAAGCATTTTTCTCAAGAAAAACAGTAGTACTCATCTACCTATTAAATAACAGTAAATGGTAATTATCAGATTTAGACCAACCCATTTCATAAAACCTTGAGTTTCATAGCTTTTTAGATAGTAAATATGCTAGGTAATATTTACTTGCCTCTCACATCTAAAATCAAATAGTATATATTTTTCTTTAATTATTCTATTGTATCAACTATCTTAGAAAGGTAATGCTGATGTTTTTGTTTTGTTTTGTTTTGTTTTGTTTTCTCAAACTGTGAAAACCCTTTGCCAACCAAGAGTTTTAAGCATTGTCCTAGGGCAGTTGAAGAGCAGTAGTGGCTTTTTAAATGTAGGAATTTCATCCAGTTGCAGCACCTTTCCAAAGAGCATTCAGCATAAGTCTCTTAGTCAAAACTCTGTTTTTCTGTACTTTTATAATTTATACTGGTGAGATCTGGCTCTCCTTTTTCCCCTATGGTGTGATAACATTTGACACATTTATGTCTAAGTATGAAAAACTTATGTAATAGCAAAAATTAATTAATTAATTAAAATAAAACAAATAAACCACAATACTAGCAACAAAAGATCTCGATCCCAACCTGACTTTTCTAAGTCAGTATTTTATAACTGGAAGTGAAGGTAGGAACAAAAATTCAGAAGATGTGAAGAGTGCTGCAAAGTTCGAAAGAGCACTGCCAAGAAAATGATAGGCTTTTTGAGCATGCTAGCTGTCTTAGTCCTTTTGAACTTTTAATAATAATTTATACAAAGCTTCTTTATCTTTTCGTGAAGTTATGTTTTAAAATGAGTGTTTTGATTAAACAGTGAGCTATTATGCTGATGCTTCTAAGCATAGTGGATGAAAATCTATTATTTCAAATGAACACCTTCATCCTTTTTTTCTTCATTTTTGGCCCATTCTTGACATTTGTTATCTTTATCAGCCATATTATGAGGGAAATCAGAGACTACTACAAAAGTAGAAGCATCAGCTATGCCCTTTTCTTGTGTTTGATTATTAGCATTTTCTTCAGTTCATGTTGTCTTTATGGGGCTATTTTCAAATAATTTGTCCATTTGGAAAAACTGTTTTATTTAAAACTACATAATTTAATCTTTAAATTTATTGAATTAGGCAATGTATAATTCAATATGTGACATGAGCATCTGACATTTAGATTGAATGATGGTGCCAGAGTCACTAAAAAGAAAAAGAAGAATTTTATTTGTGCGTCCAATACACTTTGGAGATTACTGTTCTAGATATACAGTATGAGTATATATCACATCTCATATATAATTTTTAATGTAAGCACACAGTTTTAATCTATTTTTCAACATAATTTACATAGGCAGACAATCACTGAATGATAAAAACATATATACTTTTTACCTAGAAATTCAAAATTTATTTTCAACATTTGAAACCTCTAAGTAATGGAAGTTTTTAATTTGTGTGTCAAAAAATTTACTTTTATTCATCTGTATCCATTGAAGAGTATAATTTATGAACTATTAATCATGACTATTATACTTAACATTGGTTTGCCTATCAAAGACTCTAAATATTTTTAAATCTGGGTGTGATCCTTTCTGAAGTCTATATTTTTTTATTCCAATAAGTTAGTTCTTAGGAGGTATTTATTAGTTTTTTGTCCACTATCTCTATAATCTTTTGAAATTTTATTAATGTAGATAAATTTTTATTTTTTAATCAGTTACAGGCAAGATTAACTGATCTTTTAAAAATACGGAATAGCTGAGCAAAGGAAAGATGATATAATCTTAATCATTGTACATTATGTTTTAATTAATTTTGGTGTGAATTTGCATTTCCTTTGAGAAATGTTTGTCTTAAGCCATAGCAAATACTTATTATTTCAACTACCTTTAGTAAATACTAGACTAGTCATATTTAAAAGTGATATATGGCCTCCTATTTGCCGGCCAGGCTCCTGTCAGACTCTACAGTGAATATTAAGCAGATAATTTAAAAAATATATGTTGAGTTCTTTTTTATTAAAAGGTTCTGTAATTTTGTTAGCTCTGAACCATAGGAATATATAGTGCATTGTTTCTCTTTCAGGGATTATCATGTAATAAATATCATAACCAAAGTTAATTGGATTTTTTTTTCTAGGCAATGAGTTCCCTTGTGCCTTTTGGCAGTTTTGGTGCTATGGTTCGTATGAGACACAAATCATTTTAGCAATATTTTGTGACAAATATTTATTTTTCATTAACTCATGCAAACTGAGTTGGCATGCAGTCTCACTTTTATAATGACTTTTTAGTATTTGTACTGAATTTTTTTTAAAAAGCCTGTTTCATTTGTTCAATTTATCTTAGACTGTTTAGGCATGTGTTTTCTGAAGTAAGTCATATCAACATATGTAAAATCAGTCTTCAAAAAGATAAACTACATTTTAATAGATGAATATTCACTTGATTTGCAAAAGGGATCCCCGTAGTTGTGACTGAGAGTTGGAAACTTCCACATGCTTATGATGACTTTCCAAAAGGTTAAAAAGCACCAAACTGTAAATAGACAAGCAACATTTGGAAAAGCTCAGGTTGGCTGCTTTCTCGAGGTCTCTATTGCCAGTTTGTTCATGGCTGCTTTTCCTTTCCTACATCCAAGTATACCTACTCTGCACCCCTGTTTCTTTGGGCTTGGATCCTCTTTTCTGTGATGCTAGTTTCTAATACACTTAAAGGTAGTCTGAGGAGTAGCAGAGAATATCATGGCTTTGGAACATTTCCCGTGGATGCATCGACACTCTCATGAAAAAGTTTCTTTTTATTCTCTTGTGCCAGGATTCAATCATTTGTCTCCTTAAAGTTTGACCTATAACATTTGTCCTTCCTGGCCAGAGTTTTTAGTGGGACAGATGACGAAGAAACAAAGCAGTTGCAGCATGGAGTTATCGGTTAAAAGGCTAGGAAGTTGGGCATGTTGTGGGAGCACAAGCAGAAAACGGCCTGTAACCCAGACCTTTTGGGGTAATGGGGTAGAGGTCCATCGGACAAGACTTCCCCAACCTTGAGGATAATAGGAGTTAGCCAGCAGAAGCAGGAAGGGGAGAAGAAGAGCGTTCAACACCGAGGAAGCGGCAAGTACCGAGACCTGGAAGCTAGGGAGCAAAAGGCGCTTAAGGTCACTTGTCCCCAAGTATGAGTTGGAGAGCAGATACAGATGAGGATGGAGAGGGAAGCAAGGACTTCTTTCAGCCCTTCTGAGGGCGGTGGGCCTTTATCATAAGAGCAGGGGAAGAAGTGGATGAATTTTCATTAAAATAGTAATAGAGTCAGGTTCTCCCTTTTGGGAGCTCGTGTGCCCGCAGCAGGGGGAGAGATTAGAAGGGACCATAGTGGAGGCAGGGAGGCCAAGAGGCTGTTGGGAGGAGTTTCATGGATGCTCCTGCTCGGTGATGGCTTTGGTGGGAAAGAGAAGTCATCTCATTTGAGAGACAGTTATAGAGGTGAATAGATAGAACTAGGTGATTGACTGCGTTGAAGGAGCGATAGAGAAAGAGGAGGAAAGTATTACACCCATTTTTCTGGCATGAGGAATTAGGTAGATGGGAATGCCACTGGGCTAAGGAACAGAGCAGAGATGCAGTGTAGATACGAGGGCAGGGATGGTCAAGAGGATCATTTCAGTTTGGGGTGTTTTGTATTTGAGGTGTTTCCGTGTTGCCCAGGTGGTAAGTAGTTTATCTGGTAAATAACTAGACATACGGGTTTGAGCTGAGCTAGAGAAAATTTGTTCATTCACTCAGCAAATATTTATTGAGCCCTCCTATGTGCCAGGAATTATTTTTTTAAAGTATTGGGAGAATAGTAGTGAAAAAGACACAGAAGATAGCCCTACCTTCACAGAGATTCTTTTTTTAGAGTGGGAGACAGTAAACAACAGAACAATCAGATAGTCCGAGTACTTGAAAGTTCGCTGAAGGAGATGACGCAGGGTAGTGATATAGTGGAAGGTAATGGCAGGTGGAGGGCAAAGCAGAGACTGGTTTAGATAGGTGGCCTTACTAAGGAGGTGATACGTGAATGATGAAAAGAAAGTACTTATGCTAAGAGTTAGGGGGAAACATTCGAGGCAGAGAGAGCAGCGTTGTGCCAAGGTCCTGAAGGCCTTAAGAGCCCACTGGGATTAGCTGTCATTTGTATCCCCACTTTCTGCCAGTCCAGGGTGTTGGGCCACCCCACGGCAAGTACAGGTACACAGTTTAATGGCTGATTTGACAGTGAATTGAGAATAGGGCAGAATATACCCAAACATCTGATCTTTTCCTCCTCTTCCTCATCTTCCTTGGGCTAGCCCCCTTCCACCTCTCATGAACTGTGTGTCTTATACAGCCCTGATTTTCAACATAGTGTTGAAACAAAATATTCAGAATAGTTCTTGAATCTCTGAAATGCAGATAATTCTATAGCAGTCCTTTGTGTACCCAAAGATATGTCAGTGTCTCCTAAATGTAACTTTGTGTTTCCTACTGTGTTAAGTGTGCGTTCCAACCATTAACCAAATTACGGGAATTTGGTTTTCCCATCTATTTCCCATTGTTATTAGCAATAAAACCCAACAGAAGGCAGAAACATAAACAAATCTTCGATAATTCTTTATTGAGTCCCTGCTCTGGCACACAGCAAAACAATCTCCAGAAGGGCTGAAATATCAGCAGTGAACCACAGTGCCTTACAGGACTCAAAAGACTCCTCTTGCCTGCATTCCTGGAACCAAACATTCTCTCTGTTTTATAATAGTAGACAATGCATTGAGTGCTTCGCTTTGTAATTTCTGGTGAGTGTTCCAATGATGAAACCTAAAATCAATAGCAGATTTTTCTAGAGCAGAGTTTCTCAGCCTCAACACTACTGACATGTGGGGCCAGTTGTTCTTGGGGTCTGCCCTAAACGCTCTGCAGGGCGTTTAGCAGTATCCCTGGCTTCTATACATTACATGCTAGTTGTACACCTTCCTCACTTGTGACAAACAAGAATGACTGTCCCCCCTGGATATCCACCCCTCCGGGAGTCACAATCGCTCTTGGTTGAGAAACCACTGTTCTAGAGGAATTCTTAACTGTTCTCCCAAAGGAGCATACCTCATGTTTCAAAGGTACGCCCGACTGAGCCTTCAATGGTAGGCAACAAATTCAAGGCCTATTAGTAGAGTGAATTAACCTTTATCTCTTGGACCTTACCGTGAAAAGGAGGGCTGGCTCAGTCAGTCAAGTGGTGCTTGTGGAGGTATCATGCTGGTATCTTGCGCCCAAGTTTTATTTATTTGTGTGGTGGGGGACTAAGAGAGGGAAAAAAGAAAGATTTGAAGACTAGACTATGCTAGTGTTGTCCCAGCCCAGAATACACCACACAGTATTTAAATATTAACCAAATTATGTTTTGAGAAAATTGACTAATGATATGTGTCTTTATGTTCTTGCATGTATATATGTATATATGTGTGTGTATATATATGTGTGTGCATATACACACACATGAATGTATGCATGTATTTATAGTGTTACAGCTCCTTAATCATTTATGTGTTGGCTGTTTGGGATTGGTGTATACTTCAATTTTTTCTTTAACAAATCTCTTTCACTGTATAGTCCTTAAATTATCTTCACCTGGTCCATTACTGCATGAGATCCCTGTAGAAATCTGTAGAATTTCTACTGTAGAAATCGAGAAAAAAATTTTCAGCTGTTTTGGAAAAGGCTTCTTTTGTGTTGTACTTATAGTTAATAACCTACTTTCTAATATCTTGTAGCGTGCAGATGTCACCCCTTTTCAGGCAATGGACCGAATGATGTTAAATATGAGAAACAGTATGCAAGAATTACAAAGAAACTTTGTAAGTACTAAATATTTGATGAGAACGTTGTTTTCAGTTATTGGTATCCTATGCTATAGTGGCTTTCAAACTTTTTTTTTTTTAGCCACAGTCCACAGTGATTGAAAAATATATCTTACATCATGATCCAGTACACAATACTTGCATATTGTATAAATACACCTGAAACAAAGTTTCATGAGAAAATGATCATACTATATTTAGTGTGCTGATATTTTCAGTTTTATTTCACATTTTAAAAATGCTGGTCACAACCCACCAAATTGATTTCACAAGCTTTAAGTTTGAAAAAATAGCATTAATTAACTTTCAAAATTACAAAAATTGAACCTCTGAAACATTTGTTCTGCTGAAGGTCACTATTGTAAATGAACATTTTATATAAATTTATATATTTTTATTATTTTATAACTTGCCACTTAAAAGGAATTGTATCATCTAAGAAATTAAGTTTTTGTGTTTTAAAAAAAACTCTGAAAATAGAAATTTCAGGAATGATGTTTAGACACTGGATTGCGTAGATCCATACTGTCCAAATACTAGTACTAATTCAGTTATTTTTCTACTCATAATATTAACATCAAAACAATAACTTGATTTGAGATGAAGAAGACCGTATTATTTTAGTCATCCAGTTTGGAATGTAAGGATCATTTCGTAATGATTTTGGTAGTGTAGCAATCTGGTACCCATAGGAGGTATAAAACTTCCTGGCGTATGGCTAATTGGCTCAACACTGGCAAAATTGCATACAAGTGTCAGCCACTGACTATAATAGGACCACGGCATCTGTATTTAAATTGAAGCCATAAGTCTTTGATCCCCAAAACTTAAGGATCCTTGAGTGTTATTCCTCACAAGGATAGTTGGAATTGGTGCCTAAAATGGAAGGAACATTAGACCTTCATGAGGGTGCCATTTGGATACACCACACTGATAGTGTAGTATCCTTAGTAAGACTTCTGGCTAATGTTGTGAATCCTGTGACATTAATTCTTCATATTTGACTAAACTCTCAGTATTTACAATTTATATTTACCTCCAGAGTCATCTTTCAGTGGATCCAAATGCACATTCATTTAGTTCTTCCTCAGTTATGACTTATTCCAAAGTAGGAGATGAACCACCAAAGGTTTTCCAGGCCTCCACTCAAACCCGTCGGGCTCCAGGAGGAGTAAGTATTTTCTAAGCCTTCTTGGAGCTTTATATACTTGTGGAATGATAGATCACCTTTACAATTATTAAAATTTGATCTGGTATTGTGGGTGTGTGTGTGGGGTGGTGGTGAGGAGCACCATGGCACTGTGAAAAACAATAAAGCTAACTGTATTTATTTAAAGACAATGTTTTTTGTCTCCCTCACCCCCTACCCCTGTCCCAGATACCTTTATTCATGTAAATATCTATTGGTGTTTATTACTTTTACATGTTTACAAGGTAAATAGACACTAAAAGAAGTCTTTGTTTCATGAAACAAATGTCTACCTTTAATTTGTATTTGAAGTAAATGAATTTCTTAATTCATGAAACATTTCAAGTGTACAGAAAGGATATAGAGAATAATATAATACCCATCCTTTCACCCAGTTTAGTCAAATCATAACATTTTTCTCTATCTACTTTAAGTTGTCTCTTGTTTTGTTTCCTTTTTAAGCAAAAGACTTTGCAGCTGCAGTTAAAGCTTCCAATTCGCTCTTCCCTCCTTGGTTCCTTTTCCTTTTTCCCTCCCCCTCAGAGAACCATTTTCCTATATCTGGAATTTATCATTCTGATGCATGCTTTTACAATTTCTTGACTAATATATGTTTCATAAATATAATGAATTATTTTACAGGTTTCTAAACTTTATATAAATGGTTTCATATTGCATATGTTCTCTGCAACTTGACTTTGCTCAATAGTATGCTTCTGAGATTTATTCGAGTTGATATGTATAATTCTGGTTTCTTTATTTTAACTTCTTAATAGTATCCAAAATATGAATATACCACAATTTTTAAATCTGTTTTTCTACTGATAAATATTAAGGTATTTCTGATTTTTCACTTACTCATTTTTATACATGTCTCCTTGTGCAAAGGGTCTAGGAATTGTATTTTTGGGTTGTAGGAGGTGTGAGTAGTTTTTACTAGAACTTACGAAGTTCTCTATCACATGGAGATTGAAAGAGTCAGCTTCCACAGACTCCAGCATGAGAGTTCCCATTTCTCCACTTCCTTGTTAGTACTTAGGGTAAAAAATAATTTAGGTTTGGCTGTCTAATGGGTGTTAGTAGTTCATTTTTCAGTTCTTACATATAAGACATACCTTTTAATGATGCTTTTGCAATACTGCAGCTTGTTCATCTCAGACATTTTAATATTAACTTGCTATGAGTGACATACATCCTAACTGTAAACAATATAAATGTGGATGTCCCACAGCAAACCATGTTAATAGCTTTTGGCTATCATAAATATTATAATAACCCATAGAATTCATAGGTGAGAGCCATGAGGTTCAAGCCCATCAACATGACTGCTGAATAATTAGTTGTCCTTACTTGTAGGAATGCTAACATATACTCCCATCTATTCCATTGTGAAGGGTAGTGTTGAAGGCACTAAGTTATATAATTAAGTTATTGTTTGTTTTAATATTTGATTGCAATTTGGTATATAAAAGGTTAAATTGTATTGGTTCTATTTGTCCTAGACATTTTAATTTCAAGCAATTCAAGGAATATCAGAGAACTATTACTATAATTTTACTGCAAATTGGTAGTGGAATTGAGTACCCATTATTTTTAGAGCAGCAGATTTGTGGTCTTATCTCTATAGGTAAACAGGCCAAGGGGAGTTTAGAATTCTATCCATTCTATATTTAAGTAATAGCTAATTTGGGGAGCCTTTGAGATCTTGTTCCCCAGCAATTGTCTTCAGTTTTTACTCAAATAAACTCTTAAAAAATAAATAATAGCTAATTTTTATTTTCTTTACTTTTACAGATAAAGGAAACTAGGAGAGCATTGAGAGATTCTGACAGTGGACTAGAAAAAATGGCTATTGGTCATCATCTTCATGATCGCGCTCATGTCATTCAAAAGTCAAAGAACAAGAAGACTGGAGATGAAGAGGTCAATCAAGAATTCATCAATATGAATGAAAGTAAGTTATCGCAATAAATAGTATTCTTTCTCTTAAAGTTAAAGTACCAGCTGTACTGGTAGAACTTGGTGAATATTTTTTGTCGAAACATTTCATAAGATGTCGTTTTGAGGTAGTTTATGAATAAATGTGTAGGGAATACTTTATAAAAGTAATAAAAGTGTAGTTTCATTGTTTCATAGTAGATCTGTCTTTAGAGTAATTTTTGGTAATGCAGAGTATCATTTATTTTTTGTTTTCTACTTGGAAAATGGAATATTTGGGATTGAAATTTAGTAAGACTCAGTAGGCAAAATGTTTTAAATATTTCTGATTATCAAAGAAATATATTTGAAGCATATAAAGAAAATGAAAATTACCCATCTCAACTCAAAGTAACTACTATTAATGTCTTAGTGTATTCCTAGTACTTTTATGTATATATAAACACATTTTGCAATATCACTATTTTACTATCTACATAATTTATATTATGCTTATTTTAATTCACCATTAGAATTGTGAACAGTCACCTATGATGTTATTTTTCAAAGACCTTCTAAATGGTTACCTGAAAGTTTTATCATGAATAGACAATAATTAATTTAAATGGCTCTATATTGTTGGGCACTTAGACTTTTATATAGACAAGATTTTAATTTCTGGTATTGTTAGAAATATGTATTATATATAATATATCATATTGTATTTCCCCGAAAGTAAGACCTAATCGGAAAATAAGCCCTAGCATGGTTTTTCAGGATGACATCCCCTGAACACATGCCCTAATATGACTTTTGGAACAAAAATTAATATGAGACCCGGTCTTATTTTCGGGAAAACATGGTATATGTATCAAGTAAATCTTTTTGTTTTCTCAATTTTATATTCATTCTTCAATACATTTAAGTTCTTCCAGTATCCTAACTCTTCTCATTGTAGTTTTTAAGTTATATTCATCTACTGTTTTCAGAAGCATTTTTAGTAAAAATGTCTTATCATAGTAGAGGGTTGAAATTATTGTATCATTTTAGAAAAAAAATTCTTTTAAGGTTGGAGTTTGATAAAATTATCCTTATTCAATGAGATGGAAGTCACAACATCTTAATCTTTCTTTAATTTTAACCTTTGTAATCTTGTCATATTTAAATATATATGGAATACTTCAGAATAATTAATCTATTAAAGAAAAATTTAGTGAAGTAATACATTATTATGAAGGCAATCTGAAAGAACACGTATTATCATTTACCTATTGTCATTACTATGGAAGTTAGATGATCCGCTTCATAACAACATACATTCTCAGTCAAGATGAGTAATCTGTTTTAGGAAGTTGACAACAGCAGCTTGTTGAGGCCAAGTTACAAAGGAAAATGGTGAGGTTAATAGGAAGTACTAATAGGATACTCCTAGGAGGAGTATCCAAATACAGAGGAAAAGGATGATCACGATGAGAGGACCCAGGAAGAAAGACTGTAAGTCAGTGCAATGGGTCAGCGGGCACATTGGGTAGAATAATACGATCTCCAGGCAGGTGTATGAAAAACCAGATCATCAATAACCAAATTATCAATAGGAATATAAGAGGAACAAACGAAAAAGGTAATATTACCCTGAATCAGACAGAGACCTTTATATTTGAAGTAGTTTCCTTACTCTTTTCTTAAATTTTAATACTATGTTTTATTTAACTTAATACATCCAAAATATTATCATGTCAACATGTAATCATATGTAAACATTATTGATGAGCTACTGTACCCTTTCTTTTTCACAACTGCATTTAGACAACTCACGTTTCAAGTGCTCAATTGCCACCTATGGCTAGTGTATACCATATTGGATGGGGCAGGTCTACACACTTCCCAGTCTGAGAAATTATATTTGGATATCGTTCTACCTTTATCTTGAGGTTAGGCTGATGGATACATCAGGCTAGAATGAAGTGTGTGGGGAGCAAGGCACTTACTGACAGTTGATACATTAATACCCCTTTATTTTGATATTTAATGTAGGCGATGTTCATGCTTTTGATGACGAGTGGCAAAATGAGGTTTTGAAGTACAAACCAGGGGGACCATGGCGCAATCTAGAAAACACTAGGATGAGAAGTGTTGGTCATGAGAATTCAGGATCCCGAGAACTTAAACGAAGGTAAAAGTTATTTCTAAAATAAATTGTGTTGTTTCAAGAAGAATTAGAAGAATGTTATGTAATTTTACCTCTATTATCAAGAAGTTCTGATTAATATCCAAGTTGTTTGTATCAACAATATCTTTTGTAAAAGATGTAATTCTACATTATGTCTGAATATTCCACACAAATTTAATTTTGTATCTGAGAACCAATAATATTTTAGGGATTATGTGATTAGTAACTCAGAAGCAAATTATGCTTCAGAAGATAGGGCCTAAAATACTCCTAAGGGAAAATGATATGCTATAATGTAATTGTTTTGTGAAACAGATTTGAATCTAGATTTAGTAGGAGTCATACGTTTCATACCAGGTAAAGATATTGGTGTCTAGAGATATGATAAGGGGAGAGAGGCTCTATTTGAAAGGGTTAACAAAACTTCCCTAATAAGTCAAAAATCAACTTTTAATGGTAAATGCATTTTTATACACTTATTAATATTAGATATTTTGGAAGAATTTTATAAAAACTTTAGCCTCCTTTGGGAATTACCTTTGGGAATAGCTGTGAAATATAAATGTGCTGAAACCATGTGTTAAAGATTAGAGAGATTTCTATGCGTTTAGTATATATTCTGGAGTTACAATTTGATCTGGTTCTCTGGGGAAAAAGTTGAGAACAATACCTAATTCCTATTGAAATTATGAGAGAGAGAGAAAGAGAGAGAGAGAGGGAGAGAGAGAGACACCTTACCCGGCCTCAAAACAAATCCATGTGTTCTAGGCTGTGAGAATGGAGGATTGCTGCTGAAGGTGGAAGTCTTCACAGAACCAGCAGTAGACAAGTGGCTATTAAGTTAATCAGAAGTCTTGTGCAGAATTTCATGTGCCAATATTTTTTTATTTTAAAATACTTGCTTACTTATTTAGAGCACTAATACTTCCTATAGAAAATGTGCTTTCATATTCATTTTAGATGATATTTATCTCATTTTGAAAAGTTTATTGATAAAAAGTGAACAGTGGTAAGTTTGACTATGAAATCTAGGTACCAGTTAAAGAAAGCAAGTTCTTTATAGATAATCTGTAAATCTACAGTCCTATCGGCACCTTCGGTAAACTAGCGCTGCACGATAGAATTTTCTGCAGTGATTTTTGGCAGTGATGCAAGTGTTATGTATCTGTACTGTCGAAAAATGTAGCCACTAGCTACATGTAGCTATTGAATCACATTTAAAATGTGACCGATGTAACTTAAAATTGAATTAAAATTGTTTTAATTAAACAATTAATTAAAATTGTTTATTTTAGCTAAATTGAACATTAAATGATACCATGTTGGCCAGCATGGTTAAACTGTGAACAGTTCAATCTATCTCAGGAAAGCAGCTATTACTCTCTTAAATGTTAAATGAAATAGTCTGCCATATGTTTTTCCAAGCTATTAAGGAACTGTTAAGATAAAACTTCCCTCAAATGACAGTGGCTTTTAATATGTTTGCATTGATTTCTAAGCCATTGACCATTTAAAAAATGGTATTAATGTTCATATGTATATTTCTCAGGGAGAAACCTCATCAAAATCCAGCCACTGAACGTGGGAGAAGATCAAATGTTTTTGTGGACAAACTCAACGTCAAAGGATCCCCTGTGAAAATCAACAAAAAATAAATAGGCTTGCATTTGTTTTGTTTAGTTTCAGTTGTTTTAACAGAGAAAGTAATGGTGCTGGGTAATACACATAAGACCAATCTCATTGTTAAATCAGTACTGTACTTAGAGACTTTAATCTGATATCTCAGTGTTCTTGGATGTGCTAGCTTTATATTGTCCCTACGTTAGCAATAAAACATTGATTTTCGGCAATGTGACAAAATTGTTAAACATTCTATCAAACTCCCAGTCATCCTCCTATTGGCCACGTATTCTTCTGTACACTCAAGATTGAATGTGGAGCTAGTTCATCCTATATAATTAGTTACAAGAAAGTGAAATGTTAAAAAATAGTATCACTTTCCACTAACACTACACTAGAGTTATGTTAATGAAGGTCATAATCATTTAGCTCAAATCTTATGTGTTATGTAGCCAGGTAGCTTAAAGATTTTTTTAAAAACAAAGCAAAACTATACTAGTACTATCGTATGAGAAATTAGTTATCACTTTGATAAAGAAAATAAAGAATCAAATAGTTCATTAGCAAAGAAAAATTTTAAATTGCTAATATACATAAGTTTTCTTATAGTTTCTTTATACACTATGTTCTTTTTTGTTCTCGCTTACATTCTTAACATTTATCAGACTTTACGTTGACCTTTTTCTTTAACTTCTTAAGGTAGCATATTTCTGCTCTTCTTTTCCACAAACAGCTTAATCTATTTCCACAGTTAACATTCTAAAGTTGGAGTGTCCTTGGAGAAACTCGGCTCAGCCTTTTTGTGACATTTAGAAAAATACATTTGGTATTCTGCAAACCTGAGTGATTGATTATCTCAAAATTTCTTAGACAGGTGATATGTGTGCTTGAGCAAGATACTTAATAATTCAATTGTTCCCTTTCTAATTATACCATTTAAAAATTCAGCTCTAGCATTTTCTACTAGAATTCAAGCATTAATCTGTTTTTATAAAAGTTAGGTTTGAAGTTTATTAGAATATAAAAATCTGACCTCTTAAGTTTGTTGTTTCAAGGGGAAAAAAAGAACAGAAAACCCACTATCACTCTATAATCCTTATATCTTCCTTTTTTAACTTCGGAAGTAGAATTATGTGGTTGTGCTTATACTCATCTAATATTCTATATCATATACTGTTAATTTTAGTTGGTGTTTCATGCTTTTAATTAGTCACTAAAATAAGATGCATATGTGTTAATTAATTTTTATAATGGAAATTGAGCATGTATTAAAGACGTTAAATTTTTTCCTTTATGTATACTTTCGTGTTTTAGTAACATAGTGGGAAATTGTCATAACGTGTGAATTTTAAAGAACACTTTTGTATAAATTCACTTGATAGAGCAAAACCAAGAGTAAACACTGTAATTATTTTCCTTTTGCCTAAATCATTACACTGGTATCTTGAGTCATTATATTCAAATATGAGAACACTTTAATAATTGTACTTAAAATTGTATAACTTCTGTGCATCATATACTTAAAATTGTATAACTTCTGTGCATCATATAGCAATTAGAGAATTTGTAGATACTTTTTCCCTTCCAATTTGCCTACCATAGAAATCAAATAAAAACTAAACTAGATAATACACACACACACAAACACACACACACATCTTATCCCACAGTGCTTCCTAAGGAGGGGGCCACTTGACATATAGAGATTAAATGGCCATTTTTTCTGTTGATATGGTGCTGAAATTGACTGTTTTCAGAATTTATTTTTACCATAATGCTGAAGTCAACCAGTATAAAAAAAAAGCTCTCTGTGCTTATAGTTCATATATTATTTTTTCTTTATGGACAACCATTGATCTTTCTGGAGTTGTGGGTCTTTGGGGAATGCAAGGATATTAACAATTTGGTGAATGTGGCCTTGACAATAAGGCCAAGTTTTGTAGTTAAGCTCTTTGACACTTCAGAGAATTTCCTGGTTCTGGCAGTCTCAGCGACAGGTTTTCATTACTCTATTTTTGTGACTACATTGTCCTTTTTCTGTTGCAGGGCAGTGGCAGGAGCACGTTGGAATCAGATGGTGCCCTGCGTGTAGCAGTGTGATGGTGTTTGGAGGTGGGGCCTTTGGGAGATGATTGTGTCACGAGGGTGGAAACCTCATGAATGGAATTAGTGCCCTTTATAAAAGAGACCCCAGAGAGCTCCCTTACCTTTCTTCCATGGGAAGACAGAGTGAAGCTGGCTGCCTTTGAACCTACAAGTGGGATCTCACCAGACATGGAATCTCCTGGCAATTTGCTTTCAGACTTGCTAGCCCCCAGAACTACGTGAAATAAATTTCTATTGTTTATAAGCCACCCAGTCTATGGTACTTTTGTTACAGCAACCTGAATGAATGAAGACAATCATCTTAGGCTGATCAGGCTAGGACACTGGAAATTCTACTGAGGCTCAACCTAGACCCTTACTGTAGTGAATGGGACCTTCAATTTGGTTGTAATGTTCGTATCTGAGACCTCTTGAGGCCCCTCTGTCCCTGATTACATGAGTTTTGCAGTAAGTCTGCATTCTGATGATCTCTTTGGCACCAATGTAATTCTTGTTACTGTCTCCTGGGGTTTGGAGGCTCTGATCAGGCTTTGTTGTCCTCTGGTGAATTTGGCTTTAAACACCATCCATCTTCTGTCTGCTTGCCCACCATCTATTACTTGTACATGAAAACTTTCCTCAGTCTTGTCTGTGTATGAGAAGTTTGCTTTGGGAAAGAAGACCTCTATCCACCCATATTGCCTTTTAACCATGTTTCTCACGTCAGTTGTCAGCCTGAGACAGACATAGCAATGTTTTACATTTGTTAGAACATCAGGCTGTTTTTCACGGGTTTGTCAGCTAACAGATTTGCACTACTTTCTGGCAAAAGTTGAGCAAGGAATTGTATGTCCTGACCACTTTGGGGAACTTGGACATGTTGAAGAAGACTTTCGCTTGAGAGGCACCTTAGAAGACAGCACCAAAAAAACAACAAAATCTCAGGAGAAGAGAGTCTTCGTGTCGTCTAAAAAGACCGCTTGGTTTATGTAGAAGACTGCTCACCTTTCAGGGCTTTTTAACTGTATGGCTTATATTTAAACTCCTCTCTCCTTAAAGAGGGAAGGTAATTAGCCTTTTACATGAGCACTTTAATTTTTGCATTATTAAATTAATTAAACAAGGAGGCCATTAGACAGGTGGCTTTAAAGCTTTTAGGAGCCCCTGTGAGCAAAGCAAAACCTAACTAAGCCTGTGATGCTTCAAGGTTAAGAAATTGAAACTAAAAGACACCTAATCACAAACAGCCAATCAGACTTTCCCAAGCAAGGCAACTGCTTAACATCATAGCCAAAGAATTTCCTTGCTTTGCTTCTGCTGCTTCTCTGTAAAAGTCTATTTCCTAGCTCCCCTAGCCGGAGCGCTCTTAACCACTTCTGGGCTAGTGCTGCCCTATTTGAATCGATTTTGCTCTAACTCACACTTTTTAATATACCTCAGTTTATCTTTTAACAGTATAAAACTAGCTCTAGTTAACCCTTATTCCTGTTCCTATCTTTTCTTCCCACTTCAAAAATTTTAAAGATAAGTTCAGAAAAAAAAATCATTCTGTTGAATGTGCAGTCTAGGACTATCTAGTCCAAATAAACAGTCCAAAGTGTCTAAGAGAAAAAGGCAAACTATTTGTGCTGCTTTTGGATAAAATGTGGACAAGTGAAAATGAAAATAATAGCCTTTGTTATGGTTATAAGAATAAAGGTTTAAAGCTAAAAAGATCTTTTAAGTATGATATAATTATGAATGTAAGGTTAATAAAGTATATTTTTAAAAAAGATTTGTTAAGTATTTCTGATATGTGATGGAGTTGGGCAAAGTAATGAATGAATATTTAAAGTCCGCTATGTCTTCTTCCACGTTTCATAATATAAAATCAATGCTAATAAATAGTAGTAGTTTATACAAAACTGAAGTTGAACTTCTCATGATTTAAACTTTCTGAATTTCCCATATTGATCTTATAGGTCAAATAAGTTATTGACTCTCATCAATTGTGTAAGGTTACAAACTATAAAATGGTGTTTATCTAAATAAAATTGTGATACAGCTGTCTTTTATAGGGGTTTGATCTTACAAAAATATTAAAATACTATTATACGGACTGAATGTATTAGCTAAAATTTTAGTTTTTCAAATCCTCAGTGAACTTTCAAAAAACCTTAGAAAATGTTAAATTAGTCCTTGGATACTTGGACAATTTCTAAGTAAAAATGAAAGCTAAACAAAGCTTTGGTTACTAAATATTTATTTTTATTTTCACACATTATAAAATGACTGTGAATTAACAGGATGTGCAAATGGTTTGGATGATGTCAATGTGTGTATTTTGCCACTTTAGAACTTAACAGATAATGTATAATGTGTACTCATAAAAATTGAGCTGGACAGTGCTTGATTTTGTCTTCCAGTTTTCTCTGTGGCAAAAACACAATTTGATTACTTTGGTTAAAAGTGGTATTAATAAAAATAATTAAGAATATATTCAGAATAATAATTACAGAAAACTATGAATATATATATATATATACACACACACAAGATAATGAGTATGAATTTTTACTTAAGGAAACTATTAAAATGGTAATTTCAGTATAATAGATACACTTTTATTTAACACAATTATATCTTAATTAAAGTAAAAACCTTAATTTTATTACCATTTACATAATTATGTATTGAATTTATATGTTAGACAAATACATGTAAAGGCTTATAAAGACAATTTTTAAAGTCCACAAATGAAAAAAATTATTTAAAGGTATATTCAACATTAGTGAATTTATTCATCAAAACAGCTTACAAATCCTTTATTGCAAATTAACACATGGATGATATGCAAAATGTAAATTTGAAATTCATTATTAAGTCTCTGATTTTTCTTTTTCTTGTCCCTTGTAATTTGCTTTGATTTCTATTTGATCTGATTCATTCATTTAACAAATATTTATTGAGCACCTAGCACATGCAAAGGGATACAGCAATTAAAATAAAATCATTGTCCTCATGGAACTGACATTTTCATTGGGTATATGTAAAATACCAATATATCTAAGAAGTGCTCTGAAGAAAAATGAAGCAGCATGAGAAGAAAGGGAGGAGCTTGCTGTTTTAAAAGAGTTGACCTGGGAACACCTCACTGATAGAGGCTCTTTGAACAGAGAGAAGAAAGTGAGGGAAAAGAACCACGTTGGTATCACGAAAGAGCAAAAGTCTGGTCACATATCAGCAAAGAGGCCAATGTGGTTGGAGCAAAGGGCACGGGAAGTAGGACTACAATAGCTTAGCTGTTCAAATCAGGGCCTTGTCCGCGCTTACTCAGAGAGCGAAGAGGCCGTTTCAGATTTTTTAAAAAATTAGTTATGAAAAATTTCAAACCTACCAAAAAGTAGAGAGAACAGCAACACTGAAGTCACAGGATGGAGTGTTTTCAGCAGAGAAATGACATGATCTGGCTTAAAAGGACCCTCTAGATACTGCGTTGGGAATATGAACAGCAGCAGGGACTGTTAACTAATTCTGTCCATGTGGCAGTTGCTTGAGAGGTGGGCAGAAGCAGCAGGTTCTGGATCTATTTTTGAAGGTAGTACCTATGGCATATGCTGACAGAGGTGTCAAAGAGGGCTGTGAAAGTGACATTTTTTGGTATGGGCAACTCAAAGAACAGTTTCCATTTCTGTGGAAGGGTTTGGGAGGAAGGTCAGAAGCTCCGTTTTGGACATTAAGTTTGAGATGCCTCCAAGAGATCTCAGAATCATCAAGGATGCTGTCTTCCATGTGGACTCTACGTAAAACGTTTAACATCGAACAATGACGGAATATATTGAAATGAGAAAAAGCACTAATAATTGATAGTTCATTGTTTTTCCACGTTCTTTTCAGGTCATGTCCTACAGACAATTATTTTTTATATTTCTAATAGCACAGATAATAAGTTTGCTTTTTTTTCCACTTAAATTCTTTATAAACATTTCTCCACTTTGCTATTAATACATCGACAAAACATCCACGTTTAAAGGCTGCATCTTTCTGGAACTTGCAAAGCTTGATTAGCGCCACAAAGCGACCGCACTTTCTCTTCCAAGTCAGGAGAGGGCGCCCGGGGAACAGAGGGCGCCGCTCTGCACTGCAGTCCGGAAGCTCCTCCCTCTTCCCTTCCCCGTGTCCTTCGCCCCGGAAGTGCTCTTCCGGCACTGCCTGCCGGCGTGACTTTGAACGCTAACGTTTTGGTACGGGTTGCTAAACTGACCCGGAGCCGCGGGACTTTCTCGCCTGTTCTGCGCTTGCCATGAGGCTGCTGGAAGCAGCCGCCACCGCGGCTCTGGGGCGCGGGCCGCTCCCGCGGGTCCTCGCCGTCCTGGGCTGGCAGAGAAAGCAGGTATTAGTTAAGCAGGTATTAGAAAGCGAGGCGAGACTGAACCTGGGACCTCCCGGGACTTTGCGGCCCTCCGGGGCCAGGGATACAGATACAGTAACACCCCTTCCTTCCCTGGCACTTCCCTACTGACAGCTCCGAATACAAGTCGTCCTGCCTCAGCGCTGAAAAGTCGCTCGGTACCTTCACAACTCACGAGCAGCATCGCGGTGCCCTGGGAGGTTGGACAGGTCTCCTATATATGGTTAAACCTCTTGGTTTTGGTATACCTGCAAAAGAAGTGACTGGAGTGAACGTCAAGACAGTTGAAAACTTAGTGCGTCCAGGGCTCGAACCCAGGGCTTCCGACTCATTGTCAAGTGCTCTTTCCACTATAATGTCATTAGGCTGACTGCCCCCTCTTTTAGCCGACCCTGGGTTATTTGATTTGGCGCGCGAACCTCCCGGTACTTTTCTATGGTCTTGTGTCAGCCTTTTGCGGGGGACGATGAATGATGTAGGATTAGGTAGGAGTTGAGCCTTTGCTATCATGCAAACCTCATTTGCTTTGCTCACTGGTATCCCCGGGATTTAATCAACTGAGTGCCTGTCACCCAGGTTCCACTTAATACTTTACCCCCCTTTCCCAAGGTCTTCTACTTCCCTTTTTTCAGAAGTGGCTGCAGTGCCCTTTTGATGTGTTGTCCTATAGGAAGGGTTTACATTGGGCCTTGATTCCCTTGAAATGCAGGATTCCTCCCCTTCCCGTACTAAAATGAAGTTTTTAGAAAAATATCATTAATTGTTTTTGTGTTGAAGAAATTGGAAGCCTTGTGTGGGCTGCCTTGGAGCTATTGGCACTGCTGCATAGAGCATATAAATCCTCAAACATCCTTGCTACATAGCTGTGAACTACAATAAGGGAGAAGAGAAAAAAAAAAATCAAAGTAAAATTTAAACCAAAAACTGTATTTCCTATTAGTTGTTGGGTATTTATTTTTAGAGTGTATATTTTTCTGTCCTGTCTTGCGGTCTCTCCTTCGGTTACAGGAGTTGCAGGTTGAGACATATACTCCGTTGGTTTTTCCACGCTATCTCATGTGATGTGTTCTGTGTGTTGAGATTCCTTGGAGGGAAGATGTCCACCAGACCCATTCTGATTGCTTGATGTTACCTCGTAAAAAGTGCATTGACTTGAGCTTTCTTGTTTTTTCAGGTTAATTGGAAGGTTTGCCGATGGTGTTCGTCAGGGGTGATCCCTAATGAAAAGATACGAAATATTGGAATCTCAGCTCACATTGATTCTGGGAAAACGACATTAACAGAACGAGTGCTTTACTACACTGGCAGAATTGCAAAGATGCATGAGGTTTGTGGTTCATGTTGACTCCAGATTAGTGAGAGCTATTTATTTTGTAGTTATTGTTTAATAAACTTCACAAAACCTGAAAGATTTAAAGAAGAGTAACAGTGATCTTTAACCAAAATCTTATCACAAAGTGGATAGGTCAAGCAGGCTTAAAATGTTGCTCTGAGGAATCTGTCTGGAGACCATCTCTGTGGGTATCCTGAGGAGATTGTCTTTTGAGAATGTTAAGTCAATATGATGTCCCCTTAAGCAGCTGTTAAAATAGTAGCTACATAATTTTCAATGTTATGAAGAGATATTTATAATGTTAAGTGGAAAAAGTGTTTAAAATTATATATAGTATGCACTTAGTAGTTAAAAAATACATATATCAGAAAAAATTATTTGAGAAAAGCTTGAAACTCTCCTGAAGAAATTACATATCAATGAATAACTTAACTCTGCATTTAAAAATATTTCTTCAGGGGCCGGCTGGGTGGTGGTTGCAGTGCCCTGCTCCTAACGCCCAGGTGGCTGATTCCATTCCCACATGGCCCAGTGAGCTGCGCCCTCTACAGCTAAGATTGTGAACAACAGCTCTCCCTGGAGCTGGGCTGCCCTGAGCAGCTGGAGGGTGGCGTGAGCTGCCCTGGGCTGCTGTGTGCTGCCGTGGGCTACCGTGTACCACCATGAGCGGCCACTGGCCAGCGTGAGCGGCCGGCAGCCGGTGAGAGCTGCCGTGAGCTGCTGTGAGCCACCGACCAATGACCTGCGACTGACTGCCACAGCCAGGGGGAACGAAAGTGTCATAATACCAGCATGGGCCAGGGAGCTGCGTCCTACACAACTAGACTGAGAAACCAGAGTTTGAACCAGAGTGGGGGGAGGGGGAAGGCGAAAGAGGAGGAAAAAAAATTCAGATGAAGATCATCTTAAATCACGTACTATAAAAGCTGAATCCTTCCCACTCAGGCCTCAAAATCCACGTGTGGCAGAGCAGGGGAAAAGCTGTTCTCTGTACATCTACTCACAGACTAACAGCACGAGGCTGGCAGGCTGGAACAGTGCAGAAGGGGAGAGAGGGCTTTGTGACTGCGCTGTGGTAGCAGTTGCTGAGAATGGCAGTGAAAAGGGATTAGGCAGTGAATAGAGGGCAAAACCTGTAATCGGTTTGCTACTTCAGGAGATGGTTTGACAAATTAGGTTTCTCTGAAAATTACATCAGTTAACTACCTGTGTTCTGGTTCCGTCTCGGTAAAGGTTTCTGTGCTTGTAATGCAGGGACAGAGAAATCTGAATTGCTGTGCTTGTGTTTAGGTGAAAGGTAAAGATGGAGTGGGTGCTGTCATGGATTCCATGGAACTAGAGAGACAAAGAGGAATCACTATTCAGTCAGCGGCCACCTATACCATGTGGAAAGATGTCAATATCAACATTATAGATACTCCCGGTGAGTTGAGTTCTTGGTTTTATTGCAGCTTGTTTTGGCAAAAGCATTTAGTTCTTTACTCTGGCACAGCTCATTTTGGATTACCAAATACTACTCAAAAGTGTGCCTGAATTCTTATTAGAGAAATCTGACTTGGGACCTAGAGCATCTCATCCTTTTGTGGTTTCCCTGAAAAACAGTGCCAATAAATTGTGAGTAGGACGGTTCTTGCCTTTTACACTCTGCAGATGATTCCGAAGGTATCTGTGCCCTTGTTTCTTTTTGAAGTGATTTTGTTTGGTCCCTGGACCTTATGGTGAGTGAATGGTATTGGTGGTTAAAGAATCCATATTCTAATTAGAAGACTTACGTAATGAGCTGAGATACAAAAACTTTTCATTGTGTGTGATATAAAAATTCAGACTGCTGTTGAAGACCCTCACATGTTCCTTTGTCTCATTTAGGGCATGTGGACTTCACAATAGAAGTTGAAAGGGCCCTAAGAGTGTTGGATGGCGCGATCCTTGTTCTCTGCGCGGTTGGCGGGGTGCAGTGCCAGACGATGACTGTTAACCGGCAGATGAAGCGCTACGGTGTTCCTTTTCTAACTTTCATTAACAAACTGGACCGAGTGGGCTCCAACCCAGCCCGGGCCCTGCAGCAGATGAGGTACTGAACCTTGGAAGGGACAGAGAGGGGTGTGATGATCTGGACAACAAACCTTATATCCAGAAGGACAATTAATTCAGTATCATTAAGCTTTATCCTTACTTGTTTTTTTCTTTCTAAAATGTATTTATGTGAGTGACTTATTACAGTAAATGGAACACTGCAGTCAGTAGTTGGGTTTGTGGTGTGATATCAACTACCTTCTCTGTAGAATGGGGGAAATACGACTTAAATTGTAGGGAGGGTGAAGGTGAATTCAGAAAATAATCTGGCAATTTATGCTGTTTTGCTCTAATTATAGAAGTTATAATCTAGAGTAGATTCTAAAGCTACTTTGTGTTTATTTAGACAGATCTAGAGGATCATCTTCAATTTCAACCTTTACTTGAATTTTAATTAATGCCCTGAAGTAGTATGCTGTCTTCCCTTGCTTTCATATGGTAGGTGCTAAGACAACAGCAACACTTCCTTTCTGTACCAGGTATAACTCAGTGGTGTTTATAGCATGTTACATTTTGCATATTTCTATATATTTCACATAAATGAAAAGAGAGTTTCACTTTTGACTTTTTGTAATATGTAAATGGAGCTGAAGAGTTCCTACTCAAGTTTCACATGATAGAGCTGGTGGATATAGGCAGCACAGTCTGTGGTAGTGGAAAGACCAGGAGTGATGTGTCCATCCGGTATTGAGGAACTTTAAGTGACCGTATTGCTGTGTGCGCTTAGACGAAAGTGATGTATTTGAGAAGATGAGAGTGAATTTTTTCTTTATTGGGTGTTTGTAATATTTTCTTGGTAGGATGAAACATTTTCACTTTTTATCTTTATTACTTACATTTTACTTACGGTTGGCAACAGAGGGACTCTTTCTACTAAGTCTTTCAGAATTCCAGGAAAATTCTCTTTTAGCATTTATTTGACTACTTTGGTTTGCTCCGCTCCCTTTTACCTGTTTTCTCATTTTGTAACTTCCATTAAACAGATTTTCAGGATCTGGCCTCTGTCTTTTCTACCATGCTTTCTCATCCTTTCTGTCTCCTTCGCATTTTGCACTGGGTTGTCACAGAATTCTGGAGGTCAGTCCTCCAGCTCACTAATCTGATATTCATCTACATCCCTTCTGTTATTTAGCCTGTTTTTTTCTTTTTAATTTCAACAACTACGTAGTTAATTTTCATAAACTTTTTCTTTTACTACAACATCTTTATTAATAGAGATCATTGCTTCTCAGACCTTTACATTTTATTTTCGTCTGGTAACTCTCTCCTTGGAGGCTAGTACTATTTCTTGAGCATATACCTCTCTTTCAAGCTATTGGTTTCCTTCAAATATTTGGTGATTCCTAGTTACCTATCTGTCCATTATTATAGATGGGCACCTAGAGTCTAGATTAAACAGTGGTACCTAGAGCATATTTCTTCTCGAGAAAAAATCCCTGCCTGTGAATATAACTTCCATTCAGTGGTTGTGCCTGATAGGGGTACAGGCTGATGATGAGTGTCTGGTTCAAATACCTGGTCTGAGAGTTTTCCCCTAAGAACTTTCTTTTCTGATAGCTGTACTGTTTCTCTAGAGTCAGCTGATTCAAGAATGAGATGTGGGCATAGTTATTCCACCATCCTTTAATATCCTGGCTCACCAACCATTGACCTATTCTTTCCCCTTCTGTTTCTGATCCAGGGTATTTTGGGGATCAGATGGGAGAAACACTTATTTTAGAGTTCTTTTTGTCGTCTAAATAGTGTTGTAGCTTCCTGAACATGATGAGTTTGACTGTCAGTCTGTTCCCAGCTGCTTTATATCTTATGTTCTGAACTGCTGATGACACCCCTCCCAGTTCTCCAACATCTGCCATTGATTTCTTTTATATTTATTTTGTCATTTCAAAGGGATTTGGGGAGAAAAAAGAGGTAACTATGTGTATTTTTATTTTTCAGGTCTAAACTAAATCATAATGCAGCGTTTGTGCAGATTCCCATTGGTTTGGAGGGTGATTTTAAAGGTATTATAGATCTTATTGAGGAACGAGCCATCTATTTTGATGGAGACTTTGGGTAAGTATTACAAATACACTGTTAAAATGTTAACTTTTAAAAGGTATCAGAGAGAAGGAAAAGGATGTGTTCTTTAAACATAGAGTAAACACCTTTTGAAATGTGGCTGGAAGAATATCCTCTAAGATGATTTTGTTTTAATGCTTTTAATCCTGGTTTCTTCCCATTTTGCTTAGTATTTATTCCAATGGAGAATGCTACTTTTTGTGGCTAATATGTTTATATCACATTATGACACGCATGGAGGCCTTCAGCTTGGGCCAGTAATACCTCATTCATTCACGCATTCATTCATTCTACAGACTTTTAGAAAGCAGCTGTTATGTCCTATGCATTGTGATAAAAACTGGGAAGAAAATAGGGATCATAAATATTTCCTCAAGCTATTTCATGGGATTACAAAGATAAAAAGATTAATATGTAAAAAGCAGTTAAAAATGGTGCAAAAGTAGTTGGGCAATACCAGAAGTAAACTGGTAAGTGTTTGACATGGTATTTGGTCCCTCGATCAACTTTTTGGTGACCTTTGCATACGAAGCACTATAATTGGCTCAGTGGCATTCGGGAAAATCACCTGGGGAGCTTGTTAAAACACACTATTTTATCTACCTCCAGAGATTCTGATCCAGTAGATCTAGGGTGGGGCCAGGAATTTGCATTCTGGAAAGCTGCCAAGTGATGCTGACGTTTCTGGTCTGCAGACTAGACTTTGGGTGACAATGATCTGGACAGTGAGGGGAGCCATGAATGAGCCTTTGTTCTGAGGAGTGGCCCCAATAGCCTGGCAGTTTCTCCAAAAGTACTTCTTGAGGGGTTTCCTTCCTCTGCTGTGCAACTGGGGTTGCTGGTCTGGCAGGTGGGTAAAGGGAGTTGTGATCAGTTAACTGTAGAATTTGTCACCCATCTTGTAGGCAGAGAAAAGCTGGAGGCTGCTCAGTGGATGAAGTGTTTTTCACACTTTTTGTGTGACAGCTGAGTAATGACAACAAAGTTTGTCTATCATTCCTTAGAATGTAAGGCCCTGGAGCTATCTGGTATATAATAGCTGCTCAAAAAATATTTGTAAATAGATGAATAAGTCTGCTTCCCCAGAATTACCAGGGCACAAGTTTCTGTGTTCTACAGTAGAGGCTTTTAAACTTTGTTGTACATCAGAACCACAGATGGGACTTCTTAATACACCTGCCCCCTTTCCCCACCCTAGTCCACTGGGTATGTGTATTTTGAAAGGACTCCACAGGTGATTCTAACATAAGTCTAAGAACCAGAGAGCTTACCAGGAAGGAAGAAATTAAGCTGCAAAGGCCATGAAGAATATTTTTTAGAACAATTTGCAGTTGGCTTTTACTTTTTTATTTAGGAATGTGTTTTCTGAAAAGATTGTTATTTTTGACATTGGTTTCCATCTAAAAAAATACTTTGAAACCTTTCATACCACTATTTCTAAATATCAAGTATATCCACTTCTCAGTTGTATATATTTTATCTGTAACTCTTACCTATTTGACCCCTAGAGGAATGGAGAACTGGGGCCAACGTTGAAGAGTCTGTCATATTTAGTAACCTTTTTACTACAAAATGGGGTATTCTGTGTTAGCAGTTGTGTTACTAATGAAAAGGAATAGAGTCAGCTCTCTGATCCTGCTTTAAGAGATTGATGTTCTGATTAATTTGGTTACTAGAATTTTCAAGGCTCACAGGGGCTTTGGAGTCAGGTCAGTTTGAATCTTGGCTCTTCCACTCACTAGCGGTACAACCTGGAGCAATGTGCTTGTAGTGCGGGAGACCCTGCTCGCTGCGCCATGTGTCGTGCGGGGCGTCTGGCGGGGTCTCCGGTCCCGCCCCCCACACAAGAATGCAGGACATGGTGAGGCCAAAAAGGAACACCCACGGAGCCATAGGTAGGGAAGTCATACCACTATGGTCTCGCTGGGTTTACACAACGTGCGACCTGCTGTCCGCTTTGCTGCCAACCGACCGACTCTCCTCCACTCTCCTCCACTCTCCTTCAGTCTCCTTCTCTCTCCTCCTCTCTCCTCAACTTCCCTCCGTAGCCGCAGCAGTTATATTAGTGGCCAATGGCTCAATGGCTACAGCTGACGGCCAACCAGCCACAGCTGATGGCCATTTACTACCTGAGCCAGCACCTTTCCACATGAGGCCGAGAGCCTGGAAACTGCTTTCTGGGGCTCTGTCCCCACAGTGCTTTTCCTGTTTTGCCCACTGTCTGTCTGAAATTTAAAGATAGCCATTAGTCTTATTGGCCAAATTAACACAAATATATCAGAATGCTTTCTCATCGAAAAAGATTTTTTTAGCTATTAGTTTAACTTTTTCATTGATGGTTTATATGTTTCATTGAATATCTTTCAAATACCAAAATAAAACATTTCTTTTCCTAGTCAGATTGTTCGATATGGAGAAATTCCAGCAGAATTCCGGGCAGCGGCAGCTGACCACCGGCAGGAGCTGATTGAATGTGTTGCTAATTCAGACGAGCAGCTTGGTGAGATGTTCCTGGAAGAAAAAATCCCCTCAATTTCAGATTTAAAGGCAAGTGCTCTCAAAATAAGTTTTATATTAAAAAAAAGAGGGCTCTTTTTTTTTGCTTTTTTTTTTGTGGGGAGGGGACATGGCATGGGCTTTATTATGCGTGGGTTTTATTAATGAGATCAGTAGATTTATTTAACATAACTGGTTTCTTCAAAACATTTGGCATGGCATATTTTTTTTTAAGTAGTGAGTTATATAGTGTCTTAAAATTGGAAACGAGTCCTAGTTTGTTCTAGAGAAAAACACACTTAAACAACAAACCACTTGGGTATATATCCTTATTAAGAAGAAAGAAGATAAATACAGAAATGCTACAGCAGTGAGTATATATGTTCTTTAAAAAAGAAAACATCAGTTAATTAAATATTTTTTAATAGATGATACTTGCATGTGGTTTAAACATTTAAAAAGTATGTATACAAAGGTACACAGGAAAAAAAAATCTCTCACCCATCTCCCAGCTGCCCAGTTCTGTGCCCTCTCCCTAAATAGGTAAATAGGTAACTATTTACCTATTAGCTAAATAGAGGGTTTGGGTTTTTTTGTTTGTTTGTTTGTTTGTTTGTGGCTATTACTTTTCCCTCTATCTGACACCATTAGCAGACTGTCTCACACAGTTAGCACACCATTTATACTGCTTTATGTGTGTGTCTATTTTCTATGTGTGGATTTTTTTCTCCCAGTTGAAAATTAGTGACATTCTAAGAGTGTTGAAAGCAGTTTCCTAGCCCTGAAAAAGGCACTGTTTTGTTTTTTTTTTAATTGACCTTAAGTTATAGAGGACCTGATTCTAGTCTCCATTAGAGCCAGTACTCAAAGGATATTCATTTCATTCATTTCTTGGTTTAAAATTGATCTGAAATAAAGTGTGATTTTTAGGAATTACTAATCTTTTTTTTTTTTTCTTTTGTAGCTTGCAATCCGAAGAGCTACTCTAAATAGGTCATTTACTCCTGTTTTTTTGGGAAGTGCCTTGAAGAACAAAGGAGTGCAGCCTCTTTTAGATGCTGTTTTAGAATACCTCCCAAATCCCTCTGAGGTCCAGAACTATGCTATTCTCAATCAGGAGAAGTAAGTCTTGGAAACTGATTCTTAGTTTATGCAGAAATACTTTGCACTATGAAAAAATACAAGACTGATTATTGCTGTTATGTTTGTGTTATTTTTCATAATTTACAAAAATCACCATTTCTATTTGGGTAGCAATTTTAGCACATAGAAAAATATTTATTATATCGGTTCCCATATGCTATCTGTGAGTTAGAAGTATGATTTGTTTTATTATTCATCAAGGTTTACATTGTAGAAAATTTTCTTATTTGGGACCAGTTGTTCTCAGTCATATAAAAAAAAAATAGATTTAAGAAACAAACTTTTTTTAAAAGCTCTCATTGATTATTTTTCTTTTCTTTCTCTATCACTCCATTCCTGTTTTGTTTTGTTTTTTAATTTACTCTGGTCCTATCACAATGTAGTCATTAAGCCCAAGAAGTTATTCTTACTGATTTCTTTCAGTGAAATTTCACTGATATGTGAGGTCCGAAGTGTTTAGCACATATGTGCTTTTTCTCAGATAATATTCTTTGATGAAATAAGTTGATATAAAAGAAATATCAAATATTGCATCTCACAGAGTTATATTTCCTTTATTTTAAGTGACTCAAAAGAGAAAACCAAAATCTTAATGAACTCCAAAAGAGATAATTCCCACCCATTTGTAGGCCTGGCTTTTAAATTGGAGGTAAGTTGCTTTCTAATGTATTTAACTGCGATAGGTAGGTAGAAATTGTCTTTTAGGATTTTATTCCTATTACAAAATTACTCTTATGACAGATTTGGTTATAGCTTTCTCCACTGTCACTTTTTTTTTTCACCCTTTTCATACTGTTTAGAAGGAAATTAGTATGCACAGCACACACTTAAGATGTGGGGCATTGTACTCCATCTCCTTCAGGGAGCAGTATCTACTTAAGTTATTTAGGATTCTTCTGTTGGGCGAGTTGTCTTTTCTCCCTCATTTATTTATTCAATCATTTATATCAGTATGGACTTAAATGGGTATTTATTTTGTACTTTGAGTTATAATCTAGTAGTTCGTTACTTGTTTTGTTGGCCAGATTGGCCAGGTTTGACCATTGGAGCTCTTTCAGTTGGCTTCTGTGTCTTTTTAAACATTCTCCAATGTTTTGCTTTTTTGGCTGCTTCCTTACTTTCTGCCAGTACAGGATAATCTAGGCTTTTTGTCTATAGTCCCTGCCCCAGCCTTGGAATCAGCCATTTCTTTAGAAGCTGTGGTTCCTTTTATTTGAGAATGGTATCCCAGAAACCCAGATTTGGGCACTAGGTGTGCTTTTTGCTGTGTTGTTGCTTCTGTTTATAAATTTTTAAATGGGACAAAAGGTGGATAAGTTAGAAATGTTAACAGTGGTTATTTCTGGGATGGAATTATATTTGGGGGGCTTTTCCTAGATTTTATTTTTAAATTTTTACAATATACTTATACTCTATAATGAGAAAAAAAGTAATTTTAAATTGAAAAATAGAAGTAACATTGCGGTGGCAATTTTTATGCGTAAAGCTTTAAAAAATATGTTTAGGAATATTTTCTTAGGATCCCCAGAATAGTGATTATTGAGTTAAAGGTATGGAATATTTTAATATCAAGTGATTTATATTGCCAAATTGCTTTCATACTTTTAGAATTAATGTAGTAGATTATGTCAGTGAATCTTTATCAGCCTTGAATATTATTTATTAAATCATTACTGATTTCATAAATGAAAAATGATATTTTGATGTTTCATCTTGCCTTAATTCCTAATGATAGAGAACATTTTTCCATATACAAGATTTGGAAAATCTAGTATATTGTTGTATTTCCTATTTGTAATTGTCTCTTATTTCTTTTGTCTTTCATTTTTTAAAATTAAGGTCAAAGTTTTACTTATTTGTACACACTTTTTCTAATGTTGATTTTTTTAAAAAAACAATTAGCACTTTAAAATTTATATAGTCAAATACAAGGTGTGATTAAAAAATATGGTAAATGTTTAAATTTAAAAAAATTATTACAGTAAAAGACACATTGCCATGAATCCCCCGCAAAACACTCCCCCTCACTTCGAGCACACTTATTTCATTGTTCTTGCCACTTTCTAAAGCAGTTCTGGAAGTCCTCTTTCGTGAGTGTCTTTAGTTGCGCTGTCGTGGCTGCCTCAATGTCCTGAATGGATTCAAAACATTTACCTTTCGTGGTCATTTTGACTTTGGAGAGGAGCCAGAGGACACACCATAATGTTTTTATTTGACAAAAATTGCTGTACCAGAAGCGATGTGAGACAGGAAACCTTTTCATTGTGATCAAAAGTTACAGTGAATGCTGTTTCCGAGTGCCATCTGACGGAAAGGCAGGGATCTTCAACATGGGAAGTGGTGTGTTGAACCTCAGTAGCAATACGTGACAAGTTTCAACTTGTTCGGTGCAGTCATTTGGGTGTGAGCTACAGTTGAGAGAAGGTGTGTTTTACAGTATGCCATAAATCATCCTCCATCATGACAATGCTCCATGTCACACATCGCTTCTGGTATATGGCAATTTCAGTCACATACAAACATTATGGTGTGTCCTCATCCACCTTATTCACCTTATCTGGCACTGTGTGATTTCTGCCTCTTCCCAAAAGTCAAAATGATTCAAGACATCGAGGCAGCCATCACAGCTCAACTAAAGACACTCGGAAAAGAACTTCCAGAACTGCTTCAGAAAGTGGCAAGAACGATGGGATAAGTGTATTCGAAGCAAGGGGGAGTATCTTGAGGGGAATTAATGGCAGTGTGTCTTTTACTGTAATAATTTTTTTTTTATTTAAACATTCACTGTATTGTTTGATCAGACCTTGTAGATGTATGACACAATTTTACCATTTCTAATGATATTTTTGTTGTCTTTCCAATAATTATACCTTGTTTTTGTCTTATTGTATTAAAATTAATTTATGAAATACTATTAGAAGTCAAAAGGATACTTCCTTATTATATAAATAATTTAAAAAATTTATTTCTAATAACTTTTATTTCAGAGGAAGCAGCATTAGTATCTTGAATTATAATACCAAAAATAACAACACAACCATTTAACTTGCCTACACTCAAAGCTACTAAAATTGATATGGAGTATTTGGAGGTAGTTTTGAAGATTTCCTCCTAATTTTGATTCATGTTTTGTGGAGTTTTTTTTTTTAATTCTTTCTGCCCTTACCCAATCTTGACTTCTAGGCAGGTCGATTTGGACAGTTAACTTACGTTCGCAATTATCAAGGAGAGTTGAAGAAGGGTGACACCATCTACAACACAAGAACAGGAAAGAAAGTGCGGGTGCAACGGCTGGTTCGCATGCATGCTGACATGATGGAGGCAAGTACCTGGTCATTGTGAGATCAGAAATTTCTCTAATGCAGGTGAAATAGACCTACCTTCTTGGTATCCTGAGCCCCACAAGAAAATCACTTCTAACTGAATGTGTTTTCCTCGCTTCTTCCTTTTTGGTTGGTTGTGCTACAATTCTGATACAGCTCTTTGGTATGGGCTAAATTAGCAGTTGTTAAGAACACAGTTTGTACACTGGTAGTGAGTTAGCTGTATATTTCCTCTATGGCCAAGGTTAAGGAGAAGGGACAGTTAGTTCCTAAAGACACAGAACACAAATTTAGTACTTTTCTCAAGAACTATCATTACAGAGTGTAATAGTTTTTAGGACAGTGTAACTGTGGTTCTCAGAGGTAAGTGAGAGTAATAAATTCACACATAATTTCCCACATTGTTCAGCGGATTTACTTTCTGAAATATGGCAGTTGTGAAAGCTCTATTTGACGTTAGAGCTTTGTATTTGTTGAACCAACCCCTAGAAGGGCCATAATGGTGTTAGAATCCATCTGAAGATTTAAAACCTCTCAAGGTCTGATCTGGGAGATAAATTTTGACTTGAATTCTTGAATTGGCTCTGAATCTGTCCTAACATTCTGCAGTCCATAGGGTTAGGCCTTGGCAAGAATACTGGGTGTATGAGTTTGTTTCCTACTCTCGCCCTTTCCCAGTTCAGCTCTGTATTCCTGGAGAAATTTATTAGTCTAAGCAAAATCTTCAAACATTTAGTAATTTTTGGTGGCCATAACTTCTTATATCTCCTGGAAGATGAATAGGCAGTCTTTCAAAATTTAACAGCATTGAACACACAATGTGATATATAGATGATGAATTACAGAATTGTACACCTGAAATCTATGTAACTTCACTAACAATTGTCACTCCAATAAACTTTAATAAAAAATTTAAAAACAAATTTTAACAGCATTGCTGTTTTGTAAAATAGGCAGCAGGGGGCAGGCTAGAGGGATTAGTGGTTGTCACAGCTGTTTTATGGGCCAGCAGCTAGAATTGTACAGCTATGTAGCCATTAAAGGAAGACTCACACATACTTGCTCATTCACAGCCACACCTGTTATGAATGAACTGTCAGTATATAAAAACAAAAACTAGGAAGTTTAGAGGCACCAAGGCTTTGTTCTTAGATTTCCTGTGTTTTCTTAACTGCGTGCATCTGTGAGAAATTAAGGTTATTTTGAGTACAATGGACTCCATTCTCCTGCCTTTGTTTTCAATCCTTCCTTTGTTAGTTTTTCTTGTACATATTCGTCATACACATCTCACTGTTGTACTTATGGCAACACACAAAGAACATGCTTTTTAATTCCATAGAAATAACTTCAAGAGCTGTGAGGCTCTCTATTCTGTCAGTCTGTAGATCCTTCAAGTACTGATGCCATAGCTCTATTTACATATAATCCGAGTTTCTATTTAAATATAATCTTGTCGATTGAGATGTGGTTTAAATAAGGACCTTGATTAAAAGACGTCTTGCCATGGTTGATTGTTGGTGTTGCATTGGTTCTGGCTAGTTCATTCTTTATAGAATTCATGGTGAGATCCTGCCATGTTTGTTTATGTACAATGTTTATTGTTCAGGTACTCTCTTAGTCACCTGTTCTGATTTGTATTACTTGCAAGTACAAATTTGTGTTATTTCTTTATCTAGGATGTTGAGGAAGTATTTGCCGGAGACATCTGTGCATTGTTTGGCATTGACTGTGCTAGTGGAGACACATTCACAAACAAAGATAATAATGGGCTTTCTATGGTAAGTCGTTTAATTTCAAAGCCGTTGGTCACTTGAGTTCAAAAGTATGTTTTTATGTAGTACATGTAGTACTTCAGAAAAAACAACCACAGAAATTTTCAATGAGTGCCACAGGCATCAATTGTAGACTGGTTGTGGCTCTCTAAATGTCAGTTAGACAAATGCTCTGTGTCAGCTAACTTATCTGGTTTTTCTTAGTAAAATCATTCCACAATCCTCTAAGGTTTAGCATGGAGGGAGAATCTCCACTAGACACATCTGGACGGTGGAGCTCTGACTTGTGTGCCCTGAGATCTGCCTCCCCATGGTGGGTGCTTCTCTAATTGCTGTAGCTAACATCAGGCTGGTCCCAAAGGAGTGCTCCTTCCTCAATAACTCAGCCACTAGAAAGGAGAACCTTCCCTCAAGAACTGTAAGACCAGACTGCTAACATTTAGATTAGACATGGGAATAATATAACAGAACGGAATCATACTCTGAAGGCAAGATGCAGTGAGTCTGATTTACTGCATACAGCCTCCACTGTAGAACTAGGTTCCTTTTTGTCGCTGATGGACCCTGAAGGGACGAGCGTTCAGTTAGTACACTCAGACCAAGGGAAGACCCCCAACACCGAAATTCTGCCTCTGTAAGTGGAGGGCAGGGAAAGACCGAAGAAAGAGGCTGGTGACTCCAGTCTGGCAATTAACAGAGTTCATTAAAGGAAACTTACATTATAGCCCCTTCTTGGGCAGCTGCAAGATGAAGTGGATATTCTCGACTTGCCTGACAGGCACCAGAGAATTACATAGTGTACTACATGAATGCTACCAGGTATGAAAATTGCTTTATGTGCTTGACCAGGTCAGGACAGGACAACAGCCTGTTTCAAGAACCAGCACCCAGCAGGAGGCAAGGGAGGGATTCTGATTTATGTCAGAACGAACATCAAGTACGATCAGATAGTCTCTAAGGGGGTTTTGTGGTAAGCAATCCCCATTCTGGTCCGGGTCCAGCTCATGGGCCAGACAGCGGTCAAGACATGGAATAGTCTGTCCTCCACACATGCTCAGGCAGTTCCTGCCTTTGAATTCCTTTCACTCACTTCCTATTTGCCCCTGTAGGATAGCAGGCTGTCCTACCGTATGACTGTTTGTTCTTGAGGGTGGTCCCTCCCCTGAATTCAGTAAAGAAAAATATGAATAAGTACATAGGGAATAGGTAATTTGCAGTGAACAAATTTACAATGGGTCATTTATGTAAGAACTGGTCCGACCCTAACAGATAAGCACTATAATAGTTCCTAGATCATATGATGAATTCATAATTTTATATTTAGTGTCTTTGTATAAAATATTCTCCAATATCTGGTTTTAATGTTGATTTAAGACGGTACAAAAATCATAACTAAATCTGTATAGGCTTTAGGGGGCTCTAGATAAGGGGAATGCTTTGTAAGTAGAATTGACAAGGCTTTCTATACATGCTTGTCATTAGCAGCGTGAAGGGACTGGAGGTTATGGGAGGTGCTCAGGCTTTGAAGCAAACAGACCTTGGTTAGAGTCTCACATCTGCCCTATACTACCTACTGGCCCTTGGCCACGCTATTTTATCTTCTTTCCATACCTGTAAGATTTTATTTGTAAAATAAGGATAATAGTATCTGCCTCTCAGAGTTCTGATTGATTAAATGAGGTATCATATGCATAAAGAATCTAGTGCCCTTTCTCTGTTTCTCTTATTGGTGATCATTGATTAAATAAAGAACTTGTCAGAAGATAGCAACAGTAAATGTAGCCACCAACCAATAAGAAGGCCACATCTCAGCATTTGGATTCATTAATATGATTATGTTAAATTGAACATGTCAATAAGCTTAAGGGTCTTAAACTGTTAAATAAATAGATATTTTTGTTGTTTTGGGAGGGAAGAGATCATATAAGTGGACACCTTTATTTACTTATTAATATATTGATATATTCGTTTATTTAATGCAAACAGACCAAGATATGTATTGTCTAGCCTGAAGATTTTTAATGTCTGTCCTTTGTTCTATTGTAAAACAGAATATTAAAATTAATCCATCCCTGACCTTGACCCATACAGTACTGTATATGAATTCTTCTCTGTTTTTTAAAAAAATATTTCAGGAGTCAATTCATGTTCCTGATCCTGTCATTTCAATAGCAATGAAGCCTTCTAACAAGGTAGGCATTTGACTTAATGCTCAGATTATCACAATAAAGACGAGCTCTTTTTCATGGTCTCCACAATGCACATGGTGTCATGTGATTACCAGCAGGCTTACCGTCTTTGTATCCTCTTTTGGTATTGAAATTACCTTTTAAAATTTGCTAGTCTGTTAGTAGTAATTACTCCTCAGTATATTGAAGAAATTGGTGATATTAAACTATTCATGAGACTGCTTAATAACTCTTTACTAAGTAAAGGTATATCATTGGTTCCACAGTGGTAAGTGTGACTTCCTAGATTCAGATCATAATGGGATGGAAAAGGGGAAACAGGCATTTGTCCTAAGTTGTAGGAAAACCTCACTCTGAGGATATTAGAATATTGCATAGATTAATTGCCTCATGCATTATGATACATCTCTAGATTTGTGGTAGTTATAAAAGAAACATCTGATTAGAACATGGAAAGCCTGCAAACAATACTGTTTTTCTCACTTTCAAACATGACAGATTTATGATGTTATTTGATGTCATTTTAACTTTTTACAAAGCCGACTGCTTGAATAAGTTCTGCATTCACATTGGCTTGCCATTGCAATTAGTCCTGTTCTTGAACTATAATTATTTCTTAAATTGCCTTGACATTCTTAACAATCACGTTAATTTGGCATATTGAAATTAACTCATTTATGCATTGCATTTATGACCTCTTGTCATCTGGGAACTATCATTTATAGAACGTATTGTGATTTGTCTTGTGGATGCATTAACAGCTGCTACTTTTGAGGAACTTGAGATTTTCCAGACCCTTCTCATTATAGAAAGGATAATGTTGAGGTGGCAAGAAACATTAAATCACTCCATCTCAGAAATTTGAGGAAAGGCAAACCTTACATCTTACCACAGATGTGACAGTTTCTCCCAAGGTCTTTGCTAAAGGGTTTACTTTTCCCTTCAGAATATGCAGGGCTAGAAGTTAAAGATATTATGCTTCTTCATTCCTAAGTTGAGGATTTATGTAAGACTTTTGATGGTTCACAACAATGGAGGAAATCAAATGCATCAATATCCAAAAGGTATTTTTGGTGTCTCAGGATTATCTACTTGCTGGAGTACATTAATTTAAATCAAATAATGAAGTCAGTGCATAAAGCTCTGAGTCTCCACAGTGGAGGCAGGGATGATCTAGTAAGTTGGGAGGCCCTGGCTCTTGCAGGGAAAAAGGGAGAGACTTCGGAGCTAGACTAACACAGGATTCAGTCTCGGCTTTGCCCTGCACTATCTGTATGTCCCTGAGCAGGTCATTTAACTTCTCTGTACCTGCTTGCCTCCACCTGTAAAATGTGGATAATTCTGTCTTGCAGCATTGTGATTAGAACTTGAGATAACATATACAAAACACATAGCACAGCCCCAGACACATATAATACCTGGAAGTACTGGTGATTCAGGGCTTGTTTGTTTTATTGCTGCTGTAAGAAATTACCACAAACTTAGTGGCTTAAAACATCACAAGTGTATTATTTTATAGTTGCATAGGTTGGAAATTGGTTCTTAATGGGCTAAAATCAAGATACTGGCAGGGCTGTGTTCCTTTCTGGAGGCTCTAGGGGGCAATTTATTTCCTTGCTTACTCAGATTGTTGGCAGAATTCATCTCCTTGTAGTTGTAGGACTGGGGTCCCCATTCCTTGCTGTCACCTGAGGGCTGTTCCTAGCTTCAAGAGGCTGCCCACCTTCCTAGGTTTGTGGCCCTTCTTCCTGTTTTCAATGCCAGCAACAGCAAAATGAGTCCCTCTCGTGTTTCAAATATTTCCTGCCTCTTCCCTCTTCACATCTCTCCGACCTACCCTTCTGCATTCCTCTTCCAGTTTTAAAAGCCTGTGTGATTACATTGGGCCCACCAGAATATTCATGTCTGTAACCTTAATCACCTTTGCCAAGTCCCCTTTATAGTGTAAAATAATAATCACAGGTTTGGAGGGATTAGGGCATATTCTTAAGAGGGCCATTATTCTGCTTACCATATAGGGAATTATAAGTAAGGAGAATAAAGATGCATCAAACTACATCCAAGCAGATTGTTTTGAAAGTCTCAGTGTTGATCTTCACTCTCTTGAATCTACAATAGTCTTGGTAAACATGCTGATTCCTTTGATTCTATTAGAGGGTTTTTAAAATACAACACAGTAACAAGATTCCACTTTCTGCTTTATGGGCAGTTTTCCACAAATAGGAAAGGGAATAGAGTTAAGTCTTGGACTTGTTTTGTATCTTGATGTGGAAAGAAAATGTCAACAGCTAGCTAGTCCTGCTCTCTTGGCTGCGTGGTATCCAAGCTTACCTATTACAAGGGTACGGCCTCGGAACTGGGTGGTGGATCGTTTTTATTTATTCCCTGCTTATGTATTTGATTTAATTCAGTGTGTGCTTTCAACAATACCATTGCTTATCATGATTAGTAAAATGTGTAATCACTTTCTTTTTTTGAAGAATGATCTGGAAAAATTTTCAAAAGGTATTGGCAGGTTTACAAGAGAAGATCCCACATTTAAAGTCCACTTTGACACTGAGAGCAAAGAGACAATTGTATCTGGAATGGGAGAATTACACCTGGAAATCTATGCTCAGGTAATGAATAACGAAGAAGTTAATTCACCTTATTTATGTCTGTGTTTTGTTAAGAGCAAAAGTCAGTAATTCTCAGTCTAATGTCCATAAACTAATAGTGGTTCTTCAAGCTTCACTTTGTATCCAGACGTGGTATACTGCTTCTTCTACTGTGTGTTACAAATTAATTATTTTTGAGCTCTAAACATTTTTATTGTAAAACATTGTGAACTTTTAGAATCAAGGCTCAGGGGATTTGCAATAAGACCATCCATCCATCCCCAGGTCATGGTTAGTTGGGTGAAGTATATCCTGGTCTCAACCTTAGGGAGACAACCTGCTGAGAGAAAACTACTGAGAAAGTCGGCCCACCAGTACCCACTGTTCAGGTCATTTCTTGCTTGTTTTCTTCTCAAGTCAGTACTTGAAGATCATTATAACATAGATAAAAGAATGGGCAGATGGGGCCTGTACTTTCCTGGAAAAAGTCATATGTATATCTCAATGAAAACCAGATATACTGACTTAAGGTTAAAAATTCTGGCTGTGATCATATCTTTGAAGTTGAGACAGCAGAAGATTCTGACAACAGATTCGTACTTGTATACTATTCTACTGAATATATAATAAAATGGAACAAAGATGAAGTGTTAGTGGATATATTAACTGAAGGTAAGTAAGTCAGTCTAAATTAGAATTCAGTTATATAAAATGTATAGAAGTTTGTATTATTTAATACCATGTATCCAATCCTTGTAAGATACATAAATGATTTAAGATTCATTATATGCTTATGTATTATATTTAAATAAATGCTAATAGTTAAGATTCTTAGGATTTTTCTTCTTTCAGTTTTTTAAATTTAAATGCACCAAAAAATTATTTCCCCTGTTCTTTTTAGAGGATGGAAAGAGAATATGGCTGTCCTTGTATCACAGGGAAGCCAAAAGTTGCTTTCAGAGAGACCATTACTGCCCCTGTCCCGTAAGTATGCAACACAGTTGAACATAGCGCTTTTACTGTTATTAGGACACTTTCACATCGTGACACTCTTTATTATGGAAGCTATACAGTTCTGTGCTGTAATCAAGACATTTATAGAAAGTGACACTTCGGGATTTATTTGGCCCCTTAAGCTAGATATCAATGGACTGACATATACATCCTCAATAAGCATACTGATACTTCATCCAATGTTAGGGTCTTCGTTCATTCCAGTTGTGCCTCCTTTGGCAGACGACTGTTATGTTTTACTTTAGTACCATATTGTGGATGCCACAGAACTTGCATTTGCCAAGGAATAATCTCCTGCAAGTAAAGGAAACTAATGCTGTGATAAAATCCAGAAAACATTTAAGAAAACAGAGTTGGGTTTATATTTTGTTAGAAACAAAACCGTCCTCGAATAGCACAAAACAATTAAATTGCTACAAGTATAGTATACTTCAACCCTATTCGATTTATATGCATTTACACGAATTCTGATTTAGAGTCAAAATTAATAAGGAATACTGTGGCTATAACACAAGTCTCAATTTTCAAAGTGGCATCAAATAAAGGTGAATGATACTTTACCTGAGATGCAATGTCATGAAGTAGAATCGTGTAGTCTAATTCAATGAAGTCATCATTTCTTTGCTATAATAAATAAAAACCTGGTGTATAAAATGTATCATGGCAAAAACAATATTTTAATTTTAAAAGTCAGCTTTCATTAGATGATTATAATACTCCCACTTAAGTAAAAATAAAAATTGAATGTCACAATTTATTTAGACTGACAGAAAAACTTTCTGTTATAAATAAGTTTGCTTTCAAACTACAATTAAAAATTAATGATTTTTCATTTGTTAGTCTAAAAATCATTTTCCTTTCTGATTTTAGTTTCTGAGTTGTGGTAGCTACTTAAAGCATTATAGTCTATAGCTTGTCATTTAAGATTTCTTAATGTTTACAATATTCAGAAAAGCATCATTTAAGGGATACAGTCCTGAAATGAGTGCTTACATTGAAGGAAACCAATTTTCAATTTTATAATAGAAATTCTTTTTAAAAACTGAAAAATAGTAAAATGTAATGAATATAGTTATGATTTTGTTACTAAAACTTTGATCTGTGCTGCTTATCGCTTTGCACATATACAGTATTTATACCATCAACTGCACAGAAATATTGCATTTATATAGTTGAAAACCACAGTCATCAGAGACAAGACTTTTTAAGGCTTATAATCGATGGATTGAAAGAAGCCCTAGACTTCAAGGGGCACACAAGCTCCTGTGGCTCCTTTGGTTAACAATGATTATAAATGTGGCCCTCAGGTCAAGTGAAAGTATACTATTTTTATAGTATCTTGAAGGAATCTTTTCTTTGACTATATCAACAAAGAATGTCTTTTAATGTGAAAATCAGTAGTAAGGTTTCTTACATGTTGGATTTTAATACGTAAAGATATATAATACATATAACCTGAAGCAGTAGTTAAACTCTTCTGTTGAGATTTTCATTTAATGCTTTAAAACTACAATTTGGTGAAGGAATTTTCTTTCATAAAACTACTAGCCCTATCTTTGTGCATATTTTGCTATGAAAACCTGGCTTGAAAATCCTAATTATGATTATACAGCCTCTGTAACCTGGACCAGTTACTCAATTATTTGAGGCCTCAGGACCCCCATAGGAATGCTGTAACCAGTGTTGATGTCTACAAAAATGCATTCGAAAAAGGCTGTTTCTTAAAATGTTGTTGTAGTATTTGTTATGTATTTGACATCACACTCTGAGGACTGTAAGTGGGTATCCTGCCCTCTGGTGCCTGTAGGTATGTAATAACTGGTTACCAAAGCCTGTGGAGTAGGGCGCTAAGGTGCTCCAGCTGTCGTGCCATTACCAACAAGCTGTAACAAGTCGACTGGAAAGTCTTTGTCTTTTATGGAGCTGACTAAAACTGTTTATTGTGGCTTCCTTTTTTTTCTTTAATAACATTTTTTTATTAGTTTCAGGTGCACAAAACAATGTAACAGTTAGACATTTATCATTTATATCCCTCACATAGGACAACCTTCCTCCCCCCATCCACTACCCCTCTGACATCGCACACAGCCGTTACATTTTGTTGTGGCATCTTTGCACACTATTTTTCTTTTTTTCCTTTAGATACTACCAGTTGACATATATTTCTTTTTAACCCCTTAATAAAGCTAAAATCAAACAATTTATGTCTTTAAGGTCTAGAAAGAGGCAGTTCAGAATAGTCATATCACACTTAAGAAAACACGAGGCTAACAAGTAAGATATGAGATTGTAAATTATGACTAACTGGGTTATAAAAGAAAATTATATATAGCAAGCTTCACAAAGACTGAGATGCTAATATCTTTGTCCCAGCTGATCCCTGGGGGAAAATGGCAACCACGACTCTTAAGTAGCTCTGGCACTACCATTTCAGAAGAGGAAAAAAAGCAGAGATAGTTTCAATATTTCATGACTATAGTAACTTGAACATAAAACTTAGGTTGCCAAAGGAAATACTCTGCATTAAGCTGAGCACAGAACTGAATGCCAAATTGTTTATAACTCAAGACTTTGCTTTCTTGAAACTGCAGCTTCACCTTCTCTGGCCTTGATTGTCACTGACCTCTCCTTCAGAATACCGGCTACACTATTTTAAATACAGAATTACCGAAGGGGCACCACTTATCTAATAATGAATTATAAAACTTTCAGTAAACATTAACCCTGTTAATAGTATATTTTTTGGAAATTACTTACCACTTGCTTGACAGTTTGAATTTTTACCATTTTATACCATGTGTTTTCAGTAGAATTCTGCCATATTATATAACCACAGGCAACCCAGGCTAAATGTCGAACTGGCTTCATTTCTGGAGCTATATTTCCAAAACTGTCTGGTGAGGGAAACATGATAAATGAAATTACATATACAATATTAACTTTTTTTAAAAAAAATCTAAATTCTAAGTCATGTCTTAGTTTCCTTCAAATGTGTGCAGAAAATAATTAAGCCATGGATCTATAAAGTTTCAAGGGCTTTTTTGTTAAATTAGATTGGTAATGTATATTTTTGCAAAAACTAGTATATTTCCAACATAATGTTAATATCTGACAATTTTGAGCACAGATAATTGATATTGATCTTAAAGTTGAAGATCCTTTCCCATGCCATATTTATATACCTGGAATATTTTGTGCTTCTAGTGGTTCCTTCATGGACTTGAGTCTTTGATAAAATGTGTTATCTTCTTCATCTGGGTTCTTTCCAATTTCTCCTTCAAATGTGAAGTTGACTTCTGGTGCAGCATCTTCTCCCATTGGAGGGTAAAGTACTTCAGCTGTGCAGTTCACTGTCACTTGCTGTTTGAAACATTTTGCAAAAGATCGTTAAAAAGATCTTTACATGCAGATGCCCATCCATTGCTAAATATTGTTGAGCTATAACATTTAAAGCGTTGATCCCATAATGGTGGTGTTTCAGACTTGACTTCAGAGTGCCTACTCTAATTGGGAGTGGCCTTGTAAAAATTTCTTAGAGGTATCTAAAATAGACAACTTATTTTACAACTTATTAGGTCTCATAATCTTATAAACTCATCTTAAACTTGGACTATATTTCAGTATTAATGGGGCATCCATTTGCAAGGCCAGATTTTAATCCAATTTTGTATACCACTCTAGACTCTGGTTACTTTTTTAAATCTTTCCATTACTCTTACTCTCTGCTCCTGAAACAACAATTTTCTCAAACTCAGAGCAATCTGTATCTACTTGTAAAATGAAAAGATTGTAGCATTGGTTCTGCTTTGTAAAGATGGTTGTCTAGCAGCTCAGATGCCTTTCAATGAATCTCCTTATGTTTGCCTGTATCTCTTCTGAGTTATGCTCAACAAAAGGGCAAGCTTTTTTTAATTTCAAGATGGTTATGGTACAAATTGCAATTGCTTCCTTTTAAGTTTCCCTCATTAATAATTTGACAGCTATATAAAAATTTCCTTGCCCCATTACTGAAAGATTATTGTCTGAACATGATGATATCAGCCATCTATTCTATTGCTCATAAATATCTAAAAAGCACTTGGTTTCTTTAAATAAATCAAAAACAGAATGAGAAAGGCAGACATAAAGTAGTGATGATTGGAGAGTAATTTATTTCACTTGTTAATATTAGGCATAAGTTCAGACTGCCCTATGAGAACATAACATTTTTAAAGGGAATTTAAAGGGAAGCATATAGAGTCTGTTTTTTAAATAGCTCAATAGCAATGCTTCCTGTATCTCAGAATACACAAAAAGAGTAAAAACTGACCATTGTGTGGTCACTCTTTTATTCAAGGCAGGGTTTTACAACAACTTAAAAAAAAAAAATTAATCCTATGATTTGATCAGCAAAGGTGATCTTGAATATTTAGAATCAAATTTTATTTAATAATAAAGTATATTTCACTTACTTTTTGGATAATTTCTTCCACAGAAAATTTAAGATGATACTTATGTCCTCTTCCTTGAATATCCTAAAATTAGGAAAATGTGGTTAGTTGTTATAAAAATAACTCAATTCTCTGCATTGTTAAAAGAGTCCATTCCCATTTGGTTGGGGGTTGGGGGTGCTGACTGGGTAAATAATTAAAGCCTTAGACCTTGAAAAGCATATTTCCATGTATGTGAAAATCCAATTTAGCAGGTCTTTTGTGAGGTTTATTTTGGATGAGAACAGACGGGTAAGATAAAAGCGTATATAAATAAAATGGGTTCCAATTCACTTTCAATCATCAGAGGACTTCAACCTCTGGATCTGTGATCCTAAATTCTCTACATAAGAAATTTTGAAATAGCTTATAATTCTAAAGATGACAAATAGGACACACCATTGAAAAGGTTTTCATAAAGCCCTGTGTACCCTCCAGTGTTCAAGGAAGGTGAATTCCATTTTGAGGCAGATTACTGCAAAGTGATTAGACATATTAAATACGGTTTTTACTTGTATCTTAGTGGACCTGCAGAATGATACTCTAACAAATTTTGTAACAGTAAGACAAACATTTAAGTATTTCATTTTTGAATGGAATAACATCTACTGTCACCACTTAAAGGCTGTTAGCAGTTAAACTTATGTCAAATAAATAAGGAACAATCTCAGATCCATTAGATTTTAGTAAAATGGAAACAAGCTTAGTGATTGCTGAGGTCTTAAGCATTTAGTTTAACCCTTTAGCCAGAGGGAGTCAATGGCAGTAATGTTTGGGTGGTTAAAGCGAAGCTTCAGCTCACACTGCCTGAATGGTTGTCAGTTTCTCTTGCTGTTTGTTTCTCCCTTCATTTGGGTCAAAGGATCTAATAAGGATTGGTCTTAAACTGAAGGATCCTTTGCAAGACAGGAACTTAACATTGATCCAGACTCTGGAATAGGAGATGAGAAATGTCGTGGCAATTTTAAGATTCTTTCGAATGGTTCCTACAGGTTTCACTTGGGGAAGGGGAAATGCCGCCCTTCACTGGTAACATGTTCCCATTTCCTTGTAATAGTATCCATAAAAACTGTCATGTCTCTGCCTTCCTATGAAAACAACAAACAGCCCAGAGCTGTCCCCAGAGACTGCAGTATAGCCTATCCCCAGAAATGTTAATCTATTAAGACCTGACGCCAGCGGTTTGGGTGGAAGAGGGGGGGAGGGGAGGGGCAAGATGCAGCGGAGCCTGGCTGAGACCCTTGGGAGTGGAGGAAGCGGGTGCCTTTCGGCCCGTCGCCGTCTGCCGGACTCACCTCCATGCTGGCTTGCGTGACTGTCTGTACCAAAAACACCTTGTGGGGGGTCCCCTGCTGGTAGTTGATGCAGTTCTCTGCCACTGAGGCCGCTCTGGAGGCTGGGTAGTGTGTCGGCGGGATTTCCATTCTTGGTGGTCGAAGGCTGGGCGAGCACCGGTCGGCTCAAGCTTAACGGGACGCGTACCAGTGCCCCGCCGTCCAGCCTGCTGCCAGGTCGCAGAGGCGGAAAAGTCTGCAAGCTCGGCTAGGCTGGGCGTGGGCGGGATCACCAGCTCCTTCCCTCCCTCTTTTCCCTCCTCCCTTTTTTCTTCCCTCCTTCCGTTTCAGGAAGCTGCGCCTGGGCGCTGGCTCCCTCGCTGGGCTGTCCCTGGGGCCCCGCCCTGTTTCGCGTTACTGTTCCTCAGGTTCCTCGGGGTGGGGCGCTCTTCCTGCAGTCTGGAGGGAGGAGTGGGTGTGTGGGGAGGGAGTTGGTGGGCTAGGTTGGCCCGGGTTGCTTCATCCTTTTTATCAGACGTTACAGAAGTGAGGGGAGAGATTTGGGGCCTTCGCCTTATGCAGCATCTCCTCGGGGGCCTCCCGCTCTCCATGGAGAGTCCGGGTGCTTCACTTCGCTCCTGGAGCGCAGCTTCCTTGTACACCGCCCAGTGTCAGGCACAGGGCAAAGTGCAAAGGAGCTCCAGGTAGTGAAGCAGTTCTGCTTCCTGCTTTCCCCATCCCATAGTGGGAGTCTGGGAACAGGCTAGTTCAAGCCCAGCTTTCTATGGGGTTGGACTTGTTCTGCCCAAATCAGGGTATGAGAGACTGCAAACTATAGCATTAGCTTGGAGGATTATGTGATTTGGGTAAAGAGAAATTTTAAATTGCCCCTGCACCCTTCTCTCTTTTCACTTAGAAGATGAGGTTTTGATATAACACCAAAGCTGGAATGCTTCCAGCTTTCTCAGTCACTTTGAAAATTTAACTAAGGATTAAAACATTTAAAAATTGAACTTATACAAAGCACTACATTGATGTAGCTTCTAACAAAAGCAGTTTTTAAAGCTTAAGCAAACTTTAACTTAAGCAAACACAAACTTAGTAGGCAGTGCTTTGTCACTCTAGATTTCTTAATTTCTTGGGTGACCTTTAAAAGAACTATAATTTAGGATATTCTTTGGATTTTCTCTAGATCGAGAAGCTAAGATTTCATCAGATGTATAGTCAACCTTCACTTTAGCTTGTTGACTTGGAAATAAAGATTTTTTGCTTTTTCTCAAAATGGACTTTTGAAGGTTTTTTTGGTAGACATATATGTGGTAGTGCTTTAAAAAAAAGTTAACAAAAGTGTACTTGTAAAGTCTTCCTCAAATGCCCTTTTCAATTTATTTATAAATAAAGTCTTTCTTTGGAGTAAGTAGATTTTTAAAAAATAGTAAGCAGAAAGGCATTTCCCATCCTTGCTAGTTACATAAGACAACAACTGTCAAGTAACTAGAGGATGAAGGAGTTAGTTTCAAGACTTTTTCTAAAAAATTGAAAGCTTTTTTCTTTTGGAGGGCGAGGGGGTATGAGTATTTCAGCTATCGTGTTTTCCCGAAAATAAGACCTAGCCGGACAATCATCTCTAATGCATCTTTTGGAGCAAAAATTAATATAAGACCCGGTCTTATTTTACTATAAAACTGGGTCTAATGTAATATAATAATGTAATATATAATATAATACCCGGTCTTATATTAATTTTTGCTCCAAAAGACGCATTAGAGCGGAACTGATTGTCTTATTTTGGGGGAAACGGTATATCAGCCATCCTCTTAGGTTGTCGTGTGTGCATGAGTGTTTGAATTATGTGCTCCTTTGATAGTGTCCAGGAAAGACTGGCAGGGTATCACCTTCTGATGGAACAGAAAGAGCTTTTTGCTGATAATGAAATGTTAAAGTTTCACAAATAGCTAGTTAAGGTCTGTTATTACCAGAATTGTGAGAAGTACAATATGTGAGCTTCCCAGATAAAGCCACCATTTAATAGAAGCTTTTATGAATACAGCTGCCACCTCTTGTAGGTCAAGGCTAGTAGCATAGATTGTGACATTACAGGCACATACCTGAAGTTCTTTTAAAACGATTATCATTTCATTAAAAATTTTAACTGCCTCTTTAGATGTTAAATAAACTGCATTAAGAGAATCTCATTCCTATATCTGAGTCCTTGAAATATTACTTACTAAAGCTTATTGAATGGTTAGTCAAGAGATCATTATCCTTAAATAATGTATGGGCTACCTTGAAAGTAACAGAATTATTATTGGTTTCTGGGATCAGGTAAATTAAATCATAATTTTATAAAACTATGAACATAAAACTCAGTAAAAACGCCTATGGCTTGCAACTTTGGTACAACCAAAAACTCAAAATAAATCTACAAAATAGAGATAAACAATAAAACCAGCACAATTCTAATTCACATTAATTTTAATGTGAGAGACCATGTTTTGCCAAAACTGAATTGCCTTTCACAACATGTCAGTGGTCTGACCCACAGGGACATGGGTTCTTTTACCTTCAGCATGATAGTCTTCCTTCCACCTCTTCTCCAGTTAAATAATTGTAAAAATCTATATGTGCAGCTCCCTCTAAAGGCTTTTGAAGTGAATGCCGCATTTGCAGATTAAATCAGTTTATATTTTAGTAACCTTCTAGAGAAATGTTTGATTAAGAACATTCGTTTTGGTGCATATCCTGGCTCTGCCATGTAATAACTGTATCATGTCGGGCAGGTTACTTCACTTCTGTGACCCTCAGGTTTCTCTTCTGTAAAATGGTGATTAAAAACAGTACCTACTTCATCAGTTTGTGGTGAAGAATAAGTAAGACAATCTATAAAACATGCTTGGCACAAGCTCAGCACATAAGTAGGTTTGGTTTGGTTTGATTTTGGAATCCACTTGATTATAAATTCAGACATGATCTCTGAAACTGCATGGGTTACTTGTTTGTGAATTGATCCTCCAGAGCAGTGCTGTCTGGTAGGACTTCGGGCAGTGATGGAGTGTTCTGTATTTGCTATCCTGTACAGTAGCCATTCTCCACATTTGGCTGTTGACCACTGGAAATGTGACTGCATCTGAGGAGCTGAATTTTTATTTTATTTTAATTTAATTTAAATATGTCAGTGGTTAGTGATCACCATATAGACAGCACAGATCTAGAGTATGTTGTATAGATGTTATATTGTCAGATTAAAAACAAAATTAAAAATGCCTCAGAGAACTCATGCATACCCAAGAATATGTCCGGAACACAGTTTTGGAATCCCTTCAGTAATTCTGTGGTGATTTGGCAGTTGTCTCTCTTCTGTTTTCCTTCTTTCAGTTCTGGTGGCTGGTTTTTTTCCTTCCTCCCTGAAGAATTAACCTTCCAGCATTTTGTTTTTCCCAGCCCATCCTGAAGCTCTTGAGCCCTGGAAGATCATTTATAGGCAGTTCATCAGGCACATTCACACTTAAGCTGTTTATGAAATCTGCTTCTTCCAAGCTAGCGTCTCCTACCAAAATTAATGTTTACTTCTTCCAAAGCACTCACAGATCTGTATGTAGGAAAATACTCATTAATGTCCATTTACCGGCAGTTATCTGCAGACAATTTTGAGAGGAGCTGGTCTCTTCCATCTTATTATGGTCTTGGAAGGTTTCACTTTAAAGGAAGAAATGACTTGCAAACAGTAGATACTCATGCAATGTTTCTTCAATGAAATAGTAGCCTATGTTTACATATGTTTAATATGTGGTTTGAAGTAAACACTGACCTGTGTCCATTTGCATGATTTACTTATGTTTAGTTATTATCATTTTGCCATTAATCATTTTTCAGGTGTTAATGACTCCACCTGAAACTCCCTTCTCTTTTATTTTGTCAGTCCAAAATATCCAAGTAGTGAAGTCAAATAGGAACTATCTGAATAAATTAACTGCAGAGCTCCTACTTTCAAGTAACTATCCTCAGTTGTAGAGATTTCAGGAGAGAACACTGTGTCCTAGGAGAGGGAAGAATTCCAAAAGAAATTGGTAAGCTCTGTGGGATGTTCTAGGTTACTAGAACAAGAATCTTATACTGCCTTTTTATTAGTTGTCTTTTACTTTTCTACTTGTGAAATTCAGAACTGGCAGAAATAAGGCAGTGAATTGTTTTGGTGCCGTACTCCACCCTCACCTCTAAGTAAGAACAGAAAGGAGAGGTTTTCTTTTTAAATAAATTATAGAGTAAAATTTTATAGCAAGGCTATCATATTCAAAGGAAAAAGCAAAAGTGATGAAATGTGGGTTTTCACTGAAATTAGTAGGAGTTATTTCGTTTTGGTAATTACATAATGCCATGTTGATTTTTTTTTTTTACCTCCTAAATCACTTTCAGGTTTGAGTTTACACATAAAAAACAATCAGGTGGTGCAGGCCAGTTTGGAAAAGTGATAGGTGTACTGGAGCCTCTGGACCCAGAGAACTACACTAAGTTGGAGTTTTCGGATGAAACCTTCGGGGCAAATATTCCAAAGCAATTTGTGCCTGCTGTAGAAAAGGTAAAAAAACAAAAAACAAACAAACAAAAAAAAAACTTTCTTGCATTAAAAAAAATCAAAAACAGTTTATTGGGTATCAAATCGTATTTTTATCACATTGTCTTCCAGGGTTCATTTTAGTTACAGTCCCGCTTCTTTATCTAATTGTTAGTTTTCCATCTGATTTAGAATCTTCAATTCATCTAAGTTCAAGAGTTACATATCTATGGTATGATAATGAAAGGAAACCATTTTGTTTCTTAATCATGGTTATTTCTCTTGATAAATTGATTTTGTAAAAGTTACATGTTCCTCTTGATAAGTTGAAACTACTTCATTGATTATAATCAGCAATTGAAATTTGTATTAGTCATTAGGGATTTATGAAAGTTTTAGGAGACTGTTGTAGAATGATCAAGATTCCCCGCCTAGGGTGCTGCTGTCATCTTCACTGCTGGTTACTGTGCTCCTTGGTAAATCACAGTGCTCAGAGCCAATTTATTCATCTGTAAGCTGAGAGTAAAATGCTTAAACTTGAACCGCTCACAAAATTGAGGATCAGATAAGACTGCCATTTCTTTGGGAATTGTGAAGTGCTTTGCACATGTAAGTGATTAGTGTTTTATTTGCTTTCCAGGTCACTGGCTTTAAGACTATTGTAAACTTTTAGCAACTGTCTATTCTTATAGATTGAGCTTCGTAGTTTTTGGGTTTTTTTTAATCTTTTAACTTAGAAATCTTTGTTAACAGATTATAATTTTGGTTTCAGTGGTGGTAGCATTTTTTCATGGCTAGTGTATTTCCTTCATTATCCTTTATTTATTTCAAGACAATATTTTGTCATTCACACTTTTAAATTATCTTCTCTTATCCAAGCTGAATGAGAGCTTAGGTACGTTTTTAGCATACAGAGTTTACAGTTTTGACATGTCAGAAATACATTGTAGTATATGTACAGTCATGTGATTGTCTTGACAAGAAAAACTAACTTGAGTTGTAGGAGCTCTACATATATTTGTTCAGTGACTGAGTGAAAAAGAATTCTGAACTTTATCAAATCGTACTCTTTACGTATGTATAGTTTATTGTATATCAGTTATACCTCAGTGAAATTATTTTTTTTAAATAATTGCATTTGGAAAAATTACCGTTTAACTTTAATTCTTACTGATATTGTATAACACTAAAGCTATAATGTAGTGGTCTGCCAATGAGGCAAAGGAGTGATAGATAAATGGTAGGAGGTCAAGATACAGCTGTGGAATAAAATGCCACTTTTGGTGGAGGTTTTCTTTTAGATCATGCTGTCTCTATAATGGTTTATGAGAGCGAAGTAACTCCTAAAGATGGAGTTTTTGGAAAGATTGTTAGCTTTCAGACCACTTTCAAACCAGCTCACACCTTTAAGTAATATGCTTTTCCAAGAGATTACTCATCTAGATGCCACAATAATAAAACTTAAATAGTAAGGCTGTTCCACTTCTTAAAGCTTTTTTTTTTTTTTTGAGGAGTGAAATATTGCCTACATAAAAATGTTAAACTTCTGAATACTAAAATGTTTGGGGGTTCTTGGTAATGCATCTGCAAGTGGAAGCCACTCACCCCATAAGTTGTGTACATTCATTCACAGGGGTTTTTGGATGCCTGCGAGAAGGGCCCTCTGTCAGGTCACAAGCTCTCTGGGCTCCGGTTTGTCCTGCAAGATGGAGCACATCACATGGTTGATTCCAACGAAATCTCTTTCATCCGCGCAGGAGAAGGTGCTCTGAAACAAGGTATGCCATGTGCTGGCACTCGCCACATCGCTGTGACTGTTTTCCCTCGTGGACCGTTAGAGCCTGAGAAGGCAGCACTGGTTGTCACACCAGGGAACAGGGCGGGCCCTGGGCAGATACTCCTCACAGAACCAAAGTGAGGCTGAATTACTATGTTCTCTGTCTTGCCAAACTGAAAGCCTACCTGTTCTCCTGTTGTCTGGTAATTTTTATATGTTTAAAATCATAAATAACCTGTAAGTTCTGTTTTTAATAGAGAAGAAAAATACTCAGAATCCTAAGAAATATTTTAAAGAAACATTACAGTCATGCTATTTTTCGTGACGTATTCAGATATCAGGAAATCCATAAATTCGTAAATAATTTTTTCATGTATGCCATTGTAGGCTGTTAGGCATTTTGAGAATGTCCAAGTATTTTGAAAGAATTCAGTAAACCTTATTCACAGTGGAGACTTCTTGCTAACCTGCTAAAATTGTCAGCCTTTCTCACACAAGGTGATAATGCATATTAAAACCCTTATGATACAGTGCCCAAAGCAATTGCAAATATATCTGATTCCTTGGTTTTAAGAGAGAAAAGCAAATGACCACGCAGCAGTTTGACAGCAGGGTTATTCAATCGAAAGAACTTCAAAGCTGTGTCCTGAAGCCAAAACATTCATCCCCTGTCATCTCCTCCGTATCTATTATGTGGTAATTCATAAGTGTCTTTAGTAATGTCTATAAGTCTTTTTAGGAGAATTACATCATGATTCCTAAAACATTTCAGAAATGTTTTCAACGTTTCATTTCAAAATGGACAGTAGGAAATTAGATTGATCATGACACATGTAAGCATTCTGTAAATCAGGATTTTATTGATTCTGTATGAATTTTGGACTTTATGTTGTTTTTCGTTTGTTTGTGTCTGTGATTGGCTCTGAGGCGATGGTTGGAAAAGGTTGCTCATACCTTGACTAGGTTCCTAATTCTTTATTTTAATGAAACTAATGGGAACCATTAGTCATTTTGTAAGATTTTTAAAGTGTACAATGTGGTGATTTGGCAAATATATACATTGTGATACTTTTTAAAAATACAGTTAAAACAAATAGAAAGCACCAATAGTTCTATGCTGGTTCTTGACTAGAAATTGGTAGCTTTTCTGGAGACAGAGATTACATAAAGTAAGATAATTGGTATGGTTATCAATTAACAAAGAGCCTCATCCTTTTTTTTTCCCCTTCTTCCACCTCCCGCCCTCCCGCCCTCCTCTGCCCCTCGCCCCCCCCACTGAGGGGGTCGGTGGTTGGCAACAGTGTACCTTGGCATTAGGAGCAAGGCACTCCAACCACCTGAGCCACCAGGCCTGCCCCACCTCTTCCTTTTCTATTGTTCCTATATGAAATATAAATATATATATATATATAGATATAGATGTATATGCCCATAATATACACATATATACATGAAAAAGTCTACGAATCTACTGTTAACTAAACAGTTGAATATGTATCATTTAATTCCATTTAATTTTTAATTATTTAAATGTACAGATATTATTAAGTATGACTAACTGCCTGTTGCGTGTGCAAAGGAAAAGACGAGAAGTTTTATTTTTGGGGGTTTTTTTGGCCAGACAGATAAACGTGCAAATAAGTAGGGTGCTAGCATGAAAAATGAACTACTTTGCTGTTCCTTCGTCTAATTCTCATTTCTCCTTGAATAGAAGACAAAAATATAGAGGGTACAAGGAAGTTTTTGACAAGTAAGAAAATCAGCTTTTAAGCGTGCATCTCCATTGAATGCCATCTCCATTGAATGTTAGAGTGAAATGTCGATAAATGAAGTTAGTAGTAGAAAATTTATACTTATGAGCTATTACATTCTTATCAAAATCGGAAGAAAAATAGTTCAAAATTCTATATATTTTTCATTTAAAAAAAAAGGAACTATTTTCAGTCACAATTTAAACTTTGTCCCTGAGATTATTCAGTGAGGTAACCAAAACTGAAATGTGAAATTGAACGTTCATTCTGGGCATGTTTCACCCTGTGGATGTGACCGTTGCCTTCATTTCCTATGGCCAAAGTTTAGGAATAGCTCTCTGCTTGGTCTCCCCAGAAACACTGAGCTTGTGGCCACTCTGCGAGAAAAACAAAAGCCTACCAGGGTCGTAGTGAACTCATTTAATTTGACAGGGCCCCTGTTTTGATCTCCTGCCAATTACATGACGCGCTTTGAGTTTGAATCCTGGTTCTGTTGCTTCCTACTTAACTACATGGAAATGGGCAAGTCATTAGGACATTTTTTTTGTTTTTACAAGTGTTGAAAATTTTATTAAGATTCAGTTTACAAAGCTTTACACCTGTGGTGCACCAAGACATAGGAAGTTACCCTTTAGGCTTTGGTCCTTGGTTTAGAAGTTGTGGAATGTTGGTGGTTTTTTGTTAATCACTTTAAGAATTCATGAGCTTGATGCTGGGCTGGTAATACCCCGTTTTCTTCTTTCTCAGAAAGTGGGTCTCGATAATGTTTGAGGCAGTCGGAACAACCTGACTGTTCTCATGAAGTTGCCAAGCCTCAATTCTATTAATTCCACCGAGTTCCTCTATCAGAAGACCCAGGATTTCCTTAGAAAGCTTCTCTGCTGCCTGGAAAAGTGTTGATGTCAAGGATGATACTTGGAGATAGTAATTCTACAATATTAAATGAGAATGGACTTGAAAATACATATTTGAGCATAGTGAATGCTAATCTTGCTTCCCTTCCTGTTACCTTTGACCTAGCACTGTGCCATGCCACCCAAGCCTCAGATATTTTTTTTTTTTTTTTTTTTTTTTAGGAGGGGAACAGGACTTTTATTGGGGAACAGTGTGTACTTCCAGGACTTTTTCCAGGTCAAGTTGTTGTCCTTTCAATCTTAGTCGTGGAGGGCGCAGCTCAGCTCCAGGTCCAGTTGCCGTTGTTAGTTGCAGGGGGCGCAGCCCACCATCCCTTGTGGGAATTGAGAAGTCGAACCGGCAACCTTGTGGTTGAGAGCCCGCGCTCCAACCAACTGAGCCATCTGGCACTGGCCCATGTGGGAATTGAACCGGCAGTCTTCGACGTTAAGAGCACGGAGCTCTAACCGCCTGAGCCACCAGACCGGCCCCAAGCCTTAGCTTTTTGTCTCAGAGTGGCCATGCTAACAACATGGATTATTTATGTGCTGTATATTATGCTGAGTACATGGATTATCATATCCTCACAGTGACCTTATAGTTGAGAAAATTGGGACTCAGAGTGGCCCAATGGCCCAAGGTTCCATGCTATTTAGTGGTGGGGCTGAGAGCTAAATCCAGACCAGAGTCCTAGCCCTTGACACCTCCTCACACAGCCTCTTCAGCACCCTGCCTGGTGTTACTACGTTATATCTTGTGGGCTGAAATAGAAACACTACCACCTCTACCCACCGCTTTTGGCTTAAAAGGTCCTATGATGATAATGGTATTTGTACTTCTGGCCTTAAAAAGCTATACACCATATAAATCTGCTTGAGGAAAAATTGTTTTCAGGGCTTGGCTGTCATCTGACTGTTGAAAAATGGCCGGGTACATTCGCTGTGGAGTCTTGTCGCATAGATTGGGGTTAGAGGAAGGCATGAATAAAGGCAAGGTACTTCAGAAGTGAATCAAGAAGTGGATTTAAGGAGAAGGAGGAGGTTAAAAGGAAAGGAGCAGGGTGAGGGAATATGGAGTTGAGAACTAGACAGGCCATTCTCAGCAGTCAAGTGATGGGTACTGTATATTTGGTCCCTTCCTTTACAATATGACCCTTTCACAATGTTGCTTTTATATTACTGTCCTTGAAAACACTAGATAACATGTAACTAAATACTAATGTGTCTGCTCTGCTCACTTCTGTCTTTCTGGGTGCCTTCTTCTGTATTAAATGCATTTATTTAGAGCCAAGGAGGCTTTGCTGTTGTGGTAACCCAAGAAGTAACACGAAATAGAACTGTTAATATTTCTACAGTCCAGAATTGTTAGTCTTCTGCTTTAGATGTCTGTGTAGGGTTCTGCAGGGCTTAGCCAATGAAGCTTAGGAGTCTGCAAAGTTCAGTTTTTCCTCTTTTCGGAACAGATTTACTCATTGGGACTAATTAGTCAAAGGTAGGTCTGAGCTAGGATATGATTTGAGTTAGAAAATATTTCAAAGAAATGCAAGAATATTAAATTGCTGTTATAATTATTGCACCTAAGTTAATAGTACCTTACAAAAAAGAACTTTAATGAGCATACAAGAATAATTGCTAATTAGTTTATTATAAACAAATTGATGCTTGGGAAATTATGGTTATTTTAAAACAAATATTTTTCTTCATCATTTTTTCTGTGTTTTCCTTAATGTCTTTATGTAAAGATAATTCTTCCAGTCTGAGGGTGAAGTATTATACCGTACTTTCATAACATCCAAATTTAATATGAATGTTTGAAGTTTTATTATACTTGTTTAATCTCTCCACATTGTTACATTTAAAACTCAGTCAGCATTTGTCACAGTAAGAAGTGTTCTGGTTATGTGTTAAGTGGGATGAAAAAATAAACATGGACATACGCATTGGATTAGTATCTAGTCCAATGTCTTTATTTTTCAGGCGAAGAAACTTGAGACCTGGACAGAGTGTGCTTTTCCAAAAGGTATATAACTTAGTAGAGGCAGAGCAGAGCTAGAAACTTTGTCTTTCTAATTTTCAGGTATTAAAATTGTTCACCCTAGGAAAGAAAGACAGACCTCAGGCATGACTCGATTATTGTCTCCACATAGATGAAGGGCACCCTCCTCTTCACTCCTGCTGGTGATACAGGTCGTTTTCATATAGTTAAAAACAATTGTCTGCCAGGGACCAACAAGAAAGAATTGGTGTACCTTGGTCAGAGACCTACCAGTTAGTGTCATTACTCTTGAACGTTTTCAGAAAGAGAGAATAAGTAACTCTCAACTACCGGTACATGATTTAGATGGTAAAGGACTTCATTGAATGTAGTTTTAAGATTCCTTTTATATTATCCTCTGCAGCTTAATCATTTTTAAGGATAAAAATGTGGTAATGGAAATACTAAAGCTAAGTTTTGTCTTAGTGGAAATTCCATTTAGAAGAGTGACTGTTACTGCTACCAGAAAAATGAGTCCCGATTTTAACCTCATCATTTGAGTGTGTATGCTTGGGAGAACACACACTGTGTCTCCCTTTTGTATACTTGGATAGAAAAGAATTACAGTTCGTTTAAAGGTTAACAAATTAATTATTTTTTTTTTTAAATCCAGCCTTGGCAAATGCGACATTATGTATTCTTGAACCTGTCATGTCTGTGGAAGTTATAGCCCCAAATGAATTTCAGGGACCAGTAATTGCAGGAATTAACCGGCGCCATGGGGTAATCACAGGACAAGATGGAATCGAGGGCTATTTTACAGTGTATGCAGATGTAAGTACTATTGGTCACTTGACAATCTTGCTTTTATTAACCACAAGAGGAAATTAGAGTTAGCTTTTGTTTTTGGAGATTGTAGAGAAAATTGACACATTTCCCTGGCTATTTGAGTATTGGATTACATACCGAGGGTGCCAAAAATATGTATACACATGACTTGTATTCATCTTTTGTTATCAGTACATATTGATATTACAATTTCAATGCAGTTTTTTTTTCCTTTCTTAAAATGTATATACATTTTTTTTGGCACCCTCTGTATATGTGGCAATTTCTACAAAATTTGCTGTTAGAGCAACTGTGAAGTGCAAAGGCAAAAATAAGATTCATTTCATGTAGGCTTTTGTGAATGTTATTTTCTTAGATGTGTAGTTACCTTTTCTTTCTCATTATAGCGTTATTTGCATAGCTCCTTTATTACGTTATCTCTAATTTTGGGGGATAATATTTTATTCCTTTTCCTGTACCTTGCTTGACTTAAAACTCGTGAGAGAAAGTGTTTATCACATTCTGTAAGGCTTCCTAGAAAATACCGCCATCAGCATTATCATCGCAGTGTCCAAAGGAAAGTTGTATTAACATTTTCACAGCAGAAACACTTCGAAATGCTTGAGCTTTGGCCAGAGAGTGGAGTGGGGATGAGGAGGGAAGCGTGTCAGTGATGTCTACTCTGTGAAACGAAAGATTTAGTTTCTTTCTAGTTGTGACTGTCAAATTTATTTTCAAATAGGGTTTCTACTTGCAGTGAAACAAAAATGTTTCTCTTTGGCTTTCAATTCTTTTAAACTAAGAATTGTTAGTAGAAACCTAAGTCTGAAGCAATTAAATGGCTAAGGCTTCCCTGTATTTTCCTCAAATATTTTTCAGTAAACAATGCTAAAATATCTACTGTGTTTATTTCCAGGTCCCTCTAAATGATATGTTTGGTTATTCCACTGAACTTAGGTCATGCACAGAGGTAAGCAAGTGTTGCAGTTTTACTTTAGTGCTCTATAAGAGACTGCCCTACAAAATGATCAAATTTGTGAACTCTTGTGTTTGCATGACTTTACTTGATAGTTATATATATATATACACATATATATGTATATATATATGTATGTATATATTTGTATTTATATTTTTAAAAATCTGGGGTTTTTTGTTTGTTTTTTAACTCCCAGGGCAAGGGAGAATACACAATGGAGTACTGCAGATATCAGCCATGTTCACCATCCACACAAGAGGACCTCATTAATAAGTATTTGGAAGCTACAGGTCAACTTGCTGCAAAAAAAGGAAAAGCCAAGAACTAACTTTAGTCACTTTACGTTGATGAACTTTAACTGAATCTGCAAGGTTTAGATACTTGAATGGATTCTAGTGGAATGAATTCAGGCAGAAACAAGAAATTTCAGAAGCCCTTTCTGTTAAACTTAGGAAGGTCTATTATATCAAAGTTAATTCTGTGTATATCTCAACTATATTGACTGATTTTATAGTTCATTAAAGCTCAAATAAAATATTACTGAAATATATTCAATATTTATTTTAATGGAGGAAGAGACTTCTATCAATTGTACTTCTAAGTTTAGAATGTGTGCAAACTTCCTTTTCAAATTTTTTGTCATAAGTATTTTATTAGGTAGGTGCAGAAGTAATTGCGGTTTTTGCATTTTTTTTTTTACTCTTTTAAACCGCAATTACTTTTGCACCAACCTAATAACATAGAAAAGCTGAAAAACAATACAAAGAACAGCCATAAACCTTCCGTCTAAACTCAACAACTAACAATTTTGTTAACAGTTCATTAATCAGATAATAATTTGTTTTGTCATATTTGCTTTATTTGTTTCTCTGTCATCCATCTACGTATGTCTCAAACTTTTATATTTTTAATTTTTAAAAAATTATTGTTTTGCTAAACACTTGAATGTGACTTGCAAATATCATGACACTTCTTAGAGTGTCATCTTTTTTAAGATTTTTATTAAAATATAGCTAACATACAATATTATATTAGTTTCAGGGGTACACCATAGTTATTGAATATTTATATGCCTAAAGAAGTGATCACCGTGGTAAGTCCAGCAACCATTTGACACCATACTATGCTATCACAATATTATTGACTGTATTCCCTATGCTGTACATCACATCCCCATGACATTTCAGGTGTACATAGTAGTTAGACATTCATATAATTTAAGATGTGATTCCTCTCACTAGTCTAGTACCCACCTGGCACTATACATAGTTATTACCATATCATTGACTATATTCCCTATGCTTTACTTTGCACTCCTATAACTCCTTTGTAACTACCAATTTGTACTTCTTAATCCCTTCCCCTTTTTTCACCCACATCTTGAACCACCCCCATCCATCTGGCAACCATCAAAATGTTCTTGGTATCTATGGGCTTGTGTCTGTTTTGATTGTTAATTTTGTTCTTAGATTCCACATATAAGCAAAATCACATTGCATCCGTCTTTCTCTGTCTGACACTCCACTCAGCACAATTCCCCCAGATCTATGCATGCCACCTCAGATGGCAAGAACCCATTTCTTTTCATGTCTAAGGAATACTCCACTGTATATATGTACCACCTCTTTATCCATTCTACCATTGACAGAAACCCAAGCTGCCTCCACATCTTGGCCATTGAAAAAAATGCTGCAATGAGCATATGGATGCACATGTGCCCTCAAGCATTTTGGGTTTCTTCAGATAAATACCCTGAAGTAGGAATACTGGGTCCTTCATTGTCTCCTGTTAGAGTCTTTGTTTTAAAGTCTATTTTGTCTGGTATAGGTATTATTACTCCTGATTTTTTTGTGTGTGGTGTTTTTTTTTCATTTCCATTTTCATGAAATATTTCTCCATCCCTTTACTTTCTGTCTGTGTGTCTTTCAATCTGAAGTGATTCTCTTGTGGGCAGCATATGTAAGGGTTTTGTTTTCTTATCCATTCAAACACTCTGTGTCTTTTGATTGAAGCATGAAAGTAATTGTTGACAAATACATAGATATTGCCATTTTATTATTCATAATTTTGATTTTTTTTTTCCATCTGAAAGAAGTCCCTCTAAGATTCCTTGTAATACTGGTTTGGTGGTGATGAACTGTTTTAGCTTTTTTTCCTCTGGGAAGCTCTTTATCTGACCTTTGATTTCAATTGATAGCCTTACTGGGTAGAGTAGTCTTGGCTATTGTTCCTGGCTTTTCATCACATTGAATATTTTGTGCCAATCCCTCTTGGCCTGCAAAGTTTCTGTTGAGAAATCAACTGACAGTCTTAGGGAAGCTCCCTTATAAGTTACTAGGTGCCTTTCTCTTGCTGCTTTTAGGATTCTCTCTTTGTCTTTAACCTTTGCCATTTTCATTGTCATATGTCTTGGCGTGGGCCTGTTTTGGGTTCTCTTGTACACTTCCTGGACTCTCCCAAACAGTCTCCTGTTTGGGACTCTGTGCACTTCCTGGACTTGTTTGTCTGTTTCTTTCGCCAGGTTAAGAAAGTTTTCAGTCATTTCTTCAAGTAGATTCTCAACCCCTTGCTCTCTCTCTTCTCCTTCTGGTACTCCCTATGATGAGAATGTTGTTACTCTTGGTGTTGTCTCAGAGGTCTGTTAAGCTGTGCTCATTTGGGGGGATTCTTTTATCTTTTTGCTGTTCCAATTGGGTGTTTTCTGCTTCCTTGTCTTCCAAATCGCTGATTCAGTCCTCTGCTTCATGCATGTAGTCTGCTGGGGCTTCCTTCTAGTGCATTCTTCTTTTGAGTTATTGTTCTTCACTCTGGCTTGTTCTTTTTTATGGTTTCTACATCCTTTTTTATGCTTGCTGTCTCTTTGATGCAGTTGTTACTAAGTTCCTTGAACATCCTTATAGTCATTGTTTTGAACTCTGTCTCTGGTAGGTTGCTTACCTCCATTTCGTTTGGTTCTTTTTCTGGATTTTTCTCCTGTTCTTTCATTTGGGACACATTTCTTTGTTTCCTCATTTTGGCTGCCTTTCTGCGTTTGTTTCTATGTAGTAGGTAGATCTGCTCTGTCTCCCAGTCTTGGCCAGGTGGCCTAATGTAGTAGGAGCCCAGGTCCCCATGGCAGGGTCTCCTTGGTTACCTGCTCCGGGTGCTCCAGGAGTGTCACTTGGGTGGATTGTGTGTGTCCTCCTGTTATAGTCGAGCCTTGATTACTGTTGACATATCAGTGAGTGGGACTGCCCCTCAGGCTGACTGGCTGTGGGGTTTGGCCATGTCCGCAGCTTATGGGCTGCTGTGCAGGGGCCTTACCCCACTGAGTGGGATTCACAGCAGCGGGCTCTGGTGCCTGTTGTAGGTGCCGCTTGTGAGGCTAATTGGGCAGTGCTCTGCTGTGATCTGAAGCCAACCTCCAAGTATGTTGGTTCTGGGGCCTCCTGGCCGGGCCTCCAGTGCAGGCCCAGGTTACCCAATGCTTATGACTGTTCAGGGAATTCCTAGTAGGAGCTACAAAGCAATCTGCAGTTGTTTACTGCCAGTGCTAAACCTGGAGGCATGTGGGAGAGGCCACACTGCAAACCAAGGACGTTTGCCACCAATGTCAGGCCTGGGGTAGCTCCACAAAAAGCCAGGACACCCTGAGACCTGCTGCCACGTGCCAGATCCCTTAAGGTTCAGCCACTGATAGAGCCTCATGCGGTATGTGGGTTGGGTGAGGCAGGGTCTCAGAGTCACTATAGTGGTAAGAGGTATGGTTACCAGGTTAATGTAAATTCTGGTTTGGTGCCAGTGCTGAACCTGGATCTACTCAGCAATAGTCTCAGAGCACACGGAGGCCAGTTCCTGCTCACCGGGGTCCTGCCAGTCTTCTCCAGTAGTTTGCCAAGAAAGAGTGCAGTGCAGGTGGGGCTGGCTGATCAAGGAGAAAGTGTCTCCAGCTGGGGGAGTTGGGTAGGGTGGGGTCCCATTACTCAGCAGGGTGGAGCAACAGAGCTCACCAGGCCAATCAGATTCAGATTTGGCTGTAAGCGTAGGAGGCGGGATCAACACAAAGATGACACCACCTGCCAGCTGCACGGGCGGGCGGAAGACCACTCACAGGAAAAATGTCAACTGCCCTCCAGTAGTTGCCTCAAAGCCACACACCTCAGTCGGCCCCCCTCCCATCCCTCCACCCCCGTCATGTGTGTCTGATGCCTCTCGAGTCATGTCCCTCCACCGGAGCTCAAGGTGAGTGCCTGTGAGCGAGTGAGTCTGAGTGCAGGCCCTCTAAGAGGACATCTGGGTTTCCCACAGCCTCTGTCCCACCCGGATGGTTGGAATCCCCACTGTTTTTCACAGCCAGATGTGGGGGCTGCTCTTCCCAGCACCAGCATTCTGGGCTGGGGAGCCTGTTATGGGGGCCTGGGTCCCTTGCTCCTGGCGAGGGGAACCTCAGCACCTGAGATATCTGTCCTGATTCTCAACCACCACACGGAGGTTTGGGTCCTGTTCCATGTCTCTGCCCCTCCTACCAGTCTCGACATGGCTTCTTTATATTTTTAGTAATAGGACTTCTGTTCAGGTAGACTTCAGATTGTTCTATAATTTAGTTGTAATATTAATGTGTTCACAGAAGGACGCAGGCACAGTGTTGATCTACTCCGCCGTCTTGGATCTCTCAGGAGTCACCTTTTAACAGGCAGGACTTTTTTTAAAGTGAGGATTGCATACAATCTTAATAGAGACCATTTTTCAGGTTCTTCATTGCAATCAGCTCTATATAAAACAGCTTAGAAATTTAAAATGCCAGCTAAATTTCGAGCTGTTTTATATAGAGTTGATTGCTTCAGTTTGCTTCCGCAAATTTGTAGCTGCCTGTTTTCAGGAGTTTAAATGTTACTTTCTTGTGGACCTGTGAGTTGAGAAATAGATCCTTGCATATGCTATTCTTGTCTACGTTCATCTATGTTTCTGCAGCTCTAAATAATACAACATAATTTTTAGAGTTCCTGCCTAGTCAGTTTCCTGCAACTACTAATGCTGGTTGAACTTGAGTCTGTTGGAATTTATCATGTATTGTATTCATTGAGATTGTGAAAGAACAAATGTTAAGTTTTTGTTTTTAGAATGAACTGGACTCCTTGGCAATTCTACCATATTGTTCAGAATTGCTTCATTCAAAAATCATCTGATGTGATAGATAGCCTAATTCTTTTCTTTAGTAAATAATAGAAACAAAAAGCTATTTTAAATTCCTTTGCTTTTCTTGATTTATAGATTGGCTTTATAACATAAGGTTTCAAGAAAAAAAATATTTTTTTAGAAGTATTGAGTACATTTTCAAGGCATTTGCTAAGTGCTTTAAATGCACTATCTAGTTTAGTTTTCTCAACCCTATGAAAGTAGGTAATGTCCATTCTGTAATAAAGAAGCTAAAGCACAGAGAAGGTGAATAACTTGACCAAGACCACATAATTTACTAGGTTTTCAATTGATAATTTAGTTATAACTATTCATCATCCCAAGTGCATTTTCCCCATAAATATGTCTGGTGCTACAATAGCATCAAGCCTGAAAAATACTGTGTTGGCATTTCATCAGTATCATGCTATTTGCAATGATTTAGAATATTGTTCCTGATGAGGAAATGGAATTTAGAATTTAGTATAGTTCTTCTGGCTATTACCAGCAGACAGAAATATTAGAAGTAAGATAAATTTTGATGCTTTAACTTGTTAAAATTGTGTTTATAAGGATATAGTGTCAGAAAAGTGCCTAGATAGCTAACCCAACACCAACATTTTCTAGGCAACGACACAGGCCCAGTTGGTGGGAGTAACTATAGTAGGATAACATCGGGCAGACCCGGGACCAGACGCACCTCTTGCTAAGTCATCAGTTTGCTTATAGGTGGTAGAGAGTATGTACCGCCAAAGTCTGTAACAAGAAAGAAATTAATGAGACTATTCATAAATGAGGATTTTTTTTTATACTCTATTATGAGGGATAATTGTTGGCTAATTTAAAGAAAGACAGTATGACTTGTGTTGGAAAATGGCAGCAGCCCTAGGCAGTGTTGCCCTGATTACCAGCGGTGGCCACACTGTTAAATTAATCACCTGGGGAGCTTTAAACAGAAACACCCAGGCCAACCCCTAGATATTCTGATTCTCTGGATCAAGATCAAAAGTTTTCCACGTGATTATAATGTACAGGTTCAAGACCATGGCAGTACTGCCTGCACCTCCAACACGTGAAATGGAAGGTTTATTCAGGTGTGTGCTATTATTAATATTCTTTTGTGTGGAGTTTGGGCTAATGGTTCTTAGTTTGATAACTACCTTTGAAGAAATACAGTCAATTTTTCCCCCCTTTTTCCGCACCTGCCCCAGTTCAAGCCCTCGTTTCTTAGTCTAGTTGCGTAGGACAGCTCCCCAGCTGTTCATGGCAGCACACAGCAGCCCACAACCTCCGGCTGCTCAACGCAGCTAAGCTCCACGGAGAGCTGTTGTTCACAATCTTAGCTGTAGAGGGTGCAGCTTGCTGGCCCATGTGGGAATCGAACCAGTGACTTCCGCGTTAGGAGCAGGGTGCTCCAACCACCTGAGCCACTGGACTGGCCCCATACAGTCAATTTTTTGTTACCACTTTCCTCCTTGCTCACTCTCAGATTTTTAATTGTGAAATCACTAAAATGTGGTAAACTCTAAAGTTTTAGGATTTTTTTTATTTTAATTTTTTTGACATCTGGATGAGCCTTAAAATTGATGGCAATAAAACTAGGCAGCCACCAGGCAGTAGTAAATTGTGACATGTAGGAGCATGTTCCTTTGTAGAAGACAGCTATTTGCACTGCTAAGTAACTATAAATGATTGGATTAGAGCTTTAATTGCTGCTTAAAGTGACTTCAAATAAATAACACTGGAGTGCATTATCGAAATAGTTAATTGTATTTAAGGCAATTTATTGTGAGCTTTCATTCATTTATCCATTCAAATAAGTACCAGGCAGCATGTTAGGTAATTGTATCACTTTGAAAGCTAGGAAAAATCACAGAACAGGTTCCGAGAAAAATTGATGTAATAAACTCATATGTTATGAAGGACTATCATTCAAGGGCAAATACAGAAACTTCCAGATGACTTTCAGAAGAATGTAACTTCTAACAGCTCATACTTCAGGCAGGAAAAATGAAACTAAGTAGAATCAAAAGGAATGTAGACAAAATCCTGGTACTATTTTGTATGTCTTAAAATTCTGAAAGTTCTAAAGAGACCAGGAGTGATGCTGTATATAGCTTCTTGGCTCAGAGTGATTCAGAAGATACAGACTCTTAATGAAAAGAGGGAATTTAGAGTTTCTCATTTAATGTCAAGGAACGTGAAGTAATTTTCTCTGCTGTTAGCTAGCAAAATCAGTAGTAGTAAAATCAAATCAGCAATTTTAGAGTTTGTGCTAGAAAAGATGTTCTAATGGTGATACTGAGAAATTTGTAATTGGTTTAGCTTTTGTGGGTTTTGTAAATTCATAAATTAGGTAATTGTGTTTGTATGTTGCTGTATGTGTAGAATTCCCCCTTCATAATCTCTTATACTGAAATAAATCTGTTAGAAGATTACCTTAGAGACCTCTATTTGTGAGTCTAATCTCACTAATAAAAATGCTTTTATGAGGCTAAGTAAGACTCGCAAGCTGCAACCCCTTTCTAGCACTTAATGGGATACTAAAAGAGTGATTAAAGATCACAGGACATTGAATATGTTATTATAATGCTCTTGGGACCTTCTTTGAAGATTATTTAGGGAACTTCAGTTAGAGTTTATCATTTGGTTTTGTCATGATTGAATCATTGTAGATTGATCTTTTAGAAAAAGTATTTTTTCTGTGTTATGACATAGGTGGGAGATCTGATGTTTTCTTTAAATGATTGTTTTCAGTGCTTCAGTATCCTTACAGTTCTTTAAATCAAGTGGATGTTGTAAAGATGAATGCAAAGGGTTGGGGTTTTAATAGAAAAAATATATAAACTAGATCTAAAAAGTAAAAGTATCATCCATCTTATTTTTATTTTGTAAGAATCCACATCTTTAAATTTTTTCTCTTTGGTGTAAACTTTCCCAATTTTCTAATAGTGCAGACCTAAAAGTAATATTTTGGTATATTTTAAGGCTGATGCTTCCTAACCAATTATTGGCCAAGGAACCTGGCTAAAAGTTTTTAGACATGGATATAAGTGTTCTGTTAAACGATACTAATTTTCAGAGCAAGTGACGGCCATACTTCCTGGATCAATTATTCCTGCCTTGGGGAGGTACCGCACTGAATCCGATTACAATACATACTGTGTTTGCTTTTATAGACTACTTAGGCCAACACTGGGTGCAAGTTGTCCTTATAAATGAAAATTGTAAACACTTGTTATACTTACTTTCAGTTATATCACTGTTACATTTAACACATGTTTGAAGACACTCAGTTTTACCTGTGAGACGCTCTATATTTTTATTTGTGAAATATGAATTAAGCAATATTCAGAATTCATTTAATTCCAGGTTAGCACAAATTTTACCTACATAGATAAATCTCTACAAGCACATTTAAACATTTTATTTAGAAATATAAACATTTATTTAAAAGTAGCTATCAGTTAAAAAAGAATACTTGCTTGAAATCATAAAAAATAGTAAAATTCCTTTTAAACAGATAATATTTTTCCTACAATTTGCTTTCATTGAAATATATTATCTTTTAAAAATCTTGACATCTTTTAATTTTGAGTATCATAGGCTTTCCCGAATTATTAAAATGCCTTATACCTTAGCTATTTTAGTAGAATACTGATTTAGGCTACTTAGTACAGTCATTTTGTTTAGAATTTGGGATAAGCAGACTTTTTTTCTGTTCAGAAATTACTAAGCTCTGTCGGTGCCACAGCTGATCCTTCTTCAATTCCAGAGGCTTCTTCGGGTGTCTGCAGCCCATGACAGTGGTACTTCACTTTAAGTGGTTTGCCAGGGTACCACACCAAGTGAATACGACAGGGAATGATTTCCTAGGAAATAAAGAGTTCAAAAACATTATGATATGCAAAAACTTCTGGTGAAAACAATTCTATATATAATTTTGTGTTTTACCTGTGTTGGGAATTCATGGAGTAGAACAGTATAATCAAAATCAATTGCATTGTCATTTGTTTTCTAGAGAAAGAAAAAAAGAGTGAGTGTAATAAACAGGGTAGGTTTATATTAGCTCAGAATTTGGAAGGCTTATCTTAGATAAATTTTTGTGTTGAATGGATGCTTTGAATCTCCTGCTGCCTCTTTGATTTTAGCCTCATTTCCCTTTGGTAGTATCCTGCATCAAGATATGGAAGTCACTTACTGTTGTTTTATCACTGAGGTATATGAAAATCTCCTTAATGTCTATCATTTTTTCTCTCTAATGTTTGTGGGTTGTTTTTTGTTTTCCCCTTTCTTCCGCCTAACTCCCCACCCCCCACTCCGGTTCAAGCCCGATGTTTCTCAGTCTAGTTGTGCAGGGCGCAGCTCCCTGGCCCATGCTGGTATTATAAGCCTTGCGCTTCCCCGGACTGAGGCAGTCTGTGCTCACAGAAGCTCAAGGCAGCTCTCACCGGCTGCCAGCCGCAATAGCTCCCGGCCATTCATGGCGGCACATGGTGGCACACGGTAGCCCACGGCAGCTCACACCAACCTCTGGCTGCTCATGGCTGCCCAGCTCCAGGGAGAGCTGTTGTTCACAATCTTAGCTGTAGAGGGCGCAGCTCACTGGGCCATGTGGGAATTGAACCAGCGACCTCGGTGACAGGAGCACGGTGTTCCAACCACCTGAGCCACATGGCAGACCCATGTTTGTGGTTTTTGATCGAGGCTAAGGTCAGTGGGGACAGGGAGAATCTTTTGACAGGCTTAGGAACTCAATACTATATATGCACCTCAAGTTGATATGGTAGCCCTGGTATTCCAGGCAGTAAGACAAGGGGCAGGGCAACCAGGACTTCTAGAATGCCACCGTGAGCCAGGTTCTGTGCTAGGTACTTTATACATGTCTTCATGTAATGCTCCTGACTGCCTCGCAAGAGTGTGTATTATGAGCCTGGTTCTATAGGGGACGTAACAAGTATACAGCAAGTAAGTGACAAGTGGGGATTCAAACCTGGATCCACTGACTCCACCGCCCACATTCTTCCTTCCTTCCCACACTGCCTCTAACACCAGTGCCTGGATATGTATAGGGAGGCCAGCAGTCTTCCTCACCTCTCATTCACTTGATTCCTCTAAGTTTTACTAGTATCTAAACCAATTTCCTATTTTGTTTTCGACACTTCCTGGGTTATTTCTTTTATTTGGTGGGGGGCAGGGGTGGCATGGTGGGCAAGGGTGCTTATCCCTTTCTAGTAAAAATGGAAGAGAAGAAATAAAAAAAATAAACTCAACTTAGATTATAATTTTACTCTACCAGGTTTTTATTGAGACTATTAAAGAATATTAAAAAAGCAAAGACAAGCAAAAGAACTTGTCTCCCATTTGCTTCCATTGATGGAGATTTTTACCAGCCATGAAATTTCCAGCAGGTGGGGAGGGTGCTGGAGGGAGTAGATATAAGAGAGGACCTGGGTAGATCAGAAATTGACTGCTTTTCTATGGTGACTTTGCATCATTGGGTAGGTTTCCCTCCTGTCTGGCAGTGTACATGTGAAATGTTCAAAGCAAATATCTGTGGCACAAGCTGCCTGCAAAGTCAGAGAATTCATGAGAGAAAATTCAGTGTCTCTTTCATAAATGAACAATTTCCAGAGGCCCCGATGATCAACCGGGCATTGCTGGCTTTGGGAGTGTTTTTAGTCTTGCTTGACCCTCATTTGGTGACTATCTTGACCTTGGAAGGAAATGGTTCTCAGCAGGCTGCTGAGTTGTGTGATTTTTATCTCAGACTTCCGTGTTATCTGCACTGTTTTTCAAGGCCTGACTTAACCATGTATTGTTACAATTTAAAAACTAGTTTTACTTATAAACTTACAGTGCTTTTTCAGGTTAATGCCTTCTTACTGTTGTTGAAAGTAGCATTTCTGAAGGAGATCATGGCAGTCTCCAGATTTTGGGCAGAAAAGGAGGCAAGGCTTGAAACAAATGATGGGATTCCAACTCCATTTGACAAACTATTCTGCTAAATACACAGAGTGTTACCCATTTTTTAATACAAAAATTTGGATTATTATAAACCCCTGTTCCATTTAATGAAGACCTTCTTCAGTAAAGTGATTGAAGCAGACTCTCACATTTCTGTTTTTATGGATTCTTCCTCCTCCAGGAGAAAGCACCCTTAAACCCAATGAAAAAGCAGGGCTTATTAAAGAACTGCAGAGGGGACATTGCACATCCCAGCCTGCCAAGGTATTCCAGGCAGACCTCACCAAGTTGAGGTCTGCCAAGAAATCATTATTTTGAGTATTATTCAGAAATAATCTCCTTGGCTTCTATTCAAATCATCACAAATGTCAAATCCTTATAGTCCAAATTGATGACAATTCACTGTTACATTTTCTGGTAACTCAGCACTGTAATCTTCGGAGAGACATACTGGAAGTGTTTTGTTTGTCCCCTTTTACTTACTTGTAACCCCTCCCCTACTCCCCTTCCCCAAAAAAGAGAGAGAGTGATCCTTAGCAGAACCTGTGTGGTTTTAGTAGAGAGTAAGCCTAGGTTATTGACACATGCTATGAAAATAGATTTCGCTGAAAAAGTGAGACAGAGAGGTGGTTTCTGTTATGTACCTTGGCCAGTGGGGGCCTCTAGTTAGAGTAGGACTTGTGGTGATTGATAATTTGCTGCTGCAGTTTAGACAGCTGGGGTGCTGACCGTAGCTGCTATCGACTGATAAGAGCTGGAACAACACTCAGTTTTACTTTTCTCAATTCCTATGAAAGGCTGAGGGTGTAGGGAAAGCCCTTAACCATTTCTTTTTCTCTAGCCAGCAAGTGTCTCCCCTGCCCTTGGCATGGTCCTTATGGTTTGGGAATGACATCTGTTCTTTGGTTCTAAAGCCGTAATTGTGCCGGTAAGATGGGTCTTGTTTGTATTCAGTGCTTTCTTTCTTAGCCCACTCTTCTCTCAAGCTTTGTTCTTTTGGGGCTGTGAGTTTATACGCCTGCACTTCCTTACATAGTTGCCTTAAAAGGTGGGTTTAACCCTGAGTGTAAAGATAGTAACGCACACCCGGAAAGCCTCTGCAAAAACTCTAAGCCCTGTGCTTTCCTGAGCTGCCTTGCGCCACGGCACACCTCCAGTAGCTTCTGCTTCTGAGCTGGGCAGTCTGGCGTTGTCAGCCCTCCCGTCCTGCTTCTAGTGTCCCAGGACGCTACCTGGATTTTAGTGACCTTTTAAAAAGTGTTGCTTGTTTTGCTTGTTGCTGTGTTGCTTCTTTTGCTGAAAGATTATGGGAATCTTTAGTGGCCACCCAATAGCCGAATTCGAAAATCTATGTGGATATGTGCATGCTTTTCTTTAAGAGACTCTAAACTGAAATGCGTACCAACCTTGAAACCAAGTTTCCCAGTTGCCGCCGTGATTTAGATTTCAGTTAGTTTCAAGGACTTCCATAAATTTGTTAAGCCCCATTTAATAGACCCTAAGAGATTAATGAGTGATTTGCTATGGGTGACCCAGCAAGTCAGCTGCACATTCATTTATTTATCTAAAACCCAAACCCCAGAAGGTTAAAAAAAAAAAAAAATCTAAAACTCCTAATCAGGGACATTGTTTCTGATCAGTCAGCGTTTTTGTTTTCTTAAGTCCACGGTTACATTTGTTCCTACGGTTCCCACTTGCAGTTGGTTGAGAGAGATTAAGGGGCAGATGATGCACTGGCTAGAATGAGAGAGAAACGGGGCTTCTGTTGCTGAACTGTATGTCCTGGTGGTTAGTTTGGTAATGTGTCATCTACAACTGCAAAGGAGAGGAAAACACTGATGTTAAAAGATCCTAATTTTTTCTCTGCTGTGTCTCGTGATCTGTTCCCATTGAGTGTTCGCCTCAGATTCATTACAATTAGTTCTAAATGACCGTGACACCATTTTCTATACCATAAACAAGAAAAATTTCCCGACTTCTCAGTTAAGGTAAAGCCTCTTATTGAGGATATGATCATCTTGGTAGATGGGAGAGAAGATGGAAGTTTGATCTAGTTAAATAGCAACTATCAACTAAATGGTAATTTCTATTAAAATTATATTAAGAAGCACACTATAAAGGGGAAGAAATGTGTTCATTTTGAGGAGTAAAGAGAAAAACTACGTCTTGTCCAGTTTCCAAGTGGCCTCTAGAAAGCACACCAAACTATTTTGGGCATGACTACCTTATTTCCCCCAAAATAAGACCGGGTCTGATATTAATTTTTGCTCCAAAAGATGCATTAGGGCGTATTTTCAGGGGATGTCTTATATTTTCATGTACAACAATCTACATGTATTCAAATACAGTCATGTCATCTTCTTCTGGAGCACCGTCATAACGCACTAAATGCGTCCGTCCGGCTGACGATCTTAACTGGGGCTTATTTTCGGGGAAACACGGTAATGCTGACGATGCTGGGTGAGTCCTTGCACTCAGAAGGTGCTCACTAAGATCCATCCAGGGGCGAGCCACTGCTTCTCACGTCCGTGAAGAAGATGGGTTTTAGGAATTTGTGCCTACGGTTGGCCTCTCAGAGCAGTGGGTTTTGTTTGCTCTGGAAATGGCCCCTCTCTCTCCATCACACTTGCCTGCTACGTACCCACACCACACAGAGTGACTGGTCCTCTAAATCAGGACCACAGACTGTGAGGGGCCTGCAGTGCTGCGTGATGCTCATGTCTGCACACTCCCAACACAGCCTTACTCTCAGCTGATGACTTGGCCTCGTTTTTCACTGAGAAGACAGGCAGTTAGAATAGAACTTCCACAAGCGACCGCCGTGTCCACCCTCCTACCAGCGTCTGGGCCCCTCTCCTCTGCCTGCCTTCCAGGTCAACGCTCCTGTCTAAGCTCATCTCCGCGATTGCTCTTATCCTCTCTGGCCGACTCGGGCACACTCACTCCAACAATTCTTCCTTCTCTTTCCTACAAGTCGTACTCTGACCCTCTCTACTGGATTTTTCCTCATCAACATATAAATATGCTATTAAATCTCCCAACCTCGGAAGACAGCAGTAAACAAGCCTTTCAACCCAATGCTTACCCATCCTCCAGCTATTGCCCACTCCCTTTCTTCTGCTCCCCTTTATAGCCAATTTTTTTTTTTAAAGAGATGGAGGGTCCACTTCCTCTCCTCCCATTCTCTCCTGAACCTCCTCCAGTCAGGCTTTGCCCACATTGTGCCGGAGAGAGAGCAGTTGATAAGCTCTCCATTGACTTGCAACTGCCTCAATCGAATGGCCGGTTTTCAGTCCTCATGGCCCTTGACTTTCCAGCAGCATTTGACACGTCTATGCATCCTTATCTTTGAAACACTCTTTTCTCATACCGCCAACCTCTAAAGTTAGAAATGTTCCAGGACTCAGTCCTTACATAACTCACTCATTCTCTGTGATCTCATCCAGTCTTGTGGCTTTAAATACCATCTACATGGTGATGACGTCAGCCCAGACCTCTCCCCTGAACTTGAGACTCATATCCAGAAGACTATATAAATTCTCTACTTAGTTATGGAATTCAGTATGCCCCAAATCAAGCTAATTTCCCCCCGAAATCAGTTCCTCTGAATCAGTAAATAAAATCTCCCTTTCCAGTTACTGTGACTGTGCCAAAAAATCCTGTGACTCGTCCTTGACTTTTCTCATTCTCTGCATATCCAACCCATCAGCTAATGCTATCGGTCTATCTTCAAACTATATCCTGAGTCCAAACAATTCTCATCACTTCCCCCACTACCACGGTCCAGGTTCTTGCAATACTTTACTGGTCTTCCTGCTTCCACCCATCTCTACAGTCTGTTCTCAGCAAAGCAGCCAGAGTGATCCAATTGTAAGTCAGACCATGTCCCTCCTCTGCTAAAAACCCTCTGATGAGTAAGAGAGAGGTCCTTTGAATGGCCTCCAGGCCTTACATAACTGGCCCCCTCCATTTGATCTCACCTCCTGGCACAGTCCCTTTGTCACTGTTCCAGCCACACTAGCTCACTGCTGTTTCTCCAACCCAGCAGCTACTGTGCTACTTCAGTTCCCTCTGCTTAAAATTCTCCTCCCTGGTGGAAGCATGGCTCCCTCTCACTGCCCTTAGGCCTCTGTTGCAGTGTCATCTCTGATCAAATTAGAGAGGCCTATTTAGACTATGTAAGTAGTAATTCTGAAAATATCCTGCATTCCCTTTTCCCTACTTAATTTTTCTACATAGCACTTACCACCATTCGATACCTATTTACTTGTTTATTAGTTCACTGTCTTTCTTCTCTCACTAGACTAAATCTCCATCAGGATAGCTACCTTGTGTTTTTTGTTCGCTGCTATGTCCTCAGTCCCTAATATAATGCCTGGCCCACTGCAGGCATTCACATATTTATTGGAAAATGAAATGCAATTAAAACTGTTGCCATGAGATTAGAAATTCACATTAATTTAGTCTAAGCATACTGCCTTGGTTGTATCTCTTGTGGCACACATTAATCTTCAGTTTTTCTTACCCACTGCTTCAGGCTGCTGAGCTGTGCCAGGTAGTAGTGCGAGAACTGCGTTGTCTTTTCCCACATCACATAAGAGCCTCCAAGAAAAGCTAACTCCCAGATGGGTCTCAGAGAGGGATCAATATGCCCGTGACTGTCTGTGAGCAAAACGATAATATTAAGGCATGTTGGGGACAACATTTCAGAAGTTTCAGTAATGAAATACGGGCTTAAGCTTAGTCACATCAGTCAGCTCTTTCACAGCAAGACCTTCAGCATGATTTGTATGTTTCTACATTATATGGAAATTCACAGACTTCAACTTGCCCTGCTAAGTAAAGCTATAAAACAATTTCAGGGCTTCTTACTGTACTATATAAATGTGAAGTAAGAGTTATAATGATACTCAAAGTTAATCTGAAATCTTGATGGTTGAGAATAGGGTTTCCAGGCGGGAATTCCCACCCATTCTCAGGATTTTTTTTTCCGCTTTCCCGTTCCCGAATCCTGAGAAAAGTTGGCTGGGAAATCAGGAAAATTGGCTCCTTGAACCCAGGTTGGTAGTATCGGCCATCACTTTGTGGTAACGATTCATCGTGGAGAACAGAAAACAGTTTATATCTCGGGATTCGGGAACGGGAAAGCAAAAAAATTCCTGAGAACGGGTGGGAATTCCCGCCTGGAAACCCTAGTTGAGAAGCACTTTGTAACTAGATTGATTGAAACATGCATCAGTTATCTTCCCCACATTACCTCTGGTTTGGGTTCACAGCCAAGGTAATGGTCTTTGCCAGTCTGCCAGATGGCTTTGTCCTTCTGTGATCTTTGTCTTTAAAGCTAAGCAATATATTTGTAGCATCTCTCTCTTTTTTTTTTTTTGAGCACATGAAGAAATCAAGTGGGCTTTTTGTGTGGTATTGTTTTTGGACCTGCAATCTTTTTAATTCAGCAAACACTTGTAAAAAAAAAATTTAAAAACCTACTTAATATTAACTACTGCTAGAGGTAAGGATACAGTGATTCATAGATGACCTCTTGTGACCTGAAGAACTCAATTCTTAGCACGTAATTAATTTATGATGTAACTGTTCATGGACTTCTGAGAAGATAAATTAGTCACACTAAACACGGCGAATAGTGAGGACGTTTGAAAGTGTCAAAGCTAGTGGCACTGCTCTAGAATCAGGCGACGGGACTTGAGCTGGTTATTCCCAGGTCCTCAGTCTTTTCCTTCGTATGTAGTATACTTGGGCTCATCTGTCAGAAGTTTATGAATTCATTAGAAGGAGTAAAAGTTTTACTCATAATAAAAACCAGACAACTACTTTTTTAGGGGGAAAAACGTGTGGAGCAAAGATATCCTGAAAGGGATTAGATCTTCTCACTTAACCATTGTAGAGAAAGTGTATGACTGATGACACACTGAGTACACTCTGCTGAGATTTGAACTGGGTGCTCCAGGGATAGCGCCACAGTTTCGATGCACTTTATCGTAAACCAAACCTCTTCAGTTTTAAGGAGATAATTGTATGTTCACAGACAGGCTATGAATAGCACCATTACATGTCTTCACTGAATTTAAATAGTGGCGTGAGAACTTCTGTTGATGAAAAGGTGCCCTCTAATCAAAAATGGTTTTTCAGCTTTATCGGAGCCACATTAACTTAGATTTGTTGTAGAATGATCCTTGTGGGCACCTAGGATTTATTAACCGAATATGATCCAGTTAACTTGTGCTATCAAAAAGTGTCCAAAACCTAGTGATGCTGTAACAAATAGTCAAAGAGGTCCCATACAATTTCCAAAATTTGTGTTTTAAGGAGAATATATAAAACCCTATTTACCAAAATAATGCTTAAGGGGAGCAAAAAAAAATCCCTAAATAACAGTAGATTTTAAATATTCATCATTAGCCCATTTATTTCAGGCAGTGCTCAATATAAACAAATTCTATCACATAAGATTTTGAATTGTTCCTCATAATTATTTGAAACAGGATTTAATAGGAATTGTCAGAGAACTATAATGAGACTTATCCAAGCTTCTGAATGTTAGAAACGCAAGGAGCCATGGTCCACCCCCAGGTTTTTAAGAACACTCAGTCTTAATAAATTGCTGGGGCCCAGATGCACAGAATGGAGAGGTAGGTCCTCCCCTGTTCACAGGGACCTGTCACAACCTCTGGGCAAATCAGTGAACTGTGAGAGTGTGGGATGGGAGGTGCTGTGGCAGTCAGATGTCAACCTTAATACCCAAGTGCAAGTCCAGAGACTACTTGTGTGGTTTTGCAAATCAGATTTGCCAGTAAGTGCCGCGCTCCACTGCTGCCCACACACTCTGTTGAGTGCCAGAACAAATGAGCTCTGCTGCTCGTCAGCTGGGTCACTTCAGAGGGCAGAGCTTGTTTCTTATGAGAGGTGGCACCGCTGCCCATTAGCTCTTGACCTAAAACAAGATAAATTTGACTCCACTGCAGCCTCCCAGCAAAGCCCGGAGGCAGTCAACTCGCTCAATCCTCAGGCAGAAAGCCATATGGGCACAGTGGAGGCCCTGCATGGTGTCTCGTCACCGCAAGTGTCCAAAGCCACCACCAGAAATGTCACCTCAGGTTCTGGACTCAGCCCAGAAAACTGCAGCCCTGTGTGCATGTCCTGTTGCAAAGACCTGTACCGATGCCTCGGAGATTCACCGCTGGCCTTGCCCTCATCTGGGATGGCGAGTGGGGAGGTTACAAGGGTGCAGACACTACCGTATACTGGAGGCGAAGGACAGGGAAATGATACTTCAGAGTTTGGTTTAAACAATGAGGTGTAACCACGTTCTACACTAGGATTAAAGGGCCATTTGGGGGGATAAAAATGTAAATGATCCTTCTTTTTAAGATTTAGTGATTACATACGTTCCTGAATATAGAAATTCCAGGTACTGGTTCTTACCAGGTATGCTGACTACATCCAAGGGGGTTTTCAGTTGCTTCATGTGCTTGTAAAGCAGGTAATCCTCTTGTTGTCTTTTGCTCTTCTCAACAAACCGCGTACAAGTGATGTTAATGGCCGGTCTGGGTTTCTCATTCCTGAAAAACACTCGAGCAGAACATTTCCCCAAACGTTCCTCACCTTCCTGAAATAAAGATTTTGAAATTAAATGGATTGGTGCCTTATTACTCCCACCCACCCCAGTACACACACACACACACACACACACACACACACACACACACACACGGTTGAGAATTTCCTTGCACATAGCACATAGGCACTGGCACCAACAGATGTAGGGGTCTTTGCTTTGTAAAAAGTGATTTTTGTGCTCGTAGCTGAACACAATAGTCCTTCACATTTTTCTGTCATTTAAACTCCTGCTTTCTGATGATGTCATTATAAAACAATGCTGGGCCTATTCCAAAGAACCACTATTGATGTCTCTTGAGTACTGCTTGGCTCAGACCTCTAGCACTTTACTCTCTATTGTGGACCAACATAATGCTTAGTTGGACCTCAAGCTTGCCAACTTGAACCAAAAGATGACATTGGTTCCTATTAACCGAAATGACAACGTCCGCTGCTGCCTTATGAGTCTGGTCTCCTTAGTACAATTCTGCAGATTAAGACGCTGAAGTTTAAAGAGGAGCCTACTCCATGTTTCACACTAGTAAGTGGTAAGCCAGGACTTGAGCTCATGTGTGTCTGAAGCCAAAGCCCTGGCCCTGTGCTAACTCCGTCACTGTACGCTGAGACCCAATCCAGAGACATGGAGGCAGAGCTCACCCGAACAGGACTGATTCAACTACCTGAGTGACCAAGGGATGTTTGTTTGCATTAACACCTAAGTGTGCATAGACTGAGCATTGTGGGGTCACTTCTCCTCATTTTCCAATGCAGAGACATCTGGAGCTGGGTAGTGGATGCTTCAAGTAGGTATCAGATGTGTAACTCATTGCTAGGACAGTGCTTCTCCTGAAGGTCACATATTCCTTTACCTGACAATAAAAGCCAGGGAACATATGCCCAGGAAAATGCACGTATCATCAATCTCTTAAACTGGGGGGAGTCCCAATTAAAACAACAACCCCCCCAAAAAAAAGAAAGAAATAGCCCGCAAGAAAACAACTGTAATCAAAATTAGATCTGCATAATACACCAAATTCTAGAATTAACTCAAAAAACTGGAACAGGCCTTTCCAATAGGCAACTTTTCCTCCTGTGAGTGCTGCTTTTGAATAAGGGGCAATTCCAGTGGTGCACTAAAATCCTAATGAATAGCGCCACACAGAAAAAGAGATGCAAGGAGCATCAAGAAGAGGCTTATCAAAGGCAGAAGACAGGGCTGGTACACGTTCTCCTTTGATGTCAGCCATTTCCAGAGAAAAGAAAAAGAACCGGTATCGCTCCGTTTTGTTTTCCTTTCCTTCTCCCCCACCAAAACAGCTCTGCGGAATCAAAGCTGTTGTCGGGAGATGAAAGAACTCTCCTCGTGCCCTGAAATGGAATGTTGCAATTAGCTAGCTGTGCTCTTCAGAGAGACATATTGTTGGTCAAAATAATCTAGTAATTGTTTTCCTTTTAGCTTTAACACTTTCAGTTGGCAACACTAGAAATCATGCTTTAAGAAAAATTTCAATTCTTAGGTTAATTAGCAAAGTCAGAGTACAGTGTTGTCTCGTTCAGACTTGATTCTGAATACTGGGGAGCACTCTTCTGGAAGCATCATACTCAGGGGTCATGGTTTCCCCTCCGAAGCTCTGCCACCCTGACACACTTTAATGCTGGACGCTGCCTGCTCTTCCGGCCATGTCGACTCCACACCACTCAGGGAATTTGGGCTGGTCTCCACTCCACCCGTTGCTGCCTCCCAGCTTCACCCAGCACACGGAAGCTCATCTGGTTCTAATTTCTGCATGAGTTTTCTGTTTACTCTCTTCTTGAGAACAGGGAAAAGGAAACGCACACCATGGCCTGCTTAGTAAGAATTGTAGAGACCAATAAAGCCTATGGCATGCGTTGGTCCTGCTCTATTTTTCAGAATGCTTCTATGTACAGAAGCCTGTGGAATTGGCTTCATGCTATGCCAGCCTGCTAACGAGAAATGTCACCAGCCGACGGAAGAGAAACAGGCTGGCATTTGAAAGTGAGTCACTCTAAGAACTCTGAGGTGCTAAGGAGGGATACCAAAGGGAGCTGTGAAATTCCCTCCCCGGGCAAAGGAGGGAGGGACTGATGGCTGTGTGGACTGTTTGAAACGCAACCCTGCGTAAGGCCGCGACGCTGAAGGACTGAAATCTTGAGCTCCTGCCCAGCTCTCTTCTTCAGTTCTTGAAGGCAAATAGAAAACAAAAACAGGAAAAACAAAAACCCTGCATGTCTCTGTAGATTAATAGTTTCACTTTTTAAAAAGTAAATTCACGTGGGTTACTTATAAGCGACTTCGTGAATTATGACGGCTTACCTCTGGGTTATAACGCTCTGTGGTGAACACCAGGTCAACTTTACGTTCGTTCTTTGAATTAACCTGAAACACAGAAACTGACTCTTAGCCAGGGAAGCTCTGCTAACATCTCCATATCCAAGAAACACATTCTTGCAATAACATGACATGCAAAGGGCAGCTGTAGCATTTATATCTGGATAAAATCAGTGCTTTTATAGAAGGAGAAAGGGTCTCATATTTTGGTCTGATCGTGTCATTTTGCCTGCTAGTTGACAAAGAGGGAGGTGGAGAAAGAGAAATGGTGCTATTGAGGCTGGACGTTGACCCTTGAGAGCAGCTGGATGAGAAATAGACATGCGTATGCAGGGCTGTGCGGTTCCTGTACTCCCCAGTGCGTCAGTGCTCCTCCATATCCTGTCCTGGGCACTGGGGTGCATCAGTGAGGAGACGACCAGGGCTCTCCCTCTTGCCGCTCACGGTGGGACAGGGGACCTGGCAACAAGGGTGTACCCAGTAATAAATAATGGGTTTGCAGATGGTGATGAGTGAAGAAGGAGTGATAGCACAGAAGTGGCTACTGTCACGAAGGTGAGGAGGAGGCGGGAGTGTTCCACGACGTGACCGCTGCCGGACTCGAGAGCGAGGTCTGGGCCAGGACAGAAATTGCTTCCAGTAAATCCCCTTAGAGAAGGCTGACTGACCTCTCCCCTCTGCTGGTTCCTGGAACAGGCTGTTGCCCTCCCCCAGACAAGCCTGTAAGGCAATTTCCCTTATCTGGGATGAGCCACTCACCGAATCCATTTCCATCCTGCTCTGTTCTATACAATTCTTTTATCACCTGCCAAGTAGCTGGAGGATATCCACTTTGTCTTGCTATCGCCCAAAATTTGTCTTGTATGTAAATTTCCCTTAAAAAACTCTGTTAATTGCCAGACAGTTTAGCCTGCCTCTTTCTCCAGTCTTTCCCTGCTCTCTTCTAATGGAGATAGACTTTTCAGTCTCAGGATTTTCCCTGGGTCCGCATCTACCAGCAGGTGGTCAATGAAGATATCTTGACCATAACCCTAACCCTGACCCTGACCCTGACCCTGACCCTGACCCTAACCTTGACTTTGACCCTAAACCTGACTCTGACCGTAACCCTGATCCTATCCCTGACCCTGACCCTAACCCTAACCGTAGTCCTAGCCCTGATCCTCACCCTCACCTTGACCCTGACCCTAACCTAACCCAGTTTGATTTACTCCTGAAGCTCCCAATGAGCAGTTGAAGGGTATAAAGTGCGACCTGTATGACAGGCAGGACAAGGCTCCCCCTCCGCGTCTGTCTCCTGAAGTTTGGTGCCTTCACCACCCACGCCCAAGTTAGAGGAATACACAGCACCGTGGGCTTGGCCTCCCACAGACAACTAATACTCACAGGAGGCAGCACTTCCTCTTGCCAGCAGGTTCTAAGCCTGGACTCGCTGGCCTCACGAGCCCCAGGGCCCTCCTGCCTACTGCATGCAGGACCTAGAAGTCTGCCCTTCATGTCCATTCGGGGCCCCTGAGTGCAGGTGACTGGGGTTAGTGGGGAGGCCATTCATGAGACGAGGAGGAAGCAGAGTTGGCAGGTACAATCTTTGGTGCTGGGGGACATCGGAGACGTCCAAGAGGCAGCTGGATGTACAGAAGGAGATTCAGTAGAAGTAGTGGTTGGAACCATGGAATTGGATGCAGTCTCCCAGGGAAGGTGTGTACCCCAGGACCACCACTCTTCACACCAATATGAAAGTGGGGCATGCTTATTTGCTATCCACGAGGATTCAAAATGGAGATGCTAAAAGGGGTGCTATGGAAAGTAACCTCACAGGGTGATCTGATCATAAATTTCTAGCTGGGCAGGTCATGGTGGGTAGTCATGTAACTTTTTACTAAAAGGCTTATCTTTGCCATTAGCAAGCCCTGTCCATTGTTTCTCCACACCTAGGTTAACACACCTTTGAAATCACCACCCTCAAGGGAGCACATAATCTTGCTAACAGTCCTGTAATCCAATCCCTGCCTTGCTTTTTCCCACCTCCAGGTAACCTTCCTTACTTTCCTTTCTTAATTCCAAATGCATAAAAGGAACTGCAAAACTGTCACTCTCTGGAGCATCTGAGATCTTGCTTCCAGGTAATTGTCTTCAGTTTGGCTCAAACAAACTCTTATAAAAAGTCTACAGGTTTGGGCATTTCTTATGTCAACAACAAAAACAGACTTTTTAAAATTGTTGATACAGTCCTGCTTATTTTAAATAGAGTACTTAAGATATTATCTGACACAACAGTTTTTTTGGAAACACATGGAGGCAAGGTAAGGTGCCAACACCCATTCTTTGTAGGGAAAGAGAACTCGGTAACAAAGCCTGTGAGCTGGGTCAGAATGGAGCCTGTCCTTTTGAAGAGTTGTTTTTCTCACTGATTTGATTTCCTCATTTTGTTTTAATTAGGCACTCTTAAAAGCATCTACATTTTGTTCAAAGTAAGATTTTTATATTTTTGGTTTGTACTTTATCATTTATCAAGATGCAGCCCTTTTATCTCCCACAAAGGCCTCTCCTTTCTGCCTTCCTCTGAGTCACAAGGTCCCCTGAGGCGGCTTTGCTGGGTCTCCGGAGATAACCAGCAGCACCAGCCAGGGCCTTCATCTGGGACAGTGTCTCCGGCTGTTGTAGGATTGTGTTTCACTTTGGTTAAAATTATTCTGCAATAAAGAGATCTCTGTTGTTCCGCATCCACGCTAGGATTTGTTGAGCATCCACCTCTTCCGAGCCCTGTGCTAGAAGCAGGAGAGCAGGGGACAAAGCAGTCACAGCCCTGCCCTCAGGGCAGTGAGATGGGGAGAGGGACTTGAAAGAGATCCTTTTGGAATTGACTCTTTGATTATGGATGACGTAAGGGCTGTGACAAGAACTGGAGACCTGGCTCAGTCTCGGGATGGGGAAGGTGATATTTGAGCTAAACTTTGACGATTAAGAAGGAATTGACTTTGGGAGTTGTGGAGAGTGGGGCGGCAGGACTGGAGGCCCCAGAGAGGCAGCCAGGGGGCCAGAGGGCAGAAAGACAGGAGCCGGGATCAGGAAGAAGCAGACCCGGTGGGCCGGTGCGGCCCCTGAAGGCTAAGGTGAGGGCTTCATCCTAAGAGAAATGGCAAGTCGTGGGCAGGAAGGAAGGATTTTGAAAAGATCCCTCTCGCTGGAGTGAGGAGGTTTCCAGAGCGAATGTTGAGATTGTAGGAGGCTCGATGACAGGGTGGATGAATCAACGTGGGGACAGTGAGAATGGAGAGAAATATGGTGGACAGATATGAATGAGTCCTACTAGAAGGCAAACGATGAACAATAATTCAAAATCAGAAATTATCACTAGAATACAAGTTTTGTGTTAAGATAATATTATCACATCAACCACATTTAAATGGTGCTTGTATTTGCAGAACAACGACAGCTAGCCTTTTGGGCCCGAGCTAGACTATGCTAGACTATGCTAAGCATTTCACGTATCTTTATGCTAACAGAGCTCTGAAGACGTGCTCCTACTCCTGAGTAATTGGAGAAATACAAATTAAAGAAGCAATGGGGTGTCCTTGTACAACTATTAGACTGGCAATAAATCAGAAAGTGGATAAGGCCCATTGTTGGCCGGGTTTGGGAGTTTAAAACTGCTCCTGCACGGCTGGTGTGAGGGTGGCTGGGCAGTCTGGCCCACTGGGTCAAATCAAGCTTACATATGCTCCACGTCTACCAACCCCACTTCTGGGTGTGTATCCAGAGACACAGCGATGCAGGTGTAGGAGACTCACAGGACGACGTTCCCAGAGGCCATGTTTGTGTGCTGGAAAGTTGGAGGCAATCTGGTGTACGTACACCCCTGGGGGATGGGCAGGTCAATGGGGGGTGCCTGCTATGGAGTCTTATGCAAATTAGCCGCACATACGGCAACACAGATAGACCCAAAACTCTGTGCATAAAAACAGAAACAACAAAACGTATGGCCTAAATACCATTTATAAACATTTTTTTAATATTAGGTTGGTGCAAAAAAAAGTCATTGCGGTGTTTGCAATTATTTTTAACCTTTTAAACGGCAATCACTTCTGCACCACACTATAAAAATTTGCACACAAACCAACAATATCTTTTATAAGAATACTTATAGACAGAAGAATACACATGAGACCTTTTCCAGTGGTCACCCCTGGGAGGGTGGGGTGACTGAGAAGAGGGAAACAAGAAGATAAACACACAAACGCCACAGAGGGAGCCTCCAACAATGATAATGGACCTGAATCCAGGAGTCCTTCCCTCAGCTTCCTGCCTGGACCAACCAGCACAGGCACGGGCTTTCACAAAGGAAGTCATTAAAAAAAGTTAAGTCCAAAGTAACTCGGCCGGATGTCCCCACCTCATCTCTTAAACTTGTGTCTTTGTTTTTCACACTGTCCGTGAGATTAGATTTAAGGAGTGCAGTATACGTGCCTCACTATATGTGGCTGAGAATCTAGAAACTCAAGGTCAGGCTGCCCTCTCTCCGTGTCTCGCACACAGGTTGCTGCAGCCACACGGTGCAAAGCTATTATTTAAACAGTAATAATAAGTAGCTAAAGAGACATTTTTGAAAGAGCCGAACCTGGTGCTGGGGAAAAGAGATGTGCATTTCTGGTTTTCCTGAGGGAAGGAGTGTTCCTGCAACAGCAGATGACAGCATTTAGTTCTTTTCATCCCCACACTGCCCAAACCGTCCCTCTGCGAAACATTAGGAAGTTTCATATCCTTAAAAGGCAGCCAGAGGCACAGCACATTGTTCTAATATTTTCCAGCGTAAGGCTCTTGCTATAAAGAAAAAGTCAACAAAGCAAATGACCACGTGACTGTATAACCTGAGGGAATGAATTAGTAGTTTTTTGCTACAGATTTCTGTTTAATTATTGTCGGTCTCCTTATCTGAGGGAGAAAGGGAGATGCATTCCAACACTCCCGTGGATGCCTGAAACTGTGGATAGGACTGAACCTTGTGTAGACTATGCTATTTCTACACATGCACACGTATGAGAAAGTTCAATTTACAAAATAGGCTCAGCAAGAGATTAACAACAACTAATAATAAAAGAGAATAAGCATAACAATCAACTGTAATAAAAGTTACGGGGCGTGTGGCCTCTGCCTTCCTTCCTCTTAAAACATCTGATAACCGAGATGGCTACTAAGTGACTAACAGGAGGGTAGCTATACAGCTAGCAGGGGTGATTCATGCCCTCCCCGCCCCCGCCCAGAGAGTCCATCACGCTACTCAGAACAGCATTCAATTTAAAATGTATGAATTATTTCTGGAATTTTCCATTTAGTATTTTTGGACCACAGTTGACCACGGGTAACTGAAGACTGCAGAAAGCAGCACTGCTGTATGGGTAACAGAGGACTTATGTACTACAGCCTAGAACTCAGGGCGGACAGTCACGGACCACTCATGATGTGGTTTATGATCTCATCTGTTTTTTTGTGTGTTTTATTTATTTTATGGGTTTCTTGTTTTTCGCTGCCACTGGCCATGAGAAGGGCCGAATCCCCCCACTCACCCCCACCCAACCTTCCCCACGTACATCTCCCACAGGCCATGCCTCAGGGTGGGCTCCTTAGGGCAATGGTCGACACTTCTATTTGGAGCTCCCCTTGCAGGCCGTGGGAGGGAGATGGGACCTGCTCCCTTTCTCTTTTAGTTTCAATCTACAAAATCATATAATGATTAGACATTCACACCCCTCACAAAGTGATAACCCTGAAGTCTACTACCCTCTGACGTTGTACATAGCTGTTACAAAACAATACCATTGGCTACATTCCCTATGCTGTACTTGACATCCCGTGACCATAGGTACAGATATAGATAATAGATTTAATTATAGTTGACATTCAGTATTATTTTGTATCAGTTTCAGGTGTACAGCACACTGGTTAGGCATTTATATAATGTATGCAGTGATCCCCCTATTAGGTCCAGTACCTATCTGACACCCTACAATCTGTACGTTATTGATAATATTCCCCATACTGTATTTCACATCCCCGTGACTATTTTGTGACTACCAATTTGTACTTCCTAATCCCTTCACCTTTCTTACCCATTCCCCCAACGCTCCTGTCATCTACCGTGTTTCCCCGAAAATAAGACCTAGCCGGACAATCAGCTCTAATGCGTCTTTTAGAGCAAAAATTAATATAAGACCCGGTATTGATATTATATGATATTATATGGTTTATATTATATTATATAAGACCCGGTCTTATATTATAGTAATGTAAGACCGGGTCTTTTATTAATTTTTGCTCCAAAAGACGCATTAGAGCTGATTGTCCGGCTAGGTCTTATTTTCGGGGAAACACAGTAGCAACGATCAGTTTGCTCTCTGTATCTATGAGTCTATTTCTGTTTGCTTTTTTTGTTTGTTTGCTTGTTTATTCTGTTCTTTAGATTCCACATATAAGTGAGATTATATGGTATTTGTCTTTTTCAGTATGACTTATTTCACTTAGCATAACACCCTCTAAGTCCATCCATGTTGTTGCAAAAGGTAAGATTTCAATCTTTTTTATGACAGAGTAATACTGCATTGTATAAATGTACCACAATTTCTTTATCCAGTTGTCTACTGATGGGCATTTTTGTTGTTTCCATATCTTGGCTATTGTGAATAGCACTGCAGTAAAGATAGGAGTGCATATATCTTTTTGAATTAGTGTTTTGGATTTCTTTGGAAAAATACCCAGAAGTGGAATTGCTGGATCATAAGGTAGTTCCATTTTCAGATTTTTGATATACCTCCATACTGTTTCCCATAGTGGCTGCACCAATTTGCAATCCCACCAACAGTGCACGAGGGTTCCCTTTTCTCCACATCCTCGCCAATACTTGTTGCTTGTTGATTTATTGATGATAGCCATTCTGACTGGGGTGAGGTAATATCTCACTGTGGTTTGTATTTGCATTTTTCTGATATTTAGTGATGTTGAGCATCTTTTCATATGTCTGGTGTCCATCCGTATGTCCTCTTTGGAGAAATGAGACAGGCCACTTTTAACGTCCTGTTTGAGAAACGAGTATAATGGAAAATCTACAAAGGACTGAACTCATCACAGTATGTGTGTGTGTGTGTGTGTGTGTGTGTGTACTTTGGTAGAAAAAAATGCTTCTCAAATCCTTATCAAATCAACATCAAGCATTTATTCACTGCCTGTGTGTGAAGCATCCTGTAGCCACTGGGCGGGAAACAGGGTAAAAGCTACACTACGTACAGTGAGCTCTCACACATGCTTCTCGTGGTTCTACACAGAGGCCGTGCATCACTCATTATATCACAAGGGCCTCTTGAGATAAAGACTATTGCCAGCTCCATTTTAAAGATGAAGATCCTGAGACATTTGCCCAAAGAGAAGGAATTGCCCAAAGTCACAGAGCTAGTGAGTAATGAAGCCAGCCCCCAGAGCTGCCAGTCTGCCTGCATATGGTGTAGACGAACAGAGCCAGCAACCTCTCTCTAAGAGACAGTGGGAAGAAAGCTGCCAGGGGTGTGTGTGGGGGGTGGGGGTGGGGTCGGTGGGGGACGGTGCTTACAACCACGGCGCCTGTAGACAAGGCCACCCCAAACCTTCTGGAAAGGAGACAGCCAGGCAGGGGCATGTGTATTGTGCATGAGTTTTCAAGGGCTGTGTAACAAAGGACCACAAACGGGGAGGCTTAACACAACAGAAATGGATTCTCTCACAGATCTGGAGGCTAGAAGTCCAAAATCATGGTGTCAGCAGGGTCGTGCTCCCTCTGAGACTCTGGGCGGAATCCTTCCCGGCCTGTTCCTAGCTTCTGGCAGTACTATCAGCCCTTGGCACTCCTTGGCTTGCAGCTGCATTGCTCCAAGCTCAGCCTCTGTTTTCAGATGGCGTTCTTCTCTCTGTATGTTCTCATGGCCTTCTTATAAGGACACCAGTCATAGGATATAGGGCCCATGCTAATCTTCTTTGGCCTTATCATAACTTGATTACACCTGCAAAGACTCTGTTTCCAAGTAAGGTCATATTTACGGGTACAGGGGCTGGGGGTTTAGGACTTCAATACATCTTTTTGGAGGATGCAGCTCAACCCACAGCAGCATGGAAGTGAAGATGACCTGAGACTTTGGAAGGAGCCCCTGGATGCACTCTTCTTGGCAAGGTATTCCCGGGAGCACGAGCCAGTACAGGTGGGGAAATCTCGAAGGAAGGTTAGGACTGAGACCAGGGAGAGAAAGAAAGGGGCGTCCAGCACAAGGAAGAGAGTGTGAGTCTGGGCCTGGAGGTTGCAGCCAGTTGGGGAGACGAGCAAGTTAATGGAGGGGTACCAGAGGAAAATGCTTTGATCCACTGACACGAAAGCAAACCTTGACGCTTTACAAAGCTTGATGCTTTTGACTGAAAATATGACATGACTTTGCAGAGTTGCTATTAGAATGTTCAGTTTTGACTTCTCGGTGCATATATAAATGCTTTAGCATGGCAAGATAGCCATCCACATAACCAGAAGCAAAGAGTGAATTTTCTTCAAAAACTATTTTGGTCCAGACTGCCTTCTTCAAATGTCCTACTTGAAAAAGAGCACATCCTGTCACCGAGACCGGCCTCCTTCAGTTTCTAAGGCAGTGTGACCTGATTTGCCAGACTCTGGGGTCACTAAACTTTGAGATAACATTCCTCCGTTTCATTTAGTCCTCTGGATACCCTCAGGCGTTTGGAGAGACCTAACTGTCACGACCAGATCTCCTTCCTGTTGAGCTGCGTTCTAATGACCGTCACTGGAGCTACTTGTCATTTCCTACCCCTCCCTCAGAAGTCAGTGGTTTTCCTCAACATCTCGAGAGATGTTCTCGAAGTGTAGTTGTTTGACCAGCAGCATCCCAGCAGCCCCTGGAAGTCCTTAGACGGCGCCTTCCCAGGCTCCACCCCAGATTTACTGAATCTGAATGTGGGTTGGGAGCCAGCACCCTGGGCTTTAGCAAGCGCTCCAGGGGATTCTGTTGTAGCTCAAGTCTGAGACCCATGGCTCTGGAATAATGTCCCTGTAAGAACTTCTGTATCCGGGCCCCCAGCCACCATCTTGACCTCAGCTCCATGTGTCTGGACTATCTTTATATGAGATATGATATAATAGTTGTTTGTTGTTTGTTTGTTTAAAGTAGAATCATTGAAATAGGGTGTGAGTATTGGAAATAAACCTGAGGAACTTGATGAGGGATGGAGCATAGGTACTTATTCCAAGAGCCCATTAGAAATGTAACACCCCCCTTTACACTCACTCAAAACCTTAGAGCAAATGGCAGAGCAGGGACGGTGCCCAGAGAAACCTCGGTGTGTGCTACTGCCACAAGACACTGGGACTCTGGGTCTCCAAAGACACAATTCTGCTGAAAGCTAATCTACAGAAAGCAAACCCTGTGCTCTGGAGAGATGCTGTCCCTTGTTTTTCCTGTCTCTGCCATTGGTTGCTAAGCAGGGTCCCTTCATGTTGCCTGAGAGCCGGTGGTGACAACTTTAAACTTCATGTTTTCAGGTTGTGGGGGTAGGGGGTGGGCACAACTCTGGTTGCAGGAGTTCTTAGGTGATGTTAATCTCTCCTCCCTCACACACTGGGCCACCCTGACCTAACAGACTCGGCTTCTAAATGTCCCCTCCAGCCTTCACATTTGGTAAGAAAATGTAAATGTCATGCCATTCCAGTAAAAGCAAACTTCTTCATTTTATAAGGTTAGTTTTATGAGTCAGGCTTAGCTGGAGATACGTAAACAACTCATTTGTGGATAAAAATTGCTGTGTTGTTCTTATGTTTTGGACAGAGAGCATCAGTGTATTACATTATACCCCAAAATTATCTTATTGCATTTTCCTTCTCTTGGGCAATGCCAGATAAAGCGAATATAGTTTATGGAACAAAAGTCAGTGACTTTCAGCTCAGGGCCTGTCCCATGGGGTCCAAGGATATCTTTGCACGTGGACACTTGGCTTAAGCGGATTAAGCAGTAGAGAGATAGAGCTGGAACACTGTGCATTCATTTCTGTACAGACAACTCTGGGTAGGAGTCTCTGACCCTTGGAAGGAGACAGAGTAGAAATGGCCCGGGGCAGTGTCCTCTGCTTTGTCTCTAGCTCAGCATGCGGCTCCTTAGAAAGGCTGGTAGTAAGAGGGATGCAGGCGTTATCACCCTCCCTCCTCTGGAAGGGCTGGGAATGGTCAGAGCCTGGCCTGGCCTCCTGTGCCAGGGGTTCAGTGGTCCCAGCACCCTTGCAGCTACTTTGGTTTTCATTTTTAAACTATTCAATCTTTGTGTCTTGCAGGGCCCTATGCTAGTACCGTAGAGGAGAGAGATAAAGGGACCTTCTGCGGGCCTCCTGCCCTGTAGAAGCAGACACACGTGCAGAGTGGAAACACAGTTGGCTGTTGAAAGGCAGGCACAAAGCAGCGGGCAGTCTAGTACCAGGGTGGGGTGTGGAGGGCAGGCGCTTTCGGAGGTGAGAGTAACAGGGCTGCAGAGAGCAGCCAAGCAAGAGGTGGATCGAGAGCTGCTGATTCGCTGCTGATTCTTGGGGACAGTTCCTTGTCCAGCAGCCACCCGGGAGGGAGCTGGGTACGGGCGGCTGAGTAATCACCCCCAAGAGTACCCATGTCCTAATCTCTGGAACCTGTAAATGTTGCTTTACCTGGCAAAGGGGACTCAGCCAATGTGATTAAGCTAAGGATCCGGAAATGGGCAGAGTATCCTGGATTACCCGGGTGGGCCCACTGCCATCACAAGCCACCTCGTAGGAAGGAGACAGTAGTGTTACACTCAGGAGGTGCTTTGCTGCTCACTTTGAAGACGGAAGATGGAGCCATGAGCCAAGGCATGCAGGTGGCCTTTAGAAGCTGGAAAAGGCAAGGAAATGGACGCTCCACTAGAGCCCCCGGAGGGAATACAGCCCTTCCAACACCTTGAGCTTAGCCCAGTGAGACCCATGTTGGAATTCTGACCTCCAGAATTATAAGAGAATAAATTTATGGGTTTTTTTTTCACGTACCAAGTTTGTGGTAATTTGTTACAGCAATGAAACACTACAGATACAAAATTACTTGTGATCCTAAATGTCTTGTTCTGTGTGGGCACCTCTCCTTGGGGCCTCATGGAATCACATACATCTCATGCGTAGCAATGGTACAAGACCCGCTTTCATAAATGGACTTCACTGGCATCCAGGACAACCGTAAGAAGTAATCCAGAGTGTAGACTGGCTGTGGCTACTATACCCAGACACTGTGGGACCAGCTCTATAAAAACCTCTTCAATCCAGGCACCACTGCAAAGGCAAATAAATGCCAAGGCCGCATAAATCTCTAGGGTGTCAGCACATTGAGATCAAGGGTCAGGTTGGATTTGGGAGAGAGAGAGAGAGAGAGAGAGAGAGAGAGAGAGAGAGAGAGAGAGAGAGAGAGAGAGTATTTAACTTTCCAATCTTGTTAATGTCAGTCATTTCATTCACTCTCCAGCAGAACAACCTAGGTCCTTCGAGGAAGCATGTGCAGCTAAGCTTGATTTCTGATGGTTAAATTCGCAACCCACCACTCATGGTCTTTATTTGGGGCTACTAGTAACGCTCTGGGATCACACACATCCATGGCTATGACACCACATGTGGGAAGACCAGTCGAAAATATTGTGGCCTGGTACATGAGGTTTGTGGTTCAAAAATCAATTTATTAGAAGCTGGTTAAAAGCCTCCGTACTTGCTAACTCACCTGGGTGCTGTTGGCTTGGGTGAGTGGGACAGTGCCAAGGAGGTCAAGGCCAAAGCGTTCCCCCAGGGCCAGGTGGCCTTTCTCACTCCATGCTACACCCAGATTGTGCAGTCAGAGCCCGCAGACCAGGTGTAGGCTCTGGCAGGAAGTGGGGAGGAGACCTTGGGTGCACCTGTGCCATGCCAGCAGGAGCAGTGCCTGCGGAGGGAGGAAGGAAGGCAGGTGCCTCTCTGTTCTGTGCTCTCAGGATTGTGATGGTTCATCCCCAGGGCAGTGTGAGAGCACTGAACGGTGAGTGCCTGGTTCATCCTGCAACCCCCAACCCCACCCCGTTCTTTCACAGTGTCTGTAAAAGCACTTAGGAGCCTTCCTTGTATGAAAGTAAAGATCATTTCATTTTAGTATTTTATTACTTATCTTTTCCCCTCCATATTCATTGTGGCCCTTTCATTCTCCAGTTTTGTTTCTATAGCCTGCTTAATGTATCGCTTTCCTCTTTTTGTGAACAATCACCTCTGAATTATCAACGTTAATGGAGGGAAGCCTTCAAGAACAGTAATTACATGAATTGTATTTTATTATAGTGCTTTATAGACTGAAAGGAGATAAAGGAAAGTGTTTCTCAGTACAGTAGGTGGTCACCTAGTTGCCTTGTGGCTCAGCAGACAGGCTCGGTGTGGCCTGCCGTCAGCCACACAAACAGGTGCCCACAGGGGCCTAGCCCACCTGCACTGGCGCAGTTTGACACTTACCAAAAGTCAGTTGTTTTGCTCCCAAACTTGCTTAAGGTGGGTGTACTTATTACCTAATTGCATAATTAAATGTTATGTGAAGTGGTAAAGAGTGGGTACCCAAAAAAGATGTCATTTCCACAAAATCCAAGTTAAATGCTGCAGAAGTTATTGATAAAGTTAAGTCTCTAAAACTCTTGCTGTTGAATTGGGAGTGGGAGAGTCAAGACTGGGCATGAAAAAAGAAGGAAAAGGAAAAATAGAGGAGTATGCACTGTATTCTTTGCAAATGCTCCCTCCACTGTAAGTAAACCAAAATGCAAATCACAGATGATCCACCTAGATGTCTTCTTGCTAAACAGACCTCAAGGAGCGCCAATTAAATGGCCTTGGCCCTTTACCAAAAGATAGGTGATACATTTACATTTACATTGATTTTAATTTAAATTGAAGCAATTAAGGTATGAGCATAACTCCCCGCTCCCCCACCCCCCCCACTATGGTCAATTGTTTCAGTTATGTTCCTAACTAATGGTCCAGTCCAGGGCACAGGGCATTCAGCTTAAGTGACCAATCTCCAAACAACAGCTGATTCCCAAATGGGTTGAACTTATCACGAAGTGTGTGCACTCAAAGATCTCAGCCAGTCTCTCCATGCAAGTATGTCAGGAAAGGGCTGGTCTCTCACCGGCTGCTCGGGGCAGGGGTCAGTGGTCCCAGGGCTTCCTGAGTGGCCAGAGGAGACTTGTCTTAGTGTAAGGGGCAGTCTTGAGTAGAGGGGAGTGGGGCTGACCTAGGATACCCTGGGTAGCATGAGAACTCACAAGACCACTCAAAATCGCCTGCTACTGGTCCTGAGCTGTGCCATGTGATATCAGAAAAGTTGAAGCCTCCTTGGTCATGGAAGAATAAGACCAGGAAGGAGATGGCATCAGGCGGGGGTTAGTGAGGGAACAGAAAAGCCTGTGTCTGTGACCACTTCTTACAATAGGTAAACAGAATGCTCACTGGCTCTTTTCACCAGTTAGCACCGACATCTTCTCAATGCTCGGTTGCATTTACTATCACAGCCATTACTGCATTTCACCACTAGAGGGCAACAGTGTTTCTAAAATGAGAGGTACTTGCAGAACCAAGAAAACACAATGAAGGAAATTGCCCACCCAGAAGAGGTCTTTAAAAATCTCTTGATTCAATGATTTTCAATTTTTTTTTTTTTGCTGAAACTCACAGCAAGAACTGCATTTTTCATAATGACCTAGTTCATATACATATATTTGAAACTTTTTGAGGCATTACTTACCCTTACTTCTGTGATGTACTCTAATAGTTTGTATTTCCAAACTATCTCAATAAAAACAAACAACCCCCGCCACACACACACACAAAACAACTGCAACCTACTAAACTGATTTCATAACCCACTAGTGGGCCATTAATTTGTAAAACCCTGACTTGGTCACAGTCTCTCATCTTACAAAGGGACGCGCTGACCCCCAAGGATGGAGAGGGATCCCTACTAGCTACGTTCCTCTCACCCACCCAGCCACCTGCTCACCCTGGGGTCAGTCCTGGATGCATGACAGACATTGTGCAGCAAGTGAGTGCTCGCTCTGAAAATGCACTGATTGGATAAAGAGTGCAAGAGTTTGGGGGGATCTACCATTTTTCACTTCTTGTCAATGCTATGACTGCTCTTGTAATTGAAGCAGAAATTCCTTAAAGTCACGACATTGAAAGCTCCATGCGGGTGGTACCTCGGCTCCTCATGCAGGCAGCTGAGTGACTGCTAAACTGAATGAATCTCAGAGGCTTTCCTGATGATCCCACCCCATCTGAATTAGGGCCACAATATTTAGCCCAGTGCCCGGCACATAGTAAGTGCTCAAAAAATAACTAATGGATGAAAGGACTGCCCCTCAGGCAATAGTGGTAGCTAACATTTTTATACTTTACAATCGATATTTATAACACCTTACATGACTCGTAAGAGTACCTGTCATGGTTGGCAGAACATGGATTATTTCCATTCCGAGTGAGGAAATAGCCTGAGAAGACTTTGATGACCTTCTCTAAGTAGTATGGCTCACTGGAGGCAAAGCAGGGGCTGGTGTCGGGGCTCCCCCCAACACCCCAGCAGCTGGTCCTGCACCTTCTGGGAAGGCAGTCCATGGCAGTTCCCTCGTGGGAACCAGCACTCACTCTCAGCCACTTCCTCCTCTGCTTCTGCTACCCAGAACCCTGGCAAACCTTGGTCAGAAGTTTAAGACACATCCTGCCCCAGGCTGCCTGGATCACCCTTGAGGTGGCTCTTCTTTAGTGGTGATATTTGGAGGCCCCAAAAATAGAGGAAAATAATTTCACTGAATTCCGGGGAGAAACTGAAACCACTTTAGGCTTCACAGAGTCTTGGCCCTGAACGTTATTAAGCCCTCTCTTCTTTGGCTGCTCAATGTGAAAACATTTAAAACCATTTTTGGAGGCAATGTAAAGGTAAACCAGATGACCATAGGAAGTTATTCTTTCTTAAAGTCAATGCCGTGGACTCTTCTCCATAACTCCTCCTCCCGCTCATGCAGGTCTGCCTCTAACTTATTTACTTATTCCCACCACCCCCATTTTGGGCCCCACAGGAGGATCCATCCCTCTAAAATTCAGGAACATTACACTATTACAGATGCAAAGCAGTAACTGACCTCTTTTTGGAAGAGGAAAGGCATTTTTTTTAACTCACTTGGGTTTTGAGAGCTGGTTTATTCCATTAAAGATGCCAAGTATATTATTTTTTTCCAAGGGGATGACTAAATGTGTAAAAAATGTAAAGAATTTCATTTCATTTTTTTTTTCACGGTCCTAGAAGGACGATAAAAATTCCTAGCATTTGAAAACTGGTGTACCTTAGAAATCTGAACATGGTTTTCTGTAGGGAATGTCACTGGCTGGTAACCAGGGAGCAGATCTTCAGAAACACCCTCTTTGGGCTTTGGGAGGTGGCTGCTCTCTCTGATTTTGATAAACATTCTCAAGCTCTGTTCCCCTCACTACTCTTGTTGGGCTAGTAAAACTGAACGTTTTTTTGCCCCCCCTCCCCCCCCCAGACAGCAAGGATTATTAAAACAGGTGACAGGAATAGGCTGCCTTTTCCAAGGAACAATTTGATTTCATCTTCAATAAATTCAGCCACCCTCATGCAGGATTACGTCGTTGAGGAACCAAGGCCTTCCCCACCCGTGTCGGACAGTCTTGTTCCAGGTCTGGAACAATCTTCAACGAAAATCCTACTGCCATTCGAAAACTCTGTTTACACTCTATACTCAATACTAGATTCTTTGAGGCTGAGTCTGCAGGCTCTGTGGAATATTTGGGAATTGCTGGAAAGAAAATTTTGGGGGGCCAACTGAGTGTAGTTCTGTCCGTTTTGTAATCTTCTATATGATGAAGAAAGCAATGCAGCTCCATAGACACAGAACAAAACCTACAGCCAGTCCTTTGAAATCAGCACCAAACAACGACCTGCAACGTTCTCATTTATTCCCTTCACATAGAAAACTGAGACCTGGTCCACTCACTCCCGTTAAAGCAGACGCCAGGATTACCGGGGTTCCTACCCAGGCCCACAGGTAAGTTCCAACCACATCCTGAAGCCCTTGCATGGTGGCCCGCAATTGGCAAGCCCGTCTGTCCCTGGCCTCGCGTGGGAATTGGCTTACAATTTAGAAATCCCGCCCAGGGATTTTGCTGGAGCCACTGGTGGGTCGCGCCCGCCGTGACCACCCCAATAGCAACCAACCCTGGGTAACCCCAGACAAGGGTAACTCCTTGACTTTTGGGCCTGTTCCTCAATTTGGCCATGCACCTCTTTCCCGGGTATGGGAGCTGACCTATGAAAAATCTATGGCCTCATAAATGCCAGAAAGAACCCGCCAGTTTTCCGAGGACTCTGCGCACCGATGAGCCCTGTCCACGCCTTGGACACTTCGCGGGCGCGGGCGCACTTAGCTCTGTCTCGGTCACCAACCCGCCGCAGGGCGGACAGGCACGCGCTCACAGGCGTCACCGCCTACGCGGTGCGTGGCCGTGCCCCGCACGCCCCCTCGGTGTAGCTCCCGCACTCACCCACGCGCGGCCCTGCTGCACCGCGGACACCACTCGCAGGGCGCTGGGCGAACCCGCGCGGAAGTTGAAGAAGTGCAGCGCCGCGCGCGCCGCCTGCTGCAGGAGCCCGCTCTGGAGCTCTGGGTCTTGGCGCCACCCGGAGTCCTCGGACCCTGCGGACCCCGCGAAACCCGCGGGCGCCGCCGCCGCCCCCTGGAGGGCGAGCAACAGCAGCAGTGCAAACATCGGGGCGGTGGGGCGTGGGCCTCCGGGCCCGGGCGCCAGCAGCAGTTGCCGGCGGGGCTGCATGAACACCGGAGGGCTAGCGCAGCGCAGGACGGGCTCGGAGCGGCCACACCGGCGCTCGAGGAAATAAAGTCTCAGCGGGCCCCTCCCCTCCGCCCCCGGGACGGTAGGCTGCAGGGAGCCCGGGTCCCCACTCGGCCGCGCCCTCTCGGCACTTCCCGCAGCCTTTGAGCCCCTCCGCCCCGCCCCGCCAGGGCTCCCGCTGCCCCGGCTCAGAGCCCGGACTCGGCGGCGCCGCCGCGGCGCGGGGCGGGGGGTGTCAGGTTAGGGCCGCGCGGGCAGGGGATCGAGGGGGGCAGTGGAGACTCTTCCCCTGAGGGAGCGCGGCCCACCCGGCGCCACCCCTGGTCGCGCCCCCAGCCCAACTCCAGGACCCAGTTTCTCTCCCCTGCAGTTGCTGAGATTTCGAAACTGTGTTTCCAACGAACTTGCTTCAGTCTTCCAAGGCTTAGAGCTGTGATTTCCCCCAGAAGATGAAATTGGGGACGGGTGGAGAAGGGGGCTAGACGCAGCCGACACTGATGAGGGTCACTGTAGCACAATGACCTTGGAAGTGGGACAGGTCGCTGGAGAGCTGGGGCTGGAGAGGAGGCTGAAGTGGTCATCAGGGCAGAGTCACATAAGGACCAAGAGGCCCCATTGGACTTAGAAACACGTAGGTCAGTGATAACCCTGGTGAGAGGCAGATTGAAAGGCCAGAGGTGGCAGCTGGATTCCAGCTGGGTGAGGCACGGATGGGGCTTTAGGGCAGTGGAGGCAGTGAGTACTGACAACTCTTTTTAGACACAGTGAAGGAATGAGATGGTCATTGTTTTTCATCCACACACGAGAGAGAAAGCCCAGGAGAACCAGAGGTTGGAGGGTAGAACTGGTACTGCTAGGTACGGCCAGCGTCCCTTTCTCCATCTCTCTTCATTTTGTTCAGGGATTCACACCCCCACCCCCAACACCCACTGACCCCAGCCCCACTGGAGCTAAAGGAAATCCCTTCTCTTTGCCAGTGACTGGTTGAGGCCCGGCATGCCTGATTCTGGATGAGACGCTGGGGGGAGGGTCTTATTGAAGGGGAGGGGAGTCTCTGAAAACATCATCCTTCCTCCACTTCTTCCTTGGATGTTGTCCATTTCTTGTCTTTCCTTCCTTGATTCTGCAGATATTTATGGGATACCTACTCTGCTAGGCCCTGGGGACAATGAGGGGGGACAATCAGAAAAGCATCCCTGTGTTCCTGGAGCACACCTTCTAGGCAGGTGGGCCCCAGACAATCAAACAGGCGAGGGAACGTGCCCTGTGTTGGATGGGGCTACGTGCAGTAGAGAAAAATTAAAGGGCATAGGGAGTTGCGAAGTGGTTATCATTTTAAATAGCGTTGTCAAGGCAGGCTTGACCACTGTTGGTCACCGGGCAAGTGACAGTTGAGTAGGGGCCTGAAGGAGATGGAAAGCCAGGTAGACTTGTATGGGAAGAGCACTGTAGGGAGAGAGAACAGCAAGTAGAGAGGCCCCAAGGCAGGGGTCCACTCAGCATGTTTGAAGAAGAGCAAGCAAGTAAGTGCAGCTGAAGGAACAAGACAAAGGGGAGAGTATCAGCAGGAGAAGTCAGAGGGGTAATGGGGGATGGGACTCCACAGGCCTTGTCATAGCTGGACATGCCACCTCAAAGTGTGCTTCTATCTTGCGAGCAGCCTGAGAAGGAAGCCCATTTGAAGAATTGCTGAGCAGAGAGAGGGGAGGAGCCTGGGTTCCTGATGACATTGTTGAGCTCTCAAATCAACTGATCCTGGAGCTCATTTCTCATTGTTTAAGTTCCTTGGAGTTTCTTGCCTTCGGAGGCAGCCTAACACAGATAATTATCTCCCCAGAACCCAGCTGTCTTCCCCTCCAAGGGGTTACAGTAGTAGGCTTCTTGAGAATTTATCACCTCCAGGTCTTATAAAGATGAAGTTTTCCTTATTTTGTTTCAATGCTTTGGCCTCTCCCCCCCACCCCCCCACCCTGCCCCAGTAGGTGTTAGGCTGCTTTCAGCTGCAAGTAACAGGGAAATTGGTTTATACTGTAGCCTATCCAGTAGTGTGGAGGGGGAGATCACGGGGATGGTTTGGGAATTCAGTGATTTTTGGTTTCAGGCTCTCTCCATCTTTCTGCACAGCTATCCTCAGTGCGTTGTCTTTTTGTCTATAGACTTGTCACTTCAGGATTATAGAGTGGCTGCCACAGCTCCAGACATCACATCTTCACATGCTGCAACCAAAGGCAGGTAGCAGGGAGTAGGTAGCCAGGGTGGCAAAAGAGCTCTATGTCATACAACTTTGTTTTTTTCATCTGGGAAAAAAATCCTTCCCAGAACCTCTTCCCCCAAACCCTTCTCTTACTCCACCAGACCTCTCCTTACATCTCATTGGCTAGTACTGGGTCACACTGGCAAAACTTAGCTGCAGAGGAGGCTGGAAAAGCAAGTGTCTGTCTTTTGTCAGCCTCTGTAGTGGTGGTCTGGTCTATAAGTTAGGATTAAATTTGGTTACATACACATAGAACAAAAAAAATCAAATGACATTGGCTTACACAAGAGAGAAAGTTATTTGTCACATAAGAAAAGTTGGGATAAGGGTGGTAGGTAATCTGTGTTTTGTATTGGCTGTGACGTGCCAGCCGCCACAAATCGAACAGTTCCTGAAAAGGGGAGTGGGAATGAAAAAAGACACTCACAAATGATGATGCGATCGGTCGGTCTCCAGTGATGCTGAAACATCGGCTTTATTCACTTCCACCGTTTATATACCCTTTGAGTACGTGCAGTCTAACAATCACGAGTGTGCATTACCTCACAGAAAGTAAATTTTTAACTTCTACACAGAAACTTACAAAATCACTAAAGAACTCCCCAAAAGCAATTATCCCATGACAGAGTCTATCAATTATCCTGATAGCCATCAGTGATCTGTGTCCGAGAAACTGGCTGTTCCCACTGCATACTTCAGCAGTTTGCAAGCGCCCTCCAGGTGCAGGCAAGACAATGCCTCAGGAGCAGAAACAAGTTAATCATAAACTGAGCCAGTTTTCAAAGCTCCAAAGCATCAAGAAATCATGGCTCCCCACAATTGGCAGGTCCATGAAGTTGTTAGGATTCCAGGCTTTTTCCAGATTTTTGCTCCCACATCCCGAGGGTGTGCCCTGTCCTTGGAGTCCAAGATGACCTCTTGCTATTAGCTGTGAACTTTCTAGAAGTCCCACAGTGCACTTCTGCTTATATCTCATTGGCAAGAACTTAGTCATATTCTTAGCTGCAAAGGAGGCTGGGAAATGTAGCCTTTATTCAGGAAAGACATGTGCCAGAATAGAAGTCAGGATTTTGTTACTATGAAAGAAGATTGTGTCTTATGTTAGATATCCCAGAAGCATATCTCTTTGCCCGGAGACAAAGATTGTGTGCAAGTGATTTAAAAAAAGAAACACTCCCAGGAGAAACCAGTATAGAAGGAGGGGAACGAGCATGAATCTCAGACAAAGTTATAAGAAGGGTAACCACCTGATCCGAAGGAGAGCTTTGGAATGTCAGTTGCACCTCAGAGTTGTCCCCACCCCAGGCAGGGGATCTGGGCTTCCATACTTCTATGTCTGTCAGTTATTTGCTAAGGGCTACCCTGGGTGACAAAGCCCAGGCACTGCAGTCTCTCTCTTTATGTGGAGACAAAGGCGCAGTAGCACAAGGACAGCCCTCCTGAAAAGAGTCACATGTCCCTCAGGTTGGAAGCAAAAGCATGCCAAGTGGCAGGGCCAGAATTCAGGAAAGGGATCCCAGGGATCCAGGCCGAGCCCAGCAGCGTCACTGTGGGGAGAGTGGGTAGTGGCAGGCAAGTAGCAGTGTCTGTCACTGTAGCCAAGAAGGGGACGAGTGGGAGTGGCTGACAGCAGCGTTAGTGCCTATGACGGTGTGAGAATCCCAGACGTCATAAACAGGAGGGAAGAGACACAGAAAAGACCAGGGGTACAGGTGCTGCTATGTGAACACGGGGACTCTTCCAAGTTCCATCATTTTTAATAGTGATAACAACTACAATGGGATAGATTGATATTGATTGGGAACACACATTTTTAAAATGTGTAATTATAACGTTCATTTTATAAACAGATTTTCTGGAACACAGGAGAATATTTACTTCGCTGAGAATTGTCTATGCATGTCCTTTGTCCGTTTATCTGTGGGATGGTTGGATTTCTAATTGATCTGCAGGAGCTCTTTAAATACTAGGGAAATCAGGCCTTGGTCTGTCATGGAAATCGATAATATTTTTTTCTCAGCTCATATACAGTGTGTCCCAGGTGTCACGTTTTCTAGTTCCTTAGTCTTTGCACAGGTTGTTGTGAGCAATTTTATACAGAGAACTTGGTTTGTGTTTAAGAAGCACAATGATATAAAAAAAACTATAATGACTTTTAATCATATGAAAAGATATTCAGTACAGAGGGTGAGAGAATAAATTGATACAACTTTTTAGAGGGCTATTTGCAATGTCTATCAATACTAGCAATGCACATACCTTGTGACCCAGCAATTCTACCTCTAGAGTTTATGGTAACGATAAATTCACACTTGGACATGAAGACGTATTCCTGAGAATGTTTCATCCCTGAATGTGGATTGTATAGCCCTCGATTAGCTCATTTTCCGCTCTCGGTCCCTAGAACAAGGCTGGGCAACCATCGGCACCGCTACATATTGTGGGGGAAAGAAGGAAGAGTAAAAGGCTGAAAAAAACCCTCTAAGTTCCACGGTTGAATGATTATGATCCCTCCCTCTTGTGAAATATTATGCAGCCATGAAGAAGGAGGGAGCTCCAGGCTGGTGGACACTGAACTTTCTCTAAGGTATAATGTTGTTAACGGATGGCAAGGTGTAGTGTAGGGCAAATTGTGTGCTACAGTTTGTTTAAAAAGAAACAAATAACATATACATAAGTCTGCATACCTAAATGTGGAAATATGCAACGATGTCTCTGAAAAGGTTTATAAGAAATTAGTAATTATGGGATGGAAGACAGGTGTGAGAAACTTTTCACCACATGCTCTTTTGTGGTGGTTGGTTTTTTATGTTTTGGGGGGAATGTATTACCCATTCTAAACAACTAAGTGAAATGTTCACACTCGTGGGCTTCACACAGGGGTGTGAATACACTTGATAGCAGTTCCTCCTGTGGTAGGAAGGCCCAGCCTTTCCACAGGGCCTCTACGATTGCATCATGCAGCACAGCCAGGGCAAGCCTGCCCTCAGACTTAGTTGCCGTGTAGCTCAGGCTTGTCTTCCTCTCTCTGAGCCTCACCTGTCCATACTCTTCCTTTGCCGCAGGCCCAGTCAGGGTTTCCCACTTCAGAGCACACCTGGAAAAGGTTGAGGAGCTAATTCATACTGTGGTGTCAATGGCTGCCATGGAAGACTGCACTGCTCCTCTCAGAAGTATTCTCTTGTTAACAGGGACAAAGTCTTGAGCCTGGAGACCTGAGTTCCGATGGAACCAATGGCAGGCACTGGCAGCTGGTCAGGGTCAGTGTGCTACGTAGAGGTGTTCAGCGGCCCCCAAGCGTCCACACCTGCCCCTTCCTACCCCTTTGAGTAATAAGAGGCCAGAGAGCTGAGTGGGAGGGTTTTGAGAGGCGTTAACTGTGCATTTCCCTCCTCCAGGAGGGAGGAGCTGGGATGTGTCTTCCCTGCAGGTGGCTAAACACAGAGGCTTGCTGAAGTACCCTTGCTGGAGCCCTGAGAGGACTGAGCATGAGGGGACCGGGCCACGGTGTGCCGATAAAGACAGGCATGGTGACACTGCTGTCATGGCTATCCCAGCTCTGCTGACTCACAGAGAGTGTGGACAAGAATTCCGGAGCCAGTGCCATGAGCCCCAGGCCACATGTTCCTTAGCCAAGCCCCGAGGCCATACCAGGAACAGGTGAGATTCCAGTTACTGCGCCTTTGAGAGGAAGCCTACTATCCCAGAAGCTGCTGGTGCCATCTTGCCCCCCTCCAGTGAGTGGGCGTCAGGATGAAGGTGGAGATGAGGCACGGGAAGAAACCAGGTCCTTGGGGATATTACTGACCTGATGGCTCACGACCTACCTGAAGCCCGCTCTACGGAGACTTTTCAGTTCTAAGAATCAATAAGTCAATGAGCCATCTTAAGCATGATTTTGTTACACCAGTTGAAAAATCTCTAATACATCGTTGAGGCAGGTACTACTGGTAGGAACCAAAGAGATATGAGGCTGTCCCCTGGGGTTCTGCCTGTGCCCACACTGGGGGACACAGTCTGGGAACATGTCAGCTGCCTCCACCTTGAGAAGGTCATATGGGCAGATTCCACCAACTTTGGGCTGAACCAGCTGGTGGAAGGCCCCCTGCCCCAACAACTCACAGCCGTGGCTATCGAAACTCCCAAGCCACAGGGTCCAGGCCAGGCCGTGAGTCCCCACGTAAAAGGACTGCAACCAGGCTGGACAGCTGTCAGCTCCACTCTCTTGGGCTCTTCTCTAAAAAGACCAGGGTCAAGGGGAGTGGGAGGGGAAAAAAGACCCTGTGGGAGGAGAATGAATCCCTAAAATAGAGACTGGAACCTGGGCCATGGCTCAGAGTCAGACGCAGGGGAGACAACAGCATCACTGGGTGGGTGGGATATCTTGCAATGGTCTGAGTACCCTGTATTGACAACTTAAGTTTTCTCCCCCACCCTTCCCCCTGCTCTCAGTAGTACAAGCACCCCCATGGGAGCTTGGAAAATGAAGTAGATGTCAGTTATTAGAAAAGATGAAATCATCCGCTATTTATACGTGAGACCATGCGATGTAATACCCCAACTTCTTTTTAGATACTGATATTTGCTGACTGACTCTGGAAGGACAGAAGCTGCTACCAGTGGTTGCCTCTGCGGAGGGAGCAGGAGCTGGGAGGAGCTCACTGTAGGTCTGTGGTTCTTTTCTGTTACCATTTGCAGGTCACACCATGGCTCAAAGCATGGACTTGGAGCCAGGCTGTCTGGTGTGAAGTGCAGCTCCACCAGTGTGAGCTGAGGCGAGTTACACACACACTCACACACACACTCGCGCACGTACTCATGTGCCTTTGGGGTACCTCCTCCCTCGTAGAGCTGTTGGTGAGGTGCATGTGCACTGATATCTGTGCATGTGTAAAACACTTCGGACAGTGCCTGGCACACAGTAATGGCTAGGAGCATTATTGCGTTAGTATGGCTATTAACTTTAAAAAGTTAGGTATAATCTTGAAGAGAATGCACTCAGCTGTGGATTTCTTTTCACAAATAATGACAAGGGATGGTACGATCTAAAAACTGCCATGCCATTACATAAAATCTTAGCTATTACTTTTAGCATTCTTGACCTAATCTTTTATTGGAGCTATTAGCAAATCAGAAAATGTGAATCTGTATTCCTTTTTTAGTCTTTTTTTTGGCAAAGGTGAAGGTAGGTCGGATTGGGAGACTATGAATAACCAATCCTTGAGTTTTGAAAGCTGATTAACCAAGCTCAGGTGTGACAGACGATCCTTATTTCCAAGCCTTGGAACTAGGAACACTGAGGGAGAAAATGCATCTCACCTAGTTCTTTGGGTCTGAATCTTGCATGCTCTAAGGTGACCTCAGTTTTTGTTTTGGTTAAACAAGCCCTGTAAAACCTACAAAGTTTCCATGCTGTGTCCCTGGCCTGTAATGTTTGTCCTGAACCCCTGGGGAAAGGCATTCTGCTGGATGGAAAGCAAGCCGCTCAATGGAGCAAGCCGCTTTCCTAGAATGTTGGGCTTCCTGATCTCTTCCTGGAAGGTGCTTGGGACTCTTGGGGGTATTCACAGTGTCCTAAATACTTGGCCCATGAGCTTCCTGAGGCTCACGCTGGCTGCAGCAAGTCCTCAAAGATGGTAATTTGCTTTGGGACCTAGGCCTTAGGACTTTCAGCACCATGCCTACACACCCACCAGACTCTCAACTGCCAGGGAAAGCCTGTAGTACAAGGGCCCTAGAATGCAGGTCTGGGCGGCGGTGGTGGTGGTGGTGGGGGACACCACTAATGATAGTTCTCTGGATTGTGAGGTTAAGGAGAGAGCATTTCCAGCTAGAGTCCAGTGAGACTGAATTCTTTGTGATGCAGAACTGGAGAAAAGGGTCTTTCCAAAAGAGATGCGATAGGAAACAGTGGCTGCGTTTATTCCTGTCACCAAGGAAAGATTTCACATGACGTAGTTCAGGTAGAGACTGAGAGGGATGTGTTTGGAAGCCTCAGAAATCAAGTGAATAAGGTAACCAGCACTATCTGATAGAAATTTCTGATGAAAATGTTCCATATGTGCACAGTCTAATATGGTAGCCACCAGCTACATGTGGCTACCACTGCTCGAAATGTGGTTAGGGCTGCTGAACAACTAAACTTCCCATCTTACTAAATTTTAATGGATTTACATATACACAGTCACTTGTGGTTGGTGATGACTGTATTAGCACAGTACAGACAATTGATTTTTTACTATAGCAATGATTTGTGGAAAGAAAATATTTGGGGGGGCTATGTTTCAGACAGGATGCTAAATGCTTTCTGTAACAGAATTGTCTCATTTAATCTCTGCAATTTAGAGGTGTAAACTGAGCGGGGGGCGGCACAGAGAGAGGCTAAGCGACTGAGGTGGCATCACTAGCAAGGGACAGGGAGGGGATCCACACTCAGGTGTGGCCCACCCTTTCTCCAAGCACCATCTTCTGTGTTTCTCAACCAGAGACTCCAGATGGACTGGAGGGATTAGATTACAGCAACAAAGCTAATCAGGGGTCAGAAGAATCTGACTTTGTGGTTTAGGAGAGTTGGGATTATTTTATTTCAGGAGAAGAATGCTGAAAGAGCCACTCAATCTTGAGTACTAAAATAAGAGATCATTTTCTACAGTAGAGTCAGGCGACCTCTGTCATGACCACTGGCGAGTGCTTCATTTTATTCTGGTTAACGTGGGGGCCAGGGAAGGATGTAAGAAAGCCTTAGCTCTGAAGTGGGAACATATGCGTCCACATCCCAATGAGCCGGGTTAGACCTCAGGCTGCGTGACACCGACTCTGGGCCAGAAGAAACTTGGCCACCTGGCTGTTGGAACACTGTACGAGGAGCATTTGGGCGAGCCAGAAACTGGTGGTTTCTAAGGAAAAAGCCTCTATTGGGATTATTTGGTGATCTCAACACTGGTTTCAGCAAGAGTACACAGTGTGAACTGCCTATCTGCTCGCCTCCTCTGGATGCGGAGTTCCTGCTGAGCCCGAGTAGATGTATGGAACTGTGGCGCCGTTCTCTGCTCCACACACCTGTGGGCATGAAACGGTGCTTTTAAAATCCGCCATGTGCTCACATTTAAAACTGCAAGTAATTTCGTTGGCATGGCTTTGAGGAAAATTTCTTCTCCTGCAAAGATTGGGCAAACCCATTTTGACACATAATTGCCAACAGATGGTTTTCTAAATGTAATGAAATGAACATGGTCAGTACTACATGTACTGGATTTTGCAGATTTCCAAAGTAAGCCCTCAGTTGTTGGCATGTCATGCTCGTTAAGAACACAACATCCTTATGGATCAATTGCACATTTTCTGGTGAATTCGGCATGGCATTTTGTTTTTCCATCGATCACTTAAGATAGTATATTTGCCATTTCAAGAATGAATTAACATTCTACTTGGTGATCTATAAACTGAGAAGTAAATGACAAATTGGAACTGTTTTAATTTTCCCAATAAATGGTATTTAAGTAAAGGATGACATTGTAAAGTTTATTCTTTCCTGTTTAACTAGGTGCCATAATAATTAAAGAGTGAAATAAAGGATTTGAAAGTTGTTTTTTTCCCCGGCAACAATACTTAGAATTTTATGTTCTTCAAAGAAAAGTCCCTAATAGTTGTTAGTAGTTATATACCATGAAGTCCCTGGAGTGATTGATTTATGAATCACTGTTTATGACACTAGTGTTCACCAATCAAATGCATAGAGTATGTTATCAGGGCAAACCACAACCAATTCCACTTACCACAAAGTAAGGCCCACATATGGCAGCCTAGATAACAGGACAGTGTTAGAAAACCCACATTTTATTTTTTTCCCCTCCTCCTCATTGTTTCCTCAGGGTGCAGGGTGCGCACGTGTCTAATAGTGAGAACAAAGTACTGACAAGTAGATCACCTGATTGAGAGAGAGATGACACCGTCTCCGAGATAACTTATATATGTACAGAGGTTGGGTGAGTTCCTTGGAGTGTAAATCATGCAATGGATGGACCTTCATGTTGGGAAGTTATTCAAGAAAAGCTGTATTTGTGGTGGGCTTAGAAGAGTTGGCAAGTTGTGAAAAATCAACGGACAGACGTTCCAGACAGGAGGGGTGGCCTGAGTGGGCAAATTATAGGGAGGATCAAACACGGGACAGCAGTGAGACTGGCTGGAATGACATCCACGGCTACCTGAGGCAAAGCAAAACGGTAAAAGACCTCGAAGCCCAGCAATGGGCATTTGTTCTTAGAGGCTCCTCAGACATTCCTGCACACCGAGGCTGAGGAGGGTTTGCGTGCACAAGATGAGGTGGATTATATGAACATTGATTTTTGGAAACAGTGCAAAAGTGGTTCTCACTGGTAAAGAACAGAATTATGACCATGCTTGAGGATAAGGAGGTACTATTGTTGGCCCAAATGAAATTCTATCTTGATTCTTAAAGGTCTAATAAGTACGCTACAGTGCAAAGGGCTCTGGCCTGAGAGTCAGGAGGAATGAGGTCCAGGCCCCGCTCAACCACCCAAACTGGCTTCAGCCTCTTCTGTGTAAAATTCTGGGTGTGGGATGAATGAGATGATTACCAGCAGGAACTGCCAGTTGGGACACTGGTTATTTTTTCCTTCAGCTGTGCCTACCTAGTGCACAGCGACTAGCTACAGTGTCTTTTCTTCTGTTTTTTTTTGGACTAATCTCAGTGACATCTTCCCACATTCTACAAGAAGCCACATGCCCTCTTACCAGCATGCAGTTACCATACACGGCCTTGTTACCAGATATTTTTAGGTTTTAAAAAATCTAAACAAAAAAAATAAATAAATAGCTTGATTGATATGCCTATTATTTGAATTAAATGAAACAAGTGAATGTTTGAAATTTGGTAAATGAGACGACTCATATTTTAAACGGTGAGTAAACTGATGTCAGGATAAGCTGGGATATGCTGCCGTCATGACAATGCCTAAATCTCAAGGCTGAAAACCACAGTGGTTTACTTGTCGCTCTCACTGCAAGTCCATCGTGGGTTGGCTGGACGCTCCGTTGGTGTCACTTGTTCCAGGGAGCAGGATGATGGAACAGTTCGCCTCTTTGGGAGCACTGCTCCTTGCTATGGCTGAGGAGACACGAGGTCAGGAGGAATTGTGCTCAGGCTCTTTTTTTTTTTTTTTTTTTTTTTTAAGATTTTATTGGGGAAGGGGAACAGGACTTTTTATTGGGGAACAGTGTGTACTTCCAGGATTTTTTTTCCAAGTCAAGTTGTCGTCCTTTCAATCTTAGTTGTGGAGGGTGCCGTTCAGCTTCAAGTTGTTGTCCTTTCAGTCTTAGTTGTGGCGGGCTCAGCTCAGCTCCAGGTCCAGTTGCCGTTGCTAGTTGCAGGAGCTGTAGCCCACCATCCCTTGTAGGAGTCGAGGAATCGAACTGGCAACCTTGTGGTTGATAGCCCACTGGCCCATGTGGGAATTGAACCGGCAGCCTTCGGAGTTAGGAGCACGGAGCTCCAACCGCCTGAGCCACCGGGCTGGCCCTGTGCTCAGGCTCTTGAAGTACCTTCCAGAAGTGACATGTCACTTCTGTTTATCTTGTATTGGCTAAAGCATGTTACGTGGTCATGCCTAACTTCTTCAGGAGGTGGGAGGTGCAATATTGGGATGTTCCCTTAGAGGTGGAGAGCTAGAAATATTTGGAACAGCACAAATACCTACTGCAGCAGTGATTGCCAGGCAAGGCCCAACCTTGTCATGTGTCTTTTGTATATATTGTATTAGTCTGCTAGGGCTGTCATAACAAAGTGCCACAGACTGGGTGGGTTAAACAGCAGAAATTTATTTTCTCACAATTTTGGAGGTTAGAAATCTGAGATTAAGGTGTCAGCAGGGTTGGTGTCTTCTAAGACCTCTCTCCTTGGCTTGCAGATGGCCACCTTCTCCCTGTGACTTCAAATGGTCTTCCCTCTGTGTGTGTGTGTCCTCATCTTCTCTTCTTGTAAGGGCACCTTGGATTAGGGTGGCCCATCTTAATGACTTCATTTTACTTATCATCTCACTAAAGCTCCTATCTCTAAATACAGTCAGAAGTATTGGGGGTTAAGATTTCAGCATATGAATTTTGGGGGATGCAATTCAGCCCATAACATTTTATTCTGTAAATTGGGGCCTATCTCACTAATTGGGGCTCTACTAATGGTAGAATTTTTTGATACATCTTATCCCTATACATGGTGCCAAAACTCTAATGAGATCAATTTCTGCAAGAAAATTATTTCTTGCTATAACCTTCAAGACAGATATAAAGAGATGCTATGATTAGAATAATAAAAACAGATTTAAGAAATTTAAATTTAATAGCAGGCCTGTGGAGGGTTTTCCTAATTCATCTCACACCCTAAACTTTCTCTGAACATATTAGGTAGTACAGAGTCCAGAAGACCAATTGACCTTTTTACTGGTTTTTAATAATTCTCTTGTGATATGTGTTAGAAAACCATAGATGGGTTACTTTTATTGACTATTTTCCTGCTGGTAGACATTGATCTAGGCTGGCGGTTCTCAAACTTGCACGTGAATCAGAATCCCAGCAGGTCTGGGGTGGGCCTGAGGCTTTGCATTGCTCACAAAGTTCCCAGGTGCAGCTGGAGCTTCTCATCTAGGTCCAGGGACCAGATTTCAAGCGACTCTAGTTTAGGAAGTTGCAAGAGGGATGATGGAAACCCATCTCCATAGGCTTCCTCGTCTGGGTGCCTGTGTGGGGGCTACCGAAAGGCAGCCAGGCTAACTTAGGTACACTCAATGTCACCTCCAAGGCACGGTCCTCAGCAAGAGTCAGAATTGTGAATCATCTAAGCAGGATTTCTATTATTATTATTATTATTAGTTTCAGGTGATTAGACATAATGATTAGACATTGACACCCCTCACAAAACGACACCCCCATCTACTACCCCTCTGACATCGTATATAGCTGTTACAATACCATTGAGTCTATCCCTTATGCTGTACTTTGTATCCCGAGACTATATATATATTTAATTATAGTTGACATTCAATGTTATTCTACTTCAGCTTCAGGTGTACAGTGCAGTGGTCAGGCATCTACACAGTCTATGAAGTGACCCCCTGATAACTTCAGTACCCACCTGGCACCCTACGTGATCTTTACAACATTATTGCTTATACCCCACAGACCGTATTTCACATCCCCCTGACTGTTTTGTGACCACCGATTTGTGCTCGCTAATCCCTTCACCTTCTCCCCCATTCCCCAAGCCCCCTCCCATCTAGCACCCATCAGTTTGTTCTCTGTCTCTGAGTCTATTTCTGTTTTGTTTGCTCGTTTATTCTGTTCTTTAGATTCCACATACAAGTGAGATCCTATGGTATTTGTCTTTCTCAGTCTGACTTAGTTCACTTAGCATAATATTCTCTAGGTCCATCCATTTGTTGCAAATCAGGATTTCTTAATTGCCACATAGACCACATAATATTAGCCACAAGGCCTGCTTCCTCGTGGCCCGCTCTTCCTTCATTCTGTTTTTTGTTTTTAGAACAAACAGTACTGGGGGAACTTTTTTTTTTTTTTTTAACAGTAATGCCAATGCCTCCAAAATCTTCAGGAGAAAAGACTTACCCAATCCTTTTTTCATTTCCATTTCATAAACAAAAATGTCCTGGGTCCTGTGTTATCTGTGACCACTTCTGCTTTGGGAGTCACGGAGCTCCTCGTCAAGACGCAGCGCTCTACCCCTCCTCACTCTCTTCTTGACATCCTTGCCCTCCTGTTTGGGGCGGCACACTCAGGCCCTGCCATTAGGAATGGTGGTGGTTTTTTTTCAGTTTTTTTTTTTTTAAAGTTTATTGGTATGACAATGGTTAGCAAAGTACATAGGTTTCAGGTGTACAGTTCTGTATTACGTCATCTATATATCCCATTGTGTGGTCACCACCCAGAGTCAGTTCTCCTTCCATCACCATATATTTGGTCCCCATGTACCCTGTACCCCCTGTACCACTCTCAGACTAGTGGTTTTTCAGTTCCCCAAGGAGCAGTGACGGCTGAGGAGATGATGAGTGTATGTGCCCAGAGGAGGTAGCTTAGGCAGACACTGCTCTCTGCCTACCTAATATCCATCCTCCTTTTCTTCCTTACTAACTGGACCCCAGTGTCATTCAGGGTGGTGATGTGTCCACTAAACACTGTGCCAACGCCCTTGCAGCTGGGGGTGGCTGTGTGACCTGATGCTGGCCAATGTCATCCACGGAGTTTCTGCATGGGGCGTCTGGGAATGGCTTTTAAAAGGGGTCTGGCTCAGCTGGGGTGCTCTTATCACCCTTTGCCCTTCATCTTTTCCTTTTCATCTTCCTGGAATGCAGATGCTAGGCTTGGAGGTGCAGCAGCTGCTTTGCTACAATGAAAGCTACATATTGAGGGAGTTGGAGGGGAAGAAAGAAGGAGCCTGCTTCTTTTATGACTTCCTGAGCAGCTGCTGACCTCCAGACTTCCTCTTCCGTGAGACAACAAATGCCTTACTCAGCAAAGCCTCTGGTTTTGGGTTACTCGTGAGAGCTCGGCCTCAGGAAGCATGGAGTCTGAGAAGGAACAGAAGTGGTTGGGGATGACATGGGAGTGCTCCTGGCCACCGATGTCGATGATGATATGATAGCAAGCGCTAGGTAACATTTCCTGAGCACTTCCTTTAGGTCAGGCACGATGGCAAGCCCTCAGCGGGTCACTGTGTACCTGAGGAGTCTGGGTGGTGCAGCGGGCATCCTAGCGTGGGTCTGTCTAACCTCCCCACCGCTCATCCTGACTCTTGGCCCCTCCACCTCTGGTCCCAAGGCCTCTGCTTTCTGTGTCTGGAGTCAGGTCTCCAAGTTCATGGCTCTGGCTTCCAAGGCCATGACCTTCTGTTAGGGACTGAATGTTTATGTCTCCCCCACATTTGTTGAAGCGCTAACCCTCAATGTGATGGTATTTGGACATGGGACCTTTGGGAGGTCATTGGGTTGAGATGAGGTCATGAGGGTGGGGCTCCATGATGGAATAGTGTCCTTATAAGAGGAGGATGAGACTTGAGCCTGTTCTCTCTCTCTCTCCACCATGTGAGGACACAGTGAGAAGGTGGCCATCTGCAAGGCAGGGAGAGAATTCTCACCAGCAACAGACCCTGCTGACACCCTGAGCTTGGCCTTCCAGCCTCCAGAACTGTGAGAAATAAATGTCTGTTGTTCAAGCCACCCATTCTATGCTATTTTGCTATAGCAGCCCGAGCTGACTAAGACACCCTCCATCCAGAGGCTGGTCCTCTGTCCACCAACCTCCATCACCCCTTGTCTGGCAGATGCAGTTATGCCCCAGGGCACCGATGGAAGTGGTCCCACCTGTGAGTCCCTCCTCCGTTCCCCCCTCCCGCCCTCTTCTCCCGGGGATCCTGCAGTTGCAGTGGTTAGTCTTGCAGAGAACAGCAGCTCATGAGCTCCCTTCCCGGTGTTCTCCATCGCCTTCCTCATCAGGCTAAGAGTACGCACAGGCCTTCTCTTCTTAGAGTTTCATTCATCAAAGTTGCAAACACATCTGTTCTTCACATTGTATCCTCCTTTTGTTTGATGCCAGTTTCTCGAACACCTAAGATTCGCTTATGTAAACCTAAGTACCAGAGGGAAACAATATCAAGTTACATATACAGTATAAGGAAAAATCTGTGCAATATTTATAAATTGTAAAACCTTGGATTTGAAAAGAATCTTGGGCCTCATCCAGCCTCACCCTTTCCCCTGAGGATGGCAAACTTGGGAAGTGGGCTGGGGTGGGGAGGGAGGTCGGAGGACTTGCAAGGATGCTGGGAGCCTCCCATTCTCTATAGAAAGAAAAAATCATATGTCTCCCACTTTCCAAGTGAATCGTGATATTGTTGTGATTAATATATCATGGAGTCTTTTAAAAGCATGACTGAAATTGGAGGTTTTGACCATGATGAATGTTCTGTGTGTGTGTGTGTGTGTGTGTGTGTGTGTGTAGATGGTTTTCATATCCCAGGAGTCATGAGCTCCTCCTCATGAAGTCCTGCCATGTGCTGCTCATTCTGAGAAAGCTCCTCGGGAACCTCAGTGCTTCCTTATCTTGAGTTCAGCTCTGCCTCTGGGTAATTTCTACCACAACCCTGCTCCACTTTAGTGCACCTGAGAATGAGCCCCTTCAACATTTGGAAATCAGCAGCCATGTGTCCTGGCAGCTGTTACCCCACTGTCACCTCCACCTAGGGTGACAGCTTGTCCTGATTTGTCTGGGACTATCCCAGTTTTAAAATTGAAATCTCTGTGTCTGGAACTACCCTGCCTGCCCCCCAAGTCTTGGGCACACCAGGAAGGTTGGTCACCTAACCTGTACCTGTCTATTCTTTTTCAGGTTAAGCAACAAGTTTCCTAAAGTGTTTGTAGTAGAGTGAGGTGTCTGCATCTCCTACCGTCCCGATCCTCCTTTCTGGCTTACACTCCAGTTTTTTAATGTCACTCTTAAAATGCTGCACCTGAAACCAAAGGAGAGTCAATGTTGAGCTTAGTGGACCTTTCAATGCATCAATTTTTAACCAACTGTATCACATACCATTGACTCATAATTGCACGTGTGATCAATTAAGACCACAGGGCTTTTTTCTAAGTCAGGTTTTCCCACTCCCACCATGGATTTGGCAATTGACCTTTTTGACCTAATGGCAGGTAAAAAAAATTTATTCTAGTTTAACTTTTCGGCTTGGGCCCAGTCGTCGTTCCTGCTCAGATCCTGTGAATTGTGAGCCTGTGGTCCATCTTATTGGCGGTCTCACCCCTGTATGGCTTCTGAATATTTGGTAAGCATGTCTCTATGCCCTCATCCAGATTGTTTGATTAAAATGTTTGAAAAGGGGCTCTGAGGCGTGCCACTGGGAATTCCCATTTAGATTAACATCAAGCTGTCGGTCAGTCAATACTCTGTCATTTTCTTGTTCAGCCAGGTAAGAATAGACCTAATTGTGTTTTGAACCCCAGCAGCCACCCCAGAGGCTTTGAGAGCTTGCTTATGAAAACTTGAGATCCCTCAGGGGCTGAAGCCTTTTCCTAAGAAAGGCTAGTGTCTTGGAGTCAACCCTATTCTGAACAAGCAGAGATAGCTGAGGCGTTGACCTTGTAATTATGTGGGCGGTCTGTTCCCAGCAAAGGCCTAAACTTTCTCTGACTCCTTTTTGTCATCACAGACCTCTGAGTCAACTCCTCTCACCAGCAATTATTTAGCCATCTCCTGGGGAGTTCAGGTTGATTTGCTTAGTATTTGAAGATTTTATTCTGTCACATAAAGAAATTGGTACAGTGGGTACAGTTACCGTCGACTATAACATTTTAGAACTTTTCCCCCCCTTCTCCCACCTCCCTCCCCTCCCCGCCGGTTCAAGCCATTGTTTCTCAGTCTAGTTGTAGGACACAGCTCCCTGGCCCATGCTGGTATCATGAGCCTTGCGCTCCGCCGGCTGAGGCAGTCGGTCGGTAGGCCACTCACAGCAGTTCACAGCAGCTCTCACAGGCTGCTCACACTGGCTGCTGGCCACTCACGCTGGCCACTGGCTGCTCATGGCAGCCCACGGTAGCTTATGGCAGCACACAGTGACTGCTGGCCTCTCACGGCAGCACAGCAGCCTGCGGCAGTCCATGGCAGCTCATGCCAACCTCCGGCTGCTCACAGGGCAACCCAGCTCCAGGGAGAGCTGTTGTTCACAATCTTAGCTGTAGAGGGCGCTCACTGGGCCATGTGGGAATCAAACCTGCGACGTTGGCATTAGGAGCCTGGCGCTCCAACCACCAGAGCCACTGGGCCGACCCTAGAACTTGTGTTTTAACTTTTTTGTTCCTCTACATGTTCCTAGACTGCAATTAAAATTGAGTTTCTACCTACAGAAAAATGCCCAGGTCTTAAATGTATAGTTCCATGAGTTCTGACAAATGCATAGATCCTTGTAACCAGCACCCCAGATCAGGTCCCATTCCCCCAGAAAGGTCCTCTACCTTACCCTTCACAGGGTCTAAGGCTCTAGCTCTCTACCAGGTCTTAGACGTGATGCAAATATAATTGGGTAGAATAAATATCCTATATGAATAAAATAAGGCAGATATACATGATTTGAAAATGCCTAACAGTTTAAAATTTTCCATCCCTCTCCATGGGACAGGTAACCAAGTGTTTACTACATTGTTTTCCCACAATTCCTGTTGCATAATTTTCTTTAAATAGTTCAGCCTGTCATACTAATTAAAGCATTTATTCTGCATTGTAACCTGTACTTATAGTATTTTAAAAATATGTGTATAAAATCTAACTTAAATGGGGATAATGTGCCTGGACATGCATATTGTTAGGTATGCAAGGACCAACGTCATGCTCCCTGGTTGGCAGAAGTCACCTGTGAGGCTTGCAGCCAGCAGAGAAGCACACAGGTGCAGGAGTGGGCCTCACGGCTGGTTTGTGTTGGCTGCTGTTTAAGGAGACCTACCTTTGCAAGCATACCACTGGCTGCCGTGGCTGACATCCTTGCAGGTGTCTGTGAAATGTGAGTGATTAGTGCCACCTGGCCTTACAATTAATGAAGGCTTCTCTTGTTGCAAGAGATGAACTGGACTGGCCCATTCATTGTAAGTGGACAGTAGACGACTCTGTGTAATTCTACGTGGTAAAGAGTGTTCAACATTTATTATACTAGTGACCTGAAGAAAACTCTGGAAGTTTTTAAAGTCTGATAGTAAATTCTGTTTTAACTATCCTGTCTTAGGTTCAGCATTGGTGTTTTTCCTAGCTATGGTTAGGTGCTGCTCAGATCCCTGGGTAGCAATGAAGATAGGAGTCGTAACAACAGTTACTACTGAGTAGTAACCCCCACCTATAATAACCATAGCAACCGTTTACTGACTGCTCACCATGCCGGGTGCTGTGCCGAGGAGCTGCTGGAGATCATCTTAATTAATCCCCACGGCAGCCTCACTTATAGATGAAGTAATTAGAGTCAGACAGGCTAAGGAACTTGCCTAAGAGGGTTATATCACGTTGAAAGCAGAATTTGTACCAGGCGTACCAGTGTCCCAGGAGAGAATTGATGGCAAACTTAAATTGGGCAGTTGGAGGTGAGTGTAATAAAGGTGTGGGCACAGCTTAGGGAAAGCATAAGGGCTACTAACAGTGGGGGGGCCATTGTGTCCCTAGGCGAATGGGACAGCGGAGGAACCTGGGGACGATGGAGAAGGCCTCTTCCAGGAGTTCTGGTCTCTGGTTGATAGTCACAGCCAGTCATGGCGACATCCACAGATACCTGCAGAATAGATGCTCTGACCTCACAACACTTGCCCGCCTCCCATCCACTGGAATCTCCGTTGATAAACCCAGTGGAGCCCTGTTGATGTCATCAAGCACGTGTTGAACGTTTCCTCTCTCAGTCTTTGGCTTGTGTTTTTCACTTCGTGTATACTAACATTTTTCTACATTTGTTTTACAGTTTAATGTAATCCAATCTATCTTTTCTTTCAAGGTTTGTGCTTTCATATCTTATTTAGGAAGTTCCCTCTAAAAGTAGCCTCTATTTTCTTCAAAAGGTGTTAAGATATTGTGTTCCAATGGGGTCTCTATCATCCATAATTTTATATATGTGCATGAAAAAGCCCCCAAATCAATAGCCTCATTTATTGGCCTGAATTATAAGGCCACCTTTGCCATAAATGGAGTTTTCATAAGTGTGAGGACCTGAATCTAGATGTGTCCCTTGGTCTATTTGTCTATCTGGGCTTGTTATTTTATAAATACCTGGCACTTGTTATTTTAGTGTCTCTCGTTTCATAATAAGGCACGTTACCCAGAAGCTGGAGTCCCGTTCTCCTCCTTTTCTTCCTCCTCCTTCAATTTTTTTCTTGGCTGTACTTTTCCTTTTGTTCCTTGCTATTAACTTGAGGATGAACTTGACAAGTTCCAATTAAAAAATCTGTTGGGGTTTTGATTGGAATTGCATTGCATTTACTGATTAATTTGGAGAGAATTGGCTTATTTAAAATGTTAAGTTTTACAGCTTGTGACTGCGGTAACTATGTCCACTTATTTAGGTGTCCTTTCATGTCCTTCATTACAATTTGATCATTTTCTCTGGATGTTGTACTGCTTTTCATAGATTTTTTTTTTCCCTAGTGAGGTATGCGGTGCTTTCCTTCTGTATTGAGATTGGAATCTTCTTGTCCGATGCATTTGTTGACTTGATTCTGGTTCAAATACTTTTGTTTTTCATGTGTTGGTCTTGTATTTACCAACCTATTAAACTGTTACGTTACTTGTAGTCGTTTTTACGACTCTCTTGGGTTTCCTGTGTCGGGGCAGGCGATATCTCAGACAGGCCCTGAGACTTTCACCTTCTGGTGTGCAGTAGGTCCTCGACGTCATTTCATTCAGCACCGTTTTATTGTCACACTGATAAGAAAAAGAACTACATTGATGCCCGACCTGGGCATCATCTGTGCGGAGTATGCACATTCTCCCCGAGTCTGTGTGCGCTTTCTCTGGGGACTTGGGTTTCCTCCCACGTCCCAAAGATGTGCCTGACGGGTTAATTAGTGTGTCTAAATCGTCCCAGTCTGAGTGGGTGTGGGTGTGGGTGTGCGTGTGCCCTGGCACAGAAGGGCTCCTGTCCAGGTGGTTTCCACCTTGTGCCCTGAGCTGCCGGGAAAGGCTCTGGCCACCTGTGACCCTGAACTGCAATAAGCAGGTTGGAAAATAATGGTCTGACTTGTTTTAATTCATCTTCCTTAAGTGTATGTATAGCTTACGTTTATTTCAATGTTTACTATTAGAAGTGTTTTGGGTCTTTATTGAGAAGTTTGGTGATGTTTTTCGGTCAAAATTATGCCATAGGAATTTAACTCCTGTTTATATCAATTAGCCTAGGGTAAAATTGGTTTCGTTATATGTCATTTTGGATAAAGTTGCAAGTTCCAAGAACTTATTGACTATGTTAAGTGAGGACTCGTGGTACACAGCTCATATAATCCCCTCCCCTGAGTGTGGGCAGGACCTGTGAATATGATATTATAGTCACCCCTTGATTACGTTATTTTATATGGCAAAGGTGAAGGAATACACACTTCCATTACTATGCTATGTTATATAAGACTAAGTCTTTGCACATGGAAGGCAGAGATTCTCCTGGTGGCTTTGAATAAGTACTCTGTCACAGTGTTAGCCAGGTGGCAAGTGACTTCCAGTAGCTTCCGGGAGCTGAGAGCAGCCCCCAGATGACAGCCATCAAGGAAATGGAAACCTCAGTCCTACAACCACAAGGAATTGAATTCTGCTAATAACCACACAAGCTTAGAAGAAGACCCTGAGCTCTGGCTGAGCTCAGAAGCAGGGCCCCACCTTGATTTCTGCCTTGTGAGACCCTGAGTAGAGAACAGAATTCTGACCTATAGAACTGTGAGATATTAAATGTGTGCTGTTTGAAGCTGCTAAGTTTGGGGTAATTTGTTACCCAGTAACAGAAAACAAATACATATGTAAACAATCATATTGTCTGCAATTAATGGCAAGATTGTTTCTTCCTTTCCAACCCTCATGTATTTTATATTCGCCTTTGGTCTTATTTTGTTGGCTATAACCTTGGTTAAATAGAAGAGATGATATTGAAAATCCTTGAATTTTTCTTGATTATGAGGAAATTCTTCTAGTGTTTCGTCATTAAGTATGATGTTTGCTGTAAGTTTTTTGGAGGACATCTTTCTTGAGGTCATGAGCTTGCCCTTTCATTACTACTTTGCTAAGAGAATAAGAGTATTTCTAATTATCAATGGATTTTAAAGTTGTTAAATGAGGTTTCTCAATCTATTGAAATGATTATTGTATTTTTTTCTTTATTAACATAAGCTCCCACATTAACAGATTTTATGAGGTTAAAACATTATTTCATTCTGAGACTAAGCGTTACATGTTTATTTTTTGAAGTTTCAATACAGTGCTACTGGTAGAGTTAGCTTGCTAATGTTTTATTTAAGATTTTTGTTATCTACATATATTTGGTAAAGCAATTGTAAAACCATCAAGGATTGTTTCTTTCTTTCTTAACTAGAGTTGGGTTTTTTGTTTGTTTTTTGTTTTCTTTAAGAGCAGTTTTAGGTTCATAACAAAATTGAAAGTACAGAGAGTTCCCATATATCCCTGTCTCTTCCCCCTGCCTTCCTCCAGCTTCCCCCACTGTCAACAACACACACCAGCAGTGGCACATTTGTTACAAATGATGAACCTACACTGACACATCATCATCATCCAAAGTCCATAGTTTACATTAGCGTTCACTCTTGGTGTTGTACATTCTATGGGTTTTAACAAATGTATAATGACATGCATCAACCATAACAGTGTCAGGCAGAGTAGTTTCATTGCCCTAAAAATCCTCTGTGTTCTACCCATTCATCCCTCTCTTTCTCCCCCTGCCCCTGGCAATGACTGATCTTTTCACGGCATCCATAATTTGGCCTTTTCCAGAATGTCAAAGAGTTGTAATCATACAGTATGTAGCCTTGTCAGATTGACTTTTTTTTACTTAGTAATATGCATTTAAGTTTCTGCCATGTCTTTTCATGGCTTGATAGTGATCAATAATATTCCATTGTCTGGATGTACCACTAGTTTATTTGTCCATTGACCTGCTGAAGGACATCTTGGTTGCTTCCAAGTTTTGGTAATCCATGAATAAAGCTGCTATAAACATTTGTATACATATTTTTGTTTGGCTATAAGCTTTCTTCTCCTTTGGGTAAATACAAAGGAGCATGATTGCTGGATCATATGTTAAGAGTATGTTTATAGCTTCATGAGAAACCACCAAACTGTCATCCAAAGTAGCTATGCCATTTTGAAGGACTGTTGCTTTTTTAGTGGTTGATTTTTTTTTTTTAATTACTGATTCAACTTGTTTTTAAATGCTTACAGTTTTTTTTCAGGTATTTTACTCTTCTTGATTCAAGTTTGTTTATTAATACTTTTCTAGGAAATTGTCTACTGCATCTAATTATTGTCACGTTGTATTTTTATCACATTTTTTTCATGAAACTAAAAAATTTCTATACTAGTATTTATATTTAATTTTCATATAGTATGTTGATCTCTGCCTTTCTCATTTATTATTGACCAGTTTTGTGAGAGTTTTATCCATTTTACAAGTCTCTGTAAACTCAGCATTTGATTTTATCAAACCTATTTAGTTATCTTTGTTTTATCATTTCATTCATTTTTGTTCTTACATTTATTAGTTGTTTCCTACTTTATTTTGTTTATTATTATTTTTATAATTTCTTGAACTGAATGCTTAGATTGTTAGTTTTTAAGTTTTTTCGTTTCTGATATATCTAATTTTTTAAAGTCCTGCATTAGTTGCATTCCATATGATATATAGGATTTTTTTTGGCATCCATTTCTAAATATTTTGCAATTTATAAAATGATTTTTAACTCATGAAATATTTAGAATGTTTCTTATTTTCTAAATATGTTGGCTCATTTTTAAAAATTTTGTTTTGTTTTTTTTATTGTATTTTCTTGAGGTTAGAGCACTTCATTTCCATGGTACTGAGTTTTGTTAGTTACTGAAAAAAATTCCTTTTGCTGTTGGTCAGAGGTGAATTTTTATAAATGTTCAACTTTTATGAATGTTTCAAGTATGACAGGAAAAATGTGTCCTTAATGCTGGGTACATTGTTTAGCTGAAACTTTTGAAATCCTGATTCCTTTTTGGTGTTCCTACAGGATAGTTTGCTTAGATCGCAGGGCTTTGGACCGCCCAGATTAGCTCTCACTTTAATGTAAATGTCAATCCCATTTCTATGAGTAGAGTAGGCTTGAGGGTTTGATTTCACATGAGAAAACTTACTCTTTTTATCTATATTTGCAGATGGCCAACTCCCTGAATACCCCTAGTGTTAGGGGAAAAGTATATTTACGTGTCTAGTTTTTCTAGCATTGTTTTCATGGAGGGGTTTCACAGGGAGTTCCAGAACTTCTGCTGCATGTATTAGATATTGGAGGGGCTAATTTGTTAATGAACACTTGGTTGGATAATACAGATGTGCCAGTTATAAGGTATATAAGCCTGGGTGACATATTTTATACCTAATACTTATAACAGTATAAGCTTAGGTTTTCATTGCAGTATTTATCCTAGCACCTATTTCCAACATTGCTTTTGAGTTTGATAGAAAGACTTCAATCATATATGTATAGTATTTTTAAATTATCTTTTAAAAACTTCTATCCAATTGGCCGCAGTTACTAATTAAGTCACTCAGAGCTATCTTAGCTAACTTCTTCTGTACTTGAGAAATTAGGAACTGAAAGGAATTATTTATTGTCAATTTGTGCAACTGTCCACAGAAATTGAGATAGCTTTGACTAAGACAGATTGGCTATGTACCAGCAGTTTAAGGATTTCCTTCTGCTTTTTCAAAAAAAATAGATTTTATATTATATGGGACTCTCCAATTTTCTCTACTACGGCATTTCCACATCCTACTGAGCTGATTGCAGTTTATTTGGTCAGGTGGAAGGCCATTGAAGACTTTAGTAGACCCTAATTTGGGAATGTAATCACTGTGAATGAAGAAAACAACTACAAAAAAAATGTACTGTATTGGGAGGAAGTAGGATTGGGGTGAGGTAGAGTCTTTTTTTATGTGCTAAAAACAAGATTGCCCTTTGACTTTTTGATGAAGGCAAGACATCTTAAATTTAAACTTAGGCCATTTGACTTAATACTTAATAATTATGTACATTTAATTTACTTTAATCCATCATAGTTTCGAACTCAGTTACTTTCTGACTCATTTATTTTTCTCAGGCCATGAAAGAAGATGGGCAGAAGCTCTCCAATGAAGCACGCCAAGTGTATCCCATCCCTCCGAGCTGCATGACCCGTCCTCTTCCAGTCCATCTTCCTCTAACTCAGGATAGCACCTTGTAACCTTTATCAACATTTCTAGCAATACAATTAGCCTTTAGCCTTTGCAATAATTATTTTTAATTGTTTGATGGATAGGATTGTTTGTTTATACAGATCCCCAGCGTGAATCATAATCCTGTACACATCATATCGCAGGTGCTCCATAAACTGGCTGGTTCAGAAAGAGGTAATACTAATAATGGTCATGAGCATTTTTTGAGCATTTTCTCTGTGGCAGATGCTGGGCTAAGAGCTTTAAACAGGCTCTTATTTGATCCTCTGGCCAATTCTGTAAGGAAGAATCTTGAAATTTAGAGCTCAACAAGATTTGAATCCTCATATTGATTCCCTCTAATGTATTCTTCATTTCAGTTATTGTAATCTTTTTTTCTGACTGGTTCTTTTTATGTTTTCTGTCTCAATTTTTATGTCTCCCATCTCTTTGTGGAAGTTCTCCCTGAGATCACTGAGCAGTGTTTTGAACTTTGCATCCGGTAGATTGCTTATCTCCATATTATTTAGTTATTTTTTTCTGGAGTTTTGTTCAGTTCTTTCATTTGGGACATATTTCTTTGTTTCCCAATTTTTGTTGCCTCCCTGTGTTTGTTTCTGTGTATTAGGTAGGGCTCTGTGCCTCCTGGTCTTAGTAGAGTGGCCTTATGTAGTAAGTGTCCAGTGGGGCCCAGTGGCACAGTCTCCCTGGGTGCTCCAGGTGTGTCCTTTGTATAGGTTGTATGTGCCCTCCTGTTGCAGTTGAGCCTTCGGTGCTGTTTGCATATCAGTAGGAGGGAATGACCCTCAAGCAGATTAATTTTGAGGACTGGCTGTGACTACAGTGGAGGAGCTGTGGTGCAGTGGCTGACCCTACAGCGCAGAATTCACTTTATCAGGGTTCTGTTGCTTGCCCAGTCTGCCTTTTGGGTGTACCATCCTTAGAGATGGGCGGGTGATGCTCCAGTTTGGTATGAAGCTGGCCATGAACGTGTCAGCCCCATGGCCCCCTGGCATGAGCAACAAAGCAATCTGCAGATGACCTCCACCCGTGCTGGGCTTGGAGGTTCTTCAAGAGGCCAAGTTATGATCTGAGGCTGGCTGTCACTAGTGCTGGGTTTGGGGCTGCTCATCAAGATGTATGGGACATGCCAAAGCTAGATGCTGACTTTTTGGGTTTTGTGAATCTTTGAGACATTTTAGTAAAGTCTGCAGCATGAGCCAAGACAGGCCTTGTGTATGGAAAAGCCACTGGAAACAGCTTGGGTGTGACTGAAGGTTGGTTTGGACAGGGTCTCAGGGAATCATCAGGGTGAGACAAATAAGAGGTATTAGCAAGATTGATGGAGACTCAAATATGGTGGCTGCCTGTGTCTGTATGCCAAGAGTGGGAGGGCTCAACAAAGAAACAATGGCTTTCTCCAGTTCTTCCATCATGGAGAAAGCTGCCCCTACAGTCCTTGCCCTCAGGCCAGACAACTCAATTCCTCCCCATATGTCTCTGGCACCTTTCAAGCTGTTGCCCCAGGGCTGGAGCTCAGAGCAAGTGAGTCCATCAGCAAGTAAGTCTGTGTGCTGGTCCTTTAAGAGGAGCACCTGGGACTACAGCTGCCCTCGTCTTACTCAGCCACAATCTCCACTGGTTTTCACAGCCAGAAATTATGGGGACTTCTTTTCCTGTCAGTGAAATTCTGGGCTGGGGAACCAGGTGAGCTTGGACCCATTGTTCCTCAGTGGGGACCTCTGTAGCCAAGATATCCCTCCCAATTTTTAATGGTCACACACGTGTGAGACCAGCCTGTTCTGTGCCTCTGCCCCTCCTACCAGTCTTGAGCTGGCTTCCTCTGTATGTCTTTAGTTGTAGGGCCTCGGTTCAGCTAGACTTCAGGGGATTCTTAGTGATGATTGTTCTCAGTTTAGTTGTAATTTGGATGTGGTCGTAAGAGGATGTAAGCACAGTGTTTATGTATTCTGCCATCTTGACCAAAAATTGAGAGAATAGTTCTTGAAGTTATGAAAATAATTTTAAAAAGAACTCTTTTTCACTTTGATGCAGTCACAGGAATTTTTCTTCTCTTCATCATTGGCAGGTGTCCAGAATGGACAGGATGTAGTTACATCACTTTATAATCACATGACAGAACACAGAGAAAGAAAGACAAGTCCTAAGCTATAAAGGAGGACTGATTCATGGGATAAATGATCAAATGACCAGAACTATAGCTTCTGTTTCACAAGGTGCTGTGTAGTGGAGAGAATATGAGCTTTGGGACTAGATCAAGTTTGAAACAGCATCTGCTTCTCACTGATGATGTCATCCTGGACACATTACATAAGCTCTCATAGCCTCAATTGCCCTGAGGAAAGAAAACGTAGAAGAGAAAAAAGTTTTGGTTGTGAATAAAATCTCATACATAAGCTAAGTAGGTTACAATAGTATGTGTTACATCAGACCATTATTGTGACTACAAGTCCTTAAATATACTTCACTCGAGTACCGCAAATGATGGAGACTAGTAATGGGGGCACTTTCCCTGGCATTCTTGTGTACCCCCTCTGCCCAGAATTGGTCTCTAGAAGGAGCCAGGACCCTTGGAGGGTAGCTGATTCTATGTCTTGGCCTGAGGAAACCTCAGGATTGATCTGAAGCAAAACAAGAATGATTTCCAGGACTTCAGGAGCCATGCTGAAAGGACACAGCAGTTGACCTAGAGAGGTCCTACCTGACTTTGGTAGTATGAATATCACAAAGAAAATGGTTCTTCTTGTTCATTGAAAGAGTTCAATTTATAAAAACCTACTGATATGTAAAAGAGAAAAGTTAATATAAAGTTAATATAATAATAGAAGAGTGAATGCCATGATGCATGTTTAATTTGGTGTTGATTGTATGAAGTAGGAGAACAGGTACATGTGGGCTTTTTATTTCTTCTCTTGGGCTATGTCTGCTTAAAAACACGGGGTATGGACGCACGCTTGTTTCTGACCGTGTGAGGAGAGGAGGTGTAGAACACTACTGGGTTTGGCTCTGGTACTGAGCGGTTGGGCTCTGTGTCAGTGAAAGGGTGAGCGCTTGGATTCTTGCAAGGCAGTGGTGGCAGTGGGTGCTTGGGAGCCTGGGACACAGAGTGGTTGTGTCCTCTGGTAACACCACCTTCCCCTTTGCTCTTCCGGCCAAAGGATGGCGGTGGCCTCCTGCTGCTTCCAATCTCTGGTCAAACTTACCTCCCTCTTTTTGTTCCTCCAGCATCTTGGTGATCAAATCTCTGTGTTAATTCCCTATGTCTGAAATACCCCAAGTGGGTTTGGTTTTCCCAACTGGACACTGAGTGATACTGCCTGACTTTTCTTTTGGTCTGGGATATTTGTATAGTACTTGGAAAGTGTTGAAATAGGTAGTACTGAATTTTGTATAACCTTGAGAAGGCATAAGAAGTACAAAAATAATTAGGAAATGAATTGTGTTGATATTTTGAGCAGTTTTAAGGATTTTGTAGTCATTGTGTTTGTGTTTGAAGTATTGAAAAATTAGTTATACTAAAATTTTAATTGTAGCATAAATAATTTAAGGTAATTTAAATATATGATCATTGCTTGAATGGATAAGAAAATTTGATTTTCAAAGTTTTGTTTATAGGTTTAATAAGTTGAGCATTAAACAAAAATACAAATAACAATGAGTGTCCTTTCTGTGGGAAGTTCCTTAAATATAGAGAATGTAATCACCTTTTAATGTGCATGTGTTAGAGATATTTATGAGTATTAAAAGAATTATGGTCTGAAAAGAAGGATCTAAACTTTCTCTTTAAACAAAAATATTCAACTTTTATTGTCTGTTTCTTTCTGGTTGGCAAAGAGCTGTTTGGTTCTCTCTGGGTGTGAGGACAACTTTCTCGAGGGCTGAGAGACAACATCTCTCTTCTATCCTTGAAGTGAAGATTAGACTGTTGGGTTCGATGGCGGGTGAGCACTGCTTGCCCTTGATGACTGACACGGTGATGTCACTTGCTAACAACTGGGACTCACCATTGACAGGGTGATTGAAAACCTTCCCAGTAGGTCAACCACAGATATTGTGAGGAAAGACAGGAGACCAAGTCTTTGGCTCAGCAGATAAAAGGGTAATAGCCACAAGACAAGAGAGGCCAGGAAAGCCAGGAGAAACCAGGCACCCTGGAGCTGGTAGAATAATCCTTGAATGGGGGCCTTGGCCTGGAGGCCACCTCAAGTCGGTCAAGCACATCCCAGGAGCCATGAGGGATTGCAGCCTGGAACTGGCACTGTCCAGGATTTACATTATGGGGATTTCACATTCTTCTTTCAGTTACCCTGACCATGGCTACTGCAATGGAAGTCTTGAAACTGGTCACAGCAGTTATCATAGCTTTCTAATGTATTTCGTATTTGGCAGAGCAAGTTTATCCTTGCTATTTTCTTTTCAAACAAACTTGCTTATTCTATGACAGCTCCAGAGAAGCTAAGAAGAAAAACTACCTTAAATAAAGGAATTAAGCCAGAAATGGGGGTGTTTATTTCAGAAAAAAAGAAGTAGAGGATGTGTCTACTACACAGAGAGTTCTGTGAAAGATGAGGAATGCACTGCCTCCACACTTTGTTGATCTCCATTTCCCAGACAATCCATTTCCCAGAGGACAGTACATGAAGAACAAGGAGACATGTTCTTTGTCTATTAGGAGGAATAAAGAGTTAAGTGGCTTTTGACCAGACTTCTGGGGCAGGGAGAGGATCTCTAACAGTAGAAAAATTTAGGAAGCTCAGTTGTATTGACTAGACTGCTTAATATTTGCCTAGTGTTTAAACTGTTCTGTTAAAGTAAGTCCCCATAGCGCTGAGTCCCCTGTAGCACTATGAGTCTCTGATGATTTTCTTTCTTTTTGAAGGATGGAGATGCACGGATTCAAGTAATCAAAATACTATTAAATTCTAGAGAATGATATAGGAGTAAATTTTTACTGTCTTTGGGATAGAAATTTGCATGCTGATAATACCCTGTGCTCGAGTGTGGGTGGGAGTGAACCCAAATCTTACATTTATAAAGGATGGGACAGCACACTACCATTTATTCATGCATCAAGCATTTATTGAGAGCCTATGAGGGACCTGTGCCAGGCATTAGGAAATAACACTGTGTGCAAAACAGAAATGGGCTTTGCCCTTGTGGGGATCCCAGCTTAAGTGGGAGAGGAAGAGGTTAATCAAACAATCATCCACATGACTGCATAATTGCATATTGCGCTAATTAATTGAGGGAAAGATACTCGTGTTGGCACAGGAATGTTATTGAGGACCAGACCTCTAAGCTGACATCTCAAGTATGACTGTGAGACAAGGCAAAAGGGTAGGAAGGGCAGAGAGTTCCTGGCGAGGGAACAGTCTGTACAGAGTTCCCATCAGAGGAATGGCCTGTACGCTGTGTGGTGGGGAAGTGCCCTCATGGAATGCTTGAGGAGCTTAAAGAAGGCCAGTGTTCAGGAGCAGGAAGTGGAAGCTTATGGTGGAGAATTGGGCGGGAGTTGGTACCAAGTCCTGAAGACGCTGTCATGATTTGGTCTCTGTTCTAAGATTGACCTGCGGTGTGACGTGATCAGACTGTGTCTGGAAAGGGTCACGCTGGCTGCCCTGCTGCGAACATATGGGAACAAGCACTAGTGGATGCTGGAAGCTCAGTGATGAGGGTGTTACCGTAACACCTGGCACGCAGCATTGGTTTCTCCCCCACTCCCCATGCTGTCCACTGGCATGGAAGACGTCAGGTTACATGATATTTGTAGCAGTGACCTTTCTCAGCAACTCTGTGGCCTGGGCCTATGGTAGGGCTTTGAGGGGCTTCCAAGGTTTCAAAAGCACCCCAGGAGTGCTAAATGTTGTTATTATTATTAACTCAAGGGGCATGAGGCCTCCTACATCATAACGACCACGTCCTGCTGTACCCCACATGCTTTTGGGTGGTGTTTTGTTTGGGTTCTCTCCAACCCTAACTCCAGTTTGCCTGAGAACATGATCCCACAAAGCCCGACGGGGGTATGGTTTTGGGCCATATCTTGAGCAATCTTAATACTTTATGAAATTCGTTTCTATTTTCCTCTTTACTGACTTGCAGAACTTTTACTTACATCATTTGGGGATTAATTACAAATTTTGAGACAATGTCCATGTAAACTGATATGCTGTCTTTCAATCATTAATAAGGAGAAACAAAGTTATTTTTCTCTGGTGAAATTGTTCGTGGAACTACTACTTTTTTGTAGTGTTAATTTTTCATAAAAAATAGTAAATGGTACCAACAAAATAATATGATAACAACCTGTTGGAAATTAAAGCTAGTTTTAAGGAAGCTGAGTAAGAATTAGAAGTACAGGTATCACACATCTTAGATCCAGTAATCAAAACAGTTTATTTTTTGGACAAATTGTATTTAAAAAGTATTTTGTTCTTCTCTAATTAGAGAGAGATGCTTATCATATCAAAAGAGATCAAATCCACTCTGTTTGCCATTTTGGAGCCTGCGGAAGCCTGCCAGGAACAGGACTTCTAAAGTGGTAACCGTCGGGGAGCTGAGGTCCGAGGCCATTTTCGCTGGCTATCAGGGAGGTCTCCAGAATGAGAGTGAGCACACCGCTCTTAAAATCGAAGGTGTTTATGCAGACATGAAACTGAATTACATTTTTGGCAAGAGATGTGCTTCTGAGCATAAAGCACAAGGCAGTGACTCCTGGTGGCAAACCAAACAAAACCAGGGACATCTGGAGAAAGGTAACTGGTGCCCGTGGAAACAGTGGCATGGTTCCTGCCAAACTCCAAGGCAGCCTGCCCGCCACGGCTATTGGACACAGAATCCATGTGATGCTGTACCCCTCAAGGATTTAAACTCATTGAAAAGTAAGTAAACAAAATTGTGGATATGTTCTCTTGAAAAAAACAAAAGAAATCAAATTCTGATGTGTTGGAAGGGCTGAACAATGGAGTATGGAGCTCGGAGGTGAGGGCAACACATGAAGATTCCTCCTCCCGACCGGCCCTTCGCGTCACTTTGGCAGCCTGTCTGGAGGGTCCTTCCACTTGCCACCTGCTCCACTTCCCCAGCGGGTCACTGACGAGCTGCTCTTCCTTCCCCGAGGGGACTTTTCTGGGGGCTCAGGGGTGTCCCTTCTAGGGTGATGATCTTGGCAGAGGTAAGAGCCGTTCTTGGAAAGAAAACTAATCTGATGAAAATGTTAAGCAGCTTAAGGTCAGGACAGTGAGAGCAGGTCATGAATTTTATGAAGAATTGTTAAAAGAACTGCCACCTTCAAGCTGGAGACCGAGGAGAGAGAGAGAGAGAGATGGTTTGGCCGCCCACAAGTGTAATAGGCCCCTTTAGTGTGATGGGCTGCTGCAGCAAACCTTGCTGACAGCTTGAGCTGAGGTAACAGACCCTGGCCTGGTCAGCTCAGTGGGCGGTTTGGGGTGGACATATTTGAACTAGAGTATTCAGAGAAGTGCCTGTAGAACCCCCCACACCCATCAGGATGGGCTACTATCAAAAAATAGAAAAGAGCAGCTACGATGGGAAACAGTATGGAGTTTCCTCAAAAAAATTAAAACTAAAATTACCATATGACCTTGCAACTCCACTTCTGGGGATTTATCCAAAAGAATTGAAAGCTGGGTCTCAAAATGATATTTGTACACCCATGCTCAGAGCAGCACTATTCATAATAGCTAAAACGCAGAAGCAACTGAAACGTCCATCAACAAATGAATGGTAAGCAAAATGTGGTATGTACATATGACCATCAGATGCAAAGTTTTGATTTTTCATTGATTTAAAAACATTTATGGAGAGACTATTCTATGTCAGGCTCTGTTCTGGACACACAGAGTTAGAACTGAGCACTCTTAACACACACACAAAAGCAACCAGATCCCTAGAAGGAGCCATCCCATAAGAGTTCAAGAGCCTTTTAAAGATTGTACCCCTCTTTTAGTTATGTTATTTTCCGAAGTCAGTGACATTGAAATTCCAAGGGCATGCATTTTGCTAAAAAGGAATATTTACAAAACTGGAAGAGCATTGCACCTCCCGTTATTTTTACAAGAGTAAATAAATCAACGCGAACTAGCCAGTGCTAAAGAAATGCATTTGGTGAAGACTCTATACTTCAAAGTCTGAACAAGTGCTGAGGGAGACCAAGCATTCTCTTCCATTAGGATATTCCTCCTAGAACGAATGAGGAAGGGGCTGCTATGATACGAATTGGTGGGGCCAGCCCTCCTTAGACCTGGTGGATTCCTGAGGACACATGAGTATAGACACAGAATTCCAGAATTAGAAAACACCAAAAGAAGGAGCCTAGACCAGGGTCTCTTACCACCTAGATAATGGTTTGATCATTGTCCTAGTGGGAAGAAATACCCAAAGGGGAATCAATTGACACCTGCAGTCACGGAGTGAGCAGAGCAGGCTGGCAAATGTCCCTCGCGTTGCCCTCCTGGGAGGAAAGGCTAGAGAGATTTCATCACCAGGGGAACTGTTATGTCTCTGCCTTAGAGTGAAAGCAGTAAGATAAACATCAGAATGCTTGTGGGAAGCCAACCAAATTTGCTCTTTGTTGACTTGTCAATAAGAGTGTTGCTTGGTGTGACACTCTCTTCCCATTTTCCCATCCTCAGTCTGAACAAAACACTTGGAGGAGCCTCTAGGGACTTTGCAGCCGACTTCTTCCTTTGCACCCATCCTCGACTGTCTGGGCCGTGAGTTTTGCCATCCTAAACAGATCATGGTTCTTTGACGACAGGAGTGTCCCTTGCACATGAGAGGTGCCCACTTCATGTATCACAGAACACATCATAGGTCATTAAATAGCTAAGGGAATCAGAAAGAAGCACTAGAGGAAAACCACGTCTGTCTGTCCTCACATTTGTTAGACATTCATCATGTATGCAAACTAATGGGTTCATTGGTGTTCATTCATTGATTCAAACATGTGCTGAGTGCCTGGTATGTTGGGTGACTAGTGAAGGCACTCAGACTTCACGTTGGTAAGAAATGTAGATGCGAGCGGCTCAGGAAATAGACTCTCTGCCCTAATACCCACATACTCACCCGTGTGGGCTCTGGCTCCTTCCCTATTTGTTATGATACTTTGGGTTTAGGACAAAACAAAGTTCAAGTGAAGTTCACTATGTGTTACTTTAGAGCTCACACTTGGCAGTCCTCTAGGGAGGACTTTGGTTGAACCCAGTGAACTAGGGGAAAGAATCACAGAGGTCTGAGGTCATTTGACCAGAAAAATTCCCTGTGGTCTGACAGATATCCATTTCCCACACAACCTTCCTCATCAGAGAAATGAAAGCCCTACTTTCAATTGGCTCAGCTGTTTCTTCTGGATATTTCCTTCGCGTGTCTAAATAATTTGCTTCTGTATTGATTTTTCAGATTTAGATATAAACTCTTGACTTCCTCCCATGAAAGATGAGGATTTAGTACTCTTGTTCTCCCCATTCTTCCAAAGCAATTGTATCATAATTTTTGGTTAAATCAAAAGTTAACACTTCTGTGATCACTGTGAATGGATAAATATTTTTTCCCAGCTCAGGCATGCAGTACACACTGATAATGTTTCCTTTGTTATACAACTATTTTCCTTCCCTGGAGTTCAAAACTATGTTATATTTTGGGTTATACTTATCCTTAATGTTCTTCCAACTCTTTGCCAGAACAGTTAATTTACCCTTAATAGTTCAAAGGTGTCAGATAATCTATTGATTTTTTACTTTTAACACACCCCCTCTGGAGCCCACTGGCCTCCTGCTCTGATGTGTTGTCCACCCCCCCTTGTTGGACACCTGTTTCTTGAATTCTGTCTTTTTTTACTCCTGGTTTACTCCCTCATTTTGATGGAGTACAACCTCTAATGGCTTCTTACCAAAGCATGCTTAGAGTCTATTGAATTTTTTCCTCTGTGTTTTAAAGCTGAGAACTCATTTTTGTTCTGTGAATAGTCTGTTCTTTTTTCATCGGTGCAATTATCTTCTATTACCTCTTGGAAGATATTATTTATGGTTTTCCTGAAAGTTTATTCTGTTGTTTGTGTTCTTGGTTTCCTCTGAATTTGATCAGGATGGCCAATAATCATTGTCGGTAAGTCTTTTCTTTGATGATCTCATTTTCCCTAGAGAGGAAACTTCCAGTCTACTGTTTCAGGTATCTCAGTTGGGCCACCAGGACTCTCAGATGCAGTGGTGAAAAGTTGCTGGTGGAGCTCAGCATTCATTCAGCATGCCAACCTGCCCTTAATCCCGTTCTCCAGCATGTTTTTGTCAGATGGGGGAGATGCCTGGCTGGTGGGGTAGAGAAGCAATCTAGGGATGCCCTGCATTTAGTACAGCCTTTTAGGCAACACTCCACCTCCAGAGAGGTTCCCGGTGCATCCAATCCTATGCATTTCAGGGGCTCTATGGGCCAGTCCGTTAGCTTTCTTCCTCCTCTCTGCAACCCACACCCGGTCTCTAAGTCGCTCATCACTTGCCATCTGTTTCCAGTTTCCACAATTTTGTTCATGTCTCTCTCTTCATTCTTGTTGCATTTTCTTTTATTTTTGTCCTTGAGGATTTTGTTGCCTTTAAGAAAATCTTTTTGTTGTAATGAGGTTTCAAGAGGGAACGGAAACAAAACGAAGGAGTTCAATCCACCATAATTACCCCATCTTTCTTCAGTGGGAAAACAAGTACTCCGCCCAGTTTGAGAATGTTGCTGAATCCTCATGTCTCTAGGCCCAGTTCAAAAATCTCCCTAAGCTGGTGTCTGCCAGATAAAAGGTGAGCAATTACCGTTTGTTGACCATTTGAATGAATGAATGAATGAATCAGTTGTTCACTGGTAGTGCGGTTGACTCCTCTGAAAGCTAAAGGACTCTGGAAATTCAGAAGACAGGACAGCACAGAAGGCTCAGGACCCAAGTTCAGGACAGTAGCTCCCACATCTGGTTGCAAATCAGGATCACCTGGAAAGTTTCTAGAATTACAGGTCCCCAGAGATCATTACAGAACTAACTGAATTCTCATCTCAGGAACTGGGTCCTGGGGAATCTGCATTTTTTGTGAAGCAACTGCCCACCTCTGGCCTTCTTATGATATGTGAAAAATAAACCTCTAGTGTTTAAGGCACTGCTCATCATATTTTTTTGTTGCTTGTAGCTGAAAGTATTCCTAACAGATGTGCGGGGCCCAGAGAGTCCTGAAACACTGACTCGGTGTGTGTATGGAGGGCATGTCCGTTCAGGGGAGTGTGGACAGGGCGCAGCAAACACCTGCAGGGATATGCAGTTGGCTGAGGGCCTCCTGGGGGGAGGAATGGAGATGGGAAAGCTCTCAGGTGCTCCCAGGCTTCCAGTGCCCACCTGTGCCTCCTTGCTTCTCCCCCGACCCAGCCCAGCAGACCTCCTCTACTCTCCCTGGGAGGCACTGGGGTGCGGCCATCTGGCAGTTCTCTAGTCTCTGTCCTTGTTCCATGTTTCTTCATGTGCTTCATGCCCCAAGCTTCACTTTTTGATTCTCAAAAGCTGCTTGGGAGTCACACAGCTCAGTATTGACTATTCAAGGCTGTTTTCAATCCCTCTCTATCAATCCCTCTCTATCAACTTTACCCTTCCGTGAGGCCACATGGTCAATGTACAGTGAGGGAGGGAAAGAAACCCCTCACAGATTAACATCTCAATACGATATCTTGCCGTGTTTGTTAGTAACAAGCTGCGTGTTACTGCCTCCTCCCCCAGCCCTATCCTTAGCAAGACAGGCAGGGTTTGTTCCCTGAACTGCTAGAGGCAGATTATGAGGGATCCTGCAGGGATGCCAGAAATACAGGGCTTTCTGGGGAAAGGGCAGTAGCTGGAACCCAAGGGAGCTCCCCAGGGACTAAAGAAGAGCAAGGGGCTATTCCTGGGGGAAGGGATTGGATGAACTCCGGGGCCAAAGCCCCATGTCAAGGAGACAATGGGAGTGGGGACCAAAAAGATGGTGCACATGGATGGGGGGAGGAGAGGGGTATAGGTGGGTGGTTCTAAGTAGGTCCTTTTATTGAAGAAGTAATAAAGTCCGGCCCAATCTCAAGGGAAGGGAAATAGCTTCTACATCTTAATGGGGGAGCAGCAAGGTCCTGGATGTGCACGTAGAATCAGGAATCTTTTGTGGCCATTTTTGGAAAATACATCTATCACAGCAAACGTCCTTTAAAAGGCTGGTGTCATCAGAACAGTAAGACAATCAGACTTCCAGATGGCACTGTGAATTAGTTTCAGTTTGAATGGATAGCTAAGGGGCAGAGGTGATTTTTTATTAGGTTAGAAGATGCTGGATTGAGAGTACTTTGGGCCAGGGTGGAGACACCTCAGTTTAAGGCTTAGAGTCTGGGATGCAGGAAGGATTAAAGAGGAAGAGATGGTTGTAGTGTCTCGATATGAATACCGCTCGTCCCTCATGATCAGCATGTCCCACTCTCCATTTCTGGACAGTGAGTCTCATACCCTCTTGTAAAATCTCTGCTTTGAGATTCATGATTCTCTCTTGTGTGTTCATTTTTGTCATCTGCTGCTGCTCATTTATTCTCACCCCTCTACCTTTTGTAAAGATGCTCCCTTCGGGTTCCCCAAATGTCCTGCACCTTTCTCATTGTGTTTATCATTCTGTGCTGTACCATCTTTAGCACTGGGCTGTGGGCTTCCTGACAGTAGGACCTACAATTTTGATCTCTGTACCTCAAGCATCTAAGAAAGTGAGAAGCTTCAATAATGTCTGTTGAGTGAATGAATGAATTGTCCAGCACGCATTAGGCCCTGGGGCATGTCTAACAATCTCCCCCAGCAAAGGCCTGCAGTGGCCATGCTGGCCCCCTCGTCACTCAGCTTCCCAGGGAAGAAACCCTTGACATTTTGGAGGCTGAAGGCATTCTCCTCCAGCATCCAACTCCCTTGGCCTCACCATGAACTATGTCAACACCTAGAATTGTTCCACTTATGACATGTGTAACTTGAATAGTTAGCTGTGTTGTCACAACCTCCCAGTTCTCATCTGCCCTTTTTCCCAACTATGTGCTTGCTCTTCACCTTCAGATTGACAAGGTGGATTGCTACTCAATCCTTCTAAGGCTTCAATTTGTGAGATAAAGGAGCTGGATTAAGTGATAGATAAATTTCTTTAATTTCTGATAATCAAGTACTTTAGGATATAACATTTCTAGGTTGACTGTCCTTCCCAATTTGGCCCGCACCATTAGAGAAACCAATTGTTATTTGATTAGTTTCATTTTACTTTTAGACTCTCATCTGAAGGTATGTGACTAGTCACAAACCCATCAAATGTGAAATCAGTTGAATGCTTCTTTTTTTTTTTTCCTTTTTAATAAGAAAGAAGTTTTAAGGGGGAAAAAACACAAAAGAATATATATTTCACAACTGGCAAATTATAGTAACTGGAAGTCCCATAACATGCCAGAGTCCTTCGATTCCCAATAGCACTCTTAACAATAAGTAAGAAATTGTAGACTGACCAAACTTGCCTTGTGTATTTTCTTCCTGTGCGATTTTGGCTACGAGGGTTACAATGCAAGAAGAAAAGACAACCACTGCATATTGCTAGGTTGTGGGTTCTGAAACAAACTTGAAATTCAAAGTTAAATTTGGGTGAATATAGAAATTTCCTGTTCCTAGAGAAAGGGATCCTCACGCAGAGATTATGACGTATGACCTGAGATTTTGCCCAGAGTGGACAGTGCATGTTATGGTGGCAGGAGCCGGGTGACTCTGCAAGCAGGATGGAGAGAGTGAAATGATCCTCATAAGACAATAACTCTTGGGGCAGAAATTAGTAGTGACACAGGGAAAGCAAGTGATGTACTCCTTGCTGGGGAGGAAACCAGCATTTAAAAATCCTCTATATATTTACGATCCCTTGGAGCACAATCCTGGGCCATTTCACTGTACTAAGTATTTGACCAAAACTCCCGAGTGGCCAGGTACCAAGATGCAGCTGCAGTGACATTTACCTTTGACAATGAGACCAGGAGCTGCAGGATCCCAACTATGGGATCAGTGCGCTGGGTGATCTGCTGATGGCAACTCGAATTCATTTAGAAAAATGCAGATTGAATGCAAGAGTCTCACATAAGCGTTCTAAGTGAACTGCCTGGAGATGCTTTCTAGGGGGTCTCACTGAGTAAGAGACCCTGTGGGATGGATGCAGCTCACTGTCCAGCTACTGCCCCTTGCCACCTGCCCCTGAGGCAACTTCAGGGCCAACCAGTGCATCTTCAAGTCAGATGCTTTGTGATAATGAGTTCAAAATTAGTAGTAACTTACTTTTCAGATAAGTTTGAACTTGATTGACTACTTTCCTCAGTGGATTTCATATTTTTCACTCTTTGTATTCTGCAGCTACGTTAGTAGGTGTGTAAGGATTTGAGATTGTGCTATTTTTCTGTTGGATTGACTCCCTGATCGTTATAAAGTTTCCCTCTCTCTGTTTGATGATGCCTCTTGCCTCCCAATTTACTTTGTCTGACGTTAGACTAGCTCCTTGTGGTGAACATCTGCTTGGTGGCTCTTCCCTCTTTTCACTTCCAATCTTTCTGTGTTTTTATATTTTAAATGCATCTATTTTCTTATCCACTATTACAATTTTCGCTTTTTACTTGGGCTATTTACTCAATTTATATTAATATTGATATAGTTGGGTTTATAGCAGCTATCTTAACTATCTGTTTTCTAATCAATCCACCTGCTTTGTGTTCTATTTAAAAATTTTCCTTTCCTCTTGTTGGGTTAATAAATTTTTTATTATTCCATTTTACCCCTTCATTAACTTGTCATAGACTTCTTTAGTACCTGTTTTCATTTCTTCAGTATTGATCTCTGGCTACATACTTAGGCGTTATCCTCAGTTCCTGGTTCCAGAGGTTGAAGAAGAAAAGTAGCAGACTTTTGGAGTGCTAAGAGGTGAGCAGCAGGTAGTGTAAGCTTAGAAACTAATGACTGGGTGAATAAATAAAGATGGAGGGCTGAATCAAGTAATTCTTTGAAATGATCCATGAGGCACATGGTTTTATAATAGAAGAGACTGCATTTGCAACAACAGGAAACATCATTAATGGTGTTTACTACAGTTAATTCCTTTTGATTTGCCTTCTGGTCTTGATCCTATAACCAATTGCTATTGGAAATTTCCAAAGGATGACTGAGGAGTATGCTCTTTTGTTACTAACCCATCCTGCTCAGTCTAGCCTCCCCCACCCCAACCCCTTGTGGGACCATTTAGTATCTGAAAAGAGGCTAATATGGTGCCAGGTCAGTACTAGACTTATGGGGGGAATTACTTCTTAAATTATATAAATGTCTAGCCACTATGCTCTACACCTGAAACTAATCTGAAATAACATTGAATGTAAACTGTAATTGAAAAAAAAATAAAATAAAAACAACGTACAATATTTTGCCGTGTATAATGTATACTTTTTTGCCCAAATTTGTGAAGGAAAAACAAGAATGCACATTACACATGGATAATACTATGCCATATCTACATAAATGTTTTTAATTCTTTTATTTACGCTTATGAGATAAAAGTATAACTCTAGAAATCAACAACAATATCTACATGCAAAATAATACTCTGGAATACGATAATCGGTTTTGTTGAACTTACAATGAACTTTCAATGACAAAGAGATCTTGGCCTTTTATGATGCATAAATATCATAAATTTATTACCGGTACTTAAATTTCTTGTAACTTGTATCTGTTCTGGTGTTTTGTAATTATTTGTTACATAAAATTTCTTGTACCCTAATATGTTAAAATAAATGGAAAATTCCCTTATAATACAAAAAGCAAATACCTAAATGTAAACAAATGAAAATTTGAATTAAAAAGTTAAAATTAAAGATTTTTTCCCCTGAAAGTTTGAGCCAAAAAATGTGGGTGCACATTATATATGGGAGAGCATTATACATGGCAAAATACAGTAATTAAAAAAAACACGCACCCACACTGAGGAAATGCCATGTGAGCAATGAGAAGGTAGCTGTCCGTAAGCCAAGAAGAGAGTTCTCTCAGAAGCCAACCATACTGGCACCCTGATGTCAGACTTCAGGCTTCAGGACTGTAAGAAAATAAATGTCTGATGTTTAAGCCAGAAAAAAAAAAATAAAAAGAAAAAGAATGTTTTAGCTCTCTGGGTCCTACACTAATTAGTCTGTGCTTCTCTCCTCATATTAGGAAACACAGGATGCTGTCCCTGGAGGTTATAATAATTGAGGTGAGTAAAACTCTGAAAGCTACTTTTCAATTTCCAAGTGTACTGGCTATCCGGAATTTTCAGTGGGCTTGATGAATCAGAGTAATGCAAAAAAGCGAGACCTCCAGCTCCGGGTTTTATAATACCCATAAAACATGTTTTACAGTTTCTGTTCAATTTTATGCTGTTAAGCTAAACATTTGATATCATATGGCACTTTAAGTACATTGATTTATGGTAAGTCAGCAATTGCATCTGTAGTAAAAAGTCCAAAGTATGGGTTTTAAAAGTAATCTACTGTATTTATTATTGACATAAGCAGTTACCTGCAGTCCATTTGAACATCATCTTAGATTTACCTCATGTATTAAAGATATTATGTTTCCCACTCAGCAAGGTCATCACCAAGGTGAAAACTGTATACGGTTGGAAATGAAAAAGATCAAATGTGTAATGATAAATATTTTTCAAATAAATGATATATAGGATTTCATCTTTCTATATTCCCGATTAATAATCTTATTTTGTTTATCTTATTATTTACACCTACCTCCTTTTCCTAGTCCTCAATTCTGGCAACCACTAATCTTTTCTTCATCTCTATAATTTAATCATTTCAAGAATCCTATATAAATGGAATCATATAGTTGGTAACCTTTTGAGATTGGCTTATTTTCATTCAACAGAATTCCTTTGAGGTCTGTTTAGTTTTATGTGGATTGTCTCATGCTTATTTCGCCACCGTGGTTACAGCTAGGGTGACGTAATTCAATTAATTTAAGGACTACTTCAATACAAACCAAAGAGAGTCTAAATTAAAAATAATTTCATAACAGGAACGTTATTTATAACTGAGTCTATGTTAATGAATGAGAAATGTTTATTTTTAGATAGTGTTAGAGCAATTTGGGACAAAAATGAATCGAGTTCATCAAAAAGGTAGTTGGCAGCATAATTAAGAAAACACCAAACCTCCCTAATGCTAATTTAAGAGATGTTTTAGTTAAACATTTGGAAAATTATGAAAAATTTGGAAAAGATTCCATTTTCATTTTGTATTTGCATAAGGTATATCTTTAAATACGCAAGCATTTATTGAGTTCATTCTGTGTTTACACAGTAAGTCCAAAAGTCACGGAAAAACAAAGTTTGCATGGGCCAAAGGCACAGATTTGTGTTGCCTTTCCTTGACCAGCCAGTGCGTTCCTTGTTCCTTGCTATTATTCTTAAGAGATTGTATATTGGCTTATTTTTGTTTTTATAAGTAAATTGAAAGTTTGACAAAGGCTCTTTCTTTTCAAATATCTTCACAAAGGAAGGTCTGAAATCTGGGGTAAGTTTATTTCTGGGAGTATTAACAGGCCATATCAAGGGGTCCCCAAGGCCATCCCCAGGTTCAATGATTCTCTAGCAGTACTCACAGGACTCCGCATAAGTTGTAGTCTTGGTTATAATTTATTACAGAGAAAGCATACAAAGCAAATTCAGCAAATGGAAAAGGTGCATTGGGTGAAGTCTGGAGTAAACAAGGTATAAGCTTCTAAGAGTCCTCTCCCAGTAGAGTCACACAGGACCCTCAAATAACACCAGCATCAAGTTGTGACAATATATGTGAAATGTTGCCAACCCGGGAAGTCCAGTAGAGCCTCAGTACCCAGAGTTTTCCTTGGGGGCTGATCACGCAGCACTTTATCTGGCACATATACAAATTCCAGGCTCCCCAAAGGAAAGCAGATATTCAGTATAAACCACATCATTTGTACAAACAGTTTGGTCCAGTGAGTCACATTTATCAGTGAATGGGTGGGAATCTTAAGTTTCCAGACGCCTGAGATGTTTCTCCTGCGCCATCTACTGACAAAGCTTACATCATACCAGTTGGCAAAAAAACATTTAAAAAATTTCGTAGACTAGGTGAAAAGGATGAACTTGGAGCTGAGACAATAAATGCATAACCTGAATACGAAGTGTCTATGTATACTTCCCATAGCTGTTCCTCCAACAGCTGATTTTTAAAAAACATTTTCTCATCTTTTTTCCCCTCAATATGTAATTCATAAGTATGTGCACATTTTCATTGCTTACTATGTATGAGGTCTGACAAGTTCGTGAACTCATCCTAGAGAAAGTGCTACATATTCATTGCTGAATATCACTATGGTCACCTTCGAAGTGCTCCCCTTGGGAAGCTATGCACCGACACCAGCGCCTAGTCCAAACTTCAAAACAATTTTGGAACTCTTTTTCTGGAATGGCCATCAAAGCTGTCATTGTATTACCTTGATGTCCTGAATGTCATCAAAATGTCTTCCTTTCAATATGTCCTTTATTTTCGGGTAAAGAAAGAAGTCATTGGGGGCCAGATCAGGTGAGTAGGGAGCGGGTTCCAATACAGTTATTTGTTTACTGGCTAAAAACTCCCTCACAGACAGTGCCGTGTGAGCTGGTGCATTGTCGTGATGCAAGAGCCATGAATTGTTGGCGAAAAGTTCAGGTCGTCTAACTTTTTCAGGCATCTTTTTCAGCTCTTCCAAATAGTAAACTTGGCTACCTGTTTGTCCATTTGGTACAAATTCATAATGAATAATCCCTCTGATATCAAAAAACGGTTAGCAACATCGTTGCAACAAGTTTGTGAACGTAATTGTCAGATCTCATACACACACACACACACACACATATATATATATATATATACACACACACGTATATGTATATACACATATATTTTTTCTTTCACCAAGTTAAAGGGTTCCTTTAAATTGTTCCAATTAGAAAATGTAACATTGCCTCTTCTTTCCTGCCCCCTTCACCTGTAAGGAGGGAGGAAAAATATGGTGAGTTTATTTTACATTCTTTTTTTTTCATACTAAGTAAATCTTTGAAATCTGGTATTTTACATTTACAGCACATCTTAATTAGGACTAGCCATGTTTCAAGTGCTCAACAGCCACGCACATAGTAGTGGTTACCTATCGGACAACAGAGATAGACAGCAATGATATTTAAAGTTATGGAACCTGATGAGTGGAAGGGAGCCCAGGCCAGGGTCTTGGAGCTCTTGAATATTTAGAGTTCACATAGAAGAGGAGGAGCTGACAAATGAGACAGCAAATCAGAGTCCAGTAAACTAGGAGGAAAACAAGATAAGCTTAATGTCAAGGGGGCCAAGGAGGAGGGAGTTGCCAACTAAACAACTGATGCTGAAAAGTCGAGTAAGGGAAGGGAAGTTGAGGACAGGGAAGTGATCACTGTAATTGGAAGATGGAGTTGTTAGTCATCTTGTCAAGACAGTTTCACTAGAATGGGCGTGCCTCCTTTGGGGCTGAACAGAGAATGGAAGTGGAAAGTGGAGAAGTCATGTATAGACATCTCAAAGGCAACATGTTCCAAACTGATCTATCTCCTCTGACACTCTCCCCTACTCTTCTCTTCCTATAATCTGATCTCTGTTGGGGGCCCAAGATAGAAATCTGGGAGATGTTCTCAAATCCTTCCTTTCTTTCAGACCTCATATGCTATTATTTACAAAGTCATCCCCATTTCACCTCCTAAATACTTAACTCTGTCTGCTTCGCTTCATACCTATTTCTCCAGTGTAGGCCCTTGCCACCTCCAGTCTTCCTAATACCGAAGAATCCTCATGGTTATTCAACTTCTAGCCCTGTCAACCCTCAACATTCTGTTGGAAAAGCCTGGGGACACCCAGAAAGTGAGGGTAGGATTGTGTTGCCAGATTGAATTTTTAAAAACACATCTTTCATTCTTGCTGCTCTGCTCAAAATCCTTGCATGGCTTCTCATGAAACAGGCTTAGTGTTTTGTACTCTTCGGTTCTTTAGCTCTCATTCCCAGATCAAGACAAACACACACCCACATTCAGTTCTGTTTTGTGCCTGCGTGTTTATTATCCTTCCTAACCGTCTCCCCAGATAACCCTCTCAGGCACAGTAACTGGCTCATTCTTACTAATCCTAGCTTAGGTATCAACTTCAGGGAGCTTCAGCGCTCCCCACATTCTCTGCTGCCACTTTCCTCCAAGGCGGGTTCAACTATTCACCTGTTCTCCCTTTCATTTCTATAGAATTCAGTGCTTATTTCTGTTCTCGTCTATTCATCTTTTTTTTTTTTTTTTTAACGTATCAGTTTCTGTCGCTCTCTCCAACGAAACTGTGAACTCTGAGGTCAGAGAGCTTGTGAAAAAGTGCTCAATCAAGTCTGTCTTAACAGCAGCCAACGAGGCTGGCGAGAGCAATGCGGCGAGAAGGGCGGCGCGGGTCGGATCACGCAGGAGGCCGGCGTCGGGCCGGACGGGACTTGGAGGAGCTGCTCCGGGTCTGCAGTGCGTGTATTTGGAAGCAGGTCAGGAAACAAAAAGCGCGGTGAACGGCGGAAGGCCGAAGGTGGGCGCTGAGGACCTCAGCCCACAGACACACTTTACCCCCTCGAGAACAGACCAAACCACGCCTCCTCCTAGTCCTCCCCGCAGCCCTGCCCACCACGCGGTCACGTGACCGTGGCCCAGCGTGACTTGCCGCAGCGTCACGTGACCGCAGTCTCGGCTGGGCTCTGGCCTCCGTGAATCCTGTCCGGCCCCGGAGTTGCGGCGGCTCTCGCTTCTCCGTCTACGGCCCACCCGATGGAGGAGGAGGATGAGGAAGCGCGGGGGCTTCTGGCAAACGGCCCAGACGAGACTGGTAGAGATACCCCCGCCGCCCTCGCTGCCCCCGAGACGCTGCCGGCCCTCTGCGACCCGAGTCGTCTGGCGCACCGGCTTTTGGTGCTGTTGCTGATGTGCTTCCTTGGCTTTGGTGAGCCGCGTGGGTGGGGCGGATAGTCACGGAATCCCCGATTTCTCTCCTCCTCCCCCTTCCGGTCCTCCCACCTCTCCCTGCAGCTCCTGGGCCGCCACCTTTTTGCTTCGCGTCCCCATCCAAGCCAGTGGCGTCCGGAAGGTGGGAGTCAGGGGACTGAGCTGGGCGAGTTTTGTTCCCACTCCTTTGCTCCAAGAAGTCCCAGAGGCTAGCAACTCAGTCCCTGGGGCCATAGACATGAAGGAGTCTCTAGGTCGTCAAGGTGACTGTCGTGGCATTTCGTTTTGAAGGATTTCAGAAAGCTTTAACTACGTCTCCTCCCCACCGCTCCGCATAACAAAGACTTTTGTTGAATCAGTAATTTCGTTGGTAGTCTTTTATAAGTTTCTCATCCTCTTTTGGAAAAATGTCCTGAGTAGGTCTTGCTGATAGCTTCAGTGAGTAGATGTGCTTTCTTACTCTTCTGCTCTGACACTGTGAAGCAATCACACCGGATTGGACTTGCGGTAGGTGTGGCAGTGGTTGATTTCACTCACGAAATCTGATGACTCCGAACGCAGTTTCTTGAGATGATTTTTAAAACATCTTTCTATTGTTCCAGCAACTGATTTATTCAGGAATGTTCTAATGTCAGTATTTGTTATGAAAGTAAGGATGTATTTTTCAGGGGGCTCACAGGAATTGGTGTAATCAACAAGTTTGGGAACATTATGGTGGGGAACTTTATGCTACTGTTGGAATGCATAGGTAGGCCTGAAAGATGCTTTGGGATTTAGTTTCTTGGCAAGTTTTTTTGACCCCCTTCCCCACAACCCCTTTTTGGAAAGATGATGCCCATCCATTAGTTTTAAATCATGACACTGGTACCCCTTAAAACAGCGATAAAGCAGGAACATAAGTTGCTGGGTTAGGATCAAAAAAGAACAAAACAAAACACCTGAAATTGCCCCTACTAACACAGATTATGTTTGGTAAATTACGATTACCTGCCTGGGTTTCAGAAGCCAGATTCATACCTTTCTAATGACAATTTTTTCTTTTGAATCCTAGCTTCTAATATGTACCAACAGAGAGAGTGGAGAAATGGAGACAGTATTATCTTCAAGCCTACCACACATCGATCAATTATATTACTTTGAAAATAAATCTGAGTGAATGAATGGCAGATTTCTCTCCATTTCTCTCTTTCTTACCTGCCAAGAGACACTATAATTATGTTTTAACTTAATCCTTTAGAATTCTTCATTCCTGCCACTGTATTTGCTAAATTATTTGATTTGGGCATTCTTTTTGTGGAATTAGAATTCTATATTCAAATATAGGTTTAGTCAGAATAGTTAAACTCCATTCCTCTGTTCTCAAGATAAAATGGTGACCTCGGGTAACATTACTGGGAAACTGCTGAGGATGTTTGTGAAATTTTTGATGTTTGTGTGTGTTTTTGTAACTTTAAGGAAAATAAAACTGCTTTATGAAGGTGCTAATAAAATAATGGACATATGAGGCATGATGATAGTAAAATGGAAGAACAAGTAGTTGATTAACTTCTTAATTCAGCTTCTCAATATTTGCTGTATATGCACACTAATAATTTGTAAATGATTTGCTATGTGTCCTCTGGGTTATTTGGCTACAACTTAGAAAATAACGATGGACAAGGAAATGGTTTAAAAGTTCCTACAGTGTTAGTCCTCGAGCCCCTAGTATAAACATTTAAATCACCATTTGAGTAGTATTTGCAACTTGAAACTTTTATATGGACAGTATTATTTATGAGAAAATACTTGCTCTTCCTTTTTCTAGGCAGCTATTTTTGCTATGATAATCCTGCCGCCCTTCAGACTCAGGTTAAACGGGTAAGTGGAGTTTTCACCTTTGTTTCTGTTGTTGGCTTTAGAGTGGGTGTACCTGGTGACGCTTCATCAGCTCTCAGGTTGCCTAGTCTGCAACGTTGTCCAATGAATTCATTTTGACATCTATAGTCACCAAATCTGTATGTGGCAAGGAGTGTTCTTGAGTTGGAATGAGTGGCCACAAAATTCATTTATAGCACTTGTGTGTAACTTGATCTTGTTTCACAACTTAGATAAATAATTATGTACTATTTTCACAGTATTGCCAAAAAGTATTAGCAGATTTTTGTTCGCATTTCACTCTCCCATTGAGTAATCATTTGACAGATGATTTGGTAGGATAGTTTTTTTTCTTTTTTCCCTTTTTTAATTTTTTTAATTTTTTAAAGATTTTATTGGGGAAGCGGAACAGGACTTTATTGGGGAACACTGTGTACTTCCAGGACTTTTCCAAGTCAAGTTGTTGTCCTTTCAATCTTAGTTGTGGAGGGTGCTGTTCAGCTTCAAGTTGTCCTTTCAGTCTTAGTTGTGGAGGGCGCAGCTCAGCTCCAGGTCCAGTTGCCGTTACTAGTTGCAGGAGGCGCAACCCACCATCCCTTGCTGGAGTCGAACTGGCAACCTTGTGGTTGAAAGGACATGCTCCAACCAACTGAGCCATCTGGGAGCTCAGTGGCAGCTCAGCTCAAGGTGCCATGTTCAATCTTTAGTTGCAGGGGGCACTGCCCACCATCCCTTGCGGGACTCGAGGAATTGAACTGGCAACCTTGTGGTTGAGAGCCCGCGCTCCAACCAATTGAGCCATCCGGGGTGCAGCTCAGCTCAAGGTGCCGTGTTCAATCTTAGTTGCAGGGGGCGCTGCCCACCATCCCTTGCAGGACTCAAGGAGTTGAACTGGCAATCTTGTGGATGAGAGCCCACTGGCCGAAGTGGGAATCGAACCAGCAGCCTTTGGAGTTAGGAGCATGGAGCTCCAAACGCCTGAGCCACGGGGCCGGCCCTTTTTTTGCCTTCTTAAATATGTTTTTGTTGTTATTTTTTAAGTGTGACTACTGATGGCAGAGGATTGTCCATGTCAGTATTTTTAATCTGGTTTTATAAAAATGTATTTGACATTTATAGTTTCTTGTTCATTTAGATAGTCTCTTTTCTGTAGATAGTTTTTTACCTTTGGACAGAGAGAAATGCATAGATTAGCTCTTAATATTCTAGAAGGAAAGGGAAAGAAGGTAGGCGTTAGTCAGGGTCGGGGTGGGGATAAGCTAAGATTATTCTTTTCCATGTGGTGGGAAGCCCCAATGCAGGTAGTATAGGAGGAATAGGAGTATAGAGAATAGTGGCAGACGCAAATGGGGGTAGTCCATAGTGGGGGATCTGACTGATGCTGGACTTCGTGGGGCCTCTGAAATGGCATGCGGACGCAAGAAGTTCCCAGGTGTGACCATTTTGCTGGGGCAGGGGCCATAGGTATCCTGAGGTTCCCAAAGCAGTTAAGTGACTACTAATGATTAAGAAATTCTTGCTCTACACAGAATGTTTTGATTTGTTAGTTGCTGAAGTTACTGTTTGGAAAAAAATAGTTTTATTTTCTTTCCATGTAGGATATGCAGGTGAATACCACGAAATTCATGCTGCTGTATGCCTGGTATTCTTGGCCCAATGTAGTTTTGTGTTTCTTTGGTGGCTTTTTGATAGACCGAGTGTTTGGAATACGGTAAGCTTAAAAAAAATTTCACGTATGGGTAAAATCTGATTATTAGGAAAACACAGAACTAAATTAAGGTATTTCTAGAAACAGAACTGAATACATTTCTCTATTTTTAAAAAGATTTCCATATCTTTGGAATTGGTTTTTGAAATTTGGTTGGTATTTCAGTTAAGGTTGGGATATTAAATGCTGCCCGTGGCTAAGGTAACTCAGTTATCCGAAGGTAAATTATGCCCTCACTTGGGATCAGGCAGGCCAGCGTCTGAATCCCAATGCTGCCACTTGCTAAACTTCCCAGTTCTTCTGAGCTTCAGTTTCCTCACTGGTAAAACATGGGCAATAATTTCTGCCCTGCAAGGTGGTTATGAGGATTGACAGGTGGATGTACAGTCTTTGGCACCTACATAGTATTTGCCCCTCCCCAGTGAGAATTTCTCTTTCTGCCTTTCTTTGGATATTGAACTTTTTGTGACCATTTCTGTTAGATACTGAGGAGGGAATAACACTATACATTTTGTCAGTTTTCATCCTTATGTTTGTGTGTGTGTTGTTAGTGGTGACGAAGAGGGAATATTTTCAGAAAGCAGAGAGCAAAATAATGATCTTCTAACCATGTCTTGTAGGAAAGAATTGATGAAATTAAGTATTTAGACTTGGGGACTAACTTTTTAAAAATTGGAAGTTAGAGTATTAAGAAGGAATTAAACTTATTTTGCTTGGTCTAAAGAGACCTAATTAGCTGGAAACTTCAGGGGGACAGATTCTACTTAGTATGTTGATGACTTTGCTTGACAGGAGGGAGCATGAATTGCAGGACCATAGTGTGTTTTCCAGGGCTAGACACACTCAGTAGAATGTGGTGTGGCCATTCCACAGGGATTGTTTACGTCTGTCGTCTTTGGACTTCTAATACCGGCATTTCATTACTCAGGGGAAACGTTGACCAGGTAATCAAAATGTAGAGTGTTAGAATAAGCAGACTTGTCAGGATTGTATTAACATGGTCGATAGTTGTCCTTTTAGACACAGTTTTTAGTTGTCATGAATTATACCCACTTAAAATGACTTAATCTGACATTCCTTAGAAGCAATTAACGTCTTAGTAGAAATTTCATAAAGAATGTCCACTTTACATGGGAACCCTGGGTACTTCTTGAAGATTCTATAATGTTTTGTTTCAGAGATGACAGTGACTTAAACTAACATATGCCATTACTAAAGCTTCTGGAATTCCCTCAGAAGTCAAGACTTCTGTAGGTTAGCATTCAGCCTAGGAAAGCTGCTGACTTCAGAGGCAGACCAGCACTTCAGTTTTCTTTCCTTGGAGGGAATGCAGAGGGGTCAAAGAAAACCAAAGGGAATCATTACTGAAGGACTTGGTGACATGCTCTTAATTCACTCCCACTCTCTCTTTCTAACAGATGGGGCACCATTATTTTTAGCTGCTTTATTTGCATTGGACAGGTAAGGAAGGCCAAAACATTCATTGGTTATGTGACAGTGACTTGAATTCTTGTCTAATTTCAGCAAAGATGTGTTTGATGAATGCTTAACTTAATTAGGCAGGGTCCACAAATGCCCATGTAGTATAATGCATATACCATTTGAACCCTTGGGACAGATGAACCTTAATATTTTACTATTATTCTATTTATTTTATTATGTGCTCTTTTGAGGGTTAGTTCCACCTTTGAAGGATATTATTTCTGGTATTTCAAAGGCATTAACATATTAAATTTCACAGCTTTGCTAAGAAGGAGTATTAAAATCACTGTATAAGTTGTGATTTATCGTAAGTTATTTCTCTTGAATATCTTGAATTTACTTTTTCATTGATTGTACATTATAGGTTGTTTTTGCTCTGGGTGGAATATTTAATGCTTATTGGCTGATGGAATTTGGAAGGTTTGTGTTTGGGTAAGTTATGCATAATTTCATTTATCTTAATACATTGTTTTAGTGTTTAGCTATCAATTTATTAAGGATTTACAAAACATTTATTGTCTCTTCTGGAAAATTCAAGTCCTTGAAATCTAGCCATATATACATAAGACTCTTTATTAGTTTCTTAATTTTCCTTTAAAGTAAGCAGCAATTTTGAGGGGTCAACCCTGTGTGGGGTTTGAATATTGAATAGTTCTCCAGAAAGGATATTTTTCCTAGGTGTTTTGCTTTTCTGTAGTATTGCACACTATGACTTAAACCTCATTTATAGTATTATAGTATAGATCATCAGTTTTAGGTTGGAGATTCATGGACATTTGCTGTTCTTTAGTGGGTAATGTGCTAGTCCTTTTGAACCCTGTTGAAGACGCTTGAATGAGCAGAATACCAATAGACTGAAATTCATGAAATTCATGAATTTCATTGTCTGTCCATTAAGCCCATTCCGAGTCCAGCCTTGGCCTTCCTGACCTGAGGGGACACTTGAGATGATATAACTTATTCAATCTTTAACTTAAAAGTATAACTTACTCAATCTTTTCATGGTTACCAGGGACATGTAGACATAGGTGACATATTCCAGACAGTGTTCCAAGTGAGAGAGAAGGAAACAAAATGTCTATAAAAATAGAAAGGGATTCAGAGGTGAAGTGTGGTCAGAAGGGGCTTCACAGACGATGTGGGCCTTGGCACTGTATAAGACTTGGATTTGAAGAGATGGGAACTATTTTTGGTGTAGGACGGAGTGGTGAAGAGGGCTCAGTGTTAGGATATGGAGAAGCAGCTCCAACCTGAAGGCCTGGAGTGAGGAATGGTCAACATGTAGAATTTACAGAAGGAAAATTAAAACCCAGGAAGTAGGAGAATGTCAATGTCAAATAAGGAAGGTATTGGCCTGAAAAGTGAATTTTTGTGTTTTCACAAAGTGTGGCCCACTCTTTCCATATGAACATTTTATATAGCATAGAAGGTGATGTGGTAACCCAGAGGCCTTTTATTACCTGTCATGATTATTATTGAAGCATATCAAATTCCCCCAAACTCAGCAGTATAAAACAAACATTTAATCGTGCTTGTGGACTTTGGGGGTCAGGAATTTGGACATGGTACAGCATGGATGGCTTGTCTGTGCACCTGCTGTCTGGAGCCCTTGCTGGAAAGGATCATGGAAGGCTGGGGCCTGGAATCATCTGAAAGCTAGTTGATTGACATGTCTGGCGCCTGGGCGGGGATAACTTGAAAACCAGCACTGCTGGCTGGAGCGCCTAAGGGTCGCCTCTCTGTGTAGCTTGGCTTTCTCATAGCCTGGTGAACTCAGGGGAGTAGGGCTTCTCACAAGGTTGCCCAGGGCTCCAAGTGCCAGTGTTTGAGTAAAAAGGCAGATGTCACCTTTTATGACCCAACCCTGGGATTATGCAGCATCACTTCTATTGGTTGAAGCATCACAAGCCCACCTAGATTCAGGGGAGGAGACAGCCACTCCAGGTTTTGATAACAGGGATGTCAAACTTTTAAACCTGCTGTGTTGGTAACCATGGTCTTTCTTTAAAAGCTTGACTTTTCTTCCTTTCCTCATTTTTAGGATTGGTGGGGAGTCCTTGGCAGTTGCTCAGAATACATATGCTGTGAGTTGGTTTAAAGGCAAAGAATTAAACCTGGTGTTTGGACTACAACTTAGCATGGCTAGAGTTGTAAGTATGACAAACCTAATGAAGCTACGTAGGAAGCAAAAGATTGACTCTTATAGTTCTCTCTTAAACATTATAGGATGAAATGTTTGTGTATGATAAATTAGGTATTGACTTTTTAATGTATTTTTCTAGACTGTAGTATAGCACTTACTTTAATTAAGGCATTTCTAGCCTTATTTCATTTAGGAAACAGTCTAAAATGGCTAGATGAACATTCATTACTTGAGAGAAGCTGAGCGTTGGAATAGATCTTACAGGTTTTATCGTCTAATTCCTTACCCATTTCGGCATCCTTCTGTTTAGTATGGCCTTCACACGTGGTCATCCTGGCTTAGCCTGCACATGTCCAGTGATGGAGGCTCACAGTGTAATGGGGCAGCCCATCTACTTCAGTGAATTTATGAAGCTCATCCTCACATAGACATGAAATCTGCCTGCACAGGCAACTCTACTGATCGCTCCGACCTTTGCCCTCTGTAGTTTACCTCGCTGTGCACCAGCACTGGGCTTATGGAGACAGCTCTTAAGTTCTTGGTCAGATGTGCCCCTTTCCTGTGGTTGTCTCAGCCCCATGACATGGATTTCAGCTCCCTGACCATGGCGCTCACGCCTTTCTGGACTTACTGCAGGCGACCAGTATGCCTCCTGGCATATGAAATCTGCAGATGATCAGGCTTTTCAGGCTTGGTCCGATGGAGGGTACTCGGGGGAAAAACATTATGCTTTTATTAATGAAACCTATAAGGTGTTTTGGCAGTCCTGTACCCCCTTAGTATTTTTTCTGCATTAACTCCCATGAATAGAGTTTATAAAAAAACAAAAAAAAAAAACACTAGATACAAAAATTTTGCTGTTAAAAATCAAGGTTTCAGACTAATAAACGGCACGAAAATGCTTGTAACCTATTGTCAGGGAAGAAGAAATCCAGTATAAAAAGTTTTTAATGTAATATTTCGTCATGTGACTGTATGACATGTTTTTATACATGCAGCTTCTTTCTAATGTTTCACTATTATAAATAGTGCTGATATGGGACACTATTGGACTTGTCTGCCTCTCTGTTTCCATAGGCTGTGTTGCTAGGGATGGAATTATTTTAGGGCTTCTGAGGACTGTTGAAACATATTTTCACATTGTCCTCTCAGCGATGTTTACATCTCCGTCTGTGGAATATGAGAGGATCCTTTTTATTACAGCTTTGATAGTACAGGTTATTATTACTTTAAAAGTCTTTTTTCAATTTGATTGGAAATACCTAAGTATTACTTTAATTCATAATTCTTTGATAACTAGTGTGGTTCCCCATGTTTTCTAAATGTTATCTACCAGGATATTTTGAGTATTTCATTGTGTATCTTGTGGAACTTAAGATACGTCTGTGGCAATTTGTGGATCTCGTTTAATAACTTCTCAAAGAAGGATATAGGATCAGTTGAGTGTAGTCCAAACGCTCATTCTCAGTGACGTCATTTTGGTTCCTAGTGTTCATCAGGTTCCTTTCTGTGTGGTCACAAACTAGTTGTAATCCATTCAGCTGCTTTCCGAGGAGCCCTAGGTTTTTGGAAAGGGATCTCGGGCCTTCTATGCTGCAGAGTAGGGTGGGGTTCTTGGAGTGGTGGGAAGACCTGAGGAGGATGTGGGGTGAGCCAGCTCACAGGCAGCCACCTCGTTTCTGTCTTCAGGGTCTGACCTGTCACTAGCAGTTTCAGTCAATAGCACATGCAGCACAGTTGACATTCCCCCTTCCTTGATTTCTTCTCTTGGGTTCCAGGACACTCCAGCTTCATAGTTTTCCTCCTGCCTTTCTGTCTGCTGCTTCTCTTTTGCTGTTTCCCTCTCAGTCTTCTCAAGTGTGGGGGTATCCCCACACTTCTGTAAGTGTGGGGGTACCCCAGAGCTTGGTCATTGGACATGTTCTCTTTGGATGGTCATTTTGTTGGTGACCTAATCTAGTTTTAAAGTTTTCAATAGCATGTCTTTGTGAAGCACCGGTCCAGGGCTTTCCCTGAATTCCACACCTATACATGCAACTTCTGTGTGACATTTCCACTTGGTTGTCTGGCAGGCATATGAAACCTGACATGGCCAAAACCCAGCTCTGATATTCTACCTGCCACCCTTCAAACCAGGTCATGCGGTAGTTTCCTCATCCTCAATTGTGGGCAACTCTTTTCTTCCAGTTGCTCAGGCAAAAAGTGGTGTCATCCTTAACTCTTTTTTTTTGTTGTTTTTTCTCCACATTCCACGTTTTTGTCTTTAGCAAATCCTGTTAGTTTTTACCATCAAAATATGTACATACTCCAGCCACTTCTCACTCGCCCATTCTAGCCACCCTAGCTAGTCCAAGACCCATCATCTCTGTCCTAGATTATTGCAGTCGCCCCTTCATGGATGTCTTCATCCCACTTGTAGTCTGTTTCGGATATGGTAGGCAAAGCAGGTCTGTTAAAACATACATGGATCATGCCTCTTCTCTGCCCACACCCTAATGACATTCCTTCTCGCACAGAGTAAAAGCCAAATTCTTTATTATGACGTATAGTCCCCCGCTTCTCCACCATTTCCTTTCTGGGGACCTCATCTCGTCCTGTTTCCTCTTCATTCACGCTGGTCCAGCCTCTGCCCTCCTTGCCATTCATGAGCTGAGCACAGCAGACAGCCTTGCTTTTGGGGTCTGTGCATTGGCTGTACCTTCTGCCTGGAATGTTCTTCCCCCAGATGTCCTCATTCCTCCCATGTTTCCCCGAAAATAAGACCTAACCGGAAAAGAAGCCCTAATGTGTCTTTTGGAGCAAAAATTAATATAAGAGGTGGTGTTATTTTCGGGGAATTACGGTATTAGGTAGGGCTGCTATGTCTCCTGTTCTTAACGTATTTCCCTGAAAATAAGATGGGATCTTATATTTTTGTTCCAAAAGAAGCATTAGGGCTTCTTTTCTGGTTAGGTATTATTTTCGGGGAAACACAGTAGCTTCCTTGGTTTTCACTTCAAAGTCACATTCTCAGTGAGGCCTCCACCCCTTTGTATTCTCCTTCCCTGCTTTATTTTTTCCCCTTATTTTGAAAGCACTTTTAAGCACTATTTAATATACTACAGATTTTATCACTTCTACTCCACTAAAAGTAAGCTCTGTGACAGCTGGAAAATTTTCTGTGTTGTTCTTTATTATATTTCCATTACCTAGAACAGTGACTGGTATGTAATCAGGGCTCAGTAATTGCTAAATGTATGACTAAATGAATGAGGATATTATCTACTATATAACTTTTATTGTCTTCTTACGGGGTTAGAAGACACATTTTTTTTCAGATGTTAACACCAGGAAAAGCTGTGCTTTTTCTGAGCTAAGGTTTATTTTGTTGTAAGTACCCTGTGAATTTGGTAACTCACTGTTTCATTTTTGCTTTGGCTACTAGGAAGTTCTAAATGCACTGTGCTGTTTGAATACTACTAGCATTTTCTATAAATTGGCATTTTTTGTTTCGTAATCTTATCTGTGGCTTTATCTTTGTTAGTTTTTTTCTTTTTAAATTTATCTGTTGTTTAATATGGATCCTCTATGCCTATTCTATAAGTTACCCCACATCCTATTTTTTGAAGAAGGCAGAGATATAAATGAAAATTATGTTGATTTCTTTCCCCTCTTCTTTTCCAGGGAAGTACAGTGAACATGAACCTCATGGGATGGCTGTATTCTAAGGTTGAAGCTTTGGGTTCTGCTGGTCACACAACCCTTGGAATCACACTTATGATTGGTTAGTGAATCCTCATACTGCCACATTTTGTCTCTTCGGAAAGCATGTCATAGCAAGTATCATGGCAGAGAGGAAATCAGGGGTAGACCTCATTGGTTATAATTTTGCCTGCACAGTTCACTAGTTCTTTGACCTAATTAGAAATATCGAATCATTCACCCCATTTATGTTTTTATTTCCACTTTCTTAAAATGGAGGATCTTGTTTTACTCTTGACTACTTCAGTGTCCTCCTCATGATCAAATGAGAAAGTCTGTGAAAACTCCGAAAATAATCAGGACTTTATACGTGTGAGGTGTTACTTATTAGTCCGTAGCAGAAGGCAGAATTGTTTCCTTTTGATCAGATTCAGTTAGTGTGACTCTGGAGCTTGGATTTTATAGAAGTCAGACATAGTATGATATGGTGGGAAATCCAGTAAGTTGGGAGTTAGGAACCTGGATTCCAGTCCTGGCTCTAGCAGTTCTGTCATCTTGGACAAAGGAGTTCACTTCTGTGTCTCTGTTTTCTTTTCCGTAAAATTGCAGGTATTTGACCAAAACTGTTTAGGTCCCTTCTGGCCCTGAGTTCTCTGAGCTAAGGCTCCATGGTTGCTGGGTGGGTCACTGGGAATCGTATGAGGCCCTCTGGATTCACGACCTGGGCCTTTTCTCTGAGCAGTGAATTTGTCTGAGTCCCGTGGTGTGTAGGCGGCCGCTTGCGAGCCCTAGAGACACCTGCGGGATGGGGTGAATGTTCTGTGCCATCCTTTATTGCTCATAAGTCTTCGGTACAGCCTGGTGAAAATAGGACAGTGGAGCCGTAATCCTCAACAGGTGACTTGTACCTAGAGACTCCTCCTCCTTTCTCCCGCCCTCTCAGATCCTTTGCCTTACTTAGAACCTCTTTCTTACTCTCAAATGCTCTTCTGTATTCGTTCTAGTTCCCTCCACACTGGAGAACTGGAGAATTTTAAAGAATTTTAGAGCCAGAAAAAAACCTGTGCCATCATAAGTCAGAGTCTCTTATTTTACAGGTGGGGAAGCCCAAAGAGGGTTAAGTTCAGCTTGTTAGTGGCAGATGTAGAACTGAAGTCTACTGACTCTCATTTCTGCAGTTTTTCAACTCAACCATATTATATCAGCCAATTAAATATTCATTTATTTTACTAACCTTCTTAAAATTCTTCACAAGTATAAACTTTATTTCACTTTTTATCCAATTTGCTTTAATGATAAGAGATCAACTTTAGTGAGTAATGCTGGATACACAAAGGAAAGAGAGTCCAAGCGAGCTGTGCTGTGGAACCCTGCGGCTGACAGAAAATAGGAGCAAGAATTATCGACTTTGGGAAAGAATCAGGAGAAAGATGAGGTCATCACAGAATCAGACTTTGCTTTTACATTTTTTTCCCCCTGGCATCCGTCAATAATTGGTTCTTAGACTGAATTAAGAAAAGACTAATTTGCCAGCTGGTCATCAGCTTTCTTCAGTCTGTATTTTGCATTACAAGACTGGACTAGTTTGTTCTAGCCTTTTCCATCCAATCTCCAACTTTCTACTGGAAAATAATATAGTCCCCTTTGTTGGACTAGTGACTACTGTTTGTTGAGTGCTCACCATATGCTCTTCCTTTCCTTCTGTCCCGATTTAGTAAGTATAGGCTTTTCTTGTATGAGTCTAAATACCATCCCTTTCAGTTGCTAAATTTTCTGCTGTTAATGTGATGCGCTGCCTTTTAAGGAACCTTCAGTGTGGTTCTCTATTAAAAATTTCTCTTTTTTTATTATAGGGGCTATAACATGTATTCTTTCACTAATTTGTGCCTTGGCCCTTGCTTACTTGGATCAGAGAGCAGAAAGAATTCTTCATAAAGAACAAGGAAAAACAGGTAAGTCTACATGCAAGGGTAGTGGGACTTTGGATAATTATAATTATGGCCTTTTTGAGATAATTTACGATGCAAGTTCCTGACGCAGGGTTGAAACCCAGTAAGGCTTAATACATGTTTTTTTTTCTTTCTTTTATTTCCAAATGTATTTCCACTGTCTATATTTTTAAGTACTGTTTTTTCCTCTTTTATGTTTTTGGGCCTAATTTACATTCTTGATTGTACTTTGTATATTTGCAAAATGGTGAGTGTTCCTGGAAGAGAGTAGGAAGGTAGATGCTAATTTTAGACATTGCTTTTTCTAATATCTTTTTAAGTTATCCCAGAAACTATGTTCCAGTAATTTATGGAAAAAAGTATTTTTTTAACTGTATTGCAGAGGTTGATAACATGATAAAGGAAAAATAATCTTGACTTCAGTATGCAAAATTATGCTGATAACCTCTTCCCTTTCTTCTCTAAGGTGAAGTTATTAAGTTAACTGACGTGAAGGACTTCTCCTTACCCCTGTGGCTCATATTTATCATCTGTGTCTGCTATTATGTGGCTGTGTTCCCCTTTATTGGGCTTGGGAAGTGAGTATTCGCTAGCATTCCTCTTGTGTTGGCTAAATTATAATGAGAATTCAGTCACAGAAATATTTTTAGCTGTAAACCATGCTTCCTGGTGATAGTTTATATTTACACAGGAGTTGTTTTATATCCTGAGATTTAACTGGTGTTTTAGCTTAAGGTTTAATTGATTTAATACTTTGATGATTTTTTTGAAGAAATACCTAATAACAGTTGTTGATTCAAAATAATTGATTATTTTTAATGCTTGACTTTAGATTAGTGTTCTTTTTTATTTTCCCCCTTTATTCCTTGGTTAGGAAGCCTCTTGCTGAGAATGGAGACAGTGGATTGGCTCCTAGTGACTGGGCACATTTTTATTTGCTGGGATTGCAGTTCTGCCGGACTCCAATTCAGGGTTTAAATCCCATTCTTCTTTTCTTTATCTTCTAGCTCTTTCTCTTTTTTCGTTGGCAGCTGCTTACACAGAGCAGTGTGTGAGTGAGAGTGTTGTGTTTGTGGGCTATGTCTGTAATTATAACCTTTAAATTCAGGCTCTCATTTTAAGTAGTTTGAGACAAGAACCCTATGCATTATATAGCCAAGAACCTGTCCAGAATTGCTTTTAAGGAAGAGAAACAGTCTTAATTCCCTGTAGTAATACATTTCGTTTTCTGAAAATCTGTGTGTACCATTTGCTGTATATGTAAAAAGGGAAAAAAGTAGGCATCAGTATATTTTATTTAGTTAAGTGAATTATATAAATACTAGAACTTTAGCCAGTTACTTGAAGATAAATCTCAAATAAGGTGAGAAAACAGTACGAAGAAGGAAAAGTTGACTAATCTTAGAATTACTTGTATTCAGTTTTATTAGGTTGGTGCAAAAGTAATTGTGGTTTAAAAGGTTAAAAATAATTGCAAAAACGGATCAAATATATGGTGATGGAAGGAGAACTGACTCTGGGTGGTGAACACACAATGGGATTTATAGATGATGTAATACAGAATTGTACACCTGAAATCTATGTAATTTTACTAACAATTGTCACCCCAATAAATTTAAAAAAAAAATTGCAAAAACCGCAATTACTTTTACACCAACCTAATATTTTGCCTTTTTTTTTAAGAATAGTAGTTCTCTTTAAAGTGCTTAATTCTCTCTCTCTTTTTTTTTATTTTAGAGTTTTCTTTACAGAGAAATTTGGATTTTCTTCTCAGGCAGCAGGTGCTATCAACAGGTATTTCATTAATTTTTGCAAGTGCTTATTGTGTGCCTAGTGTGGGTCTTTAATTATAACCAAATTTTAGAAAACGTATGTGGCGTAACATCCACAGTGTGAAACCAAGACTGTATTGGCACTTGATCCTGAGTGGCCATCTTTGCATTAATGCAAAACCAAAGAAGTCTCGGACCACTTTTTATATCTTTATATTTCTATTTATTAGTGACCATTTTAGAAGATTGTTAAACTAAATGAGCTAGGGTTTGCATTGCCTGATAGTTTTGGTGACCTCTTGGGTTTTTTTCTCTAGCTGTGATATATTTCATTAAATATCTTTTATATTCTCTGGGCAGTGTTGTATATGTCATATCAGCTCCCATGTCTCCAATATTTGGTCTCCTGGTGGATAAAACAGGGAAGAACATCATATGGGTCCTGTGTGCAGTGGTGACCACTCTTGCTTCGCATATGCTGCTGGCCTTTACACTGTGGAATCCTTGGATTGCTATGGTAACGTCACTGTTAGCACGTGGGGCTCAGAGGTCGGGAGGACCCTGTAAAGTGCCTGCGTGGCAGGAGCCACACTCAGTTCCTCCGAAAGCAGTGCTTCGTGGCTGTTGGAAAGCAAGGCCTTGATTTAAATTTAAGTAACTATTTTTAGTGTATATAAATATTAATTGTTAATGTGTAAATATTTTTAAATTTCATTTGGCTTATTTAATGGAGTAGTGTCAATGCTGAAGTAGAATATGAAATAAAATAGTCTTATAAAAGCTAGAATGCTTAGTAGTTCCATTTGTTTTTCTGTACTTCATTAAATGAAATCATTCCATCATAGGTGGCGAAAAAAACTTAGCCTGATATCCATGATTTCCCATTTTTTTGTCTTTGACTTTTAGTAGGTCAAAAGTGATAACGAATTCATCAAGTGTTTGTTATTGTTCTTCAGAATGTCATTTTAAGATCACAGGCTGAAGTGCCACATTTCTTACCTGTTCATAAAAGAATATCTTGAACATATGTATTTGTGCACTTGGTGAGAATTCTATAGGACAGATTCCTAAAAATAGAAATGCTATAGTAGAGGCTTCGCACATGTAACATCTTGATAGATATTGTGAAACTTCTCCAATAACTTTCTATCCATTTATAGCATTATCAATAATAGAAGAATGTGTCTGTTTTTTAGGATCCTTGCCATTATTGGACATTGGCATTATTTTAATCTTTGCCAGTCTGATAGCTATAAATGATCTTATTTTAACTTAATTCATAAGGTTCCTTTTTTAATTGAAGGAAACAATCAGCATTAGGTGATGTTTAACAAGCATTGGTGGTTGGTTGTCTGCCTTGCTCTCCTGTTGTGTGTTGATAACCCAGAGGTGAGATAATGGACTTACTGGTGTGATGTTGCCTTGGTTGCTTAATTTGTAATTCCTAATAAATGTTGGAAAATTAGCTTACTTAAAACATTGGCAATGACTTTGCAAATTAGCTTTGTTTTCCTGCTTGGTTCTTAACTGCACCCTGTGCCTAGCCAGTTATAGGTGTATAAAATAGAAAATGGTTAAGACAGTGTGTGTATTTTGTCACTAGAAGGATACTGTTAGAGAGGGCCAGGACTCGTTTGTATTGAATATGAGTTTTAGTCAGATCACCATAAATCGTGCATGGCTGTTCATATATGTGTATTAGCTATTTACATCACTCTTTCTAATCTGCATCAAAGGAACGTCACCTTTTGGTTAATAAAAGACTTTTTCCCTTTTCCTTATTGCTTTCTGTAGTGTCTCCTGGGACTCTCCTATTCGTTGCTTGCCTGTGCATTGTGGCCGATGGTGGCATTTGTAGTTCCTGAACATCAACTGGGAACTGCATATGGCTTGTAAGTACTTGCACCATGGATCATATAATGTGCCTCTCAACTGGATCAATTTAATAATCATACGAAACCCCGGGTCTCCTGATCTAGTCATCTTTAGGCTTCTGGGACGCTCTGAACCTGGAAAGAACTAGAGAAATCAGTTAACGTGTTTATGATGTTATTGTGGCAACAAAAAATGCTCCAAGCCTCCAGCAGGAGAGCTGGAGTTAAGCTAACCCATAAGAGGTAATTGCTAACCTTATCATCCCATGGCCCATTTATGTAAGGGCTTCTCAGTGAGCAGTTGAGTTCTGGTCTCTGGTCCAAAAGGCAGAAGGGGTTGGTATTCACTTAACCCTTTCTTTCTTTCATCAGGAAGGTATTGTGTTTGCACTTCACTTAATAAGGCAAGCTCCCTTACATTTGAGCATGAAGTCTAGTACAGGAAACAAGGGGTAAAAACAAATCTAATCGGGTCATCCCTGGTTGAAAACATGTGTTAGCACAAATAGTATGTGGTTTACAGATACTAATATTTGCAATAAATTGTTACTGTGTGTAAAGACTTTTGATTGAAATGTGTTTTTTCATTTCTTAAATTGCAGCATGCAGTCCATTCAGAACCTTGGGTTGGCAATCAGTTCCATCATTGCTGGCATGATACTGGATACTCGGGGATATTTGTTTTTGGAAGTTTTCTTCATTGCCTGTGTTTCTTGTAAGTGTGCCATGTGGCAACACTTATTTAGTTTCTTTTAATATGTAGCAGAATATTTTTATATTTTCAGGTTTTTGTTATTGTTCTGTTTCCCCCTTTTTAAACCAAATCTGTAAGCTGTATCTCTCAGGTTTGCCTAGTTCTTACCCTGTGTGTCAGTTTCCCAGCTGGTGACTTTCTAGTTCTCTGAAGATTCACACGCATTTTTCCTATCCTTAAAGGCAGTAGTGGAATCTGCTTCATATTCTGTTTTAAATATTTGTGTTTTTTTTTAAAAAAAAAACATTTTCCCCTTTAAAGTGGAAGCATTTCAAGAGTCCTGAGTGTGTCCGTGGTTGTGAATGTGTGGACACTGCTGGTGTGACGTGGGTGTGAGTGCTCATGGCTGATTTCAGTAGGCAGTTTGAAATTTCTTTTGTTAGTCCTGTTACTTAATTTTTACCTGTAAAGATTTGTTGATTAAACATAGGAAGCATTAGGAAACTGTTGAAAATTACAAGAATCAGCATTTTTCCATTGAGTCTTCACCATACACATAAATTGTGTTCATCTGAAAAGAATTCTCATATAACATATTAAGATGCCTTTTATACTTTGATAATATGTATCTAAAATGGCAAACCCCAGTGGTATTACCAGACTTTATTTTCATTATATTTCAGTGACTACCTATAGTTGAAGTATAATTGTACTTGTAGATAATTGATTATGAATAGCCTGAATACATTTTATTGTCTAATAATTTTAAAATAAGCACATCAAATTAAAAAAAAAAACACACCACATTATTTGTTTTTAAAAAGCGGGTCATATAAGAATTTAAAATACTGGGTCATGAAAATGTTTTTGTCTATTTCTGATGCTGCAACATGTGGTTTAACTTCAAGCCGTAAGTTCCATATATACTTGGTTCCCAAATCAAACAATGTGCCATTTAAAAGTGTTTTTGTTGCCATATTCATTTAAAGTAAAGTAAGTGTGCCTCACTTGTCAAGGTAAAAAGTTAAGCACCTGACTTTCTGAGGTTTTTACTGGCTCTGGGATCTAATGACAACGTTCAGATGTTTGTTAAATGGATGTGGTGTTGTCACACCTAAAACCTCCAAAGGATTAATTCTGTTTACCCTCTGTAAAAAGATAAATAGTGTAGGGATTGGCAGGAGTTTTGGGGAAGTGCTGGGAAGGACCAGCACTTACAAAGAGAGAGGAACGAGTAGCAAGGATGACCGTGGGTGGGTTGGCCCCCTCTCCTGTGAGTGTCTCAGCTTCTCCGTTTCTGACCTCACCATGCCTGGGCTCAGGTAGCCTATGGAGAAAATGATGTTTTACTTATTTTGAGTACTAGTTATGATTACGTAGGAATCATTGGGAAGGAGTACATGTTTTTTTAAGGGTCCTGTGTCTTTTCACTTCCAGTGTCACTTTTAGCTGTGGTCTTCCTCTATTTGGTGAATCGTGCCCAAGGTAAGTAAAAGTTCAGGTATTTCTTAAACTGTGATGGATCATCTTGTGGGGTAACTGGATTGTCTCCATGCCTCTTTAGAGGACAGTGCTTTAGTTCATGTAATAACAACCTTCTGTTCATACATAGTGATGGAAACATTTCATTATGTAACATATAGTTATGTATTCTGGGCCTTCACATTTCTTAAAATTATTGTTATGCTCTGGCCAATTCAATATGAGTTTTGTAATATAAAATCTTAGATGTTCTCTCTATATTAGTATAAATAAACATTTTTAAAAATAAAGCCTTTCCTGTGTTATTGTCTTATATTAAAAAAAATAAGTAAACAAATTTACAGCTGAAATTCACATTTTAAGGTTAAAAGCATTCGGTGCAGAATGAGAAATTGCAGATTTTTTTCTTTTGCTAATATATACTGTATACATTTGTTCTTTTTTTCTTTGTTCTTAAAATGTTGATGTTACCCTTATCAGTTTTTCTAACTGGCTTGCCCTTAAAGGTTACTATGTATTTAGAAGAATATATACACATGCTCTTTAAATCATTTAGGTCATTTCCTTTCATTTCTCTTAATTTTCACTATTACTGAATATTAATACAGTGTCCCCGTTAACAAAACCTGAAGCGATACATAAATCCAAACTTAAAAAAATGCTAAAATTAAGCAGTAATTATTTGTATCATATAAGGATTTTTAAAAAAACATTTTTTTCCGTTAAGAAGGTTCCAGGAGAGAAACCATTTCTTCCACAGCCTTTTCTGTTACTTTATGGTATATCAATGCAAATGTGTGTATGTGTGTACACATGCATGTTTGGATTTTACTTTTAATAGTTATATTGAAAAGATTCTGTGCTTATTTGTATTTTAGGTGGGAACCTAAATTATTCTGCAAGACAAAGGGAAGAAATAAAAGTTTCCCATTCTGAGTAAGTATTGAAAAAAGAGAAAAGTTGTCTTTATTTTGAAAATATTATTAAACATTAGCATTTTATTTCAAGGTATTGGGACTGGACTTTTAAGAAATTAATCTTTTTCTTGAGTTTGGAGAGCTGACAGTTACCTCTGGAACTGCTATAACAAAATTCTGTTTGTGTCAGAAAATTTAAAGAGGTGGATATCGGTTTAAAAATGAAGGGTCAGGGGAGAATTAGGCTGTAAAATTGCTTTTTGAGAGAAAAAAATCTGTAGTATTTGTGGTTTATTGGAGGAGAGTTCTTTGTCTTAAATTCCTGACCTGGACTCACCCTTCCATTCTCTCTGATATTATTTTTTCCTTAACTAGTTGAGATAATTTTTCTTCTTCTCCTAGTACTACTAGCATGGCTATTCTGTGTTCTCTTGACTCATTTGGAACAGATTAAAGTATATAGTGTGGGGTTTAAGTTAAATTAATTTTTTTCCATGAGTATATGCTAAAACATAATACTGATTCTATTTCCCGTTATTTCTAATTTTTGTCGTTGAACTTTTTTTATTTAAAAAATTTATTTTAAATTATATACCATGTAACTGTAAGTTTTGTGAATTTTGAATAGATTAAAATCTGGTAGAACAAGGCTGTGTTTCAAGGGGTGATTCTTGGCCATCAGAAATTTCCTTTTAATGTAGTAATTCTACTTCTAGAAATAATATTTTAAGAAAATAATCTGAAGTGTTATGAGTTTTAAATATTTTTATGACAGTCTTTATCATCTCAAAAATTGGAAACAGCATAAATGTCACAAAATAAATACGTTACGAAACATCCACATATGTTTAAACGATTTTTAGAAGGATTTTTAAAGTCAGAGATATGTAACATGCTGTATGTTACGTGAGTAAATGACAAAAATGCAAATACAATATCCTAATTTTACTTTTAAAAAGTATGCAGGCATTTGTATTTCTTAAACCTATTACTTGTGTATAATGGAAAAAATACTGAAAGAAAACCCCCAATATAACGCCAGTTGAATGGTAGGGTTACAAGAGTTTATGTTTTTCTTTGGTTTTCTATATTTCCCAATTTTCTGTATTGATCCTGTATTGCTTTTCCAATCAAGAGGAGATAAAAGATTATCCAGCAAAATGTGTAACTTTTGATACTTGGCACTATGAGTTTTGTAATGCTTACAGTTTACATTTTGTAAACCAGATGGAGCTTTGTGTTTTTTCCTCTACTTTTTGATAATTTATTGCATTATGTTTTGCAGATGAGAAGTTTAAATGACTGTGTCATGAGAATGGGCTGCACACATCATTGTATGAAAACCTCCATTTTTTTCGATTTTTTTTTTTTTTTAAATTTAGAGTTTAGTCATTAGGAAAAATAATGTTCTGGAAAGTTATATTTATATTTCAAATACTCCTATTTCAGAGTATATTTGTGAGGACTGTTTCATTCTCTGTCTTCTGTGTGTTGCTGAAGAAGTCTACTTTGGAATAGGCTAATCAACAGTGACGTTCAGCAGATTCCTTGGGAACGTGCGGGTGAACTTCAGTGAGGACAGGAAATAATGGAAATCATTGTATCTCGTATTGAGATCATTTTCACAAAGACCTTAGGGATGTGGCCTTTTCTTTACCTTAAAGCAAAAAAATGAAAAAAGCTTTTGAAGGGGGTAGAAGGGGTGTTTTATACAGAATAAACTGGCATTTTAATAGGCATTCCCTTTTGTATTATAATAGGGAATATTTGAGAGATATTTTTATGAAGTCCCTGCATTTTCACAAGCAGCAGCTTGTGTTCTGCTCTCTTTAGTTATGAGAGGTTGCTGGGCAGGGACCCTTTGGAGCTTCTTTCTCTCTCAGTGACTGAGCATCTTAATCACTTATGGACTTATCACTTTTCACTTAATCACTTATCACTTTTGTGGTACAAACTTTCTGTGCAGATTTTTTTATAGTTAATTACTAAAAAAATGTCCGTTACATTATGATAATTGCTTATCTACCTGGATAAATAAAGACTCAAAGGAATACTTGACATCTTCTAAGTTTTGATTTTTAAAATGTCTTAAAACACTGATTTTTAACTCTTATTTATATGGAAGTTTATAAGAAAATCTGTTTTGGCATAAAGAAAATTTGCCTAATTAGAGTCATTGAAAGATTGTGGGATTAGCTTTTTCTCCAGAGTAGGTCCTTAATGAAACATTTATGTTTCTCACCTTAAATAAAATAATGCATATGAAATTTCTCCAACAGACTTAAACACTTTTCAATTGACTCGATCGTACCATATTAAAGTAAAGGAATTTTTCATGTGTTTTGCTCTCTGTAGGCATGCAGATATTTTAGACAACAACTATTAAACTAAAGAATTTAGCTGATTACATTGTTTAAAGTACGTGACATAACGTGTGCTTAAAAGTTCTGGAACAGATTGAAAGTGCATTCCTTATTCGGGGTAAATTTATTTACATCCTTTTTTCTGATTTACAGTTTATTGTGTCATTATTCAGTTGTTAGTTCTTTAGGCTTTGGCTGCCTTGTGACTGTTCTAGCCCATATTATTGATTGTTGGACTCACCAGTTGGGGAGAGTGCAGGAAGGTGACAGCTGCTGCTGCTGGAGGACTTGTGTGGTCTGGCCCCTGCCTCCATCTTTCTACTCCTCTGCCCCAGCCACAGGGAGCTGCTTCCATTTTTTCAAATGGGTCATGTTTCTTCCTTTCTTGGGCGCTTTGTCCATGCTGCTCCCTTTGCTTAGAATATTTTTCCGGGATTCTCTAAAACCTGGTTTCACCTAATTTCTGTCAGGAAACCTTAGCCCCAGCTCAGAAGCGTTATTCCTATGGAAACTCTTCCAGACCCTTCAGGCTGTATCAGGTTCTTCCTAAATTCCTGTGACTTTTGAAAAACCCTGTACTTTTCCTTCTTAGCTTACCTCAGCTTGTAATGAATAATTTGTGACGTTGTGGGTTTCCATCTCTTCCTTTAGATTGTGAGCTCCTCGAGGGCAAGGACTGTGTCTGTTATATTAATAGTGACTCTGCTGGTAGTGACCAGCACAAAGTAGGCACAAAATATTTTTTGAATGATGCTTAAATAAAAAGGAAAGTAAATTGGAATAACTTTTTGAAGGATAAATTGGTAATACAAAAAAAAGACCTAAAAGGGGTATAGTGGTGGGCTTGCATGTCTTTTGACTTAGAAGTTCCATTTCTGATAATTTATTGTAAGGGACCCATCAGGCACACATACTTGTAAATATATATTAAGGGGGTATGTTCATTGCAAGACTGCTTATAATAGCCTAAAATAGGAAACCACCCATGTTTATCAGAATAGGGGATTTGTTAAGCACATCGTATCATATGTACAAAGTGAAATACTAAGCAGTCATGAAATGGTTTCATTAGAGAGCGTACTGACATGGAATGATGGCATTATCATGTGGAAGATTCAGAGTGCTGCTGTTGTAAAACAAACATGTTTGAAGGATGTGTCCATGAATGTTTCTGGGTGATGACTTTCTTTTGGCTTATTTATATTTTCTAGTTTTTCAACAATAAATACTTATTATGTAATGAAAGTTTAAAACCCCCTATAAAGAATGAAATTCAATACAAGTTTGAGTGTTACTGTTTGAAAAAAGTGGTATTAGTGTTCAGAAGGGAGGGAGGTAATAGGTAGTGTTTTCCAAAGAACTTTGGGGATGTAGGTGGGACTTAAACATCGCCAGGAGTTAGAATTTGCATTTACAGGAAGAAAAGTGCATGTGAAGGGAACTGTGGGAGACAGTAGAGAATGGGATATGGGCTAAATGAAATGATGCACTTATTTTTTGGTCCCAGTTGTAGCAAAAAGCAGCTTCAAGTTGTTTGCAAGCTGTCCGTTTGTGGAATGCCTCCACCTCCGCGTCATAGACCTTGGCTTCTTCCCTCGACAGTTCTTGGAGTGCCCCCGGGGTAGGGGGTGGGAGTTGTTGAATTTAGGCCTTGAACATGGAATTGCTGCCTGGAGGTTGGGAGAAAACTTTAATGTTTTGTAGGAAATAACTGAAAAGTCCTTGACATCATGCAGGCAGGCCAGGCAGCCCCACTTTTACCACTATTCCCCCCAGATGTCGTGTGTATGGTCATGTACTCAAATGACGTGTCTTCTTGGTGGCTCTTTATCAGTCCCACATCGTGGCAGCTGCCCCGCCTAACTTACTCTACTCCCTAAACTGACGTTTCCCCCAGAGGTTTGACTGCAAGTCCATTGTGTAATGAAAATCAGTGGGCCTATGAGCCATTCCATTAGGGATTAGCGTGGACTTTGTAGGAGTTCGTGTTTTTGAAGAGAATCACCCCCCGTGCTTATCTACTAAGTTTTACTACCGTGTTTCCCCGAAAATACGACCTAGCCGGACCATCAGCTCTAATGCGTCTTTTGGAGCAAAAATTAATACAAGACCCGGCCTTATTTTACTAGAAGACCGGTCTTACAATAATTTTTGCTCCAAAAGACGCATTAGAGCCGACTGTCCAGCTAGGTCTCATTGTCCGGCTAGGTCTTATTTTTGGGGAAACACGGTAGGTAGTAGCTTTCTGGACTTCCATTTCCTAATTGCAAAGTGGAATACCACTAAAGTTCTTTTTAGCACTCATATTCATCCTTTATGAAACATACAGATATGGTTAATTACCATATGTTAGATGTGTATTCATTGATGGATGACCTAATATATTGTCTAGAGAAATATCTATCCATTCCCTGCATTTAGTGGATTAGTGATGGGTTGACAAATATGGGCCTTCCTGGGATTGTGTTCAGATTCCTTTGGGCACTCTGGCAAGTAAATGAAGCATGCTCAGAAATTTCTAGGATAACAGTGGGTTCACAAACAGCTAAAAGTATGGGCTGGTGACACTTTCAATCTTGCAAGGCTTATCCCACTGCCCCCTCCTCCCCCAAATATTGAGGCTTACTCAGTTTTCCAAGGAGAATCTGATTATTTGGGGGTTCTATGTCTTAGCACGTTCAGGTAGTTTTTAACCTTTCAAAGCACACCCTGTCTGCCCTGTGGAAGATGTAAATAAGTGTTAGGACAAAAGGTGAATCCCTCCACCCAACCCCCTAACCCGAAAAGAGCCCTGATTTCAGAGGGTGCTGTGGACAGGAAATGGCAAAACAGTCAATGGAGTGAGGTAGGAAGAGGAGGAGAGAAAAGAGACTGGGTTTGAGCTGGCAGCAATGGACTTGGGAGAGCTGGGATGAGAAACAGCTGGAAGAAGAACAGGACCTTGTGTTAACGAAAGGAAGCCTGGGCTGGGACATGAAGTAGTGAAGAGACGGTCCTGGAGACAGATCACCTCGGATATTAGAGGCATCGCTCATGAAATGGAGAAGGTCAGAGGAGAAACACATGTCGTCTTTGGGTTCCAGTGCAGTCCGTGCAGGTCCAGGCTTGGAGGACGGGAGAGCTGGGGGAATGAGCCTAAGAGATCAGACATATTTAATGGACATTTTAAAATGATTTCCATGACTTACTTCATAGTTCTATGAATTTTAGTAGCTAATAGATTTGTATTCCGGCCACCACAACCAGGATATAGAACAAACAGTTCTTTAATGAACACTTTCAAAGGGAAATATAGTAATATTTTAAGATAACATATATATGTGTTCTCTTCATTTAAGAGTTAGAAAGTTTTGGTTTATTTTCTAGCACTTGGGTTTTTGAAGTGCTTTTCTAATCTGATAACAAAGTACATAAAGGTTTTATGATGATGATACTTATTAATATGTTTATTTCATAGACTACAAATTTCACCTTTTAACAGAGATCTCTGACATTGGGGTATATCTTTGATATCGTCTTACGGTTCAAAAAAATAACAGTAGTGGGGAAAACCAAACATAGTGCTATAATTATGCTTGATGAAGTAAGATATACGCACATTTCTGTGTCATTTGTTTCTGGCATCATTGGATCTAAGGCTCTTCAGTAGAGGAGATGATTTGGAGATGTGGAAAATGTGGACCGCCTTCTTCAAGTGGGGGAAGCGCATGAAGAACCAGTGACCCTGGGATTGTGATACAGTGTGATAAGCATTATCACAGGTCAGTGGCTAATTGGGGTCAGAACACCTGCAATCCTGAGATTCCCAGAGGAGATCGTCTTTGAGCTGCATTGTAAAGGATGAATAGGGTGATTCACCTAACAGAAGGAGAGGGGTGGGAGTGGGGTGAGGGGGTGGACGAGAGGCCCCAGAGCTCATCCTGAGAGAGCCTGCTGGTTAATTACAGTGGAGTGAAGGGGTCACCTGGAGAGTTGAGGTTTTAAGCTTTTGATATAAGGCAGATTGCTGAGGGCCTTTCATTCCATGTTCAACATTTTGATCTTAATCCTGAAGGCAAATGGGAGCATTTGGACGATTTTTATGCTGAGGATTAAGGTAGGATTTACATTTACGAAGAGGACCCTAGAAGCAGAAGGAAGGGAATGAATTGGAGGTTGAGGGGAACGAATCTGGAGTCAGGAGAATGGTTAATAGGTTGGAGCAGTGAAGCCTAAGAGATGATGGAAGTTTGAACTAAGGCAGTGGCAGTGAAGATGGAAATGAGTGGACAAATTCTAGTAATACTAGGGAGGTTGAACTGACAATGTGATCTGACAGCATGATGCGTTGGGAGAAGCTTGAATTAAGGATGACTCTTAGATTTCCGGCTTGGTTGGATGGTGGTGCCATTTAACCAGAAAGAGCAGGTTAGGGAGGAAAATGATTTCAGTTTTGCCTTTGTGGATGGAGCTTGCAGTGCCTGAGAGACTGTTGTATGGACAGAAGCATAGGTTTGAAATGTGAAAGGATTTCCAGACTGTAGGTGGGGCCATCAGGAATCAGTGAGATTGCCCAGGAAGAGTGCCAAGGACAGAGTCCTAGGGCACACCCACCCACACTTACAGGGAGGGAGCAGGGCAAGGTGTGAAGAGAAGCAAGAGAGGGTGCCTTCTGTGGAAGCAAGGGGAAGTGTAAGAAGGGAGTGGGTGGCAGTGGAAAATGCCCTGAAACCTCAAGCAGGATAGGCTCTGACCGTGTCCATTCAGTTTGTAACGGCAAGTCATTGGTACAAGTTGAGAGCAATTTCAGTGGGATGGGCAGCAGCTGCTTGTAATGATTTGGAGTATAAATTCGAGGTAGAAATGCAATAAAAAGTGTAGCCTATCCTTGCAAGAAACTAGGCTATAAAAGAACAGAAGGAGTCTTCAGTGGCTCTTTCTTGGATTGTTGGGTTAATGCTTTATAAGGGTCTCATTCATGTGTTTTTCTACTTGCAGGATGGAGCATTCTCAGACTCTGCGATTCTTTAATTTTCTTGGAATGGCACTTTCTGCTTTTTGTTCATGATTTAACCACTATAAAAATGTCCAGTTATAGCCTGCTGCAGGAACATACGTTCTGCTCTTCATCATGAAATTCTTCTTCAGACCATTACCTTCGAAGTTGTTTGATACACTAAAGAAAAAAACCTCAACAAAAAGTTGAGAAATTGAAATACTGAAGAGATTTGGCATGTTTACAAGAAAGTAAAAGATAATGAGAATACATAACTTGATAAGCTGAGGTTATGTTTAATTGCACATGACTTTGTGAAAAATTTCCCTTCCTTGTTGTCTTTGAAATGTGGGCTAAAAAATGAGAATGCTTGCAGGTATTTTGTGTCCTGGAATTGCATTGAATTGGAGTTGGTGAGTGTTAGAACAAATAAATCCCAGACAACTTGTGATTTAGTTTTATAGGCACACATTCATAAATTGGATTTAGGCAGTAATTCCAGAAAAGCATACACAGGAGAATCGTTTGCTGTATATTCATTTATTCCACAAAGATTTAGTGAGTACCCAGATGTTCCAGCCTCTGCTAGATGCTGGAGGAGGAGGGCTAAGAGGACTGAAATACTGCTGCTCATACTTGGGGAGTAGAGGGGAGAGGTCCCTTAAGAGGTGTGGATGTGGGTCAGAGAAGGGGGAGGGCCTTCTGATGAGTCATCAGGGGAGGCTTCTCAGAAGAGGTGGCCTTTGAGTTGTTTGCTGAGAGACAACTGTTCGTTCTCTTTGACTATTCTGTTTCATGTGACCCCCTTGATTCCTCCCTTGACACTGTTCTATGTCCTCTATGTTCACTGTCACTAGTTCCTCTATGACACTGTTCCGCAATCCCAGTGCTCTATGATCCAGCACTACCTTTCATCTCTATGTTCCCTCTCAGAATTTTTTACGATTCCTGTATCTCCTCTGTTCTTTCTCTTCTCCCTCAGAGATGTTATTTAGGTCTGTAGCTTTGAATATTTGCTTGGACAGATAACTAAACCCAGAGCTTGTGCCAAAGCTGTCTCTGATTCTCTATTCTTTATTTCCAACTTATCTCACTAGCAGCTCACATTGGACTTGTCTGAATCTGAAATCTCCCCCACGGTACACAGCCCCTTCCCTCCCCTCCCTTTCCCTCCCTTTTCACCAATACTGTTGAACACCTATGTGCTAAGTGTTAATTTTCTTTTGGTTCCTCATGCATGGAGTCTCAGAGTCATTTTTGTTGTTTCCTTTACCACTCATGTCTAATCATTTTATTTCTCTTCATGCTTTCCAGTATGTTTTAAAACGTTTTCTCATGCCCATTATCTGTACACTTGGAGCCCTGCAGTGGTCTTCTAAATGTTGATCACCACCTTCTTCCTCCATTATCAGCATCACCATTGCTTACTGAGTGTCATATTCAGAATGTTGTTAGGATGCCATGTTCTATAGATTGAAAAATCAACTAGTGGGGGAGATAAAACTCCAAGGTCATACGCCCAGTGGGTGAGTCAGTAGTGCAGAGTGAGATCGGAGGTAGCTGCAGGAAGTAGAACTCCTGGTCTGGGAAGACGACTACTTAGGCATTTGGGGAAGGTTTTGTTTTTGGGGGGTGAGCAGTTGGCGTTTGGGGGAGGTGAGGGTTGTTATCATGGTGGCCCCATGGTAAACATGAGGGGTGGAAGTCCACGTAGTGGGGTAGGAGACCTGTGAGTTGAAAAGTTCAGTTGGGTCTAGACTGATGGGTGAGAAATCTGAGCTTTATTGTATAGACATGATGATATAGGGAGGAAACTAACAAAATCGGGGAGGGTTTGATGTATGAAAAATGCGGTTTGAAAGAAAATCTGAAGGTATTGTGCAGGATGTGTTTGATGAGAAGAGAAACCAATGAGGAGACCTTGAGAAGTTTGCTGTGCCATTTTGTTTCTTTTTTCTAGTTCATTCAAACATGGGGGCCTACAGATTACGTTTCTAAGTCACAGCTTTACTTATTACATCACTGTCCCATTCAAATGCCTGTGGTGGTCCCCTTGCCTTGAGTTGTTGCTCTTTCCCTGGCTTTGGGGCGCCCAACCTTCCAGCGTGGTCCCCACCTCCTCCCCTTCGGGAACCAACCGTTGGCTCTCACACACATTTTCCATTTTCTCCACTGCTTGGGGGAATTCTGGGAACTGAAATTTCACCCAGCCTTTAGCAGACTCATAATTCATGGATCTCTCAGCTGAAAGTGCTCTCACTTCTTCTCCCCTCCCCCCCAAAAAAAGAACTTCCCTAATACCTACTGCCTGTGTTGTTCATTTGGATTAATCAATAGCTGACATGATTTCTTCTGCAGCTGCTGAAATTACTAAGTAGTACACGTTGTTTGTGTATATGTGTTTGTTTCTCCAACAGTCTGTAACCTCCTTAAGGGCTGACGCTGTGCTTGTGCTGTTGTCGGTGGCTACAGCCCTTACGTTTGCATCCATGGGTTTGGAACATGATAATATTCACCCACCTTCAATTTTGTTTTAACCTGCCCAAACAACCAGGCAGATAATGTGACGTTGGGGGCCCGGAGGGATAACACATTTGGGGATCCCAGCTTTCACCAGGGTGGTGGACGTTGCCCCGGTAGATTCAGGAAGAACTTTTGTTTCTTCTGGTCTCCTTGTCCCCTTCTGTGGGTGGGTTTTCGATAACCACAGGGGAGGCAAATGTGTTTCCTTGACTTAATTGGGCAGTGGGTTTCCAGCTCCCCTTAACAAAGGGCCCCTTTTTCCAAGGGGATAGTCAGATTTCATTTTTGTATCTTGAATAACTGTCCCTGAAAACCAGGATACAATGTCAACTAAGTTAAACTTTTTGATCCCAACTATCCAGAAATAAGTTAAAAATAGGTTCTTTGCTGCTAAGAAGGTCAGAAAACACTGCTGAAGCTAAATTAACATTATGTGGACCAGAGAAGTAATTGCAAGCATAGGTTCACAGAGACTGAAGGCTGGAAAACTTCGGCAGGTGTATAAAGCATTTGCTTTTTCAATAAAGGTAATGCATCCTGAGGATTCTAGGTTTTCTTCCCACCTGCAGGGTTGGCAGGCTGGTGGGCATTGGGATGTGGAATGGCTTTAAGCTTTTTTGGGGGAGCCTAGTGCACCAGTTCGCCAGTAATGTTAAACTTGATTAATTTCTAAGGGGTGATGATAGATAATGGACTGTAGGTTGGTTGAATCTTCCCAGTGTGTTGTGTATGCAAAGACAGGGACAAGAATTAATAAGAAGCAAGAGAGCTGATAGAATGTTCAAGAGAGCAATCAGTTTTAAGCTCTCTCAGCTAGTGTAGAAGCATTTACTTATATGGAAAGAGCTGACCTGCTAACTAGAAAACATCCTTGCCTGTTCATTAAGGAATTCTGCTAGGCAACACTTAGTCTAGCGCTAATTATTGCATGCCCTTGAAAGCAATAAACTGCACTTTTAGAATAAAATTTTATAATTGAGACATATACATGGTTTACTCAGACACTTCCTGAAATTAGAGTAGGGTAATAATGAGGGGTTACACTTTCGTTTTTATGAAAAAGGCTTATCCACCTTTTCCTAGAGACATTATGATGAATTATTAAATAATGTATGCTTAGATCTGAGAACTCCTTGGAGATCATTATTGTTTAAATGTGAGAGGTCTTTTTAAAGTTGTCTTTTTGGATTACCTTGAATCTTACATGTAGCTCCCTCCCCCACCTTTGATAGAGAATGAACATACAATTGAAGACTGGTAAAACTTTTCTGTCATAAACTGAGACATCATGTTCAAAGAAAAACCATGGTTCATGCAGTCACTTTACCCTGTATCTGCCACTTTATCATGCAGAACTTTTTCTAACCTTAACCAGTACACTGGTTAAGAAGGGTAGTGAGAGAACTTATACTGTATATACCCACTGGTCTGCAGATAACAATTATGTAAACAGTGAGCTGACCTAAAACGAAGAGCTGGTGATGTCCGCGAGAACTTGGCTGGCTCTTGCCCAGCCTTTGGATGGGGCCGGGTGCTTCAGTCTTAGGAGTGTGTATTTCAGCTTCTAAGGCCAGTTCCTGGGCTCAAAGCTTCCATCCAACCCTGTGACCTGGGCATTCTCCAGCTGGGTGACCTTGGACAAGTTACTTAAAGCTCCATGCTTCAGGTCCCTCATTTATTTGTAAATGGCGCTAACAATAGCTCCTACCTCCCAGGGCTGTTGTGAAGATTAAATGAGTTACTCCAGGTACAGTGCTCTTACATAGTAAGGGCTTCATTCACTCATCCATCCATGTATTCATTCACTTATTTATTCAACCCCTATGTGTTGTGCACTCACTATATTCTTGGCCCTGCTGTGGGAGCTGGTATTAGGGGTACAGCAGTCAGACAGACGAGGTCCCTGTCCTCTAGGTCCCTGGCCTATATTCTAGGGGGCAAAGACAGATCATAAGTAAACTAATGAGTCCAGGTACTAATCAGTGATAGGCGGACAATAGGGAAATATAACAGTGAGTGACGGGGTTGTGGGGAGAGAGCAGCCTTAGCTCTGATGGGCTGCAGCGGCTTCCGAGGAGGTGATGTTTGAGCTGAGACCTGAACGACAAGAGATACATGTCATCTCTCACTAAAATAAAGTTTTCCTTTGTGTTGGTGGCACTCTCCATATTCTTATTTTAAAGTCTCTTAACATCAACATAAACTCCTTTCCCATAGGACACCCCTAGGAGATCTTGAGTCCATCTACCGCTAGCGCACGACTGTGTTCAAACAAGTCATTGTCAACGTCTTGGAGCTCGTTTTGCCCACACTGCATCTTGACAGCACCCAGACCTGCCCACCCCTGGGCCTCTCGCCCTGGGCTCCAGCTGGGTGCTCACCCACCTTGTTATGCCTCAGTTTTTGGAGGAGCCTGACTCTGTTGTTCCCGACTGACAGAAAGTACAGGACTGGGTTGAAGCAGCTGTTCATGCTCACCAGCGGCCTCCATATCTTGTAGGCCAAGCTGGCCACCCACAAAAGCTGGCAGTCCTGAGAAGTCAGGAAGCGGAGTGTGAGGTAGAAGGAGCGTGTGACGTGGAAGGGCACGAAGCAGAGGGTGAAGAGAATGCACACCAGCAGGATGGTCCGGATGGACTTGGCGCGGACTGCATTGCCCGCCTTCATGAAGGTCTCCTCTGGCTTGGTCAGACTCCTGACCATCAGCGTGTAGCACACCAAGACGACCACGAAGGGAAAGGCAAAGCCGGACAATGTCAGAACCATACCGTAGGCAAAATACCGATCAAAATTCTTCGGGCCGGTCGTGTCGTAGCATACCACGTGGCCGTTGATGTAGTCCGTGTGGGAGAAGCCCAGTGTGGGCAGCAGCTGGAGGACCACCAGGGCCCAGGTGGTGGCTGCACCCAGCAGCGCGTGCCGGCGGGTCCGGTAGGGCAGGGAACGCAAAGGGTGGCACACGCTCAGGAAGCGATGCACCGAGATGCAGGTCAGCAGCAGGATGCTGCCGTAGAGGTTAGTGTAGAACAGGAAGCGCACCAGCTTGCACAGTAGTTCCCCGAAGGGCCACCAGTCACCCATGGAGTAGGTGATGATGAGGAAGGGCAGCGTCAGCACATAAAGCAGGTCGGCCACCATCAGGTTCACCAGATAGATGGTGGCACAGTTCCAGCGCTTGGTTTGGTGCCAGGAGAGCCACAAGACAGTGGCATTCAGGGGCAGTCCTAGCACGAAGATGATACTGTAGGTCAGAGAGAGGTAGATCTGCTTGTAGTCCTCTGAGAAGTGGCAGAGGCCTTGTTCCTCTGAGGCATTAGTGTCCAGCGTGGCCATCTCTTGGGGTGCTCCCTCTGGGAGCCCAGCTGCTCCTGCTTCTGCTTCCCCTGGGAAGAAACAAAATGGACAGCAGAGCATGATGCCCTCAGCTGGGTGTTAGCTCCTGCCTTGCTCTGGCACTCAACTGTATGGTATGTATGATGCAACTCTCACCCCAAGTCTGGTCAGAGTCCATGTTGGTGGGAGACCAGCTCCAGGACAAAAAGAATTAAACCCGAGGGCAAAGCAGTCTTCAACACGAGGGCTTCTAGACTTACCAGGTCCAAAGGGCTGGCCCTACCCTGACTTGGATGCTCTCTGCTCCAGACTGTGATAGGAAACTCAAGTACACATGGTGGCAGGTAGGTGCTGCTGCCATTTAAACGGCGCACACAGCCTCCAGTGCTGTGACGCCGCCTCTGGCGAGAGTCCTTTGCATAGAGCCAGGAAATCTCCCGCCTGAGAAGCTGTTGTGTTCCCAGGGGGTGATACTGCTCGCAATCTCGTCCTCACTCCAAACCCCACGGTGGAAAAGAAAATGATCCTTGGGCTTAGGGAGGATTAGGCAAAGCACAGGTTTTGCCTACAGGCTCTGCTGGAAGGTTTTGATTTGTGTCTCTTTCAGGATTTATTAACTGCGTATTTGAATGCTGAGGCTGATTTGCGTATTAACAATCTCAGCATCCCGAGCAGCCAAGAAAACAAATCTAAGCCACGAAGCCAGCTGCAGTTTCTTCCTTATTTCTGTCCCTGCTGACAAAGCAGATCCAGTTAGCAGGTCCCCATAGCTGAAGAATCTGTGTGTGGAGCTTGCAGGGTTTTTTTTTTCCGCACTGGGAAGTCAGTGGGTCGGTCAGCCAATCAGCATGGAATCTACAGGGATGGAAAGCAGTTTATTTCTAGGGCTTAATGTTCACAAAGATGAGGCAATGTAGAGCAAGAGAAAAATTTGAGATAGGAGATTTTCATATAAATTGAGTGTTGACTGTAGACTATAACATACGGAGGTTTATTTACAACAAAAGGAGCAGGCACCTCGTTCACTCAGTCCACATTTACTGAGCACCTATTAAGTCAGGCTCAATGACTAGCAACACAAAGACGAGTAAAACACAGCCCTTGTTCTCCAGGATCTCACAGTCTAGTGGGGAAGAAAGAAGAGGATACAGCTAATTGTAATACAGTCTGATAAATGGTCAACCAAATGCTGTGAAAACCAGCAGGATGCATTGGTTCTCCCCTGAGAGAGGAGAGTAGCGCCATTTGAGCTGCTTGGTGGGAGAACAAATTGGAGCTTGCGAGACAGAGAAGTGAGGGCATCCTGGCAGGGCAGTGTACGCAAGGAGCTGGAGGTGAAGGGTGTCCTGGGATGGCAGAAGGACCAGCCTAGGGGATGAACATCAAGGATGCCACCTCAAGGGGCATGGGCTAAGGCTGTGTTTCAGGAAGACACCTGGCAGCAGCAAGGAATCGGGCCTGGAGCAGCCCAACTGTAAAGGGGCTGTGGCAGAGCCTGCAGGTGAGAGATGCTCAGTACCCCAAGCGAGGCCATGCAGGGTGGTCGGAGGGGAGGGAGGAGACCTGACCCCAGAGATGCTATAGAGACACGAGTGACAGGAGGGTGTCGCTGAGACTGGGTGGGTGGTGAGGCCAGCGCCTAAGCTGAAACATGAAGCTTGAAGCCGGGGACTGCTGTTCAGAGGTTGAGGGGACCGTGGGTCTCTGTGCTGCATCCTGACAAGGGGCTTGACACTTAGGCGACTGGCTTTAAAATCCACCTGACTGGGAGAGCAAAGCTTTTTGACTGGGTGAGTAAAAGGAGTGCAGTTTTCATTCATTTTGTTCCCTGTAATCTGTCATGTGGGAGGCTGGCAAATGCTTAGCTGTTGCTAGTGAAGCTGCCTTCCCAGCTCAGTGTGGGCTCTCAGAGAGAAGCCAAGGAGGGAAGCAGCCTGGCTCAGCGTTCAGTGCTAGCTGGGTCCAGAGGGTCACACCACGATCTTATTTAATCCTCAGAACAACCTTGCGGATGAAGCGTTATTACCTTGTTTCACTGATGAAGGTCAGAGAAGACACCCCGGTAGGGCTCACTACACTCTCTACTCTAGGGGGCATAGTGGGTGTCTGCCTCCACATGGTGTGCTGTGGTGTGGTAAGAAGCCCTCCAAGCTGGCTTTGCCAGTGGCTGGCTGCTAATTAGGACAGTCTGAGTCAAGTCACCTTGTCTCTCATCCATGGTCTCCTCAGCTGTAGAAAGCGATGGTGTCTCCGGTGAGGCTGCTCTGAGAATCAGCGAGGAGAGAGTCACAGGCCTAACACATTTCAGTTCTCTTCCTACCCCTTCTTCCCCCTCTTCTCCTAGACACTATGGTGCCCTGGAAACCCGAGATCTTTGGGTTGTGTAGGAAGATGGGAGGGCAAGTGTCCTTTGCTACCTGAAAGCTGGTCAAGGTCACTTTCTTCCTGGCTGTTACCTTCTGCTGTGGTCTGATTGTATCCCCTACAAAGTCAGGTGTCGAACCCCTAGCCCCCAGTGTGACTGCACTTGGAGTAAGGAAGTAATTAAGGTTAAATGAGGGCATAAGAGTGGGGCCCCAATCCAGTAGAATCAGTATCTATATAATAAAGGACAGCAGAGAGCTTGTTCTCTCTCTCTCTCTCTCCCCCTCATGTGAGGACACAGCAAGAAGGTGGCCTGCAAACCAGGAAGAGCTCTCACCAGGAACTTAAACCCTGCAGTTCTTGATCTTGGATTTTCCAGTCTCTAGGACTGTGAGAAGTATATTTCTGTTGTTGAAGCCACCCAATCGGTGGTATTTTGTGACCGAGCTCGAGAAGACTAAGATACCTTCCACACACTTCCAGGCCTAGCGAGCCTGGAGGGACAACTGTTTAGGGGAGAGGATCACCATCCTTTGTCAAGGCATAAGGGTAAACTACACAATGTTCAGACTAATGCATCACTGAGGCTGCTATTATGAGGAAAGGAAGAGGGAGAAAAACTCAGGTCATAAAGGATTAATTCACTTGCCCAAAGCTGTGACAAGACTGACCACCTCATCCTCTTTGAAGCCTTTTTTCTGTAGCCTCTGTCATCCCCTGACTTTTCTCCTGCCTCCCTAGAACCCCTAGTTCCTTCCATTAACAGGGATGCAGAATTGTGGGGCTATGCAGCTATTCATAGAATAAAGGAAAAGACCTAGAGTGGAAGAGAGGGTGGCTGGGGGTTTAGAGAGAAGAGAATTTGCGGGACAGTTGGCGTGATGAATGGGATTCTAAGGAGAAGAGATGTCTACACTCCTAGAAAGTGAGTGTGTATCGCATAATGCAGGTTTCCCTCTGTCACCATTTCTTCAAGAGCTTTAAAAAAGGCAGACATAATTTAGAGTTAGAATCTGTTTCCTTTAAATGGGCTCAGTGGGGGAGATGGGACTTCAGAAAAGAATGAATGGAGAATCCCAAATGTGTGGTTTAAATGGACCGCTGGGCCTGTGACCTTGATCCCAGTGCTCTTCCCGCTGTGGGTCTCTAAGAGCCTGGGCTTGTTTCTGGCCCTCTGCAAGTCATTCTGGGAGCAGCAGTGATCTCTGAGTACCAAGGCGGACATCTTCCAAAGGCACAGGGAGGTCTTTGTCATCTTAACGGTCTGAAATACAGAGGGTGCCCCCAAAATGTATACACATTTTAAGAAAAGGAAAATACTGTTAAAATTGTACTCGATATATACTGATAACAAAAGATGAATACAAGTCATGTGTATACATTTGTTTGGCACCGCTGGTGGTTTTCACTACTCAGAGAAATGAGACAGCTAAGAGGAAAGAGCTGTTCTCTCGCCTTTAACAGGTATTTATCGTGTTTTTAGAGTTCAGAAAAGGGGAATTATTAACTTGAGTAACAACAAAATGTTACTGCCTTCGAGTTGTAGAGGACTGATTGTTGAATGAGAAAATAGGATCCCCTTTAAGAAAAACTTTGGGCCAGAGGAGTAGGCACCAGTCATTTTCAGTGTAAAATGCCACTATTGTATATTATAAATGTGTTTAAATCTATAAATTAATTTTAATATTAAATATTTTACCTGTATCTGGAAACCTTTATTAAGCAATTAAGCTATTTAATGGAGTCTTATAAATGCCTTCAGACAATAAAATTTGTTTTTAGAAATTATTCTGAAAAATTATTGATTAATATGTACATTTAATTTCCAAAGATGAATTAGGGATTAGGGATATCACAACTTAATTATTTGATATTTCAACTTTTTTTTTTACGGGACCCTCAGGTACATTTAAGTAGGTGGTGAATTACAATAGTCTTTGCTTTACTTTGAATTACCTTTCCTAAATCTTTCAAGTCCACTAGGTAACTTGGTGTTGTTTGATCAACAGACCACTGGGTGGCGATGAAGACCGACAGACTGGTTGCCAGTTTCTCCCACAAATGGAAGCAGGAATTGGGGTTGGGCTCAGGTTCGGGAATAGCAGCTATGGATGAAATATAATTCATTGAGAACGTATAGAAAAATTCCACTGACCAAACCACGTCCTATTGGTTTTTTTGTCTACTGTTACAGCTCAGTTCATACAATGAAATGGCATTACAGTCAGCCGAAAACAGCCTGTTACTGTGATTGATTTTAAAAAAGAACTTGTGCAGTCAGGATGGCAGGCATTCCCCCATTTTACAGCTGAGCAAACTAAGGGTCAGAGAGGTTCTGTGGAAGTCCTATCTGTGACGATCTGGACTTCTTTTATAAAGCAGAGACTCAGCAAATTCCCAAAGATTTTTTTCTTACCTATCTACCAGCTCCTCCCTAATCATACAACAAAGAAAGAAGACATGGAAATAAAAGAACAGGTAACCCCTGAAATCATTAGCAGACTTTGCTATAGATGACAGAACCCAAGATCAAAAAGTGTGATCTGGAGAGAATGGTGAAGAGAGAGGTAACAGGATAAATGGAATAAAAAACAAAACAAAACTGTGAAGAATGAGACCTATATAGCAACCCTCTACCCAGTTTTAAACTATACCTTGAGTCTTAAGTTAAAAGGCACTGACATTAGCTTTTTAATGAATTTGTTCTATTTTTACAGTGTAGGCTTATGCCTGCTGTGTACCTGGATCCCTCTTCCATGTTTGAATTGTCCCAAAACGTAAGCATCCAAGGGCTTTTATTTTTTATTTTTTCCACAAGGAAAGCAAATTGGACCCTTTAAATAATTTAGAAGACTGTTTCTAGAGACAGTGAGTACTTAATTTCAATAATTAATTTAAATAACAGCTTGCACATTTTTGTTTTCTATTGACAAGGATCTGACATAATTGGCAGCTTCAAATTAGTGTAAACACAGAGAGTGATTGGGAAACATTGCTCTGACATTATATTGTCACAACAGAGAAGGTGGCTGCTCTGCAACTGATGTTACTGTGTCTGAAAAAATCATTGCTAAAAAAATAATCTTTTACTCCATCTGTATAAATGTGAGAGCTCACCAAACTGACTTTGAAATCAGAATTATTAACATCAATTGATGACGCAATCACCAGACATATTGTCCTGTGGTTGTAGAAGTCCATCGTTGCCTCTGGGCTCAAAACCCTGAAAAGAGATCTTTATTACACTTTTTCCTTTTCTTTTCATTTAGCATCAAAGACCTTTAAATGCATCCTGACTGAGTCTTTCTCTGCGTGCTGTGCGAAGAAAGCTGGTTTGATTTGGGGCAAGATAGGAGATCAGTAGCAAAGCCTAGGGCTCTGGGCCTAGTGGTAAGTTGCCCAAGGCATTTTCAGAGTAGAGGGCTTGCATCCTGGGACCCCTCCTTCGATCCACTCTTACCTGCAGGCAGCAACTTCCCTTCACAGCCTGCCTCTAAAATGCCGTTTACAGTAGTAACCCACTGATGGATGTGCTGTCCACCATGCAGCCTTTCCTGTTGCTAGGGTGTTGCTAGAGGGTTGCTAGGGGGTGGTGGTGGTGGGAAGAATCCACAATGGCTCTGGACTCTCAGCACAGTGAGGAGGAGAGACGATGGTGTTGTCTTAGCCTCAGTCCCCCAGAAAGTAGAGCTGAGGCTCACTGCCTTACTGTTTATTTGGGAGTGCACTCCCAGGGAGCAGGAGTGAGAGACAAGGGCAGTGAGGTGAATGACGAGGGACTGATTTAAGACTTGGAGGCATGGTACTCAACTGTCCCACAAAAGGCAACTGAGTGGTCAATCCCAAAGGATTGTCCTTTGAGAACTTGAATCAACATGTCTCAGGAAAGTCCTTTCAGAGCCAAAAAGAAGGAGGCATTTGTCCACCAGCTGCTGTCTGGCCCTGGCCAGGCCACACCACTGGGCGCATGGATAGCCTGTGAGTACAGGTGAGCATCAGAAAGAGGAGACACACTGAAAAGAAGGCATTTTTCTCACCGAACCGCATTTTTCTTTTGCCCTTTGAGGTGTTCCCCCCAACTTCTGTGTTGCTTCTGCGTGGGAGATGAGGGGCTCCTGCTGCATCTGGACCCAAATACTTTTGTGTGAAGTGATTCTTCTAGTTTCTTCTTGCTCTTTTCTTTTTTTTTTAAATCGAGTTATTTGTCTTTTTGTTATTGATTTTTAGGAGTTTTTTTTTTTTTTTTTTTTTTACATATTTTGGATGAAAGTCTTTTAAGTTATGTTACAAATAATTTTTCCTACGCTGTGGCTTTCCCTGGCTTGATGACATATATAATTTATTTTTAAGAAATGGAAGTTCTTAATTTTAACATAGTCAAAATGATCAATTTCCCTTTTATGGTTTGTGCTTTTGTATCTGGTTTAAGAATCTTTCTCTACCTTGAGGTCACAAAGATCTTTTTTCATATTAGTATATGAAAACCTTTCCCATTTAAATCTAATTGATTTTGTCCTACTAAAGGGTTTAATTGTTTCTCTCTCTCTCTCTGTAAGAAACAGAAATGTGATTGGATTAGATGCTGTTTGGCGAGTGGCAAGAAGGGAGTACTGACAAGTTAGGAGGTGTTTGCTCTAGTCTGGGAGGGACACCATGGTAGCCTTGACCTGAGTGCTGAGGATGGCAACAGAGAAATGGGTGGAGTCAGCGGATATGCGGGAAGTAAATGAATGTGACTTGGTAATGAGTTAGATAGGGGAGTGGGGGTGGAGGAAGGGTTAAGGACTAACCCAAGTGACTCTTTTTTCTGCTGCTTTCAACCAATGCCTTCAGCCTCTGTCTTTTATTTCTCTGTTTCCTTGCTTCTCTGTTAAAGTTTCTGCTTCTTCCTTGCATCTCCTGACGCGGCTTTCCTTTTGGGCATCCTTTGGCTTCCCCTGCAGTTGCAGATGGCTAACTCTGCAGAGTTACAGAAATTTTCCCAAGAGACTCTAATTGACTCAGGTAGTCACCGTTATTCCTGTTTTAGGAATGACACATGCTGCTGGTGTGTACACATATTGGCTGCCTGGGTGGCCCCTTCATTATGGCCTGGGACTGCTGTGATGGGATCACAGAGTTAGGAGCAGGACCGCGCTCCATGGGTGAACATTTAGAGTTGCTCTTTCTGCAGGAGCTTTGAGAAAGACAGTTCCTGTCAGGAGCGGGCTGTGATCAGCTGGCGCCTGGTGTATTCTATGAGTACAGAAGAGCATTAGAAAGAGAAGACACACTTAAGAAAATGAATTTTCTTTTTCATCGAAACTCATTTTTCTTTAATGTCTAAATTATGAACTTGCTTTTCAAAACACATACTTATAATAGAAACTTATCATGACTCTAAAATAATTGTGGGTAACAAATGTAATGTTTGAAGCTGGTCTCCAACAGAGAGTCTCATTTATTAATAGTACATCAGTCGGAGCTTTGACTCTGAGATATTTTGTTCATGTATAAACCATAAATTTGAATTGACAGTCCTATTAATGATGGAATGCAGTTATGTGTGTTTATGGCAAAAGAACCAAGTGGATATTTTTGAACCTCATTACATGCAAGACAGATTAAAAACAGTAGTTACAGAGAATGAAAACAGGCCTTGATGTCATGTTCAGTCAAACATGTCAGAAGTGAGATCTCAGAAAGCGTTACCGTGAAATACGAGGGGAAGGTGTGGAATTGCAAGGGGTTTCATTTAAACACAAGGCTCATATACTAATATTTTCATTGATTTATTTTCATGCCAATATGTTCTGACATAAATATAGTGATCTATAATGTATCGACCATAGAAGTCAACATTATTTTTAAAGCTGACTCAGGGCAATAAAACCTCATTGTTAATGCTGATATATACGGTATGTTACCCTGTTGAAAAATTAACCTCTCCTGTCCTGTTCCTGATTGAGCTAAATAAGAGGGATGCATTTTAACAGCTGCTGACCTTTTGGGCATGTGTTTTGCTTCATGGGCAATGTTCAGTTTGCAATTGGACTAGCCGGTGGTGTGAAGTAAAAAGCAGTACATAGTTAACATTCCAGAAAAGACGCTGCCAAGAATGAGTGCTAATCAGCAAACATCTTTGCCTTAGAAGATCAAAAGTCCTGTGAGAGATATAGAGGAAAAACTGATGGTTGCTAGAAGGGAGGGGGGTGGGGATGAGGAAGAAGGGGAAGGGATTAGACAGCATAAATTGGTAATTACAAATATTGCCACGGGGATATGAAAGACAGTTTTAGGTATATAATCAATAATGTTTTAAATATGTTGTAGGGTGTCAGATGGACACATGTCTCGTTAGGGAGAACACTTCATGGATGGTGTAGATGCTTGACCACTGCACTGTACACCTGAAGCTGAATAATATTGTATGTTGGCTATAATTTAATATATATAAAGTCACGGGATATGGAGTATAGCTTAGGGAAAGGAGTCACTGGAATCGTAATAGATATCTACGATGTCAGGGGGGCAATAGATTGGGGGAGGGGGTTATCACTTTGTGAGGGGTGTAAATGTCTAACTATTGCATTGTTTTGTACACCCGAAACTAAAAAAAAAAAAAAAATGTCCTGTGAAAGTCTGGAAAGATACTTTGGAGCCCATACCTGTGTGTCTTTGGTAAACGATGAGAGCAACAATGAGAGTAGAAGCAGAATGGACGCCCCCAAACAGACAGGAGAAGTGAGCACGGTTTCATCATGGGTGATCACAGAGAAGAGACTCAGTCTGAAATGCCAGAGGCACAGGGTACACCCCAGTGCTCTGCACAAGCCAACTATAACCATAGCATGGCCTTCGGTAAAATGATTCCATGAAATGAAAATCAAGACCAGGAGACTTTAATTTAGCAGCATAGGAGAGAATGCTAACGAGACCTGGGTAGATTTGAATGACTTCTTCTTCCACCAAGTTTCAGAACAGAACAAGTTTGCTGAGAATTGTAGAGCTAAAGGACCCCTGGGTACAAGGCAGGGGTAATCACTTGATAGATGAGGCAACTGTTAAACTTCAAGAGCTTAAATAAGCCATCTGTCCAGGGTCACAGCCATCTGGTTAGTGGTTGAGCTATATCTGGAGTCCAGATCTCCTGGTTCTCTGACTCTTTCTGTTCCATTTTACTAATTTAGGAGCCATGACTGATAATACGCGTGCTTGGAGGATATTCCACAGGACCACTGGAATCTGGTTTCCAACTCACCACTGCACTGAAAATGACCTTGTCAAGGCTCCCGATGACCTCAATGTTGCCAAATTCTATGGAAACTTTCTGACTCGATTTAGACTTCTAATCATGATATGCAGCAGTGGAGCACTCCTTGAAACAGTCTCTTCTCTTGCTATCTCCATTAGTTAGAACTTTGTTGCTGGTGAGAGAAACCCATGCCAAAGGTGACCAAGCCAAATGATAACTGGCTCATATAATCACTGTCTTGGTGAGGCTCGCTTTAGGTACAGTCTGATGCAGGAGCTCAGATAATGATACGAAGACTACTTTCTCTCTACATATTACTTGGCTCCACTTTCTGCAAATTGGCTTCATTCTCATACATACTCTCCCCTCATAGTGACAAAATGGCTGCCATAAACTCTACTCTTTAATTATGTGTGGATTTGTTTGCTGGGAAGGTAAAGACATCTCTTGGGATATTTCCCTCCTTTATTACGAGGTTTGTTGTCATCATCTATGGAAAACAATCTTTCACTGCAAGGCTGTGTTACTGCAAAACTTGTTTTCCATGTTTATTGTGGGGAATTGCCCTCATTCATTATATGTCTAAGAAATTGTGTATATAAGACCGTCTGGGTAGGAGGTTGGATTTATATACCTAAGCTGTCATGTGCCCACCAGTACTATTAATGACCTGACTAACTTTATTCCATAATTCCATTTCTACATAAATTCATAAACCCAATTTCTAGTGAGAAACCAAAAGGTCCTTTGTCTTGGCTTTCTTGTTATTGATTTATTTGAATAAATAAATAAATTTATGATTCTAGAAGAATAATTTCTAACAGTATGTGAAGCTTGTTTTCTTTATACCATTCAGGTCTTGGTAACTTCCTACTCCATATCCACAGCTGTGTTCCATGCCGTGAGTTCCAGACTTGTATATCCAACTGCCCACTTAGGACTACCTGGATATTTTACAGGTTTCACCAACCTAACGTGGCCAAGAGTGAGTTCCTAATTTCCTCTTTTTTCTCCCACAAAATCTGTCTCTCTGCTCAGCATTCTTCATCATGTCAGTAAACGGCACTGTTATGTATCCGATCATTCAAGCAAAAATCCTGGAAATCATTCTCCGGTTATCTCTTTTCCCGTCTCCCCTGTAGTCCATCACCAAATCCCATCAAATAGATGTCAAACCATCCACTTCTGCCTACTCACTGCCACCACCCCGGTCTTTGCCACTGTAATCTCTTGTCCATACCTCCTTCTATCCTAATCCATGCACAGCAGTCAGGGTGATGTGTATGAAGCATAAATCAGGTATTAACTTCTAAAGACTTTCCATTGCTTTTCTACTGTTATTAAGAATAAACCCCAAATGTCTTCCTGTGACTACAAGGTCCTGCATCGTCTGTCCATGGCTCAGAGTTCAATCTCTTTTCATCTCCATTCTATGCCCTTAATCATGGGGCTGCAGCCACACTGGCTACCTGTGGTATCAGGTGGGTTATGAGCTGGCAACCTGAGAAAACACACACACACACACACACACACACACACACACACACACACACACATCCTGATTGGTATAGTCAAGGCCCAGAAACTTTTCAGAAAAAGGGTGCCACAGAAGGTGAGAGCAGCAGTGTATTCTGGTAGGGCTTTTTCCCCGTTGCTAGTTCCCCAATGTGATGTTCACGTAGAACAGAATAGGCTTCTGTGGTTCTAAGAAAACAGGCAGATTTTCGCTGTATGACAAGTCTTTTATACATAGGTCTTGCACCAAGACTTAGCTTAATATTCTGTGTACTATGCACTTAGATTTCCCAGACTGGAACCAAATTCACCATCAATGAAGCCTTATCCTATACAATAGTCCCTCCCCTTACGTGAGGGGGATATTTTCTGAAACTCCCAATGAATGTCTGAAACTATGGCTAGTACCGAACCCTATATGTACTATATATTTTTCCTGTGTATACATACCTATGAAAAGGTAAATTTATAAATTTGGTACAGTAAAAGATTAACACTAACAACTAATAATACAATAGAACAATTATAACAACATATCATAATAAAAGTATCGTGAATATGGTCTCTCTCTCTAAGTATCTTGTACTGTATTTGCCCTTCTTCTTGTGATAATATGAGATGATACGATGCCTATGTGACGAGATAAAGTGAGGTGAATAGCGTAGGCACTGTGACGTAGCATGAGGCTATTGTTGCCCTTCTGATGATAGGGTGACGTGAACACAAGCACTGCAATATCGTGACAGTTGATCTGATAACTGATGTGGCTACTAAGTGATGAGCAGGTGTGTAGTGTCTACAGTGTGAATATGCTGGACACAAGGTTGATTCACATCCTGGATGGAATGGAGTGGGATGGCGCAAGATTTTATCATGCTACTCAGAGTGGCGTGCAATTTAAACTTATGAGTTGTTTATTTCTGGAATTTTCCATGTACTACTTTTGGACCTTGGTTGACCATGGGTAACTGAAACTACGGAAAGCGAAACTGTGGATAAGGGGGGAGATATTGTATTCAGTTAAACCTGAAAAATATGTTTGCTTTTAGCTTTTAAGCATTCTAGAAGGCCTGTCTCTCCTCAGTCCATTCCTGGACTATCATTTAGTCTGGGTTATCTGATGCTGAGTCCAAATCACAAGTCCATTTTCCTGAAAGTTTGTTTGTTCCCTTGACACGTAATGTTCATTCATGCCCCAGAGTCTTTGCAATTCCCGCAACCCCCTGCTTGGAGACTTTCCCTAGCTCTTTCTCTGCATTGCCAAATTCATTTTATCCTTCAGATCTTAGCTAAAATGTCACGTTCTGAGAGGAATTTTTACTATCTAAAACAATTTGTGCTGTAATTTTTTAGTACCTTATTTACTTTCCATGTTTTTCACAAAATCTGTGTTTTTCTTTCATTAATTTTTTTTTTCTGCCTCCCACTAAAATAGAAACTAATTGAGGTGAGGGACCTTGTCTGTCTTATTCTTTTTTTTTTTTTTATATCTTTAGGCCTGACAGTGCCTTGCACACAGTAGGCACTCAACAGATCTTAGCTGAATGAGGGATTGAAGACAAGTGTCTTGCTCTGCTGAGGGTCACACTGCCTGTCCTACCCCAGCAGGATGACTTCATTGCTGGATTCATACAGACGATAACAGGCTGGTTTCTGACACAGTGGATGTCGGGTAACAGATCATTCATGGGCATAGAAACAAGTATGACAGCTTGAGCCTCCAGACCCCAGAATCTTGGCTCTTGGTGTGTTGGGCTTCTCTATGGCCTCTACTCTTCAGCTTCCTTTCTAGTAGTCATGGGTGATGAGATAAAACATCTCATTTTCATGCTCACAGTCTCAATTCCTTTGATACGAAATGTGTGTTCTTGAGGAGGATGAGTGAAAAGCACCTATTAGTGATGCCACAGTCAACTTTTCACACTGCTCTTGGAAAGGAAGTTCTGTGCAATGTGGAAGTGAATGAATAAAGGAAAAAAGTAAATTATGGCTCATGAAGATGTGAGTAAAAAAAGTAAATTATGGCTCTTCAGAAATAATATATTGGGTTGGTCTCTACTTACAAATTTATATGAGTTGTTTTGTGATGACTGATGAAGCATTTTTGTTGTCTTTGCTATTTGTTGGTAACTGTATCAGTCAGCTTTTACTAGGTTATTCTGCAATAACAAAAAAACCTAAAAATCGTAATGGCTTAAAACAGCAAAGGTTTGTTTCACTGTGTGTCAATATGAGTAAGATTTGGCTCTTTTCCATGTCTCTTCTTTATCCTGGGATCCAGGCTGAAGGAATGGTCCCTGTCTGGGACATACCTGTCTTATAGCAAAGGGAAAAAGAAAGAGAGACAGAAAACATGCAATACCTTTTAAAGCTTTTGCTTACAGATGGCATGATTCACTTTTATTCACATGACTTGCCAAAGCAAGGTACACAGAAAAACATGACATCAATGGGACAGTTTAATCCAGGGAGGCAGAGTAAATGATTGAGAATATTAATATAATCATCCACAGGAACTGTATAACGATGATCTAAAAGTACTGCTGCCGAAAATTTTGGCAACTTTTAATGAATAAAAATTTTAAAAAGAATGAGTATTTGTAATTATCATGATGTAGTAATCTTATGTACAAGCTACACAATGCAGGACAAAGAGCATAAAATGGAGAATTTGGAGTCTGTTTGCCAATAGTTTACTGTATGAGCTTGGACAACACATCGCAATCACTGGGCTTCCAGTTCTGCAAAATAAGGGGTTTAAATTAGACGATCATCCAGTTCATCGTAAATTAAAAATGTCTGTGTTTCTTTGATTCCAAGTACATGCTGGGTGGTGTGTGCTAGTGACAGTGGTGGCAGTATTGAGAGTTCAATTTGCAGGACCTCTCTGGGCTGTTAGAAAGTGTTGCTCTGCATTTTGAAGGCAGGAACGGAGATCTAAGACTTTCATCCTTAGCCAACATTAGAGGGGTTGGAGCCTGTACTTATTTTCTTCTCACTGAAGCCTTGCCACTCACACACATGGGACTGCTGTTCAGTTTAGAAGGATTTTTCATTCTCAGTTCACTTAGCTAAAGGGCAAGTTCTGACAAGGTGGCTGTTTGAGTATTGTCGATGAGTGATGAAAAAAGCAGCAGTAGGATGTGAATGGAAATACTGACTCCAGCCTGACCCTAAATTGTTAGTTTTTGGAAAGAAAAATTTAAGGAAAAAAATCAGACTTTGAAAGTCTCATCGGTCTGTAGCTAATTCTGTACAATTCTTCATGTTGGATGAACCTCAGAGGTTTGAAAAACTTGTTCAGTGAGCTTAGCAAACCTGTACCTGTCAAGATTTTATTTTTCCCTCTCAGTACATCCATTCCCGTTTTCCCTTGCTATTTAGGTCTACTTGGCATACATCTTAAATTAGAAATGCTCAGCTCTTTCAACCAGATTTTCAACTTAGATCAGACCCTGCAGAGCTTCAGCCACTGCTTGACCTTCAAATGCTCGTTCTTCATCTCAGTGTAAGTGATGTCATATATTTTTGAATGTAGGTCCCGTAAATGGTGGCTTTGAGTGATTCCTGTAACCGAGCATATCACTGTCATTGTCATCACAACTGGCAATTAGAATATTAGTTCAATTTGGTGGACTCCTTTCCCCTAATGTGTTAAAACATTTTACATAAATGTTGTCTCCCAGGGCAGCTCTCACACATGTGTATCAGGAGATAGATAAATGCAAAGATGTTCACTGCGGTATTGTTTGTGATCAGAAGAAAAAGAATGCCTAAATATTCGCCACTAGGAAATTGATCAATCTATTGTTCTATAATCATACTTGATGCAGCAGTAAAATAAATTAACTAGAATTATATATATCAATATAAATACATCTCAAAAACATGTTGGGTGAAAAAAAGCAAGTTACAGAATTATATGTACAGTATGAAACCATTTACTTAAGTTTCAGAACATACAATACAACATTTTATATTATATATAGATACACACATTTATAATAAAACTGAAAATAAATGTAGAAGAAAGGTACACAAGAATTTTGGAATAATGGTTACCTCTGGGGAAGGAGGGGAAGAAATACACAGGGGGATTAGTTTATGTCTGTATGTTTTGTTTCTAAAAAAAAAACCCAAAAAACCAAAAACAACAACAACAACAACAATAACAAAAACCCCAAACTCAAACCAAGTATTGTAAGATGTTAACCTTGGCTAAATTTTTCTAGTGGACACGAGGGTATTTGTTATGGTTTCCTTATGCTTTTTGTATATGGGAAATATTTAATAACAAAACAGTCATTCTCCTTCTCCATTATTCCTCTTTTCCTCACATCAACCTCGGAGAGATGTAGGAGCACTGAATGGGAAAAACAACCTCTGTAAGACTGGGTTTACTTCATGTAGTTTTGAGAAGGTGACCTCTTTTTTTCTTTTTAATTTAAAAAACACCCCTTTGAACTCAGATTTGAGATATGTTTTGAAAAAGAGCTAGACTCTCATGGACTTTTCATTCATAATAATCTGTTTCATGCATCCCTGAGGCCCTTCTGCTTATGCTACCCCATGCTTACAACCCTCCATGGGTTCCTGTTGTCCTCAGGATGAATCAGCCTCAGATGGCCTGCAGCCCTACAGCTTCTGGCCCAGGCTTCTCCCCTGCCTGTTCTCTGTTGTCCTACCACATTCCCTGTTCTCTCTCACCAGAGTGTTCAGTAGTTGGTAGCTCTACCTGGCTCACTGTTACCCCTCATTTCCCTTCAGCTCTAAGCTGTAGGTCCTTCTTCAAGGACAATCCCCCTGATCCTCTTGCCTGGGGTCTGTGTTGGTCTCATTCTCTTCTGGATCCCCAGTGCAGGGTGTGGTTCCTGGGACACATGATCAATACATATTTATTAACTCTCACTAACTAACCTGAAATTAGAATTATAGAGATTAAATGAGTCAGGTCATCCTCTATCACCCACGTATCCCTCTTTATGAATGGTGATATGTCTATTTGTTCTTGCTTCATTTTTGCTATGTGTAAGACAATAATAGCTATAAAGTTAATTATCTTACCAGATTAATAGAAATTCCTACCATGTTCTTTGGCTATGTCTAAATTTAACATTATTTAGTGACACCTAATGTAAAGGGAATCGTGAATTAAGTATTAGTAGTTATTTATAACTCAGTTACTTGTACAATAGATTATCTGTCCCCAGTTCAAGAGCATATATTGGTCATAAAAATTCCTAAGAATTTCTGTTGAGTTTAACATTAGTATTGGCAAACTGCATGGGAAGGAAGTCACTGAAACACATTCCAGGAAAGTAAAAGTCTACCATCGAAAGCAAGCTTGTTTTAAACCAAAGAGTTTAATTAGTAAAGTAAGGATAATTTTTTGATAGTTCCATTGTATTAGGCATTTCCTTGGAAAGGATTCATGGGGTAGTGTTAGAATTACACTCCTCTGAGCTTAATGGTGCAAGTGAAAATTTACGTAGTGTCACTCTTGTTTTTGTGTAAGGGGCTGCAAGTCTGTGAATCTTAATAGGGTATGTCTAATAACATGTTAATAACTCACAAACGGCTGGCTTTGGACCACAGACCTTGAGTGAAAGGGCCTTCATAAATTATACATATCTGACAAATAGGTGATACGTTTTTCAAATCACATAAGCTCTTCAGAATCAAGTCTGCTCTGTGGAGATAATTAAAGAAAATCAATGCATGTTGATTGATAGATATTTGACTTGAAAACACATTCTCCATGCTGCCTCAGACAATGGGGCGCCCAGCCTTCAAGACCACTGTTCTCTGAAGATGACATGAGGGCGTGAGTGGAAGGCTTGAGTGTGCGGGGTCAGTGCTTATTGCTCCACACGCTGAGTGGAGTTCTCACCTCAGTGCTGGCCCTGACCCTAACTCCCCACAGAACTAAGGGCAGTTGACTCAAACTATCTCTGTCTCTTTCTCGGAGTGAAAGAGTATGACTCTTGTTTTAGTCTCACTGGGACCCGGGGAGGCTTATTTCATCAATGTTGGTAAAGTGCTAGGAAGTTGAGAAGTGCTGTGTCCATTCTGAGCACCATTATTGATTTATTTTTTTCCTTGTGGTTATTATAAAATTCTTCCCATATCAGATAATGGCTCAGCATTGCATAAACAGCCAAGAATTGCTGGCAGAAGAGATGTGGCCTGTGTTTTCCCTGAGGAAAATTGATGTCTATAAAATGCCTTCAGTTTCTCTGAAAAAACATTATTACATGATTGAAACTGATTATGTTGTTATTGGATTTTTATTTGCCTATCAAAGTATTTTCTTTTTATTTGTATGTTTTGGTTTGCTTTTCAGTATTTATCTGTTTTAATGTTGAGCCCAGTAAAGCTTCACATTATGAAAAGTCTGGATTGGTAAAAATTTTGCCATCCATTTTGGATAACCTTGTTCATGAAATAGGGGGACACACACACACATGCATGTATATATGTTTTCAAACATGTATATAAATGAGTATGTATAGATATGTAATCTATAATATATATACATTTATATACACACATTTATACACATGTATAATTCATATAAAGCCTGGCAATTAAGTTTGCGAACTTGTTGCAATGATGTTGCTAACCTTTTTTGATATCAGAGGGATTATTCATTATGAATTTGTACCAACTGGACAAACAGTTAATCAAGTTTACTATTTGGAAGTGCTGAAAAGTCTGCATAAAAAAGTGAGACGACCTGAACTTTTCGCAAACAATTCACGACTCTTGCATCATGACAATGCACCAGCTCACATGGCACTGTCTGTGATGGAGTTTTTAGCCAGTAAACAAAAAACTGTATTGGAACACCCTCCCTACTTACCTGATCTGGTACCCAGTGACTTCACTCTTTACTTGAACATAATGGAAATATTGAAAGGAAGATATTTTGGTGACATTCAGGACATCAAGGGTAATATGACGACAGCTCTGATGGCCATTCCAGAAAGAGTTCCAAAATTGCTTTGAAGAGTGGACTAGGCATTGTTGTCAGTGCATAGCTTCCCAAGGGAACTATTCAAGTGAACCTGCCTTCACTTTGAAGGTGACCTTAGTGACATTCAGCAATGAGGTATGTAGTACTTTTTCTAGGATGAGTTTGCAAACTTAATTGTCAGACCTTGTATATATCATGCTAATATATTTACGTATGACATTATTACACTACTTAAATAATAAAACAAGATTAGTAACTACTAGTTATGACATTTAGCTGGTTCACTATTCTTGAAAAGATTTTAGGAATTGCACTTCTGAAAGTACGTCCCACAGGCATTTAAAAAGCACATGAGGAATCTAGACCAGTTACTTTATTATTATACTTATAAAAAAACTGAAATGGCACAATACAGCTGGATCATCTAGATTATTATTCATCAGACTTTGTTCTGGATCACTTTTCTATGCTTCCAAATTCCAAACACACCGTCAAACGATGGAAGATTCAATAGTGGTTATTGAAAAAGAACATGCAGTGGGCTGTGAAGATTGCATTGAAGGTGAAGATTCTCCTTTGGGTAAATGAAGTCTGATTTGTTGGTTTAGAAAAATCTGTTTCTAATGTTATGATCATGGCTTTTAAAAAGTATTTATCTTCTTATGATATACACTGGAAAAAAGAAATCAGTTTTGTTATCTTATGGTCACGCTATTTGTGTGTAGCTCAGCCATGAAAATAGTCTCTATATACACTACTAAGGTTTTAAGAATTTGCTTGTTTTATTTGTTATTCATCAATTCTTTTCCCAACTCATTTATTGGACACTTGGTGCATACTAAATGTCATGAAACGCATTAAAGAGTAGAATACAGTCCTTACTTTTAAGGAAGTTGTGATCTATGTAGTTGAATCAAAGAAAATGTTCTAGAAACAAGAGATTAAATAAGTTATTATGGATAGAAGCTGGTAGTTGTCCCCCAGCCTCTATTCTCCCTTTCTTCCTCAGTAACAGAATTCCCAGTTTTTAGCTGGGCACATGGCTGCCCAGAGTAAAGATACATCTCTCAGCCTGCCTTGCAGCTAGGTGTGGCCAGTGCCAAGTCTGGACAATGCTGTGTAGGAGGAACTATTCTGTGGCAGCTTCTGAGAACCTCCATTATATGTCAGCTATACCCCTTTTGGCCCTTCTTTATCATGTCTTCTTCTTGCTCACTGGATGTGGATGTAACTGTAACTGTGGGAGCTCCTATGTCCATGTTAGACCACACAGATGAGGGCCTCACAGATGGGGGCGTCTGGAAGGAGCCTGGGGCTCTGCATTTGTGGAACTGCCATACTTCCCTGGGCAGCTTACCCCGGGGCTTCTACGTGAGAGAGCAATAAACTGCCATCTGTCTGTTATTTTGAGTGTCTGATACTTTTAGCCAAATATAATGACAGGCACATCCTACAGAGTGTGCATTTTAAGTGCGAAGGGGACAATATTCAGAGTGGTCATCAGAATGGGGAATTATCAAGAGGGAAGGATTCCTGGAAGAGTATGCTATGCTAGCCTGACTCTTCTCTTACTTCCTCTTTATTTCTTCCATGTCACCATTTACTGAATATGACAACACTTTCTCTTCCCTACCTTCCCTCATGTTCCTTATTTTTTCCCCCTTTCTTCTGCCTCCCCCTTCTCCAGTTCAAGCCATTGTTTCTCAGTCTAGTTGTGTAGGACACAGCTCCACGGTCCATGATGGTATTATGAGCCTTGCATTCCCACCGGCTGAGGCAGTCGGTCGCCAGGCGTCGGTTGGCCGCTCACAGCAGCCCAAGGCAACACACAGCAGCTCACGGCAGCCCAGCTCCAGGGAGAGCTGTTGTTCACAATCTTAGCTGTAGAGGGCACAGCTCACTGGCCTATGTGGGAATCGAACCAGCGACCTCGGCGGTGTTAGGAGCACAGCACTCTAACCACCTGAGCCACTGGGCCGTCCCATGTTGTTCCTTCTGCAATGCTTTCTCTATGTATCTTCCTGCCTGTCTAGTTAATTTTATGGTTATATTAAATTATATAATCCACATAAGCACTTAACACAGTTAATTAAACTGTGTAAACACTCTGTACTCAGCTGTTAGCCTCATCATTATAACTGGCCAGCTTGAATTTTGCCTCTGTTATGAAACCTCTTGAACACTCTCTCCCTTCTCTCAGAAAAACTGTTCCCTTGGTATCCTAATACCTGGCACTGAGCTGCACTCAGGGAATTGAACTGTTTGGGCAAAGTGACTGGCTAGGTATTTGTGTAACTACTGCTTAGGAGGAATGGAAGGGAAGGAGGAATGGAGGGGAAGGAGGAATGTGGCCCTCTAACACTCCTTCTTCTTTGCCTTCTGGCTGCTTCTTTGCCATTGTGTCCCTTCCCTATCCCTAGGCTGCTGTTTCTATGGCCACTTCTGAGAAGGAAGGCCATAGCAACAGCTTCAGTCCTGCTTTAGCTTTGCCTCCTACATCCTGAGCTTTGCCAACATGAATTCTTACCTTTGCTTTTTGGGCGTCAGGGACAGACAGATCAGAGTGTAGGACTGGGGGCAGGCAAGCTGTGTTTGGAAAATTACCCCACCTCCTCATTTGATAAGTACAGGACTGGCATTGTAACACCAACTTTATGAAGATGTTGCGTTGCTCTTTGCTTCCAGGCTTTGCTGTTCAGATGGGATTGCTATGTCAGCATGAAATGTGTGTCATGTGTGGGGCTCACTCTCAGACTGGCCACTGTCGGCTCTGCTCAGGTGTCCTCCTTGCACTTTCCTCCCCCCAATGTGTCATGCTTCTGAGTGAGGGAAGTCACACAGGAGTCTGTGCAGCTGACGTGGGTGGCACAGCAGGCACTACTCAGGTGTCTTGGTTGGGCTTGTACAGAGACTTCTTGGTTGGTCTTTGGGAGTTTGCACACACTAAAAAAAAATCCTCTATTGAGAATAATGAAAGCCTTGACATTGATGGGATGAGGCAGATTTGACTCCAGATGGTGGTCTTTGGAAAAAGAAACCGTTGCTATCAGAGTTGAGGCTTTTAGTCATTACAAAAGAAGGACTGATTTTGAGGATTATTTCCACAGTGCCTCCCGCATTTCTTGGCCTTGTCTCTGTTTGGAGGACGGAGTAACCTCGTCTGTACAACTTTTTCCGGTTGGTGCTGACATACCTATGCTGGCTGGATTTTTGTAGCACATTGCACTGTGGCATGTCTCCAGTTCCTGAGGCCAGCATATATGGGGGAGCATATTTCATTGTAATTACCTATTTCATTGAGGCCCTTTTAATCTTACCTACTTTACCCAGCAGGGCAAATTCTTACTTCCTTATTCAAAAGCTTTCTCCTGATAATGGGTTGACTACAATATGTTCTTTCATTTAAGCCTAGCCACCCATGATTCCCAAGGTTACCCAGGTGAATATTGGCTGTTCTTTTTTCTTTTTCTTTTTTTTAAATAAAGCGATTGAGAAGATTGAGCTCTAATATTTCTTTCAGTGCTGTTGGTTTTTGAGTCTATTTTGAGAGTTAAGGGCATAATTTTAAATACAGTTAGTCCAGGCCTCCACTATGAAAAATAGCGTAACTTGCATTTAGTGAAAAATACCAACTGAAAAGTAGAATCGAAAGTATTTCTGGAATTGTTAAACTAGAATATATCCTTAAAGAAATCCTCAACATACCGTGAGTAAGGAACCACCTAATAGCTAAAATGTAAATGAAGGGTATCTTATGTCTTCTTAGATGTTTTTAGAAAAACCTGGATTAAGTAAGATTTACAGATCTGGGGGTAAATCTGGCCTCCAAAGACTTGGGAAAATGCTTTTGAGTTTCATTGCTTAGCTTTTACTGCCTCGCACAGCAGAAATTCCACGTTTTTTCAAACAGCTCTACTGTTTCATCAGGACAGAGTGCACAGAATCTTTCTCCCTCTCTTTTTTATTTATCGAAATACGGAAAACAGAGGAATTAATCACTGCCGTTTGCCACGCCAATATCCCTCCGCATGGGCCTAGAACCAGTCACCTCAGCAGTCTTTGCAGACCACTCATTAGCGCAAAGCATTGTGGGAGCGACGCAGAGAGCAGCCCTTGGAGCGCCTGCTCCTCAGTGTGGAGCAGGCCAGAGCGCCTCAGAATCCGGTGCCTTCAGCTGCCTTGGAAGGAGTTCATGGCTGTAGCACTTCCCGTCGTCTTCTTTCTCTGGAAGGCATACTCCAAGTAGGTGATTGAGTTTCTGTTCAGAAATGTGGGGTCCCCTCAGAACAGATGTGGTGTTGGGGTCAGGTGTGGACTAAACGTGGTTTCCTCAGAACCGTTCTTTGTTGCATTCCGAAGTCCTGCAAATTGTGGTGAAATTTGGAGAGCAAGACTCGAGGCTGCCCAGGTTAGCCTTTCCTGACTGGAAATAACTGGTGTAATGATGGCGTTTGAGCCGCCTGCGCACCATGTTTTGGGCCTGTTCTTTAATGAGACCTGAATCCCAAAGGTTGAGCGGAAGGCTGGGAAATGTGAGAATAGCTGTTAGTTCTTTATGAGGAAGCTAGGTGGCTGAGGGTTATGTGTGCAGCTGTCATCAGTTTGTCATCTTGCTTCAGAAGGCAGGAGGTAACAGTACTACATTGATTTGAACTAAAGACAGACACTGGTAAACTGCTTTCTCAGAGGATTATGAACATGTCATTTTGGTCAGGCTTCTCCACACCCCTGCAAGGGGGTCGTTAGCTTTAGTTTATAGGCCAGCTCTTCCCCCCCGACCCCCGCCTCGTTTTTTTTGGTATGACATTAGAAAATGGCTAAAAAAAATGGCCTTCTCATTATGATTTGTTTTTTCTCCACTCACCTCCTGGGTTGGTCCAACAGAGCTTGCAAAATGGCAGCTATAGACTGCCATGAGGCCCACAGGCTTATTGTATTTGGCTTGCAGAGGATGTAACATTTTTTTTTTTTTTTTGAGCGTGTGGGGGGATTAGTTCCTAATTAATAAGTGGGAGATTTCAAATAAAAACAACTTCCAACTTCTCCTGAAGTCAGTTTCTCTTTGGTGACAGTTAGCCTCTGGGTAATAGCTGCCTGTCTTAGTTCACCACGGCCCACATGTGTTCAGTTTTGTTCATTTATCTGCTTCCTTCTAAAAGGCATTTGAATTTGAGACCCTTGACACCGCCTTCCCCCCAGCTCCCACACTTTTCAGTGTCCTCTTTGCTACCCCTGCTCTCTGAGGAGCTCCCGCAATGAGTGGGACTGGCCGACCTGTCCCACTGTAACAGATCCTGTGTAGCAGCCTCTGTTTTCTTCCTGGGCAAGAGCTCTGTGCGTCATCACAGGTGAAGGACATGGGAAGCCTAGTGCTGAGCCCAGGTTGTTACTGAGGATCTGTCGGCAGATCCCAGCCTGTTGGGGGCAAGGTGCTGATTCTGAGGGCTGTGGCACATGGGTCCTGCCCTGTATTTGTTTGCTGTGCTCCTGAACTCCTTGGAGGGGAGCTCAACAGCAGTATAAAATCAGGGCAGAGAAATACGGGTTTTTTTCTTCCTCTTGGAGAACTGTGGACCTTCCCCATGACAAGTTATAATAATAACAGTTATATGTATGTATTTTTAAAAAGCCTTCTTGTAAATCATTCGTTTACACTTGACCATAACCTCCTGAAGTGGGGATGACTGTTGCCCATTTTGCAGATGAGCCCAGATCTTCAGTCACTCACCCCAGCAGGGTGTTTGTTTGTTGTTGAATCTGCACAGTGCGGGGCCACAGTTTTAAGCTTGAATGTTTCTCTCTATATATAAATGCTTATAGTCAGAGGTTAGTGTACAGAAACATCAGGATTACGACTCATACTCACTGAACAGGCCATGCAGGGAACCCAAGGAGGACAAATCCTCAGTCCTACTTACATCTGTAAAGTTGTCAATGAAAATTTTCTGAATTATGAACTATTAAATATTAAAAATAAAAACATTTTTAGTTCAAAAAAAGGCCTTAACATTTCTAAATATTCAGAACTTTGCAAATCACTATCATCCTTTTTTACCGTATCTACATACTACTGTATTCTTAAAAATGTTTAATTAAAATTTAAATTGACAATTTAAATTCAATTAAAATTTTTTAAAGAATATAATACATTGACATTATGTGTCAATTTAAATTTGAATTAAAATTTTAAGAATATAATCATAGTAATAAAAATATGAGGTTGATATACTAGTTATATTTTTAAAATGTCCATGAAAATAAATATATAACTACTAATTTAATTTTAAAGTTTGTATATTACCTAAAATTATGGCACATTTGCCACCCCACCCTTTGGGAAACTCTGCTTCTAATGGTAACACCATGCAAATTGCAGCTCTTTGTATTTGTGTCACCAGCAAACTTTCCTGGCTTAGTGTTGGAAACGTATAATGTTTCCATTATATGTGCACAGAACATGCAACAGGCATAGAACAAAATCTTTGGAGGAGTTGGTAATATCTATGCAGTTGTCACAATCTGTTGGGTCTCCCAGGCTACAGACAGCGCTTGGATTAATCGACCATGGAGCGGTATTTTTATGGAGAGTTTAAGTGCATATTATTGTTATTCCTAAATTGTATTAATATCCTACACATGTCCAATGGCAGTGGGCAAAACTGGTGCTTTGGCAGATGTGAGATGTGCTGGGCACATATAACGACTCATGTCCTAATAGTGATCCTGCCCCAAAGCTGAGGAGCTGCGTTCATCACCTTCCTTTGTGGAGAAATCTAAGTGTGTCCCTGGTTGGTAACCTCCATTTCTAAGATCTCACAATAGGAACTGTCATATGAATAATTATTTTGTCTAATCTAAGATACTAACTTGATTAGTTTAAGAGACAGTAGGAAAATATTCTTCATGTCTTGAATATTGAGTTTAAATGTATTTTAGAATTGTAGCACTAACTCATTTATTTTATTTTGTATACTTAGACTTTGAGCCTTTTGAACTCAAACAAATTGATGCACATCAGAAACTAGTTATTTTGAACAAAAGTTCCTGATTTTTTAAAAATAGATTTCAAGTACTGAGAAAAAGTGAGAAAATCTTTATCTATTTGTTTGGAAATATCTGAATACTGAATGCTGGAAATTCACATTGTGTGGATCCCAACATCTTCCCAGGCACTGACTTTACTGATTGAGTTATCTATCTGGTTCATATTGGTAAGGGAAGGGGAAGCCATCCTATAGGATCCAGGAGAATAAGACCTTGGGAGATGCTCTCTGGGCTACTTGAAGACGACTCAGATAGCCATTTGTTGTATACATTAGCTCAGCTGTTTGAAGACTAACAAAACAATCACCGTATAACATTTCTTAATAGTTTTTAAAAAGCTTATATTTTTAGTTAAATATATTTACTCACTATAATAGCCACTGTGGTCTTCTGAAAAATAACTCATAATTTGTCATTTGGAAATGTGTGCACTCAGTCCAGAATGGCTCTCAGAGGATATGCTACACATGTAAATACCAGGCTGCAGACAGGGCTTGGATGAATAGACCGCAGAGGGGTATTTTTATGGAGAGTGTAAGTGCGGATTATTGTTATTCCTAAATTGTAATAATAATAATAGCCCACACATGTCCAGCATGCCTGTGGCACTTTACTGTTGTAAAAAGAGTACTGTTGTGTACAACCTCATCTCATTTGCTCCTCCTAACAAACCTGGGAGGAAAGTGTTGACACTGAAGTCCTTTGCTGGAGATAAAGTCCTGGTCATGCGGGGGGAAGAAAAAGATGCTATAGAAACACAAGCATTCTTTTTACTGTAGTTTTGACCAGTGTCATAGCAAGTGTTCATGTTGGTTTCGGACCTCTCAGTCCCCAGGGAGAGACCCTATATCATTTCTTCTGCCGGGAAGGAGGGTAAGAAAAGAAAACATGTAAGTACTTTCTTGGAGGAAAAAATGCAAGATTAAGGGAGAAAAGTACCTTCTACTTCACAGCAATTAGCAGCAGTGAACCCTTGGATTCCCTACTGAACACTTCTCTATATCCCTCTGACTTCAAAACACTTTTCTATATCCCTCTTGTGCCATTTGTGGTACAATGTGGAGAATCAAGTAAGCGTGTAGAGGAAACAGACTATTTTGTTATTCTAGTTAATAGTGATTAAATCTGGACTTATGTGTTATTTATGGAATATTTTGGGCTTTCCTGTTTTACCAGCAGCAACATGGGAGCTCAGATACAATAAGCTGCGTGGTATGTTGCTAGCCAACATGGAATAGTGAACCCAGGACTCTGGAATCCTGGACTTTGTGCTGAGAAGTATTTAAATAATTTATCGTAATGATTATTTCTACAGGTTACAACTCCAGGATTAAATGCTAATTTTATTTGACTTACATAAAGGGGAATTATTACTGTAGTTACTTTTAAAGAGCTCCCTGGGTTTGCAGGACGTATCTGAATTAACAGTAAATTGAGCACCATTGGTTATTAATTGGGTCCAGATGATTTATCCGTGGTATACCTGGCAATTAGCCATTCTGCATAGTGTCCTCTGTTTGGCCATTACTTTTTCGCTATTGAGTGCAAGTTCAGGGATGAACACCTTGAACCAGTGGGAAGTATGCCTGTCAATCTAATAGGGCCTTGTATCATCTTAATGGTGAGTTATGATCTGTCTTGAAGGATATTTGGACACAGTTAATATCTTCTGGATGGCAACCATTGGAGGCATAAATGAAAGTACATGTTGTCATTGAACCACTAAAGATCTTTATCCAGTCACCAGATAGCCATTATATTATATGAATCTCTTTGGATACTTCTTTTATTTTTTAAATTATACAATTGCTTTTAGCTTCTGTGGCATTAATAGAATGAATTGTGAGTGAACTGTAGCACAGCGAGTTATGGCCAACAGTATTTATTTGCAATAGTCACTTTGGGGTTCCTAATTTGTCCTCAGGAGAAATATTTTTTGCTCAGCCTGCAAAATGTTGTAATAAAAATTGGCGATTGATGTTGATTATAAGATTAAATGGCTGGGCCCCCGTGGCCAAGGTCGTAAATCAAAGCAGCCCAAAGTTGTGATTGGCCACTAGAGAAGGTTCTAAGTGAGAGCATTTTTTTAATGAGTCAATATATTTCAAGTCTTTAGAGTATCGACTCCTAATGTTTATTGAAACTATATTTAAAATATCACTCTACAGTGTTCTTAATAAGTTTGTAATACAATTTGGTTTTGCTTATCTAAGCATACGGTAGGGGAAGAAAATATGTGAAAATTTTCTTCTTAGAGGGAAAATAATTTAAAAGTTGGTAAAGGTGTCGGAGTTGCTAAATTCAAGTTAATTGACCTTTTGATTGTAGAGTTTTGTATTTGGTTGTTCAGAATTAATTTCTCCTTCCTAACAAATTCCTTGGGGGATCGGACCCCTTTCTCATTGTCTACAGTCTGATGCCATCCTTGACTGTCCAAGGGGCTAGCACCTGATCTGACATAGCCCCTCTCTGGAATTTGACTCTTGAGTAGAGGGACAAACAATGACAAAGTTTGGAGTCCCTTATTTGCAGTTTGATGAAAATGTTCTGGTCACTCCCATTTTCTGGCCATCTGAGTGACAATTGTCTCTCTTTCCTTTGACAATTCTGGCAGCGCCATGATAGCATTCCCCGAAATCCCCCTTTGTTTAACTAAGCCAGAAGTGGTTTCTCTTGCATGAGACAAAAGAAAAACCCTTAATATATAAATTGGCCATCTGAAACCCACAGGAAACAGGATTTCTGATTGGGATTGTGAATATTCATTCATTCATTCATTCATTCATTCATTCATTTATTCACCAAATATGTATTAGGCATTCTTTTCAACACGTGGGAGATAACGGTGAATAAAACAAACAAAAATCTGTGCTCTCATGAAATTTGCATTCTAATGAAGGGAGAGACAATAAGCAATGTAAATAAGTTAATAAAGTGTGTTTATTTTATATATTAATATATGACATGTTATAGTGATAAGTGCTATGCATATACAAGATATTTTCCTTAATTAGTTCTTGTTTAAGTTCCTTGAATCAGATAAGCCTGTTTGGGGGTGGGGGATGACCTGGAATGACCTAGATTGGAGCTCTGTCACTCTCTTGTACCTTGCTCCAACATATTTCTGCATAGCTCTCAAAGGGATTTCAGTTGGGGTCTGAGCCAAGGCAGAAGGACTCTCCAGCTGAGTGAGGATGAGTGTTTGCTGGAAGCAGAGAGCTGGAGAAATGGGGACTTGGGTTAGATATAGAAGTGGCAGGAGCTGAGCAAGGGCTATAGTCTTGAGGGGGAGAAATTATTCCTTTTGGGGCTCTGCCTAAGCTCAGGTAGGTAAAAGACAGGTATTAAGATTGAATCGAGAAAGCTAGGCTGGGAATTGGGCAGGTGGCCTGGAGCAAGGATACAAGCTGATGTGTGGTAGGGAAGGGGAGTCCACGTTGGAAAGGGAAAGAAGCATCATAGGATGAATTGTGTGAGACAGAGCAGGATAGCTGTCCTCAGAACCTGCCAGAACTGGTGCAGGGGATGAGCACCTGCCACCATGAATCAAGGGGACCCCACAAAGGGTGAAAAGCCAGAAAAGAGATCAGACTCCATTGAGAGCAATAGGGGCTGAGGGGATCAGAAGGAGTGTTTGTCTTACTGCCCCAGACGAACCCTAGTGAAGTGATGTCTATACTTGAGGTCAAAGTGAAGAATTTGAGAGAGTGGTGCTGTACTTGAGCTTATCAGAGAGGAGGGAAAATAGGGAGAAGGTGGTTTTGCTAAGGTGAGAGGGTCAAAAGTAGCACCATGAGTCTGGAAAGCAGAGGATATGACAGGGGAGACAGGGGACTCCTGATGGGTGTGCTGGTCCCCCCAGAGTGGAGCTGGATATTTGGGGGAAGAGCACATGTCAGCAAGGAAGAGTCCCAAGCATTTGTTGGCCACCTGTCACTGGTCTGGAATGAAGAGAAGAGTCATGGTGTTTGGTGATTTCCTATTAATGGAAACAAAGTAGGCCAAACAAACACCTGAGAGGTTCAGTTGGGAAACAGGTATACCAGATTGTTTTCCGAAACATAGTCAACCCACAACTAATGGTTTTTTTGGGGGAACAAATGACACTTATAGGAGAGAACCTGGAAATGCCTTTAAGCTTTATGGAAACTTGGACATTCAATTTAAGTACATGGAACATTGTCCTGGTTATTTATTCCTGCATAACAAGCAACTCTGAAACGTAGTAGTTTAAAATAGCAATGTTTTATTGTCTATTACAATTATGGACTCAACTTGGTTCTTGCTTGCAGTCAGAGTGTGGTTGGTGCGATAGCTATCTGATGGTTCAACTGGACTGGAAGATGTACTTTCACATCTGGCATATGGGCTGGGGTGCCTGGAACTACTTGAGACTGGCCAGGCATCTATCTTGGTCCACGTGGCCTCTCTGCACGGTTATCTTGTGCTTCCTCACAGATGAGGTCTCAGTAGAGTTGACTTCTTACATAGTGGCTGGTTTTTCCCAAAGAAAGTGTTCCTTGAGTGCAAGGAGGAAGCTATGAGACTTCTTATGACCTAGCCTCAGCAAGCACACAGCATTACTTCTACAACATTCCTCTGGGTACGTAGGACCAGCCTGAATTCACTTTGGGAATGAACTATACAAGACTGTGAATACCCAGAGGCATTTGTGTGTATGTGTGTGCGCACGTATCATGTATGTACATATGCACACATGTGCACATAAAGAATATGCTACCACAGCATGGTGTTTTCTTCTACTTGGTATCTGTGTTGACACTGGAAGAAAGAGAAGATCTTTGGGTACATCATTGGCCTTGGATTTATACAATAGGATTTAAGCTTCCTAAATGATAGGCTCTTGCAAAAGCGTAAGGTCAACACTAAAATGAAAAGGAATCTGTTTTTCTCAGAGGTATCCCCAAGATTTACTGGAATAGGACTCAATTTTAGGACATAGTGATGGAAAAGTGAATCATATTTACACTATAAAAAGGGGAGTTTGAATAATATAAAGAAGTTTTATACCTACATAGATGCAATATATTTGGAGATAGATTTTTTTTTTTGTTTTTTTGAGAAAGTAAGTGGATGAGAATAAATGAAAGAAGTGTAACAGTAAGAGAAGAACTAGAGGAATCATATGGGACCATCATGTGATGGAGCATGGAGAACGCACTTTTACAGAAGCTCAGAGCTGGCGCCCTGGTACCTAGCATGGTAGTTGACAGGTTCAGTTGGGAAATAAGTTATTCTGGAGCTTGCAATGGATTTTTTTCCCCTGAAACATGCTTACCTACTTCTGGGATTTGGGAAGTGGATGTTGCTTTAAGGTTATGAAAAACTTGGGCCTTGTCATAGCCCAAGACAAAGTAGTAAGGGGACCTATGATTCTCAGGGTGTCTGCTGAAGCCGCTTTTGGCCAAAAGGATAGCATCCCCAACATTTTTAACCTGATGTTTTTTCTCCACTGAAAAAGAGAGGAAGTCAAAAGGAACCTTCCAAGCTGGTTCTAAATTACGACTAATAGGGAAGTACTGGTTAATGCCATGGAAGGGATGGAGAAAGTCAGGAAGACGAGGCCTCCCTCGGCCGAGTTCATGTTTCCAGGGAGGGACGCACAATCGGACTGTGTCAATGTCAACAAGTTCAGGGAAATGAAAGGCATGGGCATCTCAGTGGAACGACACCTCGGAGGGAGGATGGCCCAAGGAACGGGAAGCTCAGGAAAATGCAATTCTAACTCCGCAAAGGGGTGCCTTGGAGACACCCCTCATTAATCTCCATTAGTCCTCTACAAAGGCCTAATAATGGAAATAATAAAATGCTATTCCTTGATATAGATAATAGGTACGTTATTAATCTCACGGTGTGAAAGCATATATATTAGACTCACTATTTTTGGTGGTCTGTTACATAAATACAGGTAAAAATATATTTGCTTATTATGGTCACCTCAAAGCAAGACCCAACACTTACTTCAGTCATATTGCTGTCATCCCTAAGCCCTTTCTATCATTTGGAGCCACCACTGATAGTCCAATTGCTAATCAGCTGAAAGAGCAATGGAGGGACTTAAAGAAACAAAGTTCAAATTCTTAAAACATCTTATGTAATAAAAGAGATGGAAACAAAGGCATATTCAAAGGTACCGATAACGAGGTAGTACGTATCTGTAAGAATGGCGTCATGGACGCTAATGTCCCAAAGGAGTTGAAACTTGGAAAAATGACAAGGACAATGAGAAGATTTTTTTAAAAGTCATGTTCAGAGTAAATAAAAAGATGGTTAGCATGATGTTGATTGTTAAGCAAACATCTGTTCTTTCTCGTCCATATTTTGTTATTTTCTTTTTTGTGTCACGAAGAATGTTCTTTGAACATCAGAAAACAGAGGTAAAAGGTTTGGGGGGAGGCTGAAGATGAGAAGTGGTGGTAAGAGGACTTCTGGCTTTTTTAAAGTGGCTGTGTTACACTCTGGGCCATGGAAGAAATTCCCTATGAGTTTCCTTAACCAATGCTCAAAATTGCTGAGGAATTACGAAGAAAGAAGTCTCAGAAGACTAGAGGTGGGCAAATATATACATTTTCTAATTTTCAACCTGGAGTATCAGAAGGTAGAGCTCACAAAACACTTGCCAGCAATCTCGATGTTATTTCAAGCAGGACTATGGAGTTAGTCCAGAAGTTGAGCTGGGGATCATTAGGATCGAGCAGGCGTTCATGTGAGATGAATCTTGTTTTCTTTTGGAAAGGCTCCTGGACTGTAGAGGAGAGAAGTCTGGTAGTCATAGTACACCTGGACTTTTAAGCAAGGCAGGAGAAAACACGCCTGATACTTTGTCAATTTATATATTTTGTAAACATCTGTTGATCTCTTACTGTTTTAGTCCGTTTGGCCTGCTATAGACTAGGTGGTTTGTAAACAACAGAAATGTATTTCTCACAGTTTGGAGGCTGGGAAGTCCAAGATCAAGGCACTGGCGGATTTGATGTCTAGTGAGAGCTCTCTTCCTGGTTCACAGAAAGCTGTCTTCTTGCTGTGTCCTCACATGGTGGAAGACACGCGAGAACTCTGGATGACAGAATATGAATACAGGAAATCTTGGGAGGCTAGAAGGAAGGTCTGGATTTAACAAGGATAAATGGACGCTCCCATTCTGGTGTTTGGAAAACCAAGTTCACGGCACAGAATAAGGGAGAGACGACCTCCTACAGCCCGAGTTAGGAAAGTGTAAGTGTGTCTGTCCTAAACTTTGACCTGTGTTTTTAGGAGAATAATACTCAGAAAAACGAAGATGAGTGTTTTCTTATACAACGTGCTGTAGACAGGACACCTGTAACCAGCATTCTGGTGCCACACTATGAAAGAAATAGAGTGGAACTCACTCAAGAGTGAATAACCAAAAGGATGAAAAGTCCAGAAACCATTTTATATGTGGAACGATTTTATATGCAGGAACCAGAAACCATTTTATATGCAGGAACTTTGTATATTTAGGATGTGAAACATAAGGCTCAGGGGCAAGATGACAGGTTTTTTCAAATATTGCCAATATTTGTCTCATGGAAATGGTTTTGACATTCTCTTTGCTTCGGAAGAATTTGGACCAATTAATGTGGGGAGAGGGACAGATATTCCTGACAACAGGGGATGCACAGATTGGATGGTCAGCTCCACAAAGGAATCAGTATGGGTTAGGTAGTCACATGATGACACTCAACCAGGTAAGGAGGGAGGGTAGACGGGGACATACAGGGACTTTTCAACCCTTCTGTAATTTGGCTCTGTCAGTAAGCAGCAGACTTGACAAGTCGTGCAGGGTTTAAAGAATCAAACACGTTGACCCAATTTAGAACTGTTAGTAGTTTCTTTTCCTCACTTTTGTTTAATGCTTATAAATCTCTGTTTAATATAACTCTGGTTTAAAAACCCTAGCCTTGGATCCACTCTTGATGCATATGTTCTTCTTGGCCATGGTTTTTTTGGGAGCAGCACGGCATCAGAATTTCTTGAGCTTACATGTTGTAGAACCTACAGCTACTTGAACTTAGTCAACGGTTTAATTAATTGTATTATTATATGGCCTGCTACTGAAGTCATTATCTCATAATTCTAACTTAGTTCCCTTTAGCGTTTTCTTTGTGCTTCCAAAAGATGCCAGAAGGAAAGGTGACATAGCAGTGGTGACTCCCTGGTCGCTGTCTTTCCTAGGTACTGTTTTTCCCAGTCAGAAGGACAATTTTCTAATTTTCTTTTAGCAACTGAGAGAACATCTCCTTCTCTCTTCCACCTTATCAGGTATTACTTGAAATTTGCAGGTAATTTAAGTACAATGGTTAAATGTACTCATTAACCACTTCACTGAAGCTTAAACTCATAAACTTGGTTCACAGCTCAAACAAGTCTCTGTTACAGGGGTCGTATCTCTTCCCAGTAACAAATCCAAGCTTAACCAGCATGTATATATCTAAAACACATTCAAAAGGAATTTAAAAGGTTATAAGACCAAAACTATAAAGAACTTTCACCCCAATATGTTGTTATTTCTCCCAGATCATATTCTTGTCTTTTTATAAGGAGTCCTCAGGGATTGAGCCCAAAGTAAAAAACAGTGGGGAGAATTTCTGGAAACTAGAAGGATTATAAAAGAGAAGGTTTTAGTGGGGAGCGTTTTGTTGTCCTTCAAATGCTACTTTGGGGTTGTTGTTTACCTATATTCACGTCTTATTTCAAACCCCAGATGTTAAAAATTAAAAATCCTGTTGCCCATGAGTCCTGAATCAAATAAGGGAAAGCAATGAGAAAACCCCCAGTGGGCCTGTGGTTCTGCAAAAATAGAAGTATGTCAGTCGAGAAAACATAAGGAATAAAACCTTTCTTTTCTTAGAACTAAACTGCCAGTTGATCTGGTGATAGCATATTCTAGAAATAAACACATTTATTTTTTATTGTTCAGAACAAGGGAGAAACTCCAGACTGCTGAAAACAGCTTTTCTGCCTCATTAAATGAGCCTGCCATGTAGGTGAATCTGCCCAGCATTTATGAGTACCAGCTTTGTGCAAGGGCTGTACGAGGCAATGTGAGGATGTGAAGGTGAGAACCCACGTTAGTCCTGAATGAGATTTCTTCGTATGTGGCTTTGCTTTGTGTGGTTCCTCCAGACCCTGGGACAGTCTTGGGAGTCATATCAGTAGACCTGTCTGCAAGAAGAACCAGTCAATATAATTTAGTGGCTTTGGTCTTAAGAGAATGGCCCTGTTGCAATCATCACAGCACTGGCTTGAGCAGCGAAACAAACTAGGCTTTCCATTCAGTCTTGCACATCTTTTTTCCATTGTTCACTGTGATTCATTGTTCTGACAATGTGGCAAAATGGAAAATGTGGAAAGTAATTAAAATAAGTGTGTGGTTTCAATGATCATAATCTATTGCTCTGAGCAGAATGCCATTATGAGGGGAAACTGTGAAAAGGGCTACATTTGGGCGTGGAGGACAAATGGTTTCTGGGTTTGTCTTTTACGACAAAAATTCAAGTCAGAGAAATGGACTGAAGAAGAGAGACTTGGAGCTTAACTTGATAGTTGTTTCTTAGAACTTAAAATAAGAATTCTGTGTCATATGATCAAATTTTCTAGGGTGTTATCTATCTAAATCTGTATCTATATCTGTATCTATATCTATATATCTAAAGTATTTAAACTGATCAGGAGGGCTATAAATGATTTTATAAGTCGTTTGCATATGACAGGGTAAGTTTTGCCTCTTATTGGAATAAAATAACATTGGAATGTTGATTTTGTAAATAGTCCGTATAAATATAAGTTATACATCTCTGAAATCATTTTTTTTTACAGTTAGCACAGAGAATGTTTTAATTGCCTTTTCAGATAACTGTATACATTGTTTGATACTATATCAAAACTTAGCAAGTTGTAGTTGCTCGAAGGTTAGTCACAGTGTGGCATCTGAAATCATATTGGTGAACTTTTGTACTCTGGTATGTTAACAATGCATTGGTCTATCTTACTCTTCCTTTGGGTATTTTACCCATGTATGATTTTATAACCTTAGGCATTGATCATTTGGAAAATGTTACTTCACTGAGTTATGCAAATCTTCCAAATGTTGACATTGGAAATTTCATTACATAATATCAAGTAGCATGTTACTACACAGCATCGAAAGAATCACATTCATTAATATCACCACCTATCTTATTTTTTAAAAAAGAGTTTAAGTATTGGAAAGCTATTTTCCACACACAAAACTTTTGGGGAATCAAATATTTGCCAATTTGGAAAGTGGGAAAAATACTTTTTTACAGATAACTTATACTTTCTATAAATATGACAATGCTTATCACATATATTTTAGAAAACAGACACAACTGTAAAGAAAAAACTTCCTTTGCATTCCCATTAAGCTGAGCTGTAAATCCTGTTTTTTTTTAAATAATGTGTAATGTGTGTCTGTGTGTGCATGACTAGTTTACATAATTAGTTTACATAATTCTGTGTTTTGTGTCATGATTTCCCTCACTTTCCATTTCATTGAAACTTCTAGAAAAGTTTATTTTTAATGACTGCATAATCTTTGATTTTGTGTCTGGGCCATAACTTATCCAACCTACAGATAGATATCTGGGCTTTGCCCACATCTTTGGTACAAACATTTGACTGCAATCTTAATTGATTTCCCTTAGGTGGATTCCTTAAAGTTGAATTTCTGGGACAAAATGTATGATGCCATCTTAAAAAGTTACTTGGGTACAGACAGATAAATGTTGAACAGTTGAATTGAAGCACATCTCATTTTTAGAGTCAGGGTGTTGTTTCTGGATTGTTTTCCTTTTTTTCTGTTCTGGTTTGGTTTTTTTTAATTATTATTTTTTTAAATTTATTGGGGTGACAATTGTTAGGTTTGGTTTTCATGGTGCTAGAGTTCCTTGGACTTTAGAACCATGAAGTCCAGGATTCAAATTCTAATTCTGCTGCTGATTAGCTACTTAATGTTGTCAAATGACAGCTCCCAAATCTAGCATTATCATCTATAAAATAGCAGCAATAAAAGTTTTCTCTAGAAATTAAGTGCCTGTCTCTTGCTAGGAGCTCAGGGAATGATTGTTCCCTTTTCTAGAAGTGTACAGAGCTGATGAAGATATGATGGCTGGTAGTATGATAAGGGCAATAAAAATGCTTGCAGAGTCACATTTTAAAATATCTGCTTCTCATCATTTAAATGTTATTCTAATATGAAAATTCACAATAGACAGGGATCAAAACCACATGTTATTCAGTTATTTGACTAATAACTCTGAAAGAATTAAATAATTAGAAAACTTAACCTACTGATAAACATATCAGTTTACTGTACACTGATTTCTTTCAGAGGGCAATTGAATTTCTGGAAGTGATGAGAAGCAAAATTGTATGAGGAGCTAATCAGAATCCCATCCTTTGGTCTGTGAGGCCATCTTTATAAGACTCTAATGAATTATAATTAAAAATTATAAAACTGGTGGTAATACATTAACAACAAAGGAAGTGGTAACTCTGACTTCTGAAGGATCTCATTTTTTAATAGTGGACACTCAGTGTTTTGGAGATTAGAAATCACAAGCCTATTAACTGGTAACTTGAGGATTAATTGAGAAAGTCCTACAAATATACTAAAATGCATAAAGAATAAGTAAAATATTGCAATATTTTTAGTAAGTAATGTTGTATAATATTGCAAATATTCTTTCCTGGCAATTCCTATACTACACTCTAGCTTAGGTGGAACATTTTTTTTTTCTTTCCCTAATTAAGCTTTATAAACTCACTGTACAGACAAGGGACAAAACCTTTTAAGGAAAAAAAGGGCTTTGTAGTTAGGGTTTAAAGAGCATGTATGGTATTTTTACCCTTAATAAAGAAAAGACGAGAGATGAGAAAAGGAACATCAACTACAGCCCATTAGCTCTCAATCTATAGCTTTCCTAATCACTTAAAAGTAGAGTATTCTTTAAAAGATAGTTTAAAAGTATGAATTAAATGTTATAAATACTGAATTCCTATGAACAGAATAAGATAGTTTGGAAACATATATAAAAATTAGCACATTTTTATCTGAAAATAGGTTTTATTCTTTAATATACTAAAAAGGATGATGAACATTTCCTTCAAAAGATAGGGCACATGTTTGTGTCTGGCTGGATCAGGCAGGGTCAGTCAGGAGTCAGAAGCAGCACGGTAATTTGAGCAGGGCAAGTTTAATATAAAGAATTATTAGGTATAACAGGACTGGAGGAATGAGGAATTGGTTAGGAAGAAGTAAATAGAACTCTGAACAATATGCAAATAGCAGATCTAAGGAACCATCACAACATCTAGGGCTGAGATAGAACACCCAAGGAAGGCCTTCTCTTGCCCCAGGGCTGAGATACAGACCTCAGTGGAAAGGGCATGGCCGTAGCTAACTGGATGCTGGAAAAGTCCCTGAGGTGCTGTGCTGGCAAAATTTGCTAGAAATCTGCCCTCTGGGATATGGGGAAAGCTTCCATAGGAGGTGCTGTACCTTGGAACTTGCCTCAAGGCTCGACAGCGGGAGACTGGCAGAAGCCATTCACGGTGAGATGCTTTGCTGGTGGCACCCGCTGTGAAGCTGCCTGAAGAGATGCTGGGGGAAGCTGCTGGCCACGGGGGACTGCTGGGTGCTGGAGAAGCCGCTGCTGCTGCAGGAGCTGGTGCTGGTGAGGCTGTGTACACTGCAGGACTCTCCTGGGAGGAGCAGCTAGAAGCACAAGAACCCCTTCCTCCTCCAGAGCTCTTGTAGCACCATCAAGTGCCGAAGCCTTGCCACCTAGCAAAGGAGAAATATATACAGATCTCAATGCCGCAGAGGATCTGGAGCGCAGGGGCAGTGCGTTGGTAATGCTACAGTCCAGCCCTTTGGCTCCTCAGCTTTCATACACACTCTTCCAGCACATTTGAATTTGCACTCAGCAATGAAACAACTTTGTATTTCTCCCTGACAAGATATACCGTGTTTCCCTGAAAATAAGACCTAGCTGGACAATCAGCTCTAATACGTCTTTTGGAGCAAAAATTAATATAAGACCTGGTCTTATTTTACTATAAGACCAAATATGATATGATATGATATGATATATAATACCCAGTCTTATTTTACTATAAGACTGGGTCTAATAATGTAACATAACATAACATAACATAATGTAATATATATATTATATATGATATAATACTGAGTCTTATATTAATTTTTGCTCCAAAAGATGCATTAGAGCTGATGGTCCAGCTAGGTCTTATTTTCGGGGAAACATGGCAGCTATCCTTATAAGCGAAGTTCTCCCAAAATGAGGAGGAAGTCCCAACAGTCATTGTATCCATCACTGGCTATATTAATTACGCATCAAATTCTGTCAAAGACCCACAGAATATTTTGTTATTTACAAAACTAAATTGTAAAATTAGCCTCCAACAACTTGTATGTAAATTAAAGATGAGAAGGAGGTAGAAGAAAACATTTAGCATTTTAAAATTATTGGCGCATACAAATAAATAAACACACATATAGCAAGCAAAGAGAAAATATGCAAAGCTACTACAGATCTAGTTTCTCTACTTGGGCACGTAAGGCTGTGATTGATATCAGTGGCTTCCCTTTTTTACTACCCTTCTCGTATTTCTACTACCTTCCTGCTAGAACCTCAGCTGGTTGTGTTTCTTTATCTGGTAGAGTAACCCAAGCCTTCCTGAAGTGTCTGAGTCCTTAATTGTCCTACATGTTTTTCGTTGCTGTAGTTTTCCATTAACCTTTACTCTTTTGCTTGGAAGTACTGAGAAACGACCTGAAGAATCTCCTATATTCCAGAAATAGTTCTCCTTGCCCACATTTGTACCAAAAGTCTAATTTACCCTTGGTAATTGGAATCAGTTACTCCAGCCAGAAAAGTAATCTTTTTTTTCTTCCCCCCCTGCTTGTCAGTTCAGTGACATAGGCCAAAAATGGCCAATCTCATCTTCCAATTCAGTGGAACCACTGAAAAGTTGCAATCTCATCTTCCAGTTCAGTGGAACTGGAATCCATCACTGGCTATATTAATTACGCATCAAATTCTGTCAAAGACCCACAGAATATTTTGTTATTTACAAAACTAAATTGTAAAATTAGCCTCCAACAACTTGTATGTAAATTAAACATACAAACAGGGCATTGTTGTGCCCTGATTGAAACATTGCCCCCTTGGAAACTAAGACCTCCAAACCAGCAGAGCTCAAGTTTGTCAGGATAGAAAGGAACAATTTGGGGCGTGATTTATGAGGTATAATAATAAGAGGAGTCACTTTCACATCTACTTCTTGACTCCCGAATCTGTTAACTTTGGCTTTTGGGGAGACAGCATTATATATTGTCTTTGATTCAAAGCATATACTGCATCAGAACCGTCTTTCAGGGTGCAGGGTCCTAACTGGTGTTATAACTGAGTCTTCAGTAAGTCGTTCCATCTTTCAACTCGCCAGACTGTTCTATGCGCATAATCCCATTGCTACGTTTCCTTCTCTGTGAAATTCATTCGTTGATCAGAAACAACACTGTGGAGAATGCTGTGATGATGGACAGAGCCTTCTGTGGTCTATGGACGGTGATGCTCAACTACCACTTTCCCTTTCGACAGGAAGACAAATCCATATCCAGAATATGTGTCTTGCAATGAGGATAAATCTGTGCGGCATCCACGTTGGATGGAGTTCAGTGTAATCAGCCTGCCACCTGGTGGGGTTCTGTACTTCCAGGAAATGGTGCCATATCAGGGGATCAGTGCTGGTCTCCACTATTGACAGATTAGTCACACTTAGCCAGTTCATTTCCAGGGAGGGAGGGAGGGTCCGTGTGGTGGAGTCCATGCATAGCCTCTGCAGCCACTTTGTTCATGGGCCCAGTGAGAAAGGAAAGAGACTGACTGGCATCACAGAATGTGTCATTTTGCCCATCTGATCACTAAGAGCTTCCTCTGCAGTGGATAAATGTGGGGATTCATGTGGAACACACATATCTTCTTCAGGCACTGTCGTAAGGAAGCCATTGGCACGGATTGAGAGAGAGTAGGCAGTGCAGCTGGAGTTGTGTTGAAGTCTGAGTGACCTGTTCATGCAACTTGTCCAGTAGGACTGCACCATTAACCAGTGCAGGGAAGAACTCCAACCACACGGATGATAATGAAAATCATCCCAATGCCAGCCACCAGGAACAGAAGTGAAACACTTCTGCCCACTGCATCTTGGTATAGGAGTCACCCAGGAAGCGCTAGATGGAATAATGCTTTTCTTACACAGAGAAGACACAGAGCAAGATCACCTTCAGCAGTGTGCATTGGTCCCTCATGGCGAGTGGATGCCTCTGCAGCCAGCATAGGGCAGCTGGCCTCTATGCACCTCTGTCCTGCTGCGGCAGAAGGACCTCTCCCCCTGCCCCACAGAGTCTGAAAAACAAACTGGGGCCGTGCCTGGGGGCCTTTGCGTAAGTAGAACAAAGGAGCACTCATTGAGCCTGAATCGGGAAAAGATATTCTCACTCCAGGCCGGAAGCCCAGCACAGGCTGTGTGGGCTCTTCATCTGTTGGTAAGGATGTGTTCCAGACCCCAGGCCTGTTCTTACAGCTGAGTGGAAGTGGAAAGACTGGTGCATAAATCTGCCTTTCCCAACACAACTTTCTCATACCTTTCAAACCTGACTGGTCTTGGTCTTTCATTTCCATTTTATAATACACTGGTATTGCACTCACCTAGCCTATGGCTACACACCATTCCAATTCATGATGGGAAGGAAGCTCAGACTTCATGGTCACCCGGTGTCCCGTGGTTAGGAGTTCAATCTCTGTCAAGGCCCAGTAGCAAACTAAAAGCTATTTCTCAAAAGGAAAATAGCTACAGAAGAGGTAACAAATTTTCTCCATGATGCTAGTGGTCTGCATAGTGAATCTCCTATTCGTACCTACCAGAAGTTCTAAACAAGATCCCTATTTGCCACAGAAATGTTAAGTGTCGTTGAATCTGCTGAATAATAAAGATCAAGTGCTAGAGAGGCTTGTACTCCAGCCTGAACTTACTGCAAAGCCTTCTCTTGCTCTGGCCCCCACTTGAAGTTGGTAGACTCATGACTCTGGAAGAGCTAAAGTAACACACTGAAGTGTGATATAAGTTGCTTCCAAAATTCCAGAAGGCCCCCCAAGCATTGCGCCTTTTATTTCTGGTAGGTGGTCTGAAGTGCAGGAACTTATTTTTAGCGTTGGAGGCAATACCTGGACTTGCTCCATATCATTAAACCCCTAGAAACTTCACTGAAGTTGGGGGAGGAAGGAGGGCTGAATTGCGTGGGGTTTAGCTTCCGTTTGTCTTTCTAAGACATTCAATGCTTGCTTGTTCCTGCTTATTAGATCCCATCAGCATGATCTCGTCACTGTGAAGTTAGGGGAAGGTGAAGACAATCAAGGCCTCTGCAAATGACATTATGACAGAGAGCAGGAGAATTGATCCAGTCCTGAGGGCAACACTGTGAAGATAGACTATTTTCCCTGTGAGGTGAAAACAAGCTACTTCTGGTGATCCTTGAAAATTACTGTGGAGAGAAAGGCATTAGTTATACAGCATGTGCCAGAGCCATGTTTATTTTCTCTAGTGAGGGTACTACTTATCTGGGTCAGCAGCTGCAGTCACCACTTCGTTAAAATTATGATAATCCACGGTCATTCTCCAAAATCCACTTAATTTCTGCACAAGCCAAACTGGTGAGTAAGACGGCCATGTGGTAGGTGTCACATGGGATTGTCCTTGCTGCTTCTTTGATGATAGCTTTAATCTCTGAAATTTCCCTGGGTTTACTCTCTTGGTAGGGAGAGGAAATTCCAGTAGCTTTCACCCCACAGAGATGCTTCCAGTTGCCACGTGTGTCTATTCCAATTGTACGTTTAGAAACTGGGGAATCACTGCAAGGTAGGTCTGTAGACCAACTGGGCCCACTGTAATTTGAACTTGATGGAAAACTCCATCTATCACCTGACCAGTGTGAGCTCCACATAGCTCCCACTGATATTTTTGCTTTCTAGAAATTAGTGTCAATTCAGAGCCAGTGTTTAGTGGCTGAAAGATTTTGATATTTCCTTTTTTTCCCCAATGCACAGACACTCTAATAAATGGGCACAAGTCCTTTGGGGAGGACTTGGAGGAATATTTACAATGTGTTCTCTTTTGAGGCAAATTCCATCACAAATTAAAACAGCTAGGAAATATACCAGAATTAACTTGTCTTTATCTGAAAGTGAGTTTTATTGGTTAATTTATCCAATAGCATGTTGGACATTTCCTCCAAAAGATTTGGCACAGGAGAAAACATTTGCCTGACTTTCTAGCTGAAATTAAAGGTCTGGGCCACTTCAAGGGCCTCATTACTCAAACCTTGGTCCTTTGAAGACTTGTGGAATAATATTTATAATGACCCAGAGCTGATATTAGAAACAATAAATGAAAGCTGAAAGAATCGTTCTCTTACAGACCAGAAAGCAGCTGGTTATTATGACAAAGGTCTTTGCAGCCAGCAAAGGTCACTTGTCACCTTTGTTCTAGCTGCAAATCCTTTTCAACAAGTTGCCTTTGAAAAGTAACTGAGGGCAATAGACCAAGCATGTGCTTCCTGACTACTGGAAAAGACAAAGCAGTAGTAAGCCTAGACATTTTAAACATAAAAGCTGACCAATTTAAGGAGAGCAAGATGCTCCAAAATGTAACCTAGTTAGGGAAAAACTCACATCCACGCTTGATCTCTAAGTCCAGTTGAAAACTACAGATTTAATTGTTTACCCCATTGCCTATTTTCCTAGTCCTGCAAATAACAGCTAGATAGCTTGGCTTGAGGGTCATCCTTCCGTTTCTGAATGTACCCTGTTACGGCTAATGAGCAGTGGAGAGGGGCATGTCTCCAAGTAGGCGGAAAGCAGAGAGCTTTGGAGAAACCACAAACTAGGAAACCTAAGGAATAATTGACAGTTTAGCAGCCCACGCGAGCGATATCCAAAAGCCTCCTTTGGCAAGTACAGAGGGCACAGCATTACTTTCCTGGGAGAAAAAGCAACCTTTGAATTATGCCCTAGAAGCTTTCACAGTGCGTACTGGGCTGCCCATTGGAGAAAACAACTCATTTAAAACGGCTCATTTGAAATCTTTGTTGTCAAAGTTCATTTGTCCAACGCCTCTTTTAAGAATAATCTCATTTCTAGATTCAGATGATTTCAGAACCATAAGTTTCCCCCTCCTGTTTTTCTAAGAATATATTAATACTTATTAGATATTTCATCTGATTAAAGCTTAGGTCTGGTTTTCTTTTTAAGACTCCTTGCATGTATTTGAAAATGGCAAACGTATGCTGCATTACTGGAATTCTTTTTTCCTTCACTCTCGTGACCAGTATCACTAATTGCGAAATAAGAAATGAACAAAACACAAAACTAGGAAAATGAATTCTTTGGTGTACTATGTATAGGATGTCATACTTTAGAAACCCATTTATATTTAAGAATCGGGATCACATTAGAATGTTACAGCATCTAGCTTTAGTTAGCAGCTTCTATCGTTTTTAAAAAGGATCACCATACAGAGACAATTTTTTATACTTAATTTTTTTCTCCTAATCTGTACCTTTTCCTTATCTTGCATTTACCTATGTGTATACATAATCTCTGCCCATAATGTATAGTGTAACTTTCAAATTGTTTCATATGCTGCTTTATTCATTTCGAATTCATCTATTTAACAGCTCTGAACTTGTCTCAGTAATATTTTTCATTGACTCTTTAAAATTCACATTTATTGTTTAAAGGTCACATACCATCCTGTCTTTTGGAATTTCTTCTTTTAGGCTGAGGAGTAGTGTGGTCATCTGACACTCTTGGAATGGGGGAGGCATTTCACAAGAGCATGCATTGTCACCTTGCTGCTTACTTGTAGAAATGCCTCGGTATTCGCAGTTATCGAGGCGCTGTAAGATGCCACTTAGCTGCAGGAGGAGGAGGGATTTAGTGTGAGAAACTCTGATGTGCGTGCTATACGGGTCTCCATATGGAGACTAGTCTTCAGGCCTTAAATGGTAAAACACAGTTTAGTGTGAGAAGAAGAGCCCAAGACACACTTAGGTGTTGGTGGGAGACAACCCCTCTGTTCCATTGATTAGGTCTTGGTCTCTAGGTTCAAGCAAATGGCATCCTAAATGAAGAAGGAACTTGCTCAGGTGAGTTGTTAGTTGGCGAAGACTTGGGCGATATCATGATTTCTGAGGTGGAAGATAGTAGATTCTGGACATGGCAGAATAGATCCAGCATAGATTCTCTAAGGAAGTTCCTGGTAACTTAATAAACAAAACAAACAAAACAAAACAAACAGTGGCTAGCTATTAAAGGAATGCTTTGAATTAGGTTGAACCACATGACATTGCTGATTATGGAAGATTTTTGGCCTACAAAATGGCAGTTGCATAAGATTCAACCTAAATACTGTGTTTTGATTTGTAACAAAGCCTTTTTAAAAGCCCTTCAAGAGTGAAGTGATGAAATTGAACCTGGGTCAGCTGCTCCAGCGCTGATGTATGGGTAATGGCTCAGTGTTACCTTGAGCAGTCTCTTGCTGAGGGCTACATTCAAGGGCTCCAACCTTGGCTCCAGCCTGTCCAGAGTTTTCATCAATGTCTTAGGGAAAGCTGAATAAGGCAGACTTATTAAATTTAGAGGGAACATGAATTAAGAAGTATACTAATGCTGAGTTTAGACTGAAAGTGACCCCAACTAACTGAATATCAAGGCTGAATCAGAAATTAAGTACACCGCAATGGATGGAGGGTCCTGCATTTGGATTTGCTTGGTTCGTCAGCCTTCATCGAGTCCCTACCATGTGTTACACAGTATTCCAGGTCCTGGCCGTGCAGTGATGTGCAAACCTGCAAGGGTCCTGTTTTGGAGCTTAGGATAAAAAATAGATAAACACCAAACTACCCCTTACGCAAAGTGCGAAGGAAAGATGCTCAATGCAGTAGGTTCTTATAAAAAAAAATGCTGGAGGTTTTTGATCATCGGGAGTTTCAATGCCACAAACTTTCTGGATGTGGCAGGAATTGTAGTAAAATTGTCAAGCAGATGGTATGTTTGCTATAAGTAAAAATGCCAATGAAATCTTAGGATTTGTTGCGATAACAATGTTCCGCTGCCCTTTGGAAGTGACCTGCCCACAGTTTTCTGGGCCTTTCAGACCACCACAAGGTTTGTTCAGTGGTGGGATTGATAGGGGGGATAACACGTTTTAAAAGGGATGTTGACACAGTAGGGTGTACCTAGACAAGGGGAATCAGGATTTCAAAGGATCTAGAAGTCATGTATTTTTGAGAAATAGCTGAAGGAACTGTAGAAAAATACACACCCAAGGGAGCCATGCTAATTGTCTTCAAATATTTGAAGTGTTGACACGTAGAAAAGGAAGCTCACTCTCTTTTGCTCTGCTTAGCAGCAATAGCGTAAAGCAATGGCAATTTTAGGGACAGAAATTTTTGCTTTGGTATAATAGTGACACTTCTCAAGTACTGAAGCTGTCCATCAATGGAACACGTGGTGCTTGAGGTAAGGAGCGTCCCATTTCTGGAAGTATTTAACCAGAGGCTGATGGGTTGTTGGCCAGGGAAATAAGAGCATTCCTGCATTGGATACGAGAGAGGAGAGCGTACCCTGATGGTGTTTGTCTAATTCCGCGCGCATACGTTGATGTGGGATGTGAGTCCTGTGTAGGTTTCCAGTTTCCTCAAAGGAAAATAGACGAGTCTAAGTTGTAGTTGGAGGGTAGGTTACCTCCAAATTTTTTGGGACCGGTCTAAGTTCGAGTTGGAGAGCCACTCCAAATTAGGAGTAGAAATGCTGGGAAGGGGTAAAGAATGGGCCATAAGGCTGCTCCAAAGTGACTTAGGGCTAGGACCTTAACGGGCAGACACGGAGATGGGCTGTACCTCAGTACCATTCTTAGACGCTGGCGGTGGTGTGGGGTGCTAGTTAGGACTCTTGGTTGCAAAGAACAGAAACCTCAACCGAAAGTGCCTTAAATTGAAAAGAGAGTTACTGGTTCATGAAACTAAAAAGTCCAGGGGTCGATCTGGCCTGGTTGCATCCAGATGCTCCAGCCATCTGTCTCCTTCCTTCTCTCCCCTTTGTTTTCCTCTGTGTGGCTTCCATCTGCCATCTGGAAGGGTTGTTGGCAGGAGAGCTAGCTAACAAAGATTTGCTGAATGCATCCATGAATGAGCCCTCCAGCTTGGCAAACCCAGGTGAAGTCCCCATGGCTGATGTCCCCGATGGACTCCATTTCAGCCCAGCTTGTTCCTGGGCTTGGCCTGAAACCAATCGCTGGCACTGGGGAGGGTGGAGCACTCTGATGGATTAGGCCATGGGGCGGGACTGCCTAGGCCTGGGACTCAACAATACCTGCTTCCATTTTTATCTCTCTATTCTGTAGGCTCATTAAGGGAACAGGGAAGGCCCTCTCACCTTTCCTTTGTGTGCCCCACAGAGACTACAAGTAGTACTACGTGCATCGTTTTAGTCAACACATGTTTATTCTTTTGTTCTAACTAGAGTGACTCTTAATATGCAAAGGTGCTGAAATGACTAAATTGTAGCATCTTCTTTGAAAACTGTGCAGCAAATGATTTGAATGAGTTCAGAGTTTGATATATTGCTTCCAGATAATTTTCATGTACATAAATGTAACTGGTAAATAGGAATTCTGAATTCATCCTAGTCACCATAGAAAGCTAGACTTTCAGGTTTTTTCATGCAATTAAAAGATTAAAATTGAATGAGTATTTCCTGCAATAGGAATAATTTTCACGGACAAATTTATCTTTCCATTGGGGGCTTTTGACTTCTATCCCTGGAGCAGAGTTAAGGGATGATTAATTTTTTTTTATATTCTTTCATCCAATTTTTATTTCCTCCATAACCAAGACCTGCCCCCAAGGGTGGCACTGGCTGTTCTCCCCAGTAGAATTGTACCACATGGATACTAGAAAATGGTATTGAAAATGAACTGAAAAGCAAATGAAGGGAAGTTTACAAGTAGGCTCTTCTTTTTCAGTCCACGGGGAGCTGACTTTTCTCAAACACTGGTTTGTTTCAGTGATTTGGACTGGCAAGAATTTGATGGGAAATATCCTGATACAGTGTGTATGGGGCTATGTTTTCTAACAGTGAAAGGAAATGATTCTTTTTCCTCTGAGAATCTTTCCATTTTACATTTGAAAAGGCCTTGCAGTGATACAGTGGAACCGCAATCTATGTGGATTCTTTTTTCACCTCCTACTCTAATTTAACAGAAACTGACATATACTCATATTTGGTGGAAATTAAGTGTATTTGCAGTGCCTTTATCCTACCAGATCACTCTTCAGTTTTTTAACTGTGTTCTTCCCATGCCATTATGATAGCATTATCTCTTGAGAGATACTGTGTATAAGACATATGATTATTAAAAAAGAAAAGGAAACTTCAATTGAAAACAGGTATGTTATTATTTTATAGGCAGACCTGGTATTAGAGTGTCTGAGAATCAACAGACTACATTGACAAATATAACTCTAGTATTCAGAATGAACAGATATTAAATATCATTTTACTTGTGTATATATTTATCTTTTGTTAAATCTTGTCTTCCTTTGTCAGCTTCTCAGAATTGAGATCAAATAATTGTGGGAGGGAATGAAAACGAGGATAACGTGGTACTGCGGAATTTTATGAGCGCTGGTTTATTTATATTCTGTATTTACGTGATGGTTACAGATGTGACTGTTATTTCACCTATTATGCCAGATGCCATTTGTGGTGAAGAATGTACATGTGATAGCTGCTTGCAGATACTGTATTTTGCTGCTAGATGGAAAAATCTACTTACCAGGTCTAAGTCTCTCAGCTTCTATTTAAAACATCTAATTACCTGAAGAACATCAAACTGCTACGGCCAAAAGAATTGAACACATTAAAAGGCATGACTACTAGTGACTTCCTATTGGTTTGACAAATAACCTTACCGTGAGGAGGAGAGAGGCCTGTCTAAGAGAGTGAGCAGATTGCTTGGTCAAACCTTCCACTTTTCTGCTTGTAGCATTTTGTGAGTGCTATCAAACGACTCTTTCCACTTGAGGAAATCGTAGCTTAATGCCTTCAGAATCTCTGCAATAACCACTTGGGTATTCAAATACTTTCTCTAGCTTGGGTTTTAAGCTGTATGTGCAAATGGAACATTTTGTAAGCTTGAACATTTTTTTAAAACTAGTCTCTCTAAGGATTTTTATTGTTATTCTGAATATCAGATGCATCATGAAGAATTTTAGTAAATGCAAAACATTCTTTTGGACCATAGTTTAGTTTTTGAATCATTCATATACCCACCTTTCTCAAACAAGCTATAACTAATGCCATCACATTTGAGGCTTCAGTGATCTACTAAATTGTGCTAACCAATGAAAATTTAGTCAATATTCCTTAGCATTCTTCCTGCTCAGTAACTTGTATTCATTTGTGTCAATCTGATGGTTTTTGCCTAATTTGGGTGCCTGTGCGTCTTTTAGAAGGAAGGCTTGCTTTCCAGAATGTATTAATATTGCTTGTCATTACAGTGTGGCCAGAGAGATTAATGCATACTTCTTAGAATTTCACTCAGTTTAGGTAAGGTCCTGGTTGGCAGAATTTGATTTATGTATAGACATTGTGGATGGTCTCTTGCAGATATGAGGGCAGTAGGAGAGGCCTGCTCAGAAAACTCTCCCATAACTATGGTACCTGACATTTCATTTTATACTTACTGTTTTGGGTTAAGCATTGTCTTCTTTGGCTAATCCTTTTTTAAAACTGTAAACCTTACCAGGAAGCAGTTTCTCCTAATTGTATTTATTCTGTGTTATGGGAACACATATTGTCTTGTTTTTTTTTTCTTTAGGATTCTAAAATGAAGAAAAAAGTACTATATAGAAACAGTTTTGCTGAAGGTAAATTCAAGTTCCTTCAAAGTTTTTGCTAATGGTCAACAGTGATGGGTGAAAGAAATCTTTTTTAGCAACTCTGGTATTCTTACTTATCTTTTCCAACTACTTCTATTTCTGATTAGTCAGTACAATTGTTTACAAAACAGTAAACACAAAACCATAATGATCCCAATTTTGCAAAAAACAAAACAAAACAAAGCACAGAAAAACCCCAAAACAAAGAATAAAGCAAGTTACAAATACTTCACTTTAAAAAAGATTGATCCCAACTTTTTCTTTTTTTGCAAACAAAACAAAGTAAAACCTCTTTTATATCCCCGTGGCTATATTGTGACTACTAATTTGTACTTTCTAATCCCTTTACCTTCTCCCCCTTCACTACCCACCTCCCACCTAGCAGCCCTCAGTTTTTTTCCCCTATATCTCAGAGTCTATTTCTGTTTTGTTCGTTTATTCTATTCCACATGTAAGTGAGATCATATGGTATTTGTCTTTCTCTGTCTGACTTATTTCACTTAGCATAATGTTCTCTAGGTCCGTCCATGTCGTTGCAAATGGTAATATTTCATTTTTCTTTATGGCCAAGTAATACTCCATTGTATAAATGTACCACAGTTTCTTTATCCAGTCATCTATCGATGGGCATTTTAGTTGTTTCCATGTCTTGGCTACTGTGAATAGCGCTGCAGTAAACATAGGGGTGCATATAATTTTTTGAATTAGTGTTTTGGATTTCTTTGGATAGATTCCCCAGGAGTGGAATTGCTGGATCATAAGGTAGTTCCATTTCTAGTTTTTTGAGATACCTTCATACTGTTTTCCATAGTGGCTGCACCAGTCTGCAATCCCACCAGCAGAGTACAAGGGATCCCTTTTCTCCACATCCTCGCCAGCACTTGTTGTTTGTTAATTTACTGGTGATAGCCATTCTGACTGGGGTGAGGTGGTATCTCATTGTGGTTTTTTTTTTTTTTTGTATTTTCCTAATGATTAATGAGGTTGAGCATTTTTTGATGTGTTTGTTGGCCATCTGTATGTACTCTGCCCATTTTTTAATTGGGTTGTTTGTTTTTCTGGGGTTGAGTTGTATGAGTTTTTTAATAAATTTTGGATATTAACCACTTATCAGATGTATTGTTGGCAAATATCCTCTCCCATTCAGTATGGTGCCTTTTTGTTTTGTTGATGGTTTCCTTTGCTGTGCAAAACCTTTTTGGTTTGATGTAGTCCCATGTGTTTATTTTTTCTTTTGCTTCCCTTGCCCGAGGGGATATATAAGTAAAAATATTACGAAGGGTAATGTCTGCAAATTTGCTTCCTATATTTTCTTCTAGGAGTTTTATGGTTTCGGGTCTTACATTTAAATCTTTGATCCAATTTGAATTTATTCTTGTGTATGGTGTAAGACAGTGGTCCAGCTTCGTTTTTCTGCATGTGTCTGTCCAATTTTCCCAGCACCATTTATTAAATAGACTGTCTTTACCCCAGTGTAAATTCTTGCTTCCATTTTCATAGATTAAATGACCGTATAGGCCAGAATTTATTTCTGGGCTCTATTCTGTTCCATTGATCTATGTTTTTGTTTTTATGTCAATACCATGCTGCTTTGATTACTATAGCCTTGTAGTATGATTTGATGTCAGGTAGTGTGATACCTCCCACTTTGTTCTTATTTGTCAAGATTACTGTGGCTATTCGGGGTCTTTTATGGTTCTATATAAATTTTAGGATTATATTTTCTAGTTCTGTTGAAAATATCTTTGGAAATTTGATAGGGATTACATTGAATTGTTTGGGTTTTTTAGTGGTATCTTTTGCTAAACCAACTGCTTAACTTTTATGTCATAAAATATTTTCCTTTATGGCTTTTAGATTTCTTGTCTAGCTTAGAAAGGTCTCCTCCACCCCCAGTTTATAAAAATATTTTCCTCTATATTTTTCAGATTTTAGATTAACCAGATAATTTTATATGTAAACATTTAATTCATTTGGAATTTATTTTTTAAGTGGTGTGAGATAAAAGTCCACCTTTTTTTCCATATGCATAACCAATTGTGCCAGCACATCTATAAAAAAATCACCATTTGCCATTTAAATTTACAAACTACCTTATTCTGTCTCAAGTGCTCATGCATACTAGAAGAGACACTTACAACACAAACCCCCAAATGTATACTTTATCCATCCAGTTTACTAATGCAATTTAATGGTAAATGAGATACGTTTTTTAAATAATGTTCATGTGTGCACCCAGGCACACCCTCCCAATATGACATCAGCACCTTCTTTTACTAATTGTCCTTGAAATTCTTATAATGCACATTGTTCACTAATGAACCTTATTCACTAGTTGTTAATTGTGTAATTTCTGAGTTGTAGCTGGTCTAGGAAAGGTATTTTTCTTACTACTGGACATTGTTGGGTATTGTAGCCCATGGAGTGTTTTAATCATAAACTTTTGTTGACACTATTAATTGTAAACAACAAAGTCAATCATCTAAACACCTTAAGGGCATTAGTGTATACTTATTGTTTATGTGTTTCTTTAATTTAGCCTTTATTCAGGTTCATCAGCTATATTGTATATAATCAATTTGCTTTTCATTTAATGCTATTTTATGATATATATCTATGGTGGTTCAAGTAAATGAATGTGTATTGGCAACTTTTCTAGATATAAATATTACCAAAAATCATGAGATTTTATACACTTAGTAAAGGTTTTTAAATAGCAGAAATCTTATTTAATGGACTATTCTTGAGCTTCTCATTTAAGAAGGTAAATTGACTTGAGATTATTATTTACACAACTGTAGTAATTGATTTAATGGACTGCTGTCCCACACATTTACATATCACCCATGTAATGGATTAAAACCAGTCCTTAAAGAAATAATTCTAGAAATTAAATATGTATGATTTTTTTACTGTAACTTAAAAAATCTTAATTTTCTCCTTATTTTTCTTTAATATTGAAGATAGCTAATATAAATGAAAGTATAATTAAGTTATTTTTGGTTATTTATATTATCCCCAATAACTCAGGAATAAACAAGATGAAAATAAAATGTCTAGGTCTTGAGGTGAATGTAAACGAGTGTAACTGTATTCTAGCTTTTCTCCTGGCGCGCCGTTTAGTGGTGTTTCTGAATAACGAAGGTGTTTCCTTACCCATGCACCCTTGGCATGAGCCCTTGTGGTAATCACTACTGCTGCCTACAGACAGTCCGTGTCTCCCACTGCTGGACACTCGCTGTCCCTGTGAAATGAGGTGTGGCCATGTGACTTGCTTTGGCCAATGAAATACAAATGGAAGTGACATGTTTACTTCTGAGCTAAGCAAGTGAGAGCTGTGTGTGACTGCTATGTCCCTCCATTTGACGAGAGACATTTCTGAAGCTAGGGGCACTGTCAACCTGGATCTCAGAACAAGGATGGTTATATGGAGCAGAGGCCCCTGCTGACCTGCATGGACATGGAATGTGGATGGAGGGGAACCACATGGTTGTTTGAGGACTTTGGAGGTTTGGAGAATTTTTGTTGTTACAGCATAGCCCAGCTTATCCTTGTAGATACAAGCCGCTTAGTAGTACTGGGGAGGAATTTTGGGATTAGTTAGGAAGGGCATTGCTATCCCTATGGTTAATATCTACTAAGAAAGACTAGAGGAGTAGAGAAGAGTATGCAGCATCCAAATTGTGAAATAATGTCTCCTACTCATTGGTAATCCACCCAAATCCCAGTTGTATCCTTGAGGCCTTCCCAGAGCAGGCAAGGAAGTGAAGGTTTTCCAGCTGGGTGGCAATTAAGCTAGAAGTGTATTTACATTAAAGTTGCTAATTGCCAAATAGTGTTTTGGGGCCAATATGAACAACTACTGTTATAAATTTCAGAGTAAAGGTGCACAACCTAGGAAGAGGGCAGGGTGCTTGACAATGACTGGGACCAGGTAAGAATTGCAGTTAGGCTTTATATTTAGCATTTTGTGAAGACAAAAGCACAAAAAACAACATAGACAATTCATTGAAATTGGAAGGATTTCACCTAGATCTTATACTCTTTTTATGACTATTCCAGCTAAAATGACATTTTATAGTTTAATTAATTTTTTTGATCATGCATTCATTCAACAAGTTTTTATTAAACCCATACTTCTTTTCTAGACACTCTATAGATCCTAGAATTATACCGGTTCTATCTTCTTAGGTCTTTTGGTCTAATTTGAATACAAAAACTATAAATTAATTTATGGATAAGGAGTTTACTTAAATTTATTCAGATCCTACACTGTTCCAAAGGGGATTTAAGAAGGCTCAAAATTATTTTAATTAGCATCAGATGTGGATTGTATTTTATTTATATAAGCCCCATTCATCAGAAGTGGTGTCAATTGCTGTTGTAAACTTCCAGGCACATATGAGTATGCTTGTCATCCAGTGGTGATGAATAATGGAAATAAGATACAGGATCTTTAAAATTCACAGAAGAAAAAAAGGTCTTTGTTCTGACACTATATCTCAATATATCTCCTTGTAACAGGTGATATCATATGCCTATAGCAAAAAGAGTCTATATAATTGTGATATATATTTTTGCATTTACTTTTGAACAGGTAATGCAGGTGCATGCCACACAATTCTAGGTATAAAAATGGCATACAATAAAAAGCGAGTTTCCCACCTTCCCCTTTCTCCCAGTTACCTCTCTATGCTTGCTCAAAGGCAGTCTCCTTTTTTGGGGTCTATTCTTCCTGAGCTAATTTATGTGATTTAAAAACATAGGTACATGTGTGCATTAATCTCTACATAATGACAGCACACTACACATTGTGTTGCTCCTTACTCTCTTGTTTTCTTTGTTTGCTTTTCTAACATATCTTGGAGGACATTCCTCATCTGTACATCTAATGCTATCCCATTAGGAAAAAAAATGGTTTCACAAAAGAGGAACGCAAGTCACGTTTGACTTCTGCAATTACAAGAGGTGCTCAAAGTGGTCACCACCAGCGTCCAGACACTTCTGATTACGGCGAACTACTGCTTGAGCAATGTCAACCAAAGTGTTAACATCTCTTAAAATGTGTATACAGTTTTTTTAAATATCTCCTTGTATCTCCTGTGGTTTAGGATTTACAACTATTTCTAGGGTAACTGGGGCACAAATATTCATAGCTATTACATCTTCATTGTTGAATATTTCTGTATCTGCCTTTGCTTTACTTTCATCTCTATAACTAAACATTAAAATGTTCACCATCAGCCTGTTTACCAAAGTGCCCCCCAGTTATCCCTTGGTTAGATGAAGAGCATCCTGTCATAAAGGGATTGGCAGATTATGGCCTGAGGGCCAACTCCCTTCTGATACTTGTTTCTGTAAATAAAGTTTTATTAGAACACACACACACACATTCACACACACAAAATGGTTTCATAGTATTTCATTGTAAGGGTAAACTAGAATTTATTTACTAGTTACCTATTGTTAGGGGACATTTAGGTTGTTTTTAACCTTTTACTTCTACAGAAAGTGTTTCAGTAAAGATCCCTGTACAAATAGCCTACGTATAAATACCGAGAAGTGGAACTATAGAATCAAGGGGTAGGTACACTTTAAATTTTGAAAGGTGTTGCCAAATTGTCCTCCATATATATTGTGTCAACTTACAGTCTCACTAGCAATGCATGTAATTCCCTTCTTCCCACACTGTCAACTCTGTTTTCAAATATTTTGATCTTTGCCTGTCTGGTAGGTTAAATGGCATTTCATTATAGTTTTAATTTGCATTTCTTGTCTTACAAATGAGGTTGAATATCTTTTCATATGTTTAAGATCAATTTTTGTTTTTTTTAGTGAGGTATCTGTTCATATTCTTTGTTTTTTCTATTGGTTTGTGGACTTTTTATGGTTTGCAGGACCTCTTTATTAGAGAAATCAATTGTCTGGAATATGAGTTGCAAATATATTTCTCCAATTTGTCATTTTTTTAAAACTTCATTTTTTTAAACAACTCAGAAAATTTAAATATTGATCAAATTTACTGCTCTTTTTTATTGCTTCTGCATTCTGTGTTATACATGGAAAGGCCATTCTCACTCTGAGATTAAAAAAAAAATTCTCCTGGGTTTTCTTCTTATGCTTTTATGGTTTGATATTTCAGATTTATGTCTTTGCTTCATTTAGAATTAATTTTATTAGAAGGCGTAGGTAATGACCCTGTGTTCTTATTTTTCCCACTAGCTGGTTAGCCAGTGGTCTCACAATGCAGTACTTTCTAAGATGGTTTTAGTACAGTATGAGAAGTTTTTATAGCAGTGAGATCATGTTGAAAGGCACTCTGGAGGATCCAAGTGATGAATTCTGACACTTTCCTTCACCTGGGCTGTTTCTCTCTCCAATTTCTTCCGTGTATACCCAGGCTGCTCTTATTTTTGTTGTTCTAGCTAATTCCTGGATATTCCTCTGAGGACGTCTTACCCCCAGAGTGAATTGGGTTAGCCTGCATGCTTCCTGTTGGAAGAAAGGAATGAGCAGACACAGAACACATATGGACTATAATTGGACACAGCTTCTTTATCTTTGTATCCCAGCAGACCTTCACCCTAGTTCTAGATTAGAAAATCCGGCCACTGGTGGTGGTCCCACAGATCCTCAAACACCGATAATGACTCATCTGCTACATTCTACATTGGCTCCTCCTTCTCCATTCTCCATCTGTTTCAACAGCATCACCCTTCACTCAGCTCCCAAGAAGGACCCTGAATCAGGGGCCTTATTGCTTCTTTTCTTTCGCTTACTCTTACATCCAGTGAAGCACCAGCTTCTGGCAATTTTACCTCCCATGTCTTGAATCTGCTTTCCCCTCTGCCATAGTTCAGGTCTGCAGACACTCTCATTTGGACTGTTTTTCACTGGGCACTTTGGTTCTACACAGACCCATTTTTCATACAGTTCCTAGAGAGATCTCTTAAAAATATGTATCTTATTAGGCCACTCTTCTGTGGCTTCCTGTTGCTTATGGGATAAAGCCAATCTTTGGACTTTATCATAGGACTCTTTGAGCTGCCTTGTCTACCTCTCCACCTGTCTCTTGCTACTCCTTACCTGGCACTTCTTTCACATTCCACAATGCAGAACAACTATTGTTCTCCTGTGGTCTCTGTTCCTTTGTTCAGGCTGTACCCTTAGTCTGTCCCCTTCAAACTTTGCATGCAGTGATGTTTACTCTCCCTTAGGCACAGCTCAGATATCACCCCTGGGGAAGTCTCCCTCACTGAAGGTTCCTCTTTCTGTTTAGGTAGACTTCATAGGAGATGCAGAATACTCAGCCCCTATCACTGTCATTGTACTTAGTCTACTTTTCTTCCCCTACACTGGGCTTAAAGGCAGTGATAAATATTTTCATTTTGTATTTTCTGTGCTGAACTGAGCTTAGCACATGTTTTAACTCAGTCAACATGTTGAATTAATCTTGAATGAATGAGTGAATGATTGAAATTTAACAGCTATTTATACACAGATAAGCATGACATTGTTGACTCAGAAAATATCTCAGGAAGATTGTTTGTTTTTATTAAGCAATATATAAACACAAACTTACATCCTTGCTCATATTTATCAAGAATCCGAAGCAGAGAACCTTAGATAAATCTATCTTTTTTCATTTCATTTTTCTGTTGGCTTGATTTTCTTTGAAATTGGTGTTTGTTGGGGACTGTTAAGCATACATGTGTCCTCTTATTGTGATGCTACTGAAAGATGTAGACTAAGAGGGGAGTGAAGATACTGGCAAATGTAGGTGGGAACATTGAAATGGTTTCTTTAAAATTTGCTTTCAAGGCTGTTCTAAACCATTTTGATGAAAAGGTTAAGCGGTTTTTAAAATTTATTTGTTTATTTTAAAACACCCAGAAGGCATAGATAGCTTACTCCTGTACCAAGTGCTGTTACTGAAGGAAGCAAGTGTGGTACCTTGTTGTAAATTTCTCTGTGGAGGAGTTATTCTATAGACTGGCACACCCCTTGGGTTAGTGTGCTGCTAAGAGAGTCTCTTAAAATACTACTATGTTGATTGGTTGACACTATGATAACAGCACTGCATGCCCAGTGGGTGATAAACAGTCTTTGATCATTGTTCCGTAATAATGAACCTTCATCTACACTCAATCATCCAGCACAGTCAGCTACGTTAGGGAATGAGGGCCACTTTTGTTCAGCAGTGCATTTCATAAGTTCAAGTCTCATTGGAACTGGATGATGGTATGGCTAGTCTGTGTTCAAATGGAAAATAATTTATTGTGATTTTTGGCATGCAATTTCACCCCTGCTGGTCCAGAAACTCATTCCAAGGTGGAGATGATGGCTAATCAGGATTTCTGGGCTCCGTTCTCTTCCTCATAAGTTGTCCCAGTCCTCTGAATCTCTGTAGTTTATCCCCATTTCCAGCTGATGTCAGCATGTAGCATGTCTTGCCATGAGTAATAAAACACTAGGGAGGGTTATGTGATATTTTTAAATATTAGGGAACAGTTGTAAGTCATGTGAAATGATTTTCCTTTGCTTTGATTTTCTATTGTGACATCTCTGTAATGGGAATGTCTGAATCTGAGGCATTGGAGTATTAAAGTGGCCCATTATCTGGGTCCCCGTTTTCTCACTGGTCTATGAAAACTTGAATGGTGCCCTGTTCCATGGCCATCCATTCCTGGAGCCCTGACACAGGACAGCAAGGTAGAGGTGGTTGATATGGCACTGTGGTTGGGGCTGACATGGCATTTCTAACTGGTATGGGGTATTTCCTGGGCACTGAGAAATATGGGGGGGGGCGGCCAAAATGGGACTTAGAGTGGAATCATACGGTAAAATGTTACGTATTTTCACTCTTGATTATTTCACAATTATTATTATAAAAAATAAAAATTGCAATGTGCTGTGTGGTTTTGATACTTAAATCTATTAAAATGAAATTAATAATAGTTAATCCGTATTTCCCAGAAACCAATAACATTTATGCTTTTGTATATTTTGCACAAATATTACTCTTTTTATTATTATCTTAAATAGCTATTTATTTCGTAGATTATATAGGGTGCCTATTCTTTATACTTGGAGAGTTTTTGTTGTTGTTTTGATATCTGTTTTAGCAAAGTCTTAAGGAACAAAGATATAACTAAATAATGGGTGGATGATGTACTTCCCTAATATCTTAGCTATGTACCAAAATGCATATTATATATTCCTAATTCATTTTTAAATGCATTCAGAGAGGGTTGCTATTTAAAGGAATCCTTAATGAAGGTTTTTGTAAAGCAAATTTTCACCCTCTAATCAGGATGTGTATGTATTGTGTTTGCTTAAAGCAATGCATGCAGTTGTATGTAAAATTCAAATAGAGTTTTAGAATCCAACAGAAAGCATTTCTGGACTGTGGATCAATTCCAAGCCAAGGTGAAGTTATTTTAACTTTAATTCGCAGTGAGATTTTTACAGCGCATTCAGAGTGATTTTTTTGGCTTTAAAAATTTTTTTTTTTCCCTTAGTAGAAAATAAATCTGCAGGTGAGAGCCTGTTTAAATGAGAACATGGGAGGTGATTTTTCGTGAGAACTCTGTGGCCCCTCTAGCCCTCTAGGCCTTGGCAGTGGGTTCCTTGGCATGCAGAGCTGTGCTGCCGGTACCATGGGGACTCACAGAGCCCAGTCTGGACACGGGCCGATGACTCACTGGGCTGTCGCTCTCTGTCCAGGAGCAGTGCTTCTGATCACAGCTGCTCCAAGTTGAAATTTGAAGCCACGTGCCCTCATGTCAGGCTCTGTTGCTAGTGTTGCTTTCTGGGTAGGTTGGCCTTGCCCCTTCACGAGCTCCCTTACCCAGTCTGCATTGTGGCCACATTCCAGGACTTGGCTAGAAATAAGAAAAAAAGCTGATTGTTTGGTGTGATCCTCAGCTCTGTGGAGGTCAGAGAGCCCCAAATGCACAGGGATGTGTGTGTGTGTGTGTGTAAACCCTCAGTGTGTGGTTGCCTTAGAATAGACAATATGATTTATTCAATGTTACTAGGTATTATTACTTAGTAATATTACTCTGTATTGTTTCAGTATTACTTAGGATTATATATGGATGTGTATATCCATATATCATATATATATATGATTTATAAAATAGTAAAAGAAAAAATATTATGACAAAATAGTAGACAGTTTAAATAGGAAGAAAATACATTGTAAAGGTAATGTGGTCCCCTCTCAGTGGCCTTTGCCAAGTGGTGTGGCGGGTAGTGATCTAGGGCCCAGCCCCTCAGGGCAAGCATAGCAGACAATTTATAGAGAACCCAGATGTTTTTCCTGGATGCGGTCCTTCCCCTCTAATTTTAGGTGGAATAAGGAAGCTGACTTCATGTTGCCAAATGGCAGTTTGTTTAGTGATATATGGAGAAATTTTCTTTCTAAAATAGGAGTTATTCTGGGTTTGGATTTCATGTCTGGAACTCAGGGGCTCTGGCTCTTCAAATTATATGTGTACTTTCATAGGTATTTTTCTGGGGTTAGGTTTGTATGTGTGTACATTTTTCTGAGGATAGGTTTTGTACTTTTTATCAGATTCTTGAAGGGGTGTGGGAACACCCCAAACCTGGTCAAGGAACCATGTCCTAAACCATTTAGAATTTTGGAACCCAGACATGGTAGATTGTATTATTATTCAAAACTATTCACTGTACTTTCCTATTGTCCCCTTCTTGCAGGAGGTTTAGAGTCCCTCCCACTGATGTTGGATTTGGCTGTGGATTTGCTTTGGCCAATGAAATGTAAGTGGAGGTGACAGGTGCCACTGCTGAGAAAAAGCTTTAGGAGCCATTGCGTGGTTCCACCATTAGTCTTTTACCTCTGATGTGTCCCAGAGAAGGGCTGTGTCTACTGCCTGGGCTGGAAAGGAAGATGCCAGAACTGAATTGGGCTTTTGAACATGTTACATGAGTGAGAAATATGTTGCAATTTACTGAGATTTGGGGATTCTTTGTTGCTGGCAGCATGACATCCTGAGCTGACCGATCCTGCAGGTGGCAGTTGGAATTACATTCAGAATCCAACAGGGGCCACTGGAAGACTCGACTGTGATGAACTTCCTGTGGTTTGGGGCATTTAGAAGTGCACATTCTTCCTTTGGATTCTGTGTGATCCTTCAAGGTTTCCCCATGGGAGTCAGAAATATGACCTCGGTCCTGGGGGGTTAGTGTGTTAAAGGTCAGAGAGCCCATTTTATTGGGTCAGAATCGTCTCTGGCAGAAGGGAGCCAGTTTGGGCCTGTTTCTTCCATCTGCCCCACAGTTCATGTGACTAGGAAAGAATTACTGATACGAGGAGAGTCTGAGGGCAGGAATGGCTCTCTGAAGCATAACACAAGCTACCTAACACAGTAAGTGTGAACATAATGAAAAATTATAAGGTACATATCATTTGTGGTGCAAAGTATAGTACAGGTTCATTTTCTAAAACGCTCCCTTCCTCCGGCATGACAAGGATGAAGAATAGGTGCTACTACAATAGAGCACAATGAAAGGCCACCCAAGAAAGAAAACAGATTTCAGAGGTGACTCATAAACAAAGTACTAGGTTCCAGAAAATAAAGAAGCCATCCATTACCCACACAAAGTGCATAATAATGACAAGTGCTTCATCACCTCGTGTTTGACAGCTAGAGGTCAGAACCCACACAAGGGAAACACTGCAAAACCTCATACTTAAGCCAGAAGGGGCTGCACCTGGAATCAAAGAGCTGTTCTGGTTTTGGAGAGATTTGATTTATTCCATAACCCAGATTCTCAACTCATGCCTCCATTAAGCAGTTTCAACTTTTAATAAATTTAATGTTTAAAAAATATCTATACTAAGTTAATTATTCCTACTGACTTCAGATGGGGAATGCTGATGGCCAGCTCATAACAGATCTGCCATGAAACATTTTACTCAATGGAAAATGATTCTGGGATACTATATTGCTACAGTTATTAGCACCCCAAGTAGAACAATTTGTTCCTAACCTAGTACATCAAAGAAAATGTTCATCTTCTTTTCACCCCAGATTGTAAGACTATGTCATTTACTTTATGGTATGTATTCATTTGTTCAGCAGTCATCTATTGATTGCCTACTCTTTGCCAGGGACTGTTTTTGAAGCGGGAGCTCCACAGACTCTGCCCTCAAGGTGGTTACATTCTAATGGGAGAAGACAGAAATTAAGTGCCAACAACACAAACGACTATGTAATGTGTCAGATGGTGATAAATACTCTGAAAGCAATAAAGCAGAGTAAGGGGGGAGAGAGAGAATTACGGGTACGGGATACTATTTTACACAGGGTGGTCAGGGCAGTTCACACTGATGGTGGGCGTTTGAAAGTCCTGAGTGAATGGCTATGCCAGCGTCTGTTGAAAGAGTGGGGAGTTGGATTTCTGTCTCATTTTACTCAGATATATTCCTAAGAAGTGGTATGTAAAGTGAGTTCTATTTGAAGCATATTAGGGAAACTTCTTACAACTTTTTTTTCCTTAATGAATCTTTCTCTAACATGAAGATCCCATTGGTAAACTGAACGGTTATGCCTTAAAAGTACCTGCATTGTGAGGATAAGTTTCCACATTTTGAATTCACTGAAAGCAGGTTATACATGTTTAGGATAAGATGCTGTAGATGAATGATGGACAAGAACAGTTTGAATGAGTGACAAGTCTTGGATGTAGATATTTTAGAAAAGATATATTCTTTTAAGCTATTTATAATAAATCAACGCTGTTTCATGGTTGAGGCTCTCTTACATTACCTCTTTGAATTAATCAGAATGCTTTATTATTAGCATATGCAAATCACATAAATGCTTTCAAAATATCCAACAGCCCTTAAAAATGAGTTCTGTCGTAGGGTTAGCTTCCTCTTTGTATTTTTATGTACCTTGAGGATGTGCTGGAAATATACACGTTTCAAAACGAAGCAGACGACTCAGGCCTGAGGCAGATTATCACAATTTCCAAATAAACGTGTTTAAACCTACAAGACTGTGCTCTATCCTTTAGGTTCACCTTTCCTGGATTTAGTGATTGTTTTGGGGGAAAAAAAGCAAAAACTGTTAACAATACAGTGAGTTACCAAACTTGTCATTACCCCGTTTTAAAGTAACACTTACATATAAACTTTGACTTTATAATACAAATCATATGATCTGGTGGTTGCAGTTCAAACTTGAGGGAACGTGAGCTTTGACTGCCATTGCTGTTTTAGAACAGTACAGTGATTGTTAATTTGTAGAACAGCAAAACCAGTGTGAGGATGAGCAGTCAGTGTAAGAAAGATGATTCCTCATCGCTCGCTCCCTGCAGCCTTCCCTTTTTCCCCTTTCAGTAGGTACCGTACATGTCAGATGCTCAAGTGGAATCAGGTCCGTTGTTGTAGCGTTTATGTGTCAGGATTGGACATTTTTGCAGCAGTGCTTGAGTGACCAGTCCTTTCCCTCCCTCTCCGACCACAGAAGAACACTCAGTGAATTATCCAGATTATTACACTCTTGCTGTCACAAGTTTACCATTTTAGCCATCTTTCATAGGGTTACCCGAGGTGGTATTTTTGCATGTATTTTCTGTTGAGTTAAATAACACAGCTGTTACTTTTAATATGTAAAAACATTTGTCTCTTCATGGCAGAATGGTATTTTATAAGCAAAACACTTTAATTTACAGGTGCACTGCACCACACTTTTTGTCTTAAAAAATGTCCAAACTTGGTTTATTTCTCTTTTCTAAGAAATCTGTTTTCTATTTTCTCTGTGTGTTGTCTCCTAAAGAGTCAATTTATTCACATCTTGGCCTTGAAATAGGGTTTGGCAGTATTATAAAATCAATGGATCCTCTTTAGACACCACACGATCCAACTGGCTGAGACTAAGGTGTCAGCTTTCTTCCTGGTTCCAGCCAAGCAAGCAAGCTACCTGCATATCTCTATCTGTCTATCCACCTACCTACCTATCATCTATCTATAATCTATCCATCCATCCATCCATCCAGCCATCCATCTTCCCCCAGTTTCAACCTCTGGCTGCTTGTTTTTTTTTTTAAATATTTTTATTAAAAATATAGCTAACATACAATATTATATTAGTTTCGGGGGTACACCATAGTTATTCAACATTTATATACCTAAAGAAGTGATCACCATGATAAGTCCAGCAACCATCTGATACTGTACCACGCTGTCACAATATTACGGACTATATCCCCCATGCTGTGCATTACAGCCCCATGACTTACTTGTTTTATACGTGGAAATCTGAACTTCTTATTCCCCTTCACCTCTGGATGCTTGTTTTTAAAAATAGGGTTTCTTCATGCACTCCTGACTAATACCTGCTGTGTTAGTTTCCTAGGGCTGCTGTAACAGATTACCATAAACGGGGTGGCTTAAAACAGCAGAAATTTATTCTCTCAATTTCTTTGCCCTGGAAGTTAGAAGTCTGAAATCAAGGTGTCAGCAGGACCAGGCTCTTTGACAAGGCTCTGGGAAAGAATCTTTCGTTGCCTCGTCTAGCTTCTCGTGTTTGCCAGCAATCCTTGGGTTCCTCGTGTTTTAGATACATCCTCTGTCTGTAGTCTGCCGTTGTCATCATACGGCATTCTCCCTGTGTGTCTGTGTTTTCACTCGATGTTCTTTTCTCTGTTATCTCTGCCCAAGTTTTCCTCTTCTTATGAGGACACCAGTCGTTAGGACCGACCTTAATCCAGTATGACCTGTCTCAACTTAATTACATCTACAAAGACCCTGTTTCCAGATGAGGTCCTATGCTGAGTTTCTGGATGGACGTGACTTTGGGGGACACTACCCAGTGCACATGCCCAGAACTATTCTTGCCACAGCTTATACATGGCCAAATATAATCAATTTTAGCCTGAGGCTTTTCTTTTGGTAAATGTTCCAAATACACTGTATAATTTTCTTCTGTAAATTTTTTATTGAGATTTAACATACATACAAAAAGGTCTATAACTAGAAGTGAATGAATTTTTAGAGTGAACACAGCCATATAACTACTACTTAGATCAAGAGATAAAACATTACCAGCAAACCAGAAAGTCCCATCATGGCTTTCCCAGTCATTATCCCCCTGAATGACCACTATTATGATTTCCACCACCGTCGATCAGTTTTGCTTGTTTTTGAATTTGATAGGTATATATTAGGATTTTTTTCTTCTTTCTTTCTTTTTTTTGCTCAACTTTATGACTGTGAGTTTCATCTATGTTATGGTGTACAGTTGTAGTTAATTGTAGCAATATAATGTAGTATTGCTCCATAATGTTCCATCCTATAAATGTGCTGCAACTATTTTTTCCACGCTATTGCTAAATTACTGAATTACTCCCAGTTTTTTGCAGTTATAAATAATACTTTGTGAATATTTCTGTGCACATCTTTGGGTGCACATACATATGTGGGTGTGTTAGGGACATGTTTAAGAGGAGAATTGTTAGGTCATAGAGTATGTGTTTGTTTAGTATTAGCAGATCCTCTCAGTTTTCCAAAGGGGTTGCACCAGTTTACACTCACACCAGTAGGGTATAAGAGTTTCAGTTGCCCCACATCTTTGCCAATACTTGAATGTTTTTTTAAATTTTAGCCTTTTTGGTGAATATATTGTGAGATTTCATGTGGTTTTAATTTGCATTTCCCTACTGACTGATAATGTTGAGTACCTTTTTATATGTTGATTTGTCATTCAGATGTCATCTTTTGAGTGTTTTAAAACTTGTATCCTTCATTTAATTGAATTTAGCTATCTTTCTGTGATTAATTTATAACTGTATTTTACACATTTGGATATGAAATCTTGTCAGATACATGTAGTTTAAAAATATCCCAGGCTGTGATTTGTTTTCTGTCTCTTAATGATGTCTTTTAATGAGTGTAAATTCTTAATTTTAATCAAATAAATTTATCTTTTCTTTTGTGGTAAGAGCTTTTTATATCTTGTTAAAGAAACCTTTGCTTGCCCAAGGTCGTGAAGATGTTATCCTATATTATTTTTCAGAAGATTTATTTTTACCTTTTACATTTAGGCCTATGATTCATTTAGAATTGATTGTATGTCTGAAATAGAGGTCAAGGTTGTGTTTTTCCCATATGGATATCTAATTGATCCAGCATCATTTATTGAAAAGATTATGCTTTCCCACTTTTATTGAAAATAAAGTGATTGCACATGTGTGGGTCAGTTTGTGGACTTTCTAGTCTGTTCTATTTGTTTAGCTTTGTGTCAATACTATATTGTTTTCATTACTATAGCTTTATAATATGTCTTGATATCTAGTAGTATACTTGTGAGACCTCCAAGTTTGCTACTTTTTTAAAAGATTGTCTTGACTATTCTTGGCTTTTACATTTTCATAAAAAAATTTTGAATCAGCTTACGGATTTCCAAAGAAAATACCTATTAGGAGTTTGATTTGGAGTTATTGAGTATACAGATTAACTTGGAGAGAATTGGTGTGTTTATAATATTGAATCATGTAATCGATGTAAAAGATATACGTTAGATAGTAAATATTTTAGGCTTTCTGGGCTACACACAGTCTCTGTCATGTATTCTTCCTTTATGTTTCACAACCTTTTAAACATGTGAAACCCTTCTTAGTTCATGGGCAGTATACAAACCTGTTACAGGCTGCAGTTTGCCAATCCTTGCTGTATTTGTTTAGATTTTCTTTAATATATCTTAATAATGCTCTGTAGTTTTCTGTGTAGAGTCCTTACGTGTCTTTCATTACATTTAGTCTCAGCTATTTGGTGATTTGTTGTGATACTGTTATTAAGACTATTTATTTTTCCAATTGTTTTGCTTGTGTATAGAATTAAAATTGATTTTTTAAATATATATACTATTTGCCTAGTGATCTTACTAAACTTACTTATTAATCATAATAGTTTATCTCAGATACTTTTGGAGTTTCTGCATATAAATAATGTCATGCGCTAACCATAGAGTGCTTTATTTTGCTTTCCAAACTTTGTAGCATTTATTTATTTTCTTATCTTACTGGCTAGGTCTGCCATTAAAAGGATGAATGTAAGTGATTGTGAATATCTTTGTCTTTTCAAGAATGCATTTAAATGTTTTAGTTAAGTATGATATTAACTATAGGATTTTTGTAGAAACCTTTTACCAGATTAAACAAGGTCCCTTCTATTAATAGTTTGCTAAGAATTATTTTTAAATTTAATGAGCATTGAATTTTATTAAATGCTTTTCTACATCTGTTAAGATGATATGATTTTTCTTCTTTATTTGTTAATACGGTAAATTTTAATTTTCAAATTATATTGTGGTGTCAAATGTTTAGTTTCACATGTTAAACTAACCTTACATTCCTAGGATAAACTACATCCGATAATTGCGTATTATTCTTTAATACGTATCTGTATCTATATTGCCATTTTTCTGGTGTGTATTTTCATGAGAGAGAGTGGCCTATAGTTTTCTCCTTTTGAAATGTCTTTGTTGTGTTTTTATATAGAGGTTATGGTAACCTCTTTCCTATTCTCTTTGTATTCTCTGAAACAATTTGTGAGTGAGTGGAGCTATTTTCAAATATCGAGACTAGCTTAGTTGCCAGCGGAATACCATCGAGTAACCACAGTCAGTTTCATAGAGCAGAAGTGTCATCTCTCTGAGCTTTGCCTGAATTCATGACTCACAAAAATGATGACATAGAATTAAATGGTTATTGTTTTAATCCAGTAAGTATTAAGGTACTGGATATACAGTAGCATCTCATTGTAGTTTTAATTTGCATTTTCAAAATGGAATAATTATTTTGAGAACCTTTGTGTATACTTCTTTGCCGTTCATACTGAGGTGCCAAAAAAAGTATACACATGACTTGTATTCATCTTATGTTATCAGTATATATTGAGTATTACAATTTTAATACAGCTTTTTCCTTTCTTAAAATGTGTATACATTTTTTTTTGGCACCGTCTGTGTATCTTCCTTGGTGAAATGTTTCTTCAAATCTTTGGCCCATTGATTTTATTGGATCTTTTTTATTATTGAGTTTTGTGAATTCTTTATATATTCTGGCTACAAGTGCTTTATCAGATATGTGTTTTGCAAATATTTTCTCCCAGTCTGTGACGTGTCTCTTAATTTCCTTAGCAGTGTATTATAAAAAATTTTTAATTTTGATGAAGTCCAGTTTACACATTTTTTTTCTTTTATGGCTTTTCCTCTTTGTGCCTCATATAAGACATCTTTGCCTAACCAAAGGTAACAAGTATTTTCTTCTGTATGTTCTACAGTTTAATTCCTTTTAAAAATTAAAAAAAATTAAATTTACTGGGATGACATTGGTTAATAACGTGTTATCAAGCAATGATAACATATGCTATCAAAGTGTAACTTGAAACTTATATAATGTTATTATATAACTATATTATATATGTTTATCGCATTGTGTGCTCACCACCCCGAGTCTAGTCTTCTTTTGTCACCACATATTTGACCTCCTTTACCCTCTTCATCCTCTCCCCACCCCCTTTTTATTCTGGTAGCCACCATACTGTTGTCTGCATCTATGAGTTTGTTTTTTGTTCATTTCTTGCTCTCTGTTGTATATCCCACATTAGTGAAATCATGTGCTTTTTGTCCTTTTCCGTCTGGCTTAGCATGATACTTGCAAGATCGATCCATGTTGTCGCAAATGGCAGTATTTCATCTTTTCTTATGGCCGAGTATAGTTTAATTCTTAACATTTTGATTTTGGTCCATTTTGAGTTGGTTTTTGTTTATGGTGTAAGATGAAGTTTGAGATTTGTATCTTTCCATGTGGATATCCAATTGTTCAAGTGCCACTTGTTGAATACTATCCTTTTTCCTTTGAATTACCTTGGTAGTTTTGTTGAAATTGAATTGACCAAAAATGTGTGAATCTATTCCTGGACTTTCTGCTCCATTTCATTGATCTATATGTCAATCCTTATACCAATATCACATTGTCCAAAATAACTGTAGCCTTATAGAAAACTTCACAATCAGGCTATGTGCAGCCTTCAACTTTGTTTCTTTTGAAAAATTATTTTGGATATTCTTTTTCCTTTGTTTCACATACATTTTCGAACCAGCTTGTCAATTTAAAAAATGCTGCTGGTATTTCAGTATGGATTATGTTGAATCTATAGATTAACTTGGAGAGATTTGATATCTTAACAATATCGAGTCTTCTGATCCACAAACATGGCATATCCCTCTTTTTAAGTCCTAATAGATTCTCTTAGCAATGTTTTGTAGTTTTCAATATATAGATCATTCATATATTTTGTTGAATATATTTCTAAGTAGTTCATGTTTCTTGATGCTATTGTAAATGGTACTCATTTAAAATTAAAATTTTCAGTTGCTTGTTGGTAGTACAGTGGTCCCTTTATATCCATGGGATTGGATCCAGGACCCCCTTAGGATACCAAAATAGGCAGATGCAAAGTCCCCTTTGTAGATGTGGAACCCATGAATATAGAGGGCTGACTGTATATAGAAAAACACTTGACTTTTGTATACTGATCCTGAATCCCATGACATCACTAAACTTATTAGCTCTAGTAGCTTTTTTGTAGATTCTAAAGGATTTTTCCACATAATTTTTACTTTAACAGTCACATACTATTTTTAAGACCTTAAGAAGATAAAATTAGTTTGTTATATTTGCCCATATAATTACTGTTTTGTTTTTTTTTTCCCTCTTCTTTCATTCTTGAAGGTCCATGTTTTCCACTGGTGCTGTTTTTCTTCATCTTGAAGAACTTTCTTAGGCATTTTTTAAAAAATTTTTTATTTTTAACAGATGTTCTGGCAACAAATTCTCTTAGTTGTCCTTCTGGCAATAAATTTTATTAGTTGTCCTTTGTCTGAGAATGATTTTATTTTGCCTTTATTCCTGAAGGATAGTTCTGACAGAATTTTGGGTTAACAGTTATACTTTCAGCTATTTCAAGATGTTGTTTCATTCTCTTCTAGCTTTTACGGTTTCTGATGAAAAATCTGTAGTCATCCAACTGACAGTTCTTCTATATGTAGTGTCTCGTTTTTGTCTGGCTGCAGTTTGATTATGAGGTGTCTGGGCATGAATTCTTTCTTTTTCTTTCTTTCTATATTTTTAAAAATTAGTTTCAGGTGTACAAAACAATGCAATAGATAGACATTTCACCCCTCGCAAACTGATAACCACCCTCCACCACTCGATTGCCCCTCTGACATAGTATATAGCTATTACAATTCCATTGACTCTCTTCCCTATGCTGTACTCCATATGCCATGACTATATCTATATTAAATTACAGTTGACATACAATATTATTCAGCTTCAGCTTCAGGTGTACAGTGCCGTGGTCAGGCATCTATTCTGTCAATGAAGTCTCCCTAATAGAACATGTGCTCATCTGATACCCTACAAAATCTTTACAACATTATTGATTATATTCCCCAAACTGTCTTTCATTTTCCTGTGGCAGTGTTGCAGTTACCAATTTGTGCTTTCTAATCCCCTCCCCTTCTTCCTCCTCCCTATCTCCCCTCCCATCTAGCAACCATTAGTTGTTCCTCTATAACTCGGAGACTATTTCTGGGCATGGATTCTTGAGTTTATCCTGTTTGAGGTTCTCTTGAACCTGTAAATTAATTTCTTTTACCCAAACTGGAAGTCTGTTTATTTTTGTTTTTCAGTCCTGTGTGTGTGTGTGTGTGTGTGTGTGTGTGTGTGTGCACGTGCCCATGCGTGCTTTATTTTGAATAACTTCTATTGCTGTCACTGATATTTTCACTGATATGTCACTAACATTTTCTTCTTAAGTGTCTCATTGGATGCTAGCCCTATACAATGCATTTTCATGTCATATATTCTATTTTTTTATCCAAAATTTCCATTTGAGTGGTTTTATATCATGTTTTTCTGCTAATTGTTCTTATATTTTTCTTTACATCATTGAGAATATTCATAAGATTTATACTTTATGTCTTTTTCTGCAAATTTTATCATCTCTGTCATTTCTGGTTCTGTTTCAATTAATAGATAGAATCTTATGTTATAGGTCATATTTTTCTACTTTGACACATGCCTGGTAATTTTTGATTGGATTCCAGATGCTGATTTTACATTGTTTAATGACAGATTTCGTTGTATCCCTTCAAAGAATGTTGGACTTTGTTCTTGCACTAGCAGATCTGTTTGATCCCTTCAAAGCTTGGTTTAATTTTTCTTGTGGCAATTCCAGAGCAGTCTTTACTGTAGGCCTAATTTACTGCCTAATACTAAGGCATGACTCTTGAAGATTCTACCTAATGCTCTGTAGATTCTGAAGTTTATCTACTCTGAGTGATGGGAATATGAACTATTACCATTACTATGTGATTTCCAGGAACGTTTCAGCATATTGCCTTCAGGTGATTTACCTCAGGAACGTGCAGGTACGTACTTAGCCACAGACTTTAGGAGACCCTTTTAAAGACCTCTGGAGAGCTCTTTAGGTTTAGTTCCCTCCTCTCCATTGGTTCTGACCTACAAATTCTATTCACCACGGATGATTTAAGCTCTGATCTTTGTCTTTTCAAATAAATAAGACTGTCAGGTTATGTTTGAGTTTCTGCTCTTTAAGCTGCAGCCTTGAAAATGTCTCCAGGCAGTAATCTGGGGCAATCTTAGCACTTTTCTCATTGCTTCCCTTCTTTCGGAGATCACAGTCCTGATCTACTTCCTACTGAAAAGTTTTACATATTTTTCTCAGTTTTCTAATTCTTTATGGGAGGGCAATCCCTTAGCAATTAATCCTTCATGCATAAGTGAAAGTCCAAAAGTAGACTTCTGAGTCTCTTTTGTATACAGGGCACTGGGTGAGGGTCCCAGGTTAAATATACGTATTCATAATTGTTTTGAATGCGTGCAAAGTTCAGACATACCCTTTGATGAGTTATCTGTTAATTTCCTTTCCTTGGGCCTCAATTTTTGGTACTTTCAATTCGTTTATTCTTTCTGCAAAATTGATTGTGTTTTAGTATAAATGACAATAGGTGCATTTCAGAACTATTGAGGGTGTTAGCTATTTCATGGCTGGAGTACTGCAGTAGATTCCTAATTAATTTACAGGTTCAAGAGAACCTCAAACAGGAAAAACTCTAGAATCCATGCCCAGAAATAGTCTCAGAGTTATAGAGGAACAACTAATGGTTGCTAGATGGGAGGGGGGATAGGGAGGAGGAAGAAGGGGAGGGGATTAGAAAGCACAAATTGGTAACGGATTTGTAAAAGGGTCTCCTAAAAGATCCAGATCTTTTTCAGTCTCACTGTCTTCTATTTCTGTTTCCTCATTGTCTTCAAAGTGATTTTTAAAATATGTAATCTCCTGGATAATTGCAAACACCTACTAACTGTTTCCATTTCTATCTTGTCCCCATTCCCCACCACAGTCTATTTTCAATCCCACAGCCACAGTGAGTGATCCTTTTAAAACATAATTCAGATCAAGACATTCCCCTCTGTTTCCTTTGGGCATATGTCAGTGTCTCTTTAGGTCATTCAGAATAAAAGTCAAGTCCTTCAAGAGCCTTTGAGACCCTACCTGATCTGGTCCCTTCTGACTGTTTCTCCTTTTACTCTTCTCATTCTGTTCTAGCCACTCTGGCTTCCATGCTATGATTTAAACACATCAGGCAGGGTCCTGCTTTAGGAGCTTTGAACTGACCATCTCCTTTGTCTTGAATGCTCTTACTTCAGATTTCCTCATGTTTAACGCTGTTAAACAGAAAACTACTGATCCAAAATGGTGTCCCTCAGGCTAAAAGCCCGTGATACTAAACCTAGATTTAATACCTGATTTAATTGCTGTTTCAGCCTCTTCCAGAAACATAATCTTAAATCAACCAATCTGGATTGGTCAAGCATCAGTAAGGTAATCTGTTACGTGGACCCTCTTCATCCCCCACATTGAAAGAAAAGACAACCTGCATGATCAAAACCCGTCCCATTCTCTTCCTCCAAAGAAAAGGTTCTGTGGTCCAAAAATAATCCTTTCTTTTCTTTTGTTAACAGCTCCCTTGCACAACCCTTCTTCATATAAACACCTTCCATTGTGTATAACCCTTTGGAGCAGGCTTCTAGTTGCTAGACAGAATGCTGCTGAATTCATGAATCGCTTAATAAAGCCAGTTAGACCTTCAAATTTACTTGATTGAATTTTATTTTTGAACAGCTCTTTCACCTCCTTTGAGTCTTTGGTGAAATGTCATGTTCTCAATATTGGTCCCCCAATTTAATGATGAAATCTGACCCAAGCTGGCTCTCTCACATTACTCGCTAACATCTCAGGCCGCACCCATTGCTTTGTAGTCACTTTCAGACATTAGAAAAATTTCGTATTCAGATGTGAACAAGTCCAAACCAATATATACCTAACCTTTATGATCCACTGTCAAGCTTCTCCTTCCCCTGCTAAGGACATAAACTCAGGGACCTGTAGTGGAGGGGGGGTGTGATTTGCTTTCATTCTCTATCCTTCTCCTCCCTCTACGTCTCCTGTTCTCTCCAGAGTCCAGTAAACAATGAAAGAGGAAGGGTGGAGACTGTTATCAGTTGAGACTGTAGTCTGGCTCTTGGTTCCCTCTCTGAGGCAGATGCTCTCATGCATGTCAGATGATTCCCCCACAACTAGTCCCCATCGAGGGGCTTCTGAGATGCACAGAACTCTGATGTAGGTGACGTATCAACTCATTTCTAGCAGGACAACCCACTTAGCACCTTTCTGCTGAGATATTCTCATGCTGGATAAAGCCCTCTTCGGCAGGATCCTTTCAAGATATCTTGAAAGAGATGTTGGATGTAAAACTCAATGTATAAAGACAGACCTGACACTTAAAGCATAATTGTCAATGCAGTTTATTCTTGTCCATTCTTATGCCCTTATTCCTGTCCTGAACCATGAGGCAGTTAGTTAGAACCTAAGGAAGTATTTGAATCTATGGGACCGACAGAGAAGTGAAATAATCGTAGGTGGAACTCTGTCTGGCTGGATACAAGTTTTCAAACCTTGATCTTCTTAACAATCCAATGAGCAAGTAAGTATATACATAGTCTTCTACCCCTGGTTAGCTGTGTGACTATAACACAGTCACTTCTCTCTGGGACTCACCTTCATCACCCGTAAAATGATGTGGTTGAATATTTAAGGTAGCCTCGAGTTGTAACCGCCTATGATTCCCATTGGTTCTCTATCTCTGTTTCTTGGATGTGCCATGGAGATTTGTGCTTTGCAAGGTGTGTTGAATTCCTTTGCTTTGCTACTCTACAAGATGACAGTTGTAGCACTCTGAAGGATTTGTTTTAAAATTTATATTGAATGATTAATAAAATACCATTTGTGGAAAGTAAGGCTAGGACACAGTAGGAAAGCCAACGAGTACGAGGATCTCAGCTACGGACTATCCCATCCTTTTCACTTAGGCAACAAACTCTGCCGGTGACAGTGGCCACTAGAGATGAAGAGAGAGGCTTGGTGGCATGTGCTGGGCATATCTGCCGTGGGTTTTGGAAAACAGAGTCGGCTTGGTCGAGGGGGGGTGATATATCTTCCTGACAAAGCTCCTGCCAGGAGAGAATGTACATAACTCAGCTCTGAGCCTTTCTATGAGCTCTGCCAAATCCGACAGGCAGGTAACAAAACACTGAAAAGAAAGTAATGTCAGCCTAGCCTAGCGACGGCCAATACTGTACCTTAATTACTTTACCTAGTGACAAAAGCTATTCATCAAGCTTGAAATAAAGTGGTTTTAAAGTCAGAAATTTATGTGCCAGCCAGTCAGAGGCTGTAATTTTGGGGGCATTGGTTTAAAGGGCCATAAACTAAAATGAAAACAAATTGGAAAGCTAAGCAACTATACATATGCACAATGGAACCATCGGTTTTATCTTCAGTTCTTCCTGGTTTTCCCAGCACATCCTTGCACTCATGTTTCTAATCAATTACTGCATTTCATCCAAGCCAAAATACCACCCTGGAGCCAGAAGGAAGACGTTCAGTCTTCATTCATTTATTCAACAAATACTGTATTAGATGAGCAGAGTTGAAAAGAAGGCTGAAGAATTCTGGGGGAATTTATTTATTTATTCAACAAACACTACGGAGTGTCTGCTCTGGGCCAGGCATCGGCAGAGGGGCTAGGCATGGTGGTGGCGAACAAGGCAGCGAAGGCCTCTTCTCTCATGGAGCTCACATATGTATTCATGAGAACACATATAAATAAATGAGGAAATATGGGGAGTGATCAATGACAGTGGCCGGCGGGGAGGGACACGGGGACACAACAAGAGGCATGTGAAGAGCAGGCAGCAGAGCATTCTAAGTGAAGGGAGCAGCCATTGCAAATGCATTAGAGCAGGAATAAACCTGGCTTCTCTAGTGAATGGAAAAAGGAATCGATTGTGGCTAGAATGGAAAAGAATGGAGACAGATAAGATCAGAGAGGTAAGGCAGCGGCCAGACCAAGAAGGGCCTGTAGGCCGGGTGAGGAGTGTGGATTTTATTCTAAGTACAGTGTAGACCGTTGACGAGTTTTAAGCAGGGAGCGATGATCTGAACAACATTTCATTGAAAGGGAAGGAATGGAAAAGAGTTTTGCAAAAGAAGAGACATGAATTACTCAACAATTGAATAGTTAAACAAACATGTATTGAACGTTCGCTATGTGCCAAATGCTATTGACAGAAAGATGAATTAAGACCCTCCTTGTCCTCATGAGGCTGAGGATCTAGTGGTGACAGACAGGTGTGTGCACGAACAGGAGCGACATGGCAATAATGAGCAGCCGCGCCTCAGTGGGCAAGGTCCGTGCGGTCGCTTCACCATGTTCTTAACAAACAGACGATGGGCTCTTCGAAAAGGCTTTTCTGGATGTGCGTTTTTAATGCTAGAAGGTACCTACTACATGGCAGATGAAGATTATGCCCCTGGGTCACCTCTTCTCGTGGAAACGCTAGCATTCGAAGAGGCACAGTGGCCCTGAAACTCCTGGGACTGGGGTTCTCTTTGCTACGTGGCTGTGAGACCGGAGCAGGGGTTCTCAGGAATCTGGGCTTCCCTTTATCTGCAAGAACTGAAACAATTGCACTATGAGGTCCCCGCCAGCTCCATCCATCTGTAGTTTAGGGGATGCTTTGTCACGATCATTCATTTTAGGCTACATTTCTGCCCCAATATGAAAGACTAGCTTTGAGCCCCAATTAAGCAGTGTTATCCCACTAAAAAGAATTTCAGTCTTCTCATTAGTGTACCTGTATTCCAACAAAAAATGAGCTCTGTTATGATTAATATATTTTGAATTTCATCAGTAAAATATTTTTAGAAATTTTTCTTCTTTCTTGTGTCTAAGTACCCGTATCATAGTCTTGATTTTGCCTAATGGCCTACAGTTTTAGGTCTATTTTTAGCAACTTTCTAGCCAAAATTAGTTGCAGTGTCTGAAAGCATGTTATGTTGATAATTTCTGGTATTGAAAATATGCTTACTAGAGCCCAGATAATTCATTCCTAGAACTCTGGACTGTTTGTTTGGGAATGACTACACTAGACCATTATTCTGGAGAGTCTTGCATTTCTGCTTTTGGGGCCTATACTCTCTGTGCCCTGAGTTTCACTGTACTTTCTTGTTCATTGATTACTTTCTGTGTCTTATCGTTGAAAACACAGTGAAAACAAATGAGCTATTTATAATTTTCCTCCTGGAGCCATTTCAATTAAAAGTTAATTAAATGTCTTCACGTCATAATTTTAAAGCATTCTTTCAGTAATAGTGAGACAGTGTGAGAGCTGTAAGAATCCCCAAGTCTAATATAAACTTATGCAAATGCCTTTTCAAAATGCCATGGTATGTGTAGCCAGCATCACTTCAACATGATTGATACTTTGTCTTTATTAATTTTATTAATTAAAGTGTGGAAAGGATGAGCTTGTGAGTCGCGGTATTCAGTTAAAGCATCTTGAAGTGTTGGGTTGGAGCATGGCGGTGGCCTGGTGACTCATCTGTAGCTATCTTTGCTTTAGGGCCAGTGGTTCTCACATCTGGTGGCTATAGGGAAACATCCGAAGAGCTAATGAAGAACACAGAGCCTGAGGCTCACTGGAGCAGAACCTGCGCCTGTTCCATTTTTATTAAGTTTCCCACGTGATTCTGAGAACCACCTGTGTGTGAAATGCATTGGAGGATCGAGCTGCTTTAGTGTTTCGGGTCAATGATTTTGGACATGGAGGCAAACCTGTTGGGTGCTACCCAAGGCCACTTGGGTGCTTTAGGTGTGATATTTTGCTTCTTGCATTCCAAGAATGTGAATATATTATTTTCAAAGTGTCTGGAATTGGCAGGGGCCCCAACAACTTCATGTCTGGAAACACCTCATGCACCTTTTCCTTTGAAATTGAGCTGTGGAATGTTGGAGTTCTGTTGACGACTCTGCAGATGTGTAGCTTTGCAGGTGATATATTGGCTTGGGCCAGAGCCATGGTCTAATTTCCCTGCCAGATGCATGTCCTGCTGTGGCAGCTCCCACGTCTATTTTTGTGCCAAGCACCGTATGGTGACTGTGAAGGGGAGGAGACTGTGTGGACCCGCTCACTCGGGAGGGAGTCTTCCCGAATCAGAGGCACCTGGGGACGCGAATCTACAGTCAGGGAGGACGGGCTTTCTGCCCAATTTGGGCCTTTTAGGTCCACATCATACTTCTACTGTGGGAGAGAAAGATACTCTTAGTATCTTGGTAGTAACCGTTAAAATGCGTGTTAAGCACAGTTCCAAGTGCTTTATGTATAACATAAATCCCACGGAGAATTTATTATTATCTCTAGTTTACAGAAAAGGAAATGGAGGTAAAGAGAACTTGGCTGTGTCCACCGTGGCTCGTTGTGGGAGCCAAGATTCAAACCCAGGCTGTCTGGCTCCCGAGTTTATCAGGTTAACCATTATGCTTCGCCCTCCCCAATCTAGCAGTGTTTATGCTCCCCCCTGCCATTCCGCTGGCCTAGGAATTATAAACGAGGACGTTGCAGACGTGGACGTGCCCAGGGCAGCTCTGTGGAGAATTGAGTCTGGTAGCAGGCAAGACAACTGGGAGCTCTGGGAGCCCTCCCTCACCTGAGGAACCAGGGCTGGGTGGGTGGGGTGGAGGGGGCGTGCAGGGTGGCATTCAGTGGCAAGGCTGAACTCGCTCTTTACAGGGGGCCTCCATTCTGATGGGGCGGTCCCGCGACGTACGTGTTGCTGAATGTTTTGAATATTGCCCCTGGGTGTGTGTTTCGCTCCCTGGGAGCCATGGCTGGCGAGGTGATAGGCCCCTGAAGTATCATGGCTGTTTTCTGGGCAGGCAAAGGAACGGCCAGTTGTTCACGGGGGCTGTTCAGGTGCTGCTGACAAGTAGCAAACTGTAGGCCACTGGGAAGCCCCTGAGGTTTGGGGAGGGAATGGATGGGGAGCAGGGAGGGGCAGTGAATAGGGGCCACGGTCTCGGGAAGGATTTCTCAGACTTGAGTAATATAAGGATTCTTTTTCAGGGAAAAATATTAGAACAGCATATCTCTAGTGTTTACTGAAATTAGCCTTATTATAGTATTACTTAAATATGTTCAAACAGAAAACTAATTACAAATTCCTCATACTTTTGGTTGTTGGACAATTCTAAAACTGACACAATTTAGCAAAACCAAGTAGAAACAAAATTATAACAGAAGGTAATATTCCAGTTAGTGGCACTGATTTAATGTGATGCATACTGTTTTTGTTTTTTTTTTCCTGAAATAGCCACAACTTACTACATGTATGTGGCATTGACACTGCAGGTTCTTTGGACAGTGTGGCCTCCGATTTGTGTGTCATGGGATGGCTCGGCTATTAGTAATCCTGACACATATCTAGAGGGACACCCATGAGGCCATTGTTTGTACAGGGCCCGTGGCAGCCTGTGGCCTTCCTGGGTGCGAAGACGTTATCTGTGAGTGAGGCTGGCCTCTGCACGGCTCCTTGGTACTGACGTGACCACAGCACCAAACTCGGCACTTCTTCCTGATAAAGGGACTGGCTATCCAGGTGATAAAGACTGTGCTTCTTTTAATTATTTTCAGATTGATTTAGGTTGCATTCCATTGAGAGCAGGGCCTTTGCTTTGCGCTCAGCCATACGCTTAGTGCTGAGAACAGTGCCAAGAACAGCTCTGTCCAATGGAAATAGAACGCAACCCGTGAATATGAGCCACGTACGTAATGTAATGTTTTCTAGTGGCCACATTTTAAAAAAAGTAAAAAGGAGCAGGTGAAATTAACTTTAATAATACGTTTTATTTAGCCCAATATATTCAAAATATTATTAATATCATTTTCAACATGTAATCAATATAAAATTATGAATGTGAGATTTTGTTGTTCTTTTTATGCTAAGTCTTTAGGATCTGATGTGCATTTTATACTTGCAGCACATCTCAGTTCAGACTTAGCTACATTTTAGATGCTCAGCAGTCACGTGTAGCTGCTGAATTGGACAGTGCAGGTATAGAAGATAATAGATTCTCAATAAACATGTGTTTTTAAAAGACTGTTGCTGGATGAATGAGGAAGCTTCCAGACCCTCAGGATACCGTTTTCAGAAATGCTGCAGCTCCCTCTCATCTTACAGGGAGAGGAAGCAGAAGAAGGGGCTCTCAGCTGCTCGCCTCTCACCTGAGTGACTGTGGCGTCCTCCTACCTGGCCTCCCTGCATCCATCGTGGCTCCAGCTGTGCTCCTGGGACAGCCCCGTGCTCTTTCCTACAATGCAGAGCTTATTGAGTTCCTCCCTTGCTCAAAACCTTCCAGTGGGTCCTCTTCAGCATTAAAGTCCAAGTTCCTTAGCATGGATTACAAGGCCCTCGCCTTTCTCTCCAGTGTATTCTCTGCATGGTCCTTGAACTTTCTGCCACAGCCACACCAGGCTTGTTTCTATCTTTCCCCCTGACAGGCGCCTTCACCTTTGTGTCTTTGCACGTGCCACTTCCTATGCCTGTGACAGTCCTTCCACTCTCCTTCCTCTCCTCATTCCCTGGATAACTCCTACATATCCATCAGGTACTTTAGTTAAGAGACATTAGTTAAGAGGTTCAAGTGTCACTTCTTCCAGGAAGACCTCCCTGATCCCCCTGCACTGTTTGACGCTCTGATTCCTCTGCTGTTCACTGCCCTAGTGGAATATTCCTCACTCTCATCTCTCGCACCACAGCTGCCTTTTTCAGGAGCTGTGCCCCCTACGCTTTGAGACCTGGGATAACTTAGGGAGGAAGACTGATTTGGATCGTAGAAGCCTGGGAGATATTATCGTTATCACAAAGTGTGGCCAAAAGGCTTGAGAAAAAAGAATCAGACACTTCCTACCTGATTTAAAAGGACTCATTATGAGTAAGGCTAAATAAAATAAATTGCAGAAATCCCAGTTCTCATGGCAGTGTTTGGCCACCCCTGCCCTCCCATCACTGCAAGGACCAGGGATTATTCTGGTTGGGATCAGCCAGCCACTGTGTCTTTCCCTCATCTGGAAAATGTTGATTATTGAGAAACAAGTGATTCAGCTCCCCTCACGTGTTGAGGATTCCTCACAGGTCCTCCCTCTCTTAACTAAAGTCTCACCTAGTACTTATGTTTAGTGTATTATCAACTCAATGGGGGTTCTGAACAAGAGAGGAGTATCTCAGAATCTTGAGGAGTTTTCCTTAGGTCCAGCTGTCCGATTTCCGTCCTCCCCCAATTTCCCTCTAGACCCATGATCAGAATCTCTCAGGATGGGGCCCAGGAATGCATATTGGGAACAGGCACCTCAGCCAACTCTGAGATTTCATCTCAGGTTAAGAATCCCTGACCTAGGGTGAGAGAAAGGCAAGATAGTCTAACACCAAAGCCATTACAGGTTATGACAGATGGCTTCTTTAATGAGGCACTGCAGTGTGACAAAGGGCAGTGACATTTCCTACTCCAAGAGCATAACGTGGAAGAACTATTAGCCAGGGAGGAAATGGGGCAGCCAGTATGAAAGGCGAGAGGATTCCAAACCTGACTGATCAGCGTTTGTCTGTTCTTTGTGCAGCTCGTAATCTTCACTTTTTATTATTGCACAGCTGCCAATTCGGTTTTACAATGTAAATAAAAGTCTAATATGTTATGACACTTTGCATTTATTGTTCACCATTATCTATTAAGAAATGAAATAGTTTATTAAAAATTGTTCTCAAACCGCATTCCAGTGCTGTTGAAGCCAGTCAATATAGTAAAATCTGATATTCCATCTCCATCGGCCATGGGGCTGTAGAGCTGAGGATAAAAGTGGTACCTGTGTATTTGTGGGCAGGGGTTGGGGAGACACACAGTGTTGGCTGTCACAGTATTTTATATTCATTCAGTAGGTACTTATTGAGGCCCATGATGTACCAGGTCCTGTTTCAAGCAGTGGCACAAATAAAAGATCCAAACCCCTTCTCTATGGAGGTTACATTTTAATGGAAGAGATAAAAATAAGCAAAGTAAAGAATTAAATTAACTATATAGTATTATAGATGTGGTAATTGCTATGGAGAAAAATAAAGACTGAAAGGAGGACAGGCATTATTGTGTGTGGAGTGGCGATGGGTACGGGGTGGTGGCACAGACCTGAAGGAGAAAAGGGGGTGAGTCATGCAGGTTTCTGGGAGTAAAGGGTTCCGTATGGAACAGTAAGTGCAAAGGCCCTGAGGCAGGCAGAGGCATATTTGGAGTATTTGCGGAATCATCAATCAGTGAGGATAGCATGGAGGGAAGAGGGAAAGTATGTTAGGAGATCAGGGGCCTAGGCGGGGGGCGGCGGAGGGGAGGTGCTGGGAGGCCATAGCAAAGAGTTCTGCTTTACTCTGAGAGAGACAAGAAGCCATTGCTGTCTTTTGAGGTGAGGTATCGGAGAAACGACTTAATTTCAAAAGGATCATCCTGGTGGTGGATGGAAACTACACTCTACAGGAGCAAAGGTGAAGCAGGAAGACCCTTTAGGAAGTTGTTGCAATATCCCAGGTGGGTGACAGAGGTGACTTAGACCAGGTGGCAGAAGCAGAGGTGGTGAGAAGGGGTCCGATTCTCAGTACAGTTTAGAGATAGAGCAGATAGGATTTGCTGAGTACCAGATGTCTGAGAGAGAGAAAATAGGATAAGGCAGGTTTCTGACCTGAGCAACTGCAGAGATGGGAGTGGCAGTTAACCGGGATGGGGACGATTACGGGAGGCAGGGCAGGGGCAACGCGTGGAAGTGGAGGGATGTGATTTAGATCTGTTTAGAGACGCAAGGTGTGGTCTGTGCAGCACTGAGGTTGCTACCGCACAGAGTTGCTAATTCTAAAGTCTTGATGTTTCTCGGGTCAAACAACAGCCTTGGTTGGTCCTCTTCTTGTGGGAAAAAAAAATTAAGATTCTTCAAAATTTTATTTCCAGATTTGCTCTTATTCCTTAAAAGGAAAACTCTTTTTTTTTTTTTAGAAAAAAATGTTTTCTCTAAACTTTGTATGATTGATTTCTTAACTCCTAATTTGGCTCTTTGTTTCCAATTAAATAATTCATCTTCCCTTTCAAAGTTGCTGCTTCCAAGGAACTGGAGTAATTTCTCTCTTACCTAAGCCATTGCTTTGAGGGAGTGGTCGTTCGCAGCTTCCTAAGATGGAAGAAACAGGTGCACTCGTGCGACCCCCAGTGATGAGAATTCCAGCGTAAGGGTTCCGTAGGATCACCATTGAAGGTTGCGAGGGCACCCCCCCCACTCACTTATCTGAAATAGTAAAATGATGCAGAGAAAAGAATCCAGCATTTATTCTGCCTTCCTTGTGTGCACATTGTTAAGGAGGAAAAGTTTCTTGTAGAAGGATTTCAGCTGAAATGCAGAAGGGATTCTAAAACGGTAAGTAAGTGGTCTAGGCCATATTCACCAAGGGCTGGTGAAAGCGATGCGGGAAAGGCAGGCGGAGAACTTCACGATGAGTGGAACCGGCGGACAGCCTGAGTCCACTGATCAGTCATTCCCAGCGTCACGAGGTCAGATGATAGGTGTGGAGGGGCTCAGCATCTTAATCTATGTTTGTGATGTTTGAAACTTTTCCTAATACGTTTTTAAAAAGACAAGCATGTTTATGCATATACAAGAGTATTTTTAACTATAACTAGGATCACACTCTACATATTGGTCTGCATTTTACTTTTAGCCACTGAATTGTTTTGTGTGGGTTCCGTATTGCTCGACTTACCTTCACATAGGGCTTTGCTGAGGGTGTTTATTTATCAAGACTGGTAGTGAGTATAGGAGATCGAAAGGTCAAGGACAGACAAGCACAATTCTTCCCAGACAGGTTTGTAAGGGACACCCTGGAAAGACCTCTTGAATCCTAAGAGGTAAAAGAACCTTTCGGTGAGCAGTTTCAGGGAAACAAAAGTATTTGAAGCTGTTTTTCTGAGCAGAGAATGGATTCACAGAGTGTTTATGAAGCCACATGGTACCTGTACCCTTGGGAGTAGCTGGAGAGAGGGGCGGGGGCTGCTTCCTGACCTTGGGTCTGAAGCCCCCTCCTTACTAGCTCCAGCTTGTAAACCAATCAGTTTAAAGCCCTTTCCCCTGGGTTCCATCTCCAACCTCAGAGAGTTGTTTCCAGAGGTTTGAATCTTTAGGACTAGAGTCTGACATCCCAAATGTGGCCAAACACAAGGGGTGAAGGCAGCAGATGGAAATCTACAGAGCAGCTCTGTTGGGAGACGTTCTGACAGGTCAATGAGGAGAGCAGCCTGGTATGTGCGGGAAGTGCATGAACTTTGGAGTCAGGCCTGAGTCTGAATGTTGGTTTTCATATCAGCTGTGTGTCCATGGGCAAATCATTTCATCACTTTGTGTTTCTGCTTCACTGCTCTGTAAAATGCTGACCAAAAACCCTCCTTCCTGTGATTGTGATAAGGCTCCATGACCCTGTGAAAGCAAAGCCCACGACAGTGCCTGGCCGTTGGCAGATACTTGAAAATGCACAGTCTCCATGTCTTTCTTCTTCTAAGAGCAGGGCCACTAGCCATCAGAAACTGTAAAATGGAGATGGGAGCCTGAGAGATGGAAGTTGAGGATCATGGTTTGTCGCTAAGAGGCTGGGCTATGTGGACTGAGAGGTTGTTTTTGCAACAGACGAGATCCAGGGCAACGCTTCTCAGAGCTGAGGACACTGCTTCAGGGAAGCTCGGCATTTCCCACCGCCTGGCTCGGTGGTGCTGGCTCGCTTGAGTCTGTCTGTCTTTGCCAGGAAGCTCCAGGAAGGGAGGGGGCAACATTTCTCTTACCTGCCATGGTATCCTACAGTGCCTCACGTGCCACAAGGGCTTAGAAACTATCTGGACGTGAGTGAGTTAGTAGTATTCATGGAAAAATATCTAGTGAGTACACATCAGAAAAAAGAAAAATCATCCCTAACCTCATCACCCATTGCTAGCATTTTTATCCTTTCAGTCCTTTCTTCTAATTTACACTCATAATTTACAAAACTGAGGTGATACTGTTTTATAATCTGATTTTGTGAAAATATATTGTGGACATTTTCCCAAATTGTATATGCTTTCCTATAAAATTATTTTAATGACCGCATAGTTTTTGTAATGAACAAATTCCTTGTCATCAGAGATTTAGGTAGTTTGTGCAATATTTTGCTAATATAAACAGCACTGAGATACCCTTGTAACTACACCTGTGACTAAATAACTGATTCGCTTCTCCACTTCAGTACCAATTCTTTTTTTTAAAAAATAATTGTAGGTTCACTTGCAGTTGTCAGAAACATTTCAGAGTCCCACCTCACACCCATTACCAAATACCCCCAATGGTAGGTAACACATTGTATACCTTCCATCCGTGTCATAATCATGAAATCGACATGGGTATAGCCCTTCAATACTTATTTTAAGCTTTTCAGTTTGCCTTGACCAGACAGATGTTGTAGATACACTCTTGGGAAGCTCCAGTTTTGCACTTTTAAACATGTTTCTTTCTCTTGTCAACTGCCTTCCTCCTGCTTCCCCCTTCCTCAGCTGGGCTTGGCTGCGAGTACGCCTGCTCTGATGGCAGTATCCCAGCTGTCTTTGTACAGGGAAGTGAGTTCTAGATTCTCAGAATTCTAAGCACTAATGTTCTCCAGAGCCCCTGTGAAATAAAGTCAGAGACTGTTTCTTCTGCTACGAAACTAGCCATCTGTTGGTTTTCATTCTTTAATGCCAATGCAGATAGTGCCCGGGGTATCAGAGCCGGCAGACACCATACATACAATCTGCTGCTGATCAGATTCACTAATTAAAGCTGTGTGCCAGGCTGTAAGGTTACATTTCTTTTGTTCTTATTTCAGGTCCTGTGTAGTCACATTTTATGTACATGTGAAAGCATGTCTATGAAATATTAATAAAGTTTCACCTTACGTATAAATGAAATAATGCAAATATTTCAAATAAAAAATTCAAGAATTGTGTACTTTCAAAGCTGAAAAGGCAGTTTGGGTGAAATTGTAGCTGTGTTTACCTTTTGCTTCACGGTGGCCCGACTTCAGCACTGTAAAAGGATAGTCCCTTCAGGCTTTGTCAGAACAGGAACTTCTGCAAATGATGTTGGTTACCGTTATGCCTTTATCTGAATATGCACTGTTAATATAATTGGGTCCTTTTTTGTAATCATAAACTAATGTCATACATATATTCATTAATGGGTGGTACTGGTGCTGGTTCTAAAAATATGCCTGAAAACCAGTAACTGAAAAGGAAGGTGTATATGATAAAACACTATTGAGACAAATACATGCTATGATACACTGTGCTGTTAATTTCAGAGAGAGCACTTTATGAAATACTATAGATAATGCTGAGGAAATCAGACTGCATTAAAGCAAAATATGCTACAATGGTTGTAGATTTATGTACCAGCATCTTCATACTTTATATTTATTCCAGTAGGAAAATTAGCTGTGAATTATGCAAGTTTTGATTTATGCAAGGTCTTCAGTAATTTATCCCTTACATAAAATGCATCCCTTCTATACTGGATTTACTTTGTACTTTCACCATGATTCAAGTGGTGTGTACATTTAAAATGGGAGTTTGAAACGTCTTAGTCCTAGTGGAATTGAATTTCTTTTTTAATTTTTATGGTTTATAAATGAGATTAAGTCAGTTGCTTGAAATTCAAGAATAGATTTCTTGAATTTCAAAGAAATAGTGATTGCATAGAAACGCGCATTTGTTGATTACTTACTATACGTGTATGAGTATATGTGTCAATGCTTTACATAGTTCTGTTTTAATGTAATCCTTACAACAACTCCGGGTTCCCTCACTACTCTGAATTTGTACAAGAGACTTCCCAGAATCAGAGAGGTGAACTTCAAGGCCCTATCCTGAAGGTGGGAGAGCGAGGATTTAGATATAATGTCTGATTCCAAACATTGTTTTGTCTGGGAGCTCATGGACTCCTGGGAAGTCAATAGACGGGATACAGAGGTTCACTATTTCTAAAATTATAGGCCAAATTTTGTTGGCCTGTGTATTCATTTTTCCGGGCAGAGGACCCATGGCTTTCAACAAACATCCAAGGAGCTTGTTGATCCCTTCTAGTGTTATACACCCCAGAACCACACCAAAATCCTTCCTAAGTGACCTTCAGAATCCTTCTTACCCCTAACCACATATCAGCCGTTGCAGTTAGCTATATTAGGTGTTAATTAAGCATTGCTGTCTATAGGAAACTATTTTACAACACGCGGCAACTCTGGAAACAGGGTTTCTCTCTGCCTAACACATCCTCTCAAGAAGTCCGAGGCTGGGGTAAAATCCACTGTCTGCAGGATGAAACTCATGATGAGTCTCAGAACAACTTTACTCTGTGAGTTTCTAAGGGGTCCCAGATCTGGACCAATGTGGCACTGGGCATCCATTCAAATGTACAAGACTACTGAAAAATCCATCTGATTTTCTATTGCTCTTCATTGCTTTCTGTCTCGTGGCATTTTTTCCACACACCATGTTGCCTTAAAAGGATTATGTTCATGCCTCATCTCCCCATTCCAATTGCAAGGCTTCTGAAAGCAGGGGCAGTGCTTTTTGTGTTTTTTTTTTTTTAATTTTGTTTTTCATTTTACTTTTTATCTTGGGATTCCCCAGATGCCCAGGATCACGGGTGAGAGGGACAGACACACTTAAGTATCAGATTCATGGCAGTCTTTCTGTCCACATCCTGTGTTCTGTGGAGGCATCCGCTTGTTGCTATGGCTCCTGGCCTTTGCGTGTGGATGTGGGGGGAGGTGCCGAGTAGCGATGGTGGGGTAGCAAGTCAACTCCAATTATGCATGGCAAAGAGGAAACAGCCAGGGGTCTGGAAGGAAGGGTGGTTGGCGAAATGAGGCAGTGAGTCAGTGCAGGATGGAGATTTGAAAGGAGAGTGAGGAGACGGGGGCCATTTTGACAAGGGTGCTTTGGGAGACATATGGCCGAGAGGGTAGTGGACGATTATTCTTCCTTCCCTACTCCCACCCCCACGCTTCTATCCAACTTCCAGAATTCCAGTGATCTTCCAGGCTTCTGGGACTAGGTTTCCCCTTACACTTGAGTGTGTAGCCAGGGCTGCAATAGACATTCCCACCCCCCTGAGAGGGGAGATGCAGGGCCGCGCTCCCCTCTCACCTGCTCAGCTCCCTGACCTAGGCGGGGAGGCCGGCTTTGGGGTTGAGTGGCCTGAGCTCAGCGCGCTGAGAGCTCAGGGTGACGACAGCTAAGGTATTGATATAGGTGTTAACAATGGCCTCAGCAGGTAGGGAAGATGAAAGGTACCCGAATCGTGCTGGGAAGTGTGACTCTGCACAATATTAAGCAGCTGAAGAGATTACACCAAGTCATCTTTCCAGTCAGCTACAATGACAAGTTCTACAGGACGTGTTGTTGGTTGGTGAACTAGCAAAACTTGCCTCCTTCACTGATATTGCAGTCGCTGTGGCGTGCTGTAGGGTGGATCATTCACAGACTCTGAAGAGACTTTATATCGTGACACTAGGCTGTCTGGCACCATACCGAAGGCTAGGAACAGGAACTAAAATGTTAAATCATGTCTCAAACATCTGCGAAAAAAGGGCACTTTTTTTAAAAAAAGATTTTATTGGGGACGGGGAACAGGACTTTATTGGGGAGCAGTGTGTTTTTCCCAGGATCCATCAGCTCCAAGTCAAGTTGTTGTCCTTTCAATCTTAGTTGCAGGGGGCACAACCCACCATCTCTTGCGGGAGTTGAACCAGCAACCTCGTGGGTGAGAGCACACACTCCAACCAGTTAAGCCATCCAGCCACCCAGGAGCTCAGATGGCAGTTCAACGGCAGCTCGTTGTTTTCATTCTAGTTGCAGAGGGCGCAGCTCTCTGGCCCATGTAGGAATCAAACCGGCAACCCTGTTCCCAGAGCTAACCAACCGAGTCATGCGACTGCCCCAAAAGGGCACTTGACAGCATCTATCTGCATGTCCAGATCAGCAATGAGTCGGCAGTTGACTTCTACAGGAAGTTTGGTATTGAGATTATTGAGACAAAGAACTGCTGTAAGAGGACAGAACCCGCAGGTGCTCATGTGCTGCAGAGAAACCTCGAAGTCCCTTCTGGCCAGAAAGCAGGTGTGCAATGTGCAAACGACAGACAGCTGAACAGATTACAGAGGAACGTCGTTGCACTTCACAAATACAAGAGAGGCCTGTTGATTCCCTCCCCCTCACCCTTTCTTCTAAAGCCTTTCCTCCTCCTAGTTCTTGTTTTTCTTCCTTTCCTTCCTTTTCCTCTAAAAGTTTTAATACTTTCAAGGACTCTTGAAACTAATTGTGTTTGGATTGTTTTAGTTCTCTGACTTTTGTGAGGTGGTTTGATTGTAGGAAGAACGTATAGACCAGTTTAGTTTCACAGTTAAGATATATAGTTCCCCCAACCCCCAATTTGGGTGTCAGTTTCACTTCTTCAGCTTTTTCAAAAATGTCCTGCTTTCACACTGAAGGGCAGAGCCCAGAAAATATTGTATATTTCAAAAGACAAAGCAGTAGTCATACTTGTACCTTGTCCACTCATCATAGACACATTTAATGTGTTTGTGGTAGTTGGGGTTTTTCAGGACTTTGTGGGATACCAATCCCTGGACATTCCTTCGCTCCACCTTTTGTCCTTCTGAGCACAGTCTCAGGAGTTGGACTGTTGTTGTCCTTGTAAGAAATTCTAAGCCTATTTTGCGTTTTTAAGCAATTATTTCCTCCTTCCTCGCTGGTGGCTGAGGATGGGTGGCACATCTGGGGTAGGTAGTGTTAGACCTCCGCCGCGGTATTTGAGTTAAACTGCTTTTCGCTAACGATTGGGCTGGTTGTTAGCAGGTTTATTTTTACTGCTGTTGCTTGTTATTCGTGGCATTAACTTCTAGAGTGTGGGCTGGTGAGATTAATTTTTTAAAAATATCCCAGCCAAAGATGTGGCCTTTAACTGGCCTAAAGAGGTTTGTTGTGACTTAACGTTTTTTCTTCTGACCTTTTCACTCGTTAGTCTAACCTTAAACATGCAGTTGATGTCCTTATAGGTCAGTATCCCTAAAGAAACCTGAAGCAGGTGTTGTCTCTCGGACATGTTAAAAAACATACCTAAAGGGAGGCTAAGATGCACTTGTGGCACAATACATGCGTTTAATGTCAGCTGATGCTGGCTGTTAGAAGTGTGGCCCCTGAGCATTTGATTATATAGGAAAGAATGTCTAGACAGTATTTTGGAGAATAACGTAGCTGTGCTATAGCTTATCTGTTGGAGAACAGTCAGATTTGCTTACATTCTGTCTGTGCCTGTGACATTGAATTTAAGGATTTGGGGGAGGGAGAATGGTTAAACACAGTGCTTCTGTTCTTGGAAAAGCCAAAGTCTAGGAATGTTAACAATGCACAGGTCACTGTGACCTGCTCACTGGCGGGACTAGTGTATGCCAGATCCTCTTCTGGCACATAAAGAGTGGCTTTGACAGGTTGGTCACTTTTTGTAAGATAGGAGGCATCTGAACATTTTCTTGTTTTCCTCCATAGTCCCATCTCCAATATTTACAATTTTCTACATTGCTAATACTGGTGGCCCAACAAATGTTCTCATTAGACTTTAAAATGATGCACAGAGCTCGAAGATTCTGTCATTTGACTTTAAGAGGAAGGTTGACTCATAAAGTTTATCCCCTTACGTAAATTATGGTATAAAAGTCTCGTCTCTCCAAATACATTCAATGACAAAACTATTTTACACCATGTTTATGCACATTTTGTGGTCTTTAATTCTTATTTAAGAATGTGAAAGTACAAAGTACAATAGGTTTCAAAAGTCTTAATTGAGTGCCAAAAATAGTACAATAAAGGAAGATAGTTGATGAATGAGTTTATAGGGTTCTAATCTTAAGATAGTAAAAATGTAGAAAGACCATGCTCGTTTCTTGGGTATCAGTTTCTTCAGTCTAAATCTAAGCTTAGAAGAAAAGTTTCGCATTAATGAGCTTCATGAATAAGCTTCAGCTTGCTCTTGCTGGGAGAAGAGTGCTGAGTACAGAGGCATAATTAGTTTGAAGAATTTGGCCTTTTTGTAAACTTCCAGACATCTAAGTAGATTTTGATATATAATTGAGTTTTCTGAGATGACACTGCCTTTATTTCTATAACTGTCTCACCTGGGCTGTCTGATCAGTCCTATGAATGTATCCCTAAATGTAGTTATTGAAACCGAATAGCTGCCTCCTGACAGTTAAGTGCATGTTATTTCAGTAGGGAATGATATTAAATTTTGAATTAGGTATGTAGGCTCTATACCACTGTAGTGTTTCTTTTCCCACACTCGTCAATGACTTTAACCTAAATTGTAAACATTTGTACAGGGTTAATTGTCCTACATCAAACTTGTATTAAATAATTCCATCCACTTAAGGAGGAAGAGATAGAAGAGATACAAGCTGGGAACTAGTTCATCTGCCTATGAGTCAGTAAAGACTGAAATAATGTCCCATGTTGAGTTGGTTATTTTGAAATACGATAAAAATTATCATTGACATAAAACATTTCTATTAACTGGAAGATCACAGTATATATCCGTCATATTTTTCAGGACAGATAGTTTTTTACTGTGGAGTGAATAGGTAAAAATTATGCTGTGTGGTAATTGCAATTCGGTTCTAAAGAAAATAATCTGCAGAGGAATCTAGACAATATGTAATTTGTTAAGATTAATTTTTATTTGGGGAAAGACGTTCTGAAAAAAGTTTCAGAAGTTCTGAAAAGCAGTTTACTCATCAACTGAAAAAGTTGAACTATTGGGAAACTGGTGTGTGGGGTAGAAAAGGAAAGCTCCCTCAGTTTTATGGAGGGAATAACTTTAAAGGTACTTAAATGACTAAGTTTACTTGGTGCAGTTAAGAATTAAACTTGTTGATTTTAACTTTACTGTTACATCTGAACTAAACTTAGGAGATATTCTGGAAATAAATAAATAAATAAATAAATAAATAAATAAATAAATACCGTGTTTCTCTGAAAATAAGACCTAGCCGGACCATCAGCTCTAATGCGTCCTTTGCAGCACAAATTAATATAAGACCTGGTATTATATTATATTATATTATATTATATTATATTATATTATATTATATTATATTACATTATATTGACTGGGTCTTCTATTAAAATAAGACCCGGTCTTATATTAATTTTTGCTCCAAAAGCTGCATTAGAGCTGATGATCCGGCTAGGTCTTATTTTTGGGGAAACATAGTAGTCAGGAAGATTTAAGTTAATTACATATTTCTTTTAAGAGCAGAGTAAATTTTTAACAATTACGCAAATTGTTAGGTTGGGTTTTAGTAAATATGTTTACTTTTTTTTAAATAAAATTTTTTTTGAAATTAAAAAATTTTAATTATAGAACACAGTATGAAATTTAAACAGTGACAAAGTATGTAAAATAAATAATAGTAAAGCTTCCCCTTCCTTTCCGCTCCCCTCTCTTTTTCCTATCCCCAGGTAACCTCTGCTAATAATTTGGATTTGCTAGTCGGACCTCTCTGTGCAGTGTTTGTCTTTCTATGGACAAAGCTCCACAGAGTTTGGAGAAGGAAAAACATCTCTCCTTGAGGAATATGAAGTCTGAATAATGACAGACATAGAATTTCTTCACCCAGTTTGACCAGAAATGTAATTGCTTCTTCTGTCACACTCCAGAGACCACTTGTATTTCCCTTGCAGGAAACCATCTGTGTAGCTTCAAAGTTCGGAGGTGTGAATTCAGAGCATCACATAAGGAAATCCCTTAAGTCTTTGTTGCCCTCTCCTGACCACACAGAAATTGCCTTTTCTCACTGCCAGTCACTTGGTTAAGCTGTGGCTGCTCTTGTGAATGTTCTTTATTTCTTCTTTTTTGTGTGACAGTCTCCTCTCAGTCAAAACATCTTAGCAAATGCTTTTCTTTGCTAAGCTCCCCAAGGCCATGTCAAATGGAGCACCAGAAACATCTGAAATAAAAACAGCATCCGTCGCGGTGTTGGTGCTGGCTGTAAATCAGTGCGTTGGAGAGGTTTGCAGACCATGGCTGACACTCATCAGGGGCTGCCCACTTACTGGGCTGCAGACTTCTTTTCCTAGTGGCACTCTTTATAGATTGCTAGCACTGTCCCTGAGGCCTGTATGGAAGAATATGATTGGTTTTGGGGCCTCTTGTCTTGGTTCAACTTACTACCCACCTCCTGGTAGCATCTTACTCTATGTTCTTGCCTTAGGTCCTTCGAACCTGCTGTGTCCTCCCCAGAATGCTTTTATCCTGTGCTCCCTGTCCCCTACTTCCATGCCCTTTTTGCAGGATGCAGCTTGATGTAATTTCCTCAGGTCCTCCAGCTCAGTCAGGTTAGCTGCCTTTCCGGATGCCTCATGGTATTTTGTACTTAGCACTCTTCACACTTAGAATTCCTGGTCAGTGTCTTTCTTCCTTTCCAGGTGGCAGCCTTCGTGAGAGTTTAGATTGTTTCCATTACTGCTGTATCCCCAGCATCCGGTCCAGAACTTGGCACAGAGGAGATGCTCAATAAATACGTGTTAAATGGAGGAAGTGAGAGCAGGGGTTTCTAAACTTGCTCAATCAGAATCACTTGCAGAAGCCTGGTTGAAATACAAATTCTTGTGCTCCTCTATCCTGGCTATTCTGATTTAGCAAATTTTGGGAAGGCTCCAGAAATGTGGGTTTCTCACAAGAGTCCCCTGCGATCCTCATGCTTGAGCCGCCCTGGAAGACTGCTGGGAAGCCCTTGAGAAGGAGCAGAGAAAGCAGAAAGAACATTGACCCGGTGTCTGAATATCTGCCACTAACTCTCTTCATGTGCTCTGGGCCATGGGACATCCACTTTCTCAGCCTTTGTATCCTCATCCATAAACTCAGAGATCTAGACTGAGTAATCTTTGAATTTCTTGCCAGCTCTGACAATCCCATTTCTAAAATGTTCGATGGGCACTCCATATATGTACGTCTTTTCCGGTCTCCACCCTCCTATCCTTTGATATCCTTTTCAGTGGATATTTGAATGTGAGGTGGGACTTACAGAAAAGTAGGCAGACATGAGGCATTTAACAGCGCACAGGATTCACTAACTTGTGGTAGAATCATTGATGTGGGAGGAAGGAGCATAATGATTTCTTACGTTGCTCTGTTCTGGACAAACTTGAAATTGATTCCCATGAACCCTTGCTTCAACTTCCTGACCTTAGTTGAGACTTGCACTCCTTTGAGAAGCCTTCCTTGACTTAGGCTCTTTCCATCTTTTCCCATCATAGCCTGTACTTCTCCCGTTTGTGGCAAATAGCCCACTGCATGATAGTTGCAGTACCGTCACCTTCTCCTTACAGAACTGTGAGCTCGCTGAAGGCAGGAGCTAAGTCATGCCTCCCCTTCACCATCAGGCATCACCACATAGAGGATATAATCGGCACCAAGTGTGTGTTCACTGAGCGACTAATTAATGCTTTCCTCAGAAGCCACAAATGCTACCATTTATCTGTGAGTGACACCTGCTCTAGTGCTTTTATCCTATTGTTTTATTTACTTTGCATAATCTGGCTTTGTTTTTCCTAATTATTAAAACAAAACCTGGATAATTTTTTTAGAGCTAATGGGGCCGACTAGCAATATTTAAATAACTTGTGAAATCTCCTAGACAAAGAATAGAATGTTTAGTGCTGGATGCGGAATAAAGTTCAGCTAACCAAATCCCGTTAGTTTTTGGTAAGAAGCAGGGCCTTAGGCCAGATCATGAAAGTCCTAGAAGGTAATACTCAGAAATTTAAGACTCAATTTGAGGGAGTCCCATGATCCCATGAATGTTCTAAATAGATCTAAGTGGAAGAGCAAAGGTGAGTGAGGGATATTGATGAGAAGCTTTTGTCTGTTAAGAAATCCTGGTGGCGTAGACCATGGTGTGGTGGGAAAGAAGAAGACACATAGATGCTACAGATAATACTACGCACTCACTAGGACTTTGGGTTAGGGAGACATTTTGGATTCTATGTAAAAATAAGCCCAGTCCAGAAATCTGTGACCTAAAGAGAACAACTCACATGTATAATGCAAGAAGAGTGGCTTTTGGAGTCATTGAGGAAACAAGTTACTTAACCTCTCTGAATTTCAGAATGCACAATGAGGAAATTCAAACTTTCTTCAAAATTGAATGAGATAGGTACGTAAATGTGATCAACGGGTGGTAAACACTGTTCAACGTTCTGAAATGTCACTACCTGCACACAGGCTTGTTTGCGTCTATTAAAGATCTACTCATCCTTCCTGGGTCAGCCAAAATTGCTACCTCTCGCCTGACCACTACCACCCTGAGTGTTTCCTACCTCTGTGCCGGGAGCATTATTACCTGTACCCGGCACATGGTGCCTGGCTTTTGTGTTTTGTTTTGTCTTCAAGAGCAGAGTTTATCATACTCCTCACACTCTGTGTAATTACTCTAAGCGAGACCACTCTCTTGCTTTATCACTTTTTATTCCTTTACCTCCTCATACCCTGTCCCTACCCTTCCAGCAACCATTCCAGTGTGTTCATGTGTATTCTTGCAAAATGTCTGTTGTTTTTCTGTGAACATATATTTTTAAACTGCATAAATGAGAATGTTCTCTGTCTCCTCTGTTTCTTCCCTTTCCCTCAGGACTGAAGTTTAAAGCACCGTTCATGTTGCCATGGTGTACATCTAATTGATTGCGTTTGGCAGCTGCAGACTGTATCACACCGGGCATCCCTCACGTTTCACCTGCTCACTTTTCTAATGACAGACACTAACTAATGTGGCTCCAACTCCTTTCTTCACAAACGATGCTGCAATGAACATCCTCAAGCTTGTCTCCTCATGATGGTGGTTCTCAACTGAGGATGATTTTGCACCTCCAGGGACATTTGGCAATGTCTGGAGACATGTTGGGTTGTCACAGCTGGGGAAGGACGTTACATCGAGTGGGTAGAGGCCCAGGTGGGCAGGGGTGCTGTTCAACCTCCTCCAATGCACAGGACAGCCCCACAGCAAAGAATGATTCGGTCCCAAGTGGAAATAGTGCCGAGGTTGAGAACCTGCCGTATGGACATGTGGGAGGACTCACTGGGACAGCTTCCTAGGAGCAGGCTGGCTGGGACACAGTGGATTCTTGGTTTGAGCAAATAGTAGCCGCCTGCCTGCTGCTCTCCTGCTCGGCTGGACCACTCGGCACTCCCACCGCAGTTCACAAGCCTTCAACGCCCCCATTCCTGCCAGTACTCGGATCACCCTGCTTTAAACTGTTTGCCATCTAATGTGTATAAAATGAGATTCATTTTATTTTAATTTACATTTCTCTAATTATTAAAGAGTTAGCCATCTGTTCGTTATGGTATAGAAACTTCTTGGGAAGGCCAACTAACAGAGTTGAAAAGCCTGGAGCCTGCTGTTTTGCCTTTTATAAAATTTTCATTAATTACCTGGTCTCTCTGAGCAATCAGCCTTCTTACCTGTAATATCTGGAATGAAAATAGTCACCTTCTCATAGAGTTACTCTTATACCATTATTATCTCATCATCATACGTGCGATAATAAAAATAAAGCTTTGCCTGGCACACAGTAAGCACTAAACAAAAGTGTTATTTTAATGATAATGATAAAGAAAGATGATAACTTTCTTATTAAATTATGTACCTCCTGGTACTTGGCACATAAAAATGCTTCATACAGTGTTACTGAGAAGGGAGGGAGGGAGGCAGGAGGAACAGGTATTCTTATAACCTGGCCTACCTTAAAGCTGCTGGCTTATTGCTTCCACAGGTGATGTAAATCTCAGGGCAGCCAAATTCAAGGCTGCAAGAGACAACTCCATTCCTCTAGTTTTCTGATGATCGACAGTCAGAAAGACAAAAGCGTTTGCATCTTAAGAACTCTTTCTATGCATTAAGTATTCTCGCATTTCGCATACAGATGTCATTCAATCCTCATGACTGTCCTTTAAGGTAAATCTTTTTATTCCCATTTCATTGGGAACTTTGTAACCTGCCCAAGCCACCTGGCTTCATAAATAGTGAGGACTTGAACTTGAGACTTTCTGATTCCAATTAGCCATGTTCCCTTTTGTCCCAAACTCAGGTGGGCTCTCAGAGAATATGTACTTTAAACTGATAAGAACAGATACTATACTTGATCTTAGTCAAAAGGCAGAGAAGCGATGAGAATATGTACTTTAAATGTGCAAGGGATCATACCACAGACAACGTGGCTGGCGGAGTCCAACCTTTCAAGTTCTTCTGTTTATTTGAAAGTTTGTCAAATGTGTCCGACTGGGGAAGAACTTGGAAAACTGGACCCTGAAGCAAAGCTGTAAGAATTTCTGTGATATGAACTCTAGTGGCTCCAGGCAAACAAAACACAAAAACAACCACATGGTGTACATTGGAGGCAGTGCTCTAATTCTGTTGTGGTTTGTGCAGCTATGCAAATGATCTCTGAACTTGGTCTTGAATCATCTCAGATTCCATGCAAATGCGACAAGCAGCTTAGAAATAGAGATGAATGCTGCACATCGTTTGTATTCTCAATCTTCAAATTCTTCAAAATCTTCACAATTGGATTTACAAAACCACTTCATAATTCTGGTGGTCTGATAGAAATACTGTTTGCCTAATCTCCATAAAATTGACTTCAAGAAAGGTTAATTCTGGGCTATAAAAGGACTAAATCTTTTCCTTAACAAGCGTATTTTCTGCAACAAATATAATGAGCCAATTAATAAACGTGAGATCAATTGGGCCACCTTTCCTGAAGCAGGGAGATTTTTACTTCTGAGACTTACGAAAGGACAAGGGTAGCTTCATTACTAACTAGAGTCATCTTCCTTTGTGCCTGGTTCCTTGGAACAACTCCTCTTTTTTAAAGGCCAGAAGCTCGGATCTGACACCTGGGAAGTTGAGAACTTGACAACAGTACCAAAAGGAAAAAAAGGATGCTTAATTTCTTTCTTGCAACTACCAGTTCCACAAGGAAGGCAGGCCCTGGGATAACGACATTGACACCCTGAAAATAGTGTCTCGGTGCTTCTCTTTGATAGCTATAAATGCACTGACGTGCTTCACTGCCAATTATTTCTTAAACCATTAACCATAAGCTAATGAAGAGACATTTTGACAAAATAAAATGAGAGTTATTTTTTGTGTATTGAAAAAACCATGTATGAGTTGATATAAAAGTACAGTTTAAGTGATATAACTTGGTCTGCTTCAGCATCCAGCACATATAAGGCAGGCTTCTCCTTAGAATGGGTTTAGTATTTTTGAATCTTTTGTGATGTGACCATAATTTTGGTGTTAGCATAGGATTTTTTGGAAAGATCTGCATAGCAGGATGGCTCAAGGTATAGGTAATGAGGTGATAATGGAAACTTTCCCCACTTCAGAGCTGCCAAGGACAGTAGGACTTCAAAGTTGGAGCTTTGGATGAACATTTTAGGGCGTCTCAGGGTCTTCATGGGTGGACTGTTTTGTAATGGTTGGGCCTCCAGAGCTCCAAAGCCAGAGGCATCAGACCCACCACTTAGATAACTGTTCTGCAGAGACCTGGGCAAATGTATTTTGCGGGGCCCCTGACTATAAAGGGGGCCCCGAGTCACTACGTCAGGGAGATCAAGTGAGGACACAGATGAAGAGGGCCTGTTAACCCTGCAGAGTAATTGCCTTGATCACCCTTGGAGATGGACACAGCCATACCTGAAGGACTGCTGGGCCGGTGGTGCAGGTGGTGGAAATGGGGGTGGGGCGTGATGGCCACCTTGCTAGCCAGCAGCAGGGCTCATTCAGGACGGAGGACCTCTACCACCACCTCTGTGGAGGTAGGTGTGCTATAGACTGGAAATAGTGTCCTGGTCAGATCACTGACAGGTGAGAACTGTGGAAGGGGCCCACACAGGCAGCTCAGGCTCACAGGACGGCCGTGACCCATTGTAAATTATGTGGCCAATATTAGTGAGAGTCAACCTAAATCACTCTGCCAGCACTTCATGGGCCAGTCTTGTGTTATCCCTTGAAAGAAACCAGAGCTTCCCCAAGACAATGGGAATGCCAGAGCTCTTTGAAGCATGTGCAGGAGTGAAAGGAGAGGATGTGAAATGAGAGAGGAGGGGACGAAGGGTCTGAGCACGGAGCGATGGGTGGATCAGAGTTCATTTCAGTCTTCTGATCTCTCCCAGGCTCCCCTTGGGTAGAGCCTGAGTCAGTGCTCTGGGATCCGGTATCTACTTGGGTGAGCACCGTGCTTTGCATGTAGGGCTGAGCTGTGGGAGTTGCTGTTCCGGTCAGTATCGGGTGGGGACCTCCCTTGTGCAGCAGCCAGTGTGTCCCCGTTGGCCATGTAGCAGGAGAGATGCCCACGAGTGACTTGGTGCTCCTTTCATAGAAACATCAATGTTCTTAGATGCTAGTGAGTCCTGAGATGCAGGGGGTTCCCTGGTCACCCAAGAGTGGTGCCTGTGTTAAAAGGGTAGGACTTATATTAGTTTGCTAGGGTGGCTGTAACAAGATACCATAGGCTGGGTGGATTGAACAACAGAAATTTATTGCCTTATCGTTTTGGAAACTGAAAGCCCAACATGTTGGGCTTCTAGTGCTGGCAGGGTTGGCTCCTTCTGGGAGCTGTGAGGAAAAATCTGTTCCACGTCTCTCGTGTGTCTTCTGGAGGTTTTTGCACAATCACGGGCGTCCCTTGGCTTCTGCTGCATCCCTCTCGTCTCTGCCTTCATCTTCATATGACGTCCTCCCTGTGTACATGTGCTGTGACTGTTGGTTATGTGTTCAACAGTCCCTTCCAATTCCCCTTTCCTTGCCCACTTCCCACTGCAGAGGCTAGGAAAACAGATTTTACCCAGTTTCCCAGCTTCCTTTGTCATGAGGTATGGTTGTGTGACCTAGTTCTGGCTAATGAGATGTAAAGGGACATCAGCTGGTGGTCTCTGGGAAAGGGTTTCTTCCCAGGGGGGAGAGATTTTTTTTCTGCTCCTGGAATGTTGCGGTGTGAGACTGTGGTGCTTGATGCTGCCCCAGTTTTCTGCCGCCCTGGTGGAAAGGCCCACAGACTCACAGAGCTTCACAGCCAGCACCGCGACCTCCCTGCGTGCCTGCGCCAAATAAGAAAAGCCTTCCTCTGCACAGTGTGTGTTACTGTAGGTGACGAATTTCAGTTTCTATGTTATTGAAGACACTGTTGGGTAGGTTTTGCCACTCACAGCCAATAGCAGCTTCTGTAGATGTCTGGCAAAAAGTGGTTAAATAGATTAGAGAAATGTTGACTATTATCATTTCTTTGAAAGCTTTAGAATGCATGAAAGCAGCTCAAAAGCTTTAAGAAGTTCTGTTAACCCCAGTGTTTCCCAAATATTTTTACCGTGAAGGCATATCTCTCTAGTCTTTCCTCCCCCTCCTTCCTCTCTCTCTCTGCCTCTCTTTTTGTGTCTGTCTGTCTGTCTGTCTCTCTCTCCTATGACGTCTATTGATGTAACCATTGTCTTTTTTATTATAAAATCTCGATGGAACTCATTTTGGAAAATACTGAAAGAATGGTATCAGGTGTGCTCAAGTTCTTTGCTGAAGCCAAGTGTCTGACTTTTCAGTGCCACCCGCACGGCCTCTGTAAGTTACTCCCTCCAGCCCATCCCTCTTCCAAAAACAGGCGCCTCACTACTTCCCACCCCACTGTGCCTGGAGGGCCAGGGCTGAACATGCTGTCCCCTAATGTTGGGAAGATGGCTGACTTCACTCAGGGGCTCCTCATGCTCACAAGTGATCTCCCGAGATGAAGCGGGGACCGCTCCCTGCCTCCTCTGTCACCTCTCTGTGCTTCTCTCAGAGACAAGTTGAAAAATGTTGGAGCCAGAGGCTGTGCTTAAACTGTCAGCTCCAGAAGAGCCATCGTCTCCCTGGAGCTAGCAAAGACCAAGTTTGGGAGATGTATGTGCTCCTTCTCCAGGAGACGGAAGGGAGCAGATGGCCCATTAGCCAGAAAGGAGTTTCATTAGCATCAGCGAAAACAGCTGCAAAGAAGCAGCTTTGGTGAAAACCACTTGCAGCTTCCAGGGGACTTAAGTGACTTGTGCCCCCCAAAATCATAATTTCCTATCTTAATTTTTGTCATTCCTGGTCTGGCAAGGTGGAGTGTGAAACCCCTTGTGCTGCTGTCTATTTGTTTTACATTCCATGTGTATGAAGTTATTTTCATCTGCTCTTTATGGGGAGTTCTCTTTGCTACCGCCCATCACAGAGAGGAAATTTTACCTCTTCTTCCCTTCAGCCTACCGAGATTAGAATTTGCACCTGTGAGCTTAGTTCCTGGAGAAGAGGGTACCTTCATAGAGCCGAATCTCTCAGTCACTGCAGAATTAAGTTCGCATGCTTAGCACAGTGAGGCTACCCTGAGTAACAGATAGTGACTCTGGATTTGGAATTAGACCAACGAAGCACCAATGTTTGGGCCTCTTACGAATGTGATGTTTTTAGGAAGTGACTTGATTTTTCTAAACGTCTGTGTCCTCATTTGTAGAGAGGGGATGATAATAGCTGCCCTGAGCCCCCCACAATATTGTTTTGAGGATTCCATTGAGAAGTCTGTGTGACTTGTTTTCCTTATTCTTGTTTCTTCAGCTTTGAGCTTGTTCCCTGGCATGTAGGAAATAGTCAATAAATGAATGTTGAATGAAGGACTGAAAGAATGAGTGCTGTTTCTCACTGCACCTTCTAAATCTTATTCTTAGCATGTACAGAAGTTTGCAATTGGAGATGTAAGACTTGTTTGGTTTGTGAAATTACTTGTTTAATGTTTTGATTTAACATTTGCTTAGCTATAAAATGGCATACAGATACATTATTTTTTCTTTTAACAAAAATTATCTAGAATCTAGATAATTAAAATAGAAATTAAAAGATTCTGTATTCCCCCTCTCATATTTTAGTCAGATGTTTATCATAATATAGACCCAGAAGACCAGTTCATGCCTTTTTTTCCTCTCCGATCACACTCTCTGTTTTGTGTTTGCTGCTAAGTATGTGAAAGTGTGTATAAAAATTTCCCCCAACGTTACCATGTTTCCCTGAAAATAAGACCTAGCTGGACCATCAGCTCTAATGCGTCCTTTGGAGCAAACATTAATATAAACCCCGGTCTTATGTTGTATAAGACCGGGTCTTATATTATAGGAAAATAAAACCAGGTCTTTATATTAATGTTTGCTCCAAAAGATGCATTAGAGTTGATGGTCTGGCTAGGTCTTATTTTCGGAGAAACACGGTATGCATGCTGAGTACCTTCTATGCCAAGCACTCGGCTAGGTGCTGTGGGGAGATGGAGAGCAACAAAGATACTCTGACCTTCACAGAGTCTAATGGGAGGATAATACTAAACACGTATTTGCAGAAATAAGTCTAGGAAGGAAGTTTAAACAGTGCAATGAAAAACGATAACGGAAGGATTGCTTTAGATTAGGGGACAGAGAGGATTGCTATGAGAGTGTAATAAACGCAGACAGACCTAAAGGATGAGTATTTGTAGGCAGGTGAAGAGGAAGGACGAGAGCGTTCCAGGCAGGGGGAACTCCAAAGGCCCTGAGGTGGCCAGAGGCCTGTAGCACAGAGAGCAGGTGGTGGCTGGTAGAGGGAAGTCTGGTGAGGTAAGCAGGACCTGGAGGTAGAGAACTTTGTTGTCAAAATGAAGGTTTTGAGTTATTTTCATCCCATTTTATTGAGATATAATTGACTTATAATATTGTATAAGTTTAAGGTGTAATGTGATGATTTGATGCGCAATATGTTGTGAAATGATTACCACAATAAGGTTGGTTAACACATTCATCACTTCACATAATTACCTTTTTTTTTTTTATGGTAAAAACATTTAAGATCTACTCTCTTAGCAGCTTTCAAGTATATATTACAGTGTTGTTAACTATAGTCACCATGCTGTACGTTAGAGCCCCAGAACTTACTAGTCTTATAACTGGAAGTTTTACCCTTTGAGTAATATCTCCCCATTTCCTCCATCCCACAGCCCCTGGTAATCCCATTCTACTGTCTGTTTCTATGAGTTTGGCTTTTTTCAATTCCACAGACGAGAGATCGCACAGTATTAGCCTTTCTCTGTCTGAGTTATTTCACTTAGCATAATGCATCCATATCCATCCATGTTGTGGCAAATGGCAGGATTTCTTTCTTTTTTATGGCCAGGTAATATTCCATTGTATGTATACGAGTATGTGTACCACATTTTCCTTATCCATTCGTCTGTCAGTGGACATTTAGGTTTGTTTCCATGTCTTGGCTATTGTGAATAATGCTGCAGTGAACAGGGTTGTACAGATATCTCTTCGAAATACTGATTCATTTCCTTTGGATATATACCCAGCAGTAAGATTGCTAGATCATATGGTAGTTCTATTTTTATTTTTTGCAGAACCTCCATACTGTTTTCCATAGTGGCTGCACCAGTTTCCATTCCCAATAACTGTGTATATGGGTCCCCTTTTCTCCACATTGTAGTCAAAACTCACCTCTTGTCTTTTTTTTTTTTAAATTAATGTTTATTGGGGTGACAATTGTTAGTAAAGTTACATAGATTTCAGGTGTATAATTCTGTAACACATCATCTATATATCACATTGCATGTTCACCACCCGAGTCAGTTCACTTTCCATCACCATATATTAGACCCTGTTTACTCTTCTAGAACCCCCACTCCCACCTCTTTTTGATAATAGCCATTCTAACTGGTGTAAAGTGATATCTCGTTGTGGTTTTATCTTTAGTGCACTGAGAAGCTATTAAAAGGTTTTCAACAGGGAGTAAAATTTACATTTTTTCAAAGACTGTATTAATGGATGTGTGGAAAATAAATTGGGTCACGTAAGAGTAACCAATTAAGAGGCTATTGCTATAAATCAGACAAGGGATGATGGTGTTGGGATGAGAGAGGTGAAGGTGGAGAAAAGTGGAGGAATTAGTAATACATTTGTGGGGAAGTATCTCTAACACTGGTTGAGAAAATGGGTATTTGGGGATTGGAGGAGATGATGGATCATAGGGGACTCCAGATTTTGGGCTTGAGCAATTGGATGGGTGGAGGAGCTATTTACTGAAATGGAGACCACTGGACAAGAGGCAGTGTGATGGGAAGATTTGGAAATGTGAACTCAGGATATCCTTTCTTTTCTTTTCTTCTTCTTTTTTTTTTTTAAATTAAGACTGTAGTTTTTAGAGCAGTTGTAGTTTCACAGCAAAATTGAAAGAAAGAAAGGTACAGAGATTTCCCGTGTACCTTCTGCTCCCGCACATGGATAGCTTTCCCCATTATCAACATCTCACCAGAGTGTTTTGTTGCAACTGATGGACCTACATTGACACATCGTATGGGTTTGGACAAATGTATTATGACATATGTCCATCATTTCATACAGAGTATTTTCACTGCCCTGTACATCCTCTGTGTTCTGCCTATTCATTCTCTAGTCCTCTGCCAACCCCTGGCAACCACTGATCTTTTTATTGAACCCACAGTTTTGCCTTTTCCAGAGTGTCGTATAGTTGGAATCATGCAGTATGTAGCTTTTTCAGATTGACTTCTTTCATTTAGTAACATACACTTAAGATTCTTCTATGTCTTTTCACGACTCGATAGCTATTTCTTTTTAGTGCTAAATAATAGTCCACTGTCTGGATGGACCACAGTTTATTTATCAGTTCTCCTACTAAGGGACATCTTGATTGCTTCCAAGTTTTGGCAGTTATGAATAAAGGTGTTACAAACCTCCACGTGCAGGTTTTTGTATGGGCATATGTTTTCAACTCCTTTGGGTAAATACCACGGAGTGTGATTGCTGGATTGTATGGTTTGACTTTGTTAGTTTTTTAAGAAACAGCCAAACTGTCTCTCCAAGTGACTTCCATTTTGCATTCCCAGCAGCAATGAATGAGAGTTCCTGTTCTACATCCATGCCAGTATTAGGTGTTGTCAGTGTTCTGGGTTTTGACCATTCGCATGGGTGTGTAGTGGTAACTCATGGTTTTAATTTGCATTTCCCTAGTGATGTATGATACGGAACATCTTTTCACATGCTTATTCGCCATCTGTATATCTTCTGTGGTGTGGTGTCTGTTAAGGTCTTTGGCCCATTTTTAATCAGGTGGTTTGTTTTCTTATTGTTGCGTTTAAGAGTTCTTTGTATATTTTGCATAACAGTCCTTCATCAGATGTGTGTTGTAAATATTTTCTTCAAGTCTGTGACTTGCATTCTCCTTCTCTTGACATCGTCTTTCGCAGAGCAGAAGTTTCTAATTGTAATGAAGTTCATCTTACTAATTATTTCGTATGGCTCATGCCTTTGGTGTTATAGCTAAAAAGTCATCGCCATACCCCAAATCATATAGGTTTTCTCCTGTGTTCTTATCTAGGAATTTTATAGTTTCACATTTTACATTTAGGTCTATGATCCATTTTGAGTTAATTTTTGTGAGGGATGCATGTGGATGCCCAGTTGTTCTAGCACCATTTGTTGAAAAGCTTGTCTTTGCTCCATTTGTCAAAGATCATCTGACTATATTTATGGGGGTCTATTTCTGGGCTCTCTATTCTGTTCATTGATCTGTTTGCCTGTTCCTTTGTCAATACCACACTGTCTTGATTATTCTAGATTTATAGCAAATTTTGGGGTTGGATAATGTCAGTCTTCCAACTTTGTTCTTCTCCTTCAATATCGTGTTGGTTATTCTAGGTCTTTTGCCTTTCCATATAAACTGTAGAATCAGTTTGTCAGCATCCACAAAATAACATAGTGGATAATAATAATAATAATAATAATAATAATAATAATTCCAAATTTATTGGAATTGCATTGAATCTATAGATCAAGTTGGGAAGAACTGACATATTGATAATATTGAATCTTCCTATCCATGAATATGGAAGTGTTTCCTCTCTTTAATATTTAGAAACATATCTAGATTGTTTTTCAGATTCAGCTTTCCATATTTTCCAAGCAGCTGTGGAATATATTTATTGAGAAGGGAAATGAAATTTACATTCGTAATCCTTATGTTTTGATTTTTAAAAACAAACTTGTCATTGGTTGTGTTGTGTTTCTTAGTAGCTATAATGCAAATCTTGAGCCAGACAGTAATATATTAACAACGGCACATTCATTCTTTTGAGCTGTGTCAAGAGAAGTGTGGGGAATTCAGTTGTACTTCATAATGAAAGCAAGTCTTCTTGGCATCATATGCAGAAATGTTGGTTGGATTTCTCAAATTGTAGGCTCTAAAGAGCAATTACAGTGGAAATTTCTGTCTACCCCAGAGGGAGAGCAAAATCATTAAGAATCAATGATATTGGAAGATTTTTCACAGTGGGAGGAAAAGTTGAAGTTAGATTAAATATTCAGACCTGCCAATGTTTTTTTTCAAGTCTTTGTTGAGATTTCACCAGACTCTTTCCATACTTGGCACATTAGGCAAACACCAATGAGTTCCATTCATATAAGGAATATGGTATTTACTGCTTAGCCTTGAAAGGGGCAATGAGCCACTTTTGGTTCCCACTGACATGTGCACTTTGACAAAGAATTATTTATTTTAATTCTTTGGCCTATGGATCAGTGCTTATTTACTTGGTAAGGATAAAATATATATTCTTATGTTTCACAGAAAATTTTAAAATATTTTTTTTGAACAAAACATTTATTTATAATTGAGGGTAAAGGGATAGATTCAAAAGATATCTTAAAGAGAATCATTTAGCTTCATTTATTTGTTTCAATTGATAATCTGTATCAGATGACATTGAAATACATTCAGTCATACACTGAAATGTCAAAAATAAATACAATTACCGGCAATTCTAGTATCAACGTATTTCGGATCATTTAGCAAGCATATTCCAAGTTGCCTATTTATGGATTATATGCCAAAACACATAGTTCAAAAATATCAAGCTTAGATCTACTCTTCACCTATTATTTACGCAATGCAAAAGTTAAATCATTGTAAAAAATGTTACATTAACTTAATATCCAGTAAGAAGATATTGAGAATGCCATGCACATTTAAAATCTCTTAAATTCTTTAACATATGAAAATCCATCTGTGTTACTGTTTATGTAAAAAAGCTTTTCTTGGTTCTTCTGCAGTAGCAATTATGCTTCATTTCCATTTCAAAGCTTAATAATCACAAGATATGGTACATATAGTCAATAAATTTACTTACGAAGAATACTAAATCCTTCTTGATCAATCAAGTATCTCTCCTTCATGGAATTTAGGAATTTCAGATTTCTTAAAGGCCATTTGATAAATAGTAAGGTTAGGACAGAGGTAGAATGTGGTTGTAAGACATAGGCCAAAGTAAAAACTTCAATTAACCAGTCCATTATCGAGAACAAGATTGTACTTGGAAATAATAGACAATATTAATTTTATTTATTGCTACTTGGATGTATTATTTTCCTAGGGCTGCCATAACAAAGTACCATAAACTGAGTAGCTTAAAACAACATCAGTTTATTCTCTGACAGTTCTGGAGGCCAGAAGTCCTAAATCAAGGAGTTGGCAGGGTTGGTTCCTTCCTGAACACTCTAGGGGAGGGTTCCTTCTTGCCCCTTCCAGCTTTTGGTGGTCCCAGGAGTTCTTTGGCTTGTTACAACAAAACTCATACCTCTGCCTCCATCTCTACATGGCTTTCCCCCTGTGTTTCTCCTCTCTGTGTGTCTCCTTGTCTTCTAGATACCTGTTATGGAATTCAGGGTCCACCTGGTTAATACAAGGTGTTCTCATCTTGAGATCCTTCACTTATCACAACTATAAAGACCATATTTTTCCAAATAAGGTCACATTCACAGGTACTTGGAGTTCAGACTTGGAGCTATCTTTTTGGGGCCACAATTCAACCCACTGCAATTAATTAATAGCGTTGTATAAATGTTAATTTTCTGGTTTCAATAGTTATGTTATGATTGTCTAAGATTCTAATACTTGGAAAACTGGGTGTATTATTTTCACAAGTTTTCAGTAAGTGTAAAATGATTTCAAAATAAAAATTAAAAAATAAAGGTCATTGAACCCGACTTTAATGAATCCAAATCTCAAGGGGGAGATGATGGGCAAATATTAATATGCAGTCCAGATAATTTTTATTTCGAATCAGAAATTATCATTCTCCTTTACAAAAAAAGAATTACAGCATAAAATAAGTGTAATTTCTCGTCCAGCATTGGTTACAGGAAAATTATAGTTCACAATTTAGTATACGGCTTTTACAGATGAAACTAGATGACATCCTCACTGCATTCTAAGAGGTGTTCTAAGAGGTGTTCTAAGAGGCCTTGGATTCTAAAAGGTGTTCTAAGATTACCACTTCAATGCTGCAACATATTTGAGTCGAACTCCATTATAAGCTTTCATTATTTTAGCAGTGCTGGAATCTGCTCCATGATCTCGTGTACAATGACTTGTGTTTACTCTGTTTTACGTTGCGACCATTGATTGGTTGGTTCTGACGTAGCGTTTCAGGCATTATAGAGAGAAGTGTAATTTTACTTTAGTTCCAAAATGACCATTTTTTTGGTAATAGTTTAAATGCTTTACATTGCAGCTGGTCTGTTCTTTCAAAAAGCTGATTACTAATTATTGAGATAACTACCTCTGCTAAATTGCTAGTTGGAAAGTGAAAGAGTTTGACTCAACTAGCTGTTTTGTGGACTCAACATCATAATAATAGATCACCTGATGTTTTCATTTGAATCACTGAATTTCTTTGTGTCAATTGGCTGGTTGTTCTGGTGTCTCCAAGCTAAGCTTTAACTCACTCTAGGGAAGTCCATTGCCCCCTTTACAGCTGCATGAAGAAGGCCTTGTCCAGAAGAACAGGTAGCACAAGAGGTGTGCTCATGGTCACTCAGGGAAGCCCTTCCTGAATCCTGGAGCACCCACCAAGGGGGAGGAGCCTCTGCATCTGCATGGACTGATGTGGGAGCCAAATTGACCAGAGAAAGTATACAAATATTCACAAGCTTCCAGTACCACCTCAAGGGATAAAGTAAAAGGAAAGAATAAAACAGTTTTGCCTGTGTAGGGATGTGTGGATACATTTTCTTCTTGGAGCATGAGCTTAATTCACAGCTAGAGATTTGCAAGTGGGGAGAAGACATGAGGTTAGAATAGTAAAGATGAAAGGTGGTCTGGTAGAGAGAAGAACAGAGGGAGGGAATTAGAGTGAAAGAAAGCAGGGAAGAAATGAGTCCTCCTGAGTTGAGCGGAGTAGTCTTACTGTGAGATAAACTCGGGACCTGAAACTCTATAAATCTTTGAACCTTTCTCTTAAATTTCAGCCATAGGTTCATTATTTACCTGTACATTTGATCTATTCGATCACGCCTAATATCTCAGCTTGACATGTTAGTTGTTTTAAATTTTCAGGTAACAAAGTTAAATCCTCTGTTTAAAGAAATCCAGCAGAAGGCTTCATGATTCCGCTCCTGGTACTTAAATTCTAACCATGAATTCTGCGTCCCAGCACAGATTACACGCAGCAGACAGTTTCACTCACACACAGCATGTGTTGGGCCGTCCCCCCTCAGTGTCCGTGAGCCCAGAGTTGCTGGTGTCAAAGTCTCTTTCTGCATTACACAGCTTAGGATACTCCTGGGAAAGACTTAGAGGGATGGCTGTTAAAAACTTCCCTTTTTTGTGTCCATTACAAAGTGCTGATGTGTACTGCTTTATGATTGGAATTGAATTATGTTAACATTTTAGCATTTTGGCTATAAATGTTGGCATCTGTAAAAATGATTACTTTCATGTTTTGGGTCACCTCACATGAAATGTTATTTTTCTCTTTATCCAGTCCTATAGCACCTCTCCTCTCCTCTCTCCCTGTCACAGTACCTTACACGTGGTAGGTGCTCAGTAAACAAATGTTTAGGAAAAGAAAGTGGTTGCAAAGAAAAGTTTTCCAAGCTTTCACCTACTATGAAGGGCATATTTTTACGAGAAGAGCAAGTGATAAACTAACATTTGCTATGAACTTTATTATAGTCCATATATTTTCCTAGGGAACCAGTGACGAATGGGACCTGGCCCTTGAGCTCACAGTCAAAGTAGGGAGGTGGTTGTAAGTGCAGAGCTATCACCATCTCTGGTCCTCCTTAATTGGTCTCTAGTTTGCTCACTCAGTGATTGCTTTCTACTCCCTAGGATGAGTGTGGACTCCTCCCCTCCCCCACTAAATGCTCAGTACTCCTTGCCCATATGGCCGTATGGATTTCCGGGGTGGGAGGTTTGACGGGGTGAGAACCAAGTAATGTCTGGTGATGAGGGTATTGCGCAGTCGAGCGTGAATGCACTCACAGATGTGGAGTGAAGGGAAGGAGAGGAGGGGAGAGGGTTGTCCTCTCCGGTGCAGAAGAGGGATCAGATGGCCTAGACCCCTGAGTGCAGGAGGTAGAAGGCTCTCCTTGAAGATGAAAGCTGAGTTGTTCTGAGTTTTCCTCAGGTCGCGGATGCAGTTCCAACAACTTCTGTCAGTTCTCAGGCCTCAGGGACCCCCATCTCTTTCCATCTCTGTCCCTCCACTTACTCCCCTTTCCCCTGGTCGTCTTCAGTCTCACACTCCCCTCTGTATTTTTCCACATAAATTCTCCTCTATTGTCTTTCATAACAGAACCTATTGGCAAGTCATCACCCACCCCATTTTTTCCTAAAGTTTCTTTAAATGTCACCAGGTAGTAAGAGGGTATTATTGTATATTTCCTTTCATTCTTTGTCTGCAGCACAGAGGGGAAGAAAACAGAACATTTCCATTTCCATGTTAAAACAGGTTCACATATCGATATTCGCACACGTGTATAAACAGATAATTATGGCAGGAAGCTACGTGAGCTTTAATAGAGGCATATAGAAAAGTCCATGAGAGCAAAGAGGAGGGAGCCAAAGGTGAGCGCAGCCTTCCCTGAGGAAACGATGCTGGAGCGGGGCCTTGGAAGATGTGTGGGATATCACAGATAATTCCAGGTGGGAAAAAGGAGTGCAGGGAGCCGCAGATGTGAGCGTTTCTGGCAGCCTGGGGTGGATTTGGTGGTGGAATGGTGGGCACTGAGGCAGGGCAGCTGGGGAAGAGCCAGACTTTGATCAGTTAACCAGCAGGGTCTTGACCTTCCAGGCAATGGGAAACTATTACCTAAAACTCTCAGAGGCACCTCTTCTTCCCCTTCCCCTAAATCAGTCTAGATGTTAATAGCGTTCCTCTGCCTTACAATAAATATGGGGTAGTCCTGCCTACTCGGGCTAACCCCTAGAAGCTAGTGCGCAGCTGTCGTTTAATAAATGACCCACACGTTTGGCAGGAAAGGTGCTGCTTCCTCTCGTTCCTTCCAGCCTGTCTCGTTAATCAATACTTGTATATCAACAGAGAGCTGGGAAAAAAAGAAAGAAAAAAAAAGGAAGATAAATTACAGTTGTTGAGTAAGATGGAGCCTTCAGATTCATGGAGGCCTTAGAGGGAAAAGCAAGGTCTAATTGGCATTTCTTATCCTCTTGGCTTGGGCTCATGTGATAAATGAAAATGGATTGATGGACACAGGTGACAAGGCCTGATGCTCCCAGAGTGATGAACTGTTGCCTCGCGAGCCACTCACTTTCCTGGAGAACAAGGAGTTGGCTTCACTTTTCCCTTTGTTTTCCTCTTGCTGTCACCTAGAAAAAGTCATTTAAAAATGGATTAAAGAGTTGTCACTTGTTATGCTATGTTGGTCAAAAGAGTAAGTTTAAATCCAAAAATAGTTGTAAGATTTAAGTAATCCATTTAGAAGTAAAGCCAAAAAGGTGAAATTTTACCAGGAAGGACATAAACATTCAAGTTTTACCCTTTTCGGATATCACCTGGGGGGATATTTATCCTTTCAGGTCTCACTTTATCTGTACAATTTTCATCTTGAAGCTATCTCGGAGCCTCACAAGGCTGACCTGGTGTATTTACTATTGTGAAGCTTCTGTAAATCTCTTCCACTGATGGGTACAGCCAGGAATGGCCTGGGTGAATTATTACGTATGTGAGTGAAAATGAACTGCTCACTTGAAGGGCACAAATGTTGGGAGTTACCCAAAGGCATTTTGAAAATGGCAAGTGTCTGTAACTGAGTTTCAAAAAGGACATCTCATCTAATTAAAAGCAGTAGACATCACATTAAAGTTGTGAATTATGCGCTTGGAATTTCACTTAGCACTCTGCTTGACATTGCCTGGACATTTGGATCTGGGTGAGGTAAGAGATGCCTCTGGACTCTGTATTTTTAAGGGCAGAAAGCCATCCACTCGCATTGTAGTAACTCCTAAACTTTCCCTTTCCTGCTGATTTCTCCCCTCGGAGGCAGGGGAGCTGGTGCTGTCAGTGTCAGTGTGAAGACAGACTGGGGGGTAGGTGTGAAGCTGAGGGGTAAAGAAAGACGTACTGGATTGCCTTTTTTTTTTTCTTTCTTTCCTTTCCCTTCCATTTCATTTCTTCTTTTTTTATCTTCTTTCTTTTTTTTTTCTATTCTCCCTTTCAGGAACAATATTTATCAAACTGAGTTACAGAGACCTGATTCATAATTCGTGTAAATTAGTGATGGTTTTGTGAGCCTGGAAAGCCAAGGTTCCTGGACTGCACTAAGTTTTCTTCCTGAACAGGGTAGGAAATTGCCCACGGGGCATCATTCCCGGCACTGCCCTCGTTTAGAAGCCTAGCATCTTAGACTCTCACATGCTTGGGCTCACACTTGAGATTTGAATTCAGTAATATTGGGGGGGGGAGAAGCGCAGAAATCTGATTTTTAAACAGACGTGACAGCTGATTGTTTTTTTGACGGGATGTTTACTTATTAGAATTTTTTTTCTAGAAATTTTCAAGTAGCCACAAAAATAAATAAAATTGAGTAATGAATCTGCATGCACCCATCACCCAGTTCCATCAGTTATCAATATTTTTCATTACATCTATGCCCCCATTAAATTTTCCCCCTATATATTTTAAAGTGAATCCAGACATCAGGTTATTTCATGAGTAAATATTTAAGTATGCATCTCCAATAATTTTTTTCTTTGTTTCCACATACCACTATGGCATGTTATACCCAACAAAATTAGTAATTATATAATATCAATTAAAACTCAGTCTAGTTTCAAATTTCTCTGATTATCTCGAAAATGTCTTTCGGTGATTGGTTGGTTTAAATCTATCCAAATAAGGGTTATACGTTGCATTTGGATGCTCTGTGTCACACATGTCTTTATTCTACACAAGTCCCTGTTTTCCTTAAGACGTTGGTTTGTAAAGAAAACAGACCGTCTCCACTTCAGTGTGCACATGATTCATCTCTGGATTTTGTTTGCATGCAGGTGCTGACTCAGTAGACCTGAGGTCGGCCTGAGATTGACATGTCTAACAATCCTTCAGGGGCTGCTGCAGCTGCTGAGGGTCAAGGCTGTCAGAGTGTCCCACAGCCTGGATTTGGCTGAGTCCATCCCTTGGTGTTTATATAATTTATTCTAACCCTTGTGTTGCCAATAAACAAGCGTTAGATATAGCAGCTTGATTCGATTCAGTTTCAATTTTTAAAAACTTTGGCAAAAATTTTTTACAATTAGAGTTACCTACTTATTGGATCATATATATGATCATACAGCAAGGCACATAATGTCATATTATTCCATTTTTAGTGATGCTAAGATTGATCAATGGGTTATATTCTAGGTGATTCTGATTCAGCTCTTCTATGAGAACCTGCCCTAAAATAAGATTCTGGTTAAAAATGGTGGCAATAGCCACTGTTTATTGAGTGCTTATTATGTGTCAGGCACTATTTTAAGTAATTAAATATATTACTTAATTCTAAGAACAACCATAGGGGACAGATACTATTATTATTAGTTCACCATTTAAAAATGAGGAAACTGAGCCTTAGAGATGTTAACTAACTTGCCCACACAGCAAGTAGCTGGCAAAGCAGGATGCAAACCCAGGCAGTTTAGTACTATTTACTGCCTATCAATTAAAATGCAAAAGTTTTGGGGATGAAAGTAACCATCGTTTATACCACCTGGCCTGACTAGGCCCATGTATTTTCCCCAAGTTGGTATCAACTTATACACATTTGTATAAGTTGTGTATACAAATTATACAACTTTGTCTTTTCCAGAGTAGGTTTTCATAAATGGGGAGGAGAAAGATGGTGGTGAAGTTGGAAATAGAATTGAGAGAGACGGTAGGAGAGCGGGAGGAAAAGGGGGACACTCAGTCCTGACAAAGGTAGGACATAAGTCAGGTCCGCCTAATTCAAATCAGTTGATAGCTCTAGCCATGCCCTGACCTGCTGTTTAAGTTAGCCAACTGCAAAGTTAGAGTGAAAAAGTTCACACAATACCACTCCCTTTCTGGATTTAACTGTGAATTTGGTGGCCGTTCCCAAACCTCCTTCATGTTTGATACTTTCTAGAGGGACTCACAGAACTCACTGAATCCATACTGACGGTTTTCTACAGGCAGGTTACAGATTCAAATCAGTCAAGAGGAAAGATGTGTACGGCAGAGTTCAGGAAAAGAATCAAACATGGAAGTTCTAGTCGTCCTCTCCCCGTGCTGTCAGGGTAGTGTTACTGTTCTAGCATCAGCTTGTGACAACCCAGATGGAGGAGGAAAGCTCTCGTGAGTCTCAGTATTCAGTTTCCATGGGACTCCATCCTGTAGGCGTGATGATTGCTCACAGGCTGGTCTCATTCTCTCATCTTCAGCCCTTCTGGAGGGCGACTGCCATCCGTGATACCAGAGCCCCCACCCTAAGGTGTATTGTTATACCTGATGTGACCAGCCTCACCTTATGGCTACGTGGTGTGGCCAGCACTACTCAGAATCACATTGTTAGGCTATCCTGCACGACCCAAGGCCAAGTCCAACAGAGATAGTCCTATGAGACGTGACATTCAAGGTCTTACAGACAACATCCCAGAAGCCAAGGGCAAAGGCCAGACCTCTTTTAACCTCTTTTTGAGCGTGGTTAAATTTTGTAAAATTTAAATTTTCTATACACCTGCCATTGTAGCAAGAGGAAAAGCCATAACCTGCTCACCTAATTCCTCTTGGTGTATCTCAGGGAGTCAGTTCATCCCTTCTCGGGGTGAGACACCATTCTTGGGCCTATAGTCAGCCAACAGATGTGGGGGGAAGATGAGCCCTGTGAGAGGAGAGATTTGCTTTACTCTGCATCCCCATTCTGTTAGCACATTGGACAAGTGGTGTGTGTAAACATTGGGTGAACGTTGCAAATTCTATTTAATAAGTTTATTTTTCTCAGAGGGCCTACGAGATAATAAACCAAAGAAAACCAATGCCATGCTTGATGTTAGCAAAAGTGATGAAAAGCAACTACATGATAAGAAGTGATTAGGTTTGAGTTGAGGGATTATAAAATAAATGGACTTTGTGGAATCTTAGTTTCCTTCCCGAACCTTCAGAAATGTTGTGCTGTAGATTTTACAACTGAAATGAAGAATTCAAGGTCACTTAACTCTTTCGCTTGCCTGCTAGAACTTCACTTAATCATTTCCGGCACACAGCAACTTCTCCCAATCGCAGAAACTCTCAGGAGAATCTGTATCTTGTCACTCTATCAGAGATAGCTGTAAAATGTGCCTTAACCATAGGCCACTGCAAATACTCCACTGCCTGCTAGGGTGATAGCATTCTGGCACCCAGAAGGGAAAGCTGATCCTAAACATCTGCGTTTGGTTAGAGGAGGGAGCTTTCATGATGGATCCTTTGATGATGGACCAGCAGAAACCTTGTTTCACCTGTCAGTATCCCTAGTGCCCAGCCCAGGGATTGGCAAACAGCAGGCATTGCCTGCAAGACTTCCAAAGGAACCCTGAAGGTTATGGTTTCTGTGTAAATACCTGCTGTGTCCAGGTTAGCATTAGTTTGGAAAAGACTTTTTACAAAGCCCATTTTGTTAGTTACTGAAATAATCCAGACTAAGTAGAAAAAACCAAATGGACAAAATTACAACAGAACAGGAAATCTTTCACAACACAAAAGATTGGGAAACAGTAGTTCTAATTTGTTCTCAAGGTGCTAAAGTACCACTGAAATAACAGCCAATTGAAGGGCTGATGTGAAGAATGAAAGGAGAGAATAATAAAACTTAACATAATAAAGTGATTAATAAAACTTAGTTTATCAACTTAATTAACTTAAAATAACAATTATTATTTATTTATTTTTAATTTTTTAAAAAACCTATCAAGTGATGGGTCATTCTAGCCTTATTGGTCCTTTTACTTAAAGTAATTTTTAAAAAAACAGCTTTATGAGAAATAATTCGTATCACACAATTCACCCATTTAAAGTATTCAATTCATTGTTTTATTGTTGTATTTACAGATACGTGCAACCGTCACTACAATCAATTTTGGAATATTTTCATCACCTCAAACAGAAACCCTGTAGTTCTTAGTTATCGTCCTTTTATCTTATCCCTTCCCCAGCTCTAAGCAACTACTAATCAGCTTTCTGTCTCTGTAGATTTCCTTACTTTGGACATTTCATGTGACTGGAATCATATAATACGTGTTTTTTTGTGTGTCTGGCTTTCACTTAGCGTAATGTTTTCAAGGTTTATCTGTGTTGTAGAATGTATCAATATGTCATTCATTTTTATGGCTGCATACTATTCCATTATAACACATTTGTATAACACATTTTGTTTTCCTATTCATCATCAGTTGATGGATATTTGAGTTGTTTCCATCTTTTGGCTATTATGAATAATGTTGCTAAAAACATTCTTGTACAAGTTTTTGTGTGGACATATGTTGTTATTGCAGTTGAGTATATACCTATGAGTGGAATTGCTGGGTCATATGATAACTCTACGTTTAATCATTTGAGGAAATACCAGTCTGTTTTCCAGAATGGCTGCACCATTTTACATTTCTGATTTCTCCACATTTTTGCCAAAACTTATTTTCCATTAAAAAAAATTTATTATAGCCATCCACGCAGATGTGACTTGGCCTCTTCATTGTGGTTTTGATTTGCATTTCCCTAATGAGGTCGAGTATCTTTTTGTGTCCTCATTGGCCATTTGTATATCTTTATAGAAATGTCTATGTTTCTTTATTTTTCATATTCAGTTCTTCTTAAGCTTCACCTGTAAAATGAAGTTGTAATGCCTCGTTGTTCATAGGAGTAAATGAAGTGGTACATATCAATATTTAGCTTGTGCCCAGCTCTCAATTAATGATGCAAATTACTGTCATCACTCACATCGCTGAACCTCTGTTTCTTCGTCTCCCTCGTCCTGAAATTCGGTGATTTTTTCCCCCTACTATACTACAATTATATAAGTAATCACTGGTATTTAATGTTAAATCATGTTCTGTGCTAAATTCTAATGAATAGAATTATTTGATTCCTGACAAATGGGATCTTGATATCTAATACTGACCCTCCCCTATCTGCAACATTGATGAGAGTGAGACGGAGGACCTCTTGTGAATTCATTGGAGGCCCAGTGTGTGAACCTCAGCGTCCATACGGTATAAGGATGGGGTGAAACTCCTGTACCTAGAATGTCATACTAAGAAACCTCAAGGGTTAAGTAGCACAAAATTCATAGCTGTGGTTATGGATGAAGAGCACTGCCTAGCACAGCTAACTCTTGTAATGATAAGAACAATCACTTGTATAACACTTACTATGCCCTCTTATAATTTATCTCTCTCTCTATATATATATACACACATACATACACATATATGCATATCAATTATATATGTATATATGTATACTTATAGATTTTATATATATATATATTTCATCTTAACACAAAATGTTTCTAGAATAAATGAAATGAACAAATACTGTGTACCTACCATATACTAGGCCTATGCTACATGCTGGTGAGCCAAATGGTGAGCCAAAACGACGAAGTTTCTACCTTCAGGGCTTACAACGTAGAGGGGGAGATGACATTGCTTAAATAATCTGGCCAATGAATGTAAATTACACTGAGATAAAAGCCATGGGGCAGTGGACATAGTGCCATGCGTAGGTGTGCTGGAGGGCGATTGCTTCTCTGTAACTGAGCTGAGAGATGAAGGAATGCCTTGGTCTGCATCGAGTATTGAGACTCCAGAGGGAAGAGCAGAAGCCAATGTCCTGTTGTTGGAAGAAGCAAGGTGAGTTTGAAAAACTGAAAGTCAGGGTGGCTGGAGTACAGAGAGCAGAGGGAGAGTGCAGTGGGGTAGGCAAGGGCCCCGGCAGCCTCAGGAAGGATTTTGGACTTTATTCTGAGGGCAACAAAAAGTGATCAAAAGATTGTAATTAAGGGTATAACACGGTGCGATTTCTGTTACTGTGGCTGTAGTGTTGGAAACAAGAGGAAAGGGGGCTTATGGGACTGGGGAGACCACTATAGACCAAGACTTGGTGAACAGGTTGGAGAGGTCCAAGGTAGTAAGGTGGATGACGCTGTGCCTTTGGAAGGCTTGGGTATTTCTTTTCCCAGTCATGCTGTGGGTTGTCTCCCAGGAGTCGGCCAGCATCTGGAGAGAAAAATCAATTTCCCAGCTACATATGCCTATGATCCTGACACAGCACATGGAAATACTGAGCACAGCCTCAGTGCTCTTCTGTGATGAATCTTAGAATGTCTGAGACACAGCTCCTCTCTCAGGGCCCTTTGAGCTCTGGGCATTTTGCAGGTCCTAACTTGAAGTCTGCCTCTTCCTCGATTTCTTTTCCTAGCACTCTGCCCCCTTTGATCTCCCCTTCTCTGAACTCCTGTTGGATTTTGCAGTCTATTTCTCGTTTGGGCTTTGCGAGGTCAGGGTTTAGAGTCTACTGCAGCTGGACCTCCTGCTGCCCCTGGTGAATATACCTTCTTATGACCTCATGTTTCCAACAGCTGGGTTCTCCACAGGGAAAGATAACAGCAAGGGATAGTAGCATTCATTTGTACTAAATGATACCCAAGAACACTAGGCATTAGACTTAATTTTGTTAGAATCACTGAACATATGTGTTATCTTATGTGAATTATCATTAAATTTAAATAGATAATTACAACTACCATTGAGATAGAGGCTTTTTTTTTTTTTGGCCTGTTCTCAATACTGTAATGTGAATACCTAGAAAATGTACGTGGTACATAATAGTTACTCATTAAATGTTTGTTGGATGACTGAATGACTGAATAGGTGAATGAATGAGTTAATGAATGAAAAGCTTTCTACATGTCAAGCACAGTTCTAGGTGCTTTACTTGGATAACTTCACACAATCCTTATAGCAACCCTAGGAGCTAAGTTTGTTATCCCTCTAAGCAGGAATATAATGTGCGCCATGCATGGAACTTTAAATTTTATGGTAGCTACATCTAAAGAAAAGTAAAAACACCAGATAAAATTAATTGTATGGTATATTCTATGTATTGTAATACCTAAAATATTATGTTAACATGTAATCAATATAAAAAATATTAAGATATTTTACTTTTTTTGGTACTAAGTCTTGGAAACCCAGTGTGTATTTCTCAGTTTGGTGCATTTCCACTTAGAGTAACCACACTTCTATTGCTCAATAGCCACATGACGCTACTGGGTACTGTATTGGTCCGCAGAGCTCTGGAATGCAGGGTGGTCAATGTGCCCAAAGTTCTGGGTTAGCAAGTGGCAGACCTGGAATTTAAATCTAGGCCACTTGACTCCGAAACTGTGGTCTTAATCACATGCTTGCTGCCTTCTAAGGAGCTACCCTTTAGAGCAGACTTAAGAAACACCTGGATATTATTAGGCAACTTATTAATTCTTAATCATGATCAAGTTTCAGTCAAATATAACCCTGTTCTCTGAGGCATGACTAGAAGATATTTCCAGTTTCTGCTGAACCTTTCTTGGAGTCGGCCTCCTCTGGGGCTTGCTGCCTGATCCAGTACTTCATGCCAGTTTGATGTTTAAGCCCTTCCAAAGGGATGCCTGAGGCATGCCTTCTCTCTGTGATAAGTACAAATGGTACAGTCTGTTCACTTTCCCTGGACTGTTGGAAGGAAAGGAAAGTATGGCCTTCTTTTTGCCCAGTCATGCCTGGTCCTGCCCCCTAGATCTCTCCTGGGTTCTCCGTGGCTTCCCAGCTCTTTCCTGTCCATTATGATGAAATTGGAAAGGGAAGAAAACTGTTAATACACAATTGTCCTGTGAGGGCTTTTCCACCAGAAAGAAGTCTTTGCCTATCACTTTGAATTTAGAGTTCTATCATTTCCATATTTAAACTGAATACTTCTTTGTAAACTATTACAACCCTGGATACCATATTTTAGTTTGGACAAAGACTGCTTTTGAAAAGGGGGAATCATATTTGTTTGTTGTTTTCTGTTACAAATTAGTGCTTATATTTTGCAGAAATAAAAATTCATTACTACTACCATTTACCATTGGTCATTATTCAGCTTTCTATTGCTGTAAAACAACAACCCCCAAATTTAGAGAATTTAGTTTGTGGTATTGTAGGTCAGAAGTTTTGGAAGAGTTCTTCTGGGTGGTGCATCACATGGCTGGGGAAAGGTAAACTTCCAGGATAGTGTCTTCACCCACATGTCTGGTGCGTCAGTACTTCTTAGCTTCTCTTTCTTGCCACGTGACATCTCATCCTCCAGGATCTTTGCAACATAGCTTGGGCTTCACAGAAGGGTGGTTTCATGATGATTGCTGTTCTTACATGGTGACTAGCTTCTGAGCGGTAGGAAGCAGAAGCCGCTAGGCTAGTTAAGGGCTGTCCTTGGAGTTGGCACAGTATCACTTCTGCTATATTCTATTGGTCAAAGCAATCACCAGGCCGAACCAGATGCAGTGGGGTAGAGAAATAGAGTCTACTTCTTGATGAGGATGTGTTGATGCCATAATGCATAAAAGCAAGTGGGAAGTACAGTTTCAGCCATTTTTGGAACATACAACCTGTTAGTTATATGCCATCTTGGATGGTGTCTATTTGTTTCATATTTTTCCTGCCATTGAGATTGTAAGCATCTTCTTATACCTTCTTTTTTTGTTTGTTTTGTATAGAGGCCAAGAACCCCATAATAAACACTAATTATTTACTATTGATTTGCTGACATAGCATCCAAAGATAAGTTAATAGTTGAAATTTTAGGAAAAAATACAAATACTTATTTGTGCCTTATATGAAAACTAGTTTTAGCCAAATGGTTTCCCTAGTTGCTGAAATGTGTTTTGTGTTTTCCCCTTACTATGCTTGCCCTTCTCATTCTTTTCTTCCTTTCTAAATCATCCTTCAAGACTCATATTACAGCCATCTCCTCCATGAGGTCTCCGGTTAACTCAGCCTGCTGTGATCTATCCATTATCACTATGCTAGCCATTTGTGCTGATTATGAAGATATTTTCTCCCAGCTGCAAACCCACCCTTCTATACCCTGCTTTGTGATACTGAGGTTGGCATCATGCAAACTAGATTTCTCTTTTGTAGCTGTCTTCCTATTAGGTTTCACCAATAGGGCACAGTAAAGGAGACTGCAAAATAAGAGTGGGAGGGAATGGACTTGCTTCATCCTGTTTGCTTGCTCTTCCTGCCAGATCTTCAGCAATGGTTGCTCACCGTGTCAGTAGTAGCTAGTTCTAGTTTCCAGCTCAACTATCCACTGTGTGGCCCCTCAGAGGCACCAGTTCCAGTTAGACAGTGTCCCCTCCCTGGGAATTTATATCCTAGCTCCACCAGGCTACTACTTTCCAGCACCGTGGGTAGTGCCACCACTTCCAGGGGTCTGGGTCTCAGCTCCGAGTCCTCTCCTATAATTTTCTAGGTCTAATAGCTGATATCCTTACTGCCTCCTTTTATTCCCTCAGCCCTAGAGATGGTAGCTGTTTCCTGAAGTTACTATCTCTGTGCAACATCAGCATTCCCTTTTTGTTTTCACCACCCTCCGATACCAATCAATTATATTAAATTCTCTCTGCTGAAAGACCTAGAGTAGTCTCTGTGTTTCTGACTATACCCTGACTGGTACACCATCCATACTCCTGATTTGATAATTGTGTGCTGCTTAGTGACATGTGCTGTAGCTGCCCAGAGCTGTTATTTACATTTCCAATAACTGTTTTCCCATATGGTTCTTCTCCACTTTATATTTTAAGCTCCTTGAGACAACAGAGCAACTCTCATGTTTTTTGTGTGTTTTACTTAACATTTTACATGGTGTCTTGTACTTAGTGTTCCCGGTTCATAATAAATGTGTAAAAAATGTTTATCAAATTTTTAAGTGGATGTGGCAATCTTGGGTAGCATATGTAGAGTTCCAAGTCTGTCCTGAATGGTCAGGCCAAAGGGATTGATTGCTCATAGGGATGGAGACGTTTTCCTCCCAAGCTGTCATTCATTGTGAGCTGATGGTGAACGGGACACAGGTACAGGATGGTTATCCCAGCTTTGTTAGTTTGGGAGGTCACATTCTGTGTCAGCTGAAACCCTTTAAACCAATATTTGAAAAAACACTGGGTTCCTTGGGGTAATTTTCCCCTCAAGTTGAGACGACTCTGGTTGAGGAACTCCTAGGTTGCTGATGTCCCATGTTTTATTCACGTTTGTTTTGAAAGTAGCTTGTCTTGAGCACACACCTTACCTCGGTTGTGAAAATTCAACTTATTTAAATAAATTATTGCCATTTGGACTACTGAAATGGATGTGGGATGATTTTTTTGTTTTGATGTTTGTGACATTTTTCTTATATGAACTTAAGATTTAGGGTGAAAACTGTTTACAGTTGTATTTAATGGTCTTTGAAGACAATATCTGTGGTTGTTTGTGCTTCAGCATTTTTTAGTAAAGTGGAAGTTTACTTCATTAAACTATATAACTGGTTTTCATTTCTTTCCCCCAAGCAACTCATATTTCCTATTTTGTCAGAGTTTAATTTTTCCATAATATTAATTTCCTGTGTAGAACTTCCAAAACATGTTTATTTGTTTTTTTTCAGTTTCTCTTAGGTTCTCACATGTTTAATGGAGCTGATTGAACAGGTAAGACCAACCAGATTCTTGGCTTTGCTTTGTTCACCTGGATGTGAGTTTTGGTGTAATAAAGTATTTAATCAGGTGTCAAAATTTGGGTAATAGAAATTTTTGCGATGTCTTCACTTTCTTTTTTTGTCAACAAATGTGTTGATTAATCTGTTTATGATACTTGGTCACAAGATAGAAGCCATTAGAATTAACCATTTTTATTTCTTATGTGTTAATGATTCATGTCCAGACGTATGTGTCGTTTGGAGAAGGGTTAGTGACCACGTAGCATCAACACTAATTGCAAACCCATTCACCTGATGAGCTGTTTCTCTGCTGAGTATTAGAATAAGCAGGTAAAATTAAGAACTCTAACCCACATGGCTTCCTTTTTATTAAAAAGTACAAATTTAATCATCCATTTCTTAAATTTGGCACTATTAAAAATCATGTTTTGTTTGTTTCATTTTGCTTTAATTATATTTTAACTTGAGGAACTACATCCATGAAATAAAACCGATTACCAGACTTCATTATACAATTTTATACAGTTGACTACACAGCCATCCCAGCACCAAGTCTTTTTTTTGCCTGGAAAATGGATTCTTTTTTGCGCGTGTGTTCATAAATAATTTCAGTACTTTAATAATGTTTGGTACTTTTCTTATTTTATGGTGTGGATTTAAAAGAAATCTAACTTATTAAAAGTTTGGGTGTTTGCACAATGGTTTGTTAGGAATTAGTAGTGTATCCATGGAGGGATAAATCAAAACATGGGAGGAAAGGCCATGGGCTGTTTTAAAGTTAAGAAGAGATGCCTTTATAGCTTTCAGAAGTATTTAAAAATTAACTGTTTGATTTATAAAGGCTGTGTACACACAGGGCTCAAATTATTCGTGTATCATTTAGAACATGTAAAATGCTTAACATTCTGACATTATGTGATAATTGCTCTTCTAATATATAGTGTCTACTAAATCTTTCTGGGAGCAGGTGAGAATGGCATTGATGTACAGGAACACATGCTTTGTGTACTAATAAATCATTCTTCGCTGAATTAAGGCCAAGGAGGGAGCACTGAGAGGAACTTCAAGGGATATCACAATATCTGGTGCTGTTCTAAGCAAAAACTATGTAGCGGTGCTAGTGAAAAATGGGCAGAAACACAAAAAATACACTAAGAAGACACAGTGAGAGCTTTATCAGTGATGCTTTTTGCCAAGTTTCTAAGAATCACGGTCATCACTCAAAAGAGTCGCTTTTCCAAGGTTGATGCCATTTTTAATTCTCTGTTTTGCGTTCGTTCGTACCCCTCTGATAACATGCGTTTGAATTGCTGCTTTTTGTGGGTACTTATTTGTTAATGAGCTAGAGTTCTCCTGGCTCTACCACTAGCCAGCTGGGTGAATTTGGACAAGTTGCTTTACTCTCTAAGCTTCTGTTTCCATAGTAGCCACATCTGCCTCATAGGATTAGTATGAGTGAAGGAGACAGTTCATGTCTAGCACCTAGCACGTGACCTGGCATGCAGTAATCACTCGGTATCACCGCTCTCACTATTTGCCCAGTGCAGATACCTGGGGAATTGCTTGCAGATACAATTATTGTGACAGAGAGTGAAAGAATGCCTTATAAAAGGGATGAGGGAAAGAATTAGGTTGGGACTACAGAATGGTTGACTTTATCCCTATATCGCCATTGTATGCAAAGGGAACTCTCCAGATAGGCATAAGGATAGAAGAGGCCCAAACCTAATGTATGTGGGACCTGGTTGGCTAATTCCAGTTCTTCCTTCTGAGGTATGGAAAGGAGCTCCAGAGGCATTTTTTATATACTCTGGTCTGTGTCAGGGAACTCAGTTCCTGCCCTTGATTGCACAGAGCTCAGTTTACAGTGGACAGGAGCGTGCTCTTCAGTTGCAATCACTCTCTTTTCTGGAAATCACAAGTCAGGGAGCCAGGCAGTACATCTCTGTTGAGGAAGGTGATATATGAATGTGTATTGGGGTGTAGGGGTGAGAGGAGAGAAGAGACAAATTAGGTTAGGTACTCTTTGCAAATATTAGGATGGCAAATTCATTAAGCATCTTCAAGAGCCAACTCTATGAGGAGTATTTACTGTATTAATTACCAACACAGGAGAAACACAAAGATAGGAAAATATCATGGATCCCTTGTTCTCGAAGATCTTCTTACCACCTAACAACTGGGAGGTTCTGAGGGGATCCAGAAGTGAGGAATCTCACACACACACACACACACACACACACACACACACACACACAGAGATGGATCACCTTCCTACGTATGCTATGGGGAAGGTCATGACACTAATACCCCTCTGGATTTCTCCGTGTTCCTTGTCCCTTTTATGTCCTTTGGCACCTGGTTGTTTGTCCAGGCTGGTGCTGGAGGGAGAGAGACTGCAGACTTTAGTGGAGCTAAGATTAATAGCAAATCCTCTAAAACAGTGGTTTTCAAACTCTTTATCCTCAAGACTCATTTACGCTCTTAAAAATTATTGAGGACCCCAAAGAGCTTTTGTCTACGTGTTGTATCTGTTGAGATTTATCATGTTAGAAATTTTAAAAATTATTAATTCACTTAAAATAACATTAGTAAACTCATTACCTATTAACATAAATAAAATTTTTAAACAAAAAATAGTTACATTTTTCAAAGCAAAATTAGAAGAGTGGCATTGTTTTACTTTCCCCCCCAAATCTCTTTAATTTCTGGCTTAATAGAAGACAGCTAGACTCTCAGATCAGCTTCTGAACTCAGTCCATTGTCACCTCACACCTTAAGTTGGCTTTGGAAAGCTCCACTGTACCCTCATGAGAGAATGTGAGTGCAAAAGGCAAATAACATCTCAGTATTAATATGGAAAGAGTTTTGATCTCATAGCCCCTCTGTGATGAAGGCTGGAAACACTCCTTTAGCTAATTTCAAAGGAATGAAGAAGTGGAGTTATCACTTCTTAATTTGGGGACTGTCGGGAAGCTAGCCAGCAATGTCAGGGGTGGGAAGTAGAGCTGTGGCTCTGGAATCAGAGCCCTGATTTTGCCACTTACTAGCTGTGTGACCTTGGCGAAGTTATTTAACCTTCTGTCTCAGTTTTTCTATCTTTAAAATGGAGTTCATAATAGGACCTGCCTGTAATGGCTGTTGTGAGACTTAGTGAGATATTGTAGGCAAAGTATTCAGCTAATAGTGAATGCTCAATATTAGCTTTATTCTTTGGTTTTTGTTACTATGAAGGCTCTCATCTATTATGAACCTCAGTTTTCTCATCTACCAAATGAGACTGGTCTGGACGGTTCTGAAGTTCTTAGTTCTGAAGTTCTCGGCCACCTTTAACCTGTGGTTTTGCTCCGAAGCCTGTCTTTCCCGCATTCGAGATGAAAAGTAGCGGGGAGGTATATACAATTCTAATAGTAAGACGTTTATTTTTGTGTTGTTTTTGATCACTAACCACCTCCCTTTCCCCTTCTCTGCTTATAAATCTATTAAAACCTTTCAAGGGCTTTCAGAATAAAACTTGGTGGAAAAAGTTGGCTGTTTCCTTGGGAAAAAATTAAATTTAGTTCTTTCAATTGGAAGCAACATAGATATCAGAGCAAACAGAAATTTGAAAATTTGTTTCCAGGTTCCTTGGTGGTTTCAGGTCAAAGTTATAATAAGGTTTATCTCATGTCTAAATTTAATTGAAGGTAAATGAAACTATGTTGAGAGATTTTGCTGACTCCTCAGTTTATAGAAATACACAGAGTAGGTAATAGCCTTTTAATGGAAGAGGAAAGTAAGGAGCCTGGATTGATGGAACACGAGTAGAGCAGAAAAAACGGGGGAGAAAAAGTATATTGAAAAGGCAAATGTCAGACCTGCAGTTTGATTGAGGACAAAGATCACACACACAAAAAAGTCAATACAAATGCTTTGGTTTATTTATTTATTTATTTATTTATTTTTCCATTTTCACTGAAGTACTAGTCTCTAATATAATGAAAAACATATCAGAAAGGATATAAGACAAATGGTCTCAGAAGTAATAGGAAGTACAGCGTGTGTTACATGCTACTTAGTTTAAATTTACTGGAGCCTTGCTGCAGAGCCCTGGGGGTGGCATGAGGATTTTCCTGTAAAGGACTTCAGCGGAGGGGGGATTCGTAGAGGAAATCTTGCGGATACCACAGCTAACGCACTACTGCTTGCCGTGGGCTCTCAAGGACAGTACAATAGCAAAACTTGACTGTGGTTGAAAATGTGCTAGAATCCAAATCTCAGAAACTTGTGTTGATAGCAAGAAATAATAGCACAATATTATGGACAAACATAATGGAATAATGCTACACATTTACACTTAGAGGTGACGGACAGGACAGCAGCTTTGGAGTTTATAGATAGGATTGTTTACCTAATAGGAGATTATATTGGTAATTTTGATACCACTGACGTTACAAGAGTGATACTTAATGTCGATTTTGCCATCAAAAGCCATTTGGTACAATAATGAAAAGCGTGGGGTCTTGCAGGGTAGAAAACAAGCTCAAACTGAACCAGCAAAATGCTTCTGACAAAGAGTTGTGCTTGTGCTCAAAGGGAAAGGATAATAGCTATAACCAGATAAATTAAGGACACTTCTTCTTGTGGTAATCACGGGACACAGGAATACCATTGTTCCTCTTTTTCAAAAATATGTAGATATGAAGGAGCCGAATCTGGTTTGTTGCCATTTGCAACCCATACTAATTATCTCTTGACCTAATTCCATATGGAACTAGAAGTCACCCACTTGCAATTTGTTTTATCATCAGAGCTGTTATCTTCCCAAGGCTCTCATCTATCTCAGAAAACATATGAAAAAGTCCTAACATGGCAGAGGGTCACAAGTACACTCGTGGGTCCTCCTTTTTGTGCTGAGCAATTATATTCCTGATTCTGGCCCCAGACAGCTCTCCTGAACTGGAGATGTTACAACTCTAGCTGATGCTTTCCGAGAGCTGGGCAGTGGTTCTGTGGTTACATGGTGCTATGGCAGGTGGGTGCCCAGGTGGCTATGTCTGGGATCAAGCATTTAGACAAGGGCCCATCAAAATGGCAGGGGAGAATGAAGAGCGAGAGAAGAGAAAACGACTTTTCTCTCTGAAGGATTGGTGAGTTGACCTGTGGGGCAGACAGACTTCTGTTGCAATTAGAAGGTGGGTAGCATCCTTCTGGGCATATAGTAGGTGCTCAAGTAAGTTTTATTGAAGTCCTCTGACAGTACAACTAAGCAGGACACATCCATGTAATATGTCCCTCTGATGATTAATTCCAAGAAAAGGCTGAAAACTGATGTCTTATCTCTGTTTATATATTAGGCAATCTACTTCAGAAAGAAAATGATGACATTTAAATTCCAGTACTGTCTGTCCTTTGTGATAAGTGGCCTTTTAGCAAAACTCTGCTGAAACAGGAAGAATTGTAAGGGTATCCGCTTCCTTGAAACTGGTGGAGAGAATTTAGAGAGGAGGGTTCCCAAAATTTACTTCAGTATGGATTTGTGAAAGTAGCTTAACTTCTCTGTCCCTCACTTTTTCATCTTTCAAAAATGAGATGCAGGATGTTTCTAATGCTTCGCGCACCTGTATCCTGTTCTTTTTACCTTTTGGGTGTGTGAGAAGTTTACAGTTCCGTCCCGTTGTTGCAGTTTGGTGGCACTGTGACCACTCTGGGCCAGTGAGTAGTAACGTCTGTCATTTCCCAGCCAGAGCATTTCATTGCTAGTGGGAGACCTCTAGCATTCTCTTGCCCTTGCTTCTGCCACCAGGAATGTTCCAGATGGTGGGTAGCAGTGAGAAGATATGGAGCAGAGCTCCCTCCCAACCTTCACCTGTCCCACCATCATTGCATGCTGGACGTATAATGTGAGCAAAGTGTAAGGTTTTGCTTCAGGTCTCTAGGATATGAAGGCCCGTTGTCACTGCAGCGTAATTTAGTTTATTCTTACTGCTACATGCCCATTGCTTGATTCTTCACCTAGAGGCTTAGTTCATTGGTTTTGAATCCCTTTTGAACACACAGGCCTCTGGTTCTCAGGCTTTACGGTGAATTGGAATCATATCCTGCGAGTCTGGATCTCACTTCCAAAGGGTCAGACCTCAGTATGTCTGGTGTGAGCTCCAGGAATCTGATTTTTTTGTCTGTTTGTTTTTAAACATAGTTTTTTTTATCTGATTCTAATTCAGGAGGGAGGACCTCACTTCAAGAAATGTTGTAAATTTGGATCGTGCTATAAAGACTCTGGCTATTATTTCTCAAGTTCTCCTAGTCAGACATGCTCAGGTATTAGTAAAAGGTTAGAGGCATTTAGGGCAGAAGTTAGTGTCATAAACATAAAGTTCACCGGCTCTGTTTCAAGGCTTCGTGAAGCAGAGGTAAAGTAAAGCCATAGAAGTGGTGATTAATAGACTCGACCACTTTCTAATTGAGAATTCTAAAGATTGTCAATCATTTGGAAATTGAACTGATGACCTGGAAAACAAGTCAAAATTAAGAAATATCAACTAAGAAATGTTTTGGAAGAGGTGAAAATAGAAAATGTGGACATTTCCCTCACAGTTGATTTGGGAGGGAGGTAGAAGGAGGGCAGGCGCCATGGGGACCTTAGTAGCCTCTGAAGGAACAGGAGAAGGAAGCTGTGTTTAATTCCACTTTGTGGGCTTTGTTTTATATCTAGAACTCTGGGGTGACTCAACATTTTATATAGTACTGCCATTGACAAAGATTATGTTTTTTTATGGATCGAAAGGAAGTGATTTTTGGCCCTCTGGGGGTGGGTTTTACTGAGTTCACAGAAAGAATTCCCTCCTCTAAATTTTGAAATAAAAGGCTTTTTGTAAAGATAATGATTTTTTTCCTTCCATCCACCCTCAGTTACTTATCGTGTCTCATAGCTGCTAGAAAGCTTGTTTGTAGACGTGTGGAGTTAATAGCATTGCACCAATTCCGCCAGTTCTCCTTTTGGTGGGGTAGAATCGTGCCGGGTTCCTTCCTCTTGCAGTTTATCATGGCTGACTCCTTGCAACTGCTAAAAGCAGCAGTGGGGGCAGAATTGGTGGCAGCATGGTGTTTCCGGGTATTGTGGTCCTTTTGAACCTGTGGGGTTTACTTGCTTCAGAAATGTGTGTCTAGAGAACTAACCGCCCATAGCAGAACCATCCATGAGAAATGGAGAGGGGCTTAGCAGTGTTAGGGTACCAGGAAGCAGGGGGCAGTACCCATCTGGGACATTAAATCAAGGAGACAGCCTAGGAAAAATGGACTTGGTTCTGCCAGCCAAAATTTGAAGTGTCCTGATATCATGGTCTTAAACATTGAATAGCTCATTTCTCCCGCCCCCTGCTATCTTGGAGGCAAATCACGTGGGGCTCCCCCTGTCCCTACCATTACTGATATGCAGCTCAGTCTATCCTCGAGTGATTTCTTTCCCCCAGCAGGGCTACCTTTGCTGTTTCTTGTAAACAAATTGTATTTCTACGGACATCTGAGAAAAGGGAGTAGAAGCAGTGGGCAGCGTGATTTGCTTGGGTTCCATACTGAGTGTTGACCTAAGTTTTTCACGCTGCACCCCCCACCTCTACCCTGAAGGGGTTCAGAGTATGCCACACCAAACTATGCCACTCTGGCATAGGATGATTTTGTGCTGAAGAAAAGTGAGGAAAAGCAGACACAGATGAGTTGTCTGCCCTCCCCCATCTGCCTGAAAGCAGAACATCAGTTGCTTTTGTGAAGGTATCTGCTCCCCAGCTCCATTCCCCATACCAGGAAAGGGATAACAGCCTTATCACTGGAGATGAGATGACACCAAAAAACTCTACAAGAACAGACCTTACTAACTAGCCCTTGTCTTCCATCAATTTCCCCCATATATTTGCCTTCCCATAATTTTCCATCCCTAGAGGTTCAAAGTCCTTTTTCTTTCTTTTGTCACTTCTCTAAAAAATTATTATTCTTTGCTAAGATGCTATATAAGCCCCAGTTCTGACCACCCTTTGAATTACTTCATCATTGAGTACTCCCATGTGTACTCATGATGTTAATACACTTCTGGGCCTTTTTCTCATGTTAATCTGTCTTTGTCAGTCTAATTTACAAGCCAGAGAACCTAAGATGGCAGAAGAAATATTTCTTTTCCTCCCCTACAACCCTACGTCCTATTTCTCTTGCCATAATTTTAATGACTTTTAACTCATGTAATTTAGAAGGAAAACTTTTGTTGAAAGGGAAAGTGAAATTGAACTAGCTTATGCAGAAAAAAAAATGTGAGAGTGCACACATATGTTGTGTGTACACGTGAGTCTATTTATTGTGTACCTGAAGAGTCCTGGGGTATCTAAGTTCAGGTATGACTGGACCTGCGTCCTCAAATGACGGTCCAGGAATCTGTGCTTTCCTCAGTCCTGCTTTCTTTTGTGTTGTTTTTATTCTCAATCAGATTTTCCTTAAGAGAAGGCAGGTAGTCTCGTTAGCAAAATCCTTGGAAGGAGAATGTCTGTTTCTCTGGAATTCCAGCAGAAGTTCTAGGGCTGATGTCTGCTGGCTCTGACTCCCTTGGCCTGACTCATAGCCTCTCCTTGAACCAGTTACTGTGAATGTTCCTGTGCGCCAGGCTGCTTGGCTAGGCTTTGGCGACGTTCCCATGCTGGATGTTGCCGATAGGGTGAATCCCACCTGAGTCATATGAAAGGAGACGAGAGAGAATGGTTCTTCAAAGGAATATCAGAATAGTCTTACTAGAAAGGGGAAAAATAGCTGCTGGAAGCCAAAACTCAAAACTGTCCACAGCAGAAGCTATATATTGATGTCTTCTTGTTAACAGTGAAATTTGGAGTTTTTAAGTTCTAATAAACAGCCAAGAGAGGGTGAGAATTGGATTTGCTTTATTCTCATTCCCTATTCGTCAGGATATGAAATGAATAAATCCAGTTCTCAGGAGTAATATCCTTTATTTGACCTGTTGTAGGAATCATGAGAAAATTTGCATAATAGGATTAATATTGCTTGCTCCTCATTAGAGCCACATAGTCCATAGCTCTTCAGGAATTCTATTATAAACTTCCATTTTATTCTAATATTCAAATTTGCCCTTTTTTTCCATGAGGTATATTGTCACATACACAGTTTATCATGTATTTCATTATTTTATATTTGGTGACATACTCTTTACCTCTTTCTATAATGAAAGCTACTAGTTGTTCTTAAAGATATGAAGCAAAGTTCACCTTGATATTGAGGAAATTTCACTGGAAATAAAAACTCCACAGAGTTTGTCTGTGACAGAATCCTTATTTTCTCAAGTGTAGTATTAAGAAGGTAGGCTCTGGTTAAACCCCAGTCCCCCAGTGAATGAGCTCGGTGACCTTAGACATGGTACTTAGTTAGCCTCATCTGTAAAATGGGATAACAAAAACTCTCTCAGTGGTGTGTATAAATTAAATAACTGAATGCATGTAAAGACTGTAGAACAGTATCTGACACATTATTAGGATTCAATAAATGTTAAATCTTCTAACTTTTTAGATGTGAATGACCTGAATTATTTGTTCCTTTCAGACAAATTCTTGGATAATTTTGTATGCAGGTTGAAGGTAGGAGCTGGTGGTTTGCGATTTGCAACCAAAGTATTTCTTATCCCATTATTTATAAAAAGTTCTGCACTGAGATGAAATTTTACGTGAAGCAAATTCTAATTTCTAAGTGGTTATAGTTATGAAAAAAAGAAAAATAAAGTAACTATAAAAATTGTGAAAGAAAAAACAAACAGTTCTTCATTTTTGACCAAAATAAAAGCCTAAGCATTTATACATATGAGCAATTGGAGAAACTAGCAAACATTTTTAACATATAAAACATTCAAAAATACACATGTTGTAAACTCATATATATAATTATACACTCTCAAGGGGGAGAGATGGGAAGGAAGAAGAGGAGGAAACAGACTAGGATACCAGTTTGGGGCCTGGTTAAATTTACTCTGCTGCATTTTCTTCATGCCAGATTCTGCTCTCTGGTGTTTCTGATCCCAGTTTGGTGACCTGATTTGATTCCTTCTTGTCTTCCTTTTCTAGCTTCATGATGCCTAACTGCCTCTGAGTCTGAATGACTCTGACATACCTTGGGTCTGCACTCCAATGTGAGTGTTTCAAACCAGGACCCAGCCCTGCTGAAACAAAGAACAAACCCATTTGATCAATTCAGAGAAGAGGGAAAAATTCCTTCTCTAGATGTATGACTAAATGGAGCTTTCAATCTAAGAGAATGGTAGGCCGTTTTTTCCATTAGGACATAATCTTATGTGACCAATAGACCAGTGAAAATGTTGCAGTTTAAGAATTCATCTGATAGCAGCATAGTATCACAAATAATAGGGCCATCCTTCAGTTGGTTAGTTTAGCAAAAACATCAATTGGACTGAGTATTTAACTGAATTGGCTCGTGTGATATTTGCTCTTATTTTTTTTCTCCTGCAAGGTTTTACGCTTAAAGGTTGTGGAATTTCCCCAGAAGGAACATTTGCTATCTTGGCATCAGTGACCAAGTTGCTACAAGATCTGTGTAAAAGCATAGTACAACCCAAGGAATTTGTTAAAATAAAACATTGGGCCTCTAATTTCTTATGTGGAAAAGTAGTTCATTATGTAGGGCAAAATTTAAAGAACTGTCTAATGTAATGGGCTTCAATTATTATCTATTCTTGCTTATTTTACCCCGATTTCCACTTATTGGCTTTAAAAAGAAAGCTCTTAAAAGCCATTTTAAAGTTTTTTTAAATTATAAAAGTCGTAAATGTGGAACACTATGGAGATGTTAAACAGACAATATTTGCATACAACATCATAAATAGATCTTAATATAATTCGGAATGAAAAAAAGTAAAAATGAAAGAATTAACACAATACTATTTATGTAGTTAAAAATACATCTATCAAAGCAATACTACTATACTACACATTTTACTACACAGTACCATGGCTTCCCATGGGAAAGGAATGGGAGTAAAAGAGGAAAAAACCAAGCAAACAAGAGAGGCCGTGTAAGAATAAATGCTGATACTGTATACGCTCCTGAAGACCAATTAAAAAAAAACTAAGTGTAATAAATACTTATAAAAAATAAAAATACACTCATTAATCCTACTGTTCTAACAAATAACCACTGTTGGCATTTTTAATCTATTCATTTACAGCCTTTTTTTCTTTTTTTAAGAGAAAAATCTTGAATGCTTTCCATATGGATTTCTGAAGGACAAAAAAGTACAGACTTATTCATAGCAACTTGAAATTGTGAGCCTCCAGAGCCAACACAGGCAGCTTTTTTCTATCTATTACCTGTTTTCACCCCTTCCTAATTTACCATTCCCCTCTTCTTTCTGTCTTCCTGAAAGAACATCTGAGTTGAAATGTCCAGGGGCAGTTGGAAATATGGTCCAGATCTCAAAGCCTGGGTAACAATAATGATATGGGTGGTGTCAGCTTTTAAATGCCATTTATTTAACACATAGTTATTAAGCACTGAATTTATTAATTGCTAAAATTAAATCTACATTTAAGTGTTGAGAGCCAATTATGTGCCAAGCACTGAAGTAGTAGAGGGGACTAGAAGAGGAGTAACAGTTCTATAATTGGTTGGTTCTTTCTAAATATTTACTGTGTGCTTGATATGTGCATAGCCCTCTCACTTACAACTTTTAAGATAATTTGCAATTTTTAAGGGTGAAGTATTGGGAGTAAAGTGAATATTAAGCAAGTCTTCTTGCAGGAGGGAGACTTTTCTGGTGGAGGAGTTTCCTTCTGATCTCTAAACACTTCAGTCTATAAGAAGGCCAAAAGAATTCCCTTAAGAATGCTTTGCAGACTTACCTTTGCTTAAACTATGAAGAAAGGGTTAAGTAAGAAAAAATTAACCTGTGTATGAGATTGTGAGGCAACATTTAAAACTATTGAGACACATTTTCAAGCATCTTTGCTCATTTTTTTTTTTTTAACTTTGGGGATATATACATAACATTAAAAATATCATTTTAACCATTTTTAAGAGTACAGATCAGTAGTATTAAGTACTTCACATTGTGTGCAACCATCATGATCATTCATCTCCAGCACTTTTTCATCTTTCCAAACTCCATACCCATTAAACAAAAACTCTCCATGTCTCCCTCCCCCAGCCCCTGGTAACCATCACTCTACTCTGTCTCCTTGGATTTGACTATCCTAGTGCCATAGACTGAAGTTTGTGTCCCCTTCCCCCAGATTCATATGTTAAAACCTAATCCCCAATGTAATGGTATTTGGAGATGCGGCCTTTGGGAGGTGATTAGATCATGAGGGCTCCATTGGTGTCCTTATAAAAGAGACCCCGGAGAAGGAGCCCTGTGAGGACAGTGAAAAGATGGCTGTCTGTGAACCAGGAAGTGGTATCTCACCAGATGGCAAATCTGCCAGAACCTTGATCTTGGACTTCCCAGCCTCCAGACCTGTGAGAAATGTTTGTTGTTTATGTAGCCCAACTGAGTAAGATACCTATGTTTAATTTTTTGAGGAACGATCATGCCATTTTTCACAGTGGCTACACCATTTTACATTCCTACCAGCAATGCACAAAGGTTCTACTTTCTCCACATCCTTGTTAACATTTGTTATTTTTATTTTTTATAATAGCCATCCTAATAGGTGTGAAGTAGTAACTCATTGTGGTTTTGATTTGCATTTCCCTAATGATTAGTGATATTGAGCATCTTTTCATTGGCTTATTGGCCATTTGTGTATTTTCTTTGGAGAAACATCTATTCAAGTCCCGTCTTCATTTTTAAATCAGGTTTGTTTTTTTGTTGTTGGGTTGTAGAAGTTCTTTCATCTATTCTAGATATTAGTCCATTGTCAAATATATGATTGGAAAATATTTTCTTCCATTCTGTGGGTTGCCTTTTCATTTGCACATCTTTCAAGTATCTTTAATACAGACTAGAAGCGTGTATTTACATGGAAGTATCCAACATTCCCTGAGGCACAGAGTCAGGAGAGAGGGGGCTTTGCCCTGCACTTTCTCATAATTGAGATGGGGGAGGAGACAAATAGACAGATAACTAGAAAACAATGTAATAGGGAACACCGGACGACTAGAAGAGCACAGAGAAAAGAACACTGCTGCATTAGGTTTGAAGTGTTTATATCTATTCATTAAAGAAGTTCCCCCAAAGATCTCCACTGGATTTCTCATCCATCTGAGGGTATCAACAAATACCCATATATGATGACTCCCAACACCAATTAGGAGAATGAGAACCCAATTTCCATTTCTAGACTGCTCATCTCTTTCTGAATGTCTTGTTTTGCAAATGTGTCACAATCTTGCTCTGGTCCATTCATATATTTAAAAATACAATGTATGAATTTTATTCTATCAAAAAGTATAATGATTCATTTCATCAAATTCTGAATAAATTTACTTCCTTAAAAAAAATCACTGCACTTTCATTTTTAAGTTCAGTTTTGTACCTTTATGGTATATAGATAATACAGAATAAATAAGAAGTAATTCTCAGCTTACTTGGTCATTACCATATTTTTAAAGTTTGATTGAATGTGAAACATTATTCATACATGATATTAGAATTTCAGTAAGAAGGTTAGTATAAATTTCCTACAACTTCAAGCAATTGCTTTTAATAATCTAGAAAGATCTTGATAGAGTAAATATTTCACTATTTTAAAAGCTGGCAAGAGCTATTTATCATTCAGAAAACAACATATGTAACTTCATGATTCTAAAGTAAGACTTAAATTTTTAATCTTTTCCTTAATTAGTCATTGAACATTTTGCTCATCCATTTAATTATTGATTTGGGGTAGCATTACTCTTCCAAGGAGACCAAAACAGAACAGATAAGTCAGATTCTTCCAGTGCATAAGTGCTTTTCTGTGATTACATTAGATGTTCAGAATCTATACAAATGCTTTCTATAAGGCTGCTTATTATTCATAGATGATGATAAAAATGATGATGACTAAGTGCTATGTGTTTTTTTATAGTTTACAAAGCACTTTCGCATATATTCTCTCATTTACCTTCCTAGAAGCTTTGTGAAGTAGGCATCATTTCCACTTTATGTGAGGACATAAAGTCGGAGGGCTTCAGCGACTTACCCAAGGTCACTGGGCAAGGGCTTGGATCCACCTCGAGCCTGCTGACTACAAATCGTGTGCCCTTTCCATCAATTACCACACCTCCTGTCATCTCTCTTGGTACATGAGTTTGCTTTTCTTTAAGTTTTCAGGAGCCATCACTGACCTGAAAAATCACTTGTGATAGCTTTCAAAGGTGTCTTATGTGAAGAAGTCACATATCATTCACAGGAATCATTTGGTTATTATTGTGGAAGCAATGAATTCTCAATGTACCAACTGAATTATTTAATTTCTAGTTCATTGTCCCATGTTGCCTAATGTTTCCTAATGAGAAAAACTCAATTACTTCAGGATACCTACATCCTTTTGTTTTCTCAGTCAATTCAAGATTTTCTTCCACCACCATCCTTCTCGCAAAGGCTATTCTAAGTTCCTAAAGACTTTGCAGAGTGAGGGCATCTAGGGCAGGTGGGGGAAGCCTTAGGTCTATGACTTCATCTGTCCAGGCTGGCATCTGCTGAACAGTGCATTGTCCCATATGGTCCCCAAACAGCATCTCTCCCTGCCAGCATCTGCTGAGATGTCTGAGCTCCCAGCCTTCTCTGGTAATCAGCCTTCTCTGGCATCAGCTTCAGTGTCTGTCTTGTTCTTACAACAAGGCCGCTGGGGTCTGCTTACCTTTGGTGCCAAGTCTTCCTGGCTCTTGGCCACAAGGGGCAAAGGTCCCCTGCTCCTTAGGTCTTGCTCGGAGGCTGTGACTCTGGGGTAGGCTCTCTGTAGACATTGCTGTGCAACTGTTCGCCAGCCCTGCAAGGCAGGGGAGCGTTTCTACAAGGCTTGCCCCTCCCTGAGCTTCACCTGGAAAGGGGGTTGCCTTGCTGTTACTTTCTTCCCTCTCCCTCCTGTGGGCTCTTCGTGGTGGTGGACAGTGTGCAGGGGTCCTTCTCAGAAACACTCACCATTGGTCGTCTATCTTGCTTCCCCAAGACTCTCTGTCCTATTCTCCAGTCCATGGGTTTCTTTTTTAGTACATGATTCTCTTGAATGTTTAATTTAATTGTTACTTAAGTATTAATTATTAGTTACTTATTTACTAAATTACTTCATGGACAATTTTCTTTTATCCGCATGCCGTACTCCTTTTTTCTCCTCCTTCTAACCATTTCATCTTGTTTAGTGTGTAAATTTTTGTTTATATATGTCCTTAAAAATGCATATTGTTTTGTGTGCATCATTTAATTTACACAAAGTTGCATTATTTATGTAATAATGCATAGTAATAATAATGAATACGGTTACTGTTAATTTTATTAAAATAGTATCCTGCCTTATCTGTTTTGTCCTCATACTAGGTAGGTGCTGATGGGAGGTTGACACAGTTTTCCTGTGAGAATCTGAAATGTTTTTGCTTATTTATGTAATTTATTTGCTTTTAAACAGACATTGAGGACTTTATATTAATTGCACAATAGCCGAAAAACAAATGCAATCTCAGCTTTCAACAGCCTCTGTTATTCAGGGCTTCAGTGTAGGTGGGGTCGTGTGGTTTGTCTGAGAGAAGTCAAATGGCCTGCCTCAAACTGCACTTCCGGAGGTGAGGGAGGAGCCAGAACAGCGTTGGGGAGTGTAGGTTAAGAGGAGATGCCGTCACTGCAGGTTCTGCAGAGCCCCGGTGAGTCAGTCTGTATCAGAACCACTGCCACTGCCAGGTAAGGAAGCCAACTATTCCTGGAGCGACTCAGTCCTGGCTTAAGTGAAAGAAAATAGTCCAAGAATCAGCGAGGAATCTAAAAAGGCATATTGTGGATCAAAATTCTTCACCACACTCAAGCTGTATAGATACTAAGCTCCAAACTTGAAATCCATGCACTTCTGGGTTGAGTGCATTCTCTTTCTGCTGCTGTGAATGATGCTCCAAGGCCAAATGTGAGTGTGGGGTTATTTACACGCTGCAGTGATTAACCATTTTAGCCTCATTTTGTGGCTGCCAGTACCATGGAGATCAACATATGGCTCCTCTGCCTCTGTTAACATTAACCTTCAGCATATGGGTGGCCAAGCCAGAGAGCCAGAGAGGACAGATTTCTGTTATAACCAAGCATGTAAATGCACACACCACCTCATAAGACTTAGGGATGGGATTGGAATAGGGGTCCGTGCTGGGGGGAGGTAGTGCTGCTTAGGACTTTTTTTCGTTATTTCTTTTCCTTTCTTCCTGAATACTCCCAGGAAGTTCTGACCCTCTGCACAGACCCTCTCAGGACACTCAAAAACATATGGTAGACCATGCCTTATAAAAATCATACTTATTTCTTCTCTCCTTTTAGGCGGTTTTACATTGTTATCTTAGGAAATGGGGATGCAGAGGCCTTAGTCTATTGGGATTTGATTTACATAAAACTCAATCACTCAGACATTTCTGTGATATTATGCTATTATGCTCTGGTAAAAAAAAAAAAAAAGAAAAGAAAAGAAAAGAAAAAAGTATAGTCTCTATCTGGGAGTACAGGGTGGTTCCTGTAATAAGTTTCCGAATTTCTTGAGAGATTCAATTGTGAGGCCATCTGGCTCAAGGGTTTATGTCCTTGTTTTGAGTTAATTATATTATCTATACATCAGCAGTGATATTCTCCTTAATTAACTGAGTCACCTCACAGTTTCTGAAAATATTTTGATCTGATCTTTATTTTTGATTAAAGAACTAGAGCAATGCAACCCTATCACAGGATGTTCAGAGAATATTGAGTATAGTATTTTTCTGGCTTAATTTCCTAAGTAGAGCTAAGGTGGATTTCTTTTGCTTTTGTTGTGCCTTCCCTTCTCCAATTGTAATCCTGTGGAAAATTTTACTAGGACATAGCAGCAATGCAAAATGGTAAATAATGACAGTAGGTAAAATGATCATTTAAAAAAAGTCATAGATGGCGTAGCAATGAGGAACAGAATTGGGGGGGAGTTGCAATTAAGTTATTTAATGAATTGTGACTAAAACAAAGAGAGACATATGAATGTGTGCTGGGGTGACAGAATGAATCATGGTGGACGTGATAAAAGAGAAGTAAAGGGGGTGGGGGAGGTGAATAAGGAAAAGATATTTAGGGAGTGAGAGTGAAAATAAGGAGCAGTAAATAAAAGAAGTCTGAGTCTAAAACATAAGGCAAAACACCATACAACAATTAACAATATAATGAATACTTCAGTTCAATGTTTGTAATTAAAAACATTTTAATTTACCAAAAGGAAAGAAAAAGAAATGAGATTCGGAAGGAAATCAGCTAGAGGAGAGTAAGTCACCATAGTGATATTCTAGTTATTTATTTATTTTCCATTGGAAACACTGCTATGGGCCTGATTGATATGAAAACTAGTGACATAGAGTTTAAAGCCACTGTATCCCATTCACAATTTTTAAAAATCATCTTAAAGAAAGAAACTCTGAAAGGCAAATGAACACAGTCCAGAATAGTCTGCAACTATGAAGCGAATGGGAAATTGAATGAGAAATCGGACTGGTTGAAAGGAAAAAGCAGGTACCTCGTATGATTTTTCTCAAAAGTTTCACATTCGGCATGAAAAATTTGGATACATTGTTTTGGTAGTGTTACTGAGTCCTGTTGCCCTACACAATTGCAGAGTTTACTTCTCACTCCTCAGCTACTCTTCCATTTTAACCTTTTAAGTTTTGCAAATGTTATCCATAAATGTAAAGTTTTTTTTAGCAATTCCTCTTCTAAGGTTTTATCAACAACCTCACACAAGTAGCCAAATATGTATGTCTGTCTTTGCAGCATTATTTGTAATAGCAAAAAGAAACATGTAAATGTCCAAAATCTGGTAGCACCTACAAGTAAAGGGGGCAATATTTAGAAAAGTATTATTGTACTTTTCTCTTTTTCCTTTCTGAGCCCATGAGCATCTCCAGTTAGTCTGAGAAGCCCATCTGCCTGGGAAAGAATCATAATCAGTTTCTGACATCCAAAGTAGGATCACACAGTGAGGTGATAGCCTCTAAAGCCAGGCTATTGTGTGAAGAGAGGATTTTGCAAAATATCACTATTTCCCTCCTTCAACATAGGACGGAACCAGAATTGATCCTCCTGCCTATGACAGCAAAGCCATAGGGCTTTCTTCCATGTCATTCATGGTAGAAGGAGCTTCTAAAGCAGGGGAAATCTGACAAAAGCCTGACCTTTTGCTACCCTGGGAGATTTGGGGAAGAAGAGAGAAAGGAAGGAAGTCAGTGGAGTAAAAGACACGTGTTCCAGTGTTTCCCTTTCCTGATTTTTGCAAATGGGGAGCAGAACATTAGGCAAGAGAGTATAACATGGAGGAGAGAGGGTACTCTGCTTCCCCTCCCCCAGTACGATCTGGAGGGCCATCTCCTGTGGGGCTGCACCCTCACATGCCTGAGTGAGACCACATCACTTTGATAGCACTTCTTCAAAATCTACATGGTTCCAGCAAATAGGGAAAGAAGAACTAGAGGCCCCCTGCCCCCATTTAAGAATCCTTTAGTGAAAGCAGAGTTCTATGCTATCATTCTTATCTAAAAGCATTGTGCCCTGTGGATTTTCTGGTCGAGATGGCAGAGTAGGTAAACACTGTGCTCACCTCCTCTCATGATCACGTCAAACTTACAACTAAACCACAGAACAACCATCCTTGAGAATCGCCTGAAATCTAGCTGAACTGCAGCCCTACAACTAAAGACATGATAAGAGGGGGTAGAGATGCAGAACGAGTTGGTCCCACACCCATGTGTGACCATTAAAAATCAGGAGGGATATCTCAGCTGTGGAGGTTACCCCCTCCCCCCGTGAGAAGTGAGGGGTCCCAGCCCCACACCAAAGCCCCTAGTCCAGGGTTCTACTGCCAGGAAGAGAAGTCCCCACAACTTCTGGCTGTGAAAACCAGCAGAGTTTGTGACTGGGTGAGACGGAAGGTGGCTAGCGTCCCAGGCATTCCTGTTAAAGGGCCCGCACACAGATGTACTTGCTGATAGACTCATTTGCTCTGAGCTCCAGTGCTGGGGCAGCAGCTCAAAAGGTGCCAGGGACATACAGTGAAGAACTAAGTTGTTTGGCTACAGGGCAAGGGCTGGAGGGGCAGCTTTCTCCCAGACGGAAGTGCTGGTAGAATCCATTGTATCTTTGTTGAGCCCTCATCTCTCCTGGTGCATATCTGAATCTCCATCATCCTAGCTAACACCATTCGTCTGCCCTGCCCTGGTGATTCCCTGATACCCCATTCTATCCAGCTTTTCAGATACTCCCAAGCCTCTTCCAGAGGCTTTTCCATACAAATGGCCTGTCTTGGCTCATGCTGAATACTTCCCTAAAATCTCTCAAAGGTTCATAAAAACAAAATTAGCAGCGTCTGGTTTTGATGTGTCCTTCACCTCTTGCTGAGAAGCCCCAAGCCTGGCCCTAGGGAAAGCCAGTCTCAGTTTCTGGCTTGGTCTCTTGAGGTACTTCCAAGCCTACTGTGGGTGGTAGCCATCTTTGGATTGCTTTGGGGCTTATGCCAGGTGGCCCCAGGCAGGGCACAGGCTGTGGCTGAACTTGACCTGTGTCAAGGCCCCTCCCAGGAGGCCCCAGGGCTTGCATACCCTGTGGCCAGCTTTGGACTGAGGTGGAGCACCCTCTGGCTGCCTCCAAGGCTGACACAACCGAAAGGCAGACTGGGCAGGCAACAGAGGCCTGCTAAAGCAAATTTGGCTCTGTAAGGTCAGGCCCTGCACAACAGCTCCTCCACTGTAGTCATGACCAGTCCTCATAACCAGTCAGCCTGAGGGTCAATCCTTCCCATTGACGTGCAAACAGCAACCAAGGCTTAATAACAGGAAGGAAAAACCCACACAATGGAATACACCTGCAGCACCTGGCTTAGGTGACCAAGGAGACTGCACCACTGGGCCCTACAGCACACCTACTACAGAAAGCCACTCTACTAAGACTGGAAGATATAGACCTAATACATAGAAACACAGAGAGGCAGCCATAATGAAGAGATAAAGAAACATGTCCCAAATAAAACAGAACAAAGCTCTAGAAAAAGAACTAAACAAAATGGAGATAAGCAATCTACCAGATGCAGAGTTCAAAACGGGTTATAAGGATGCTCAGTAATCTCAGGGAGAACTTCAACTAAGAGCTAGGAAGCATAAAAATGGAAATAATAAGTAATAGAAAGCATAAAAAAGACCAGTCAGAAATAAAGAACACATTAACCAAAATGAAGAATACATTAGAGGGCATCAAGAGTAGATTACATGTAGCAGAGGATCGAATCAGCAATTTAGTAGATAAGATAGCAGAAAACACCCAATCAAAACAGCAAAAAAGAAAAAGGAATCCAAAAAAATAAGAATTTAAGGGGTCTCCGGGACAACATCAAGCATAACAACATTTGCATCAGAGGGGTATCAGGAGAAGAGAGAAAGCAAGGATTTGAAAACCAATTTGAAGAAATAATGACAGAAAACTTCCCTAAGCTGGCAAAGGAAATAGACATATAAGCCCAGGAAGTACAGTCAAAAAAGATGAACTCAAAGAAGCCCACATGGAGATAATCATAGTTAAAATGCCAAAGGTTAAAGACAAAAATCTAAAGGAGTTCATCACCCCCAAACCAGTATTATACAAGGAATCTTAGAGCGACTTCTTTTAGATGGGAAAAAAAAAAAAGATAAGAAATACGACTAATAAAATGGCAGTAACTGCATATCTATCAACAAGTTTAACTGTAAGTGGGTTAAATGCTCTAATCAAAAGATAGGATGGCTAATAGATAAGAAAGCAAGACCCTTACATATGCTGCCTACAAGAGACTCACTTCAGATCGAGAGACACATGCAGACTGAAAGTAAAGGGATGGAAAAAGATATTTCATGAAAATGAAAACAAAACAAAACAAAAAGCTGGGGTAGTAATACTTATACCAGACAAAATAGACTTTAAAACAAAAGCTGTAGCAAGAGACAAGGAAGGACCCAGTAATCCCATTTCTGGATACTTATCCAAAGAAACCTAAAATGCTTCTTCGAGGGGCATTCATATGTTCATTGCAGATTGTTTATAATGGCCATGATGTGGAAGCAGCCTGGGTGTTTGTCGATGGATGAATGGAAAAAGAGGAGGTGGTACATATAGACAATGGAATATTGTTCAGCCAGGGAAGGAAATGGGTTCTCGCCATCGGTGGCAGCATGGATGGACCTGGAGGGGATTGTGTTGAGTAGAATACTCGTATGTCAGACAGAGAAAGACAGATGCAGTGTGGTTTTGCTTATATATGGAATCTGATGAACAAAATGAACCTACAAACAAAACAGAAACAAACTCATAGATACAGAGAACATTTTGTTGGTTGCCAGATGGGATGGGGGTTGGAACACTGGGTGAAAAGGGGGAAGGGATTAAGAAGTACTTATTGCTAGTTACAAAGGAGTTATGGGGATGTAAAATAAAGCATAAGGAATATAGTCAATGATATGGTAATAACTATGTATAGTGCTGGGTGGGTACTCGACTAGTCAGGGGGATCACTTCTTAAATTATATACATGTCTAACCACTGTGCTCTTCAGCTGAAACTAATATAATATTGAATGTTAACTGTAATTGGAAAATTAAAAAGGGGGGGGAAGGTGAAGGGGAATAAAACGTTCAAATTTCCAGATATAAAACAAATAAGTCATAGGGATATAATATACAGCATAGGAAATATAGGCAGTGATACTGTGGTAGCATGGTACGGTGTCAGATGGTTGCTGGACTTACCATGGTGATCACTTCTTTAGGTATATAAATGTTGAATAACTATGGTGTACCCCTGAAACTAATATAATATTATATGTTAAGTATATTTTAATTTTAAAAATATTTTAAAAAATAAAAAAATAAAAGCTTTGTGCCCTGTGGCCAGTGAAGCTGAGCTTGGGCAACTGACCATTGATGTGAAATTCCAGAAAAAAATAGCAAACCACCCACCCAGTCTTTATTAGTGACTGCCAGAGCTCTTTACCTATAATTAAAAGGGATTATCAAAGAGAAATGGATACAGTGTTTCCCTTTACCATTGGCGGTAGGCATGCAAGTAGTGATTCCAAAACATTCCGACTGTTGGGTCCTTCCTCCCACCCTCAGTTTGTCCTGAGGACTCCCGCCCTTAGCAGGAACTGGTCCCCACCCCACAGGATGCAGTGACATCGATCCATACCATGTCAGGGGAATGAAGATAAGTCACCACTTAGAATAGTCCAGCTACTTAGAGCATCACCATTCTAAGTAACTAAAAGGTTTACACTTAGAAATAAACAGTGGTTTATCTTCATTTTTTTTTCTGCTGTGGGATGGCACTGGCACGCAGGCCTGACAGCAGCTGCTCTCCAAATGCCTGTACCCAGGAGTCTCTGAGAGCTGGGCTCCGTGCCCAAAAAAGTACAAGCACAAGAAATGAACATACCCACCAAAGAAAGTTGGGCAGAATGCAACACTGGCTCAGAATTAATGAGCCCCAGCAAATCCCTTTCCTAAGACGAGAGTTTCATGTCTTCTGTGTCTAGAGGTTGATTTTGTTTTTAAACAAAATTCTGATTCATTTTAAGGAGGGCATAGGGATATTTCTTATATGTGTGGTTATTGCAGAGGCTAGTGGCAAATTCTGACTCCTAATTCCTTCTTTTTAATCAAATCCTGGAAATAGAGGAAAAGCACATATCTCTTCTTCCACCCTGAATTAAAATATAAGTTTTAAAGTAAATACTTCATTGACAAATAGACTGAGATTCTGTTTGTGGATTTCCCATTATCTAGTTCTGTGACTTGGGCAAGCCATTTAACCTCTGTGGGCTTCAGTGGCCTCACCTGAGAAATGGGTATGTGTTTTGATGAATTTACTCCCAAGATGTCTTTCAGCCGCAAGAGCCTCTGGGGCCATGCACATGCCCCACCTGCCCTTCTGTGACCACCTCCACCCTCGGAGGTGCCTTCTTACCTTCCCAGGCGTTCAGTAACCGTAGGTTTGGTTTCTCTGTCCAAACCCCTGCCCTCCCCACTTCCACAGTTTTTTGCTCCCCATTCCCCCTTCCCACCTGATCTCAGTTGGCTGAGGAAGCTAGCAAGTATCTGAGTGTGGATGACTCCTGACAGCTTTAGTGCTTCCTTATTTCAGTTTCCTTTGTTGCCCTTTCTGCAAACATCACCAACTGTAACCCTCTATTTCTGTGGCTGTGTCCTTGGTTAATGCCTACCTCCCTGATACACAGTAAGACTCATGCAGGCAGACACCGCACGTTTTTGGCTTGCCCTGCTTCCCTGGTACCCGGGCATGTCCGGTAACAGTAGGGGACCAGTACACATTTGTTTGAATGAATGAATGAGTCTTTTCCAGGCAGCACACCTTAGATCACATTTAGAGGGCAACTTACAGTGGACCTTGTTGGAATTCTTGTTGGCTTATGTAGGTTCACCCTGATCCCCAAATCTGAAATAGCCACGTGCCTCCCTTCCTCTCACCCACCCCTACCCATTCACTCTTGGACTTTTTCTGTTCTTTTATCCCATCTTATTTCATCTCCTAGCACTTTACACTATTGGAATTTATTTATTCCTAGCTTTATTATCTGTCTGTTTTACTAGAATGTAAGCTTTGTGAGGGCAAGGACCTTCTTTACTTTACTTAAGGCTATATCCTCAGCACCTACAACAGCACCAGCACATAGTAGGCTCTTAATAAGTATTTGTTGGCTGAGTGAATGAAAAATCACATATTGTTTGTAGCTTATTCAAGTGATGTGGACTCTCTGGTTTGACATCAGTTCGAATCCTCTTCTTGCAGTGTCCCAGGCCGTTACCAGGTACCACTCTTCTCCCTGCTCCCAGGAGCATATTGGCTTGTCATACTTTTGCCATTTCTCCTACGTGGCCTGGAGCAGAAACTGTGTTCTTGAATGACAGCCAGTTTTGGGTAGATCATCTTCTCCTTCACTTGCTTTACTCTTTGCTTTTATTTTAAAATTTCCAGAACTCGGAAAAGAAAGAGAACAAGAGACTTGAACAGAGTGTAGAAACTCTTCAATCTAATAATGTTTCCTTCACTGGGCAGGCAGGCATGCGTGGTACCCAGGCCTCTCTGGAGAATGAGAAACATCTGCTCTAACTAAGCCTGATGTCTTGCAATATTCTCAAGGTCCCTCGCTGCCTTGAGCACAGCACCCAGGGTACCTTCCCTGCCTGCTGTTACTGCTGCCTATTTGGTGGCTGCTTTCCTCATTCTGTTGGGCCTTTGGGTATGTTTTTTGTTGTTATCTACAGAACCTCTGAGCTTTCTTATTGTAAAAGCCAAAGAGAAGAACTGGATTAACAGATGTTTTTGCTTTGCTGTATAGAGGAGAATTAATGTTTTCCTTGTTCAATATAGAACATTTTCATACTGTTAAATGTCTTCCTTGCTTAGTTATGTTTTAAAGTAAAAATGGGGGTGGGTGTCTTGGGGATGGGGCAGGGGCAGTGGAACATTTAAGGTCATTTCTAAGAGAGAGACTTCCAAAGGTATCATAAACACATTTCTTTCTGCTGCTAATAAACTCTCGTGTTTATGTAGCAGGCACAAATGAACTTGAACTTAACCCAAAGTAAGTGATTGACATATACTGCTCTCTAAAAGCATGATAAAAAGTCCTAAACATGGGAAAATAAGAGGGAATAGATTAGGGATAAGAAAATGCTTATGTTGTAAACTGTTTACCATGGTAAGTTTGATAGAATTAGTAGACACACACTAACTGTTCTTCATATTATGTTGGCCTTTAGTACTGACTAAAACCAGCTTTAGTTAAAAAAAAAAATTCCACTTATAAAGTACAGTTAATTTCAATGAATGCTTGACTTTCTTAAAATGGGTTATTCTTCTTAATAATAAAATGAATATTGAAAACAATTTCTCACTAATATGCTGTGGGTTTGTTTCTGTAAATAATACAGAAAAAACAAAACAAAACAAAACTATTGTTTAACCTATTTACTTACTTGCTCTGTATTGGAACGGTCTGATATAAATTATTCCTACTGAGGATGTGCTGTTTTATATGACTTTATTGTTAACCTTCTCCTTCAGATTTCTTCCATAGTTAATTTAGCAAAACTGCATTTAAATCAGTCCCCGATGGGAGGACCTGGAGTTCACATTTTTGCTTTTAATAGACACATTAGTCTTCCTCCATGGTAAGATTTCGTAAATGGCTCCTGATTCTTTTCTTGGGAGATAACTGTTATATATCACTCAGTGCCTTTCTGGTCTTACCTTAGGGAATTTACAGCGGTCGTGATTACTTTGGCTTCAGGTGAAACATCAGATGTTTTAAATTGGATGTTGTATTTGTGTTTAGGATTGATAAAACCCTTCATGCACATTTTAACAAGAGTCATGTAAAGGATATGTTGGCTAAGCTAATTTGAATATCCAAATATTACTTTAATACCTGGTTATTTGCAGGTTGTTTTTCCCCCACCACCAGTAAAGAGAGGAAGGGAGGGAATAGAGGCAGGGAAGAGGTGAGATTACTGGCAGGGTTATTTACATGTTGGCTTTAGGGCATAAAGGCTGTGGGAGGCCATGAGTGGGGTATTATCCTGCCAGATGAAAAGTTATTGATTTTAAAACATTCCATAATATAATTCATGTTTATATTATATTAATATATTAATATTAGAAAAACAGTTAATAAAAATTAACAAAAATAAGAAAAAAGATCAGTCATAATCTTACTATCTAGAGATAACTACTGTTAAAATTTTGCATGTAACCTTTTATGCTTATTTAAATGTTTATGTTTATCTTTTTTTAACATAAAAATGGGATCCTCTGATTAGTTAGCAAAGGGTGCTCAATTTAAAGTATATATCCTTTATCTATTGCTTAATAAATAATAAGCAATATTATTATTTATAATAATATACATAATATATTATTATAAATAATATAATAATAAATTATATAATTATAATTTTACATCATACAAATATTACATCACACAAATATTACATCATACAAATAGTGTTTTATTACATCATACAAATAGTGTTTTATTACATCATACAAATAGTGTTTACAAAGAGAAGAAGAACATGGCCAACCATCCCAGATCACCAGCTCCCCAAGTGACTGGTCTGAGATAAATTGGAAGAGCACATGGAAGCCTCTGAGAGTCTTCAGGAGAGAGTAATATCATGCAAAAGCTGCCTTAGTGAAGCCTTTAATTGAAACAAAACCAAAAAATCCTGATTATACGTGTTCAGGAGTCACAGAGAAGGATTAGGGCATTTACGTGAAGACTGATACACAAAATGTTTGGACTTGGAGGAAAGTGGGGTGAGGAGGATGGGTGTTTGCCGGTTCCACAACTCTTACCCATTTACTTACCACGTATCAAGAACTGGAAACGGTCTGAGATTTGTTTCTACTTGTAAGCTAGTAAGTTAGCCTGCTGCGTTTCATGGATGCTGCCAGAAGACATGAGATGTCTGGATCAGAAGACTTTGTTACTCACAGCACAGCAAGAAGCATGAGCTTCATGTTCATATCCATTTCCCTTGTACCTCAGGTCTCGGGAGGTGACACAGATAAGTCCAGCTGGATGTCACCCATCAAAATTAGGCACCTTTTTCAGTTTCTACATAATGGGTGTCTCATGAAACTTAGGCCTCAGTCCCTTTCTTTGTGTATCTTCACACACATGTTCCCTCCTAGTAGAATTTTTCCTACCCTCATAGAGTTTTCCCTCAAAAATATATTGTTAAAATTCGTTTGCTGCTTTTCAAAACAGTTATCAGTTTTGAAGGACAGTTTACCTAAACATCAGTGCAAACAAAACTGGGCAAGTTCTTTCCCTATTAAAAATGAATGTGCTGTGTATTGGAACCTGGGCCTCCTGCAGAATTTAAGAGGTTACTTCAGGCCTTGGTTGGGAAGAATTAGTGTTTAGGTTACTACTTAGCAGGATACGAGATCCAGTCTCAGAGGAGACCCAGGTATTTTACATTTTAGGCTAACTGCTCCTTTTATGACTTTAGATGACATGTCATTTGGAGAATAAACACCTTTATCATTAGCCTGAGAGGCATGGGAAGGTATTTGATGTTTGCACTTTTGTTACCAGCCACAGTAAGTTTTACAACTCAGCTGTTCAAGTCTGAGGATGAGAACTGTGGTGTTTCTTATCTCACAGTGCGAATTTGGGGATGATGTGTGTTTGGGGTTTGTGGGGTGTGATTTCAGGTCTGGGGATATCCATGAGCTTGACTGGATTCTGCTTGCCTCATTGGCCAGGGGATCGTTAAAAACGGCCATAAGCTCCTGTCCTGATTTTCTTTCCCAGCCTTATTGTTAATTGTTCCCATGGGAAGGAATTGCTCAGCTAGGCTATTTACTATCTGGCAACACGCGGTGGCCCAGCGACACACCTTCGCCCACACCTTCTCCTTCCCTTCCTTCATAGAAATAATTCCTAAGCCCAGTCAAGTCCTGATCTTTCATAAACCTCTCTATTCATGCCATTCCTCAGTGAACACCCCCTCCGCTAAGATCCCAAAGCACCTGTTCTCTTTTATACTTCATTCACTTATTCATTTATTCTACAAATATTTTGTGTATTGTATCCAGGGAACAAGACAGATGCTAGTTCTGTTTCTATTCTGGAGTTATTTTCTAATGGGGAAGACGGAGCCTAAAAAAATCAAATATAGAATGAATCATTAATTATTATTATCATAAGTTCTGAAAAGGAGTGAAAACGGACGCTAAGAGGGTCTGTCTCATTTGGCACTTGTTTGATACTATCTTCAGGGTGGGAGAGATTATTTATAAAATGTACGAAATGTACTACTAGGCACTAGGCATATATTATCTCATTTCATCCTGCCAACAGCCTCATGCATGAGGTAATATTACTCCCATATTTCAGAAAAGGAGCAAGAGGCTTGCCAAAGTAAAGGAACTTCATCTTGCTAATGAACAGTGAAACTGAAATTTGACGGTTTTTCAAAGTCTTTGTGCCTATTTGTTATTCTTGTAGGTGAGTTTCTTAACTCCCTCCAGTAGAGTATGAAGTTTGAAGATAGGAAACTCACCCTGTAACTTGCCCAACATGTTGCTGCTCAAATAGGACGATCTCAGTGGCCAGCTGGCTACTTGACTGAATTAAATCATGAGATGATATAACAGTGTGTCGGAGCTTGAGGGATTTAGGGGCTGATCTAGGCAAAAGATAGGACCACAAGAGATAATGACACAAAACAAGCTTTATGGTGTGGTGCTTGGACAGGGTTGTGTGAGAGGAGAAATCCTCAGAGCCTGCGACTACCCAGAAGCTTATGGTGAGGGTGTCACTATCCAAAAGGGGCGAAGGGCAAGTGACTTCCGGGGGGGGGGAGAGAAGGAAATCAGAAAGAGGGGTTATATATGTAACTGCATGATGTCCCTCACCAGCCCAGAATCCCTGGGTCAGAGATCTCTGAAAGGTGCAGAGGCTGGCTACAAGGCTTTGTTTTATCACTAGGTAACTTAGTCTTATCGCTAGCTTTTGGGGGAGGTTTTTGTGGAGTATGCAAAGCAGACAGGCTCTGAATGGCTAAAAATTTGCTTGTTTGGGCTATTTTTTAAATAATTGGAAATGTTAAAATTTGAGTTTGCACTGGTGGGCTTTTGAGCTAGAGTGGGTCTCAGATGTGAGTGAACACACAGAGTCCATCTTAGGCTCTGCATGTAACGTAGTGAAATGTGACCCAGGTGTTCTTCTGAAACTCAGATTCAGGCTAAGTGTGGTGGATACTTTTGTAAGAGGACTGACTTACTCCTGCCATTGATTGTCTACCGGTAGCACCAAAAATTGTGTTTTAAACATACTCACCAGTGTGAAGGCTTTGGTGGTTATGAGCTCTGCTGTTTCCAGGTCTTGCCAATTTTTTTTTTTTGAATGAATATTCACTGAAGATTAAATAAGGGAGAAAGTGAGAAAGTGGAACTGAAGGAAGCATGTGCTCTTGAGATGAGTGGTCCGTGTTGGCCTCGTAGTGGGTGGGGTCTGTCGGTGGTCCTGCTGTGTCATGAATGGGCAGAGTATTGGAACAAGGTTTGGATTTAAAAGATTAACGTTCACGTTATCTATTTTATTTTATGGCTTCTACACCCTTTAATTCAGGAGTATGCCTCAGGACATGGTTTCAAACTATAATCTCTTACCTTTTCAAACTATTCTTTCCTAATCTTCTTTCTAGAAGGTTAAGGTATTCTGGCTTTGACAGCTGTTACCCAATTGTGTTATTGACGTTGCATTCGGTAATCTTCCTAATCTTTACCTTGTGTTTCTTCTTTGGGACATTAGAACTCAAGCAAAGACAATAGTAAGGAATTAATAATTCATCATTCTGTGTTGAAATACACATTGATTCTTTAAACAAAAGCATAAACTGAATTTTGACCATTGTAGTCTTAATCCTCTCTCCTCTAAGAATTCCTAAGAATCTCTATCTTCACCCCCACCCCCAATGAGATGGAAGAATTTAATTTGTATGACCTTGCTAAACTACTGATAGACAAATATCATTTGTTTATATTAAAGGCAGTGGACCTAATCCTATTCCTGAACAAGAAGGAAAGTGGTCACCATATGGAGGTTAATTCATTCTTTATGTCATTAAGGTACTGTTTGGAATATTCAGTAGTCTTTACTTATGAGCATATTCTAGTATATCAAAAAGTATCTATTGGGCGTTACTTCATGCACTGTTCACTTTAGTAATAGCCCTGGACTAGTTCCTTGGAAAAGATTTGAGATGTGGTGTGGCTCAGCCATGGGTTTTGAGTAGGCAAGTAGGTCTTTTCTGGAATTCACCACTTGTACTCATCACTCATATCGAATCCTTCCTGCTCAGCCCAGACTTCTTTCCTCATCTGCCTTTCTTCTCCTCTTCCTTTCCTTTTCATATCACCTCCTATCCACCTAGTCATCTTTTGTGCTGAAATTCATGTACCTAATGTCTAAGTTAGTAGTTCAACTTCTAAAGGAAGAGAAAGGTCAGTCCTTATCCTTTCAGTAGGTCAAAGTGATTGGGGGTGGAGGCTGGTGCGGGAGGTGAAAAGTAGAGGGGCTGGGTGATTAAGAGCTACTTCATTTTGTTTTTTTTTTTAAACAAAGGGCCTATTGTGACAGAGTCCAAAAAATAAAAATACCTGGTTTCTCCTTTTATTATGTGACAAATAGATTCTCCTGGACTTACATACACATAGGAACAAGGTGAGATCACCCAGGACAAGAGTGCGATTGAGAAGAACAGAGAGCATGCTAGGCTATATACTCCCAAAGAGCACTGACAAGTAAGATAAATAGAGTGGAAGAAGCCACCAAAGGAGACCAAGGAGGTGGGAAGTAACTAGGAGAGTGTGGGGTTGTGGAAACCAGGGAGAGGACTGGGGAGGGGTCAACAAAGGGTCAGGGGCTGCTGAGCAGTCAAGCCTTGTGGTCTTAGGAATGCCCGCATTCCATGGAGGTCGCTGGTGATCTTGTGAGTGCAGTTCAGAGGTACGAAGGGCAGAAGACTGACTGGGGTGTGTTGAGAATGAAAGCAAGTAAAGAAATGGAGACAGCTGGCATGGTCATCTGCATTCTTTTCTTCCATTTTAAGACCCACTGTTTCTTGTTCCTTTCCAATGGTTTTTCAGGAGATATTTTACAATGGCTCTCAAGGGTACCTGTCAGCAGCCGGGTGAAAGAGTGGGCTGGGACTGACCTGTCAAGGCTTTGGGCATGTGGGTGGACAGAGCTTGGGAAGAAGCTGTTTTATCTCATTATCACCTCACCTGAGCTCTGGGGTCTGATAGCACCACACCATTGAATTTTGACTTAAATTCCTATCTTTAGTTGTGGATTAAAATGTCTTCTAAAAGGGTGATACTGTGATGCAGAATTGAATTCAAGCATTGTTAGATGCCAGAGGTCGCTCACATAGAGCCAGGCAGTGATCTTGAAGGCTGTGGAAATGACCAAAACCTCACTTCTCGGTGCAGGATTTTCGAAGCTAGAAGGGGCCGGAGGGATGATTCTTGCCCTGAATATCTCTCTGGCTGACTTTTGAGGGAAGCTGCTTAGCACTACATTAAATATATTTTCAAAAATGAAATGAAAATAATGTACCTTATTAAATATCTTATTTTGAACCTAAGTCTTCACATCTAGGGATTCTGAATTACTTTTAACCATTTTCTAGTAGTTACATTTAATCTCAGAGGACAGGCTGATTTTTGAAAGCTAAGACCAAGAGTTTGACTTTTTTATCACATCTAAGGTTTAGCATTATAATTTTTTATGCAGTAATCTTTATAATGATGAACTAATATTTGTTTAAGATTTTTACAATTTACTTTTTAATTTAAGTATAACTTTCCTATGGTAAAGGACACGAATCTTATATGTGAAACTGACAATTTATACACATCATGCATCTGTGTAGCCACCACCAGATCAAGGTATAGAACATTCCCAGCACCCCAGGAGGCTCCCCACAAAGTAACTTACTCTGATTTTTACCACCACAGATTAATTGTGGCTATATAAATGTAAGGATACAATGGTTTCCAGTTCTGCATGTAAGGAGCTTGGGAGTCGCCACTCCATCCTAACAATAAGTAAAGTGCTGAACAGACTGAAAAATCAACAACTGTTATAGGATTTCTAAGAGAAGTGAGGTCAGAGGGTAAACTGCTGCCCCCCAATATTGGAGAGATGGGCAGATGAATAAAGGGAATCACGGGGGCCCCATATACAGGGGGCCTTCACAATATTGTGAGTTTTACCTCTAGGACCTCCACCAGTCTCTGACAGTAAATATCAGAGAAAAATCCCCTCAAGGGGTCGGGGATAGGAACTATATTGAAATATGCCAGGACATTTTGTTCTTAACAAGATCTGTCCTCAAAAGAAACTATTTTACCAGACACTAACCTACTGGGGTATTATCAGAGCCTAACTGACCTGGGAGAAGGGATGTATCCAACTCCAGCCCACTCTAGCCATCCTGTCCCACCTAAGGGGAGGGGGGAGAAAAGAATCTGAAGAACCTCTTATGAAGTTCACAGTCCAGAGGCACAGGCTCACGAAAAGCCTGAGATCTAATCCTAGGAGTCTAGCAACTTCCCCTCCCCTCGTACCTCACACCACATTACTAAGGCTACTGATAGCAGTTCCTTTTGGCCAGTACATCATGTATGGATATATTAAACAAACAAACAAACAAACTACAAGGTGTACCAAAAGGCAATAAAAAAACAACCCCAAAACAACACCATGTAAAGGGACAGAGCAAGCATCGGAACCAGAAATGTCAGGAATGACCTCATCACCACATTACTACAGGCTATTGATAGCAGTTCCTTTTGCCTAGTTCATCATGTCTGGATGTAGTTTTTTTAAAAAAATTACAAGGTATACCACAAGGCAAAAGCACAATTCAAGAGTTAGGGCAAGTATCAGAACCGGAGATGTCAGTGATGTTGGAATGATCAGACCGGAATTTACAACAACTATGATGAAAATGCTGAGGGCTGTAATGGATAAAGCAGATAGCATGCTTGAACAGATGGGCAATGTAAGCAGAGAAATAGAAATCCGAAGGAAAAACCAAGAAGAAATGCTAGAGATAAAAAACACTTAATCGAAATGTAGAATGTCTTTGATGGACTTATTAGCAGACCGGATACAGCTGAGCAAAGAATCTCTGAGCTTGAGGATATTTCACTAGAGACCTCCAAAACTGAAAAGCAGAGAGAATCAAGACAAAAAACCAACCAACAAACAACACAGAATGGAATGTCCAAGGATGGTGGTGGCACACCAGGAGGAGAAGAAAGAGAAAAAGGAACAGAAGAAATATTTGAATAACAGTGACTGAAAATTCCCCCCATATTAATGTTGGACACAAAACACAGATTCAGGAAGCTCACAGAATACTGAGCAGAATACATACCCCCAAAATATGTCTAGTTATGTCATTTTTTTTTTTTTTTTTTTTTAATATTTTTTTATTTTTTTAATTTATTGGGGTGACAATTGTTAGTAGAATTACATAGATTTCAGTTGTGCAATTCTGAATCACATCATCCATAAATCACACTGTGTGTTCACCACCCAGAGACAGCTCCCCTTCCATCACCGTACATTTGATCCCCCTCACCCTCCTCCCCCCCCCCCCAACCCCCTTACGCTCTGGTAACCACCAAATTACGTTCCCCAGATTAATTTTCAAACCCCGTGGCCATCCTGTGGTCACCGACTGCCCTCCAATCCCCTCACCCTCCCCCCCACCCCCCCCTCCCCCCGCCCATCTAGCAACCCTCAGTTTTTCCTCATTGTCTCCCAGTTTCTGATTAGTTCATTCACTTATTCTTTTCTTTAGAATCCGCAAATAAGTGAGATCATATGGAACTTATCTTTCTCTGTCTGACTTATTTCACTTAACATAATGTTCTCTAGATCCATCCATGTTGTTGCAAATGGTAAGATTTCTTTCTTCCTTATGGCTGCATAATACTCCATTGTATAAATGTACCACAGTTTCTTAATCCAATCATCTACCGATGGGCATTTTGGTTGTTTCCATGTCTTAGCTATTGTGTATAGTGCTGCAATAAACATAGGAGTGCATAGAGATTTTTGAATTGAAGTTCTGGATTTCTCCGGATAGATACCTAGGAGTGGAATTACTGGATCATAAGGTAGTTCCATTTTCAGAATTTTGAGATACCTCCATACTGTTTTCCATAGCGGCTGCACCAGTCTGCAATCCCACCAACAGTGCACAAGCGTTCCCTTTTCTCCACATCCGCGCCAGCACTTGTTGTTTGTTGATTTATTGATGATAGCCATTCTGACTGGGGTGAGGTGGTATCTCATTGTGGTTTTTATTTGCATTTCTCTGATGGTTAGTGAGGTTGAGCATTTCTTCATATGTCTGTTTGCCATCTGAATGTCCTTTTCAGAAAAATGTCTCTTCAAGTCCTCTGCCCATTTTTTAATTGGATCGTTTGTTTTTTTGGAGTTGGGTTGAGTAAGTTTTCCATAGATTTGTGATATTAATCCCTTATCAGATATATCACTGGCAAATATCTTTTCCCATTCAGTAGGATCCCTTCTTGTTTTATTGATGGTTTCCTTTGCTGTGAAAAAACTTTTTAGTTTGATATAATCCCACATGTTTATTCTTTCTCTTAGTTCCCTCGCGCGAGGGTGTATATCAGTAAAAATCTTACTCCGGGTAATGTCTGAGAAGTTTCTTCCTATATTTTCTTCTAGGTATTTTATGGTTTCAGACCTTACATTTAAGTCTTTAAGCCATTTTGAATTTATTTTTGTATATGGTGTAAGGAGGTGGTCCAACTTCATTTTTTTGCATGTGTCTGTCCAGGTTTCCCAGCACCATTTATTGAATAGACTGTCATTACTCCATCGTACATTCTTGCTTCCATTGTCGTAGATTAAATGGCCATATAGGCGTGGATTTATTTCTGGACTCTCTATTCTGTTCCATTGATCTATGTGTCTGTTTTTATGCCAGTACCATGCTGTTTTGATTACTGTAGCCTTGTAGTATAATTTGAAGTCAGGTATTGTTATACCTCCCACTTTGTTCTTATTTCTCAAGATTGCCTTTGCTATTCGGGGTCTTTTATGGTCCCATATAAATTTTAGGATTATATGTTCTATTTCTGTGAAAAACGACGTTGGCAGTTTGATAGGAATTGCATTGAATATGTATATTGCCTTAGGCAGTATGGACATTTTAATTATATTAATTCTTCCTATCCATGAACATGATATGTGTTTCCATCTATTTATATCTTCCTTCATTCCTTTCATCAGTGTCTTATAATTTTCTGAGTATAGATCTTTTACTTCTTTGGTTAAATTTATTCCCAGGTATTTTATAGTCTTTGGAGCGATTGTAAATGGGATTGTTTTTTTAATTTCTCCTTCTGATGTTTTATTATTGGTATATACAAATGCAACTGATTTCTGAATATTAATTTTGTATCCTGCCACTTTACTAAATTCATCTATCAGCTCTAATAGCTTCTTGGTGGAGTCTTTAGGGTTCTCTATATATAGTATCATATCATCTGCATACAATGATAACTTTACTTCCTCCTTACCAATCTGGATGCCTTTTATTTCTTTTTCTTGTCTGATTGCTGTGGCAAGAACTTCCAGAACTATGTTGAATAGAAGCGGAGATAATGGGCATCCTTGCCTTGTTCCTGATCTTAGGGGGAATGGTTTTAGCTTTTCCCCATTGAGTATGATGTTAGCTGTGGGTTTGTCATATATGGCCTTTATTATGTTGAGATAAGATCCCTCTATTCCCACTTTCTTAAGGGTTTTTATCATAAATGGCTGTTGAATTTTATCAAATGCTTTTTCTGCATCTATTGATATGATCATGTGATTTTTATTTTTCATTTTGTTAATGTGGTGTATCACATTAATAGATTTGCGGATGTTGAACCACCCCTGCATACCAGGAATGAATCCCACTTGATCGTGGTGAATGATCTTTTTAATGTATTGCTGAATTCTGTTTGCTAATATTTTGTTGAGGATTTTTGCATCTATGTTCATTAAAGATATCGGCCTGTAGTTTTCTTTTTTTGTGGTGTCTTTGTCTAATTTTGGGATCAGGGTGATAGTGGCTTCGTAAAAAGTGTTTGGGAGTCTTCCCTCCTTCTGGATTTTTTGGAAGAGCTTGAGGAGAATTGGTGATAATTCTTTTTTGAACGCTTTGTAAAATTCACCTGTAAAGCCATCTGGTCCAGGGCTTTTGTTTGTTGGGAGACTGTTGATTACTGATTCAATTTCCGTGGTGGTAATCAGTCTATTCAGGTTTTCTGTTTCTTCTTGAGTTAGCCTTGGAAGGTTGTACGCCTCTAGAAAATTGTCCATTTCTTCCAAATTGTCAAATTTGTTGGCATATAGTTGCTCATAGTAACTTCTTAAAACTCTTTGTATTTCTGCAGTGTCCGTTGTCACTTCTCCTCTTTCGTTTCTGATTTTATTAATTTGGGTCCTCTCTCTCTTTTTTTTAATGAGTCTGGCTAATGGTTTGTCGATTTTGTTTATCTTCTCTAAGAACCAACTCTTGGATTCATTGATCTTTTGTATTGTTTTTCTGGTTTCTATTTCATTTAATTCTGCTCTGATCTTTATTATCTCCTTCCTTGTGTTCCCTTTGGGCTTATTTTGCTGTTCTTTTTCCAGATCCCTTAAATGTGAAGATAAACTGTTGATTAGTGATGTTTCTTGTTTCTTTAGGTAGGCCTGCAAAGCTATGAATTTCCCTCTTAGGACTGCTTTCGCGGCATCCCAAAGATTTTGGGTCGTCGTGTTTTCATTTTCATTTATCTCGAAATATCTTTTGATTTCTTCCTTGATCTCCTGCTTGACCCATTCATTATTTAGTAATAAGTTATTCAGCCTCCATGAATTGGTGTGTCTTCCCGTTTTTTTCCTGTAGTTCATTTCTAATTTCATAGCATTGTGATCAGAGAAGACAATTGGTATGATTTCAATTTTCTTAAATTTATCAAGACTTGTTTTGTGGCCTAACATATGATCTATCTTGGAAAATGTTCCATGTGCGCTTGAGAAGAAGGTGTATTTTGCAGCATTGGGGTGAAATGTTCTGAAAATATCGATTAAATCCAAGTGGTCCAATGTATCATTTAAGGCTGTTGTTTCCATATTGATTTTCTGTCTGGAAGACCTGTCCCTTGTGGTCAGAGGTGTGTTGAAGTCCCCGACTATAATAGTGTTACTGTTGATCTCTGCCTTTATGTCAGTCAGTACCTGTTTTATATATTTAGGTGCTCCTATGTTGGGTGCATAGATGTTTACTAGGGTTATGTCCTCTTGTCGGATCGATCCCTTTATTATTATATAGTGCCCATCTTTGTCTTTTAGTATGTTCTTCATTTTAAAGTCTATTTTGTCAGAAATAAGTATTGCAACTCCAGCTTTTTTCTCGTTTCCATTTGCATGAAATATCTTACTCCAACCCTTCACTTTCAGCCTGTGTGTGTCTTTTGTTCTGAGGTGAGTCTCTTGTATACAGCATATACAAGGGTCTTGCTGTCTTATCCAGTCAGCCACCCTATGTCTTTTGATTGGAGCATTTAATCCATTTACATTTAAAGTGATTATTGATAGGTACATAGATATTGCCATTTTTAAATTTGTAGTTAGGTTGTTTTGATCTTTCTCCTATTTACAGAAGACCTTTTAGTATTTCTTGCAATGCTGGCTTGGTGGTAATAAATTCCTTTAGCTTATTTTTTTCTGGAAAGCTCTTTATCTCTCCATCAACTTTAAATGATAGCCTTGCTGGATAAAGCAATCTAGGTTGTAGGCCTTTGTTTTCCATCACTTTAAGTATCTCCTGCCACTCCCTCCTGGCCTTCAATGTTTCTGTAGAAAAATCATTTGATAGTCTTATGGGAGTTCCCTTGTATGTAACCCTCCGTCTTTCTCTTGCTGCTTTTAGGATTCTCTCTTTGTCTTTAAGCTTTGCCATTTTAACTATAATGTGTCTTGGTGTGGACCTGTTTGGGTTAATCCTGGTTGGAACTCTCTGCACTTCCTGGACTTGTATGTTGGTTTCCTTCATCAGGTTGGGGAAGTTTTCAGACATTATTACTTCAAATATGTTCTCAATCCCTTGCTTGCTCTCTTCACCTTCTGGTATTCCTATGATGCGCATGTTGTTGCGCTTGATGTTATCCCAGAGGTCTCTTAGGCCATCTTCATTGTTTTTTATTCTTTTTTCTTTTTGTTGTTCCGTTTGGGTGATCTCTGCTACCTTGTCTTCTAAGTCGCTGATTCGATCCTCTGCTTCATCTAGCCTGCTGGTAATTCCTTCAAGTGAGTTCTTAATTTCGGTAATTGTGTTCTTTAGTTCCAACTGGTTTTTCGTTATGATTTCTACATCCTTCTTTATGTTTTCTCTAAGCTCGTTTGTTATGATTTCTACATCCTTCTTTATGTCTTCTCTAAGCTCCTTAAACATTCTTATCACCAGTGTTCTGAACTCTGTCTCTGAGAGGTTGGTTACGTCTGCTTCATTTGGTTCCAGTTGTGGAAGCTTCTTCTGTTCTTTTATTTGGGACGTGTATCTTTGTTTCCCCATTCTGGCTGACTGTGTTTATTTTGATATATTAGGTAGATCCCCTAGAGTTCTTAGTTCTTGCTAGGTTATCTTGTGTAGTATGTGTCCTTTATATTTGACTCGCACCACGTCGTCCTCCTCTGCGTGTGCTCCAAAGGTGAGTCTTGTGTTGTGTACACTGTCCCGTTCAAGAAGATCTTTAATTGCTTCCCGCTAATGAGCAGGTGGGGTCAACTCCTGGGCTGACCTGCCGTGAGACTTGGCTCTGCCCCCCGCAGGGCACTCTGCTGCGTGAGGGTTGACCACCCCAATGTGATTTGGCCTCTATGGGCTCCAGAGCCTGCCGAGAACCCCCTCTAGGTATGTGACCTGTAGGTCAACCCCGGCTGCACTCCGATTTGGTCTGGAGTTGGCCCCCAGATATGCCGAGTCCCGTGCCACCCAAGCTGGGCCCCGGCAGGGAAGTCCCAGAACAAGGCAAATCACCAAGCACAGCAGCAACGACAACAGCAAAGAAGAAGAAAAGAAAAAAAAAAAAAAAAAAAAAAAAAAAAACAAAAAAAAACAAAAAAAAAACAGCCGATAACCCCCGCTCAACACAGGCAAAGATATCAAAGATACAAGATAAAGCAAAACAAAACCAAGCAAAGCAAAACAAAGCAAAACAAAAAGCAGCGACCGTCTCGGCCTGAGCCCATCAAGCAATGACCAGGTTGTCCTCTGCTGTACCAAAGAGCCCCCTGCTTATTGCGCAGGCAGAGCCGGTCACCTGGTGCTCAGAGAGACTTTGGGACTGCAGACTTAAAAGCGTGGGCCTGAGGGGTCTGGATGATAGTCTCCACAAAGTCAGTGCAGCTTCTGCCCTTGTCCGCACGTATGCACACCGAGAGGAGCACCACCAGTCCTTTGTCCAGAGCTCGTGAGTCCTAGGGCACTCCTTCAGTGTGTGTGTATGGGTGCGGGCGGGAGATTTCTGATCTGCTGACCGTGCCTCACAAGCTGGGCCCTGGCAGGGCAGTTTCAGAACAAAGCAAATCACCAAGCACAACAACAACAACAACAACAAAGAAAAATATCAAATACGTTCACATGCAAAAACCACCTGATAACCCCACTCGACAGAGGCAAAGATATCAAAGATATAAAGACAAAGCAAAACAAGACAAAACAAAGCAATACAAAAAGCAGCGACAGTCTCGGCCTAAGCCCACCAAGCAATGTCCAGGTTGTTCTCTGCTGTACCAAGGAGCCCCCTGCTTATTGCGCAGGCAGAGCCGGTCACCTGGTGCCCAGAGAGACTTTGGGACTGCAGACTTAAAAGCGTGGGCCTGAGGGGTCTGGATGATAGTTTTTACAATATCAGTGCAGTTTCTGCCCTTGCCTGCACAAATGCACACTGAGAGTGGCACCACCAGATATGTGACCAAAACTCTTGAGTCTTAAGGCACCTCTTCAGTGTGTGTGTGTGAGTGCGGGCAGAAGATTTCTGATCTGCTGAAAGCCCAGAGCTGCGCCTGCCTCACTGCTGATCTCCGGGTGTGTCTCGGCCGCTGCACCCACCCCACCCTAGGCAAGCCAGGAAGGGTGGGGGCTGGAGATGGAGGGGTCTTCACTCTCCCAGCCCAGCCGTGCGTCGCCCTCTTCCCGCAGGCCAGAAAAGGTGGTGGCTGGGGGTGGAGGCGTCTCTTCTCTCCTAGCGCAGCCAAAATCACGCACACTGCCCAGTCTGCCTGGGTCAGGGCTGCCCGTCAGGCTTCCCAAAGCGTGAGCGTTAGATACCACTTCTCAGTTCAGGGGCCGGTTTAAGTCTCTGGAAGGGCGGGGTAAGATTGGGAGGGCAGGGCGGGGGGGAGGGGCCCAGGTATGGAGACTGCGCCCCCCGTCCGCCGCAGGGCGCGCCGCCTTCCCGGCGGGAGAAATCAGCCGCGGGACGCAGGGAAAGCGCCCGCCTCCCGGTCTCTGCGCTCTGCGCGCCCGGCACAGCGGGGCTGCACCACGGTTTCCAGTCCCAGCCTCTGGAAGGGCGGGGTAGGATTGGGAGGGCAGGGCAGGGGGGGAGGGGCCCAGGTATGGAGACTGCGCCCCCGACCGCCGCAGGGCGCGCCGCCTTCCCGGCGGGAGAAATCAGCCGTGGGAGCAGGGAAAGGGCCTACCCCCGGTCTCTGCGCTCTCCACTCCGCCTGGGATCCCGCGCCTGCCCGGCTCCGTGGTTTTCGGTTTTCGCCCCCGCCAGCTGAGGCTCCGCTGGGGGCTGGGCTCTCCCGCCGCTGCCGGCCGGGCGCTCCCACGCCGCTTCTCCTCCTCCTCTCCTTGCTCCGTCCAGTTAGCTTACCCCCAAGAATTTCTTAGCTTCAAGCAATCCACGAATCTCTCCACAATATTGTGTGGTGAGCGAAAATTTCCTCGATGGGTTATAGTTCCCGTTTGCAACAAGATCTGGAGGAGAACTCAGATAGTGCGCCCTGCTGCCGCCATTCCTATGACGTCTAACTAGTTATGTCATTTTAAACTACAGAAAATCAAAGATAAAAAAAAATAATAAAGTAACCAGAAGAAAAAAAATACCTTCCCTATAGAGGAAAAAAATCAGAGTTACATCAAACTTCCCCTCAGAAACCATGCAAGCAAGAAATGAGTGAAATATTTAAAATATTAAGAGAAAAAAAATCACCAATCTGGAATTCTGTACCTTGCATTACCCTTCAAAAGTGAAGGAGAAATAAAGACTTTTTCTGACAAACAAAAATTGAGGGAATTTGTTGCCACTAGACCTGCCTTGCAAGAAATGTTAAAAGAAATGTCAGAATCTACATAAGGAAAAAAAAGAGCATTGAAGAAGGAATAACTGAATGTAAAATAAAAAATTATTTTTCTTCTTAATTGATCTAATAGATAACAAGATGACAGTTTTTTTGAAATAATACTGTGTTTCCCTGAAAATAAGACCTAGCCGGACAATCAGCTCTAATGCGTCTTTTGCAGCAAAGATTAATATAAGACCCGGTCTTATTTTACTGTAATATAAGACCAGGTCTTATATAATATAGTATAATATAATATAATACTGGGTCTTATATTAATTTTTTGCTCCGAAAGATGCGTTAGAGCTGATTGTCCAGCTAGGTCTTATTTTCAGGGAAATACGGTAGTTGGCTCAACAATACCATCAATCAAGTGGATATAACCGACACCAATAGACTATAGCCAACAACAGCAGAATACACATTCTTCTGAAGCTCACAGGGAACATTCACCAAGATTTTGAACACATTTAAAAGAATCGAAACTATACAATGTGTGCTCTGAGACCACGATGGAATTAAACTAGGAATCAACAACAGAAAGATATCTCGAAATTCCCCAAATAGGTGGAAATTAAGCAACACACTTCTAAAGAACACATTTCAAAGAAGAAATCTCAAGAGCAACTAAAAACATTTTGAACTACATGAAAATGAAAAGACAACTTATCACAATTTGTGGGACGTAGCAAAAGCAGTGCTTAGCAGGAAATTTATGGCATTGAATGCATATGTTAGAAAAAGAAGAAAATCTAAAATCAATCATCTAAGTTTCTACCTCAGGAAATGAGAAAAAGGAGTAAATTAAATCCAAAGTAAGCAGAAGAAAAGAAACAAGAAGAACAAGAGCAAAAATCAATCAAATTGAAAATAGGAAGTCAATACAGAAAACCGAAGAAACCAAAAGCTGCTTCTTTGAAAAGATCAATAAAATCAGCACACCTCTAGCCAGGGGAACTAAGGAAAAAGAGAGAGGATACAAATTACTAAATTTAAGGATATCAAATAAATACCACCCAAAATACCAGCTTTCCATGTACTTCTTGTTTGACTCCTTTCATTGTTTCGCTTCTTTAAGTTGTCTGTAGGGTAGCTCGCTGATTCCATCCCTACTCCCCGGCCTAATCACCTCAAGCTGGGGCGCAAAGGCGGGAGGGGTGTGTTCAGAGAGGTCAGGGGGCTGCTTCAGCAGTGGAATTTGCCCAGCATTAATGCTTTGATGCCTGACATCACTGCAATGGCGTGTCCTTCTTTCAGTTCAATGCGTTGTCTGCAGTCTCAGGTTATCAGTGAGACTCTTCCGACTCTGTTATAGAGCAGCCAGACAGAGGCCTTGATAGGGAAATGGTGAGGAAAGCTGGGTGATTGGCAGAGGTGGGCTGGAAGGAAACTGCGTCCGAAAGAGGAGAGAAACTGGGAGTGGAGTTAGACAATAGCTACCCCTGGGCCACCCTTCCTGGGCCACTGGGCGAGGCCTCCTTGGCTCTCATCTCTGACATGCTGCCACAGCCACCCTTCTCGCGGTCTGGTCTTCCCGTCTCTCCTGAGGCAGCAGGCTCCTCCTCTTCTTTGTTTCGGATGCCCCTGCTGCGAGCTCTCCAGCGCAGATGGCCCTGCGCTCAGCTACTCATGGAGCAACTGACGAGGATCACAAGGCTTGTGGCTGTTGACTCGTGATCCTTTTAGCCACAACGTCTGTTAAAGTCACTGGGGACGGGAGATGGTTGGGATGTTTCTGCCACAGTGTGAGGTGACTTGAGATGACTTTCTTGGTCTTCAGCTTAAGGGATCTATCCTGTTTAGAGAGGATGCCTTAGTGCTTTCTGACCCGTTTTGCTTTACAAAGCTTGGGGAGATGTAATTCTTCTGGCGTGTATCACTGGGCATTTTGAGTACAGTGCAGCGGAGGTTATGGTATTCCTTGGCTGGGTAGAGGGCTCAGGAAAACTCAGAATACACCTCTGATTACTAATAACTGCCTTTTGCTCATTTCTTTTGGCGTTTTTATTTCGGTGAAATCCTGTTAAAATTAAAAACAAAGGTAACCTGGACGAAAAAGCGGTATGCTTCAAAAAGGTGTCAGCCAGCCTGAAACTGCATACGAGAGGAGAGGGAAGGGGCTACTTGGTCTCCCCACAACTGACCTTGCCTTTGTTGTGTGGGCACAACCAGCTTAGGTCTTGCTGTTTTTAGTCAAATTATGCATACATGTATATATTTTTCTTTTTCCTGAAAACTTATGAGAGTTGCATATGACAATTTGAATAGCAGTTATAGTGTAGTCCTATTCTAGAAAGGCAGCAATGCAGGGGTTAGAATATGGGCTATAGAATCAAAGTCTCTGGATTCACCTGGGCATGTAGGGGAGGAGCTCCTCAGAAAGCTAAGATCTGAATGAGAAAAGGGGCCGTGATGCATGGATATGGAGAAGAGCATCCTAAGTGGAAGGATACAGCAAGTGCAAGGGTTGTGAATGAGCATGTAGTGTCTGAGAAAGAACAAAGTGTGGAACTGGACCACTGGGAACGGGGAGAGAGGAGCCATAGAGGTAGGTGGAGACAGCTTGTGTTTGGTCATGTGCACTACAGTAGAGAATTGGATCTTACTCCAAACGCAATAAAGAGTCACTGGAGCAGGAAGCAGGCATGATTTGATTTGGGTTTTTAAAAGATCACTGGCTATTGTATGGTAAATGGATTGGGGAAGAATAAGCATGGAAGCGGGGACACAGTTCAAAGCCCATTGTAATAGTCTAAGAGAAGAGAAGATGGTGGATTGGACCAAAGTGCTAGTGGTGGAGATGAAGTGAAGGGGGTACATTTGGCTCTGTTTTGATGTGGGGTCTGCAGGGTTGCTCATGTATGTGTGTGGGAGGAGATGAAAAGGGAACAATCAATGGTAATGCTAACATTCTGATTTCAGCAACAACTGGGGGGGCGTGCTAGTTTAGATGGAGAAGACAGACTTTTTGGGGGGCAGGGGACTATAGGTGCAGTGTATGGATATCAAGAGTTCTGTTTTAGCCGTAAATGTGTGATATTAAACTTTAGACGTTAAGTATCTAAATGGAAATGTCGTGTAGGCAGTTGGGTATAGGATATGGAGCTCACAGAAGATATAGAAACTGATGATAGACATTTGGGAGTCATTGGTATGTAAATGTTATTTATTTAGCCTTTTTTTAATTAAAAATTTTATTGAGGTAATTGCACAGTCCCATATAGTTGTAAGAAATAACACGGCGAGACCCCATGTATCCTTTACTGTTTCCCCCAATGACAGCACTTTGCAAATCTTTAGTACAATAGCATAGTCAGTATATGATAAAATTGATATGTTTTGTTTTGCTTGTGTTTTGTTTTGTTTTGTTTTCTTCAGATTTCCACACTTTTTCATGTGAGTGTGTGTGTATTTAGTTTTATACAGTTTTATTACGTGTATAGGTTCATGTGTGGACCACCTCAGTCACTGAACATACACATTTGGACATTTATCCCAGAGAAATGAAAACTTACATTCCCACAAAAGCTTGTACACGAATGTTCATAGTAGCTTTACTCATAATAGCCAAAAACTGGCATCAGCCCAGATGTCCCCCAACAGTGAAATGTTAAGTCAAACTATGGTACATCTAAACCATGGCATACTACTCAGCAATAAAAAGAAACAAATTATCGATACGTGCAACAGTTTGGGTGACTCTCCAGGGAATTATGCAGAGTGAAAAAAGACCATTTCAAAGGGTTATATACTATATATTTACACATTTTTACATAATATTCTTAAAAGGAGACATTAAAGAAATGGAGAACACATTGCCAGGGGCTAGGGCAGGAGGTGGGTAGGGAGGGTGGGAGGGCAGGTGGGAAGTGGATGAGGTTATAAAAGAGCAACAGGAGGATCATTGTTGTGTTGCAGCTGCTCAGTGTCTTGACTGGGGGGGTCCACGCATGAACCTACACATGTAATAAAATTGCATAAAATTAAATATACACCTGTAGACGTTATTTAAAGCCTCAGGGATGCGATCTTGTAGGGAGAGGGTATAGAGGGAGAAGAAAAGAGGGCTGAGATTTGAGTTCCAGCATTTAGAGGTCAAGCAGGAGAGAAGAAAACTTAGAGGACTCACAGCAGTAAAAATGTACTTCACCTAGAGCGTGACATGTAGTAGGGTAGGTACAGTTACAGCCAGTACGACTGCCACTATTTTATAAAAGAGCTAAAATGTATAAAATCTGTAATTTCACTTTTTCTTGTAGATATTTTCTTTGATTATACAGTGCCAGCATTTCATGCATGTTCTTTAATTTTCTTATTTGCCTTCACAGTTGAAGTCACAAGCAACTGGCTTAAGTCCAATGAACTTCCAATTGAGCCTAAAGATTTGCTGTTTTCAGCATACCTAGTGATTTCCAAGTTTGTACCAATTATATTAACTTTATGAGAATTGTATTTCCTATCACTAGTATCAGCACTTTCATTTTTACATTTTCTACTCATTTTATAAACCAATAAAGACAAAATACAATAAAGTATTCACGTAATTGCACAAATTGCTTTACAAAGATGGTGACTGCCAAAATGGAACTGGTTACAAGCAGGCAGTGCCATAGTGTGATAGATTTAAATGTTTATTACTCAGCTGAGGTATGAAAATATGCATATGAAGGCAATTTTGCAGGGGACTATGTATATCTACAAATGCATTTTTCCCCAGAAGTCAAATATTTGAAAGACAAGACCCACTTGGATTTACTCATCCCCAGGCTGACCAACTTTCTTTCATACACCTCTCTAGCCCTTTTGTTCCCAGAAGCCAAGAAATAGGGTCTCTGTTTGTAGCACTGGTGCTTGACCCAGTAATCAATAGCTCAAAGTATCATTTAGTTGCTAGTCCTCTTGTTTAATAAGGAGTTAACGATTGGCTAACAAACGGCATCGCAGATGGGAAGCAACAGACTCGAAGGGAGCCATGCCAGTCACTAATTACTAAGACGTATTTGGAGAGCACTGGTACTTGTCTTAACCCACAAGTGAGAACTTCCATTGCTTCAGGCTTCCTTCCATTTCCACAATGTTTGAGTCATGGTTTAAAATCTAATGCTTTAGCAATTGGCTTGGCTTTCCAAATATCAGGTCCATTTTAATTCTAAAAAAAAAAAATGAATCTTTCTTATTCCTCAAGAGATTAAAGTACTTCAATTTCTCTAAGAACTCAATTCCCTCTTCCTTGATTTACCTGCCATCCACCCCCAATATATATCCCCAAGCAGTGGCTACTTGCTGAGGCATTGTTTTAAATCTGGGCAGATTTTCTTTTGGAATCTTTACATTGGTAAAAGAAGCCCCCCAAATTTACATTAGTGATACATTTGTGAAGGCTGATCATTTTTATAAGGGTTATTCTATTTTACATATTTTGATGGTTATTGTATTATTTATTTACAGATAGCTGGGGTGAGGAGATGATATCTTAATGCTTCAAAATTCTTTAAAAATGTTTAAAAATATGTATTACATCTGAACATTATAATGCATAATTAAAAAGTGAACATTTATGAACCCATTCCGTTTTTAAGAACTTTAGCAATGCTATTGAAATTTCCTGAAGTTTCCATTCATTCTTCTTCCTTTCCTCCTACTTTTGTTAGCTATCCCATTTTTATATTGTTGGAGCATATAACACTTTTATACTATTCTCCTCTCCTTATCTTTTAACCTTAGTCCTACAGTTAAATATATTCAAGGCTCAGACCATTCTTTATACTGAAGCTTTCCCAATAATTTCTTACTTGTCTGAAGCTCATTTTCCAGTAGACTACTCAGGAAAATCTCATGGAATCGATATCCCTGAATTCTTGCATATGCATAATTGTTTGGTTGACACATTTATTCTGGAAAGATAGATATAAAATCTTTGGCTTATATTTTTTTCTTGGAATATGTTTTAAAATGTTGTTCCATTGTTTTCATCATAAAGTGTTGTTGAGAAGACTGCTTTATTTTCTGCCCCTCATATGTGACCTGGTCTTTTTGTTTGAATTCCCTAATAAAATTTTCCCTTTTCTTTAAAGTCTGATAGTTTTAATAGAATATATCTTGGTGTTAACTGTTGTGAGATAATTTTCTTGGGTACTTGGTGCTCCCTTTTGTATGAAAATTTAGTCTTTTTTTTTTTTAATTTCAGGTATGTTTTCTTGAATTATTGTTAATTTATTTCTGTTTTATTTGCTTTAGTTTTCTTTTAGGGGACTTAGGTTATATGCATGTTTAAGCATTTTTGGCCTATCTTTTCTTTTTCTTCGATCTTTTTTATTGCCTATTTCCATATGATTTTCTTTATATTTCCCTTTTTATTGTTTATTTAGCTCCCTGAGTTTCCATGGGGTTTAGTTTCTCTTGTGTTCCTTTTGATTATTTTTTTTCTAATTCTGTCTGATCTCTGACAATCTCACATTTTATTCTCTTATAGTCTAGCCATTTTATTTATGACCTCATTTATTTCTGATGTATGCTGTATTTTTTAAAGCTAAGTGTTCTTGATTTCTTTTAGCTCACTTAGAAGTATTACAGTCTTTATCTATTTTTTGAGTCTATATTTTTCTGGTTTGTTCTCATTGTCTGTTGGGGTCTTTTACAGTTTATTTTAATCTTTTTTTCTGGCAATCATTTAGTATGGAAGTAGAGAGTATTTTCCTTTCATATTTAAGGTAGATGGGTTTTCCTGGGCTGTGAGGAGAAAGCTTCAGAGGACTGTGTAGATTGTCCAAAGTAGCTTTCACAGCTTCATAGCTGAAAGGTGCTCTCTTTTATTGTTACCATAACATAGTTAATATGTGCCCTTTCTGTACAGCTATTTCTCTGTCTCTCAGAGCAAAATCTGTTTCAGGAAGGTTTTCCTCCTCTAGCCCTGATTTCCTTAGTCCTGTAAAGACCTTTTCTTCAAGAGAACTGCTCTTACCTTTAGATGTAGGATTTGTGTGTTCACTACTTCTTGGGCTCTGCTTGCTCTGGACTCTTCCTCACTATACAGTATTTGAAACTTTTTTTCTCCATGACCCCAGGGCCCTGCCTTGCTCACCTTGTTTTTCTTTTTACTTCTAGCAAGTTTTCCTTGGATGAGGCTCTGTCTTCTAGAAGAGAATTTGCTATACAATACCTTTTATCTTGAAGTCTCTCTCCTTTTTTAAAAGAACACTGTTATTAATATAGTACCCCAGCTTTCTCTTGCTTAGTACTTCCATGATATATCTTATTTCATACTTTTATTTTAACCTTTCTGTAGCCTTCACTTTTAGGTATGTATCTTGTAAACAGGACATCGTTTAAAATTTTCTTTTACAATCAGAAAATTTCTGTTTTTGTAACTGGCAAGTTAATTTTATTTACATTATTTTATTATTGATAATATCTGGAACTGTTTCAAACATCTTACTTAGAGTTTATATGTATACAGTTTGCACTTTATGCCGTTTTCCCCCTCCTGCCTCTTATTGTGTTTTATTTCCTTATTTTCATTTTACAATTTTCCCCTTTCAGAGGTTAGAACATGTATGGCTCCTGAGTACTATATTCTATTCTTTTAGTGTTTTTTTCTTAAAATCTTACCATGCATATTTAACAATCCAACAAAGTCTAAAATTCTTAGTATGTCTGCCCCCCTCCAAAAATAAAAAAAGCACACATGCACACACAAAGCACCTAAGAACACGCTCAATGTGGTCACTCTTCTGACTGATTCATATGCTAACTTTGCCCATTATATTATTCTTTTATTATTTGATGTTCAAATTGGACTTAATTTGTTTTTGTTATTATCATATCTGTTTGGATTTACATTTATGTTCCGTGTTCCGACTTTCTTCATTTACTATTCCTTTTTGCAACTTAGAACTTCCTTCTCAGATCATTTTTGTTCTGCAGCAATAGATAACTTATATTGTATTTTTGATCAGTTATGGAAACTTCTCAACCATTATTTCCTTAAAAATTACTGCTGCATTCTCTCTATCCTCTAAACATGTCTTGTATAATCTTGATCTATTTATTATGTCTGCTCTATATTTTTGATCATTGAATGTCCAAGCGGTGTTCTGTAACATCTAGTTATCAATTATAATTCTCTCTTCAGTTGTATCTTATCTACTGCATAACTCGTCTATTAAGTTTTTAATTTCAAAAGTATTTATTACTCAAAATTTTGTTTGTTTTTCAAATTTCCTTGGTCATTTTTGGTAGTCTCTTGTTCCTGCTCATTTTTTATTCTAACTTTCAAAGGATTTTTATACTCATGTTTACTTTATATTTGGTATCTGATAATTCCTACTTCAGAAGTTCTTGGAGGTCTGTTTTTTTCAGTCTGTTGACTTCAGTCATGCAATCTTGTTTCTTTGCGTGTCCGGTGGGTTTTGAGTTGTATGTAAGCTCTTATATGACTGAAATTATCCTGTGGAAATTCGAAGGCCTCCATTTTCAGTTGTGTTTCTGTGAAGAAGATTTGGTTTCCATCCGCTGAGATCCAAGAGATGATGCCAAACTTGAGATGCTTTAGCCTTTCGAAGAGTCCCTGCTTACAGTGGCAGTATCAGGTTAAGCTCCACCTTGCCAAAGACAAAATTCCAGATATCTCATCAGCGTTGGCTCCAGAAAAGTTCCCTGACTTTGTTTCTTCATCAGTGTTTGCTGATTGGCACTATACAAGACTCAACTCATCATTTTTCTTTTTTTCCTTCTTGGTTCTTGAGACTGTCTCCTAAGCCTCAAAATGCTGTATAAAGTATGTTTAAGTTAATCTAGAATTTTGTTACATTTCCTCTGAGTACATAGTTCTGGTCTGTCGTGCTGCTGGGAAGTGGATGTCAGGATCACTCACTTTTCCCCAAAGAAAATAATTTGTCCAGTACATAGTACTTGAAACATGGAGAATTCAGAGGGCAAAGATATAATCTTTTCTGTTAGTAGACAAAGACCTTAATGTTAGGTCTTTAAAAAAATACACCATAAAATCCAGCTCATAATATTCTTTTATTTGTTCCTCTTTTCTAGTATTCCTCCAGAGAGTTTATTTAAATTACAGATTCAGTGTAGTTTATTAAGTACATTTTTTTTTTGCGATTATATCTGGGCATCGTTCTATAAAAGCATCTACTTTCTGATTTCATTTTTAAAATGCATTTTAAAATTCACCAAAGCAATAAAAACATGATGGAAAATTTGGGAAAAACGACTTGTAACTCTGCCTCCTTAAACACTGAAGTACCCATAGAGCGCAGGTAGAGATGAGATACAAGCCCTAATGCAAGGATTCCCCAGGTCACAGACCAGTCAGCTGGGGCAAAGGCGTGAGAGAATCCATGATGCTTGGCAGAAGAAAAATCCAGCAAGAAACAGAGAAAAACATTTTCCTTAACCCACGAGGACCAACAATGTCTGTTTAAGAATGTTCTTTCCTAAACCCTGCCCCAGACCTGCCAATCAGGATCTGAATTTTTGACAAACTGTCTGAGTGATGAGTTGCTCTCTGTAAAGTTTTAGGACTACCAGCCTAAGGGTTCCCACCAATTTCTTAGCAAGGAGAAGAAACTAGATACTGATATCAGACTCCTGAGAGCTTTTGTTTGTTCTAATTATCTACATTCAAGTTAATATGGGGTAGATGTTATATAGTTTTCATTTCAGGTTGTGAGATCAGTCATCCTTAAAAACATTGCTTGATATATTATTAAGTGTTATAAGTTCCGTGGAATCTGCATATAACTGTCATTTTTAATTACAATATGATATTCTAATGAGGGGAGTAAATCTTAATTTCCTTAGCCATTTCTTCATTGTTATACATTTAAGTCATTCCCAACTTTTGGATATAATAATAAATCTGTAATAAATGTTGGTGTTCATAGACTTTTCCTTTTCTTTTTTTCTGTTTCAGTCTTAGCATTATTTCTTTGCACTTAGATACTTAGATTTGGAATTACTGGAAGGAAAGTCATTAACACACTTAAGACTCTTGATGAGGATTGCCAGATTGCTTTCCAAAAGGTGATACCAATTCAAACTGCTGCCAGCAATGTGAGAATATAATTCAGGGCACCCCGGCCAGCCTTGGGCATTATCATTTGTCTATTATGTAATTTGTGTTCTTACTGATTTTTAGTTTTCAGCAGTTGGATTTTACTGAGTTCACTTAATGAGTCTTCAGAAAGGGCAGGGCTGAGTGGACAGTGAAGAGATGCAGGGCAGAGAGCATCCTAGTTGTTTAGACATCCATCATAGATTCTAACCAGCATCTCTTTCCACTGGCTCTATCAACGTGCAGGTCTGTACTCTTCTTTCAACCTTTATTTCCTCATTTGTGAGGGTGAGGCCAACTGCCCTCAAGATCCCATTTGGCTCAAGGTTCTGAACTGTCCCTTGGTGTGAGTCTCACATTTCAAATCTGTGCAGGTTTCTCTGATCGACTTGTCAGTAGTTGTAGGAATTTATCTGTCCACCTTGCATATTTTTGTCTTTTGTTTGGTGTCCTCAGTAGAATGTATTTTAGATTTTGTTCCTCCTCTGCTCCCTCTCTCTCTTTTGAAAATTCTGATAAAAAAAGAATGCAAATATGGTATATGAATATTTAAAATGTGATTTGCATTTAACAAATTGCACATGATCACATAATTCCCAATGTGATTTTGCATCAGGAAAGAAGTGAGAATATGTATTTTATATTAAATGCATAGCATTTAAATACTTTAATACAAACAAACTGCATTTGAATATTAATCTCTCCCCAGAAGACTTTGCCAGGCACATTAAATATTTAAAACTTTTCCTCATTAAAAAGTTCTTGAACCCCTTAAACATTTCTACTTTTCTATATTATTTGTAATTTTCAAAAATCTTGGTATTTTTTTAATGCATTTGTTGTGAATTTTGAACCTCTACTTGTAAAGCTTTTCTTCCACAGGAAGAACTGTGAATTAAAAGGCCAAGAATTGTCCAGGATAGAGAGTGTGAAACCCATCATACTAAGTACAGCAGTGAGGAGAGATGAATATGTGGTAAGGGGAAGGACGTTGTCCGACATAAGATGTCCTGCCTAAGAGTTATAGAAACATAGATTCTTAGTGTTGGACGTGACCTTGGAAGTCATCAAGTTGAATCATCTATCTAATGCAGAATCCAGGTATCATATCTTCAGGTAGTTGATCAGCCAATCACTTCTTGAATGTTTTCAGTGTTTGGCAACTTGCCACCTAACAAGCCAATCCTGTTTATGTCATAATTAGACAGTGTTTGTTTTGGGTAAGTTCTTACTAACTTGAGTTCAATTCTACTTCTAAATGTGAGCCACTAATTTTACTTTATTTTTCTGGAACAGTTACATGGGAATAGGTAATTCTCAAAGGGATTTTGTATAAAATAATATTCTATAGGTATGTTTGCTGTACTTAATAATGATTAAAAATAAATTCCACTACAAAGAATGATTTTCCAAGTGTGCATTGAGGGAATTGAAATCAAGAACAAGTTAGATGATTTTTTGGGATTTGACATCAAAAACAAAGATGACAAAAGCAAAAATAAACAAATGGAACTACATCAAATCAACAAGCTTCTGCTTAGCAAAGAAAACCATTAACAAAATGAGAAGGCAACATACAGAATGGTAGAAAATATTTTCAAATCATGTATCTGATAAGAGGTTAATATCCAAAATATATAAAGAACCCATACAACTCAATAGCAAAAAAATCAAGCAATCTGATTTAAAAATGGGCAGAAAAATAGAATAGACATTTTTCCAAAGAAGACATGCAGATGGCCAACACATACATGAAAAAATGCTCAACATCACCAATCAGGAAAATGTAAATCAGAACTGCAATGAGATATTATTTCATACCTGTCATCGAAAAGATAAGAGATAAAAAGTGTTGGTGAGAAGGGAACCCTTGTGCACTGTTATTGGAAATATAAATTCATGCAGCTATTATGGGTAACAGTATGGAAGTTCCTCAAAAAACTAAAACTAGAAATATCATATGATCCAGCAATTCCACTTCTGGGTATGTACCCAAAGGAAATGAAATCATTATCTCAAAGAGCGATTGGTAACCCCATGCTCATTGCAGCATTATTTATTTACAATAGACAAGACATGGAAACAATTTAAGTGTCCATTGATATATGAATGGATAAAGAAAATGTGATATATATATATAAATGAATATGAGATACTATTCAAGCATAAATCAGAAGGAAATCCTACCATTTGCAACAGCATGGGTGGACATTGAGGGCATTATGCTAAATGAAATAAGTCAGTGACAGACAAATAATTTATGATCTCACTATATGTGGAATCTAAAAAAAAAACTGAACTCATAGAAAAAGAAAACAAATTGGTGGTTGCCAGAGGCAGGGGTTGTGGGGAGGAGGAATTGAAGCAAGATCGTCAAAATGTACAAACTTCTAGTTATAAGATAAATAAGTTCTGGGGCTATAATGTACAATATGGTGATTATAGCTAACAATAATATATTGTAAAATTAAAAGTTGTTAAGCATAGGTCTTCAATGTTCTCATCACAAGAAAAAATTTTAACTATGTGAAATGATAGATGTTAACTTATGATAATCATTTCACTTGTAAACATATATCAAATAATTGTGTTTTACACCTTAAACTAATACAATGTTATATGTCAATTATATCTCAAACTGGAAAAAAATGATCAGAAGTCAATATAGACATCTTTAAATCAGTGATCAGAACATAAAAATAGCCACCATATTTTGTTGGTTATTTATGGGCACAGCACTTTCTCGTAAATAAATACTGAATTGGTTTATTTTCTTAAAAGAACAAGTTAAGAGTTAATAATTATGACAACAACAAGGAAACATCTAGCACATAGTGTTTCTCCCGTGCCAGGCACTGCCCTAAGTGCTTTGCACACATGGACTCCTATAATCCTTACCACCTGAGGTATGTATTATCTCCATTTTACATATGAGGAAAGTGAGGCTCAAAGAAGTGAAATACCATTCCCAAGTTGTTTCTACATAGCTATTAAATAACAGTGATTGATTTTAAATCCAACACTTTGATCCAGTTTGTGTTCTTATTTATTATGCTATACTTGGAGTGCTCATGTCATTCAAATTTGTCATTCAAACCAAGACACTTTTGAGAGTGAAAGGGGGTGCTAATAATAACTAGTTCTGGACAACACCTCATCTATACTGCTTCTGAAATGACAGACTGATAAAAGAACATATTGAAAGTTCTCAATATGACCATGAGGGGCAGATCCAAGTTTTCTGGGGCCTGAATGTTGTGCAGTTTTGAGTACCCTCGTTCAGGGAAAGAATACAAAGTTATGAATACATTAGATATCAAAGTGATTTTTTTTGAATGAGAAAAAAGTCATAACAAATCAGTGGGGGAATTCAGGTCCCTTTCATCTGAGAGCTATTTGGGTAATTTACCAGAAACCCTTGTTTGTGACTTGGCTTCCCTCCCCCCCGGAACATTCTATAACTTCCAGATTTCACAGGTGTGGTGCAAATCAGGGGCCTTGAAGCTTCAGCTTCATTAGGTTCATGGTAGCTGTACCTCTGATCACCATTTTCAAGTCACTTAGAAAACAAGTGGAGTGCTTAGAATAATGCTTAGAATGTTTGTGGTGCTCCCCACTTGATAAGATAAAATAGCATTTTAAAATATACATCAAAGGATCACCACAGAAATGCCAGAATGGCCACTTTACAAGTCCCTTCTCCCAGTAAGGCACCATTTAGATCCTAAAGAGCAGGTCCTGCCCAGGCAGGTGAATGGGTTGACGTACTGTATGAGTTCAGCACTGGCCAGTGTGTTATTTTGACATAACCCTCTCTCTCACTCTTCTTATTGATCTCTTTGTCCTCTCTCCCAGGTCAGAGACGGCTTTGTCATCTTTGGTTCCCAGCCTGAGAATACCTGTTTCTGTAAAGAAAACATTTGTGATTCGGCAGGGTCTGGTGCCCCTCATATCTAGGAATCTCATGGTGCCATATGCATTAGCTACATTAGATTATCACTAATAAATGATAAGAAAGACAAGTGCTCACTGCAAAGTTTTCATTTATTTGTGGTTATGTATGGATCTGAATGCTCTCAGAGATATATTAGGTTGGTGCAAAAGTAATCACGGTTTAAAAGGTTAAAAATAATTGCAAAAACCGCAATTACTTTTGCACCAACCTACTACTCTAAATTCTGTGAATGTTCCCCTGTGCAATTCCAGCTTCATTCTCATTTCCTTCCATTTCTCCTTTGCTTCAGTTCTCCCACACCTGTCCTCTCCCCAAAGCCCCTTGGTCTTCTAAGACAGCTGGTGCAGAAGTGGGGTTAGGAAAGAGTTAAAATCCATTTCAAGTTGCTTTTCTTTATTTGTTTTTCTTTCTATGTTCGTCCCCACTGGCTGTCCTTCAAAAATAACTATTAGAAATAGGAGTTGAAAAAGTTCTTCCTCACTGTCCTAATAAAGGGCAAGAAGACTAAAATCTGAAACTAGTGACTGCCTGTCAGCCCAAGTGGTTCATTATATTCTTGTTGGTCTTGTTTAGATTATGCATCCCCTGGGCAAGAGGCCGGGTGGTTTTATTACAGTACCCATCACTCAGTCAACACCATCGAAATTAAAGCAAACACTCTCTGGAATGGCACTTTGGGATCAGGTGTCCTAGCGCTCAGCCTGCTTAGGACTGAGAGGTTTGTTTGAGTTAGCTATGGCACCATTAAAATGGACTGAACCCAAAATGACGGAGATGCTCTTGAGAAAATTCATTTTCTCTTTTTGACATGGGCGGTAGAAGACACGTTGAAGCTGTAAGACACAGCTTGGAAATGACTAATTTTAGAACCCGTTTACACAGCTGCTCCACTGAAAAGCTGACTTTCATTGTAATTCTTGCTCTGAGAGCGCTTGCCTTTATTTAATTAAAAATGATCATCAAGGCCGGCTTTGATATAACAAGGTCCACAGTGAAACTGCAAGGCGCGTGTAGTTGCTCTCTGACATTCTGCTTTATTAGATGTCAGTTTATAATTAAAAGTTTGAATGGCAGAACTCTGAGTACCCAGCAAAAATGGAGCTTAATTATTTCCAGCTATCTTCCTAGCAAATATATGAGACTGTGAGATTTCAACATGGAGGGAGACATTTGGCATTGCCCTTTGAAAAATGCAGAAATAGGAAATGCTCTAGGGTTTAGAATATGGAAGAGGGAAATTCCTATTTTGAAATGCAATTGAAATCATTCCCTGCTAGGGGAAGGAGTTACATGTTTGTGGCAATAGATATCAGAAGCAAAACAAAGGAAGTCAAATATCCAAACATCAGTCTTGGTTATGAAGTTAATTAATAAAATAAAAGTGCTTTTCCCTTCCAGTTATACTTGTAATTACTTTTCCATGATATTCATTTTACAGGAATGCGTTTTAGAAATATGCAGATTTTATTGAAAAAATGTTTTGAGATTTTTTTTTCCCATTGTGCAGACTAATACAACAATTCAGTAAACTTCGAGAATCATCAAGTGTTTTTTTATTTTTTGACAACTAGGTGCCCTAAGCTGAATTAATCGCAATGATCAAATGTTTTTTCTCATAAGGGCTATTTATATGTCTGAAACTTCACACTTCAGAAGTGAGCCAGTTAGGAATTTCTGGGGAACCAACCAACTCAATTGTTAATCTTATTAGCAAATTACATAATATATGCCACATGTACTTTATATTAATACACACAAGGCTACTCGCAATTTTCTTAAGACTGCGGCCTTCAATACTACCACATTTTAAGGATCAGGTCAAGTTCAATAAAATGACTATCAACAAGGTTACCGTTGAATCCATTTCAAGTCTGTTTTAATGGATCAAAGTTGAGGTTCATGGACTTGATTACTCCTTTATTACCTAGTATTGTTTAATATAGAGACTGATTAACTGATAAGGCAGAAACAATGTAAAGGGACATTACATGTTCCAAATTACAGTAGACTTGTTTGATGGTTTGGAGTCTTTGCATCCTTCTTCTCTAGAAGGAAATAGTAGCAAGCAAAAAGGAAACAGCCATTTTCTTTTGCCATCACATTAGCAAGTGGCTGAAATGTCTGCAAACTAAATTTGGAACCCAAGTTCAGAAAATACTAAGCCATACCAGTTTCCAGCAGCCTCAAATTTGCACATTTTTAGAACTGTGTGGTAAATTCAAACATGAGAGGTAAATTACGTTTTTAAATTAAGTACCTGTGGTGTTTGGAGACGACTTTTTTAGCATGCAAGTTCTCTACTAATTAGCTCCCAGGAGGTCAATGAGAGTTGTCGTTCTTCTGAGTTCAGCTTGAAAAAAGTAAACCAGCAGTTAGCCACCCATGAGCATTCAAAGTATTGTTTAAAACACCACCCCCCTCAAAAGAAGAGAGACTATGTTATACAGGAGATTAAACTTTGGTTTACAAAATATATTTTAGAAATAGTATATTTATTATATCATCTCCTTAGTGTTATCATCTCTGTTTTAGAGTCACAGTTAAATAATATATTCTCTTTAAAAAAAATTGTGGCATGCCCTTTCTAAATACTTTACATTGAGAATCAGTCCAAGTGATGCCACATTTTGGGAAACAAGCTCCGTGAGTCCGAGACATGACATTATAAAGGCTGAAGAGACTATTAAACATATTGACGAGAGCCTCTCTATAGGCTGCTGGAGAACAATGTCCCTCATCAAGGCCTTCTCCAAATTCTGGACCATCCTAACCAGCTTGGCTAAATCCCTCTCCTCAGGTTAATTAGCACTGTATGGAAAAATAAAGGGCTAGTGAAGAAATTATTTATTTTCTGCATCGGGTGTACGAAAGACTAGGTGGGGCTTAAAAATTCTTGTCACAAAGTGATAACGCTCTATGCAGTCCCTTACTCTTTCTTCTTTACCATTTTTTTCTTGATGTACAGTATATATTTTAAAATTAGGTTTCTTTCAATTCCATAAAAATGACACTCAAATCCTTTTGGGATAAGTTAAGTTTTTCCTTTTTCTTCCAATTTTAATGACTACAGATGTTAGTATATCCTCTTAAATTGGGTTATATATTGATGAGAATCATTGTAGTAGCGTTGGTCTGTTAATAAATTCCTTCAAGAAGAATTTATTAATGTTCAGCTATGTGCTATGGATTGTTCAAGGTTCTGGAGATAAGAGTGAATAAAGCACAGTTTCTGCCTTTTAAGGGAACAGTATGGCAGGGGAAGACCTGCAGATATATAAAGACCATGTGATATACTAGTGCTACAATGACAGGCAATATAGACATGTACTATGCTGAAGAGACTACTGTAGTACTCACATGTATTAATGTTAATATAATCCCCAGAGAAACCCACTGAGATAGGTATTATTACTAGCCCCATTTTACAGCTGAAGAAACGCAAGCAAAAGAGGTTAAGCAACTTATCCAGTGTCACACAACCCACAAGCAGCGGACCCAGGCAGCCTGGCTTATGAATTACTTTCTGTTCAAGAGGATAATGCCTTCATTTTGAACCCCATAATTTCCTGTGCTTCAATTCTTTCCCTACTCCCCACCCCAACATATATGCAATAAGCTATTACACTACAAGGCTCCCAGGGGTGAGTAGTTCTTGTAATTCCATAACTTTTCTTGGCCGGGTTTTTGGCAAGCTTATTCCTTTTTCCTTTCTCCTGATTTTGTACCACAAGATCAAGGCTGGACATTCAGCCACCTTCTTACGCCTTCCCTGTTGGGCAAAGACAGATAAATGCATGCTAGTGATAAAATATCACTTTGAGCTACGGGTTTGAGCTTTCAAATAGTATTTAGAGTACAGGGTTTTGGAAGAACTTGAGATCTGAGACAATGATTGAAGAGATTGATCTTTCTAACATTCCCAAGGGTATATAACTATAAACAGGGAGACAATATAGTTATGCTGTCTTAGATATGGCTTTAAATCTAAGATTCTTCTTAGGTCTAGAAATATCCTTATACACGTATGAGAGAAACAGGGATCCATTTAGTCATTCAATATACATTAATGAGACACACTTGTTGATATTCCTAGCCTTGGGCAATTTACCATTTATTGTAGAGAAATAAGACATGTATATATTAATTCAATAATGGAACAATTTGAAGAGTTACCTCAGCAACTAAATTAAATAGTGTTTCAAAAGGTTGCCTTGATAGGGGAGGCAAAGTTTCTGATCATTGGCTTATAGAATGTTAGAATGGGAAAGGATCCTAGAAATAATTTAATTCACCGTTTCTCAAATTTCAAGTCAATTGGGTACCTCCTCTTCAAGATTTTTAAAAGTATCTGTGTAATTAGCACCTGTATATTATTTAATTAATATTTTCCTTTATATTAACTTCCTGTTTTCATTTAATTACATTATACCATAAATGAAATCAGTTTTACATGTCATAAATAAAAAAATAACCATAAAATTAAATACAATGAAGATGAAACAATATTTTAGTTCTAGCTAAAGACTGCTTTTGGAAGGCTCTAAACTTAAGGCCTGCCTTCTCTTGGTAACAAAAGGACATTTGCTGGTATTAGGGAGATGTCAGAGCTATAGCAGCACTAAGCTGAGACTTTTTCTTGACCTTAGAAAAATTAAAAAGAGCATTGACAAGGAAATAATTTTCTTACATTGAGAGTCAATATTATTTGTTTTTCTACTTATGTAGATCTCAAACTGTGGGACACATTAATGTAGTTTAATGTTCTTAGTTTTCAGAGTAAAAAGCCTAAATTCACTTACTGGGCAAGTCAACACCGGACCTGGGTCTCCTGATCGCCGATCTCTTTTCTGTACCCTCTCCCTGTAATAAAAAAAAAAACACAAGAGTGGATGCTTTTTAGAGATAACCTGTTAACTTAGGGCATGGCCCATCTGAGCTCTCTTGTAACTCCTTGTAGTTAAGGACAGTGCCTTTGATAATGGAATGATCCGTCGTTGCTTTCCCGCCTTCTTTGAATACATTTACGCTTTACATATCTGCTTGCTTATTTGTGCATACTTATTTGTATTTAAGCATAGAATATGTGGAAGTTGAATTTTGGAGGTTCTTGAAATTAAAGAGACTGAATTCAATTCAGCATCAGCAAGTCAGCAACAAGGATAAGTATAATCCCTCCTCCCTGCTACCCCCCTACACTGTGATGAAGTGATGAACAGCTGGAGTTTTGCTATTACCCTGGGAACAGTTTATTTCGACCTTGTCACAGTGTACCTGCTTGCTATTCCTAGTACAGTACCTCTTCTCATCAGAGAACTTGAAGCAAATGTTATATTATGCTCTTTGAAATTAAAGCTAAAGTAGGGCTTAGGATGACACCAAAGCAATCCACTGGGGGAGACGAGCTAAGGCACATTACCATTTTCTCTGAGACACAGTTCGTCACATTTTTCATAAGGTATTTTACACCTTGCACCTCACTGTGAGAAAAGGAGCTACACAGCAGCCCAAAGAGGGCAAATTTAAGATCACATAAATGCTTTAGAGTTTTAGGTCTTTTTTCCCCCCTGGAAATAAATATTATCTTATTTGGGCTTTCTTGTTATTGTTACTTTCATTATTCTTGTTTTTGGTTTACTTGTTTTATTGTGTTATAAACTAATTTTTAAAAGCATACATTTTATTTCCTTACAATATTTTTAATGAATTTGAGACTAATGTCAAATGAATAGTGGTCCGAAGGCTTTTAAAAGTGTTTGGTCTTTGCGTTAGTTTTATATTGCTGCTATGAAACATTCCTATAAACTTTGTGTGTTAAAACAACACAGATTTATTATTTTACATTTCTGGAGGTCAGAATCTGACACTGGTTGCTAAAGTTGAGATGCTGACACTAAAATTGAGATGTTAGCAGAAGAAAAGAAACAAGATGTCAGCAGAGCTGTGTTTCTTTTTGAGGCTGTATCCACTGCGTCCTTTTTACTGCTTCCGACGATTGCCCGCATGCCTTGGCTTGTGGCCCTCCTCGTCCATCTTCAAAGCCGCTAATGGCTAGTCGAGTCTTTTTCACATCGCATCATCTGACACTAATATAATTCTTCATCCTCACTCTTTCCCTTTTAAGGACCTTTGTGATTACACTGGGTTCACCTGGATCATGCAGGACAATCTCTCTATCTTAAGATCCAGGACAGTCTTTTTATCTTAAGGACAGTTGATTAGCAAATTTAATTGTGTCTGTAACCTTAATTCTCCCCTCACCATCTAATGTTAAGGCTCAAGGAGGGGTCGTTATTCTGCATACCGCAGTCTTTTTTTCAAAGCTGTCTCTTTATACTTTTAAAAATATATCTTGAACCAAATGTTGATTGTAAGGTGATTATCCATCAGTTCATTTGACAATCAAAACATACTGTATTAAATAAATTAACATTTTCGGTATACAGTACGTTTGCATTTTAAAGATTTGATTCATTATGAAATCTGGTTTTTCACAATTCAGATGGTGTCATTAAAAGTCTTTTCTGAGTGACCATTCACTCTTAATCTTTTATATGTTCTTGGTATTTGGATGTGAAGTTTTAGAGATATTAGTCAACCCTTTGGTAGGTGGATTTATGAAGTTTCGTTATGATGTGCTTTTTAGTCAATTGGTCTTTTCTTCTCTTCCCCAGTCCATTCTTTCCACATAATCCCTGTAGTTCCTTCTACTTAAAGCTTTTCTTGTAATTATTGATACAAATCAACACCAGCACTTCAAATAGAGGCCTCACATCCTCAGTTATAGAGAGAAGACTATATTCTACTTTGGGATTATTTTTAGTCTGGTTGGTTTAATCTAAAAAGATTCCCAAATTCTGAATTCATTCATTACATCAACGGATATTATAATTTGGCACCTATTGTATGCAAAAGTGCTTTCAAATAAATCAAAACATGTTATGTATGGTTTCTGTTCTCAGTATTAGAGAGGCAAGATGAAGAAATTAAATCAGCATAAGAATAATGTGTTAATACAGATTGACAAGACAGGAAATGTCACAGGCAGCACATGATCAATGATTAATTGACAAATCCCGGGAATAGGAAATAAGTGTAATGAGTTCTGAGAAAGGAGAGTGCTCTTTGTGTTTTGTGTACCCTGTATATTACCCATTACCACTTAATTAACCCCATCAAGCTCCCAAAGCCATGGCAATTCTCCACCTCATCATTAACCTGTCCTTGGAAAATGAAATGTCTTGGTACAGATGCAAGTACCGTTATAAAGCTCATGCCCAGATTAGGAGGGATTAGAACTATTTTCAGATATCGGGGATTAATAGGACCATTTGTAGGAGATGCTCAGCATACAGTAGTCATGGTGAGTGCTCAGCAATTATTTATTAAAATGAAATTATATTAATGCAGCTCTTATTTTTTCCAAGTTGAGAGACACTTTCCTAATTTTTAGCTATATATTATTTCAGTTTTTTTCATGACTTCCATTTATTTATTTTGGGGGGATTTTCAAGTTGTTATATATGTAACTAAATTTAAAATCAGTCGTGGGTTTAATTTACACAGTGTTTTCTGGTGATTAATGACTATTAAATAAAATACAGCCTGATATCATTTTAATAATATTTTCTGTCAAAGGAGTGCTTGCACTATTTTCATTCATTCCAGACCTTGACTTATATTTATCCATGATGTTGATATTACTATTACTGTATGAGATGGGTTCATTTGACTACATATAATTTTAGTACCATCCTAAGAAATTTAAAGCTATAGAAGACTATTTTTTGAAAAGGCTTTTTTATTTTTGCCTTGTTAGGTCAAGATGAAAGAGTAGAGTTTGCAAACCATAGACTTTGTTCATTAGTGATTATTTACATCCAGACCTATTCTCTGATAATGATGTTTTTCTTAGATGTATATTGCTTTTGAAAGTTTTAATTGGACTGTTTTTGATAATGAAAGAGACTTTCTATAGAGGTAATCCAATCTCATTATATGGGGCTCTATTTTCTTGCCTCCCTAACACAGATATTTTCTTTCCACTATTTATAATTGTATTTTATAGCAACAGTGATACCTCAGTTTTATTTTTGCATATGTAATCTCCACATGATCCTCACAACAATCTTGCTGAAATTCTGGAGTGAGAAAATTCAGAGAGCAACTGGTTGTCTACTTGCAGCTAGATCTTGTGAAACAGTGGAGGCAGATGAAGTGAGGTTATGATACAATTTTCTGTCTATATTATCTTCCTTCCTCAGCACAACATATTTCTGTTTGATCCTTCACTCCATTATACGTTGCTCTCTTTCTTCATTATTCCCATCTCAGTGAGATTAAACTGCTTGACCAATAGAATGTATTTTGACTGGCAGCAGATAACTAGCAATTCTTCTAGCTCCTGTCTCATGCTATTATTAGCTCCAACTATCACTAAGATAGAGACCACTTTATAGAAAGCATTATTTTCATATATACATATATGTATTGCAAATACGTACAAATATGTATTGCAAAGGAAGAAAGCACAGGGCTAGGAGGAAGGTGACTTGACAAGATAAGAGACTGGTTAACTGCTCATCAAATCCCTTTTCTTTATCTTCCTGCTGGACTACATTTCCTGGTCTCTTTTGTGATAAATGGTGGCCAGATGACTAAACAATAACCAATGAGTGGGAATGGAATTGATGTGCCACTTCCAGACTTGGCCTATTATAAACCTCTTCTCAGTGATCCTCCGTAATCTCTTCGTATCAGACACAGGAGATCGACCCCCGAAGTGAGCCTGGAAGCCTTGGGTTGCAGAGGGCAGAGACGCAACATGGAAGAATCCCGTGTCCTGAATCACTGCTTGTATGAGAATCCCCCGGCAGCTCTGGAACACTGGTGGTGTAATTTATGTAAGTGAGACATACACTTTTTTTGCATTGGAGTATTTGTTCATTTTGTTACAGCAGTTAAAATTAATTGATACACTTGGGTCTGCCAAGGTTATGTCTCTAGGTCTCAGTTTCCTCTTTTATAAATGGAAGGAATTTGCCATACTGGCCTCCTTGCTCTTCCCAAATATACGGAACACTTGGGACTTCTGCACTTTCTGTTTCCTTTGTTTGAAAGTTCTTTTCTCAGAAACGCACATGGCTGACACCCTAAATCCCCAGTTTAGCCTAAATGTGACCTTATCAGTGAGTCCTCCCTGGCTACTCTAAGTATAATAACATTTTCACTTCCCCATCACTCTTTTCTCCTCTCATTTTGCTCTCGTTTTTCTTATAACAAAATCACCAAACAATTGATCTGTTTACTGTGTTTCCCTGAAAATAAGACCGTGTCTTATATTAAGTTTTGCTCCAAAAGATGCATTAGGATGTATTTTCAGGGGATGCCTTATTTTTCCATGTACGACAATCTACATTTATTCAAATACAGTCATGTCATCTTCTTCTGGAACATCGTCATAACGTACTAAATGTGTCCGTCTGGCTGACGATTTTAACTGGAGCTTATTTTTGGGGTAGGTCTTATTTTCAGGGAAACACAGTATTTTTTTTAAATTTGGCATTCAGTAAGATATTTGTTGAAAACTTGTGTGAATGAAGTGCTTTCTAAAGGTGCCAAAAGTGATAACAGATCCCGTTCAACTAAATTTGAGAATTTACAGTCTCAGGGGGAAAATAAAGTAGATTAAAAATCTTAAATTCCCAAAAGGTGTATATACTTTGTCAACAATATATTGCCAAGTATGAAAGTAAGATAGGGATTCTAGTAATTATTGAGAACTTACTAAGTATTATATAATAAAAATTTCAAAACATTGTTTTATTTCATGATTTTGCAAAGTCAGTATTATTTTACCTATTTTATAGGTGAGGAAACAGGTTAAAACGGATGGAATAAAAGCTTCATGAGAGTAGGATCACTTGTGTCATATTTACCATTGTTTCTCTGGCATTTAGTACACCTTCTGATAGAAAGAAGTATGTTTCAAAAAATGGTTTAAATAACTTGTCCATGGTGGGACAGTTGAGATTAGAATACACACTTGCCTGAATACAAAGTATGTACTATCTTCATTATCTGAGGATGGCAAATGTATCGTACTCTGATTCCCTTCCTGACTCTGGGCTGTTGATTTTGCTATTCCCTCTGATGAAAGGCTGTTCTCTTAGAAATGACATGTCTGAGTTTCCCCTTTTCAGCCCAGCCATCACTTTAGTGGAGAGGCTTTGCTTGACCACTTGGTAGGAGGCAGCCCCTCTCTTGTTAACTCTATGCATCACCTGTTTTTTGCCTTCATAGCACCTACCACTATATAAAACTATCTTGTTTAGTTGTTTGCTTTTTAATTCTCTTTCTATCCTACTAGAATGTGAGTTCCATGAACATCATGACTTTCTCTGTGCCCACTCTGTCCACAGTACCTGACACATAGTGCTCAATAAATATTTGTTGAAGAAATCAATAAACCAATGAATCATTAATAATTAGATCAATGTTGCCATTCTTTATTGCAGTGCTCATGGCAGACATTACTAATCATCAATCAAGTCATTTCCGCTTGCTAAATCCAAACTCATACTCAGAAATTTACACTACAGCCTTCTAGGCACTTGGTCCTCAAAGTGTGACCCAGTGACCCATCGCATCAACGTCATCCGAGAGCTTTTCAGACATGCAAGTCCTCAGGCCCCACGCAGACGTGCTGTATACGAATCTGCATCCCCAGATGATTCCTGTGCTTTAGCAAAGTTTGAGAAACATGACTCTAGCAATGTCGATACTAATACAAATCAGTTAGGCTTAGTGAATAAGAGGAACCCTCTTTATCAGCTCTGTGTGCTTCTCCATCGTACTCATACAGGGCCAGAGCCCCAGCTGTGGCATTGTTATATGTTATCTAGAGTGATGAGGTCTGAGCACAGTCAATGGGGAAATGTTTCATAGAAAAGATGAGCTTCAAGTGTTTAAAAACAAAAAAGGGATTTTGGTTGCTGAAAAGGTAGAGAGAAGAGTATTGGGTCAAAGAAAATTGAGTAAGTACATTTGGTATCAGCCAACCATGGAAATAGATGGACATCTGTGTGTAGAGTTGGAAGGATCCTATGTCCACAGCAGTACTTATCTTGACTGAATGGATGTAGGAGGAAGGGAAATGAAAGTAGTGGCAGAGGCAATGGATGAAAGTAGCATGAAAGGGTCACATGGGTAGAACAAGGCTAGGCTGGGTCTAGGTAAAAAGTGATGTTAGCAGATAAAAGCAGGGGAGAAGAAAACCTACCAGGGCAATTGAACTTGGGAAGAAGGAAATTATGAGTATTCTTAGAGAAAATAATTATACTAGGTAGTGAGGACACAGGTTGTAATGTGAGAAGTTGCAATGTTAAAGGCTATCACAAAGAAGAAGCTGATGAAGAAGTGAACCATGGATATAAATCACTTACTCAAGTTTACAATTAAAGGAATCACAGGAAGAAGAGAGTTTAGCTGGAAGGATGACAGGTCCAAGAATTACCTCCTTAGACCTGGGGAACCAGGGTCCCTGCCCTGAGCGGTACATTTTACAGGGCCTGCTTTGTGTCCTTCTCTGGTCATGCCCTTCCCCACTGGGGGAAAGATGAAGGAACAAAGGAGGCATACCCACCCGGAGTCTCTCACCCCTTGTTTAGCATGGTCCCACAACCTAGACACCAGAATTCCCTCCCTAAATGACCTCAAAGGCCTTTCCAGGGCCCGTGAAGACCTCTTCCTCTGGTCCAAAATCTTGATGGCAGCACGGAATGACTAGTGTGTACATATCTAAGCCCAAGGGGTATACAGTAGGGGTGTTTTTGGCCGTGGGGTTGGGGTGGTCTGAACAGAGTCCACACAAATGCCTATGGGGCCCCCACATTGCTGGATGGAGGTTGGGATGTGAAGAGAGGGGGCTAAGTCTAGAGGTAGGGGTGGCAGGTCCCAACTGCATCACTGCCTTGAGGCTGATAGTGGACTCGTGATGACGTCATTCAGTTCTATTCGCACAAATATTTTTCCCCTTAGGGGAAAAGATGTCTTCATAACTTATGAATTCAATTAATTTTATTTGACTCTTCAATTAAGGAATTGAATGATACACAGCTGAATGCAGTATATTTACTGATTCTTCAAAGATTCAGGAGGCACTGATACGGTGTCTTCGATAAATATTTGCACTCCCATGCAGATGTGGGATTAATCAGAGTGCTATAGGGGAAGATATAGATGAGACTCAGCTTTTATTTTTAATGCACTTGCGTTTTCAGAAAAGATCTTTTGTCATGAGAGGCATTCCTGCTGTACTAAAATTAACCACCGTGTGAGTGTAGCATTTACAGTAACGTCATGCTTGTGTCTGGCATCTGTGTTTGTCTCCTTGTTAATTCCTCAACCTTTACATTTACTTTTCATGTTCACAAAGGTTAATTGACATTGACTACTGTTTATATGAGGAATTCCTTGGTGAGTCTTGCAAAGTGGTGGCCACTTTGCAAGGTTTCAGTTCAGTTGAGCAAGAACTTTGACAGTCAATCTACACAGCTCTCTGGAAGCCTGGCACTTAATTGAACTGCACTACCCCCGACTGGGTCGCATTGTTAGGTGTGGGGGAAGTTTGGTTTTCTTGGCTCTCTCTTTCACATGGCCTAATCCTTCACACACTGACTCCCTTCTAGGGTTCTGATAGGCCCTTTCCCCTTTTGCTGTGTTGATGAAGCAGTAATGATTCACTAGTGACACTGACACCGAGAGCTGAGGTAAGGCCTAGGGCCACAAGTATACATTTGTAAACTGCTTTTTGACTGGTATGCAAATTCATATACATGGCATTGTTTTCTGTACATCAGTGCTAGGAGGTAGGCAGGGCGGACGGAATCCCCACTGCACTGATGGGAGATGTGACAGTGCTAGGAGATACAGTGGCAACTGAGACGCTGGGTCTTCTAACTCCTGCTCCCACGCAGATGACACGTGGACCCGTTTCCTTTGGTATGAGGATGGCTTGTGCCTGCTGTGAAAACGCCTCATGCTCTGTACACTTTGAAAATTGTAGGTGTCACTTCTTGATTCTGAGTTGGTAATTGCCTCCTAGTCACTTGCTTTCCATGCCGTGGATTTCTGTGGGTTGTGGTTGTACATTGTTCTCATTTTCTTCCACTGGCCGGCCTTTCAGGGCTCGGTAATATTGTCACTTTGAGAATACAGTATGTTTATATTATAGCAAAATATATAACAATACATATAGAATTGTGTGTGTTATAATATCTCCTGATTTTATATGTACTATCACGAGCTGGAATCGATATGAAATGCTAGGTTGGGGGTGATGTGGCCTAATTGTTTGATGGTTTACCAAGGCAGGGAGAATCATATCAATTTTTCATTAGGTGAATAAATGGTCAGGGTTGAGATGTCTGTCTAGCTGTCACCTCTCATAAAATCACCTCCTTATCCTCTGCACTTATCTCTGCACTTCAGATCCAGAGAAATAACATTCATAATGTCAGGGAAATGGGCTACCACCACCCCAGCTTCCTGTTTCACATCCACAGGCCCAGTAAAGGTGCCCAGCCAGCACTTTGGCTAAGGCTTCACACAGACACACAGTGGCCTGTCCCTCAGCTGTCCTTGCAGGAAACCACCTGCAGTTGCTGGCACTGCGGCAGTGCCATAGCCTCTGGGGAGGGGAGGACAGCAGGAATTTCCAAGCCTCTGGCCCTTCTGCCTGAGGTGGCCGGACAGCTCCTAAGAGATCTGCCATTAGTGCCTCCATTTCACAGTATCTGAGGACCCCTATGTGGGCCTGAAATGGATACAAGTGCACCCCTGCCCACACCAGTGTGGCTGTGGGCTTCCCAGGTTGGTTGAAGAAGCTGGGTGGCTTTGGAGCTCACATTCTATAGCCTCTGACTGGTGTGATGAGTGAGGATTATCAGGGATTTTCCAAGTAGCAAACATGCATTTATAAAAAACCAAAATTCATGGGTAGAATAATCTTGCCAAACTGCCAGCTATGATATTGGGGCGTCATATATTTAAATTTCTTTACCACTGAGTGTGAGTGGCATGGAACTGTAGGATCCCACCTGGTCCCTTTCCGGATTAGGTGTGTGGTAGACATCTGACCAGCATCGGCAGGAGCTGAATTCTTATCTAATGCTGTTTGCAGAAGTCTTGTAGCCAAAGCCTTTTAAATCAAAGGGAATCATCAGGGAGAACAAAAGGTAATCCCCTGCCCTTAAGAGACAGATTCTTTTGTTGTTCCATTAACTGTCTGCCTTAAATATGTGAATGGTTTAAGTAACTGGAGTGCATTTGTCTCCCTGACTGTCCTCATTAGGCAGAGTGAGCATTCAGCATGCACATATATGTGCACACATGCACACGTGCACACGAATGCACACACATGCATCCCACAGTCTGGTTCCTTTGAGGGTACAGCCATGTCGCTATTTATCATTCATCACAATATGAGATCTCTGGTATGAAATGTTCTGTCTTCAAAAACAGATATTGCTTCTCTTTTAGAAAAATATCCTTGGCTGGATCCCTGGAACTTTAATTAAAATCCTGGGTGCTCTTTAAAAAAACCTTATTGCATTTCAGACAGCTTGGATGTAAAGCAGTGAGGCCAGGGACCAGAACATTTTGCCAGTGGGATGGAAGGGACCGTGAGGACAGATCAAAGGGCTGCCTGGGCTAGCTGGTCTGATGGGGCTCAGGGGACAGCTCCTGGGGTCAAACCTGCCTCTTAATGAGGGCCAACCCGTTAGCCCCAAGTCTCTAGGTCTGAAGGTAATTATCAGAAACTCTCAAAAATTTTAGTCCATTTGTGCCCTTGACATTGTCTGAGATGTTATAAACACAAAACTAAAAAGATTATCATTAATTAGTTAATTCATTTGTATTTTGTTATGGAGTAAATGTGTTCCTTCAAAATTCGTATATTGAAACCCTAACCCTCAATATGATGGTATTTGGAGGTGAGACCTTTGGGAAGTGATGAGGTTCAGATGAAGTCATGAGGATGGAGTCCCCATGATGGGATTCGTGTCCTTGTAAGAAGAGGGAGAGACACCAGAGGTCCCTGTGGTATCCTATGAGGACACAGTGAGAAGGTGGCTGTATACAAGCCAGGAGGAGGTCTCTCCCCAGGAACCAAATCTGCTGGCACCTTGATCTCAGATTTCCCAGCCTCCAGAACTGAGAAATAAATATCTGTTTAAGCCACCCAGTCTACAGTATTTTGTTATGGCAACCTGAGATAACTAAGACATATGAGGTCTAACAATTAAGTTCACGAACTTGTTGCAACAATGTTCTAAACTTTTGTGATATCAGAGGGATTATTCATTGTGAATTTGTCCCAACTGGACAAACAGTTAACCAAGTTTACTATTTGTAAGTGCTGAAAAGGCTGCATGAAAAAGACGAAAACGACCTGAACTTTTCGCCAACAATTCATGGTTCTTGCATCACGACAATGCACCAGCTCACCCCATGACTTCTTTACCCGAACATAAAGGAAATATTGAAAGGAAGACATTTTGATGACATTCAGGACATCAAGGGTAATAGGACGACAGCTCTGATGGCCATTCCAGAAAAAGAGTTCCAAAACTGCTTCGAAGGATGGACTAGGCGCTGGCATCAGTGCACAGCTTCCCAAGGGGAGGACTTCACAGGTGACCGTAGTGATATTCAGCAGTGAGGTATGGAGCACTTTTTCTAGGATGAGTTCATGAACTTGTCAGACTTTGTATATTTAGTTATTCATGGCACTTACTTAACATACGTGTCGCTCACTGAACTGCGAGCCACATAACGACAGGAGCCATTTCTGTTTTGCCCGTTGCTGTGCCCCTGGTACGTAGCGGGGAATGTGGGAGTGGTAGGTGCTCCATAACCACTTAGGAGTGGATGTGGAGGTCCGTGGCATGCTGGGTACGAGGGGTGTGAAAATGACTACGACACAGCTCTGTCCGCACAGGCTAACGGTGGTATTGAAGGCGTTTGGATACTTCTGATGATTATAACATGAATTCCCGGAAGAAGAGACGGTGGTGGGCATAGGTATTGGTAAGTAATTCTGCTGTGCCCATACCTTTCTGAGACCCATTGTGGTCTCTCTGACAATGGCAAACACCTTGAGGGAGGGTCTCGTCTTAAGTGTCCTTGTGTTCTCCACAGCGTGGGGTGGAGTGTCTAATTCACTAGGTATTTGTTGAATGAATGGATGAAGCAGATGGCAGTGGAGAGATAAGAAAAATCTCCTAGCAAAGAAGCACTGGGCCCTGGAATGTGAGAGGTCTGGAGGCCGCCCAGTCAATATGTGTTTATTGAACCCACTAAAAGATGAGCCCGGCCATTTTCAGCAGGTTTGCCATCGACCCTCCATCAATAAACATAAACACTGTTCTGCCCTTGGCCTCAAGATTTAAAATAATAAATAGCTTAATTGGTCATTATTAATTCTACTTTGGATTTATAATAGATTAATGTGGCATTGAAAAGAATCACCCCCCACTCAGCCCAGGCATTTTATCCTGAGCCTCCCAATGGGGTGTGTGTAGTGAAACAAATAAAACCGGCCTCCCATCTCCACCCTCACGTCGATAGCACACTTGCTATTGAGTCCAGGCAAAGGGCCATTTGCGAGGTTGCATGAGTAGTTAAGCCACCCGGGCACAGTGGAATATGACAGCATTCTTCATGGTAATATTGTCCTTCTCATTACATTTGAATATCTATTACCAGTGTGCTAAGCTTCCAACCTCGCTTCCCATTCGTGAGCTTAGGAGTTCTTCAGTCAAGGTGAAGTCCACATGTGCTCCCCAGAAATGATTAGCCTATTTGTAAGCCTAAACAGAGTCACAGCTATTGTCAGTAAGAACTTAATTTGCCAAAGCTCTTTTCTTAATTATGTATATATTTATGGACTTGAGCCACCTGCCTGTTCAGTGCTCATGTATAACCGTATCTCTTATGTGCCACTTAATGGCTCAGGGCTCTTCCTTTATACTCTCTTTGCTTCGAACTCTACATTTAAATATCTGTACTCGGCTCAGCTTCTGAGTATTAAAACATTTTTTTCTCCACTTCCTTGAAAAGCTGTGAACAAGCCTTTTAGCATTTTATCTGGACAAAACAGTAGTGGTTTTACACAAGACACGAGAACTCTGTAAGTAAATCTATGTATTTATATGACTAAAGTGCATTATAAAAGAAGCAGTAAATCCAGTTTTCTGCATAAAAGGAATTAGATTTTCCAGTTTACCTCTGCACTGGGATTAATAAAATGTGCAACAAATAGCTGATGGAATGATCCATTTGAAGTTTGTAAAGGCATCTGGGGAAGCTGGCTGGAGTAGCCTTTTTATTTTTTCAAAAAACGATGCCTGTTAATTTTTTGATTCAGTCTTGTGCCTGAATGACTGTTTTAAAATGATCCGAGAGACTGTTACCTGCCCATTTCTGCATGACTGAGCAAATACACCCGCAAATCCAAGTTTCTCTTCATTTCCATCACTATACATCTCCAAATTACCGAGAATTCATTCCTGAGCTGGAGAGGTGCCAGAAGTTTCTCATCTAGCTGTCTGTGGGCTGCCTTTTTCTTTCCCCTCGTTGAGGCTTTCTGATGCCTAGAGTGAGCTCAACTCAGAGGTTTCCAGCCTCACACTCGCCTCACGTTCCCCCACAGTCACACCGAGCTCTGCGATTCTGAGGAATACCGCATGCCAGCATCCGATTCACAGTCTCCTTTTACCTGCAGGTGTTCCAGAAACTTCAAAATGCGTCTGGTAATGTATTTGCTCCTCTAAACATGCCACTCTGGCATGCGTTATATGCAGCTGCTTATTATTTTTTTTAAAAATCGGTGTTCTGAATAATATGCATGCTAAAAAATGTCAAAGGGGGCTCGTAGAACAGAGTAAGCTTAATTATTGGTCTAGGTGTGCATGTGTGTGTGTGTCCTCGTTAATGTAGTCAGATTTGCATAAATATGTATTATTTATGTACACTTATGTCTATGCAGGCAGATCACTAAAGGAATCTCATTGAAAGCACTACTTTTTACGTACATCCAGGTTTTCTAATCAGATCTGTAAACATCTTACACAGCAGCAAGTAGAGGAAAATTACATTTTTCATCCTCATATAAGCGTCATGTTTTAGGCACCTATTTGAAAAACCCTCCTTTCTTCCTTAAAAAGAAGGTGATTGTGTGTGTCTGTGTCTACGGGGATGGGGTGTTGGTTTTTGAAAATTTGGAGAGAAGAGTTATCTTGCTTCTGCAGGAGAGAATTTCTATCCCATGTTACCTGCCTTCTTAAAACTCCGCGGTCACTGAGGGGAAGAGATGTGGTTGTGCTTCGGAGTAACCCCAGGGGGACGTTGAGCCGCAGTGTTCAGCAGGCATCTTAGGTATTCTAAGTACTAGTGTTTGAATAATAAGTAGGTGGGGTAGACTTGCTATTGCCGAGGCCTGCTCTGTTTCTTGCCTTGTGGAAATCACATCCACTCTGTACATTTAGGATGTGCTTGTGCTTATTGAACTCTAGTAACACAGCATGAGAGTGTGGGCTCAGAAATCGTACTATTTATTTGCCAGTGTTGGGTGCTACGTTCTAAAATTAAGAAATTACTTAGCAATTAATAATCCATTCGGTGTCTCTTGTCTCATTGGGTGAGATTTACATCCTTAGGACTTGCTCTTCTAGTTAGAGACAAATGATTCAAGGTTCAGATTTAATTGTTATTTCAAATCCTTAAGCTAGAAAGATGCTTGCAGTACTTTATTTAGAAGACTTATTTTGAAATATGTGTATGTATATTTCTAACTGTGGTGATGAGCTGATTATGACTATAATGTGCTGTATGTTTAAGATAACTTGTCTAGAGTATTGCTCATTTGTTTAATAGAAATCTACTTTCTTGTCTTTATGTAACAATTCTTTCACTTTGCATTACATTCTCGCTTTTTGAGAGATCAATAATTACTAATTATTGTGAAGATTAGAAAATAATGTAGCAACTCAGAATTCACAAAGAAAAGTAGTTTGAACTAGCAGTTTTCTGAAAAATTAAATAAAATAGATTTTTACAACTGGGTTTTCTAAATGCAGAGTGAGTATTGATATTTAAAAATGGAAACATCTTAAATGTAAACTTGTTAAGTGGAGCAGATTAAAATAGTATTAATGCCATCTTGTTGTAGTTCCTCACTATATTTAAAATGAAGTAGTAAATAGGTTAATTGTTTTATATTAGCTATTAATTATTTTTGCATCATAATATTGATTATAAAACAATTGATTTTGATTTGCTTTGGATTGGAGGAGACTGTAAACTTTTGTAAAATAGTTTACTGAATTGCAACAATAAAAATGTATACTCTTGAAAATCAGTGTGAAAACTACTTTTACTTTTTAATGTTCGAGATCTAATGTTTTATCACTTAAAGAGCAGCATACTTATGGAGGATTATGTATATTTCAGAAAAATTACGTAACTTTTAATGCTTATTTTATCAACCATGTTCAATTCATAATTGCTCAAAGTAGTACAGTAAAAATGCATTTCAATATGTATGAATGATTCCTTGAGAGGACATATTATATTAGGAGCCATAAAAACCTATGTAGACTATTAATGCTATACTCATGTATTGCTCTGTGGGTAACGGATTTTTTAAAAGGTACTATTCATTTGCAATATTTAAATACACCTAAGATTGTGACCTCTTCGATGTAGGAATCTTGGCTTTGAATGTGACTATCTTGATGAGGGTTTCAAATTGAATACATAGGATGGCTGAAGCTTTGTAGTACTGTTTTGGTATGTTTTGCAATATGCTTTAATACATATATACAAGTATTAAGCTATGTAAAAACATTCATTCAACCGCAAAGAAAACACTTTCATCGTACTTTTGAAGTTGGTTATTTTGTTTGAAGTCAGTTTCATAGGTGTAAAAAGAGGTTTTATTTTTCTGAGCTTATATGGCGCTGTGTGGTAACAGGAAAACATTCGGTGCCACTTTGTGGGGAATATCTTATGTATGAAATAAAGAGAGGAGAGAATGCCGTGTTTGCCATCTGTCTCTAATTATGATTTCCTACTGGCTTTTAGATGTATATATTATAAACCAGGACTTTATTTTATAAAACAGAATTATATTAACTATAAAACTTATACAATCATTTTAGATTGTAAAACACTTCCCTCATACAATAGTTTCCCCATTCTGTGGCTGAGATGGTCTTATGAAACATTTCATTTTTCAAGGCTCACGTGTAGATAGAGGATATAAAAAATATAATTTGCAGACTGACCATGAATCCACAGCCAAAACATTCATCCTTTAAGTAAGCATTTATTGAGCGTCACTTTGCTAAGCCATCTCCTAGCCTTAGGCAAAAGGGCAAGTGGGGGAGGGGAGGTCTTGGTGAAAGAAAAGGGAGATGCTGTTCCAGCTAGTTCATTACTAACAATTGTTTATGGAGGCATAGACACCTTCAACGTGGTGTGAGAATTAGATTATATTTTGTTCTACTTTGTTTCAAACTGGTACAGTTCTTAAGGTTTGCCAATAGAGAGGAATGATCACAGTTGGGGTGGGGAGGGAAGGCTGGTCAAGGAATCTCTGGAGAAAGTAAGTTCTGAACCAAGTTTTGAAGGCAGTCCTTAGCAGGAACTGATGGAAAGAAGAGGAATAGGCACTTTAGGTGGATGGAAAAGAAATATGGGAAGAAGCAAATCAGGGCAGGAGACGACAAGGTGATGACAGTGTGTGAAGAAGAGGAGCCATATTGGGAATAACAGGAAGTGAAATTGAAAAAAAAATTACATGGTTGGGTTTGAAGTATTTTTAATTAAGCCTCGTTAGCCTTATTACATCCTTTGGACAGTTTTTTGAGAAAGTGAACATGTCTTCTATGTTATTTATACCCAACAACTTCTGTAAATGGCATTTCAAAGTCAATACAATAATAATGGATATTTCTTGAGCATTTACAATGGATCAGGTACTGCGCTAAATAATTTAAATGCATTATCTCACATAGTCCTCACTTGCTATTAAAATCCTCATTTTGCAGATGAAGAAACTGGGGTACTGAGAAGTTGCATAGCTAGTCTAGGGTTATACAAGGTCAGCAGTCGTGGAGCTGGGATTTGAACCCAAACTCTGGAACCCCGCCTTCTAACCACTACATGACAAGACCACTTCAGCCTATCACTTCATCTCTAGCTCCAGGTCCAGATGGGTATGACCACTTGCGGACTAGATGTGTCATTTATGTCCTTTGGGAACAGATACTAAGACAGGATTACTGAACAAGTAGTGTATTGGAGGGTAAAGATAAAAGGAAGAGGAAACAGAACTGGGTAGGGAGAAACTTCAGACCACAAGGTGGATCTGAAAGTCTCATCCAAGTCAGTGGCCTCCAGAGGGAAGATGGCCATACCTTGAAGGAGCCCCATGTTGAGCAGAAAGGGCTAGGCCTAGTACTCCTGACAGGCTGAGTCACTGGCGGGGGGCGGGGGTTCCCAGGAAGGACAGGGCTATGACTCAAAAGTGAAAGCAAATCCTCGTGTTCTGTACCTGGAGGCTATCAGCTAACTTCGCTTTTTGCAGCTGAATAACAAGTTGTTTTTTGAAGGGAGATTGGAGTGGTAGACCTCCTGGGTTGCCAAGGTGATATCTCTACAAAATATCCCATGGGAATTCAGGGTGGGGCGAGCAAGGCACCCAGGGTGCAGAATTTAAGGAGGCTCTCACTCTCAAGATGATGTAAATGCAGGGTGGCTTGGGGATGTGAGAGGAAGTGTCTCCTTAATTTTACAATTTGGAAAATATATAGGAGGTTCATGGGAAACATGCCTGGAAAAGTAAATCTGAATCCATCAAAGAAATGTAGGCAGGGAGTTTAAGTTTTCCCTTGAAGGTTTCGGAGCAGAGAAGTGACATGATCAAATGGTCTTTTGAGAAGGTGAATCGTGGTCATGATGTAGAGGATGCAATAAAGGGAGAGCAGGTGGGGTCGGGGAGATCAGTTAGAAGGTGTTTTTGCTGTTAGAGGCGAGAGGAGATGAGAGCTTGAACCAGGTGTGTAAAGAATGGGAAAGATATGAGAAAATATGAAGTAAAGCTGAACAGGATTTCAAGATTGATTAAAGGAAGAAGGTAAAGGGAAGAGAATACTCAAAGGGGACTTATACGTTGGAATTGGGTGACAGGGGCTGGTATATTGGAACCAGAAATGGACAGGAAGAGACTCTCATTAAGGGAAGATATTAAGAGTTCAAGAACTGTCTGCAGATGAACCTTCTCCTTTATTCTTCCAAATGAGTGACATACAGAACTTTCATTTTTCTCTCATCTTAGGCACTACTTACTCAATTCCTCAAATTTTGCCTGAGTTTTACTTCACGGACCCAATCCTTTGGACAAAAGGTTAAGGCATGGAAGACAAAAGTTATATTTATAGACAACAACAATTCTGACAAAATTTAGGTTCCCTTTTTTCAGATTCAACAGTAAAAATATATTTTTTTAATTTTTATTTTTGTATCCATGCAATTTTTAAAAGCCACTTTGAGGTATTATTATTATTATTATTATTATTATTATTATTATCACACTTTATTTTTCAAGATGATGTCTTGGCTTCATACAGACCTGATCCTGGCCGCCAGAGCAGCAGGACTGGATCTGCTCTTTGTTTATGGGATAGATTGAAGAGTCAACACTGCTCTCCTGAGATGCAGACATCTTCTCATAGAGAAAACCTTAAACAGCTGTTTCCCACTGCCCAGCTAATAAAGTGACAGAAGTTATTGATCTAACATAAACAGAAAAAAGATTAAATTTCTTTGCAAATAAAGATTCACATAGTTTAGGATTGTGATGTATAACTGAAAACCCAATTTTCAGTGAAAGGGAAATAATGGCAAAGACTTAATGCTAAATAAGCTTTAGGTACAGTCATGAATAGTAAGTTTTTTATGGATTTGCAATGCAATGTGAGAAGCTCAAAGCAAATATTTAATTGCCCTTAAAACTGAACAGCATAATGGCAAAATTTGCATATTCTTCCAGGCTGACGTGTTTTATTGTAGTTCAGGAAAACACTTGTAGTAATATCACATTAGCTTCCTGCTATACAAAAAGTGAACTTTTAAGAGATGATCAAATTAACCTCCAAAGCCTACTAAGCAATCATACACAGACTTGTGCCTAACAAGCTGTGGCAACCAAAAGATAAGCTCTGGTAACATGTGGTTTTATGACAGTGATAACAGATCTGACGGCCCATTCATAACTAGGGCTGCTGACACAGAAATACAGGATTTGCACACTCTGACCTCCAGAGTGTGAAGCTATTATAAGAAGATGAGTGGCAATCGTCTTCCCAGCCACAGACTTAGATATGGGACAGCATGTTTTCCTTATTGCATTAAAACAAAAAGCAGTAAGACACTGCCACTTGAAAGGGAAGGGGTCTGTCCATGTGGACTTTTGTGATTCTGTGCTTTACTCTTAACCTTCAGGGCAGTGATCTGTACTGGACAGTATTTAATCTTCATGACAGACTAATGAGTAATGAGGAAAGTGCTATTGGTGATTACTCATTTTACAGATGAGAAACTCTGGCTAGAGAGTTTCAGTAACTTGTCCACGGTCACACAGCAGGTAAGTAGCAGACCTGATACACCGTGCTGGGCATGGTGGGTGTGAGCCGAGCAGTGATGGGTGGGCTTTCCTACCCAGAAACTTCTCTGAAGCTCTCCTTCCTCTTGCTGCTCTTATATCCCTGGGTCCTTTCTATCTACAGTAAAGAAATACAGTTGTAAACTCAGGAACCAGCACCACAGCTGTTTTGGGTTTTTTGTTGTTGTTGTTTTTTGATGGACTGCTTACTGAAATTAGAAATATGTTGCTACTGTATTCTAGTGATGTATGTCCCTGAGTGGGGGACATACGTCATTTGTGCCTGCTCTTTTGTACCCAACTATGTCCAACTCCTTTGTACTCAACTTTGTCACTTTTCTTAAAAAGGGCTTTGTTACGATTTGGAATTTAGAGACCTTAATTCTGTCTTCAGTTGTGGTCCACACTGAACAATTTGAGCTCAGACTTTGTGAGAGAGAGCAGATTGCCCACATGCATGTGACTACAAATACGTGAACATTCTAACTGCACAGAACTGTGGTAAAGGAAGAATTAGGGGTGATACAGCCCCTGGAAAAACTCTCTTTATTGACAGGGATAACTCCCATTTAGCTACTTTACACATGAAGAAATGGTGTAGTAGAATAAATACAAGCTTCAGCATCAGACATTCCTGGGTACAAATCCTCCTTCTGTCACTTTGGCAAGCCACTTTAATATCTCTAAGGAATAGGGATAATGCTTTGTATTGCTGTGAGGCTAAAGATGGTGCATGTATCATTCCTGGCATAGAATAAGAGTTTAATAAATGTGTTTAGCACAATAATAGGAGCACAGAGGCAGATGCATAAGTGACTAAAAGCACCTGATTCTGGATTCAAGCTTCCTAGGTTCAAATCTGAGCTCTATCACTTATCAGCTGAATGACCTTGGGAAATGTACTTAGCTTTTCTGTGCCTTAGCTTTTTTGTCTGTAAAATGGAAATGATAAAAGTATCTTCCTCATAGGATTGGTAGAAGGCATAAATAACGTGACTTAATATAAGTAAAACACTTAGAACAGTACCTGACACACAGTAAGCACACCATGCGTGTTAAGCCATTTATGAGATTCAGTTCACTTCAACCTTATTCTTTTCAGAGTAAGGAGCCTGGCAATGCACAGGACACCTAAAGGCAGCATTTCCAGTCCTTCGTAGCTAAGACCTGAAAATACTTATTTTAATTCAGTGTCCACTGAATCATTGGTATTATGTACTTCAGTCTAATAGTTTCTTATACAGTCAGGGTCTCGCACACCAGTTGTGGGGGAAGAGTAAATCACTACAACCACATTTAGATGGCAGTTTGCAACATCTGTCAACATTTTAAATGCACATCTCTTTTGACTGATCAATTTTACTTCTAAGAATTTCCCTAGAGATATACCTACATCATTGAGCAAACAAATGTGGTAGAGTTGGTTGCAGCATTGTTTGTGATATTAAAAATCTATAGTCAACTAAATATACATCTAGAGAAAAATACATAAATAACTTACGATATATCCATGCAATGGAATACTGCAGAAGAGGTTTAAAAACTGAGAATTACACAAATGGCTATGAAAAACTGTACAAGCACACTTTTAGGAGAAGACAAACATTTTTCAGAGCAATCACTATAGTATGAATGACACTGTTTGTGTTAAAAAATAAACAGATATATACTTACATCTGTTTACTTGTTTAATCATAGAAAAATTCTCAAAACATATACAAGAAATCATCGACAGTGTTTACCAACAGGAAGTGGAAATGTGCATTGAGTGGGTACTTTTACCTTTCACTGTATGTATGCCATTTGACTTGTTTTACATGGGCATGCATTACTTTTACAATTAAAAAAAAATAGTAAACATCACTTTCTTTTCCCTATCCCTAGACATTAGTTTTTGAAATAATTAGTCCTTTATGCAAGGATAATCCTAAACCTTGGTATAATATTTTTAAATTAGTGAGCCAAGTATCATCCTAAGTTTTAACTTAGGATGTGTATGAGCTCACTGCCAAACTCCAGTTTGGTTCCCAGAGAACAGAAACCAAATGACTAAGGAAATTTCTTAACATCAAGTCACAGGAGAGTCTTAAGTCCTGTGGCAAAAATTTCTGTTGTTCAAAAGTTCATGCACTTAGAGAAGAGACATTAAATCAAAGAGCATTAGATGGGAGAAGGGAACATTGAGTAAATGACTTTTCCTCAGGACTTAATAAATTGAATGCTAAACATGGGGAAACATTCCACATGGGATTTTTTCACATTAAGGTTTCTCTGTAGTTTAAAAGTTCCTCTCAGTCTTTTGCAAAATGCTATATAAGAGTTACATTGCTTTTGGGTTTTGAGGGCAAAAGTAATTTGTATGCAGGGTTAATCAAGATTCCTTGCCCTTTGTACTTTTAAAAGTGCTTACACATACATTGTCTCCTTTGGTACTCATAAATGAGGTATTTAAGACAAGTATTATAAAGCTCATTTTCTACATAAGCACCTGAGGTTTGCAGAGGTTAAGTGATAAGTTTAAGCCAGTCAGTGCGTAGCTGAAACACAAGGACCCTTGGTTATGTCTTGGCTGACCTTGCCACCAGCAGCCAAGGGCGTAGCTGTGTAGCAGAATCATTCCTGTGGTTGTGATGTTGGTTTATTATTTTCTTGGAATCACTTTTATTCTGGTTTAGAAAGACCCAGGAATGACCAATTGAACTTTCTTCCCAGTGTGAATTTTAAACACGCTCATTTAAATGGTTAAGGGACAGCTAATAAACTCTGGGTTTATTAGATAGATCTGGGTTCCCATTTCAGTAATGGGTAGCCATTACTGGCTATGTGATTAATCTTGGGCAAATTGTTTCATCTGTAAAATGGGGGTAATGGTAGTATTAATCTTCCAAGAGTTTAAATAAAATAATGTATGAAAAGTGCTGGACAGAGTGCGTGAAGTATAGCAAAGAGTTCATACACACCCGCTTACAATAATAATAATTAATAATATTAAAAATAAGTCAGAGTTCAGGTCAGTGTAGTAGGTGTGGCTCTGATAGCCACCAGAGCTTTTGTCTACTTGGAAGTGACAGCAGGAGCTGCATCCCAGCGTGGGCACCAATCAGTTTCTTTCCTTTTGAAGGAAACTTCCTTGGAACCACAAAGAACTAAGAGCAGGGAGCAAAGTTGCCTAAAACTTCCCTGAGCCTCAGTGCAGAGGCTGGAGCATCTTTGACTTAAGAACCCACCCCCAGGTTGAAACCAGTTTTCCAGTTTATGGTCAACAGTAAGATGAGGTAGGGAAAACGGGCCCAGTCACCCAGGGCTTTAAGGGCAAGGACAGTCATCCCCCTAAGAGAGCAGTCCTAAGATCTTCATGCTATGGGACTTTGTCTTTAGTCTCTTAAATTTCAACTTCTTAAATCAGATTTTGGGGGAAATCTGCAAAGCCAGAACTCATAATTCACATAATTAATGACGAAGTGATCTATTTGCTATATAGCTTAAAAGTACTTTGCTGCTGCTTTTTTTGAGTTTTTAAAACTTGCTTTTCTTTACTACATGATTAATTTATGCTTACTGCAGAAAATACAGAAATCAAAACAGAAGAAATAAAAGTCCTTAGAAGGAAGCTTTGTTCATATTTATTTTGGTGCATAGTTATTAAGACTTTTATAAAGAAATATATTTATTTTTATGAAAACTGCAAAGCACTGTACGTACAGTTTTTTGACCTATCAAATACTAACAATATATCACACACATCTTCCCATGTCAATAAATGTTTTTCTATAACACCATTTTCAGTGGTTGCATATTATTCTTTGGGGTAAACTTCTTAAGATTTTATTAAGATATAGCTGACATACAATATTATACTAGTTTCAGGTGTACACCATAGTTATTCAACATTACCCACCTGGCACTATACGTAGGAATTACCATATTATTGATTATATTCCCCATGCTAAAGAAGTGATCACTGTGGTAAGTCCAGCAACCATCTGACACTGTACCATGCTATCACAATATTGTTGACTGTATTTCCTATGCTGTACATTACATCCCCAAGACCTGGAACTTTGAACCTTTTATTCTTCTTTATTGTTTCTCCCCTTTAAATTTTTCAATTCGAGTTGACATTCAGTATTATTTTATATTAGTTACAGGTGTATAGCATAGTGGTTAGACATTTATATAATTTACAAAGTAATATCCCTGATGAATACTCTATACATAGGGTACTAGTATACATAGTTATTACATAGCATACTAGCACTATACATAGTTCTTACCATATTATTGATTATATTCCCTATACTTTACATCCCATGACTATTTTGTAACTACCAACTTGTATTTCTTAATCCCTTCACCTTTTTCACCCTGTCCCCAACCCCCCTCCCATCTATCACCCTGAGAAATCTAGTACCCATCTGACACCATACATAATTATTACAGTATTATTGATTATATTCCTTATGCTATATGGTAAGTTATCATGACTACTGCATAACAACCAATTTGTACTTCATAATCCCTTCCCCTTTTCACCGACCCCCAACTTCCTCCCATCTGGCAGCCATCAAAATATTTTCTGTATCTAGGAGTTTGTTTCTATTTTGTTTGTTTATTCTTGTTCTTTAGATTCCACTTACAAGTGAAATCGTATGGCATTTGTCTTTTGTTGTCTAACTTACTACACTCAGGTGCATCCATGTTGTCACAGATGGCAAGATTTGATTCATTTTTTACAGTGGCACAGTCTTCTTGGTCCCCTGAGCTCTTCATTCCAGGTGTGTGGGTTGTGTGTCTCTTGTAGTTGAGCCTTGGTTGTTATTTGCATGTCAATGGGAAGGTTGACCTTCAGGCCCATTGGTTATGAGGACTGGCCAGGACTACAGTGAAGGAATTGTGGTGCAGGGGCTGACGCTGCAGAGCAGGATCTGCCTCAGCAGGGCTCTAGTGCCTGCCCAGGCTGCCCTTTGGGTTTTTGTCCTTGGAGGTGGCTGGGTGATGCTCCAGCTCCTTTCCGAGCTGGCCACTGGGCATGATTCTCAGGGCCACCTGGGAGGGGACCCGCTGCAGGTCAAGATCAGTTTCAGCCTGTGACCTCTGGAGTGGCCCAGCAGGAGCCTCAAAGCAATTTGTAGATGGCCACCACCCATACCTGGCTTGGAGCCTTGAAAAGCCAAGCACTGAACCAAGGCCAGCTTGAGGTAGACATTTCATAATTTTACCAATCTTCTAATGTTGAATGCTTAGGTTTTTTTTTTTTTTCCTCTGTAAGAAAAATTCTTGAAAAATCATTGTAGAAATCCTTAATTCATTCTTTAAAATAAATTCTTAGAAGTGGAATTTCTAGGTCAAACTGTAAATACATTTTTTAGGCTTTTGGTGTCAAAGTGTCTTCCAGTTAAATTTTACCAATTTTATTTGTACTATTAGTACAGGAGTAGAGGGCACAACTAGATCAATGACTATTTGAGTAACCATGACTTCTATTCATTTATTATGAAAGGTGAATGCCTTTATAAAAGCCCTTATGCCAAAAGTAAAGAGTACTTCTTCTTAATGTCCAGTTCTATTTTTTTTTTTATGCTCCAAGCACCACACATCCATTAGATGGTGTGTTAATTGTATTTGGGAGGTTGGTAATGATATCAGTGTAATATGAGTAACTTTTGGTGGAATGTAACAGAACATGAGGAAAAGTTACTATAAGCACACTTCCACTGGAGCCCATTAATTCCACCCACATACCCGTTTTAAGATGTGAGAATAAAACAATCAAGGGAGTATAAACCTTTCCACTGTGGTTATCATCACATCAATTTTCTCTAGGGTTGACAGTAACCCTGCCTGATCCCTTCTGCATCATGCTAGGCTTCACAGCAGAAAGGTTAAGATTGGAACCTTTTCAGTAGAGATTACTCGTGATGACACCAGCTCTGTTGTCAGAGTAATTCCTGCTGGAAAGAAAGTGTCTGAATTAATGGTCTAATAAACTGAGTTAGTGTTTCATCTTGGCAAAGGATTAATTAGGGGAAGAGAAATTAACATTTATTTGGATTTTTATTTGACAAGCCATTTATTATTACATTATTGAATTTAATACTCTCTATAAACCTGTGAGGTAGGTATTACTGTGGGCATTTTACAATAAAGGAACTGAAGTTCATTCGGAGAAAGTGTCTTCCCTATGGTCACACAGCTGGTGAGCTGCAAAGGTGGGATTTGTACCGAGATGCCCTTTTTCTGGAGCCTGTGCTCTTTATACCGCGTCTTCTCACGAGTTATACAGCAAGCCTGACTGTTTCTCTTCTAGATACTCGTTGTAAGTATGAGTACACTTTTAGTCAACTGAACTGTAGGTTTTCTCTTCAAAATCAGTGTATTAGGCAGACGTAGAGACTTGATCCACTTATAAATGCTATGCCAGTCAGGATACATTTGTAAGCCAGAAACAGAAAATCCACTATCTTGCTTAACAAGCTATCCTGAGACAGAGGGGTTCTGGGTTTTTTCAGAGGCTCAGTGATTTCATCAGGGACCCAGGTTCTTTCTGTCTTGCTACTCTGCTATATTCAGTGCTGGCTTTTATGGTTGTGTGGTGACTTTAGGAGCTCTGAGACATCTTAATAAAACAATATCCAGAGACAGGAAAATAGAATGGCTCCTTCTCCCACATTTTTTTTTTTCTTTTTTTTTTAGAACAAGACAAACTGCCCAGTAGATTCTCTCTCATGCCTCACAGCCCAGAACTATGTCATAGACCTTCTCCTAACCCAAGCACTGGCATGGAGAATGGCTTAGGCCAATCAAGATTCACTCCCAGGACTGGGGAGGGTGAACCCTGAAACTAGAGCCAGTATCAGTGGCAGGAAGAAACAACCTAAAATGCTACCAACACTGCTTTTGAGAGTTTGAGATTTCTTTTCCTAAGCAATTGAATATATACTCTGAGATTCTTCAGTGAGAGAAAAGTGTACTGTTGCTTTTCTAGAAAGTTTTACTTTTGTGTAACCAGCATCTACAAATGTATGTCATTTTTTTCAGTGTGCTCCACCAAATCCTTCCTATTTCCGTCACTTTTCTCCAATAGTATTCTGTATTTTCTTTTCTTTCTTTTTTTTTTTTTTACCAGAGTGTTCAATTATTTTAACTCTTCTGCACTAGTCCTTTTTGATGCAACTTCTTTTAAGAATGAGGGGAAAGTAAGATTTTTAATGGAATGTGAAGATGACTCCAATAGTACCTGCCTACTAGGGCTAGCACAATTTTTTGCTTTTTAAAAAGAGTGCTGTCTTATTGGAGAACATTAAATAGAAGAAACCTATATTTTCTATCATGAATAAATACTGATCATCTTTTTTTTTCAGTAAGTCATTTAGCCCTCATACTTGTATTAGTACAACAAAACAAACATTGAAATAGAGATACATCTATCAATTGCCAAAATAATTAGATCAGTAAAATAATTTGTTGATTCAAGGGGGGGAAATCAGTTAATACTTTTTAAATTGAATTGGCTTATTAATTGAACTGAAACAGTTCAGTTCAACAATTGTTTATCAAGAACCTACAATTACTAACACAGAATAAATAATATATGCAGCCGGTTAGCTCAGTTGGTTAGAACGCGATGCTTGTAACACCAGGTTTGCCAGTTCGATACCCGCATGGGCCAGTGTGAGCTGCACCCTCCACACTAGATTGAAACAACTGCTTGACTTAGAGCTGATGGATCCTGGAAAAACACACTTAAAATAAATAAAAGTTTAAAAAAAAAATATATATATATATATGCTATAGAAAGTCTTACAACCTGGTGGATGAGTAAATAATCAATATATAAAAAACATCTGTGATAAACTATTACGTGAGATACATCAAAGGTACATAATAATTATAACAATAAAAATAATGCATTGAGTACTTATTATGGTCTAGAGTATGCTTTTATTATGCTTTACATGTAGGAACTCATTTAATTCTCACAACAATCTTACAAGATTTTTTTTGATTAGCCCTATTTTACAGACACAAAAACAGAGGTAATAGAGAGAGTCTCATGGGGATGCAATTAACTAACTCTTCCTGGGGAGCACATGTTTGGGAGAAAAGATTTAGAGAAAAGGTGACTTTCCAACTAGGGTTGAGGGAAGAAACCCAGAATAGAAGGCTTAGCAATGGGGGGAAAATGGCACCTGCAAAAGCATTTCTGAAAGACCTTTGCATGTCTGGTGTGGCTGAAGCACTGTGAGGTAGAGAATAAGTGCAGGTGAAAAAGAACGCTGGCTGGGCTGTCGGGGCCATGTGTGTCAAGCTAAGGAGCCAGGGCTCTATCACTGGTCAAAACTATTTAAGATGTTTTGGGAGGATAGTGACATCTTCACCATAAGAAGATGATTCTGGGACAGAATGGACAAAAACAGATTGAGGTAAGAGACGCTGGAGAGAAAGGAAACATAGAAGATTATTGCAATGATCCAGGACAGAGACAGTGAGCCCTGGACTCGGGGAGTAGGGGAGGAGAGAACAAGAAGGAGGGATACTCCTAGGGCTTGGTAACTTCTCGGTGAATAGTGATGCCATTGATTGAAAGAAAAAAATAGGATTATTTCTAAGCAAAAACGTGAACCTCGACCAGAACCCATACCTTATTCAAGATTTACCTCATAGTGGATCAAAAAATTGAATGTAAAATGTAAAACTAAAAATGTTAGGAAAAAAACATAGGAGAAAAATCTTTGAGACCCCAGGCTAGGTGAACACCTGTAAACTTGACACCAGAAACATGATTCTTAAAAGAAAAAAATGAACAAGTTGGATCTAATTAACATCAAACAATCTTTTTTTAATGAAAGAAAAAAAGTCTTTTTTATCAAGACAATGAAAAGACAAGCTACTGCCTGGGAGAAAATATTAGCAGACCACCTATCTGACAAAGGATTTGTGTCTAGAATAAATAAAAGACTCTTAAAAACTAAATTTAACAACAAATAAATCAAATGATGCAATTGGAAAATGGGCAAAATAAATAAACAGCCATTTTATTGAAGAGGATATAAAGATGGTAAATAAGCACATGAAAAGATATTCAACATCATTAGCCATTAGTGAAATGTACATTAAAATGACAATGAGAGGGGTGGCTGGTTAGCTCAATTGGTTAGAGCATGGTGCTGATGGTGCCAGGGTTGGCGTTTCAGTCCCTGCATGGGTCACTGTGAGCTGTGCCCTCCTAAAAAAAAAAAAAAAAAACTGAAAAAAGGACAATGAGATATCAGTATAGCTATCAGAATGGTTAAAATAAAAAGCTGTGAAAACAGCAAATGTTGATGAAGATTCTGAGAAACTGGATCACTCATACATTTCTGGTGAGAATGTAAAATGGTACAACCATTCTACGGTAAAAAATGGTACAACCATTCTAGGGTAAAATATGGCAACTTCTCACAAAACTAAACATGTGCTTACTGTGCACCCCAGCAATTGCATGGTTGGGCATTTATCCCTAAAAATGAAAACTGTGTTCACATACACAAACAAAAAACTGTACACAAATGTTCATAGCAGCTTTATTAATAATAACTAAAAACTAGAAACAATCCAATGTGCTTCAATGTGTCACCACCAAACTGGTTTACCATACCATGGAATACTCTTCAGTAGTAAAAAGAAAAGAACTATTGACATACACAACAACTTGGGTGATCTCTAAAGAATTATATCGAGTGAAAAAAGCTAGCATCAAAAGGTCACATACTGCATGACTCTACTTATGTAATATTCTTGAAATGATGAAATTATAGAGATGGAGAACTGATTAGTGATTGCCAGGAGTTAGGGAGAGGGAAAGAAAAAGGAGGTGTGGCTCCAAAAAGGTAACATGAGTGATCTTTAGGATTGAACTGTACTGTATTTTGACTGTGATGACAATTACTCAAACCTACACATGCGATAAAATTACGTAGAACTAAACATACACACATATACACAGTGAAATATACTTAAAGCTGGTGAAATATACTTGAGGAAGGTGAGTTGTACTAATGTCAGTTTCCTGGTTGTGATATACTATACCGTGTTTCCCCCCAAATAAGACCTAGCCGGAAAATAAGCCCCAGCATGATTTTTCAGGAGGACATCCCCTGAACATAAGCCCTAATGAATCTTTTGGAGCAAAACTTCATATAAGACCCGGTCTTATTTTTGGGGAAACACGGTAGTTATGCAAAATGCTACCGTTGAAAGAAACTAGGTAAAGGGTATACCAGCTCTCTCTTATCTCTTACAACTACATGTGGATCTACAATTACCTAAAAATAAAAAGTAAAAGAGAACTGTGAAGGAGAAAAGTGGGTGTACTAGAAAAGATTTGGAAATACTGAGTTCGGGAAGCCGAAGAAGCCTGGTAAGATGTTCATAGGACAATGTCAGGTGAGGGGAGTTAATAAGCATGAGGGTTGTTTGCATGAAAGTGGTTAGGGAAGTGTTTCGTGAGATTGCCCCGGAACTGAAAATAAAGCCATAATAATACCATTCAGAGAGTTAACCAAAAGCTAAGTGCCAGACTTTGTGTAACTCCTCTAGACCTGTTGCTTATGCAATCTTCACAAAAATCCTATGATGTAGCTATTGTTACTATATTCATTATACAAATGAGGAAACTAAGTCCTAGAAGGGTTAAGTAACTACCAGGGTCGTACAGCTAGCTGGTAACCAGAGGAACTAGTCTCTGTGACTCCAGAGATTGCCCTGCCTCTGGCAATAGGGAAGAGCCCAGGGTGAAAACACAAGGAGCATGATCATTGCAAGTCTTGACAGGAAAAGAGAAGCTCATGAACGTGACAGAAATGGTAACTCTATTTTGCCCGAGTTTCTGTATTTTGAGCTTTAATGAGATTTTGTTCTAGTCCTGTTCCTTAGCTTTCAGATGCATCCAGGAATGTCTTACCAAGGGAGAAATAGATAGACTGTGTGCACAAAGTTGGTGAATGCGTGGGTTGGTTCTTAGAAGCATGTGGTGACAGAACTGGTATATGGGGTTAGTACCAGGTGTCTTCGTGGAGTCAGTGGTCCAAGAACCAAGTGAGGGAAGTAAGGCCAGAGATCAGGAAACTTGGCCCAGGCTAAAAATTGGGAAGTACACTGGGGACGTGTCATAATGGAGGAACTGGGAGGAGGGTAACGAGGGTCAGCTGTGAGGAACACAAGGTGTGAGTGGGTGAAAAGAGATGATTCTGGAGCTGAATCTAGGGCAGCAGGGAGCCTGCAGTGACCTTCCTTTCCATGAGGCCTGGGACAGCCAGGGCCCCTCCATTGAAGACAGAGCTAGGTCCTACATAGCCCATTTGCCTGACTTAGTCTCAGACTTCCCACCTTTTATTTTCATTAAATTGGCCAACTGGAAGGAATTGATCAAATCGATTAGTTGTCTGGGTTCATATGGGCATAAATTAAAAGGCTCACCAACTTTTAGAAAAAAGGAATAAATGTGCTTTTTAGTTTCTTGAGTGCTCTTATTTCCTCAGTTAATTTGTATCATAATTCCTACAAATGTAGCTTAAAAGTTAAACTAAATTCCTGAAATATAGTGAAAAACACCAATAGAGGAACTTCCAAAATTAGGTTAATAATTAATGTTGACACACAACAACCCTAATTTGAATTTTCTTAGCGTATTTCTGAGTACTTCAGCACTCTTCATCTTTATAGTTCATCAATTCATCAGTTCGTGCTCCAACTAACTGATTTAAAAGAATGTTGCTGGGATAAATGGATCACTACAGGTGTACAGTAGGGAAAATACAAAATGAGTGTAGCATCAGAAATCAAGACAGTTCTCTTACTGATTTCAAACTGTATTGCAAAGTTATAGTAATCAAAACAGTATGGTACTGGTATAAAAACAGACACATCAACCAAACATAACCGAGAGCCCAGAAATAAGCCCAGGCATATAAAAGAATAGTTTTTCACACACACACACACAAAGAACTATGTGAGGTGATGGATGTGTTAATTAACTTGATTGTGGGACTCCTTTCACAATGTGTGTGTGTGTGTGTGTGTGTGTGTGTGTGTGTGTGTATACATATATATAAAATCACATTGTACACTTTAAATATATTACAGTTTTGTCAGTTATATCTCAGTAATGCTGGAAAAAAGAAATCAAGGCAGTTTTCAAAATCTAAAGATGTCTCACACACATACACACAGGCACACACACATACAACACCTTGAAGGTCAGGTTTGCTTTGGAAAAATTTGGGGAAATGTAAACATCAAAATAATAATACTCAAGTATTATAACTCATTAAATAAAATTTTCAAAAGTCCATGTGTTCATAATGATATTAGAAAGAGAGAGAAAGGAGGAAAGAGGAGTGAGGAAAGCTGTTCCTCGTAGAAGAATGCCAGCTAATGAAGAAGAAATGGAATTGGACAATCACTGTTTTGAAATTTCTAATAAATTAGGTAAAGATTATCAGTGGAAGCTAAAATAATTTTGGGGATTCAGGGCATTCCAACAATCTTAACGTATCACCCCTCAGATGACTTAAATTAATACAAAGGGGGAAAATGTGCCTCTATAGTGGAGGGAGCCAGAATACAATATTACCTACATAGTACACTTGGCAAAAATGTTAAATCAGCGTATAATCATAAGGAAGTAATCCTGTAAGTCCAGAATCCACTTTATTAGACAAGGGGCTTGTATCTTTATAAAAGTCAATGTCATGAAAAACAAACAAAAGGCAATGGGACTGTTCTAGGTATAAAAAAACTGAAGAGAAACACAGCATCCAAATACATGTGAACATTGATTGGGTCCTGGATTCTGCTCCCCACCCAACCGCACCCTGGGCAAAGGCTGTAGAAGACATTTTAGAGAAAATGGAAAATTTAAATATGATCTGTATATAAGAAAATACTACTGAATTCATGTGATTTTTCTTAACTGGGATATTGTGCTGTGGTCATGTTAGAGAATACCCTTATTCTTAGGAGATGAAAGCTGACGTATTTAGGGGTGAAATGTCATGATACCTACAATGTACTTTCAGGTAACTAAATTTTTTATGGATTTATGATCTGATACAATGGTTTAGAACTTTAATTTATTGGTTATTATTTTGGATTTTTCTCATTTCTCAAAGTTACGACAGTTCGTTTAAAATTCTTCTGTGATAGTTTGAACTCTGTCTCCCATTTCATCAGCCTTTTGGTTGCTTTTTGCCTTCATACTTTCTCAGCAATGATGAAGCAAATGCCTGGATTTGTATTAATCTCCTGTGTCCTTCAAAATCCACTACCCACATCTAGGTCATCAGATGGAGATTAGCATATGAGCCTGCATGATCCTTCCCATTTTATTAGATTCTTGCAACAATTTTGCAAGAGGCATTTAGGTTTTTTCCTTGTTTCCAGCTACCTTTTGTTTGAAAATGAATTTAGCTCTTTAGCTTCCTAGAGAATAATCATTTAGAAAAGAGAAAAGTCAGGGACTTTTATATCACCACTTCCAACCCTTTTTGCTAACTAATTCTTTGATAATAGGAGATATATTATGAAGGTTTTGCATATATATATATATATATATGTATATATATATATACATATATATATATATATATATATATATATTTTTTTTTTTAATCAAGATTTGGCTCCTCCGTTTTCCATAAAACACCTCGCCTTTATATGGCAGCCAAAGTCAGTGGCATTGAGTACTGCCTTCCAAATGTACCCAAACCTGGTAAGGCTGGCAGGACGGGCCACCCTCCTTTCTGTCATGCTGGGGAGATGGAGGCTGGAGAGGACCGGTGTCACACAGCATTTAGTGAGTGAGTGATGGGATTAGGGTCTGGGCCTCCTGGTTCTTTGGGGTTTTTTAACCTTTACATTCTTCTTCCTGGCAATGTCCCAACCCTGTGCTCCTAGCCATTCCTACAGTGACATTTCCTTTAATTACAGTGGTTGACTGAGCATCTGCCATATGTCCAGGTCATTAAAGACAAAGACAAGCACTTCATGGTCTCTGGCCTCAGAGTGCTATTGTGCGGCAAGAAGAACTAGACATTAGATACAACATTATGGAAATCATGTATTATATTAGATGTAGGAGATTAGATCTAGAAAAGGAGGATAGAGAAGTTGTTCAGAGGTATCTGTCATCTTCAGGAACTTATTTTTGTAATTCTCTGGACTTTTCTGGAGAGAATCTACTGTTTCTGTAAATGGGGGAAGGGGAGTTCTACTTACTATTGGAAATTGTGGATAAACTTGCATCCCTGATGATTTCTGTGATTCTAGAATTCAGCACAGGTCTTTAGAAGTGTGGGAAGAACAGAAATACCAAACCTCACACTATTTCCTCTGTTGTCTTTTTTTGAACATCTACAATATAAAGAGAGCCAAATGTGTCACCAGTGGATGGGTTCACTGAGGAGCAGAGTGACAGAAGAGCCTCTTGTGAACCCTTAGAATAGGAGGAAGAGATTAAAGCTGCTAAAAGATGTCTGATCATTATCAGGTTTTAAGTGCAGGGAATTGTGTTTTGGGAGCTAGAATTTGATCTTGGATAGTGCACATCATGAATGACACTTTAAAGACATCTTCTTTATTATCAACTGTTGGTTGACGTAAATTCATTTTCATTACAACTGGGTTGATATTTATGTAGTCTGCACAGCACGACCAGATATTATAGCATCGAAATGCTGCCATGTCACGGGGTAATACCCATTGCTCCGTGAAAACCCACACCTCCACTCTCTTAGCATCTTCTCCAGGACTGGCTTCACCATTCCCACCTTCAAAATCTAGCAACCAAAGAATGAATGCTTGGCACAGCAAGAAAACTGGTTGTTACATCTTTTGAATATCTTCCTCTTCCTAGTTATTATTATAGTTCCTAATTTCATGCCATCAATTACACGATTCTTCCTCTAAAATATTCTCGTACCTTAGAACTAGGCGAACTGACTATTAAAACTATTTAATATCATGACATCAAGTGAAAACTCAGTCTTAGTAGTTTTCTAGTTAAAATAATAAACGTATTAATAGATGTGTATAGTGTTCATGTTCCTGAACGCCTAATAGAGAAGCTGCCTCTTTTTGGAGTATGTAGACTGTCAGTCAAGAGGAAAATGCGGATGGAATCAAGCACAATGCAGCCTTGCGTACTGGAGGTGCTTCTTGCATGTTGTCAGGTCATCCTGTAGGGAAGGAGGCATTTCCACGTGGAGTTAAGAGCTGATCAGCAGGCGTCAGCTATTATGCCAATGCGTATTTTTATAATGGCAGCCTCCCCAGTTATTGACTTCTCTTGGTCCACAAAGCTCCTTGTAGCGACCTCCCAGGTGTTATCTTTAGCTATTTTCTCTGATGCTCAACCTTGGACTGTGGCCTCAAACCCATTTAATGTCTTCCCGACTTAGACTCTCTTTGTCTTCTGGCGTCACTAGGTGCAGCCCTAAGTCTTCCTGGGATCAACATTTTTGTAATGCCTATACCCCTTGTCCCTGCCTCATGTTCAGGTTAAACATGTTGTTTCTTATGTGAAAGGCTAAACTCATTATTTTATAATTCAAGTGAAACTATTTCTATCCAAGTCTTCATGAGAGTATGTTTCTGTATACAATTTCATTTATTTACTATTTACACACAGCAGCGACACATTTTTAGCTACTGGGGTGTTAGACTGTCTTTTGGATTCAGAAAAAAGTAATCACGGCTGGCCTGTGCAGAATGGCTGTCTTTGACTGTATTTTCTCTTGCTCCTTCACCATGATGAATGTCATACTAGTAGCCCGTCAAAAGCATGTTCACCTGAAATGGTGCTTTTTACAAACAAGAAACATGACTTTGAGTGCTGTACATCAGTTGCCAAGCTAATAAGATAATCCTCTTTTCGTTTCAAAGTCTAAACTCTAATCTTAAAACAGAAGTCTCCTTTTCTCTCTCTCTCACTTTTTTTTTTTACAACAGGCACTGGATAAAGATTCTGTTATCGTAATCCTATTAAAATGTATTCACTTTTGCAGTACACTTTGATAGTAATATTTATCCTCTAAGCACCTAGAGAGAAGAGTGATAAAAGACAAATCTATTCAAAAATTTGGGAAAAAAATATTGCAGAGAGGGAGAGAGGAACTATATCAAAAGCTTAGAAATGAATAGCAACTAATATCCATAGCAGAAAACAACAATCAGTAATTCATGAATTAGGCTTCTATTTAGCCTCTGAATGGTAATTTTCCAACTGAAATGTCCTATACTGATAACATGTGTCCACATAGGCAAATGTTGGCTTAACTGAATTTCCGGAGCACTGAACTAGTTAGTAACCGATTCTCACCTGTGCGTTTCTAATACATCCCCGTTTATTGGCACTAATGGCTTTGAAGTTAACACCATTTTAAAAATAAACAAATAATTAGCTTTGACAGATGTGTGAACAGAGCTATAATTAATGAATTGATTCTGGTGAGAACATTTGCTTGTGCGCAGTCTGTTATTGAGTACAGATATTGGGCTTTCTTCTCTTCATTTTGTATGGGAGCAATGAAAATTCCTGGTGACTTCTGATATTTTAGCTAGGAGTGAGTGCATCTCTCTCTCTCTCTCTCTCTCGCTCTCTCGCTCTCTCGCTCTCTCGCTCTCTCGCTCTCTCGCTCTCGCTCTCACTCTCGCTCTTCTCCCTCCACCAGTAGTAGTAAAGTTCTCTATTCCTGATATGTTCGTCCTGTATTCCTGTGTTGATCCAACTTCATTTATGTAAAAGCTAGATGAAATGATTTGCCATTTCCACAAGCTTTCCTCTAACTTTTTGTTTCAAGTCAAAGTGCATTTTCAGACGTCTATCTTCTAGTACTAAGCTGTCCATTTATTTTCATGCCAGGGTTTAGGCTATCCTTTATTAATCGTTTATTTCAGGTATGTCTGTGGTTCATCTTACTGAGAAAATATCCACTTTGGTCTCAAAGATTCCATCTGAAAGTTACTTACAAGATAGCAGTAACTTAATGCTTAAATGTCCTCACAATTGCAAAATGTGTACATAATTATATATTTGCAGAAACTCTATATAGTGTCCATTTAAATTTTTCAAACCTGGAGAACTTTTTTTGTAGATAAATTGACTTGACTTATGCTTTCCACTCTTAGGCATTGCAAATGATTTGATAGACATTTATGAAAGTTTCCTAAAATGTGTCGTATTCTACTCTCGAGGTATTTGGTGACTAAATTAAACACAAAATGGAGTTTAATAGCTTGTGGCTTGATTTAAGTGTATTTTAGGATCTACATTCTCCTTGACTAAAGCGCAAATATGTTTCATAGGGCAATTTAGGGCCAAAAATCCAAACTAAAGCTCACTATTTTGAAATAAAATATTTATGAAACAAGTGTTATAGTTTCCTTTTCTGGGCTAAGTCTAAAATTCCATAATGTTGATATTTCTTGTAGAAGTTGGTGAGGAATCTCCCCAGAGCTGACATTTAATCACTCACTTGTCTGCAGTGTTTTACATCTAAGTTGTTGGTATGCAGGGACAGATGCATCCCTCATTTCTCTTTATATCAGACAAGAATACTATAAATTCCTAGCAACTGCTGAGGCTTAAATGTGGCATATATATATATATATATATATATATATATTTTTTTTTTTTTTTTTTTTTTTGAGAAGTAATAATGCTGGGTAGTTTTACTTTCTCATTTTCAAGTGGAAACCCTGCAGTGATTTAGTTTAATGTATATTAGTATTGCACACATCATGTGGTTTTGTTTCATTTGAAGACCAAGCTGGTGAGACAGAGAGAGCCTCTATCTAATCTCTGTGCTTCTTGGCCGAGAAGCCTCCGTAGGAGTGGTTGGTGAGGAGGTGATGGTTCAGCAATCAGTCAGCAAAACAAACGGGGCCTGTGACCTCAGGAGGATATCAAGCCACACAGGACCATGTGCTCTTCCGTAAGGATACCTTATGTATGCTCTCCTTGGCCTCCTGGCCATCTGGTCTCGCCTTCTCTCAGCCCATCCCTCCTTTTGTTCTTCTCTGTGGACTTGGAATCAGAATGGAATGAATTCCACTCCTCAGTTCATTGGACACTCTCATCAAGGGTCCATGCAAGGTCCTCTTTTTGTTTTATAAATTTATTTTCCTTTTAATGCCTGATCACCATACTCATTCTCCCTTCCCAACACATCCACTCAAATGTGTTTGATGTGAGTATGATGATGTGTGATTCCTTATAAAATATGCAGTCTTTGTGTGTGTGTTTCAATTTGTGTAAGTGTTGTTATATTATATATGTTATATGTTATAGAAAGTGTCTTTCTTACATTTTCCTCTCAATACATTTTAAATGTCTATCTATGTGTGTGTACTAGAAGCTAGTTCATTTCTTCTAATTCTGCATAGTTTTTTTATGGAACAAAGCCACCCTATTTTACTTATCCATTCTCCTAGAGTCCTGCTCAATTCAGTGGCCTCCCACCATTTCTCCACACCCTGAATTCTAGTCACATTGACTGCTTTACATTCCTCTAAAGTAGCAGAAGTCTTCTCATCTCCTGTTTGGCCCCATGCTCACTGCTTAGATAGCACCTATGATTATACATCTTTTATATTTCTCCTTAAATGTAATTTAATTCAAGAAGCCATTTCTGATCTCCTCTTTGGAGTGTGCTTAGCCTCCCACTCTGTGCTTGTTATACTCAGTACTTCCCTTAACCAAGGGAAGTACTTTATTATAATGCTCTACTAGCCCAAGAGCTCCCAGGGCCTAGATCATTTCTGATTTGCTCACTATTGAACGGTTAACCTCTCAGCAACTAGCCCAATGTCTAGAACATGATAGGTAGTCTATAAAAATGTTGTCGACCGCATGAATAAATGTGTAAATGAAATCAAGGCATGACTTCTGAATCCAAGAAGCTCTTAGTGCTGCCAGTGACACCCCCGTTTTATTGGAAACTGAAGCTCAGAAAGATGAAATAAATTGTAGATGAGTCATACATAGATGAGTCGTGGAGGTGGGATTCACACACACATCTCTTTGTGTACAGTGGTGGTGACAAATAAAAGCTATTGCAGTGGAGCTCAGATTCTCACGGAGATACAACGACCAAGTAAACATGTCATTTCCGGTGATGTTAAGAGACTTGAGAGAGACCTGGTGGTGGTAGTGGATAATTTAAATTGGTTGGTCAGGACATTTGGATAGACAAGAATGAGAAGGAGCCAGTCATGGAAAAACCCAGAACAAGAATGTTCCAGGCAGAAGGAAGAGTAAGTGTGGAGGCTGGGAGAGGAGAACAAGTGTGGTGGTTTAAGAACAAGTAGGAGGCCCCTGAGGTATTGAAGATTGGTGAGCAACTGGGGGGGGGTGGAGATGAGGTAGATGGTATCTTCGTCCATTCGGGTCGCTAATAACAATATACCATAAACCAGGTGGCTTATAAACAGCAGAAATTTATTGCTCACAGCTTTGGAGGCTGGGAAGTCCAAGGTCAGGGTGCCAGCATGGTCAGGTTGTGGTGAGGATCTCTTCCAGGTTGCCAACTGCCGCCTTCTCATTGTATCCTCACGTGACAGAAGGGGTGCGAGTGTTTGTAGGCCTCTTTTATAGGGCACTAAAACCATTCATGAGGGCATAGGCCGCATGACCGAATCACCTCCCAGAGACCTCACTTTCTTATAACATCAGTTTGGGGTTGGGATTTCAACATATGAATTTGGAGAGGGGGAAGCACAAACAAACTACAGCAGACGAATACTTAGGTGACATCACATAGGGCCTTATAGGTCCTGGCGAGGACACTGTGTCAGGAAGCCATTGAGAGGTTTTAAACCAGAGAGTTATCTGACCTGACTTATGTCTTAATAAGATCGCTTTGGCTGATTATACGGACAAAAAGAGTGGAAGGAGCGAGACCAGTTAGGAGACTATTGCTGTAACTCAAAATGGTAGCTGTGGGAATGGTGAGAAGTGGTCCGATCTGAAATATATTTCAAAGTAGAGCAAGTAAAGAGTTGCAAATTCATCGAATTTGTGTTTGGAGGAAGAAATTGGGGTGGGGGAGGTGAGAGAAAGAAAGGGACCACATTGAGTTGACTAAAGGGAATGACAGAGCCATATATTGAGATGGGAAAGGCTGAGGATGGAGCAGAATTCAAGTAGAGAGCCAGAAAATGAGAACTGTCTGGGACATGCTAGACATCCAGGGGTCTTGTCATGGAGGGACACAACCCAGGGCATGGAGGAAAGGTTAAGCCTTGAGATATAAACGTGAGAGCTTTCAGCATATAGATAGTTGTAAAGCGAGGGCCCTGGAGTGAGAGGAGCTAGAGAAGAAAGAGAAGGGGGTGACGGATGCAGGTCTAGACTCTAGAGCATCTCAACACTTCACAGTTAGGATGAAGAGAAGCAGCCAGCAGGAGACTGAGCAGGAGTAGCCAGCGAGGGACAAGAGAGTGAGAAAGGGAGGGAGGGAGAGAGGGAGAGAGATAATGCAAATGTTCTGGAAGAAGAGGAGTCAGCAGGGCCATGTGCTGCTGAAAGGTTTCATTAAATGAGGGCAGCATTCACTGGATTTGGCAAAAGCTGTGCTCATCAGTGACTTTCCCCGAGACCCACTCCGCACACTGTGGCTGAAAACCTAATGTACATGCTTTTGGTTTGTTGTTAGTATTTTTATAAATCAAGTTCTGCTTTCTAGACACTGGAGGACCTTATTACTTAAAGTAACTTTCCAGAAGGGAATCCTTTTGTGAAGTCTAACACTCTGTTTTATTGCAAATTAAGGCCCCTAATTTTTCTAAGAGTTGTAATGCTAGCAGGTATTCTTTCTTTTTCTTTTTTCTTTCTGAAGTAAAACTCTCATTCCTTTACCTGACCTACCTAACTGCTTGGGATGCCTAAAGTCTTTACATTTATTTTTTGGAAAAATGGCTATCTACCAGCTAATGCTACTTCTGTCCAATTTGTTTAAGGACGGTGCTCTTGAGTCTGACAGCAATATTAATAAGCTGATCAGTAATATCAATAAGTCTGATAGTAATAATGATAATTTGTTAAGCACTTACCATGTGCCAGACATTGTTCTGAATGCTTTACATTTACGTACTCATTTAATCCTCATAACAACCTATGAGCTAAGTGCTGTCATTACTCCGTTTCATGGATGAGGAAACTGAGTCACCGAAAGGGTAAGCACATTGTCAAGGTCAGGCATAGTTAAGTGGAGGACCTGCTAAGTGGTGGCTGAGCATTCTAACCACCAAGATAGGTGGTCTTCATTTGTTCCTTCTTTCGTCGGGTGCTCTCAAGGTGTTGGGCTGTGGTGACAAGTCGGGATAACAGGCTTCTGCACCCTAAGAATTTACTCTCATTCCCCGCTTACCAGGGTTTTCCTGAATAGCTGTGTGAACTGAGAAGGTACATGTTGCATCTGTGATTTTCCAAAAAAAATTCTAGAAAACAACTTGAAGGGCACGAAAAAGAACTTCAGTAGTGGGACGGCAAAGATGGCACTAGTTCACGTGAGTGAAATGCGAGCTTACACAGCGTCAGTGCCTGTCAGCCGCCCTGAGAAGCTGCCATTGTAATTGCCGTTTTATTTAAAGGTTGTAAATATTGACAAATTGAGATTGAATTTCCCAGCTCCTCTTTTCTGGCAGCAATAAGGACATGGAAGATCTGGTTAAAATTAATTACTTCATTTGCATGCATTTTAATCACTCATTCCCTACAAACCTGAATATTTTCTCATCTTGCAGAATAGAGGAAACGTTTCTTTAAAGATGGCAATAAGACTAGAAGAGATAAAGACTTAAATTTATATTAATGTTTGCTTATTCAAAAGGAAAAGCAGTTCTTTGCCTGTTAGGTGTTTAATTTTTTGGGTTGAAGAGGAGTGTCTTCAAACCTACATAAAAGGGTGATATGGAAAGAAAACAAAAAAGAGCGTTGTTTTGTTTTTTGGTTTGTGTGTAAAAATACCTTATATTGTATTTGGTTATTTACATTGAGTCTTATCTTTTTAAAAAAGGAAGAAGACTCTGAAACAGTAATTTACATAGCTGTATTATCTGTGAACCTCCACTGCAATAACTTGTTGGTGAGCTTCATGCCCCAAGATGGAGCTCAGCAGTAAATCCCCGTCGTCTTTATACCCTCACACATCTACCACTTAGTCACAGAAGCAACTATTTGAACTTACAGAGATGCCGAACGATTCGATTATGCTGTAAACTCTTTTTTTTGTTTGTTTTTTTGTCTTCAGATTTCTAAGAAACTACTGTAATGAAAACTGTTGTTGTTTGGCAGTCTCCACCGGGTGGTGGGGCGGCAGTGGGGTGTGTGTGGGAGAGGGAGACCGGTGTTGGATGTCTCCAGGCTACCAGGACCGTGCTAGATGCTTCCTTAGATGCTTCCTTATCTACATGAATCCTCCCAACAATCCTGGGAGGTGGGTATAATCACTCACGATTTCCCAATGGCAGCACTGAGCTCAACCAGAAAGCTTTAGACATGGGCATTTCTGAGGGTCTCCAATCTTACAGCAGCAGCCTTGAGCTGAGTGGAACCCAGGTAGGATGAATCTTGCACCTGGCACTTACTGAGTAAGTTGATGGAAAGTTGTTTCCATGCCTGCTGTTTTTGTTATGATTTTCCCCCCTTTTGTAGGATAGAAGGGATTAGCTTCCCTACAGGGCCTTTCTCCAACTGTGGTAATTTGAATATGTAAATCCATCCTTTCTGTCAAGCTCACTGGAGAGCAGGACATTTACAAGGAAATGATCATACAACCCACAAGAGTTAACTCTTGGTTTACTAAGGAGACTTACTTTAATGATGTTTACCTCATTCTCAACTAGGTAGACAACTGCACTTTAACTCTCAAACAGCCAAATTTAAACAACAGCAAATAAAATTTCTCAAAGGCTAAGACAGCGCATAATGCCATAGACTATTTTTAATTGTATTAACCAAAAAACATGGCAGTTCTTGTCATTTTGTGTTGGTTGCCAGTTAAAAGCTCTATCTTTCTAGCAAGAAAACGTGCGTGCGCACGTGTGTGTGTGTGTGTGTGTGTATTTCTGAACATGGAAATTTCTGAACATGGAATTGGGACACATGGACTAATAAAGGTTTTGTCTAATTGGTGATTTATTTACCTATGAACATCTTATGAACATGTTCATTATATCCATTTCAGTATTTAAAATACTAAACAAAAATCCCACCTTTTCTGAGGAGAACGGATTCAGAGATTGGTTTAACAAAGATCTCTAATACAGGTAAACATTAATAACGTGGTTTGCGTGTGAAGCATCACTCTTTTGCAACAACGTTCAAGAGGGTTTTATTGTATTTCATAGTCATCCATATAAATGTTGATAGAATTGTAGTATTCTAGCAATCAGATACATTTTTTCTGCCTGCCTTGTGTTTCATGCTTTAGCAGTATCAGACTTTTTATAGCTTTCTGAATAGTAGAGCAGAGGTGGAAAATGTAGGCTGCAAATACCTGGTTCCTGGTTTGACGTGGACCTGAGCAGATGAATCTCTCTGGCTCAAATTTCTCATCAATAAAATGGAGATAAATCTGTCATGCATATTAAATGCACCAATGCACTTAAACTGTTTAGCACAGTGCCTGGCAAACAGAAGCAGTCAGTGAAGGTTAGCTATCAGGATTATCAGCATTGTCACCCCATTATACTGTTTTGTCCCTGTGTACCTTTGCAGCGATCTGTGTTTCCTTTGCATCTTCTCCTACTTGGGCTTCTTTCTAGTGAACTCCTTTTCATTTTTTGCAAAGCCTGGCGAGAATGTCAGTTCCTCTAGGAAGGCTTTTCTTACCTCCAGCCCAGGCACAATGATTTGTTCCTCTTGGGGCTTCTGCCTTACTTACAGTGCTCGATGCTGCTGTTACATTAGCAGCCCTGCCATCATGGTGCTTTCCTGAGTCCATGTCCTCTCCTTGTCCGGACTGCGACCATTATGAGGACCTGTTCTCTCATGTTCATGGTCAGATCCCCAGCACCCAGCGCAGTACCTGTCAGGCAATGGGCACTCCAGGGAGGATTACTCAGTTGAATTTCTAACAGACACAGGCTGTGCTGAATCTCGTGTAAAAGAATGTAAGGCCTGTGAATCTGAGAATTGGGGGCATCGAACAATAAACATTCTTTTTCCCACCTGCTGCATCAAGTTGAGATCTATTTCCATACTCAATAAATAAATAAATAAATAAATAAATAAATAAATAAATAAATAAATAAATAAAGGATACAATCTGAAATTGTAGTTAAAGGGATTTCAGGGAGCCATTGTACACAGTGGAGCTTAAAAGAAAAATGACCTGCCTAAGAAGATGACTAGATCTGTTGCGATCATAGAAGAAGTTTACAGCAAACCTTGCTGGTGTGGTTTTGCAAAAGAGTTTCAAACATTTGTCGTGGGCCTCACAGCTCTCGCTGCAGGCCTCCATGCCGCCGTTCTTCCCGCCTCAGGGGTTAGCCCTCACTGGGGACTTTATGTGACTGCCACACAGTTTTGATTTCCATTTATGATTTTCCCATTCCCACTAAGCTGTAGGGCAAGCCCTTACGAATACAGAGAGTGTCCTCTAATCTCTTAGCAGCGAAAGGATGGAGTACATTCATGGTAAGAGTTCATGTAGTAAAATGATGCTGTAACTTGAAATGATATAAAACTGTCCAGTAAAACTCTTTTGTCTTAATCATATTACACTGAAAATATTTCTATTTGAGCCGGCTTTCTACTCTGATGATATGATTTTAAATAGAAACCAATGACAAAAAAGAACATAATAAATTAACCAGAATCTCTTAAAGAGGTCTCGGCTATATTCTTGAGGCTACAATGCATGTTCTATCAGAATCTCTAAAATTAGGGCTTTTGTTTTGATGATAGTCTAAAAATTAACCTAAGCATCTTCTGAACCATTCTGTAACTGAACACTGGACTTGCGTTCCTGTTTGTGTTGTTACCAAGTGACCCCAACTTCCTAGTTTGGGCTAAGGAGGATGACCAGAAGCTGGTAAAATGACACTCCCTGTGCATGCTGGAGTGAGCATGCTCAGCTCAGGGCACCTGCGCCTTAGCAGTCAGCGCACGGACACTCCCCAGAGGGATTTGTTTTTAGCAACAACACATACGTTTGTCACATGAACGTAATGCTATTAATTGGATGGTATCGGTTTTGTAGTTTTATTTGCATTTAATTTGAAAATTTGTTCTGGTTTGATAGTTGCTTAAAAGAGCAATAAACATAAGAGGTTTAGTTGTACATTTATACATATTTAAATGACAAGTTTTAATGTAATGCAATATTATGTCTTGAGTTTTTTTGTTTTTTCCCTTCTCATTCTTTGAAAGCAAACCATATAACTAGTTGATTTTGAGAAACGCCATAATGGGTTCTGGTCACGCGGCTGTATGTTGGGGGCAGGGTTTGTCAGAGACCCAAAGCCCCTTGTTGTATGCCTACTGTGTGCCATAGGTGCACCACAGACCTTACTAGCCTGACGGTAGCCCTGCGTTCCCCACCTCATTCTGCCACCTGCTTGTTGGCCAAATGTGAGCAAGTTGTAGATAAGTTTCCTTGTCTAACCTACTTGGTGTTTGGAGTTATGGATCTCTTTAGCTCCTTCTGGCTCTAAGATTTGAGCCTACAAACCCTTCAGATTCCTGCCATTTGTTTATTTTTCCACTCCGTCACCCCACCTGACACATACAATTGGATTTATTTTTTTCCAGCTTCTTAGACATCACTGATGACACTGCCATGTTTGAGTTCATTCAATCAGTTTTCTTGAAACATAAACTCACCTTTCTTATTGGAAATTGTAAAGTCTTTTATTTTTTTTTTTCCTTGAAAGAAAAGAAATATAAAAGGAAAGCACTTAACCCAGACCTTTGGGCATATAGATCTAATATATCCCCTTTGAAAGGACATTAAGATCTCCAACAAAGGCTGCTGGACAGAAGGCTGGGCCATGTTCACTGTCCTCTCCTTCCCTCTGATCCTGGGGCCATTAGTTCTCTTCATTGGTGTAAAATCTCGCCAGCACCATGACAGACCTGGGTCGTGCGTGATCCACGCGCCTTGCATATCCTTGCCAGGGGCTCCGGGGGAGCTGGAAGAACTCAGCTGTGGGCAACACAGTTTGGGCGCCTCGGGGCACATCTTGTGCTTAATGAGCAGGAGAGCTTGTTTGAGCTATCGTAACGCACTCCCCGATTATCATCTTCTTTGGTTTCTCTGGGGTGGGAGCTATAGAGGTGGAGGGAAAATAAGAAAGAAAGAGGGAGTGCTTTCCTGATGGACTAGAGTGGGCTTGCCTCTAAAGGGGTCAACTAGCCCCAACAAAAGACCTAAAATCAATCGTCAGAAGTTTCCAAATAAATGGCCCATTTAAGAAAATTCCTCTCTAATGTGTGATTAATCCCAGCTATTGTATGCTGGGTGGCAGAATGGAAAAAGTGAATGTAATCTTCTACTAACTTTTTGGTTGATGGGGTGTAGGTGAACTCAGGTTTGATTTGAAGCAAAAAAACCATGCCATGAAGAAAAATGTTTATAGTTGCCATTTGGTTTAAAGAGCCCTGGGGCTCCCGTCTATATTATGAAATATAGTCTTAGAACAAAAATATTTAGCTGCATTTGTGTAAATTAAAATCTAGTTTCTCCTTAGGCTTATGATTTGAAGTCAAATTTCTGACTGAAGTGAGATAATTAAAGGAAAACAGAAGCAAGAGGATGATAGCTATGGCCCACATCCTTGGCATACAGAAAAGCCCCAGCTATTTTTTTTCTGCTCAGCATAGACTGCAGATTTATCATCAGGACAGCAAACATATTCAAGGGGAGGAAAAGAAAGAGAAGTTACGTATAAGCCTCGTGACAGCATCTGTCACAGAGAAGCAAATGAATATTCTTATAGAGACATTCCGTTTAAAGGATTGCTTTTCATTGTCCTTTGAGTTGCTTTATGTTCATTTAATAAGCAACACTGAGTTCAAAGATAGCTCGGCCCTTGCAACACTCACAGTACAAAGTGATATTCTTGGCACCACGATGCAGTGGGCTGAGAAAGTAATTACATCACCAGTACCTGTCAGAAGCTGGGGCAGCCAGTGGAGGGGCTGGGTGGGAAAGCACTTAGAGACGGAAGACTCACAACTCTAATTAACTACTGCTTACTCGATGATCTCTGATGAGATAAATCGTACTGACTCGATTGAGCCTGAAGTAGTGTGTAAGATGGATGGTGCCATAATAGGGGTAACAGTGGAAAAACATTTATTTTTATACACTGAAAAATTAACAGGCAGTGATAGTTTAAGGATAGATATAAATATTTGACAGCGTGAGCTTGCTAGGAACAATAGAAAGTCAAATAACAGTTCTAGGTGATTATTCCTTTCAGCTCGGTACTTGGCTGCCAGGGGTAATTTTGTTATTATTTCCCTCTCCTTCTCTCCACCCAGAAGAAAAATAAGAAATTCATCAGTAGTTTGGGTACTTAAAATTGTGAACTTGCTGACCTCATTTTTATGAGCTGAAGAATGATTGAAGCAGGGCCCGCGTTCCCTGAATGCACAGGGTTTCGGGTAGTCTTTCATTAGAAACAGTACCCTGTATTTTCTGGGGTTCTTTGGTGTGTGAGTGATTCTTTTGTATTTTACACTGATCAGTAACATAGGTTTAATTTCACGCAAGACTTCTTGTTTCTAAATGGTTTTAAGCAGTTTCTTTGGGCTAAATTCTGAGCTCCTTTGCACCCTCCATCTAATGAAATGAAGGAGGAGCTGGGATATTGGTAAGGAAACCACAGTGGCAGCCTGAGTCCTTAAAGCTGCCCCTGGTTCTCAAACTGCGCAAAACACAATAATTTTTTTCTTGGCTTTGCCATTTTTTCTTTTTCCCCCCTCCTCTTATTCCTGAAACTTAGGTGAAGATAAAGATGAAGATGAAGAAATTTGGCAGTAGAATCAGGCAAAGCTAAGTGGTCCGGTCTCCCAGCCCCCTTCACCCTGGAGAAAGAGCCAGCGTATAAGTGACCAATTCAAACCAAGAAAAAGGAGGCTGGAGATATGTGAACTGTAAGGATCTGTAGAATGTTTCAACATCGCTCTTTGCTCCATAGATTCTGTAGAGCATTTGATTTAAAAAACAACAAATTAAGCAATATGATCCTCTTTCTAATTCAAGTTTTATGCAAAACCTGAATACTGAGCCTCCTCCTACCTTCCCTCCCTAGCCTCAGTTTTGGGGGGTGGGGCAGACAGAGGTTTGGTTTCGGGCCCCCACTCATTCACCACAGCAGTGGTGTCTGTATTGGCGTCCTATGCAAGTTTGCATTTAAAGAACAAGTTCTATAGCTTTAAAATATTTTAAAAACACGCTAAAACAATGATTTTTTTTTGAATTGTGCATCCCATTAGTAAAATGTGCTTTTGAGCGTACTTTCAGTGTAAGTATATGTAATTGTTTTATACATGGAGCACTTTACCAATGTATTATACGTATTTCAAAATGGTTTGAATTAATCAAAAATGGGGTTAAGTAGAAACTGTACTATTTTCATACCGTACTATTTCATACTGTACTATTTTCATACCAGTGGATCCCCTTGTGTACCCCCCCACGCCCCAACAGTGCTTGCCCTCCACTCTGGAGACCACTCCTAGAGTCATATGCATAGTAGGCTGACTGCTAGAACAGCAACCTCAAAATCTCGGTGACTTAACATAATAAACATTTCTTCTGGTGCGTGCCCTTGTCCCGCTTCAGCAGGTACGGAGCTTCCCCCTGGGACAGCGACCTGTGCCTCTTCCTTTATGTGACTCTTGCATTTTCCAGGAGCGTGTCCTTCACATTCCACCGGAGGCTGGGAAGAAAGCTCTGTAAATAGAGAGGGAGGGTTTTATGCACTGAATCTGCAAATGATATACATCATTTCCTTCCCCATTTCATTGGCCAGACTCAGACACATGGCCACATCTAGGGAAGCAGCAAAAAATACTCAGACCAGGAGGAAAAAAGGGTTTGGCGAACGTCCACAGCATTTCTGTCACCAGAATGAATGCAACCCTGAAGGGGAGATTTTCTTCTGCCCATCTCCCTGGATGTTAAGTCTCACTTTTAGTTCATTGAATGAGGCATTTAGAGAGGCGGGTATGAACATGTTTTTCAGTTAGCGTGTATGTTCTGCTGATTGTAACAAAAACTCATCTAGAATAGCTAACGAAAACGGGTTTTATTTTTCTCATGTCATGAGAAGCATGGCGGTAGGCAGCCCAGAGCTGGTGGAGCTAGTTGTTTGAGACAGTGGGCAAGCACCCAGTCTCTTTACAGCTCCCTTTTCAGTGTTCTTATCTCTGTTGTTTATACTCTTTGTCTCCAGATGGCTGGTCATTGTCTAGACATCTCGTTTGTTTTTTAAAAAGGTGAAGGATGGATAACAAAAAACAAAATGCCAGTGACAGTTGAGTCTGTCCCATTTAGCAAGTCTCTCAGAGACCCCTTCTGGTAGACTTCACTCATATCTTCTTGGCTGTAACTGTGTCTCAAGACCAGCATACCCAAGCATTGCTGCAAGGGAGTCTGGGAAATGATTATTTTAAGCTGGGCATATTGCCAACCTGAATAAATTAGGGGCTCCATTACGTAGAAAGAAGAGAGAAATGATCTGCAGCCATTTTGTAACTCAAAAATCCAAACTGGTGAAAGGAGGATGGTATGCTACCAAGCTGAGTATATACCAAGGCATAAGTTATGCTTTTCCAATTTTTTATCTGAGATTACGTAGACTGCTAAGATCTCTTATAGCTGGCATTATAAATTAAGCCCTGGTTTCTTTGAGGGTGAAATTCTTTACATGTGCATTTCCTCTTAGTTAGCTGTAATATAGATCTTTTGATACACATTTTCTAGGTAAACAGGAGCATAAGCTTTTAAAGCTCAGTCTTGTATTGGTTACCAGATGCTCCTGGGACAACTGACACGTGACAGAGAGCATTAGGGACACACCAGCTATCCATATTCCACATTCCCTAATATTGATCTCTGTAGCAATCCAGTTCTTCAAAACGCAAGTGCATGGCATTAGCTTATTCTCCACAAACATGTCTTCTTGTTACATGTTTATGTTTAGCTATCTATCTATCATTTTATATATATATATACACATATATATAAATATATAATATATATTATATATAATATATAACAATATATAATACATTATTATGTAATTATTATATTATATATATATATATATATATATATATATATATATACATATAAAATTCTTGCAACCCTTCATAAGTAGGCTTTGAAAGATATATTACCCTCCTCTCAGTTTCTTTTTTTTTTGTTTTCTTTGCTTTGGCTGCTAGGAAACTCAGAGCCAATTTAGTCCTCGTATGAATAATGTCATATTTCAGATTCCTAATACAATTATTTCTTTTTTCTCTAAATAGCTTCTGATATTTTTTTAAATTATTTTTTATTTTTCAATTACATTTGACATACAATATTATGTTAGTTTCAGGTGTATAACATAGTGATTAGACATTTATATAATTTATGAAGTGATCACCCTGAGAAATCTAGCACCTATCTGACAACATACATAGTTATTACAGTATTGGCTATATTCTTTATGCTATACTTTATAACCCCATGACTATTTTGTAACTACCAATTTGTGCTTCTTAACCCCTCCCCCTTTATCACCCATCCCCCCAACCCCCCTGCCATCTAGTGACCCTCAAAATGTTCTCTGAATCTGTGAATTTGTTTGTTTGTTCATTTATCTTATTTTTTAGATTCCACATATAAGTGAAATCATTTGGCATTTGTCTTTGTCTGATTTGTTTCACTCAGCATGCTATCTTCTAGGTCATTACATGTTGTTGCATTTGCAGATGGCAAAAGTTCATTCTTTTTTATGGTTGAGTAATATTCCATTTTCTACATGTACTACCTCTCGCTCAGCAAGAGGTGGGGAACACACCAAGTCCATATGCTGCTTGTTTGGGGTTTGTGAACCTGTGAGAGATTTTAGGAAAGTCCGCAGCAGCAGCCAACACAGGCTATTTGTATGGAAAAGCCACTGGAAGTGGCTTGGATGGGCCCACAATTGGGTACGGGGGTGGGGGTGGGGGCCTCAGGGAATTACCAGTGCCGGATGAATGGTGTGAGCCAGATTGATGGAGATTCAGATATCTTGGCCACCTGAGTCTGCACACTGGGAGTGGGGAGGGCTCAACAAAGGAACAGTGGCCTTCTGCCAGCACTTCTGTCTGGAAGGAAGCTGCCCCTCCAGCCCTTGCCTTGAAGCCAGACAACTCAGTTCTTCCCAGTATGTCCCTGGTGCCTTTTGAGATGCTGCCCCAGCGCTGAAGCTCAGAGCAAGTGAGTCTGTCAGTGAGTAAGTTCATGCATGGGCCCTTTAAAAGGAATGTCTGGGACCCCAGCCACCCTCTGTCTCACTCAGCCACAATTTCCTCTGGTTTTCCCAGCCAGAAGTAATGGGGACTTCTCTCCCTGATACTGGAACCCTGCACTGGGGAGCCTGGTGTGGGGCTAGGACTCCTTGCTTCTCCAGGGGAATCTCCACAGCTGGGATATTCCTCCCAACTTTTAACTGCCACGTGGGTGTGGGACCAGCATGTTCCGCATCTCTGCCCCTCCTACCAATCTCGCGGTGGATTCTTCTGCATATCATTAGTTATAGGACTTCTGTTCAGTTAGACTTCAGGCGATTCTCAATGATGGTTTTTCTGTAGTTTAGTTGTAATTTTTATGTGGTCGTGAGAGAACTTGAGCACAGAGTTTACCTACTCTGCCATCTTGACTGGAAATCCTAATATCATTTTCTTTTCACTTTTAACTATCTGCTGTTGTATATGGATTTTTATCATAAACTGCCTTTTGAAATATAGATAGAATAGAAATGACAAAAAAGTAAAAATAAATGAGGAAAATTTATATTGTTTATTAATGTCTTATTCTATCTAAAACATATCCTTTGGTAGGGAACAATTTAGGCTGTCAGATTTATCTTGAAATCTTTGGATTCTAGAATGGCGCTTTTACTTTGCAAATAAATAAATTAGCTACATTTTCAATCTATTCATCTTTATGCATTTTAACTAGAGTTTACATTTTGAGGGGGGTTGGCGTGAATGAGTAATTATCACCAAGATGAACAGTGATGTTTATTAAGATGGTGTTTGTTTGTTTTTTAATTTATTTTTTATTTGAACTTTCAGAGGGAAGAAGCATTTATCTCAGGTCAGTCATCACCTTTGGAAAGGTAGGGCCATTAAATTTTCCCCTTCTTTCAAAATAGTAAATTTTAAATGTGACAGGTAGTAAGTTATGCTCAAAGTAATACAACAGCAGTGTTAATGGGGAATGTAATTGAAACAAAATAAGCACCAGTAGGGGAGGCATTCACACCACTCACCTGAAACAGGTATCCCTTTTACAGACCTCACTGCAGACACCCAGGACCCTGGGCAGTCCTGCCCATTTGGCTTCTAGGATCTGTGTGGGGTAGCCAAGAGACAGCTGCTTTTCCTGGGGGTACTAAAGGGGGGTGGTGGGGTTTGGAGCTTGAATGAGTGGACTGGGTCGTCCATAGATTTGCACTTGAGGTCCTTCATGGTATGCGTAGGTGTGGAGGTAGGAACAGAAGGGGCAGGTAGGCCAGGGGCTGGGGACCAGGAGCTAGGGTCTGACTCTCCCCACCTCTCTACTATTTAAGTACTCAAGACTTCAGGGAGTCTGAGAAGCCTGAATTTTAAACTGCAGCTTTAGATTTTTTTTTTTTTTTTTTTTTTTTTTTTTTTTTTTTTTTTTTAAGGAATCTAAAGGGCGATGCTGATTGGTAAGGAGCTGGAGACCTCTTGTGGGTAGATGTTGCCTGTTTTTGAGTTGGGGGAGTGAGAAGAAGCTTTAAGACATGTGGAATTAGGAACTCCATCTAGGCTTTTTCCCCTGGGCCATGAGAATGTAGGACTGCCTAAAATGTTCCTTTCCTTCCTAGGTTCTACTGTATAAAGTCCAAACTCCTCCAGATAGTCTTCAGGGCCCTACACTACCAGCCTCCCAATCTCTTTGATGCTCTTGCATCATTCTTTCATGCACTCTGTGTCTCACACCTGTCTACTTTCAGTGTCCCACTTTCCCTAAATACCATTGCCTGCCATCTCATTCCCCAAGACAAATGCCATGCTTCATCGTTCTGGCGCCCTCACCTCTCATATCCAGTCTGTGAGTAGGTGCTCTGGAGTCATTCCTCTTCTCATTTTTTCATGGCCACCTGTCTGGTGCAAGTTACCATCATGTCCACATGGATCACTGCAGTAGCTTGGCTTCCCCACATCTACTCTGATCCTATCCAATCCCAATTCTAGTCTGTGGCCAGAATGATCTCTTTGAAACTGATATTTAATCAGGTCACTCCTTGCTTGAAAGTCTGTAGTGGCTACTATGGTTAAATACCAACGCATGGCCCACAAGTTCCATCTGGTCTGGTCCTACCTACCTGTCCAGCCTCCCTTCATACAACTCTCTTCCTCACTCTCTACACCCTAGTCATGCTGCTCTTCTCTCAGTTTCTTCCTTCGTCATGGGTCCCCCAGAGCTCCTTCCTTCAGCTGTCTGTTCAAGTCACTTCTTTAGAGAAGAAATAAGTAGATTCCTCTGTAACATACCCTCATAGCACCACAGAACTTCTAATCATTGCACTTCTTTCTATTTGGAAGTATATGTTCATTTGTGTGATTGCTTCATTAATCTCTCTCTCTTTTGCTAGACTGTACTATATTCTGTAGGTTCAGGACTGTATTTGTTTTTGCTCACCATTGTAACCCCAGGGTCTAACACTGCACCTAGCAAAGGGTAGATACTCAAAACATGTTTGTTGAATGGATGAATCAATACATGTATGAATGACAATCTCAATGTGCTTTTCCACAAGGAAGTTGTTATAAAAGGAAAAGAACAATAAGTTATTAACACTTATTGTTGATTCTGTGCCAGACTCTGTTCTAAATGCTTTACATGTATTAACTCAATATGCACAACATATCTACAAAGTACGTTATATTATTATCCCCAGTTTTACAAATGAGGAAACTGAGGCACAAAAAGGCAAAGCACCTACTTTTTTAGTGTAGGCTGGCTTCCAAAGAGTACAGTATAAAGAGAGGGGAAAAAAGAGTACTTGTACAGTGGAGAAACCTGACAAATACTACCTCAGCTCGGTGATCAAGGTCAACATCAACGGTCATCAGCATCAATAAGTTATATTGATAGTATGTTCCCATGATATGATGTGACGAAAACGGTGTTTTCCCTCTGTGATCTTTCTCTCTAAAATACAAGAATAATCATAAGGAAAACGTCAGCCAAATCCCAACTGTGGGACAGTCTACAAAATACCTGATTTTTCTTCCTCATAACTGCCACGGTCACTAAAAACAAGGAGAGTCTGAGGAACTGTCACAGCTAAGAGGAGCTTAAGGAGGCATAAAGACTAAATGTAGTATGGCATCCTGGATGGGATTCTGGAACATAAACAGACATTAGGTAAAAACTAAGGCAATTTTAATAAAGTATGGGCTTTCATTAATAACAATGAATCAATATCAGTTTATTAATTGCAATAAATGAGCAATACTAATGATATAAGGTGTTAAAAACAGGGGAAACTGAGTGTGGGGTGTATGGGAACTCTCTGTTCTTTGGTTTTTTTTTTTTCATTTTTTAATTTTTTTTGGTAGACATCAAACTGTTCTAAAAACTAGTTTATTTTTTTTAAAAAAAGCAAGGTCGCAGAGCTGGTAATGGATATAGCCAAGACTCAGTCTTCTATTACCTGACCATATTCCCTGCACTTAACCTCTGCACTACCAGGTGAAGTGTTCTTTAAGGCTGTTCTTGGAAGACATGACAACATTCCAAATTCCAGCGTACAAATCTGGACCTGATTCATGGCAGTCTTGACACCCACAGAGGACCAATTCGGGGAACCTCCAGTAGCAGAACCACCAGTGTGCTGTAGGAACAATATTCTAATGAGCTTGAAACATGCAGTGACTAATGGAAAGTGGGGATACTCCTTACACTCAGACCTGTGCTGGTCTGAGGCTGCAAGTACAGCAACTTCCACAGCAACTTATGCTGAGAGAAGGGGTGGGCTCCTTGCTGATATCTTTCCTCAGTTTCTTTCTGTTGAAATCCCACCTATGAACTCTAACAGCCCTGTCATCCATGAAGCTATTCTGATCCGCCTAGAAAAACTTCACCCTGGTGGTGTGAAGTCAGCAGTGGAAGAGCATGGGCTCTAGGATGGATGGGTGGCTATCCTGGCTTCTGCCCGTCGTGGTCATGTGACCCTCAGTCAAGTTTTCAACCTCTTAGAGGCTCAATTTACTCCTCTAAAAAAATAGGGATAGAAATTCTTACCTCTTAGGGTTGCTGTGAAAAATGAAAGACAAAGGTGTATAAGGAAGCACCTAGCTCAGTGCCTTTCATGTAATAAATGCTAAGAGAGTTCCTTTGTCTCCTTCCCATTTTCCTCTGTATGGGGTTCTCGCACATTATTACTAAGCACTGGTTTCAATCTCTCTTATCAGTTATAAACATTAATGTGTCCCCACAAGACCATACACTCTTTAAAGGGGAGAATCATGTTTAATTCATCTTTGTATTTCCAGTGCCTGAAACAACAGGGTAAGTTCTGAACAAATGATCAGTTTAACTGAACTGGATTGTACTGAATTGCAAAGGATGGATGTTTTTCAAGTGATGCTTACTCTTAGGGAATAAGATAAAAGGAGATAAGCCCACCTAATGACCCCTGGGGGCTACTTTTCAGGCTTTCTTTCAACCTAGGTAGAGATTTTCTTGACTGACACGGTGACATTTGTTTTCATTAGTTGACAAAGGACTTTAATCATCAACTGTTAATAAAATGCTTCCAAGTTAACAGAAATCAGCTCACCACTACCCTAACGCATTTGTTTCAGCCTGGACGGATCCTACTTGGAGGGCAGAAACCTAGGGCAAGCCAAATACTGGTGATTAACACAGGTGAGGCAGCCAGTGGTTGATGACCCATAGCGGGAAGACCTGGGCAGATTCCCTTGGCCGCTGAGCACACTGGGCACGGGTGCTGCGTTTTCAGTCCCTGTGTGCCACAGATTAGAGGGCACAGAGGGGAGGCTAATGGGCACAAAGCTGACATCCTCTGTTAATTTGCTAACAAGGAATTCCATGAAGTTAACAACCACGTTTTGAATGCCTGTTTTGGCAAAGCAGCATCATAGACAAGTGGACGTGATGTTATCCAAGCCACGGCTCCTCTGGAGCGAAGTACTGCCTTCTTCATTGGTCCAGTGAGTGAACAAAGTTTCCACCCTGCAGAGGGAAGTGGTGGGCTGGGGGACAGGCACACGTTTTGAGATTCTGGCTCCACTAACAAGCTGTGGGACACTGGACCAGGGAGCTAACCTCTCTTTCCCAGGTTACACCTCTGTATAATGTCCTGACTCTTAGCTGCAGTGAGCACCCAGAACAATGAACATACAGGCTCCTAGCACGGGGCCTGGGATGAAATAGGAAACCCATTTTAAATCTTGGCAGTACTTACTCCTTTAGCCATAAAGCAATCTATTCATGTTTCAAGATTGAATTTCCTAGTTGTGTGTTATTCTCAGGGTGAACATCAATTTCACATGATTTGTTTTTATTAAAGCTCTAGCAATGGAGAGACCGATTGTTCTTGGACACCAAAGGCATAAAACATCTAGTTGTGTTCGTCGAGGAGAGGGTGGCGATTAGAGAATTTTATCGAATCTATTATCAGTAATTACAAAATATAGCCTGAACTATTATTATTGAAACTTTAAAGGAAAGTCACGTTATTGATAGTATGCTTATTAACTCGGTGGGCATGACACTTAATTAAAAACCAGTGGCGGGGGTGGGGCTGCCTTTGGGTTTTCTGTGTAACGTGTACCAAAGATTTTGCTGCAATGCAGAAGTGTAATAAATGCTTCTCATTTAATCTGGGTGTTCTGTAATTCCACAGTGCATATTTACGTGATGAATGGTTATCGCTGATCTCTTTTAAGTAATTACTTCTGTTTATTTAAAAAAGAGACCTTGGTCACTTTGATTATAATGCGTGTGAAAGGCTGTAGCGGGTAATATTGAAAATCATTGCTTCCTGTTTACCATTTTCATAAACCTGTAGAGCAATTCAGAAATTTTTAAAATTTCATTTTGGCCGAATAAAGCATAGTCTAGTGAGAAGGTTCTGTTTTATTTTCAGTCAAAGGTACCTGTTAAAATTCATGGGACAATAAACTGAGATTACCAGAGAATGCATTCAGAAGAGAAATTGTGGACGCTGAAAATCTGAAGTACATTCTAGGACTGAAAATTAATAATAACTGAGATTAGAATTGGTGGCGGATATGTCTGTATATGAGCCAGAGGAATGGATAGAAATCTAGGCATCAAGAATTAATTTCAGACTGTTTATGTCATTTCATCTAGTGCAGACAAAAATATTCTTATCCGTCTGATAATGAAATGAAAGATACAAATATGTGTTTTCCTCTTGTTATCTGGGAATATACAAGTAGAGTTCACAAATATTTTTCTAGTAATGCCTGGTGGAGTTGTCCTTCTCAAGTTACGAGTGTCATCCGCACATTCCACACTCTTTGCAGTGTTGGCACATTGGTCCCTCATTTTTAGATTTACCTCCATCCGTGTAATGTCTTCCTGGGCTCTGGTGAGAGAGGCCTTTCACTGCCATTCTTATGTTCCAGTCCATAAAATTCCAGTCCTTCTTGCCCCCCATGTAGCCAGATCAGCTCCCCAAAGCTCTGCTCCAAAAGTATCGCTCCCCTTCCTCTCTGGAAACACACACAGAACACTATTCTTCCCACAATGCCTTCAGAACAGACTCCCTCTTGTTGGAGCAGCGCAGCTCCCCTTTTTCTAATTCCTGCCTCACGTATACTCCTCCATGTTCTATCCAATCGGGGTTCCCCTTGTTTCCTGAACACACATGCCCTTTGCTCTCCTGCCTCTGTGCCTTCATTCCTCCTGCTCCTTCAGCAGGGGACACCTTCTTTATTAACTCCATCTCCATCTGCCAACATCCTATCCTTTGGTAAAAACAACTGCAGATACCAACCCATCACCGCTTCAACAATAACGACAATTTTTTTTTTTTTACTTTAATTAGAAAGCCTCTATACCAACCTTACCGATAATTTGGAAACTAGAGAAAAAAAAATTATGGCAGAGTCTGGTGTAATTATTATTATTCCCATTTTAAATTTTAAGATAATTGTGGATTCTTATGTGGTTCTAAGAAATAACACACGTAATAATGCCATGTACTCTTCACCCAGTTTCCCCCAATGGTAACATCTTGCATAACTATAGTTTAATATCACAACCAGGAAATGGATGTTGCTACAATCCTCTGACCTTATTTGCATTTCAGCAGTCTGACACGCACACATTCGTATGTGTGTATTCGTGTGTGTGCATGTATGTGCACATGTGCATTTAGTTCAATGCAATGGTATTACATGTGTAGACTGGCACAATTGCTGCCCCAGGCAGTACTCAGAACAGTTACAACACAACGATTCCTAGTGTTGCCTTTCTGTAGCCAGGGCCGCCTCCCTCCCGTGCCTCCCAAAGCCCTGGGAACTGCTAATCTGTTTTCCAGCTCTGTAATTTTCTCGTTTCAAGAATGTTATATAAATGGAATCGTACAGTAAACAAAAATCTTGGATAGGAATTTTCAGTTATTTGCTGGGAAGCACTGGGATGTAAGCACCTCCTCCATCTTCCTTATGTCATCTTCAAGACAGGCTGTGCTGGGTACTGTCGCCTTTACAACTGAGGCTCTGCAGTGTGATGGAATGCAAGTTCCTTGGAATTAGCAGACATATGAGGGAGAGGTTTAACTTTCAAAAATACAGATTGGAGCCCATCAGACCTGGAGCTCCGAGGGGCAATAGGGGCGCAAGTGACTTTGCATTAGACGGTACTGGCATGGCTGCACCACTTGCTAGCTGTGTAAGCTCAGTTTTCTCATCTGTAAAGTGGAGATAATGGCAATGTGAACCTCATAGGGTTGAGGTGAGGATGAAATAAAGATATACTTTGTGTACCTTTTCTGACACATAGAATTTGGAACATAGTATCTCTTCAGGTGTAGATTTATTTAACAAACATGTATAGAGAGAGCATCTCCTTTATGCCAGGAAGGGCCAAGGTCAGATCAATGGTGAGCAAGGCTACCGGACCTCTATGAGGTGACATTTTCAGTTAAGTGTTTTCAGATAACACACAAAAGCAGGACTAGAGCATAATGGAGTCTGATCACTTTTCTACAGAAGTAGAGATTTTTAGTAAAATCATACTTCTTCTGCTTGAGGTCTTTTTTAAAAATTAAATTAATAGTATCCCTCCTTTGTTACCATTTAGTAATCCTCTCCATGTTGTTAATTCACAAAGATTGCAATTCCTTGCTGCTAAACTCCTAGAGAGTAGGAAAGAGTTTTGCATCACACCTTAAGAGTCATGTAGTCTACAGCTTTACTGGTGGTCTTTTCTTAGAAAGCTGGGCATTCAAATAGCAGTACTCAGCTAGATGTTAATTCTTATCTTTGTCTATAAATTCTTAGCGAAAAATGAAATTTAGACAACGATGCAAGACATATGCAAACTTAACAAAGATTATTATAATAAATACCTGTTAGTTCCCTTCTAAGCTTAAATTTCGAATATTATCAATGCATGCTTATAATCTTTTCTAGTTTGCTAATTTATGTACCCAGCAGCCCCCACCTCTGTTGCCTGTTTCCTTCTCCTCTTTGATCAAAACCATTAATTATCGCCTACCTTTTAGAAGAAAAGTGTTAGGTGCTTCTTTGATCTTGAGCTCCTTCGTTTGTAAAATAGAACTAAAGTCTAACTTACTCCTCAGGGTTATTCTAGGGAACAGTACTGAAAGAACTGGTAAAACTGGTAACTTGCAAATATGAGGTATCTTGAGAGTAGCATAGAGGAATGAGCACATCCTTGGAGCCAGTGCCGGGTTCAAATCCCAGCTTAGCCACCTACCTTGTGCTGGTTGTGTGACCAGGAACAAGAACTTTACTCGGTTTCCTGACACGTCAAACATTAATGTCATCGCATACATGTGTCTGTGCCTCTTAGGGTGTGTTTTGGTTCCTCTCCATGCCTCCTTCATCCCTGCTCTAGTCCCTTCTCTGCTTTTCTCCGTGCTCGGGGTATCTGATCCCTAAGAATGCATCATCCAGGCTCCCTTGCCAGCCGGCTTTGAGTCCGCCCGTGGGACGTACTGGCAGATGAGACAGTGATAGGAAAGAGAGGCAGGCCATTTCTTTGCTCGCTCCAGCTTCAGTACCTAGTCTCTGGCAAGGAATGTGTCTCTCCTTGAACTCCGTGTCCTGGATCGCCCACCCGCCTGCCCTCCTCCGCCTCCCAAGTTCCAGTTCTCGCTGGACTCTGGGAACACTATCCTTTCCTGGGGACTGGTGACAGCTTCCTACTGCTGCTAGTCTCTGGGTGCCTCGCCAGCCTTTATTTGTTCCCTTAATCCTATCTGTACCTCTGTACTCTTCACTAAGGTGTGTTCCTTTGAACCCACTGCACTGATCATTATTTCTGCTGAGATCCCAACTGGTACAGGTGGTAAGGGATTAAATTTAAACATAAATGGACACTATTTAACCTTGGATCCGGAACATAACATAATAATAAACAAAGTGTTCTTAGGCTCTCATTCGTCTACATTGTTTTGCTTCATTTTTGTACAGAGAGTACCTGCTTTTTATTCCTCATGGCTTACATCAAATCCACTTTTTTACACTAAATGGAAAAAATAGAGTGAGCCTGATTCCTCGCGCAGACATTATGCTTTCACGGATTCTCCTCTGCCAGCCCTTCCAGCCAACATTAGACCCTCACCCCCTCCCTGGTTTGTAAACTGCAATTTTTTTGTATTAAGTGCTACAGATCACATGCTAGTTAGGCTAGCTTCTCCTGGAGTTTTCACAGTCTGCGTTGAGGTTGAGAAAATTTTGTTGTTGTTTTTAGGATTCAGGTTTAGAGCTGGAAGCTGCCTAGGGAGGTCATCTCCTTCAGCTTCCCTTTTACATATAATCTCAACATCACTCATAGCACATGGGTACCTGTTGCTAGTCCTTTCAAGCTCTAGGTAATTAAGAAGTATTATTTGGAGAAAAATGAAAAGAAACCTATCTCCTTCTCCATGGTATCCAGGCATAGAGTAAGATGCTGCCATTTGAAAACCTTTCTGGTTAGATGTTTCTTCTTCCCCAAAGGATTGAGTTAATGCAATTAATTTTACAAATATCTTTTGGTAATTAGAAATTATTTTTTATTATAGAATTTCCAAGAGGGAACGATTGGTAAATAAAGTTGGGTGACCAGAGATAAATAATGTGATTGCCAGTATTCAGGGTCTAATTCAAGTCTGTTTCCTGCCTTTGAACGCTTAGACTCCTGGGATTTTAGAGATGGAAGGCGCCTTACTGACCACCAATCGATTCCTACTTACAGAAAGGCGACTGAGGCTCAAAGTCAGGAACTGACTTGCTCGTTGGAAAGATGTTGTTTCTAGTTTTTAGGGACAGTGAATTCAAAAGCATAATCTAAGTATTGCTTCTGACCTCAGGACCTTGAGTATAGAGAAGGGTTCCCATTTTCACTGACTTTTGGAAAGAAAAACAGAAGCTTGAGAACGCTGATCCACATGACTCTTGATTTAAAATTAAAATAACAATCCCAGTGTGTGTGTGTGTGTGTGTGTGTGTGTGTGTGTGTGTTTGTGTGCCTCTGATGGCTTGCTTTGTTTTTGCAAACAATCTTTGAGAACTATAATCTTTGGTTTCAGTTTTCTGAACATTTGTATATCAGCATTCCTTTATTCTTTTCTTTTTCTTTAATAGCATTATCTTTGACTTATTCATGGCAGATACTTGTGTGAAAAATTATGAATTCGTTAAAAAAAGAAGAGACATTTGAGAAAAGCAGAGCCTTTTATTTATCAGGTGTTACTGGTACAAGGTCCAGGTCACATGAGGTTCTCAGGGGGAAACAAAGCAGACTGAGACCTGAAAAAGAAATAATTGGCTCCAAAATGCTTAGAGAACTTTTTGATGTCAAATTAATAAATACTTAATTAAACAACACCTAAAAATAACATTATGTCAACTTCATTAAGTGTTCAATTTAGTATGTAAGAGAATTTCATTATGTTGTAAAACATTTGAAAGTGAGATGTTCTCCTTTCACAAGTTCCCAAGGAGGCGTAATAATTGTCAAGAAGTCATTGATATTCTAAATTAAATGAGTTTTTGAGCCAAACAATTTTCAAGGTAAAATTGTAAATGAAAAGTTTTATGTTCATTTTTATTTTCCTGCAGAGAAAATTATATTGAATGTGTAACTAGGGTACATTATGATATTATTTATGTGATGTGGGCTGAGGCCTCCTGAAGTATCAAAATACATGGGACCTTTGAGGGACTTAAAGCGTGTCCAGGAGTGACAGACGAAGTAGGAGGAACAATTTGTAGTTTGCTAGAATAGGGTTCTCTAGTAGGAGTTGCAGTCACTATTTCTGTTAATACAGTTCGTCAGTTGTCTAGTGCTGTATAACAAAGTACCACACACTTAGCAGCTTAAAACAATATATTTCTTATCTTATGATTTTTATGACTCAAGATTCAAGGCATCATTGAAATGGGGTCTCTGCTTAGGGTCTCTCAGGCTGCAAAGTGTCTACCAGGCTGTATTTTTATCGGGATCCTTTACATAGGAAAAGTCTGCTTCTGAGCTCCTGCAGGTTGTGGGCAGAATTCTTCTTCTTGTGGGTGTGGGACAAGGCAGGCCTTCCTGCCAGCTGTCAGCTGGAGGTGGCCCTTGGCTGTTAGAGGTTTTCCTTCCGCTATTCCTAGAGGTTGCCTGCAGCTTCTTGCCATCCTGGCCGGCCCAGTACATCTGCTACTTTATCAAGCCAGGAAGGAGAATCTCTAGAGTAAGCCTGATGGCAAGACAGTCTTGCATATCGTAATGCAGTTATGAGAAGGAAATTTTATGACTTTTGCCACATTGTATACATTCCAAGCAAGTCTTAAGTCCCTTCCGCACTCAAAGGGAGATGATTACACAAAAAATGTGAACACTAGGAGTTGGGGATCAGGGGGGAACCAACTTAGAGTCCATCCAACACATAGAGAATCTATTCTAAAAATCTATTCATTTGCTTAATTGATTCAGCTGTTTTTTGATTAGAACAGTTCTATTTGTGGAGAGAGTCATGGAACAAATCTGAGAATGACCAGAACCACACTTCTGCAAAAAGTTTATATATCCTCCTTTCAGTGCCCTTTTCTGGCCTTCTTGGGACCCTCAGTAAAAGCTTGCTAGCACCCAAATAATTAGCATTTCCTAAAAACTGGCACACCCAAACATGTCTTAGTAGCAGTCCATGCAGAGGACTGCCCCCCTCCCATCAGCAAAAATTGTCCCACCTCTTCCATTCCCTCACCTTACTACAGGCCATTCGGAAGCTGTTTTTATAAAGCAGCAAAACTCAGGAATTGGAAGTTGGTAATGATCTTAAAGACCTTATTTGTTACCTAACACAGATTCTATTTCCATAGTAATAGGGGGCAGCGCTGTGTCAGCCCAGGGTTGTAAGAATTATAAGGATTTTAGTCACTGAGGCAAGAGCACTTGGGATGTTTGGGTACATTATGCCACTTCTAGGACAGTTGGCTTGTTTTTGTGAGTACTGGAACTCTGGCCAAAACAAACAAACCAAAAAAACAAGAAAACAGAAAAACAACCCCCCCCACACACACACACACATACAAAAACCCTGTGTTCTAGGAATTATCTGAAGCCAATTGGATCCGTGCTTGTTCTTATGCCTTTGGCAGCTTTGCTAACTGCAGCCATCTTTCAAGTCATGCTTTCTCCTAGATTTTTCTGCTTATTCTTCGGATTTGACATTTCTTGTGAGGTTTACTTGGTACCTGTCTCTGGTCTTCCCATAACTCTGCCTTCCTTTCTGGATAAGGTTTTTCTGTGCCACTCATGCTTTCCTGGCATCTGATCTTAGCCCCACCCCAATTTTGACCCAGCCATTCCCTTTAAGCATTGATGGATACGATGACTTACCTTAATATGCAGCCCCACGCAGGAAATATTGGATTGTGTGGTTGAGACAGGATTGCTAGCTACCGAAACAAAATCTCATGAACTTAGCACACTAAGAATTTATTTCTTATTGACCCAACAGGACAACACAGACAATTCTGGTCAGACAGTGGTCCCATAGATGCGGTGATACTGGAACCCAGACCTCTTCCATCTTGTGGCTCTGACATCTTTAACACACAGCTTTCTCCATCACTATGTTTATCTGCATAAAGTCATGGAAAGATTATGGCAGATTGTATAGAAGGTTTTATGGGCTAAGCTTGGAGTAGTGCACTATTCTCATTTCAAGTGGCCATGCTCAGATACTAGGGAGTCTGGGAAATGTGATTGACGTGGCTAGGAAGAAGGGGGAAATTTAGCTAGCAGTTTCTGCCAAATGGAACGTTTTGGCAGCTATGAACTTGTGTCCACATGCATGCTGGGGAAACTTAGTAGGCAGCACCTTTGAGGCAAAGGACAGTAACCAATTTTTTTGTTTATTGAAAATTTATGCAGAACTTAATGTTTCATGTACTGCTCTAGGTGCTTTTCAAATAATAACTCACTTAATTCTTATACACCCCTATGGAGGTTCTGTTATTATTACCCTTATTTACAGATGGGAAAACTAAGGCACAGAGTAGTTTAGTAGACTGCTCAAGGGAACAGCACCAGTAAGTGGCAGGAGTGAGAATTGAAACCCAGGCATCCTGACTTTCACCACCATGTTCCTCGTGAGAAGCTTCATCCTCATAACACTTTGGAGTCATGGCTACTTATTCTTTTTATAGGTGAAAACCCCGAAATGTAAAAAGATTACATGACTTACCCAGGGTTCATGGTTATTAACAGTAAAATCAGATTTCAAGTCCCTGTTCAATCTATAAACATTCTGTGCTTTTCCTGTATTTCTTCCAAAATAAAACCGTTGTTCTAAATGCTCTGTGTGTGCTTCCACCTATTGTGTTTCCCCAAAAATAAGACCTAGCCGGACAATCAGCTCTAATGCGTCTTTTGGAGCATAAATTAATATAAGACCTGGCTTTATATTATATTATGTTAGATAAGACCTGGTCTTATATTGTAGTAAAATAAGACCAGGTCTTATATTAATTTTTGCTCCACAAGATGCATTAGAGCTGATGGGCCGGCTAGGTCTTATTTTCAGGGAAACAGGGTACCTACCTGTATTGAGTGAAATGGCAAATCTTAGGTAATTAGGCTCTGGGACTGGCTGGGGGCTTAACCAATATTTGAATGAGGAGAAATTGGCCATTAGCAGGGCGCTGTGTCGAAGCTGTACATGTGCGTTCTTTAACTGAGCGGGCGTTTATGTTCATGTGTGTCCCTTCCCAGCGAGCCTCTGAGCTTACCCGGTGGGTGTGTTCCAGGGCTTTCAGATGAGACCATCCCCTTTATGTTTTTGATTGATACTTTTGACCTGATAGTTTCTATTTGATTTTGTATACATATTTATTTGCAGTGCTCTTTCATGAGAAGTGATTTGGGGATTTCTTTATAAAATAGTGATTGATTTTTATATGAAAAGCCGTTATTTGCTTCTAACAGTGAGATCCTGGAAACACGACCTGGGACTTGTCTGTCACTCAGCCTAGAATTGAACAATGAATGATCTTTTCTCTGGTGCCTTGAAACAATGCCTTATTTCCTCAAGAAGCCAAACTAACATTTAAGTAAATCTATACATTTGCATTCAAATCTTTGTAAAATGAATTTTCCTGAGTAAGGAAAAGATATGACATTAAGGGACACTTTTCTTTCTGGGGTTCTGCTTAGTAAAGATGTTGGATTTTTATTTAACAGACGTATGGATGAAAAAGTGAGTTCTAAGTTAGTTCTGTCAACACTTTGGCCCCGAAGTAACAAAATTAAAAAAAAAAACACAAACGAATTTTTGTGTTTGTTTCCTTTTTACTAGAACTATAGTTGAAACAGCTTTACTTGGGAAAATGTATTTTGTGTGATGGCATAGTATCAGCTCTTTTACTGTGAGACTGTGTGACTTGGATGGGTCCCAACTTCTCACTTCTGTGTCATGGACAATTTCTTTTTTCTGGTATTATTTACACATATATTTATTGTCAAGCTGCTAAACGATCCCCTTTCATAAGGTCTGCCTCACTGCTCTTCCCCTCAGGCTGAAGTCTGCTTGCCCAAGCCCTGCTGGGCTGGCTGACCCTGCTCAGCAGCCCCGGGATAACAGGTTGCCAACTGTTGGGGCCACTGCTGTAAAGGCCAGCAGGAGAAATGTCCTGTGGGCTTGCAAAGGAGCCCAGGAATCCAGCCGCAGTGGCCAGGGACACCCATTGTGGGACAGCTCAACAGAAAGATCCACTTCATACACTTATCTCCACTTGAAGCAACTGGCAATGAGGCAGGCCTCCAATATTTACTGAGAACTTAATAGTCTCTAATAGGCCCTGCTCTCAATGGTGTCCCCTCTCTCTGTGTCACAGATCATGTGAATATTAAGTATAGAAGGTGGTATTATGCTCATTTTCAAATAAAAAATTATCGTACGTTGTATCATATTGTATCATATCATATATCATATCATATATCATATATAGCCTATCCTATCCTGTCCTCTTCTACCATATCATATATCATACAGGTTCTCTAAAGTTCCACGTCCAGTGATGACCACGGCTAGGATCAAAACCCAGGTCTTCTGACTGAGCACCCTGAAGTCACTTTTTAAAAAAATGGTAGGATATAAATTAAACATTTTTTAAAAATAGACTTCATCTTTTAAAAAAAATTGCTTATCTATTTTTTTCAGTCACAGTTGACATTCAATATTATTTTATATTTGTTTCAAGTGTACAGCATAGTGGCTAGACATTTACATGATTTATGCAGTGATTTCCCCCCGATTAGTATCCACATGGCACTATACATGGTTGTTGCAACATTATTGACTGTATTTTCTATGCTGTGCTTTACAGGCGTGTGACTATTTTGTAACTACCAATTTGTATTTCTTAATCCCTGCACCCAGCTCCCTAACTCCCCTCCCCTCTGGCAACCATCAGTTTGTCCTCTGTATCTATGAGTCTGTTTCTGTTTTGATTTCTGTTTACTTTGTTCTTTAGATTCCACATATAAGTGAGATCATACGGCATTTTTCTTTCTGACTTCTTTCACTTAGCATAATACCCTCTAGGTCTATCCATGTTGTCGCAAATGGTAAGATTTCATTCTTTTTTATGGCCAAGTAATATTCCATTGTATATATGTACCACTTCTTCTTTATCCAATCATCTATTGATAGGCATTGCGGTTGCTTCCATAACTTGGCTGTTGTAAATAGTGCTGCAGTGAACACAGGGGTGCATATATCTTTTCAAATTAGTGTTTTGGATTTCTTTGTATAAATACCCAGAAGTGGCATTGCTGGGTCATAAGATACTTCTATTTTTAATTTTTTGAGGAACCTCCAAACTGTTTTCCATAGTGGCTGTACCAAAGAGAACGAGGGTTCCCTTTTCTCCACAGGCTCACCAACACTTGTTTTTTGATTTATTGATGATAGCCATTCTGACAGGTGTGAGGTGATAGCTCATTGTGGTTTTTAGTTGCATTTCTCTGATGATTAGTGACATTGAGCCTCTTTGTATACTTTATCTTTTAGAGCAGTTTTAGGTTCACAGCAAAACTGAATGGAAGGTACATTTTCCCCTGGACCGGCTGGCACACACATCACCTCCCTCAGTTTCAACAGCTCACCAGGATGGTACATTTGTTACACTTGATGAACCTATATTGACATATCATTATCACCCGGCGTCCGTAGATTACATTAGAATTCATGCTTGGTGTTTGTTGTACATTCTGTGGGTTTTGACAAATGTATAATGAGTAGTATCCACCAGTTATAGTATCACACAGAATAGTTTCATTATAAATTTTTTTAAGAGAAACAACAAAGGTCTTCTGACTCCAAGTCTAGTGACTCTTCCATTGCCTAGCAACCTCAGAAGTAGGAAGAGAAGGCCCAGTGTTGAACAGTTGTGGATGGATGACAATTGAGAGGCTGTGCGCAAAGGTCTGTGGGTCAGACACTGGGCTTGTTACAAACCTCTAGCATCTTCAGTTTTTGAATAGTACTGTATGTAAGATATGATCACCCTTTTTAAATTTTGTCACATGTCCATTAGATAGTTTCTAAATCATTAGATAGTTTCCATAGAGACACCTAACAGCAAAGCATGGGATGTGAAAGAAAGACTTCATCAGAGCGACAGGATTTTCTAGGGGTTTCGAGTGCAGGCTGTCGAATGACAGTGCTTGAGTTTCTCTCTTGACTCTGCCACACACTAACTGTGAAACATCAGGCATGTTTTACAGCCCTGTGCCTCAGTTTCTTATCTGGAAAATGAGAATGATGGTACCTACCTGTATCAGTTTCCTAGGGCTGCCATAACAAAGTACCACACACTGGGTGGCTTAAAACAATGGCAATTGATTATGTCACACTTCTGGAGGCTAGACATGTGAAATCAAAATGTCGGCATGGCCATGTTTCCTCTGAAACCTGTAGGGAACCATCCTTCCTTTCCTCTTCTTAGCTTCTGGTGGTTTGCTTAAAATCTTTGGCATTTTTTTTGGTTTGCCATTATGGCACTTCAAACTTTGACTTTATCATCACATGATGTTCTACCTTTATGTAGTTATGTGTCTTTGTCTTCTCTTTCTATAAAAACACAAGTCAATACTGGGTTAGGGCCCACCTTAATTCAGTATAACTTCACTTAAACTTGATTACATCTTCAAAGACCCCATTTCCAAATAAGGTTACATTTAAGGGTCCAAGAGTTAGGACTTCAACATATTTTGGGGAAGTACATAATTCAACCCATAACACTACTCATAGATTTGCTGTGATTAAATAATATGCATGAAACACATGCCCCACACAGACATTCAGTAAGTGTTTTCCATCATCCTCATCAGATCCATCCATGCAATTAGCAAATATATATTGCATGCCCAGGAAGTGCCAGATACTGTACCAGAGGTTGAAGATAAAATGCTAATTAAAACAGAGTCCCTGACCTCATCTTACAGTCTGCTTAAGAATGCCGATATCAATCAAATAACCATTTTAGTACTTATGAAGAAGAGACACCTCGTGCCGTGGGAGGGAATAATAGAGGAATTATTCCTCTAGGAATAACCCACCTTATAGACAATGGCAAGAAGTAAACCTGTTATCACACCAGAGCTGCCCAGAGTAGACCCTGAGACTTAAAGGATCAGAGCAAAACAGCTTACTACTCATGGTGCATTAAGCAGCACGCGCATCAGCAGAGTTCCATTGCCCCCAAGTCCCAGGAGGTCACCGGGTGGGCCCAGATGTATGCTATGTACCCAATGGATTTCTTCTGCAGCTGAGACACCCAAGGTCAAAGACACAGCACTTTTTATAGCAAGCAGTAAACAAGCTTGCTTTTTGTCTGGAGGGACATACTGTCTTTACCTTTAAAGACTGCCGGCTGCATGACCAATCCTGAGAAGTGGTATGGATGAAAGAGCGGTGGTCAGCACTGTGCAATCTTGACCCATTCAGCAAGGCGCATAGGAGCATAAGACGTCCAGGAAGAACTGCCTCCTACAGGGACCACATCTCATCTGGGGGTTCTAGGAAGGCTTCTGTAAGGAAATTGTATTTAAGACAGGATCCAAAAAAGTAAACATACCAGGGATAAACCAGACAAAAGGGAATGTAAGAGAGAAGATCCCGTGCAGACAGGAGAGGATGAGCAATGTCAGGTTCAGTTACCTGGAAGTCCGGAGAGGCTGAGGGGTATCAAATGAGGAGCTGGGGGGGCACTGATATTGGAGAGAGAGGTGGGCAGGGACAGACACCACGGAACCAGGTGGGCCATATTAAGGATGTTGACCTGTAGCCTAAGATCGATGGGGAATCATTGGAGGGCTTTAAGCAGTAAAGATGGAACTGCCGATTAGAATAATAAAATTACTCTTTAGAATTTTGACAATCAAGAAGAATTTTCCATCTGTAATTATCACCCCAAATAAAGCAATGCTGTTGCTTACATCATTTGCAATAGAGCCCATATTTGCGTTCAGACATTTCTGATTAGCCAAGAGAGTAGAAGACACCCTCTTCACGTATTGTTAAAACACAGTAAATCTTTTCAGGTAATTAAAATAGAAAATTAGTATTCAAATCAATTCCCTTTACAAGTTAGGCATGTGATTTTGATAAATAAATTACTCAGCAAAGCCATATTTTTCTTCCAAATCAGCTGAGCCCCTTTCTATATGTAAAGCACTGTGATAGATCATGGTAAGGTTACTGAGACATTCTATACACTCAGGTTTTAATTATATATTAAGTTATGAATTTATTTGCTCTTATGGAGCAAATTATTTATGATGACATATTAGAATGAGTCCCATTGCCCTTTGATTACTTGGAGTGCATATAATTTAATCAGTTCCAGTTGTATCTCTTTGTTGTTGCTCAATGAAATAAAAATAAAGGATTCATGTCCTCCTTTAGTCTGTCTATTTTTCAGTTGGTTTGAGTAATTCGAGGCATGGAGTAATCAGTTACCTTGCAATTTGCAGAGCCCTCACCAGCCATGCCTCTGTAGAGTCTAACTATGTTATTATTCTGTTTCCTCCATTTCAGCAGCTGGGTGGCACAGTTCTTTGAAATGGAGGATAAATATTTAACTCAGTTTTTTTAATTTGCAATCTTAGTCAAAAACCTTTGACTGTCAATTGACTGATCATGGTTCAATCTATTTCTTTTTTTTTTTTTTTTAAGTTTCCCTTTTTAAATTTTTTTTGGGGGAATATCGGGGAACAGTGTGTTTCTCCAAGGCTCATCAGCTCCAAGTCACCGTCCTTCAATCTAGTTGTGGAGGGTGCAGCTCAGCTCCAAGTCCAGGCCCTGTTTTCAATCTTAGTTGCAGGGGGCACAGCCCACCATCCCGTGTGGGAATTGAACCAGCAACCTTGTTGTTGAGAGCTCCTGCTCTAACCAACTGACCCATCCAGCCACCCCTCCAGGAGCTCATCGGCAGCTCGTTGTCTTCAATCTAGTTGTGGAGGTTGCAGCTCACTGGCCCATGTGGGAATCGAACTGGCAACCCTGTTGTTCAGAGCTCGCGCGCTAACCAACTGAGCCATCGGGACGCCCCTCAATCTGTTTCTTGAAGGTTCCCAAGGATTGTTCAGCAGTGAAAACCTCTTGTTGGTACTTGCAAGAGAACATGAGATCTTGTGTTTTTCACAGCAGGCATCCACGGCCCCAAGGGCTATCAGTGAGAAGGCGGTATTATTTAGATATTGATGATGATAAATGCTAGAGGAGCAGGTTGTCACCTAGAGGCCATGCAGTGAGGGGACAGCACTTTTGTTTTACTTTTGGACTGCATTGCCAAGTGATGGCCAAAAATCTGTAATATCGACTTTCACGTATCCCACTGAGTCTTTTTATAGTCTTAATAGTTTGATCATCACAACAGATATTTTTAAGTTATATACATACAGCCTGAGAGGGTCCTATAGTATATGATCAGATAAGAAAACAGTTATCTGAAGAGTTTTCAGTTATATGCAATCATGCTAGACTTGAAAGTTTTGTGTATGCAAGTATAGAATAGCGAGCAAACTTTGGGCATGATTTAGGGATCATAAGCGTCTCTGCTATAGACCACAGATGGAGCAGGGTCATGCTGGACAAATCCTTTCATGAACTTTACCTCATGAATCCTCACAATAACCCTGTGAGGTAAACTTACAGACATCATTAGCCTTATTTCGCTGATGAATAAGCTGATGAAAAGCTTATTTCGCTGATGAGGATCGGAGATGCTACATGACCTGTTTCTGGTCACATTGCTGAATAAAGGATTGAGTCACAAATAATTCCCTGATCTCTTGACTTCTGATCTATTTTTCACCCTTTCTGCCATATTCTACACACACAGACACACACACACACACACACATACACACACACACACTTCCTGTTATATCTAGAATCACAGTGTACAATGGGTAAAACTTTTCAAGATCTTGGTATCTTTGGGTAGAAAAAGCACTACCTACAGGAGGAGATAAATCAATGACTTATCATTAAAGGAAATCTCTTTATCCTTAAAGAATTGGATATGAAGAAATGAATGGCCTCATTTCAAATAAGGAAAATGTTCATCCTCTTTTAATTTGCTTAAGTTGTTTCCACCTTTTTTCTCCTGGCACTGCTCATAGATCATTAAAAGTCTCTGCAAAAGGAAATCTGAGTGATCATATTCTTCTTTCCTTTTTTTTTGGTAGCTGTCTCACTCTGAACTTGAAGTGATGAGATCACCTTTTGGTTCCTTTCATTGGTGTTATTCAGGTTAGCAGAAAATTCTGCCTCCTTCATGTGTCAGGAGCTTTAGTCTTTTGCTGTCTTTGAAATCTGACCTCTGAACAAGGCTCTAACATCCAGAAAATGGTAGCTGAATTGATTTTATTTCAGATTGTTGCTATGGTGATTTTCTACCGATATAGACAGAAATAAAAAAGGGAAAGGAGTGTGTTGAAGAGAATGGTGGAGAAGCTGGTCAGACTGAGGAAAAGGCATACAGGGCTATCGGGGACATTTATAGGTCATCTATACTCATAGGGTAGTCGTGTCTTCTTCTCAATTTACTATTAATTCATCTGTAGTGGTCAAAATAATCCATTTACATTTGAGAAGCAGCAATGAAGGGTTTTTGTTACATGGGTAGCAAAATGTATCATACGTAGCCTTAAAAGTTTCCAAAGATTTTTTTCTCTAGCAACAAGAATAGTAAATATGAATTGTAAAAGAAATTTTTGTGACAGGAAACATTTTGATTCCTGAAATAGTTCTCAAGGTTATGCTTTATTGAATATGTTTTTCAAAACCATAGGAGAAAGACTTATCTGGGGAAAAAGTGGATGAATAAATCCATTTTTATGTTTGTTCATTTATTTATTCATTTCTCCAAGTTTCCGTCTATTCTTTCATTCAACAAATATTTATTTATCCTTTATACCAGATTCCACATATATGTATATACAATACATATGTATTCAGTAGGTATTAATAAGTTTAAGAGACATTTTTTGGGCATTAATTACCTGCAAGACAACATAGAGGTCAATGCAAGATGCGCAGCTGAGTAGAGCCTGTCCTCAAAGTGATTATGACTTTGGGGATAGGGTGGAGAGCTTAGACCCACATCACCATAATGCAGAAGAATATTAATCCTCAGAGCCATTGAGTCGCTATTTCTATCTCAAGGAAGGTTCCATGAAGGAGCCATTGGGAGAGAATTAAGGGCGAGTAGGATCCTGATAGGTGTGTGGAGGTTGGATGGAGGGAAGAAGCACATGAGGGAAATGCGCACAATAGTGATTTGAAAGGGTCGATTACATTGGCCTTGGCGATGGTTGATGTTTATAGAAACCCTCTTCACTCTTCTCTTACTTACTGGCCTTTGAAAGGCAGGAGCTCCACTTGACGTGGTACGTATGAGCTCTAGGTTGAAGATACCGACAAATTGATGCCATTGGTTTGGGTAGAGGTGAGGTTTGGAAGGCTTTGCAAGTAAACATTTGGAGCTGCTCAGAATCAAAGTTTGATATAAAAAAAAGAGGCAGTGTGCTTGAAATAGAATAGAATACCAAATGGGGGTACAATCTCTCCTTTTCCATCCCCAGGCACTATTTTCTGTGTCTTCATTCCCAGTTGTGGCCCTTGAGACTTTAGATTTCAGCCATATGAAAGAATTTATAATACATATGAAAGAATTTATAATTCATAATACCGCCTATGCTTAACCCTGCCCCCACAGGGGATTGGGGTCGTAGACAGTGAGGGGCAAGAATCAATAGTACAGTCATGTTTTGAGCCTGGCTCTGATGCTTACTCTGTGTTTAACCTTGGACAAGTCATTCAACTTCTCAGGACTTGAGATTTCTGATCTGTCAGGACAAAACCACCTCTAAGCCAAAACATGTTAGGAGAGCATGATATTAGAATTGCAAAGGACGTGATGGTTTAAAATATATTTTCAGATGTGTAAATAAAAGCCTCAGACATAAAGGAAATATGTTAATTTTCACTTCATTAATTCCTAAGCTGTATAATTCTCTCTAAGAATTTTTTGATTCCATCACATTTTTCAGCCAAGATTAAAGTCAAGGGCCGTCAGGTGGGCTCAGCTTCCTAAGGCTTCATTACTATTAAAAATACACTTTGAAGAATTATCATAAATAATTAAAATCAATGTCAATTATTAAAATAAATGAACAAAGTCTGTATCCCTGTTTTTCACACAGTTTTTCAGCATTTATGAATTAAGAAATACTCCTCATTCAATGCTAGGATTTAGCCTTGAGAAAATTCTATTCATTTTTTCAGTTTGTAATTTTCCTTTAATATGTCAATGTAGAATTTATGCTAACGTTTACTGGCGTCAAGCATTCATAGCAAAATGAGGTTCCCTTTGAGCTCCTTTAATTCAGGGATGGGAGAATTAGAGAAGCGCTTGTTTAGTGGAAGGGGGTGTGATTTATTTATTTGCTCCTGGAATGTGGACTGAGTTAAAATATTTGTGAAGGCAAAAAGACTACCATTTGTAGAAGGTTGTAAAGCATGTGACCAGCTGAAGCCAAGCCCTTTACTTTTCAATCACCACCTTTGTTCTTTCCCTTCCCCATGGTATCTTGAAACATAGTAATAGGTTATGGCTTCACATTAGGACATAAAATACAAGACCTCCAAAGAGCAGATATTAATTGTGCTGATATATTCGTCCTCTTTCTCAGAACGTTATACTCTTCTTAGGGGGCTGACCTGGACCTAGGTCCTGAAACAGCCTGCAAACTGAGTTGGTGACTTCAGACAAATCTCCGTCAAACCTTCAGCAACTTTTCTTTCTTTTTGGTGAAAGTTAGATTGAAGGGTGGAGGGCGTGTTAAGGAGAGGGAAGTAACATAATAATGTTACAAAATAATTAGTTATTGAATTTTTTTATAAACCCTCTTGGTTTATTCCAAGATAGCCAATATATGAATTCTGTGTGTGTCTTTTATACGTAATTTTCATATCTGAATCTCCCTTTGAAACTTACTAAAAAGGGAATGACAAAGTTTCTAAGGATGGCAACCATAGTGAAAGAACTGTAAAATTGTGAAATCTGTTAACTCGTGTATCAGTGGCCTTCAAAGTATGGCCCCCGCCAGCAGCTTTAGCAGCACCTGGGAACTTGCTCAAAATGCAAATTGTTGGGCCCCACTCCAAACCTACAGAGTCAGAACTCTGGGGGTGGGACCCCATGAGCTCAACTTATCCAAACCTTCCAGGTGATTCAGATACATACATGGTACAGCGTGAGAACCACCAATTAACAGCATCCGGTACATTCTGGTGCGCTCATTTGTTGAATTAAAATTGAATGGCATTTGACTTTAGGAAAGTTAGATTCCCTGGCTATATTGTTATACTTACTTTATTCTTCACTTGCTATTCTTATTTTCTATGGGTTCTGGTGCATCTTACGACTAACTAATCTTCAAACTGTTTTCCTATTTGTGTTTGGCTGCTAGGAAGCTCACAGTCAAGTTTGAGGTCTTGGACAAGGTCTTATGATCTCTTTATATTTTCCCTTTGCCCCAAACTCCCCACACAATTATGTTATCATGTTGAATATTTTGAAAGATCAGGTATTAAATAACAAACTTGTTCACTGGCATGAGTAATAAACAGGTATTCCTGATACAATTTCTTGGTGTCAGTTCTCAATTTGTTTACTTTATGCACAATGTGAAAACTTCATTTGGGATATTCTCGAGAAAATCTGTAAGATGTATGCCTAAATAGCCAGGCTCATTTTATCAGACAGCTCCCACATACTGACGTCTGTCTAGTACAGTGATCCATTAACTTAAATGCTTTGAAACTGAGAAGTCCTGTTTACCTCTCACATGCACTGTTTTTTCCTAATGGTGGTGAAATTTTTCGTCAAGGGCTCCCTTGCCATCCAAGCCATTCTTTTTGACATTGCAAAATCACCTCTACCTAATGGCTTTACTAGCACATGGAGAACCAGATGTGATTATAAGAGAGGGGTTTTTCTTACAAGTGCTTTTATTTAAGGCAGATCATTTCAAAGGTTAATTAACGTAAAATCTCAGCTTTCAGGGAAATTCACACGCACAGCACCCACTTCTTCAGGTGGCTCTGACACATTTTGTCAGCAATGCCGTGATGAAAAAAGTCAGCTATATAATTGGGGCCACCAAAGCCCTGTTTGATTTAATATGTGGATGACATCTCTAGCAGTTAATTGCGTCAGATCTGTGCAGCAAACACAAATATTTAGGGGAAGGAAGGTTCATCCTGCTGTATGGTTTATAATGAAGCTTGTAAGCCCACTAAATAATTAAAATAAGCAAATGAAGACTAATGTGCTTAGTTTTCATTTTTACCCAATCCACATTAGTTAATAATTTACAAGATAAAAATGAATAGACGATCAAAATTACTTCTCTTCTGGCTCCCACATCAGCACGATGGTGGAGAGATTCTGCCTTATTGACTGCTCATTTGTAGTAGAAATAACCCCAGAGAAAACACTGTTCAGTGTGAACCAGGCTTTAATAAAAGGAGCGGCAGACTCCGGAGGTTTTTTTTTCTATTTCCGTATAATCCCAGGATCATTTGTCTGGAGCTGTTTTTGAATTATTCATACCAACGGTAGTTCTTTCAGATATTGGATGTGAGCAGCTTCTATCATACAGTTTCACAGGCAGCAATTTTTTTTTATTTTTTATTTTTTGCTGGCTTTTTAAAAATAGAGCTTTTCTTCTTTTTTCTTTTTTTTTTCCTATTCCTGATTGCCCTTGGGTGCTACTGGGTGGGGTTGTATTTGCAAAACATTAAGCACTAAGAGGCTGTTTAGGGGCTAATTCTAAGACTTCTCCAGGTAAAAGAGAAAATGGAGAACTGTAATGGGACTGTAATATTCTTGAGAAAGCGTTCTTCCTTTTGGCTCTGCTTTTGAAAATCTCAGCGTAGTCTCTTGGTGGAAGCATTGTTCAGGAGACTAGAGTTAACATTTATTTTCGTTCACTGCAATCTTAACTTGGATCGATGGGATTGACTCTGCTGATCCTATTGTTCTCATGCCCCACTGGACACCAAGCTTTGAGTCTTTGTTTGCAACTTCCGGGAGAAAAACATGGCTCTTGAGGGAGGCCTCACGGGTCAGGGAGATGTGCCTTTCTGTACTTCTACTAAGTCATCTCTCCCCTGCTATCCCTCCACTCCCTTTAGTCCCAGACATTCCAATGTCCTGTAAGTTCTTTATCCACCAGAAAGAGTCTCTGTCTCTTTTCTTTGCACTTGTCACATTTGCTTAGAATGACAGCATGTCCCACCCCCTGACACCCCATTCTCCCTGCTATTCCCTACTTCCTCAGCCTTTACACTTAGGTTGGAAGGCAAGGTGTATTCCAAACAGTTCACTGTGAGCACCGGAGGCTGGAACCTGCTGGGGACACTGAGCCAGGGCAGTTAGGCCACGTGGGGAAAGGCAAGGATTCCTTCCAGTTCCCACCCGCCACCTACCGAGGAATGCTCCTGGAGGCACTGCAGCCCCGTGGGTTCTGGCCTGCGCACAGCTGTGACAAGAAGACTGATGGAGAATTGCAGGTGCGTTCAGTAGGACACACAGGCAGGCACTGGAGCCGTGAGAGCCAAGGGTCACGCGTTGGGCACCACAGCATATTTTGCATTGTCCTTGCCGCCCCCCTCCAGTGCTGTGCTTCTGTATGTTTAGGGTAAGAATCTGCTTCTTACGAGTATTCACCTCTGTGCCCTCCGTATCCTAGTGTAGTGCCTTGTACACAGTAACTAACTCGCATGCAGTGAACATTTATTGTAGCGCCAAGTGTGGAATGATTGACTATTAGGCAGACCCACCCTGAGTTTTGATTTCTGATACCTTCTCATAAGCACATTCTGTCATTAAGGTACCTTCCCCTCCTTCCTTCCTAGTCAGCTTTTATGCTTCAGAGAGAATCACACACATTGTCCCAATGACTACCCTGGTGCTTTTATATTTCCATTTGTAAAGGAATACGGCAGCCGGTTCCAGCCCCTGCTCTCCCATGGGCCCATTCCCCTATGTACCCGACGGCTTTGCACCCGTCAGAGGTAACCAAAGGGATCACAAACCCAGAAACGATGCACCTGGGCTAAGAGGGGTGGTGGGAGCAACCTCGGGTCACTGGATTTTAATCCGATATGAAAGTAGTCTTAAAAATCATCGAGTCCGCCTCGCCCTGTTTTTCATTTTTTATTTTTTGTAAGTGACTTAACCAAGTTCGCTCTGGGCCACGGCCACAGGAGAGGCTGCTTCATACAGGACGGCCTGGGGAGGGAGAAGGCAGGTGGGAGAGCAGCCAGCACAGCAGATGGAAAGTGGGGAGCCAAACACAGGCTGGACATCACCGTGGGGGAACGAGCTCTGAGAGAACTCGGATGGGTGGCTACAGGAATGATTCCTGCCTCCAAGGCCCACCATCTGATTAGGGAAGTGATCCCCCTGGTCCTGCCGACAGAAGAGGGTGAAGAACTCTTCCTGGAGGCTGTTCAGTCACAATGTCTGTAAAATCCGACCATGTTGGCTTTTGTGGGGGGTTTTGTTGTTCTGGGAAGTGATTGCGAAGCTGAAAGAGGCTGCTAATTTTGACTATTTGAGTCCACGGTCTCTCTTCCCTGAGGATCCCGATCTCCACAATCAGGTCCTCTCAGGGTCCTGCTGTGGTGGGAAGGAGGTCACAGGCCGCCCTTCAGGACCTTCTAATAGGGGTTACCATGTGTGTGGACTAGTGGACACCACAGGTTGTTAAAGGCAAGCCAGACTAAAGACCTGGGGTTAAAGACTGGCTCAGCCAGCCACTAACTGTGAGATTTTCACCTCTCTGAACCTTGATTTCCTCACCTGTAACATGCTTCTCAGCATTATATGAGGAATAACCAGAAACAATTATTGAGTCCTTACGAAGGCCCAGGTTATTGTGTTAAAGCTGGCAGGGAGAAGCACAAAGAAAAATGAGGCATAATCTTTGCCCCTTCCCACAATTCACATTCTTGTAAGGAACGTAGACATAGAAACAAGTAATGAGACCATAGTCTGAAAAATGCAACGATAGATTAAATGAAGGAATAATTTGCTTGCAAACAATAGGTGGAATATTCAGTAAGATTTCTTTTTCTCGCAGTATGCTGAATATTGCCCACCTCTAGAGAGCTGTCAGGGCCATTTTGTACAAAGGCAAGTGGAACTCATACCTCAAACCTGAAGGACTTATTTGAAATCCTTTAATAGTAAGTCATATTAATGACCTTGAGTCACTATGAAAAGGTTAAATAATATTAAGAATCAGGGAAGTACAGAGTATAGTTAAGAAAGTTTTCTATCTCAAAACATCAAAAAAAATATTTTTAAAAGTTTTACTTTTGTTAAAGAGAATATTTTGGCATATCTTCCTTGCTCCAGCCCCCAAATTTCAGAATGTGAATTGCTTTTTTTAGTTCTGTATCCCCAGAGCCTGGCACAGTTCCAGGCACAAGCCAGGTGCTTAAGAAATACTAGTTGAATGAGTGACTGAAGCAAAGAGTGAAAGAAGACTTCAGGGTAGAATTGAAAAGGTAAATTTGGGTAACCTAGATAATGAGACAGTGAGACTACCTAACCAGGAGTGCACAGGTCTGGGAGGTAGTTTTGGTTCTGCCAATTTTCAGCTGTATAAATATTGCAACTCATTTCCTTGCAGTGATCCACGTGGTTAATCATGTAAAATAGGATTCTTGCTTTTTCACAGACTATTGTGTAGGTCAGATACAATAATGGAATTATGGACATTAATAGCATTAGATATAATCTGTAAGTAGAATTAAAATCAAAATCTTACAGTGCATCCTCACCTGCATTCCTTATCAAAAATCTTATCACAAATCCCTGAATAGCAGATTAAGAAAATTTTCTGTGGAGGATCTCTACCAACTTTCTCTCAATTAACTCCCCAAATGACTGAAACTCTCCATTCCCTCTCTAAAATATTCTGACGGATGCCCACAGCACAGGGAAGATGTACGGTTACTGTAGATATGCGTGTCTGCTACAACCAGTTGAATTGTTGCTTGTCAAGAGTGCTGATTACTCTATCTCTTTATTCCAGTTCATTGTTTTATTCAACCAATATTTGTTGCTCATTTACTCGGTGCTCGATATTGGTTTAGGTACTGGAGATACGGTGGTGACCAATGTTCATCGTATTCTTGTTGTATTTACTTTTATAATTATGTAATTTAGTTAAATTCCATCAAGTGTGAAAGAATTGCTGACTTTTATAAAATTAAATTAAAACTTATAGTGGGGATCTGCCTTTGATGACTATATAAGATCTTTAAAATTTCTTCTCTGCATCGAACATTTCCATTTCCCTGTGACGTAGCATCTACTAGGCAGATGCACCTGTAATTGGTGGACATGGGACTGGATATGGAGTATCTGTCCTGTGGTGTGGTTCTAGGGTTGGCTGTGGTGGCAGTTACGTCAGGAGATCCGTTCCGTGATGTAATTCCTGAAAGTTGGGTCTGAGCGTACTTCTACTCCTCCTCCCTCCCCAAGTTTTGTAAGTCTTCAAATATTTATTGATCAATTTTTTTTCTTTATGAACCAGCCCTAAGGACCTCGATTGTTTGCAACTAAGAACCTCAACCACCACAAGAAAAAAAAAAAAAAAGCACGCAAAAATTGTCAAGCTGGTTATGGGCAAAACAATTGTGCAACATTGAAGGGACAATATAAATGATTAGAAAGATTTCATATTCAGATAGCTTCACAATTTTTTCTTAATTGTGTTGGCTTCACTGTAAAGAAACTTACACGGGAACAACACGCTGTGGCATTGTGGGTGTGCTGTACGTAGCATGGAGAGACTCCCGTCAGGGGACTCCTGCTCAGAGAAAGGCCTTGTCTCATCATCAAGAAATGGAAGATGAATACACATGGATATGTTTTTATTTAAAATGAAATATTTAAATTATTCATGAATCATTTTTTGTGATTTTCAACTTTCAACACTTTCGTTAACCAACCTTGTCTGACCCCTGCCTTTTGTCAGGTGCAGAGACTGCTGTACTGTTCAAGGCGCCTGGCATATCCCAGGAGGAGCCTGCTCCTCATGCCCTACCATCGGCTTGTCGGGGCCTCCTTCTCTCAGGCAGGTCTAGGGGCTCGGTTCACCCATCTCTGTGAGCAAGGCCTTTTAAAACGTGGAATGCCCTTTCAGGTCTGATGTCTCCGGTAGCTCCAGGCAAAGCCTCTGGTTGAAAATCTCTCTCTGAAGTTATTGTGAATTCAGGCCATATCTACTCAGGGTGTCATTTAGCATTGTAGTCACAGCGGTGTGGGGTCATAACTAGCCAGTGGCCATGTTCAACACTCACTGTCCTCTGATACGTACACAGGTTTCTTATTTCCTCACATCTTTTCCTGCTGTTTTTCTTTCCCCTCCTCTCTCTCCCTTTTCTCCTTTCCCCCTTTCTCCCTCTCTTGCATTTTATTTTCTCCTTCCTAATTGTCTCCTCCACCCCCTTTCACCCTCTCTGGCACCCCATCCCTTTCTTCTCTCCATTTCCACACTTCCCTCTTCTGGACCAGTGAGACTGAGATCTTGGTAAGAAATGAAGCAGAAATTCCCTTCGTTGAGCACAAGGCTGTATTTTCTGGCTGGTCTTCAATGAAGGGCAGGACCAATCTGTCATTTCTTTTTGCCAAACAGTTCATGTAGATCCCACCTGTATAACCCAAGAACTTTACAGAAGGCTACATGTACTATTTTAAAAATATTAACACTGTCTTCATGTAGTCTTTTTATGGTATTATAGAAGATTTTTATCTCAACTTGTGACACGAGAAATAACTACGGATGATGAATGTTTAGTCACTCAGGTTAATTTTAATATGCCAGCTATAATTTGCCTTTTTAAAGGACTATTGTAGAAACAATGTCATAAGTCTTCAAAAATATAAAATAATTTGAAATTCTAGAAAATAGCTAATATTATAGGCAAAATAAAATGATCATTAACTCATAGCTGTTTAAAATAATATTTATGACTCATTTCACCAAATTCACAACAGTCCAGGCACCAGACTGAACATTTGCTAAGTGACTGGAGATCGTCTGTGATGTAGTGACATTTGGCTTTTCTGGCTAGTGATAAAATTACCCAATCTATTTTGAAAATTGAAGTGTATCCGTAACATATACCTGAAAGGAATGCCAGAGACACGAAACACATGCCATCTCATTTCTAAATGTACACACATATTTAGCACTCTTTATGCATTTGACCAGCCTCCTGGTTTTATCTAATTCCCCCCATGTTTTCATCAAATATTTCTTAAATCCTGCTATGTGTTAGATCTTGGCAATGAGAGAAAGCTAAGACAAAACTGGACTCTGTTTTGGAGGAGCTTCTGATTTTATTGAGAAGATTGCATGTGTTTCTAAGCGATGAATAAAATGGTCAGTTCAAGTGAATGCTGCAGAGGTGTGAAGCAGCAAGATTTCCTGAAGGAAGTGGGCATTGGTGGGGGCCCTGAGCTGGGCTTAGAAGGCAGGGAAGGGGGTTAGTACTATTCATAAAATCAAAGGACAAACACCAGTGTCACAGTCAACAAAAGAAACACGAAAGGTTTTTGAGTCCGTCCAGGAATTAGTAACATACAAAGACTTACCTCCCAGCTTGGCTACCCGGAGGCCAGCCAAATGGCTGCTTTTCCATTCTCTTAAGTCTCTACAACCTACACTTGACTATTTTTACCAATGGACTCAGTGTTTCAAAGCAGCAGATAATCCAAAAGTCAGTTATATTTGGTTTTGTACTGTATTGCTTAATCTTTTCAGTGGCAGATTTTCCTTCCTAATTGTGTTTTGCTTAGTCTAATGTTGAACTTAATTTGCATTCCCTGAGCACGCAGTGGTTGGAAAGTTGGAGAGAAGGGGTGGAAACTGAGGATAAGAAATGAAGAAGCAGGGCTGTTGTCCAGGGAAGCTGGCTCAGAATTTGGAATTTGTCACACATCATTTGCACTGGACGATCCCTCACATGTAATTACAATCAACGGCGGTATGGTCAACTGAGCAGAGTCGTTTTACAAGTGGTGGTAGTCTGCTCAAAATAAATGTGTTTGTGAGTAGCTCCCTTTAAAATTCATGAGTATAAGGTTCCTATCTTTTGCCTCTGTCCTGCATGTGCTTATTTCTGGTGATTGTCTTTATCTTCTTCAGTAAAAACAAACATCTAATGATGTCTCTGGTCAGAAGAAGCTTTAAGCAATGTTGCTATGTAAGCAAACATTTATCTTTATATAGTGTGAGTAATGAACTCATTCTAGCCTGTTAGTACGTGTGAGGTAAAACCATGGAGGCGTTCTCTGAAAGATCCTTTTGAATAGGTGTTATGTTTATATGGTCTTAGTTCAAATATATGTCTATAGGTATATAGATATAGATATGACTATAGGCATAGATAAATAGATACAAATATAGATACAGATATAGATATAGAGATAAGTGTGTATAAAGGTAAAAAGGAACAATTTCCTTCTTACCGTTGCCTACCATCTACACAATTCATATGACCCTACATACAAATAACCACTATTATTAGGGTCTTGTGTATCTGGAGTATAAACAATTATTTTTGTGTATCCGGAGTATAAACAAAGAAGTCTTGTGTGTTCGGGGTAGTGAAGTTTCTCAGTGATGTCATTAGCTTTCCTTCCTTGGTGGTTGTCTAGAAAGAAGTTTCAGGAACTCTCAGAACCCAAATCTGACCTGAGTTTTGGAGAGCCGCTGGCTTCATAGTCAGGACAAAAGTTACATGTGTTTATAGGGGTTCTTACCTTAAGATCCATAAATCATGGAATTGAGGGATCTGTGAACTTAGATGAGAAGAAATACATTTTTAGTTTTACTAGCCTCTGTCTGAAATTAGACATTTTCTTCAATTATGAATGTAGGCAAAATTATAGTAGAATTGGCAGAACCTGTGACTATGTCACTAAAGAGCTCACAGTTGTACCCGTATCACATTATAGCCATTGCAAATATTCCAAAACGTCATTTATACTCATTATGTTGAAATGATGATGTTATTAGACCCACAGCTAGTGTTCTAAAATTTGTACCCGAGATTTTAAAAAACTTACTTATGTATGGTAGGACACACAAACACAGAGATGGTTGTCTTAAAGGAAGTTTATACTCACAGGTCTGTAGAAATGGAAAGCATGCCACATCATAACAGGACCACATGGGGAAACACCAGGTCAGTTAGGAGGCAGAGGGAGAGAGGGGAGAGCGTGGCTCAGAGCCGTTACTGGGGTTCTCAAGGGGAGGAATGGGTGAGACAGGGTAAGTATGCAGAGCGAATTTAGGATTGGATAGTTTGAATAATTCCACCAAGCTCTGAGCTGTGGAGGTGGTCCCTAGTTGTTCCGTACCTGGTCTTGGGGTGATTTTGAGGAAGGAGAATATTGGCTTGGTGTGTGAGAATTTTATAAAGCAGATGGTTGGGGTGTGGGGCTCTGGACTGGTGGGTTTGTAAATCACAGGTCTGCTTGCAGGGGAGTCACTTATCTCCAGGAACTAGCTAACCCTGGTAGGGACAAGCCCCTTCAGGATGAAGGCCCCAAATGCTAGAGCATCAAAAATACGGAAAGTAGGGGGCTGGCCCGGTGCCTCAGGCGGTTGGAGCTCCGTGCTCCTGACTCCGAGGGCTGCCGGTTTGGTTTCCACATGGACCAGTGGGCTCTCAATCACAGGGTTGCCAGTTCGGTTCCTCGAGTCCCGCAAGGGATGGTGGGCTCCGCCCCCTGCAACTGGGATTGAACACGGCACCTAGAGCAGAGCTGCTGCTGAGCTCCCAGATGCCTCAGTTGGTTGGAGCGCGTCCTCTCAACCACAAGGTTGCCGGTTCGACTCCCATGGGGGATGGTGGGCTGCGCCCCCTGCAGCTGGCAGAGGCTGCCGGACCTGGAGCTGAGCTGTGCCCTTCACAACTAGGACTGGAAGGAAGGCAGCTTGAAGCTGAGTGGCACCCTCCACAACTGGGATTGAAGGGACAACAACTTGACTTGGAAAAAACAGTTCTGGAGGTGCATACTGTTCCCCAATAAAGTCCTGTACTCCTTCCCCAATAATAAAAAAAATCTTAAAAAAAATACGGAAAATAAATGTAAAGCTAGATAGTTATTATTTAATATATTAATAATGAAGCACAGGTACTATATAGTCATAGTTGTGCTTTAAAAATATTTTAATAACTATATTTCAATCTCATCAGCTTCCTTTGTAACCCTGTGTACTTTATTTCCTGTATTCATGAACACTTCTGAGAAGGAGACCATGGTCTTCACCAGACGGGGGTCCATGTGGTGGTCCATGGCTCACAGGTGTTAAGCTCTGAAGAGAGATTCAGCTTCTTGCCTCACTAACCCTCCTGTAGTTTCTGTTTTTCTTTCTTGCGGGCTTAAGTTTAGCCAAACTTAGCATCAGAACAAGTTACTGTGAGAGATACTCCCCTGCCCCCCCACTAGTGCCCACATCTTCACCAGTTCTTAAGCCTCCCACACCTACCTTGTGCTAAATGGAGGATATATTCATTATGGCTGTGATTTATTAAGCGCTTACCACATTTTTTATACATTTTCTATGTATGATCTCATTTGATCCTCGTAACAATTCTATGAAGTACATGCGGTTACCACCTTTATTTTACGGGTGAGGACACTGAGGCATGGAGGGCTTATAACCTGCCCAAGGTCACACGCTGGTGGTAGAGCCATAGTGAAGTCGGGCAGAATGGCTTCAATCCCCACAGCGTGGACACTGCAGACACTATGCTTGCCATGCAAGCGTGATTGGGATCCCTGCTCTGAGCATGTGTACCAGGAACAGGTCATTCTCGCTACCCAAAACTTCATAGTGATTAGCTGTCTGAACTTACAAAAGCTTGGAAGCAAATCTGAGTGCAAATCGGGGAGTACTTAATCCTTGGGTTCAGAAAAGTCTAGGCCTATGATAAATATTCAAGATGATTTAAAAAAAAAAAACAAACTCTGAAAATGAATTCAAGATGTGGTTAAGCTATTTTGTTAATGAATTAATTGGCCAGTTAAATTAACCAGGGGTAGCCTCGTTTTTATATAACTTACAAGGGGCCGTGAAACCCCAAAGTAACTGATTCATATCCAAAGCTTATCCCTGGTTGCTCTGCCAGAGCCGTGATCACTGCTGGTGTTTTTCCTACCACGAGAAAGAAACCTAGGTCTCAGGTTAGATGTCTTGTTTCCCCACTGACCTGACTTTTACAGTACTAGAGATGTATAAATTCATAAAGTAGGGAGTAGCCGTACCTTCTTTGCTACTGAAGTTCAGTTATATTGCTTTGGATTGTTTTAGCAAATATAAGGGAAATATATGCTTAGACCCTCACAGTCAAGCTTTTCCTTATTGTATGAGCCTGCTATAATTAGGCTTAAGTTCAGGTGAATGAGACAGAAAACCCAAAATAACAGTGCATTAAATACAAGAGAGGCTTATTTTTTCTGTAGTCATTCCAGAGAGGTTTTGGAAGTTATACCATGATTAGGTAAAACTTCCCGATCTTGTTTCTACTCTCCTTACATTTGGTACTTGACCTCGTGGTCTAACATGGCTGCTAGAGCTCCAGCAATAATATCTTTATTCCAAGGAGCTGGATGGAGGAAGAAAAAGAAAAGAGCAAAGAGCATCTGCCAGCAGTGTTTTAAAGGAAGCCTGCTACTACACTTGTGCTTACATCTTATTTGGCAAAATGAGGCACAATGTCACATGTAGGTAGGGGCAAACTACCCTACCAAAAGAAATCTAGCAAAATAAAAACTAGGGGTTCTAGAGCTGTGGAAGAAGAGGAAAATGGATGTAGGCATGCAGTTAGCAGCCTTTGTCACACATACTATTTCGACACCTTAATTACGAGTGAAGCACCACTAGGGCAGCATACGCTCTGCTCAATTGCATTATGAGGCAAATGAATCTCTTGGACATTATATCTGCAAGCCCAAATATGTAGCGTGATGATGGCATATATCACAAGGTGTTAAAGTGTTAGCTCTCCTAGATGGCACATCGGGTTAACAGCGTCTTCTGAATACAAGCTGTCAACTCAGAGACTGCCTCTAAGAGTGGTAGCTTCAGGTACTGTGTGTCAGTGGGAGGCTTGGGGGAATGACAGGACTTTGTGGGTTATCCCTCAGATTATATCACACACGCAACTGCATATTCTGTCCGAACAGAAAGCTGTTTCTGTGTCAGTTACAACAGAAAGTATACTGGAACATACAGTATACTGTACTGAAACAAGCCTCGTTTTGGGAATCCTGGGCTATTGCTAAATTTTATTAAAGTACATTTTGTAAAATACAATTATTTTTTTTTTAAAAAGTAAGTGCATAAGTGTCTTTGGAAGTCTTTGGAATCTTACAAGTGTATCATGCATTCATTTGAGACACTGACTCATTTTCCCACTTTTCTGATTTGCAAAGAAGTAATTTTATTGATGTTTTTCTCCAGCAGGTGGAAATCATAACAGCATCATGCAGTGCAGGAAGCAGTTGCTAAGCAACCAGTTTCAGTGTTAAAAAAATCTAAACAAAACTTCTTTTTAAATGTCTGCAGTATGTGAAAAATTAGATAAATTCTTCATACAACTTTAAACAAACTCACACTGCTTACAAAAATTACATCATCTATTTTTTTTTCTCTGATTCCTGCTCTTGTTACTTTCATCAGCAATATCACAATCTTCAAAGTTGCAGTTTTAGACCTGGGTCAAGCTAACCATGGAACATGGCAAATATAGTTAGAATTCCTGCTCCACTCTCAACTATGGCTTTGCCAATCTGACATCATCTACGTAAGGCTTCTTGTCATCTGTTTTTGATGTCCTTTGAGTTAAAATTATGTTGGCCCAAGTCTTGGGTGTTTTGAAAAAGTGGGATCTTTGTAGGCACTGGATTATAATTAAACTTGAACACTAACTCCCTCACTTCCCCAAATAAGTCAAGTGATCCACTGTGAGAGAATTAGTTCAGGAATTTGGAAATACTACCCTTCCCAACACTATGTACAATAGCATAATTGGGAGCATTCATATATATGAAGTCTGACAATTAAGTTTGTGAACTCATCCTAGAAACAGTGCTACATACCTCACTGCTGAATATCACTACGGTCACCTTCGAAGTCCTCCCCTTGGGAAGCTATGCACCGATGCCAGCGCCTCGTCCACCCTTCAAAGCAATTTTGGAACTCTTTCTGGAATGACCATCAGAGCTGCTGTCATATTACCCTTGATGTCCTGAATGTCATAAAAATGTCTTCCTTTCAGTATTTGCTTTACCTCCAGGTAAAGAAAAAAGTTATTGGGGGCCAGATCAGGTGAATACAGAGGGTGTTCCAATACAGTTATTTGTTTGTTGGCTAAAAAACTCCCTCACAGACAGTGCCATGTGAGCTGGTGCATTGTCGTGATGCCATGAATTATTGGTGAAAAGTTCAGGTCGTCTGACTTTTTCACACAGCCTTTTCAGCTCTTCCAAATAGTAAACTTGGTTAACTGTTTGTCCAGTTGGTACAAATTCATAATGAATAATCGCTCTGATATCACAAAAGGTTAGCAATATTGTTGCAACAAGTTCACAAACTTAAATGTCAGACCTCATATTTATCAAAACTGCTGCTGTGTAAAGGCTGGAGGATGGTTTCCTAGGGTCCTAGGGGTACTTTATGCAAAGGAAGAGTTAAATGACCCAGCTAACCAGTCTATAGTGAATTTTAAGAAACACAGAGGCTCAGAAATCTTCCTGGAGGAAAGATGGAACAATATTTTGATATTCAAGGTGTGTTTCCCTGGCATGGCTTCTCCAAGGTCATTGGGAGTGACCCTTGGCAAGCTGGTGGCGATCCTGGTGCTAAAGGGTATGTGTCTAGTACATGTGGAAATGCTAGGGATAATGGCAACGTATTCTTAACCATACCATGTAATTCAATTCCATATGAAACCCCAGTATTTCCTAGTCTGAATAGTGGTCTTAAGCCTGCCTTTGGCCAACCCGGGAAGTGGCAGAGTTTGTCTTTGACCCGTATTTATTTTCTCTGCTGTGTCTTCTCAAGTGTCTGCACGTGATGTTCTATTTGCCTACAACACTAGCACAGGTATTTCTTGCCATCTAAACATAGGAATCCACTAGATTCAGCTAGTGACTAATTTTGGGTCTTTCTATAGCTCTTTATAAAGTGAGTTTTCACACTTCCAGTCTTATTTTCTTCCCACAGCAACCATATCAACAAGGCAAGGCAGAATACTTAATTTACATTTTCCAGCAAGGTAAACAGGTTACCTACTTGTGGATCTGAAATTGGAACCCAGAACTTCCTACTTTCAGTTTCGGGCTCTTGCCACAAACTTGGAATTCACAATTTGTCTGTCTGTGTCTCTTTCAATCATCTCTGCTAAGTGCTTGCTTCATTCATACATTAAAATAAATTGAATTAAGTTCTCATTGGGTCATCTTAGCTTAAAGTGTTATCCTTTACAGATAGCATTTGAATCTCAATCCTGGAATATAATGCATACTTTAAAAAAAAGCCAATAATGTCAGAATTTCAGGTGTCATGAATTGTTTAGAAAATGGAAGATATTCTTGAATTAATTGAAGAATTCTTGAATTAATTAATGAATAAGTTAATATTAATTGAGTTTCTACCATGTAACAGGCCCTCGCGTTACCACAGGAAGCAAAACAGACATCATCTGTACTCTCACGGGTCTTACATCCCAGGCAGCTCCTTGGTGTTCACAAAAATATAATAGATGTAGTTTGTGTGTATCTAAAGCTACCTGTGATGTGAAGGCCCCGGGCGGACAAGCTTATTGGATCCTGGCCATGACAGAGGAAGAAGAGGGGAAAAGACAAGAGATGAAACTTTACTGCCAGTGTTCCAAACTATTTTGGGGTTATTCTTTTCAGAGAAATTTTGTATCACCTGGATGGGCTAGAGAGGGCAGGAAGCATAAGTAAGACTAGTGGATACTGGCAGTTAAATCCTTGTGCAGAGGGAGAGAACAGGCCTTCCATTTATTTTTTTCATTCTGGATGCCGTGCACAGCTAGAGGGTGTCAATGCTGTTGAGAGGACTGGCTGTGCAACCAGTCCTACTATGCAGCCCATCTAGAAAGGTCCTACTATACAGCCCATCTGGAAAGGTCCTACTGTGCAGCCCATCTGGAAAGTTGGGGTCCCCAAAACAGTGATCTCCTGTTTTGAATCCCTGCTTTACCTATCTCCCTTCATTATGTTTCATTATCTCCTTTCATTATGAGCTTGAGTGGGGAGGCCACAGAGAGAAGGACTAGAATGAGAGCGAACTTGAAGAAGCTTCTTGAAGGAAGTCCTTCTGAAACAGGAATCCTCAAAGAGCAGAGATTCCTAGAGTGTAGTTCTCCTATAGTATACATACTATGTAAATCTTGCAAGTGATTTGCAAAATTACTAGTGATCAATGGTTTTGAAACCTTTTTTCATTTATACTTGTAATGTAAATTTTTATATTAAAAGCTCGGTGAAATGTAATTGTGGTTCCCTCTCTATCATCGCCACCACCGTGAAGTGATCTTAGAAGTAGTTTCATTGGTCATAACTGATTAGCCACTGGCTTTAGAAAATCACCATATTTTGAGCCAGAGTGTAAGTAACTGCCTTTTCCCTGCCTCTCAGTATATGTGTTATTTCATCCATGAGATTAGTAATAGAATACTCTGTATATCTACCTCTCCTTGTTACATGGAACAGTTTATTTCTCACACTGAAAAGGGTTACTGGTCTAACTAATTGTTTGTTTTCATGGAACACTCCATAATATTTATTCCCATTGGTTTCTACTCTTTAAACAAAATATTTTTAAGCCATATGTGAAAAACAAACAAACAAACAAACACCACCAACAGTTTCACAGCCAATGGATCCAAATAGCTGAAGTTACTCTTGCACAGGAATTGTTCTCGTGCCAGGCCCACCAAGCTCTTGCAACAATCGCCATGATGATAATGGTGATAACAGTATAATGTCTGCCATTTATTTTAGGACATACTCCTGTCACATATCTCAAGGACAAAGTGGCAGTGTACTGACCTCTTTTCATTGTATTACTTCATTGAATCCTCGTTTTTTGACTCTGTAAGGGAGATACTTTGGTGTCCTTTTCTTATACTTGAGGAAACCAAGGCTCAAATGGCTGAACAACTAGTCAAAGACATGTAATTTGGAGATAAATGTTGGAGGTGAGCCCTAATGGAAGGTTATATGCTTCTAGAAATCCATCCATTTTGTCTAGATTGTGGAATTTGTTGGCATGCAATTGTTTATAGTATCCTTTAATGATTCTTTGTATTTCTTTGGTGTTGGTTACAACTTCTCCTCCTTCATTTATGATTTCTAGAGCCCCTGTTCTTTATCGTACCACAGCTCTACTTAGTTGCCAGAATAAATACAAGGAATAAAGAGGGGCATTTGGGAGCTTTGGCTTGTTGCCCCTTCCCCCCTCAGTGTTCATGACTCCAGCTTAGATCACTCGGGTCCAATCGTGCTCCTTGAACTTGAGGGTTATTTGGGGGTCAGATTCTGGGAATTGACAGAGGCAGTACTGAGAGAGGGAAGGAATAGCCCCAAAGAGTTTAGTCATCTTCAAATGTCCTTCCTAGGTGGTTAAGGAGGGAGGAGGTGTGAAAACCCCAACCTGTGTGTGGCCATCCAATGTCAGGCCACACACCTCAGCAACTCACCATTCCAGTTCAATACTTACAAGTAGATTGTTTCCCACCTATTTCTAAAACCGACCTCCTGAATGTACTCTGAAGACTCAACCCTAGAAAGAAAGTTATGTTCTCTTGACGAGGGGTTCGTAACTTTTCTTGATACCCAGATGTCTTTGATCATCTGATATACTGATACACACTGTAATCTCCATCCTCAGAAAAGGATGCACAACACACCTGCACACAGCTCAATGTTTACAATGTTGCCACATTCAGAGATATCTTACAGCTCCTTCATGCTTCTACTGAGGGATCAAGGAACACAAGTTAGGAAGAAAGCTTCAGGTATGTTCAGTGTCATAAATGAATGTTTCTTTTCTTTCTTCAGTATTTTTTTCAAGATTACAAAGTAAATTAGAAAGGAAAAAGGAAGGGAGGGAGTGAGGAAGGAAAGAAGGAAGGAAGAAAAGTAATGAGAAATCAAACAATATGGTTGCTCTCCTTTTTTCGCAGCTAAAATGGTCACATAATGTAAATGTAAATAACTTTTGAGGACTTGTCTAATTAGGACAGTTCTAACAGCTAGGAGGGACAAACATTCAATTTTGGCCAGTTTGCGATTTTGAAATGAGAGTACAGCCAATGAGCCCCTAATGAGCATTTATTTTATGCTTTTTAATGGATTAAACAAAAATTTAGTAAGTAACAAGATCTTTAGAAGATGAAAAGCAGGCATCCTCCTGACTCTCAGTCTTATGTTCTTTCACTTTCCCCAATCCTTGCTCTTTCCTTTCCTTTTTCAGTTTGGCTGTGATGGTCCAAGTCAGATGGGGTAAGGTGCTGTGATGGTTTTGAATCAGAGACTGCCCCAGCGAGGGTAAGATGCTGTGACTGTCCTTGTCACCATGGGTGAGGGAAGCAGTAAACCTCAGCTCCCAAGAGGTCCTTTGTCCGTGGCAGCCTGGCCCCAAAGCCTCAGCTGTGGATTCCTCTCTAGCTTTCTCTCAAAGCCCAAGTTGAAAAAAAGAGCAGTGGAAGTGAAGTCATCTGTCATTTTAGTATCATCTTATATTAGCTTTCCATTCTCCGTTAGTCATTCTCCTAGGCATGATTGTATTTAAATAACTTTTCTGGTCTCTCCTTATGCTTCTGGTCTCTCCTTATACTTAGACAAAAGTTTTGCCTCCTTTTTCTTTATAAGTTAGTCATTTAGTGATCAGTCAGTTCTTTTTTAAAAAAGATTATACAGATCAAAACATCCAGACTTTATGTTTAAAGTTTCTAGGAAATCAATAGGTAAAAAAATATGGACTGATAACAAAAGATGACTACAAGTCACTTGTGACTTCTGCAATTACAAGAGGTGCTCAAAGTGGTTACCATCAGCGTCCAGACACTTCTGATTACAGAGAACTACTGCTTAAGCAGCGTTGACCAAAGTGTTACCATCTCTTAAAATATGTATACATTTTTTGGCACCCCCACTATACACATACCTAAGAGTAGGTGGTAAGTTTTACATATCATAGTATATCCTCATCATGGAATAGTCATTAAAAATGATAGCTGTGAAAATTGGCATCATTGGAAAGTGGATGATTTAAATCCAAATAGAAAATGTATAAATGCTTTGATTCCAGCCATGAATATATGGAATATATATTATAGGCTGTATATAAATATATGTATGTATATTACATATAATACATAGGCATTGGTGCCCCACAGACACTGGGCACTGTCCTAAGCAAACAAACCATTAGACAAGTGGTTCTCAAACTTCAGCTTCTGTCGGCACCTTCTCAGTGGCTTGTTAAACATGGACTCTGGGACCCCATCCCAGGGATTCTGGGATGGCTCGTGAGGATAGGTCCATCTAAAAGCTCCCGGGTGATGGCAATGCTGCAGATTCAAGAATCACTGGTCAGTCAGCACTGCCTGAGGCTAGTGGTTCTCAACCCTGGCTGCACATTCGATCATTTGAGGGGAACTTTTAAAAAATACTGATGCTTTTGTTCCAGCCACTCCAGACAATTAAATCAGAACTTCTGGGACTGTGTCCCAGGCCTCAGGTTTTAAAAGCTCACCAGGTGGTTCTTACGTTCAGCCATTGCTTTTGGACCAGTGGTTCTCAGACTTGGGTGTGTGCCTCACAGTTGTCTGACGGCTTGTTCAAACAGACTGTTGGACCCCTCCTTCAGAGTTTCTGATTCAGTTGGTGTGTGGCCGGCCGGAAAACTTGCATTTCTCACAAGTTCCCAAGTGATGTTAATACTGCTAGTCCGTTGTGAGACATTGCTTTAAAGTTTAGACTTTCATGATCTGGGCCAGCAGACTGAATCGTAATACTTCCACTGGTGTCACTACAAATTGCAACATTTTTGGAAAATATTGTAGCAATATATGTATTAAAAATCATAAACACTTTCATGCTTGTTGATCTGGTAATTCCACTTTGGGGAAATCTATCCTAAGGAAATAGACTAGATATGGAAAATAGCTATAAGCTTGATGTTCACAGAACTGAGTTTTATAATGGTCAAATATTATCTAGCTAAAATATCTAAGAGTAGGTGACTGGTTTAATAAATCATGGTACGTCCCCATAATGGAACGGTCATTAAAAATGATAGCTGTGAAAGTTGGCAACATGGATAAGTGTTGTGATTTAAATCCTCATAAAAACATGTATAATTGCTATGATTACAACTATGAAAAAGTACACATAGGAAGAAAATACCAGGAGGAAATACACCAAAACAATAAATGTCATCTCAAGATGATGGGATTTTTTTCATTCTTTCATTTCCAAATTTCTATGACTGTGTTTATCAATTTTATAACTATAACTATATAATAGCTATATTTATATATTTTATATATTACACACACACACACACACACACACATATCTATATGGCATCAAATTACTCATTACCACTTCTCTTCATGAGAATGTGGTTTTCTCTTGGTTTGAAGTGAAATTTCTAAGAATTCCGTATTTGCCTGTAGATCCTAATTGCAACTTTCCCGAATGAGTGACAGCACATGCCCTCTCTCCTACAGCTCCTGTTCACGTATTTTCTGAGTGATGTTAATTACCTCAGAGGTGACACGGAAAGTGCTTAAAGGTTCCTATTAGGCAGAGAGCAGCCGAAGAGAGAGGCGAGCACATGTTGATGTTACCTTTTTATGATGAATAAGGCATTCAAATGAAAGTCATCGCTATTCACTGTGCCTAGAATATCTAAAGGATTTGTAAGAACTCCGGCCCTCCCCCCGCCCCCCGCCCCCAGTTATACTGTTTCGTTCTGTGCTGGTTCACCAGAGGAGTTGGGAGTTATTTTTCTAAGTCACCATGTAAAATATCTATATAACAGATCAAATCCCATGAGCAATCAGGAGATTGCTCATTATAATAAAATAGACCTAAGACGTAGATGGCTTGGGGTAATCTTACTTTGCAGACTTTATTACGACCAAATTAGCTGCCATAAATACCTGTACCACCCTTAGGACCAGACTGTGGTCAGCTCTTAGGATGGCACACAGAACTTAAATTGTCAAAAATGAGTGTATTCTTTATTAGTTTTTTAAGCATTCCTAATGTTATTATTACGGTTGTTAATTGTATGAGACATTTCTAAGCCACTGACGTTAGCACAGTGTTAGGAAATGAGATGTCCTTGGAACCGGGATGATTTTTATATCTTCAACTGAAGTATTTTCTATATTTTTGGAGAGTGTATTTTCTATTATTATTACTATTTGTAATGGAAACATATTTAGATTTATAAAAAAATTTCACCAAAGTCTTTATTGATTGCTGTTCCTTTTATTCCACTCTTCTAGGAAAATTTCTCTCCTTGCTGAAGTACATCTATCTCTTCTTTCAGAGATACATGGGTAATAACTCTCTCTTATACACCTGAAAATATTGTTATTCCCACTCTCTCTAATTAATTAGGATAAAGAATTTAGATCTTCCCACCATACTTTGGATATATTCTCCATTATTTTGCATCTCATTGCTGATGAGTTTGCTGACAATTGATTGTCATTCCTTCTGGGTAATTTTTGTTTTCCTTCCTTAGCTCTCTTTCTTTGATATTATGCAATTTTATTACAGTATAAATGGATGTAAATTTAGTTTTATTTATTCTGCTTGTGTTTTATGTGTCCTTTTCAATCTGACAACTCCTGTTTTTCTCCCATTCTGAAACTTCTTAGCAATTATCTCCTGAAAGTTCTATTAGATATTCTTGAAACTTCTCAATAAATCCTCCATATATCTTAATTCTTTTTCATAATTTTCATCCCTTTATACTGTTCTGTTGTATTTTCTGAAATTTCCTCAATTCTAACTTCTAATTCACTAATTCTTTCACTGCATTTCTTTTTAAATCTACTCATCTGAGTTTCTGTTATTTCATGACCATATTTTTCATTTATAAAATTTTTAATTGCTTCTTTTTTTAATCTTCCAGTTCTAATTTTATTTATTTTTTTGTTTTGGTATCATAATCTCCTATTCTTGTTTGATGGCTGCTATCTTCTCTGATTTTTTTGAGCATTTTAAACAACAAAATAATTTTCCGATTGTTCTACTATTTCTCTTTCCTTGAGTATAAAATCTTCTTTGCTTATAATTTTTACCTATGTTTAGGGTTAAAGATAGTTTCAAATTATTTTTCGCTTAAAAAAGGAAATATTTCTAATGTACACAAAAGCACAGAAACAGTACAAACACCCACATTTCCATCCCAGAAAAAAAAAAGGTAAAATTTTATCATAAGTATTTCAGATTAGAGTAATAAGCATCATTATTACTCTAATCATTATTATTAAAGAGAAAATAATCATTATTATTATTAAAATTTGTGATTAATATATGCTTAAAATACATGTTTTATTTATCCTCAATTTCCTTATGCCTTATAAAGGCTGACCTCTCTCCTACAGTTATGGGTTATACTTATCCATACTTATCCAGATTTGTGCACTTATATTACACCATAATGTATCCATCATAATATTTAATATTTTTGATATTTCTGAAAATTTACAAAAATAGTATATTGTGCTATTTTGCCATGTCCCTTTTTTATCTTAATCATGTGTTTGAGATCTATGTTGATGGATAGAGGGCACACATTCCTGTACATATTTCACCACATACATATTTTGGAATCTCTCAAGAAAATATACCCAAAGTAGAATAGCTGAATCCTCAGCTGGATCCACATCAGCTTTGTGAGGTCGTGCCAAGTTGCGATCCCTGTCACTGTACCAACGCATACTCCCTTCCACCAGCAGTGGATGAGAATTCACATTTCTTCACATTGCCATTGATATTTTATTGCTGATTTTACTTTTTTAATCAGCTCTATTGAAATATAATTTATATACATAAAAATTTACTAATTTTAATGTACAATTCAGTGAGTTTTAACAAATGTATACAATCCACCACGATTAGGATAGAATTTCCATCATCCCAAAAAGTTCTTTCTTGCCCTTTTTGGTCAATTCTCTTTTCACTCCTGGCCCCTAACAACCAATAGTCTACTTTCATTAGTTTTCCTTTTCCTAGAATTTTGCTTAGCATAGTGTTTTTGACATCCATCCACCATATCCATGTATTAGTACTTTGTTTCTTTTTATTCCATATAGATAGTCTATATGTTGATAGCACATGATGGAAATTTGGGTTGGTTCCAGTTTGGGGCTATAATGAATAGAGCTATTATTACTCACCTACAAGTCTTTGTGTGGACTTGATAAATACCCAGGATTAGAATTTCTGAGTTCTATGGTAAGTATATATTTAATTGTATAAGGAACTGCCAAACTGTTTTTCTGAAGTGGCTGCACCATTTTCCATTCCCACCATCAATGTGTAGAGTTCCAGTTGCCTACATCTTCATCAACAACAGAAATTGTCAGTCTTTCTAATTTTAGCCATTTAAGTGGGTGCGTGCATTTCTCTAATGATGAATGATGTTGAGAATTTCTTCATATGTTCATTTCCATTCATTTAAGCTCTATGGTGAAGTTTCTGTTCAAATATTTTGCCCATTTTTAACCAAATTGCTTGACATCTTAATATTCCATTGTAGAAATTCTTATGTAGTCTGAATAGAAGTCTTCAATAAGATATATATTTTGCAAATATTTTCTCCCAGTTTTTGGATTGCCTTTTTTATTTTTTTGAATGCTTTTTTTTAAAATTATTTTTAAATTTATTGGGGTGACAATTGTTAGTAAAATTACATAGATTTCAGGTGTACAATTCTGTATCACATCATCTATAAATTACATTATGTGTTCACCACCCAGAGTCAGTTCTCCTTCCATCACCATATATTTGATCCCCCTTACCCTCATCTCCCACCCCCAACCCCCTTACCCTCTGGTAACCACTAAATTACATTCCCCAGATTAATTTTCAAACCCCGTGGCCATCTTGTGGTTACTGATTGTTTTCTAATCCCCTCACCTTCCCCCTTACCCCCACCCCCCACCCATCTAGCAACCCTCAGTTTTTCCTCTTTGTCTCCAAAACTGTTTCTAATTAGTTCATTCACTTATTCTTTTCTTTAGATTCCGCATATAAGTGAGATCATATGGTACTTATCTTTCTCTGTCTGACTTATTTCACTTAACATAATGTTCTCTAGGTCCATCCATGTTGTTGCAAATGGTAAGATTTTTTTCTTCTTTATGGCTGCGTAATACTCCATTGTATAAATGTACCACAGTTTCTTAATCCAGTCATCTACTGATGGGCATTCTGGTTGTTTCCATGTCTTAGCTATTGTGTATAGTGCTGCAATAAACATAGGAGTGCATAAAGATTTTTGAATTGGAGTTTTGGATTTCTCCGGATAGATACCTAGGACTGGAATTACTGGAACATAGGGTAGTTCCATTTTCAGATTTTTGAGATACCTCCATACTGTTTTCCATAGTGGCTGCACCAATCTGCAATCGCACCAACAGTGCACAAGCGTTCCCTTTTCTCCACATCCGCGCCAGCACTTGCTGTTTGTTGATTTATTGATGATAGCCATTTTGACTGGGGTGAGGTGGTATCTCATTGTGGTTTTTATTTGCATTTCTCTGATGGTTAGTGAGGTTGAGCATTTCTTCATATGTCTGTTTGCCATCTGTATGTCCTTTTTAGAAAAATGTCTCTTCAAGTTCTCTGCCCATTTTTTAATTGGGTCGTTTGTTTTTTTGGAGTTGAGTTGAGTGAGTTTTTTATATATTTGTGATATTAATCCCTTATCAGATATATCATTGGCAAATGTCTTTTCCCATTCAGTAGGATCCCTTTTTGTTTTATTGATGGTTTCCTTTGCTGTGAAAAAACTTTTTAGTTTGATGTAATCCCACATGTTTATTTTTTCTCTTACTTCCCTCGCTCGAGGGGATATATCAGTCAAAATCTTACTCCGGGTAATGTCTGAGAAGTTTCTTCCTATATTTTCTTCCAGGTATTTTATGGTTTCAGATCTTACATTTAAGTCTTTAAGCCATTTTGAATTTATTTTTGTATATGGTGTCAGGAGGTGGTCCATCTTCATTTTTTTGCATGTGTCTGTCCAGGTTTCCCAGCACCATTTATTGAATAGACTGTCTTTACCCCAGCGTACATTCTTGCTTCCATTGTCGTAGGTTAAATGGCCATATAGGCATGGATTTATTTCTGGACTCTCTATTCTGTTCCATTGATCTATGTGTCTGTTTTTATGCCAGTACCATGCTGTTTTGATTACTGTAGCCTTGTAGTATAATTTGAAGTCAGGTATTGTTATACCTCCCACTTTGTTCTTATTTCTCAAGATTGCCTTGGCTATTCGGGGTCTTTTATGGTCTCATATAAATTTTAGGATTATATGTTCTATTTCTGTGAAAAACGTCGTTGGTAGTTTGATAGGAATTACGTTGAATATGTATATTGCCTTAGGCAGTATGGACATTTTGACTACATTGATTCTTCCTATCCATGAACATGATATGTGTTTCCATCTATTTATATCTTCCTTCATTCCTTTCTTCAGTGTCTTATAATTTTCTGAGTTCAGATCTTTTACTTCTTTGGTTAAATTTATTCCCAGGTATTTTATAGTCTTTGGAGCAATTGTAAATGGGATTGTTTTTTTAATTTCTCCTTCTGATGTTTTATTATTGGTATATACAAATGCAACTGATTTCTGAATATTAATTTTGTATCCTGCTACTTTACTAAATTCATCTATCAGCTCTAATAGCTTCTTGGTGGAGTCTTTAGGGTTCTCTATATATAGTATCATATCATCTGCATACAATGATAACTTTACTTCCTCCTTACCAATTTGGATGCCTTTTATTTCTTTTTCTTGTCTGATTGCTGTGGCAAGAACTTCCAGCACTATGTTGAATAGAAGCGGAGATAGTGGGCAACCTTGCCTTGTTCCTGATCTTAGGGGGAATGGTTTTAGCTTTTCCCCATTGAGTATGATGTTAGCTGTGGGTTTGTTATATATGGCCTTTATTATGTTGAGATATGATCCCTCTATTCCCACTTTCTTAAGGGTTTTTATCATAAATGGCTGTTGGATTTTATCAAATGCTTTTTCTGCATCTATTGATATGATCATGTGATTTTTATTTTTCACTTTGTTAATGTGGTGTATCACATTAATTGATTTGCGGATGTTGAACCACCCTTGCATACCAGGGATGAATCCCACTTGATCATGGTGAATGATCTTTTTAATATATTGCTGAATTCTGTTCGCTAATATTTTGTTGAGGATTTTTGCATCCATGTTCATTAGAGATATCGGCCTGTAGTTTTCTTTTTTTGTGGTGTCTTTGTCTGATTTTGGGATCAGGGTGATAGTGGCTTCGTAAAAAGTGTTTGGGAGTCTTCCTTCCTTCTGGATTTTTTGGAAGAGCTTGAGGAGGATAGGTGATAATTCTTTTTTGAACGTTTTGTAAAATTCACCTGTAAAGCCATCTGGTCCAGGGCTTTTGTTTGTTGGGAGACTGTTGATTACTGATTCAATTTCCATGGTGGTAATCAGTCTATTCAGGTTTTCTGTTTCTTCTTGAGTTAGCCTTGGAAGGTTGTACGCCTCTAGAAAATTGTCCATTTCTTCCAAATTGTCAAATTTGTTGGCATATAGTTGCTCATAGTAACTTCTTAAAACTCTTTGTATTTCTGCAGTGTCCGTTGTCACTTCTCCTCTTTCGTTTCTGATTTTATTAATTTGGGTCCTCTCTCTCTTTTTTTTAATGAGTCTGGCTAAAGGTTTGTCGATTTTGTTTATCTTCTCTAAGAACCAACTCTTGGATTCATTGATCTTTTGTATTGTTTTTCTGGTTTCTATTTCATTTATTTCTGCTCTGATCTTTATTATCTCCTTCCTTGTGTTCCCTTTGGGCTTATTTTGCTGTTCTTTTTCCAAATCCCTTAAATGTGAAGATAAACTGTTGATTAGTGATGTTTCTTGTTTCTTTAGGTAGGCCTGCAAAGCTATGAATTTCCCTCTTAGGACTGCTTTCGCGGCATCCCATAGATTTTGGGTTGTCGTGTTTTCATTTTCGTTTGTCTCGAGATATCTTTTGATTTCTTCCTTGATCTCCTGCTTGACCCATTCGTTATTTAGTAATAAGTTATTCAGCCTCCATGAATTGGTGTGTCTTCCAGTTTTTTTCCTGTAGTTCATTTCTAATTTCATAGCATTGTGATCAGAGAAGACAATTGGTATGATTTCAATTTTCTTAAATTTATCAAGACTTGTTTTGTGGCCTAACATATGATCTATCTTGGAAAATGTCCCATGTGCGCTTGAGAAAAACGTGTATTTTGCAGCATTGGGGTGAAATGTTCTGAAAATATCGATTAAATCCAAGTGGTCCAATGTATCATTTAAGGCTGTTGTTTCCATATTGATTTTCTGTCTGGAAGACCTGTCCCTTGTTGTCAGAGGTGTGTTGAAGTCCCCTACCATAATAGTGTTACTGTTGATCTCTGCCTTTATGTCAGTCAGTACCTGTTTTATATATTTAGGTGCTCCTATGTTGGGTGCATAGATGTTTACTAGGGTTATGTCCTCTTGTCGGATCGATCCCTTTATTATTATATAGTGCCCATCTTTATCTTTTAGTATGTTCTTTATTTTAAAGTCTATTTTGTCAGATATAAGTATTGCAACTCCAGCTTTTTTCTCGTTTCCGTTTGCATGAAATATCTTACTCCAACCCTTCACTTTCAGCCTGTGTGTGTCTTTTTTTCTGAGGTGAGTCTCTTGTATACAGCATATACAAGGGTCTTGCTTTCTTATCCAGGTCAGCCACCCTATGTCTCTTGATTTAATCCATTTACATTTAAAGTGATTATTGATAGGTACATAGTTATTGCCATTTTTAAATTTGTAGTTAGGTTGTTTTGATCTTTCTTCTATTTACACAAGTCCTTTTAGTATTTCTTGCAATGCTGGCTTGGTGGTAATAAATTCCTTTAGCTTATTTGTTTCTGGAAAGCTTTTTATCTCTCCTTGAATGCTTTTTAAAAAGCTACAGTTGTCTTTAATTTTTTTATTTTTCTATATTTAATTTTTTATTATTTTTACTGCTTTGATTTTTGTCTGCTTTATTTTTAAAATATTTTTCCTTTAAAATTGATATATCCATTTTAGAAGACTACTGATGTAAAATTAATGAGTTTTTAAAAATCCAGTATTTAATTAGTAAATATGTAACTTACTACACTTAATGGTGGTGTATATTTATTTAAAAGTAAGAGTGGATTATGAAATGCCCCATAGATCTAGGAGATGTAACTAAAATAGTTACATCTTTAGCAATAGTCCTATATATTCTGGAGCATTGTTGCCTAATAGAAATGTAATGCAAGCCACATACGTAATTACATATGTAATTTAAAATATTCTCGTAACTACATTAAAAATTAAGATAAACAGGTGAAATTAATTTTAGTAATATATTTTATTTAACCTAAATATATCCAAAATGATATCATTTTAATATATAATCAATATAAAAATTGATGTAATATTTTACATTCTTTCTTTCATAGACTGTTTCAGTTTAAAGTGCTGAATATCCACATGTGGCTAGGGGTGTATCATATTGGTCAGAGCAGTTCCAGAGGAAAGGCAAAATTTATTTCAATTGAATAATCTCCTACAGTGTGCATAATACTGTCCAAGGTGTTGATAAAATATGAGATTCAGCTGTGTAGCCAGGAGAATATCAAAGAGCAATGTCATCTTTGAAGGTTTCCTAGAAATACTAGTGGGTAGTTCATTAAGCTCTACTTGTTACATGTTAGAAAGGGAATGTAGGTCTCAAAAATCCTGCTAGTGACAGGAATTCTTTTACCATTAAACAGAAAGCAGTTGGCGGGGTGGGGGAAGAGGGGAACACCTTTGATTAGAAAATGTACACTCGAGTTTCTTCTTCCAGGCAAGGGAATTAATAGTTTAGTAATATTATTGTTCAGTGACCCATATCATTGGGGTTCTTTCTGAATGGTCTTCATTGGTTTTAATTATCACAAAATTCCTACCTATACAAGAATCTCAGTGTGTCCTCTTCCCCGCCCCCACCCATGTTCACCAATAGACATACAGCAATTCCACTGCTAGGTATTTACTGAAGTGAATGACAACTCTCCTTTGCACAGATCAGGGATTGCCAGGAAGTAGAGGTGTGGGAGGCAGTGATTGAAGAAGCACAGGAGAACTTTTTAAGGTAGCAAAACTCTTCTTTATCTTGATTACATTGGTGGTTACACAATTGTAGGCATTTGCCAAACTCAGAGAGCCTAACACAGAAAAAAGAGTGACTTGTTACAGATGTTACTAAGAAAAAATGTTTTGTGTAACTTATTAATATTAAATGCTAGGACCTAAAATGGGGCAAAAGTAAGAAAATGTAAAGATGATTCAACACCCGGTTTTACGGGTGCTGGGATTTGACCTGGAAACCATTATTGCTTCAACTTAATTCAATCCACTGAATGCATTCCTGTCTGGGGCCTGGGCCTGCTTCAGGGATAGATAGTGAGTAAGACCTAGCTGCTGACTTCAGGACGCAATGTTCTTTTTTGTGAGACACATGCAGGCATATGATGAACATTTTTATAGTTTGCTCTCCTCCAAAGTACAGCACATTGTGTTCTAAGCATGCTTGTTACTTTGAAGCAAATCCAAAGAAGCTGTTTGGAAGGGACACCAGGCAGTAGCAGTGTTTGAAGCATTTCTTCATTTCTATCCCTTTCATGTTTGGGACGTCCGTGCCCTCAGAGGGAATTCATTGGGAGGTGGGTGGTGTGAAGTGAGTTTCTTGCTACAGCTGGTGGTAGTCAGCAAAGGACCTATCGTGCGGCAAGGGCATGCTAAGACATATCACACATCTCCGGGGCTGATGGTTCCATGCAAGCTTCCATTTGACTGAAAACCACTTAATCTTGGGTGGATGACTTGTTACCTACTAATGAAACCACTCACGCTCGTGAATGTAGCCATTGCAGTCCTGTAATCAGCCCAGAAACATCATTCCTGTTGGAAATGCAGCAGGAGTCCTGGCACAAGGGAATATTCAGAGAGCGACAAAACCTTTATTGTCCCAGAACACCTTCTGTGTGGGTTAAGGTCAGACCCATATGTGCTTGATACCAATACCATTTTTCCTTATCTGCTTCTCATGTTTTACCCCTGCGTGGTATGTTGTCTTACCTTTTCACTGTATTCTCTTCTGCTGGAAGGGAACATCCAGGGAGATAATAGTCCGTACCTTTGCATAGCACTTAATAGCTGTCAAACTTTAGTCCTCAAAACAGCTCTGTGCAGTAGCGAAGGGCGGCGTTATTATCTGTTGTACAGTGAAACAAGAGTCCAGACGGGTTATAAGTTATCTAAGTTGCCCAACAAGAAAGGGATGGAATCGGCTCCCAAGTTGGAGTCTTTTGATCCCTAGGCCAGCGTCCTTTTCTCTCTTACACGATGCCTCGTCACTGTTTTTGTTGGCTTTTGGGTTAAGAGGCGATGAGTGGTGAAATAGATTTGTTTTGTTTTGTTTTGTTTTGTTTTAAGTAGTATTCTGGAGGAGATGAGACAGATCCCACCATGTCCACAGTGTCACTAGCACAATAACCATGAATATGAATAATGCAAAATTTGGTGTTAAATGGAGGAATTATGTCACTTTCCTTCTTTGATGTAAATACTATAAAACAATTGCCTTCGTGTCCCTTGATTTGTTACTACACAGTTGAGATGGAATGAGACATGGAATCGAGCAACAAGGTGCAGCTGCCTGGTCTTCTTCACTTCAGACGCTCTTCTGGAGCCTTGGTTTTGAACTGTTTCCACATAGTCGGAGGTTCCCACAGAGGCATCTACTTCCAACAGCAGTGACTGGTAACTTCCAACAGCAGTGACTTCCAACAGCAGTGACTTGCCTGGAAGTTTTACATCCACCATGTTTCTTCCTATTTTGAAAACCTTTCAAGGTTTTTAAACAAACTGGTTAACTGCTTGTATATAGCAATACTGATCTTCCTGATGTAATACTTACCATGAGGCAGTTATTTGAGGGAAAATGAAAAAGCCCTTACAAGCTTGAACTATCATCTCACTGGAATCTATTCTTAAAATCTGTTCTTAAAATATGTGTTTTCTTCTTGGATTAAAATATCTACTATAGGTGTGGGGGGAAAAGATGTGACATATTTGGCCAGCATCAGCTACTAATGATTAGTGTTAATTAAGCAAGTATTTATTATACACATCTATGAAGAGAGACTGTGATAATAGCCATAAAAATATGTAGCTGCCATGTGTGAAGTGTTTAGTAAAGATCAATCTCTTACCCATTATTTCCTTTACTCCCAGAACAACCTACTGAGAAAGGTTTGAAAGAGGGACTGAAACTTAGAGGTTCAATAACATGTTCAACTAAAAAGTAGAAGAGCCGGGATTCCAGTCTGGATCTGCCTTTAGCCATGACTGTGTGAGCAAGACACAGCTCTTTTACTCAAGTAAATTAGAGTGTACAAGGGACCCTGAGAAAGGACTAAGCATGTGGGAAAATAACAGTTCATGAAAGATGTGATGGAACTGTAAGAGGAGGATGAGCACATGTGCTTTGAGGTTTGAGAAGCAAAACTCTCACCTGGTTGAAAGGGCTAACGGCAGAAGAGGCTTCATGGAGGACATGGCATCCGAGGTGGGCCTGAAGGGAAGGTAGGGCTATTGTGCAGACAGGGGTGTTTATCTGTAGCCTGTAAAGGTGCTTAAATTTAAATGTTGATTGCGCATTATCAGCAGAGAACAACACATGCAAATTCTGGCTCTTGAAGTTTTATTTGAAATCCTTTCTTGATCTATCGGTCAAAACTCAGAGCTCTCGCTCTCTCTCTCTAATAATAAACACACACAAATAACCCTAGTGATTGTGTGGACACATATACACACAGCATAATTAGTATGATTTTAAAAATTATTCTCCTCAGAAAGTCTTTGTTCTTAGGAGAAGTACTTAAAGACAAAGTGACATGATGTCTGCCACATAAAAATGATTCAACAGAAAAGAGTATATATATGACGTATGACAGTTAAGTTCGCGAACTTGCCACCGTGCGCTTACACTGAACAAAAATTCGTTGAATTGTGCGTCAAAATTGTCGGCTTACTGTGAGAAGCATAGCAGACCAAGTAAACATCGATAAAGAAACAGGAAAACCTTAACTGAAAATCTTGGCATGAGAAAAGTGTGTGCAAAAATGGTCCCGAAGGAGCTTTTGCATCACGACAATGCACCAGCTCACATGGCACTGTCTGTGAGGGAGTTTTTAGCCAGTAAACAAATAACTGTATTGGAACACCCTCCTTACTTGCCTGACATGGCCCCCAATGACTTCTTTCTTTACCTGAAGATAAAGGAAATATTGAAAGGAAGACATTTTGATGACATTCAGGACATCAGGGGTAATATGGCGACAGCTCTGATGGCCATTCCAGAAAGAGTTCCAAAATTGCTTTGAAGGGTGGACTAGGCCCTGGCATCAGTGCATAGCTTCCCAAGGGGAGTACTTCAAAGACTCCCCTTGGGAAGCTATGCACTGATATTCAGTGACTGTGGTGATATTCGGCAAGGAGGTATGTAGCACTTTTTCTAGGAATAGTTCGCGAATTTAATTGTCGGACCTTGTATGCATAAAAGCGCACGCACATGTATGTCACATTATATGTATTAATAGACCATTCTTAAAGAAGAGTAGACTAGATGGATGAATAGGTAGATAGACAGATAGTAGATATGTAGATAAATGGGTGGAGGGATAGACAGAGACAAAGAGAGAGAGAGAGAGACAGAGAAAAAAGAATGTGAAGCATGTTGATAATTAGTAAATATAGCTTCTAAGTGAAGAGTATGTGAGTGTCCATTATGCTATACATTAAACTTTTCTTTGTTTAAAATTTTCCACCAAAAGTTGGTAGAAAACATGGAAGATAAAGAAATGGCAAAAGAAGTCAATCAAAACCACCCACAAACCCCAGCCTGATATAGGCACATTAACACACTATAACATTTGTATACCTTTCCTTCCAGTCTTTTTTCTAGATATGTATTTTATTCACACCATTTTGTCATCGAGTTGTATATACAGCTCTTAACCTTCTGCTTTTCACTTAGCACTGAGTCCCAAGCATTTTCTCACCAATAGAATCCCTGGAAGGAAAAAAAAAGTTCTCCAGGATTAGGACCTACTTAACTGTCAGTACTATCCTCTCCTGTTCCTTTCATAGCTAAGCTTCTTCAAGAGTAGTCTCCATTTCCTCAACCTCCATTTACTTTTCCACCCACTTAAAATCCAGCATCATCCCCACCTCCCCATGGAACCTGCTGGGGCAATGGAAGCCCCATTAAGCCCAGAGAACATGTGTTGGTCCTCGTCTTACTGTCTTCTCATCTTTCCTTCTTGAGATTTCCTGGTTCCTTGGCTTTCATACCACCACTCTCTCCTGCTGCCTTTCCTGCTTTAGTTGGATCCTGCTTGGCAATTGCACAGGCCTCTCTTCCTCCCTGTTTCCTAAATGCTGGTGTTCCCGAGGAGCCTTTCCGTAACATTCTCCCCGGGCAGGAGGTCTCATTGGCTCAGCTGGTTTTCACTTCCACCTATATTCCGCTGACTTCTGAATCTACCCATTTAACTCTTAACTCTCGCTTGAGTTTCAGTCTCAGTATCGCATGGCCCACCTGGGATTTCCATAGTCATCTCAAATGCAGCATGCCTAGACTGAACTCACCGTCGTCATCGGCTTCTCAGCTTCCCCACCCCACCGAGAGGCGTTTGCTCCCCTAAGTTGTCTTTCACAGGGAAGGATACCATCTTCTCCCCAGCTTTCTGAGCTAGAAGCATAGAGTCCTTCTAGAATCCTCCCATATCTGATGAAAACCAAGTGCTATTAATTTTCGCTTCTACCTCTTGAATATGTCCGTTGTTCATGGTCACTGCCCTGGTTCAGGCCCTCATCAGCTCTGCCCTGGATTCTTGTACGATTTCCAAACTGAACTCTCGTTCTTATTCCTGTCTCATCCATCCTTAAGGCAACCACTAGAGTTACCATGTTACTCTCCTCTTAAGATTCCTGAAAGTGTTCTTTTATATAGCTTTTCATACATTATATAGCTTTTTATTTCATTAAGAATCCTTTCTTGATTGACTTCCCTTCCTCTTACCACTATACTCAGCGATGGCTCCCTAGGTGGTGCCTCGTCCAAACCTTGTACAGAGGTCTGCCATGGCACTCTCTCCCTGGATACTCTCATTCAGGCCCAAGTGTTAAACACCAAATATTTCCCAGTGACTTCCATATTTGTCTCTCCAGATCAGGCCTCACTCCTGAGCTCCAGATTTTTAGAGCTAACGTTGGGGTTAGTAGACACATGATTTCTCTTGCTATTCTGACTGTTTATTTTCAATCTCCACTTCAGTGTCTAATTGGCTTCTTAACCTTGACATGCAAAACCAGAAATTTTTATTCTGATCCTCTCAATCTGTACCTCCCCTAGTTACCCATCTTTGTGAATGACACCACTGTTCATCCAGTTGCTTGATCAAAATATCTAACAGTAATCCTTGATTTCTCCTCATCTCCAAATTTGCTATCACATGCCGTTAGTCCTACCTCCCACATATTTCGCGAATCCATTTACTTGTGCCCAGCCCTGCTCCTGTACAATTCAAGCCTCTACCATTTCCTGCCAGATGATCTCAGTAGTTTCCTGCTTTCTCTCTTGCTTTTCTACCATCCTGTTGCACATCTAACCGCCAGAAGGACCTTTATAAATGAAAAACAGATATGTCCCACCCTTGCTTAAAATGTTTCAGTGGTTTTCCATCAGACTTTGAGTAAAATAGGAACTCTTCACCATGCTCTACAAAACTTCATGTGATTCACTTCTGCCTACTTCTCCAAGTGCATCTCACATCGTTCTGCCCCTACCCCACTCTACTCACGTTACTCTTTCCTTCTTCATGTTACTCAAACAAGACACACTTGTTCCTACCTTGGGTCTTTTCAACCTACTCTTCACTGCACCTGAAACACTCTGTCTCCAGATCTTCCTGTGGTTGGTTCCTTCATATTACTTGAATTTCAGCTTAAATGTCACCTCCTTGCAGAAGCCTTCCTGATTACTCATTCTAAAGTAGCCCCCAGGTCATTTTCTTACCCTGATACCTTATTACAGATCTTGTCAATGTCTGAAGTTTTCTCGTTGGGTATTTATTTGCTTTTTGTTTATTGTCTCTCCCTTTCTCCATTAGAATGTGAGGTGTAGAAGAACAGTGATTTTTTTATTTGTTTGTGTCTTTATTTACTTTTTAACTGCTATGTTCCCAAAACCTTAAATAGTTTCAGACACATAGGAGACTCGGTAAATATCCATGAGTGAATTGATAACACCTGTAATTATTTTTGCACACTTTTATTTACATGTCTACTTTTATTACATCCCATGGTTCTTGGGGTCTTAGCCTGTCCTTTTATTTACTTTTAAATTCAGGTATACATATTTTGAATAAATTTTAAGACTGATCTGGTCTATTGATCCAAGTTCTGATGCAAAGAACAGAATCTACTCTAGCTAATACAAATAGAATGGAACTTGTTAACGGGCAATAAAAGTTCACTGAATTCAAGAGGACTGAAAAAACAGACTGCGTTGCGTTTGCAAGAACATCTCCAAAAGTCCTACTGTGGAATTTTGCCCCCAAAAGAAACACTACTTTTTCTGTGACAAGAAGTTCCTTGTCAAATTTTGAAGCTTCCACTTCCGCTGCTGGTTTCAAAATCATGGGCCCATCGTAGGAGGCAGCCAAGATCAGTAAACTTTCATGATGTCAAACTGTCTACCCCTATTACTGTCAGCTACAGAGTCACACCAGGCCCATTACAATCCACAAGAGAAAAATGCATATTCGGAAAGATGACTTGGTACTCACAAGAGTAGTTACGGGGTACTGGGACCTCTGCTACAGCTGCTACAAAAAAAATCACACAAACCTTTCCACAACTGTGCTTGCTAGTGGAAGCAATAGAAATAAGCTTTTTCTTACCTGCCCTTTCGTATCTCACAGAAGTGCATTCTGACTGGTGGAATCGAAATCACATTTGGAACCCTAGCTGCAGGGAAGTTTCAGAAATACACTTTTCAGCTTTCCATTGTCTGTGTACAGGGGGGTACTCTAGAAGAAGGTTGGAAAGGATCTTGTGTGTCAGTTTACTAATTCACATAACTGTTGGACAGTTACCATAATTGGTTATCTATTGTTACATAACAAATTGTCCCAAAACTTAGCAGCTTAAAACAACAAATACTTATTCTCTCATAGGTTCAGGGTTAGGAATTCAGCAGGGGCTTAGCTGGATGGTTCCTGGTTCAGCATCTGACACGGTGGAGGTCAAGATGTGAGTTGCGGCTGCTATCATCCGAAGGCTTGACTTGGTCTGGAGAATACACTTCAGAGATGGCTCATTCACATGGCAGTTTGCAGGAGCCCCAGTTTCTTGTTGACTTTTAGCAGGAGGCCTCTGTTCCTCACTGTGTGGGCTTCTCCCTCAAGCTGCTTGGTTGTCCTGACAACATGGTAGCTAGCTTCCCCCAGAACAAGTGTTCCAAGAGAGAATCAGGAGGAGGCCCAAACATTTTCAGACCTAGCCTTAGAAGGCAACACTGTCACTTCTGTCATATTCTGTTTGTTAGAAGCAAGTCATTACGTCCAGTCCATTCTCAAGGGAAAGGGAATTAGGCTCCACTCTTTGAAGAGAATATCATAGAATTTGTGGACATATTTAAAAATGACCACAGTTACCTTTAGCCATCAAGAGTTGACAAGGCAAGGGTATAGTCGGGATAGAAATAATGCTCCAGTGAAGGTTGATTCTGTGAGGGCTGAACTTTCGGGGTCTGGGATTGATCTGATGGATCTAGGTCAGCCTAAGCAATTGTGTATCCCCAGCACCTAGCACCATGTGAAAACTGCGATACACGTAGACACTGGGTGTTCAATGAATAAAGGAAGGAAGGAAGGAAGGAAGAAAAGAAGGAAGGGAGGGAAGGAAGGAGGGATGGACTGAATAAGTAGATAATGGCTGGACGAATGAATCCCACCTCTTAGGGTCCCAAACCACAATTAAACAAATCCTTCAAATTCTGTGATTCAGTAGCCAATCTGGTTGCATTTGGCTCTGAGTTTCTTCTTTAAAAGTAAGACAGCTCATTTGAAAACAGTGCACAAAACCAAAACATCGTGGAAAGCCATGATGAAGCCCTCCTGTGTCTGCTGTTCAGGATTCGTAATCAGCAAATAGAAGCTAGTCAAGTTCAGGTCAATAGCCCCACATGCTCTAGATGTTACGGAGACAGCCATTGCTTTCGAGCAGCAGAAAATGTGCTCACTCGCTCGGCTCAGCAAATTCAGAGGGGAGAAAAGGTGACTGTTACTGTTCTACCTTACTTTTTTTTTTTTTTTTCACCAGCCTGAATCGCTTGCTATTTTTGAAAAGTTGCTTCCTGTCTAGCAAGATGCAGCTAATGACATAGCAGCAAATTTCTCACTCATCAATCTGAACTAGCAGCTCTAAACTAGCACAGCACTTTTGAACGTGCTATTGGTGAAAAAAAAATGGAATGTCAGACTGGTCACCTTTGAAAGGGTTTCTTGAATCACGTGACTAGTTTTCTGAAGAGTTTTCTGAAAAACAAGCCTCAGGGCCACAGCATCCCGTTGTTCAGGCAAAGAGTTCTGAGAGGCCCATTGAGCTTCCCTTTAAAATGTTGGTTTTAAGTGTCCAGTCCTGTGACTTGCCTCAACGTTTCTGTTTTGAAGACACTGGATCAGACATGCTGTTATAACGTAATATTTTTTTCATCTAGAAAACTTAGTCTACTGTTAAATAAAGGCAATTTGCAGCCATTTATTCAGCACACATTTACTGAGCTCTTACTTGGTGTGCTAGTCCCTGGGGATACAGGGCAAACGAGAGAGAAATGGCCCCTGCCTCCATGGCTGTAGAGGTTCAGCTTTTTATGCCTGCCTTGATATCAAATTCAATAGAGCCTGCCTTTTGACCTCTACTTAGTTTTGCCTGAAACTGGAAGGTCACTTGGGTGTGATTGACCTTTGGGAAAGAAAACAGAGGGGCCTGTTGTCTAACATGACCCCACTCTTCTTGTTGCTCTGTCTTTAAATTTGTAACAAGCACTGTAGTTGTGATAAGTGTGCCCCTTTCAATGAACTTGGCTGCCACAAGGCCCAGTGACTTCCGCATGGCAGGAGTATCTCTTGGGGCATGCCATCCCCACTCAGTCAGCTGGCCACAGTGGGCAACTCGGAACTGTGTACATCCAGAAGATGAGTGAGCCTTTTTCATGTTGCAAGTGGCAGAAACCGAAACGCAGTGCTGGCCTCAGGAGCCGTCATAGTCTGGGAAGCTGAAACCGCGGCACCAGGTTCTCTTTTTCAGCTTTTCTTCCTTTGGGGTGTGAGCTGCCTCATACTGTCCGTGTGATTCTTCTTCTTCTTGGTGACAAGATACCTACAGCCTCAGAAGCCTCATAGTCTCACACCCTGGTCCAGAGGAAAAGGAAAAGCTTTTCTTTCATAAGGCCTCAGCTAACAGCTCCTAGATTCCGACTGCTCTGATTGGTTGGTTACAGGCCCATTTTTGAACCAATCATGGTGGCCAGGGTGGGTGGGATATGCTGATTGGCTTAAACCAAGCAAACTGGAATCACTCGGCTTGGAATGGAATCGGTCCCATCCAAGCTGCTGACTGAAGTTAAGGGAACGATGATTTAAAGGACATTTGGGCACAGTTAGGAAAAAGAGAGGTTATGCATGCCTCTACCACTTTTTGCGATGTTCTCAGCCTTCCTTTTCTTTTTTAAAATAGTTATTTTTTAGAACAACTTTAGATTTTCAGAAAAATTGGTAGGGGATAGCACACAGGGTTCCCATATACTCCACACCCAGTTTTCCCTATTATTAATAGCTTACAGTATATGGTACATTTGTTATAATTAATGAATTAATATCGATGCATTATTATTAAGTAAGGTTCATACTTTATTCAGATTTTTAATTTTTACCTAATATCCTTCTTCTGTTCCTGGATCCTATTCAAGATATTACATGACAATTAGTTGTCACGTCTTCTTAGGCTCTTCTTGGCTGTGGCAGTTTCTCACTTTCCTTAATTAGTATCCGCATCCTCCGCCGTGCCACTTAAAACCCGGTGTTGCTTTTATCAAATCAGTGTGTCCAGCTCATAGTAGGAGGGGAAGAAATTACTTGTTGCATGGTTCAATTAATAAAAGCTGACTTTTATACTCTCAGTTCATTTAATGGTTTTAGGAATTCTCCCTTTAGGGGGATTTACACCTTAAACTGGAATTTTATTTAAGCCAGAGGGGATGATGTTCTAAGCATGAAATTATAAGTTCAGTTGGAGAATGTGGTGGTGATGGAATTGTGGGAAAAGGAATTTCGCCATGGGGGACTCATGGCACATCTGAATTCATATTATAGAGTCAGGTTTATGTAAACTCCCGTGTCATGAGGAGAACTTTGATATAAAAGAGGGTAGGATTCAGAAGATAGCAATGGTGGTGGAATGTTTTTTTGGGGAAATTACTAGTCAAAGAAATAACAACTACTACATGTTACTTGCTTCATTCTATCAAAGGAAATTTGGAAAAGGAGTCTAGGGCTACAACAGATGACAGGAGGTGCTTTTTATTTCATTCTTCTTTTACATTCTTCATAGCCTCTAGACTGCGGAGAAGAGTTGATATATATATATATATATATTTTTTAGCTTGGTTTAGCTATCTATAATTAACAAATCAATGTTTAGCCCTTCACAGTTTGCTAACAGCCAGCTGTAACCGTTAGCCCTGGAACATCTAGGACCAGGAGTGTTCTAGCAACTTCTGGCTCTTTATTGTTTCATGCTGCTCATACTTCATACTGGTACTAGAGGGAAATAGTAACAGGCAGTTCCTGAGACTGACAGAGCTACGGTGTTTCCCCGAAAATAAGACCCGGTCTTATATTAATTTTTGTTCCATTAGGGCTTATTTTCAGGGGATGTCTTAATTTTTTTATGTACAACAATCTACATTTATTCAATACAGTCATGTCATCTTCTTCTAGAACATCGTCATAACGCACTAAATGCGTCCGTCTGGCTGACGATCTTAACTGGGGCTTGTTTTCGAGGAAGCACAGTAGTGAGTGAAGCTCTAGAAACTGTGAGAAGTTTGCTGCTCTAGAGCAGTCAATGGTTAGTCTTGGCCAATGGGAGGCATTTTCTGAGTCCTCTTCCCAGGAGACTCAGGTTGGAATAAGACAGGGAGACTGTCCGTGACTTCCTTCTTCTACAGATCAGCATCTGATCCTGTGAGGGGCCAATCTTGGGCTCAGACCGACCTTGAGCACACCTACGGAACAGGCAAACCTGGTGTCCCACGTCCCAGTTGTTCTTTTCCTGTCTCTCCTGTCATTGCTGATTGTCATCCCTCACTCCTCAGGCTGTAGGGCCCTTATGTTGCGGTCTCAGAATCTCGTTATTTTCCTTTCATAGCCCACTCTTAGGAAAGGGCTTAGCAAACCCATTTGCATCAGGATGTGAGTATCTGAAAATGTTCAATCCTTGTCAAGGAATGAACCTTTAATAGTAGAATTTCAGGCATCAGACATCTGTGGCTAGTACTTAGAGGGTAGATACAGTTTTACGGAGGATCCCTTCCAATCCAGTGCCCCTGAGATGTGGCTGTAGGTACCCAGCTCCCATGCTGTGTGTGACCAGAGTTTGGAAATGGCGTCAGGATTAGCACCCTGCTCAGCTGCCATGAATTGGAGGAAGCCTCTCCTTTCCCAAGCCAGACTCTTCTGGGTTTGATACACAGGGGTCTTGCCGTTCTCTTGGCGTATTGTCGAGGAAAGCTACCACTTGTCTCCTTCTCTGTACTTCATGTGCATGTGTTCAATTCAGTAAAGATTTCTTGAGCACCTACTTCTACCAGGTGATGTGTGAAGCTTCAGGCCACGTAAGTTAGCTCTGACTACCCAGGCTGGAAGTCTCATGTGGGACTCCTACACACAGAAAAGTCATTCTGCCAGGAAGCCATTAGGGAGTTCATTCTTCTCTGGTGTCAGAAGGGCAGAGTGAGGCTGGAGAGAGGAAGGGTGAATCCTGCCTGGGAAGGGCTGTTTTAGAAGCACCTGGAAGTACAGCAATGCCTTTTTGGATTTGACAGGAAAAGATGGAGGAAAGGAAAGTTATTCGAACCGTAAGACTAGTCATAAGGTGCATGACCTGCTGAGGCTGTAGCCTGAGGAGCACAGCTAATTGGAGGTGGCATCTTGGGGCTGGTAAGGATTCAGCACTGCACTCAGTACTGTTTACCAGCAGTGTGACCTTGGACGTGTTGCTTTACTTTCCTGTGCCTCATTTTCTCATCTGTAAATGGGGATAATGATAGCTAACCTGTAGGATTGATGTCAGGATCAAAAGAGTTATCTAGGACACATACTTGAAAAAGTTGTGAGACACGGCAATGGCTCAAAAATGTTCTTGTACAGTTAAGGAACCACTAGACATTGTACCAAATAAACCCAAATGTCAGTGCTCAACACTGTAAAGATCTATTTTATCCCTCATCTCACAGTTCTATGGGGTTGTTGCTGTTCTCAGGGGTTCTTCTATTCTGTGACTTCACCATCCCCTGGGATGTCAGAGTCCTTGGCATTTTGTCAGCAGGTGGAGGTGGGAAAAATGTGACTGCTTTTAACCTTTACCCAGGCTTGAAAGCGACATATATGATTTGGTGAGAACAGGTCCCATGGCCGTACCTGGCTGGCAGTCGCTACCCAGAACAACTCTGTGCTCAAGATGAGGAGTGTGGGTTTTGGTTCTGTCAGCTGCCCTGCCTCTGTTAGTTAGGAAGAGGGTGAGGAAGGAGAGGAAGAGGAGGAGGAGGAGAAGGAGGGGGAGGAGGAGGAGGAGGAGGAGAAGGAAGAGGAAGAGGAGGAGGAGGGGGGTAGGAGGAAGAAGAGGAAGAGGAAGAGGGGAAGGAAGGGGGAGGGGGGAGGGGGAGGAAACGGAGGAGGAGGAGGAGGAGGAGGAGGAGGAGGAGGAGGAGGAGGAGGAGGCAGCATTGGCTGGGTCTGATCTCGAGCATCTTGGTTCTAGACTGAGGATCTAGATTTTGCCCAAAGATATAATGGTTGGGGGAGGGGAGCAATGGTAACCCCCCCCCCCCCGCCCATACACACACACACACACAACACCAATTAGGCATATATGAAATCATTGCTCAGTTTCTCTTGTTCCCAGGTTGGGAGTCTGACACTTTCGGAGGCCCGAGGAACAAGTGGTCATCTTGTTTTCCCTGTCATTGCTGAAATGAAGTGGGCAGTGGCATTTATAGCTCATATAAGGCTTTTGAGTTGGTTTATTAGAGGGAGTTCGTGCAGAGGGTTAGCCAAATAGCCCTCCAAGTTGAAAAATAATAACACTGCAGCTTTATCTCTGTTTTTATCTGAAGAGCTACCAAGCATTTTACAATGCCTGACAGCGTCCCCCCGAGGTGACTGATATTATAGCAATTTTAACAGAGAGATTTTTATCTGTTACAAGTTAGTATACAGCCCTTCTGAAAACACCCTGGCCAAGGTTAAAAAATTCTATTCAGGAAACTGAGGTGGTTGAATACAAGCTCTGTTTTGTGATCTCCCCATTAGGGACTATATAAAGGTCTATATTTTATCATTATGGTGATTTTCTTGTCAGTATCTTGGGTACATTTCTCTGTACAGGAGACAAGTGGAGCCATTGAAACCCTTTCAGACATTTTAGCTGAGAATTATTTCCCCAGGGGAGTGACATTGTCCTGTAAGTCCAGAGGGCTGAGAGCAAACTCTTTCCTCTTAACTAAGCTCACACATGAATTTACACTGAAAAGTATTGGGGGGAGTTTGCTGTCCGCCATATCTTGGTAAATGGTCTTGTTTGGGAAAATCAGAATTTGGGCTCCGTTAGGTGTCTCTCTCTCTCTCTCTCTCTCTCTTTATTATTAATAATTACATTCTTTGGAGACAGACAAACCTCCTGTAGAATCCAGGCATCACCACTCTCATCAAGGACAAATTGGGAGTGTGTGCGTGCAGGGGGGAGTTTCTGTTTTATCCATTAGGCACAAAACCTTTATTCTGGTGCTGTAGGTCTACTCCTTCAGACTCTGAGATGACTGTTTGCATAGAGGACATTTATGGGAGAGTGTTCTCATGGCTCACCTGTATGGAGGAGCAAGGGAAGTAGGATTGGGCAGAAGGAGAAGTTGAACTGTGAAGCAATTGCAATAAAGGCCTCAGCTGAGAACTCTGGAACTAGAATGGCCCAGTAGAGATGACGGGAGTTGAGATAAGAGGGCCTCGTTTTTGTATCCCTGCATTACCAGCCATTGGATGTGGACTGCCTATGGGAGGTGGTGTGGCTTTGAGCAGGGAAGCCCTTTTCAGTCAAGAGCAATTCCCGGGAGGGAGTCTGCTGTGTACCACCAGTGGCCAACACTCCTGGCATCTGGGTGTCTTGGTCCTGAAGAGCAAGCTGGGTGTCACAGCATCCACAGTGAACACCCCTTGCATTCTCTGGTCCGCTGTCTTCAAGTATTGAGTTCACCCCATTTGGAAACAGGTCCTCAAGACTTGTGATTAGCCTTTTGGCAGGAGAAACTAAGAGGAAGGTTAGAAGATGAATCTCAGCCCTTGTATTGCAGACTGCCTCAGGACCACCCATCCCTTTCTACTACCCATCCCTCCTCACCCTCACTCAGCACTTTTGCAGGTCAAAGTGGCTTATCTTGTGAGGCAACCCAGATCCTCATCCTTGACCACCTTGGTCACCATGTCTGTCTTGGTCTGTGATGGCTACATTTGACCTTGAAAATTGGATAGGAGAGTACTAAGAGACACCCTAGTAGACATCTGGTCAGAGGAAAATATTTTCTGTCTGCAAACCAGGACCTGTAGACCTGATAAGCCTAGAGTTGTAAAGATGGGAGACATAATGTCCTCAAGTACGTCACAAGAGTAATGATAGTGGGGCCACTCCCACTTCCACCCCTTGGTTCCAGACCCATGTATTTTATCAGTGGCAGACAGTCCTTGAAGGGTGTCATCTCCAAGCTGACACCTCAGTAAGCCTTCCAAAGGTCAGCAGCTTCCGGGTTGTGCAGTAAGTCATAGGAATACTAGATCCCATGCTCATGTGCCCACTGCGATACACTTTTTTGCTCTAAACTGTGTTCTTTGGTTCAATATGATGCTATGTGTGATACCATATCGGTGGACCAAACATTCTGTAAGCTTTTGGATTATAGTGCAGGCTGAGACTTTAGGGGTAGAGAAAGCAAATCTGTACCCAGAATACATGTCAATTCTAGTCAAGATCAATCACTATCGCTGTTAAGTGGTAATCAGATTGCCACTAAGTGGATGCTTGGTCTTTTCAACAGATGGTGCCATTGGTCTTCTTTACTGGCTAATGGGACATTTATCAGCAACAAGAGCTAGATAAGGCTTGGTGCTAGGAACCCCATACTGTTGAGCCTGTGTGTACCCTCCATTCCTGCCACCATGGCTACTTTGTTCATATGGCCATTGTGCCCAAACTGGTATGACCAATGACAGAGGCTGGCTTTCATCAAGTGCCTGAGTCATTCTACTTGGTTGTCAAGGGGTATCAGTGTCCAGAATCCTCAAAAGGTTTCGATATTTGTCCTCAGTGGATGGTTTCCTCAGTAAATAGTCATATCCCTTTAGGGAAAGAGTGAGTTAACATTATCACACACATTTGCTGTGGTGTTTCAGGATCTCTTCTCCTGGTAAATCAGCCTCTCAATGGGCTGTAGGTCAGAAACCTTGCTCAGATGTGAAAACTGTGCAAAGTATTCATTTTATTTCCATTTTTTATTGAAGAATTTCCCTGGACCTCCTAATAATCCATCCTTAAAGTATTTTGATTGTGTAAATTATGCAATACCCTGGTGGGCTGCCTATCTACCTTGCCCCTGGAGACGTTGTGTTCTCATTTCTATAGCTCTCTATAGGCTAAGTGCCCCTGGTAACGGACTTTTCATTTACTATGATAACTGTACCCACCTTGTTCAAGTGTCACCACTTGGCCTCTATTATTTCAGGATCCTGCCAGGTCTTTTGCTTGGAGCCCAGTTCTATAAAAACTACTCCTACCATTAGCCCTAGACTACAAAAGAGCTTCTCAGTGATATTGGTATCCTTACCAGCAGCACATTCCTTATCATTTTGGACATTCAAAGTATCCTCTGAGCCCTGCTGAGCATAGTTAAATAATGGGTTTTCCAGCCTTATATAGTGCAGTCATTTAGCATGCCACTTCCCTCAGCCCTTTGATCTTTCCTTCCATCTTCTGCCGTGACACTTAGGGCATGACTTAGCATGAGCCCTGCAAGCTTCCAAAAACAGTCCTTACCAGCATGTTAGCATTATCTCCCACCAAATCCTGTACCACTGGAATGTGTTCCCCTATCTATAAATTCTCCCTTATCCAGTGGTTTTCTGCTTCTTGAGCCAGCATCTCAAGACCCAGTCCTGCGTATCCTCCCCTGACTCCTGCTGGTACACATTGCTAGGTCCTGCATCTCCTCCAGCATATCATGCCTTTCAAAGCTTAGGAGGCCTAGCACTGCATCAGCTTGTTAGGTTATTGATGCAGGTTATTGGTCTGGTGGCCAACAGGGGAGATAGGAGTGGCCCCTGGGGAAGCGCATGTTGCCTTTCAAGTCAAAGTTCTCTGTCGTGTTTTCGTCAAGCAAAGAGGGACTGGTAGCTTTCAACAGGGAGGAGTGGGCCTCTTCTGTAAGCCCAGATGGTTCAGTGGGATCAGGGATTTCAAGGTTTTCAAAGATGTCAAATAAGATGTCCCGATCCCAAGTCTCAGGGACTTTCTTCCCACACGGGGCCTTGGTCTTCCGTAGCAGACCCGCTCGGGTGGTGAATTCAGCCTTCCCCCGAGCCCCACCGCCCCTGTGATTAAATCCGCTGCTTGGTCCTCAGATTGTTCTGACTTCCCCCATTCCAACCCCATCCCCACCACTGCCTCCCGCCTCCCCCACCCCCACCCCTCAGAGAGGAGAGCCTTTTTTGTATTCTGTCGAGGAGGCCCTCTGAATGTCATACTTACTTCTTAAATCAATAGTCAGTCGCCCTCAGCCTTTCATTGTACTTTTCTAATTGATCACACGCAAGAAGAGCCATTCAATTCAATTATTCATATTAATTAATGCTTATTTTCTCAGAATCTCTCAAACACCTGATACATTGCATCTGCCAGTACGTACCCTTCCTCTGGTATCTCTTCCTAGTTCACCACTGGTAAAATTTTAAAACTTGTACTGCTAAAACTTGCAAGGGACCATCCATTCTTTCCCTACTCTCAGTGATGGAATTATCATTGCAGCTGGCTAGCAGACGTGTTTCCAGTGTCCCGTCTTAGAGCCTGTTGGTGGGTCACTCCTGCACCAACTGTCTTCGCTCAGATGCCCTGGGAAACTCTTAACATGAAGGTCCTTTGGCAGAAAACTTATCTGGGTATCTTTCCAGAGCAATGTTCCTGAAGGAATTATGGCAGCAGGATTGGGCAGAAGGAAGAGGGGGAGCAGTGAAATAGTTGGAACAATGGCTTCAGCCGATCCCCCTGAGAACTCCGGAGTGCTGATGTCCCATCAGAGATGTCTTAAATTGATGCAAAGGAATCAGGCCTTTGTACCACTATGCTGACCAGTCACGGAATGTGTATGGCCCCAGAGAAGGTGTGTGATCTTGGGGAAAGCAGTTCCTTTTGCCCAAGGTCAACTCCCACCTGTGAGCCATCATCAGCCAACACCCCTGGCATCAGGGGAATGGGTGCCTTGGTCCTGAAAGCGCATCCTGGGAAGGAATGTACTGCAGCAGCCACCACACTTGTTGTAGACCAGCTTAGGCCTCCTCGTCGGCCCTGAGACACTGCCACAGAGACACTGCCACGGGAGCACAAGTCTCAGAGCTCAAAGGTCTATCGGATCATCTCTCGAGAGAAAAAGATAAATTTAATGTTTATTTTTGCTGATGGGTCCTCAGTAGCAGAAAGACAAGACGTGAACAATTATCTCAGTAATTCACTCCATGGTTTATAAAGTGCACAGTAAAATACCTGGCAGAGAACAAACAGTCAATAATGACAATAAGGATAATAACAGCAAACCTTTATTAAGTGCTTTCTCTGTGCCAGGCACTGTTCCTAGTTCTTTTCATGTATTGAAGTAATTACCTCACAAAACAATCCTGTGTAATAGAAGTAATATAATCCTAAAGCACAGAAAGATAACTTTCTCAAATTCCCACAGCTAAGTACATGGTAGAGCTATGATTTGAACCTAAGCCTCACTTCAGAACCATGCTCATAGTCGGTACTTTATTTCACTCTAATTGCTAGTAAATGGTAGCTGTTGTTTTTATTACACCTTCTAACAAGTCCTTGACATACAGTAATGTTATAAGAAGCACTTTGTTGGAGTTTACATTTAGGTGTACATTTTGATGGATGGAGCCCGTTTTAAAATGAGAAATCCTAGATATTTTGTGTCTTTAGGGATGTGCTTCTCAAAATTGGCTGTATATTGTAATCACCTGGGTAACTCTTAAAACTCCCAATACTCAGGCCACGTGCCAGAATAATTCAGTCAGCATCTCTGGAGGTGAGACCAGACATCAATACTTTTGGAAGATCTCCAGGGATTACAATATGCAACGACATTTGCCAACTTCTGTGGGACTCCATCTGCCTCTGCCTCAGGGCTCTGCACTTGGCTTTCTTCCCTCTCCAGTGTCTTCCCAAGGGAGCACATTCATTGTCCATATGTGAGATGGCTCATGTTTCTTTCTAAGGTCTCAGTTTCATCCCTAAACTACCTTTATGAAGTAAGCAAAATTATTGATCCCAATTTTTCAGAGGAAATCAAGGCTCTGAGAGGTTATGTAACGTACCCAATGTCGCACAGCTAGGAAGTAGTAGAGCCAAACCAGCTTAAGCCTCCCAGTTTGGCCTGACATACTTGATGCATTATTCTGGTTCTAGAGTCCATGTGATTGATCATTATACTGTACCACTACTTACTAGACATCTCCATTCATTGCTTGATTCTTAGGTGCCAAACTAAACCTTATAACTTCCTCCACCTTTAGCCTTCTCCAGGCCCCACCCTCTGAAAAAGAAAATAAATGCTGCCCACTCTCCTGCATCCTTCATCTTCATTAAAAGTACCTAAAATTTATAATTCATTTTGAATGGCTCCATGTCCTTTGGCACTTGTACGTAAGCGACCATATTAGAATGTGGAGCAGAAATTAGAAGATGAGAAGTAGAGTCTGACTGAAGTGGGGAGTGTGGGTGTGGAAAGTCCAGTGAGATCCGTGGAGTTGGTGAAGGTCGGTAAATATTAAAATCCAGTCAGTTGTTAGCTCCTGTTGATTCTGCCTTCTCAAAATCTCCCACATCTGGCATTTCTCCACCGCCGCTACCATTGCCCTGGTTCAAACCACCATTTCCTCTGTGCTAAACTATTGCCCTTGTTTTCTAACTGTTCTCTCCCCCCTATAATCTACCTTTCATCCAGATAAAGCTGGATGAAACACAGGTGTGGTCATGGCTTCTGAGCCCACACTGTATCAGCTGGTGAGAGGTACATTCTCAAATGTGAGAATGATTTTCATAGACTATTAGAAAACTTAGAAAATAAGGTGCTTGATCCAACAGATTTTCTCCTAAAGGAATGGGAACTAAGCAAGTAAAAAAACAAAAGAGAGAAAGAAAAAATCTAGTTATAATTCATAGGCCATAGGATCCGGAACAATAGGCACCAAGTCAGTTGCCCGCAGAGGCCAGCCAGATTAATATACTCGTAGGTAAGGATGGGTACAGGAGGCAGGGAGCTGAGGCAAACTGGAGGGGTTTTTGCCCTGTGCAAAGGAAGTAGCTACTCTCAAGTAAGTATAGCATTACCTTGTGGTACTGTGGACCTGTTGTGGCCAGCTTTTCCCATTGCTCCAGAAGCCAGAAATTTAAATTTGGCATGATATCTCCTGGCTTTTAAGTGCTGGAAACCAAATCAAATTTTTCACCAGCTCAGTGTAGACCATGCCCAAGGGCTGATGTGTTCTGCAGCCTCTAGTCTGCAGCCAGTGGTCTAGGGAAGGTTATTTTCTCCTCCGCGTACTCCAAGTCTCTGATTGAATTGTAAATACCCTAATTTTGAAAGTAGGTCCTGCAAATCCTAATGAAAAGTGCTCTCCAGCAATCTCTGAAATGAGCTTTATCCTATTAAACAAAGAACGTGTGGCAGAAATGGAGACATTTCCTCAGTGGTTGTAGGTTAACTTGATGGACTGTGAAATTTTAATCAGGTAGAAAACATGTGTACTTCACTGCTCCAACATTACCTCACAGAGGCAAGTTTCTCTGGTTCTAAACAACTGGAAAGGGAAAGGAGAAAATAATGGGATCTAATATGATGGAGCATGTAGTATATAGAAAGCATGCTGCTAAGTGTAATAAATACGGTATTAATTCTCCCTACAACCTTAGAAATGTAGCTGGGTAAGCACCTACTTCCCCTGCGCACATTCTCCATAAAAGTAATAGGCTGACAAGGTGATGTTAAGACAATGATGAAAAGCTATTAGCTTTGCCATTAAGAAAGATATCAGTGGTTAGACTGAGATACATGGAACAGGTAATCATGGATAAAATGATTTTTTCTTGGAATAATTGGACTTTAAAGAAATAAAGTAACTCATCAGAGATTAAATAGCTAATAAAGGGATAAACTCAGGATTCAAACACAACTCTAGTTAATGCTAACATTTGTGTCCTTTGCAATGCACTCCACCATTTCTTCACTTTTAATGAAAGGAGCTTGAAAGTTAGGTGATGCTCATCTGAAACCAGTGATCTGAAGACTGTTATAAATGGAAAGTCATGGGATCTTAGAGATATAACTCCCAAGTACCTTCTATTACCTTCTAATACAGAGTACAGCAAATGGGGCAGTCACCCCAGAACTGTCACTTTGGTGAGCAGATAAGCCACCCAAAATGTACATTCTCCTTTTCTTGCTGGGACTACATTCCCTGGTTTTCCTTGCAGATTGGTGTGGCAATATGACTGGGTATCAACCAATGGAATTGGACCATTTCTGGACCAAAAACAAACAAACAAACAAACAAAAAAACCTAAAGGTGTGGCTGTGGTCCCTACCTGTTATTTTTCCTTTTCATATGAGCTAGATGTAAATGTGACAACTAGGACCTGGGAACTGATGGCAGAGCCACAAGATAGAAAGAACCCAGGCCACAGAATGGCCTTATGAAAGAAAGCCATTCACCAACTTGGAACACTCTCACCTTGGCCTATGTAAGCAAGAAACAAACTTCGGTTGTGTAGGGCACCTCATTCCCTTTGAGATCTATTTGTTATAACAATTACTGTTACTTTAATATAGGAATTGGTACCATGGAGTGAGTATTGCCATGTAAAAACCTAAAATAAGTGGTTCTCAATTTGTATTCGAGCAGTAGGAAACAGGTATTTCATGCTGGGAAGTGGGAAACTCAGTGGCAGAACATTTGGTAATAGTTTTTCTTGCTTCATTAGATAAGGTATTCAAGCAAAAATTGATAATTTGAGATTAAAGATGAAAGGGAATACAGAGAATCCAGAAATTTGGGGCTTCACTGAGCTTGAAAAGCCAACTGCCTCTGAATTTAAACAATAAAAGATAGACTAAAGAAAGCATTGAACAATAAAATCTCACATAATTTTTACAATTAATGAGAGGGAATCCCGACTTGTGATTTTCCCTTCTTAGTGTCTGCGGCCATTTCTCTGGCAGTGTCAGGCGAAGGGATTACACCTTATAAGAAGTATTCATTTAGAATAGTCCAAGAAGTATGGAATTCCTATCATTATTTCTGGATTTAGATGTCCAAAGTACTTTCCATTGTTGTAGAAGGTTTACCTGTTGTGTATTTACAAAGTGTGGCAGGCAGATGAATGGCTCCCAAGGTTTCCACATCCGAATCCCTAGAGCCTGTGAGTATGTTATCTTGCATGGCAAGAAGGACTTTGCACATGTGATTAAATGAAGGACCTTGGAATCAGGAGACTATCTAGGTGGGCCTTAAACATAATAATAAGGGTCCAGTAAAGGGTCATCGAAGATACGATGACCAAAACAGAATCAGAGTCAGAGACAGACTTGAAAATGCTATACCGTGGGCTTTGATGTTGGAAGAAGGAGCCATGAGCCAAGGAATGCAGGCAGCCTCTACACACTAGAAAATGCAAGCAAACGGGTTCTCCCCTAGAGCTGCCAGAAGGAGCGCAGTTCTGCAACACTTGGGCATTAGCCTAGGGAGACCCATTTCAGACTTCTGATCTTTATAACTGTAAAATAATAAGTATGTGTGTTTTCTAGCCACTACATTTGAAGTAATTAGCTATGGCAGCCATAGGAGCAGACAGTTAAGGTGAAGATTATTGGTGTGGCAAGAAGAGAGCTTTTCTCTGCCTTGATTGAATAAGCTGAAAGGGCATTACTCAAGACATCCGTGGGAGCTTAAGAGAGGCACCAGGGTCTTTCAGAGAGGGCTAAAGCGTCACACAATCACTGTGGAGCTGTCCTGGACCCATCACACTGGCTCACAATGGAGTACAATCAGAGTATAAATCTCTTCCAGACAGACACTTAGTACGAGTATCCTCAAAGTAGTCCAATTACAGTCAGCTTTTCATATCCGTGGGTTCCACATCCAGGGATTTGATCAACCATAGGTTGAAAATATTCAAAAAACAATTACATTGCTGTGTGCTCACTATGTAGTTAGGCCTAGGATGGTTATGTCTATATTGAACACGTACAGACATTTTTTCTTGTCATGATTCCCTAAACAATACAGTATAACAACTATTTACATAGCATTTGCATTGTATTAGGTATTGTAAGTAATCTAGAGGTAATTTAAAGTATACAGGAGTATGTGCATAGGTTATATGCAGATACTGCACCATTTTGTATAAGGGACTTGAGCATCTGCAGATTTTGGTATCCGAGGGGGTTTGGGGGTAGGGGAGGTTCTGCAATCAATCCCCTGTGGATACAGAGGGACAACTATACAATTGAGAGAAAAGAACACTAAGACCCAGAAGGGAAGCATAATATAGTGGGTAAGAGCATACATCCTTCAGATTTTCTGGGTTCAAGCTACTTCCTAACCATGTGACTTTGAGCAGAATGCTTAACCTTTCCATGCCTCAATTTTCCATCTGAAAAAGGGGAATAACTATGTATCTTCATAAGATTGTTGTGAGACATGAATCACTATATATGTAAAGTACTTAGAACAGTGCCTGGCACATAGTTAGTGTTCAACAAGTGGTAGCTGGCATTACCACTTACAACTTAGAGGGTGAATGAATAGCACTGAGACTCATAAATGGTTATTGGCACAGCCAGGCCCAGTATCCAGATGTCTTGTCTCCTGGTTCAGGGATTTTCTTTTTCCCAGTGAAAAGAGTGACCTCCTGAAATAAGCTGGGAGAGGAGAAGCAGTTAACCACTGTCCAGTGGTGTGAGGGGGTGATGGCATTAGGAAGTGAAATGGTCTGGTTCAGCCTGTTCCCTGAATTTCTCCATGAATCAGTTGGGGTTCTTTAGTTGCAATCACAGAAACTCCGTGGGCTGAGTTAAGTGAAAGGGAGCTGATTGACAGGGACTTTCAGGCTGGAGATCTGGGAAGCAGGAACCCCAGCCTTGGTTCTCCTGCAGGAAGGGCCAGGTTATGGGTGTGACCTCTAAGCAAATCTGATTCTTCGTACTTGTGTCCCTTGCTCAAGATTCAAAGTCCTGGCAAAGAACATCTAGTAATTCATTGCACTCTAGCCACATGTCCTTTCCCTGGCTCTACTGGGGCAGAGAGGAAAAGGATCTGGCTGTGATCTCCTCATCATATCAAAACTATATTCAAGACTCCACCATGTCTTTACAGACTTCTCAAAAGCCTCATGGACAGAGGAAGGGAGGAAACAGAGGTGGGGATCCTACCTAGGCTGATTGGACTGAGACAGCAGTGTGCTAGTGAGGGAGGAGGTTAGAGAAGGAAGTTCAGGGAGTTCTGTGTTCTGATGAAGAGCTGCCATGTTTTAATGAAAATTGTAGAATCTGAGAGTGGAGAGAAAGATAAGTATAAGAAAGAGGTGAAGAAGGAAATGGAGTAAAAGCTAAGAGAAATTCATCAGGAATCACAAGGAGATGTTGAAACTGACCTAGTTGTGATATGAAATGAGAGAGGCAGGGAACATACATTTTTGCAAGAAGAAAAGGCACTAGTGTAGAAACTGAAGAGTAATAGGCTGATTATACTTAATAATTATATGAGGACCTGTGCTTATTATGTGTATATACACACACAAGTTAAAATTAATAGTAACCTGATTTAGTTCTTCTATATCCAACAGAGACCACTCTGCAATTCTTTTGAAAAGTGAAGATTTGGGTTTTATACAGTAGTATTTAGAAAAATCTAATCAAAGATATTTTGTAAATAATTAAACATGCTAGTGCGGAAAAATGGGATTTAGAAAAAAGTCATCATTGGTATATGATTCTATGATATACTTAATGCCAGTTGCCTTTATGTAAGCATGCCTGGGTGATTCTTTATGGATGTATGTGTGTGCAGCAAAAACATTTGTTTTGGAACAAGTTAAACAGAAGACCAAGTCTGCTGAGAGTTGCAAGTATAAAATGTCATTACTAAAAGCAAACCCATTGACAATGGTTGTTAATCTGTTTTTTTTTTTTCCTTTTCTCCATTAGTGAGTGAATGAGACAATTATGGAATTATGGTCTAGGCTGGAATGCAAAACCACTGTGGTTCCTGCTCTCATGGGGCTTACAATTTGGTTGACTTATCTTGGGAAGTCCGTTTTTCCAATGCATAGAATGTGAGAGCGTGGAATACACAACACTGGAAGCTGGGAGGTGTGGGTTCTATCCAGTTCCTTCTAATTTGTGTGTGATTTTGGGCAAGTCACTTGACTTCCAAGATCCTATTGACTTACAGGTTACCTGAAAATATATGTAAAATTTGTGTTTAAGTTCATGTTTATATTTTCTAGAAAAGAACGTCCGTAGCTTCATTAGTGTCTCAAAGATTCCTTTGCAACTTGAAACACTATTTAAGTTTCCAGTGGTTAAAACTTATCTGTAAACCCTAGTTTTCCTTTTGGAATGTTCCAAAACAAGAATAGTTGCCAGTCTGCCCGCTATAAGGTAAAATCATTTGATGTATCAACATCATTTTCTAAACATGAAAACTAAGAGCCAGATGGTGTATCACAACAGAAGCAAATCGAAATATGAAGACGTGATTTAATAGCAAGCTTCTCCATTTCTGTTCCCTGAGGGAGTTTCTATCCATTTGTCTCTGTTTCCCAGATGCTTCCTAGCGATCCCCTCACAATCTTTCTGACAGAGTCCAACTTGGTTCTCTCTTGAAATAGGTAAGAATAAAATGGCGGCCGTGCCTTCATGGTTCCTCTAGATCCTGTTGGCGCTCCCTGGTACGCAGCCCAACGACCAAGGCACAGGGATGCTCTGTGATGGCGAGCTAAGCAATCTGTAAATGCTCAATCACCACTCTTGTTCCGCGGCTGTGTGAGCGGCAGTGTAGCATAATCGTGCAGATTACTGTGTGAGCCATTTGGAAAAAGAAGGCGCCGCCTCAGTCAGCTTTCTTTTTAGTTCGATGATCACAGCTGAGCCCACAGACAAGTAATACAGATTCTTTTTGATAAGGTACAATGGGTTTTTAATTGACGCTTACGTTTCTAACTGCTTTTTGACCCGTACCTGATAGCTAGCTGTTAGTGGATCTAGCATTCTGGGAAATGTGTCATTAACTAAATCCTTTTCTTTTGGCTGTTGATTTTTACCCAGAAATTAAATAAGTTCTGATAGTTTAGGAAGACTTCTTTGTTTGTTCAAGATATAAACTCCCAGCATCACTGAGTAAGTTGAGGAGATGCTGCTCTTTTTTCACTGGTCATGTAGTGTAGGTTTGTTTCCTGAAGGAACTCAGGGTTCTGGTTTGAAGCAGATCAGCAATGGTAATGGCGGGTGTGGTCTACGGAGTCTTTGGAATGTGCTCACTTTCGTGACAAGGGAACTGTGTCTCTGTGAGGTAAGCCCACTTGTTCACAGTGGTACTGACGATTGGAAATTCTGGGTCGTGAGTTTTCTGCCCTAGTGTGTGCTCTTTTTATTAAAACGTCACTCAAACATCACTGTCAGCTTTCACTCATTTGCCCAGCCGCCTACCCCATCACTCCCCTCCCCTCCTAAGAGGTCTGAAATGTCTGTCATCAGAAGTAACTTATACGCAGACTCAAAAAGGCCACAGTTGAGAGAGAAAGAGAGAGGAGAGAGAGGCTAAATCCTGTTTGAGAGAGAGGGGGGCATCTGTGAGCATAGGAAGGAAGGCCATCAAAATGAGCGCCACTCTCCAAGTGGGCATAAGACGATGGCATTCCAGGTGTGTGAGCGCTCAGTGCCCAGAAGGGGGAAGATTCAGTTCTTGCGTGTATGTTAAGGGTAGTTTTCCATGGGTGGAAGAAGGCTGTGTCCCTGTATGTGAAAGGGCTTTGTGTCCATTTGGTGAGAGTACAGGTTCACCAGGAGGGACAGAATTGAATTCTTGTGTGTATAACAGGGTTGTATCTCTGTGGCTGTCTTAGGGTCATGACTCTGTGTGAGAGAGAGAACTAGGCACCAATAGACATGAGAAGGCAGAGACGCATGTATGAAAGATTGGGCCCCGTTGATGAGAGAGTATTATAGTTACCTAATGTTACATAACAAACTTTTTAAAATTTAGTGTCATTAAACGATGACCCTCTTATTATATCTCACAGCTTTGGGGGTCAGAAATCTGCACAGGACATAGCTGGATGGTTCATCTCTATTCACCCATGACTGCAACCTCAGCTGGGATGGTTCAAATGACTATAGATTATTGAATGGCTCAACTGAACTTTCTCAGTTCTGGCTACCTTGTTTCTCCAGATCACATTTTCCGAGGCTGGGATATTTAAGAGGGCTTTTTCACTCTCACGTTTGGCACCTAGGCTCAGATGGCTGGAACAGTTGAGGCTGGCCAGTCATCTCTCCAAGTGGCTAGCTTGAACTTCTTATGGGGTAGCAGGCTTCCCACAGAGCTAGTGTTCCAAGAACAGGAAGAAAAGCTGTATTTCCCAAGGCCTGAGCCCAGAAAATGACACAGCATCATTTCTGCCATATTCTGTTGGCTAAACCAGTTACAGAGCTTGCCCAGATTCAGGGGAGGGAATATCCATCTTTCAATGGGAGGAATGCCAGAAAATTTGTGGCCATCTTCAATCTGCTATAATGAAAGATGAGTCTCTGTGTGCATAAAGGGCTGGGTCCTCAGGTATGTGAGAAGGCAGGATCGGCGTGTGTGTGTGTGTGTGTGTGTGTGTGTGTGTGTGTGTGTGTGTGTGTAGAGGAGGGGTTTCTGTGGGTTAACTCCAGAGATAGGTGACTAAAGTGGGTGTATGCTGGAGGTAGGAGAATCTGACAGGAGAAGAGGTTCCTGAGGGGGACTGAATGAATGCCATGCCTCTGCTTTCCGCACATTACTGGCTGTCCCTGCCACCTCTGGTGTTCTTGGATGGCAAACTGATGCTCTGAAGTGCGGCAAGCCAGGTAGGTGGTGCTATAAATCTCAGACTGAGACTTGCCAGGTGGCAGGTCTTCTTTAGCTTCCACTCTGGGCCAACATCCCTGGGCTCACATGTTCCTTTCTAGGTTGACAAGCAGCAAACGTTTCTGTACCATGCAATGTGTCTCCGTGAGGGGTTTGGCCAACTGTAAAGTTAAAGGGAACAGTCCTGAAGACTGCACTTTCTTCTGACATCAACTGCAAGCTTGCGAGTTTCCCCACACCACCCTGTTTCATTAATTTGCTAGGACAACTCACAGAACTCATTGAAAGCTGTTATACTCCTGGTTATGGTTTATTACAGCCAGAGCATATGGGTTAAAATCATCCCAGGGAGGAAGCACAGAGAAGTACCAAATAAAGAGCCTCTGCTGTTCTCTCCCTGTGGAGTCAGGCCATGTTACTTTCCTGGCACCCATGCAGAGATTTGGCAACCGGGAAAGCTCATCCAAGCCTTGGTATTTATTGCGTTTTCATTGGGGCTCCATTACATTGGAATGCTTAATTTTCCATGTGGTTGATCTCGGTCTCCAGGTCAACTATTACTGTGTGACCCAACGCCCCACCTTAAATCACATTGATGATCTTTCTGGGGTGGCCAGCCCCTACCTTTATTCATGTTGTTAATAATTTGGCTACCTCAGAGACCACAACCAAACAAAGGTTTTACTGTGCAGGAGCCGAGAGCAGAAGCAGACGTGTTTTCCGTAAGGTTAAATTCTTTACTACACAACCTCCTGTAGAAGAGGCAGCCAGTAGTGTAGATGGGTTTCCCTCGCGGGAGTACTCTGAGTGGCATCCAAGAATGGGGATGACATATTTCTTTGCAGTATGCAAATTCTGGCAACTTTAATGTTTCTGCTTCCAAATTGTAACATTTTTCAGGTTTTCTTCTTCTTTTTCAGTGTTCTCTGTAGGTCTCCATCCCCAACCCTGGGCGCTATCTTTCATTTGGTAGAAACATCAAGAAACATTAAGGAAGTGCCTTAATGTCTGTCTGCCACGAGATTTCCCCTTTTCCCTTTATCTTCTCTATTCCCTCCTTCCTGACTCTGAGATGGGAGACTTGGCCTGGGCCAGTCCCTCCACCTTTGAAATGCCATCCCCCACCCCTTTTGCTGGATCCTCGATCCTTAATTTCCTGTTTTCAGTTTCAATGTCCCCCACTTCAGTGGAAAATGCTAAAACCCACTAACTCTCCTTCTAGTCACCATTGTCTGTATTTTGGTACCTTCCATTTTTAAACTAAGCCATTTCCTACTTCTCCTTTTTTCCCAATCTCTCCACTGATAGTCATAATGATTGCAGTGGGCATTTATGTGGTGCTGTTTAGTTTACCAAACACTATTGCATACCATGGTGAGATCCCTTGTTTTTGTGTACCTAGTAGTTCTTTCTGGTTTTTTGTTTTGTTTTGTTTTGTTGTTTTTAGGGAAAAACTCCCTAATTTTGCAGAACAATGTCTTCCCCATTTGAGGCTGACAATCATCCTGGGATTGTCTATCAAGATGCCCACCCTGTCCTTGCCAAGGGGTCGTGGTGCGATCCTGGCCAGTGACATGCTTCCTCCCTGGACTGAGAATCTTCGCTGAGTAGCCTAAGATTGAACGTGGTTAGCATACATTCATCCTTGTGATCAATGGAACAGGCAGATCACTAGATTCTGCTGCCGAATCCTCTAACTCTGCCCCGGTTCATGGCCTTTCCCGATACCTAGTTCTTCAGCTTTTCTTTTAATTCAATGAGCTACCCCATGTCCTTTTATTAATTCTTCCTGGTCCCCAAGTTAGCCTGTCAGCTTCTACTGCTAGCAACCAAAGAACCCCAGTGACAGCTTTTATTTGACTATTAGTCTTGTAAAGTACAGGGAGGAGGGAAACTAATATTTACTGAATAAATTTTCTAGTTTAGTTAGTTTAAGTAAATTTAAATTCACAAATGTTACGCACCTTGTCAAAAGTCCCATATAGTTTTATCATTTGAAGATTTCTTGAGACATCTGTATTTGCTGATTTCCATTACCTACTCCCCTCTCAATTCTTGAACCCTAATAATTTGGTTTCTCTATCTTGCTGTCCTTTATGATCCCAAGATACCATTATTCAATGTCCAACATCATAGTAGACATCTACTAAATTCCAGAATTACTGTATAAGGCCGCTGAACCCAGCAGCCTGTGTTCCAACAGCCCAGTACTAGAAACAAAGCATATTTAGAGTCTTTACACGCTCTGTTTTGAAACTCCTTTCTGCTTTCATGCCATAGACCTAAACAGTTAATTTTATAGTTAATATTCTATGATTTTCTTCATTTTTCAGAACTTTGCTTAAAAACCCAAGTGGTTACAACATTCAACTGTGTAGTCATGAAAAACTGGAGATAAAGGCTTCATTATTTTATTTTCCGTCAGCTTCTTATTAATAAAATATGAAAGTTAAAAGCTATAGCATTTCAAAATGAAGAGCTATGGGGAAATTCAAGATACCGTAAAATGATCAAAGAGAAAAATGAATGTCCAGTGTACTATTTTGAACCAAAAAAATAAAGAGATAACTTTGGAAATTACTTGACTATTGCATTGATGGGTTTCAGACTATCACTGCTCTGGTGTCATGGGGGTAAGGAGGCCTAAAGGAGTCGTATTCTCACAGTTGTAAATAAGATTTCTGATCATTCATCAAAAGCTGATAAGCAGGGAAGTTCAGCGCTTGGGGAATAGAACAAACAAGGCGAGGAAGTTGTTTTTGAAAAGATCTATCTTTTTGGGGAAATTTGTGGTAGTTATTAGAAATCCAGCTCCATCTGGTTGGTGTCGGGAGGGGTAATAACTAACATCGTCCTGAACCTTTGCGGCACTTGGAAATTGCCCCGATTTTTCCAATGTGCATCGCCGGCTGAACAAGCTGGAAAAACAAATGCAGCCAGATCCTCTGACTTCATTTGTACACATGCTAAGAAAGCAAACATACACTAGTGTGGAGGCAATTAGGGCTGTGGTGCAGAGCACCATTATTTTAAAATTGACCCGTTAGCACAGTTGTGACAAGATAATGAATGTGCATTTGCTTCTGTGGGCGTGGAACAGCTTAGAAGGGAGGAAAAATGAGCTCACTGAGTCTTCATGGACCATCAAGTCCAGAGACCTTTCAGCGTGAAAGGGCCCTTTGGTAGTGCTTCTGGGGAACTCCTGACAGATGACAGAAAAGGGCCCAGATTATTCCTCAGGGTAAAGCCATCCCCACGACAACCATGCCATGCTCAGGCTTTGCTTCCAACCTCCCCGCCCACCTAGTTCTACTGAATGCCTTGCAGTTTCCAAGCTGCTCTATCCTCTTCCCTCTGTCACAAGAGGGACTGTCACCTGCCACAGTTCACGAGTCTTCAGGGTACACAAATTGTCCTGTCCACTCTCTGCCCACCCACAGCATTCTCCGTAATACTTTTGGCTCCCATTGCTCTCCTCTGTGGGGAGGAGGCGAGGCAGAAACCTAAGCCTCTTTTTCTTGGCCTCTTGGGTGCCTGACGTTTTTCAGCCTCCTTCCAAGACCCTTTTTCCCAGGACAGAATTCTTGGCCAGTGGTCTGGAATCTACTCAATCCTAACAAGTCTCGTTTTCGAAAGGAAAATTCTCTTTTCTCCAACTTCTTATTTATGGGGCGTTCTTGGACTAACCCAACCCTGTCCCTGCCTGTAGTGGGTTGCATAGGTCCGTCCGTGCCCTAACCCTGGAAACCTGTGAATGCAATTGTCTTTGGAAAGAATCTTTACAGATGTAATTAAGGATTTGGGGATCTCCGGAGATGAGACCATCTTGGATTAGGGAGGGCCCTAAATGCAGTGACGGGGGTCCTTACAAGACACAGACATGAGCAGGAGAATCACAGAGAGAGGGCCATGCGCAGACAGAGGAAGAGCTGGGGTTACACAGACACAAGCCACAGAATACCGAGGGCCATCAGAAGCCGGAAGCTCTTCCCCAGAGCCTTCGGAGGGGCTGTGACCCTTCTGACACCTTGATTTCGACCTTCTGGTCTCCAGAACTATAAGAAAATAAATTTCTGTTATTTTAAGCCTCCAAGTTGGTGGTAATTCATTATGGCAGCCCTAGGAAACACCAACTGTCTTTTCTTTAGCCGGTGATGGGCCTGGGTTAAACTGCTCAGTACTAACCTGGCTTTGTACCATAATGGCTGGGGCTGGTGGCCGGCAGGGGGCTTGGTGGTGACCATAAAACATCACATAAGTGAAGACCAGTGAATGCCTACTCTGAGGCTGAGAGGGATGAATCTGCCTCCCTCTTGGGGAGTTGATATTTTAGTTGTCAGCACAAGGCCTACACACATTTAAAAAAAATATCCTGATTTCATGTCATGAGTCATTTTAACTGTAAAGACAGGCACAGAACACACCAAAATAAACAGACAAAGCTAAGGAAAAGTGAGGCCAGAGCTCGGAGGAAGGAACAGTTGGTGGGGCTGGAGGGGCTGCCAGGGCCTTGTGGAAGCAGAGCTTGCAGGAGTCGGCAAAGGGTGCAGTCTGCCCTGTGGGCGACAGTGGGGGGTACGTAGTGTGTGCGGAATATTAAAAAGTAATAAAACTAACCAGAAGTCAGTCTACTTTTTATTGTCACCACGGGCCAGCAATTAGAAATGATGTCAGTGATAAATACTCCTCCCCTCCAATCTTTCATTGGTATAAGCTTTAAACAATTGCGGAATACTGAGGAGGTCTTAATACTATATACGTAAGTTTCGCATGAGCACCTTTTGTTACTTAACCATTCATAAGCATTGTATTCTACATATTAGTTAATTCAAGTTACGTAGTTGACCCCTGATGTGCAGACTCAACTACACGTGCTTGTTTTGAGAGTCAGTGTGTAAAGTTAAGAATTGTTTTATATTATGTTTAGCACAGTGCATGTGTCCAAAACCTGGCACTCTATGTTCCTGTGTGTTAAGTAGTAGATTCATAAGAAACAATAATAGCACATGGATTCTAAAGGCAAAGAAACAACTTCTGTTACTTTAATTCTGTCACTCTGTGAAACCCCTTTGAGTTTTTATTTGTGACTGGGTTTTAATACAGTTACATAGAGTGTGAATTGTGAGGTGTACTATTTTTGTCTAGCAAGTACAAATTTTATTTCATACATGAAATATTTTACTGAATTTGATTATCACTAAAATGGAAGCAAATCATTTTTAAATTATTGTTTAAAAGCTAAATAACAGATCGAGAAAAGATTACTGATCAACAAATAACCATTTGTTTCTGATTAACAAATGGTTATTTGTTGGTCAGTAATAAAATGTTCGTTATATTTTAATACGGTAAAATGCTTTTGTAGTGGGTGAGGTATTTAAAAAATGATCCCCTCTGGGTTTCAGCTAGGTGAGGTCTGCCATTGTGTGGGTTAGGAAGGACAGACGTAGAATTGGAAGAATGGTGAGTTTTCAGTTCATTTCTCCAAGTTTAAATCCATTGCTTACAATTATCCTGGCCATTTTGAAGATTGTTTTATTAGAAGTTTTACAAGACAGAGGGAGGTTATGTGGATGATTAGGAAGTTACCAGGATGACCATAGGTCCTGGTTTGCCTAGGACACTTCCAGTTGGAGCGTCATGGTTAATGGAACTCCCTTCTACTCTCCAAAGTGTCCCCATGTGTTATCCTTTAGATGAGGGGCAAGTTGTGCCCACACAGAACAATAAAGTTTGGAATCTAAAATATTGCTTATAGTCCTAAATAAGTGGACTTTAAGGATTACGTAGTAAGAAAAATGGCAACTGCCAACTTTACTGTCAATTGTGAGTTATAAATATTGAATAGCCATTGAACAATAAAGGGAGATGATGAGTCCATTTAGACAGTAACAAATTGCAACTCTTCTTTGGTCGAACTTACAGATGAGTAGTTTAGAAGGAAAAAGCACTGGTGTGAACCATCAAGTTTCTGTTTCTTTGTTTAACAGTTTTGGAAGGATTGCCAGAGTGATGACACACCATCCAGATGGAAGAGAGGTTTTAGAATAAAATTTGGAAATTGTCAGAGCTGGAGTCAAATTAGGCAGAATGGAAGACAACAGAAGGTGTTGGCAGAGGCAAAGAAGTCCTTGTGGTGGGTTGGGTGCGTAAAGGTGGCTGGAGTTCCGTAGAAGAGGGCCTGACTGTTGAGAGAATAAATCTGTAAACTGAATTTAAAATAAAAAGCATGAAATTAGATCGAAGAAGATAAGCCGTGAGAGAATTTTCCCTATGGGTCATTGTGAGCGAAACCAAGCAAAACTGTGCATATTCCTCCATGTTTCTTTTTCTTAATGTGTTCCTTTTTTTGGATAAGGAACAACCCTTCCCATCTCATCCACCAAATGAATTTTGAACTGTCTTTTAAAAGACCCTGGATTTGGAAGCAGAGTACCTGGGTTTAAATCCCAGTATTATCGCTGTCGAGCTGTGGGCTCTTAAGCAAGTCAACCCCTGTACCACCTTCTCGCCTGTGAAGTGTGGGTCATGATAACGCTCACCCTGCGGGGTTGTTGTGAAGATGAAATGAGGTACATGTTTAGTAGTTAGAATAGAGCACTACATAAAGCACTACATAAATGTTCGCTATTTTTATTTAAAACTCACTGCATGAAATCAGTTTCTCTTAGGAGCATTTTCTGACCCCTCTTCCAGGCTGTCACAGGGCATCCTCCCATAAGGCCCTGTGCACAGACTGCCCTGTGCCATAACTACTTGATTTTATGTTCCCACTTAGTTTAAACTCCTTCCACTAAGTATTAGGTCTTACAGGTTCTTACATCCCACTGCCTAGCATACTTCTTCATAATAGCAGGTGCTTGATAAATATTTATTGAATGGATGAAAGAAGGAATGCTGACAATTCACCTCTCCAAATTGCAGTCTTTGAGAGGGATTTCTTAGAGAGTTAGAAACTTCTTAGGGAGTGATTTTTTAGGGAGTCTTAGTTTCTTAGGGGGAAATAAGTCAAGTGTAGTGGCAGAGGGCTCTAGAAAGAGGAATTTGCTCCTCACCCACTGAAATCTGGCATTGGCCCTCAGTACATGAATAGACCAGAAGAGTGAACCATGCTGTCACCACTACCTCCCACTTTTCAATACTAGTAGATGGTTTTCAAGTCTAATCTTCTTGATCATTTTTAGTCTTTCATTGAAAACTCCTAACTTGGCTTCTATGACTCCATTTTCAAATCCAACTTCACTGGCTGTGGTCTCTCAATTTGCTCTGTGAGCTTTCCTACCTCAACTTATCCCTTCAGTGTTTATGTTCCTCAGAGCTATCTTTGTTCCTCTTTAATTCTCACTTGACACTTTTCCCTGGGAAATCTCATCCTTCCTATTATTACCTGCTGATTTCCAAATTTCTGTCTCTATCCTGGATCATCCCTTGAGTCGCAGACCTGCTTTCTGGACTTATCCACCTAAGCCTTAAACTCAACATGACCGAAACACAAAACTGGACCCATCATCACCTCTATCCCTACCCCAAGGTTTTTTTCACTCTTTCTCTCTATTCATTCTTATTAATCACACTTGTTCATGGAGTCAAAAATTTGGGAATTATTATACACAACTCTCTCTCTCTTTCCCTGATTTGATCTGAGGTTAGTCTTAGTTGTGTAACCTGCTAAAGATCTCTCAACTTCATTCCCCCTTCTCTAGACCCTTACTGCCATTGTCCTAGTTCAACCCTCAGCATATCTTGCTTGAACTATTCTAAAATCATTCTATTAGGGTCATCACAGGACTTCCTGGTTCTGCAGGGTTTTTAAGCTGTTTCTTGGCTTGAAGTTTCTCATCAAGTGAGTGTTTCAAAGTCAGGCCTCTTACCCACATTGCACAGCTTTAGATCCCTGTCTGTCAATGATGACTCAGTTTCTCCATGTGGCCACACGCAGGCTGCTGGCAATACTTTCCTCCCACTCTTTCACAAGCATTATGACTTCTTTCTGGCTCCCAGCCCTACGGATCAGACCCTTTCCACCTTCCCACCACGTACTGGGCGTGCACAAACACAAAAACCCACCTGTGAAGTTTGTACTCACCCAGTTTCTCTGTAAGCTGCAGGATTTCAATTCTGGCTTACAGCTATGGCTTTGTGTTCCTTCTTTGTTTCTGGAAACTAGAAGTTTTCCTTTCTTAGTTTTGAGTTTGACTATGTTTCCACATTTTTTTTTTTAAGTTTACCCTACAAGTCTAATGTGTTTGGAGCCAGAGGGGATATTGCTACCCCTTCTCCATCTGCCACATTGAAGGGGAGTCTACTTTTAAAAGTTAATTTCAAAATAGGATAAAATAATTCTCATATCAATCTACAAATAAACACGTTAAAGATTCTACTTGACTCATTATTGAGAAAGCCAGCAAAGATGTTATTCCCACTCAAGAAAGTTGGAAAACACATATTTATAGGAATATTGAAATGAATGTGAAAATGGAGGTAAAAATAACTTCTCCCATAGTGGAGCAAGAAGTCAATTAAACCTCTACTGGGAAGGACAGAGTTTGCTTGTCTGTAGGATTGTTTTGTATTGTTATCAGTTATCTACCATTTATAAAGTTGTAAAATAGCTCAAAGGCAAGGAACAGCTAGACCAGGTAACCCAGAAGTTGTGCTGGATTTAGACAATGTGTAGGTTTCCACTGAAGCTCAATTTTCCCTACACTGTGTGGTCATTATTTGCTTCATGTTTGTTTTAAGTTTCTCTCAGGAACACAGATGTGTTCAAATCACCGATACACACCCAGGGCCTAGAAAGACTTGAGTTACCAGGAAACAACTCACTAACTACAGATGGAATAAATGAATGTTAAGTGTTCCTTATAGGAACTGGAACATTTTCTCCCCTCTCTTAATGAGGGAGAAATTTTGAGAGAGAAAAATGAAAAAAAAAAAAAAAAAATATATATATATATATATATATGTGCCATATATACACGCCATATATATATATATAAAGAGCATGCCAAAAACATATATACATTTTAAGAAAGGGAAAAGCTATTAATTGTAACACTCAATATATACAAATAACAAAAGATCAAGTCACGTTTGACTTCTGTAGTTACAAGAGGTGCTCAAAGTGGGTACCATCAGCGTCCAGACACTTCTGATTACGGCGATCTACTGCTTGAGCAGAGACAACATCTCTCAAAACGTGTATACATTTATTTGGCCCGCCGGTATATGACTCAGAAAAGGAACTGAGGAGCTTCTGTCCTCCAATGCGCTGTCGCTAGCTCCCAGCAGTCAGCGGGCTTACTACTGATTACAGGTGTCCCTGCGTCACTGTGCGTCACACTGTTGTAGGTGAACACTAAATAAAAGATCCTTTTTAAATTGTCTGTCAACCAGGTCTAATTTCTTAAGGCATATTTGCCAAGGTATCTTTTTTTATAAAAATAAATAATGGCTAGTTCTCCTCCTGGAATTCATGTAAAGAAAATTCGTAATTACTTTCTTTTCAGCTGCTTCTGCATCTGAATTGCCTAATGGCTGCTGCCCTTTAGGTCCTGCCTTATCAGGGGGATCTTAGTGGTCTTGCCAGCAACACAGTCAGTCAGGTAATTTGCATGAGTAGTTCTTTAATAAACATCCAGCCCCCTTATCACTGTTCCCTGCAGGATTCTCATTAGTCAGTAACCTAATTCAAGCTTGAAAGATTTCCATTATGGTGCCCTTTGTTTCTTGCCCATTGCCTAATTTTCTGTTCAGCAGGACATTTTTCTGCAGCCTGTGACTTGTTTCTTGACTGACATACATGCATTTTTTTTTTTGTCTTCAAAATAAGCGAGTGCATAAATGCATACAGTCCATCTCCCATTAATTGTGCGTTCAGGTTGACAATACAATAAAATGTCAGAGTGGTATTATCAAAACAACCCCGAAAGTTATCTTTAAAAACAAAATAAAGTGACTTAAAAAAATACAATTCAATAACTTGACTGTGAGTATACAGGAGGGGAAAAAGACAATCCAAACCTCAAAATCAATGTAATCATTGAAATGGTAGCTCCCATTTTACCAGTTTAAGAGCTCGATTATTTCTGCACTTTTTGCCAACAAATTTGGGTTCACACAGTAATCTGAATTGGAATAGATCACTTAATAGAAAAGTTGGGAGTATTTCAAAATGCTTTAAAATCTTGCAGATAGTGCTAAATCAGTAATTTTCGTCCCTGGCTGCCCGTTACTGTCACCTTGTAAAGTTTTAAAGCATGCCAATGAACTGAACCCCTCTATAGATATTCTGTTTTAATTGGTTTGAGATGATGCCTGAAAATAGGTAATTGTCAAAAGCTCCCTAAGTAATTCTAATATCCAACCAGGGTTGAAAACTTCTAGAAATTTTGCTCTGTAGAACTCATTTATAAATTAAATTGTGATTTTCTTATTATTACATGACTGAGTGTTCATCTAGATTTCAAGGTGGTCCTTGAAGACATTTTTCTTTCAAAAAATGAAGTGATATGTTTTGTGTTTGTTGAGCATTTCTGACATGCTTGGCTGTATTTAATCATGGCGGCCTAAGTGTTTGTGAGATACTTAATTTCTGTCATGGAAGAATCAGGAGCGTGGATTCCCACTGAGTCTCTATTGCTTAGGAATGATGATCTTGAATTTGAATACTGTACTGAAAACTGGGTTCCAGGAAATCATGAGAGAGTTGCTTCTAATCCAAGATGCAGCCCTTCCTGTGCGTGTCCTATCCATCCTGCAGGGAACATCCCTCGACTTAATTTCTACAGCCCAGAGCACTGTTTCTGTTTTATGCCTGCTCCACATCATAGCCTCTTTCCTCAGTTCCTCCAGGTACCTGGCCCACTCCTCTCATCTTCCAAGTCTCTGCGGAGGGATTGATTACCTTAGTAAGTAGCCTTATTAACCGTACCTCCCCCACCCCACCCAGGTTCTGCACCCTCTTGTGTGCTCCCAGAGCCTGTCCATTGAGTCACACTGGCGTGTTTTTCTTATCTGAATCTCCTTCTAGTAAATAATCCTTGACAGCATGGGCCATGTTCTCTTCACTTTTGCAGGATTGTTGGCAGTTGCTGTTCTTAGTATGTTTTATAATCTGTCCATGTAAGTCTCATAAACAACCCTGTCTGGTGGCTATTCCTGTTGTTCCCATTTTAAACATGATGAGATGAGACAAAATAATCATAATAAATAATAATTAGTATGACTATTCAAGGTCACACAGCTAGCAAGAGAAATTGCTGGGATTTGAACCCAGACAGTCTGGCTCCAGAATCTGAGTTCTTAATAAATATGCTGAATGAACAAGTCTATTGTGGGTCAGTACAGAGTCACAAATGCTTGGGTCACAGTGAGTGTGGCCTCTACTTAGTTGTGCCCTAAGTGATTATGCTGAAATATTGGGACAGTGATTAACACATTTTCCCAAAAGATGTGTGTGTGTAAAAAAGAGAGAGAGAGAGAGAGAGAGAGAGAGAGAGAGAGAGAGAGAGAGAGAGAGAGACAATGAACAACAGATTGTCAAAAGTTCAAACACACAAGAAAGATGCAAGCCAGTATAACAAGCCAGTCAATACATATTTGGGATGAGCCCAAAGGTCAAGTCAGCAACATGAAAATGCGATACGGTGTCATAGCTGATTGAACCACGTTGTCTTTGTCTTTTATAAAAGAAGAGAGGGCAAGAAGCAGTGTCAGAATCTACCTGTGGCTTATTTGGACCATTTGAAGCGCCCTGCATGACCTAGGATGGGAAAAAGGATTTGCGAATTAATACATCGCAGAATCATTTGTATTGTAAGTGGAGTAAATACAAAGCAGACGGAATTTTCTATTTCAGTCCCCATTTGGGGGCTACATGGATTTAACATTTTTATTAGTTTTCTATTGCTACCGTAACAAATTATTATAAACTTAGTGGCTTAAAACACCACCAATTGATCTTACAAAGCTGATAATCAGAAGTCTGCAATGTGTTTCACTGGCCTAAAATCAGGAGTATGGGAGCGTGTATTGCTTTTGGGGACAATGAAGGAGAGGCCGCCCGCGTTCTTTGGCTCCTGGACCCTTCCTCCATCTTCAAAGCCAACAGCATGGCATCAGCAAGTCTCTCTCGTACTCTGACTCTCCTGCCTCCCTCTTATAAGGACCCTTGTGATTACATTAGGCCTACCGGGGATAATCTAAAATAATCTCCCCATCTCAAGATCCTTAACTTGTTTACCTCTGCAGTGTCCCCTTTGCCACGTAAGGGAACGTATTCACAGGTTCCAGGGACATCATTGGGGGTGGGTGACATTATTCTGTCTGCTATAACCATTACTAATCTCTAAGAAAAACATGTCCAGCCAAAGGACACCCTCATATGTTGTGTCTGGTTGAACATACTATAGAAAATAAAATCAAAGACTCAGAATTTTTTCTCAAACTAAAAATGTTAAAGGAAACTGCTCTTTTATCGGAATTGTGTTTGCAGGAAGGCTGGAGGGACGTCTTCCTCAGCCGGGAGCTTGGGACTACCACCTCTCTATTCCATACACATCATAATTGCTGGCCTTCTTCCTATGTGAGACTAGCATAGGACCCCTCCCCACCCCCACCCAGAGCAATGACCTGTGGTCAGAAAGGAGAACAACCTCTTGACACTCAGGAGAGACAAGACCATTTGATGTTCTGCAGAGACAGTGAAGGTAAATTTTGTAGTCATAAATGAGCAAGCTTCCAAAAGGTTATTTGAAAAGAGAGCCAATTTCAGATCTTTCAAGTATCACAGTGTTTTTCCAATAAAACATGAAAGATCTCTCCTTTGCTAGAGATTTAATGTTTTCCTTCGAACTGTATCGACTTGTATCCCTGTCTTAATAATATGGAGAAGCTAGTTTCATGAGGAGATATATGTAAGCTGGTTCATATTTCTATGTTTGAGAAATGACATCTGGTCTAGTCTAAAAAGACATCTTCATAACTTTCACATCACGTTCAGCTCTGCAATATCCTCCTTTTATGGATCCCACCAGACAAGGCCCTGAGTGAGTGAAGGAGAAAGCCTAGTTAAAGGGGATGTTTTTCACTGCACTCAGCTGTGTCTCTGGAGAAGTTTAACAAGTTCCTCTTTGCCCTTTATGTTTTTGAAATTTTTCTCCGTTGAGGCATGAACAAAACTTAATGGAAAAGGGGTGAGTTTACCATGGGTGTGTTTCCATTTTTTTCTGTATCTCAGGTGTCTGTGACGTGTGCTTTTGGATACTTTTTTCATTCTCACATTGTCAGACTTTAAAAGGCAGCGTCTGCAGCAGGTTAAAAATGGGAGTAAGGTTATGGGATTGAAGCAAATGCACACACTGTTTAGGGGCTGAATTTTGCTCCCCCCCCCCCCCCACAACAACAACAAAAAATTCGTATGTTGAAGCCCCAACCCCTCAATATGACTATATTTGGAGATGGGACATTTAAAGAGGTGATTTAGTTAAATGAGGTTATTAGGGTGGGACCCTAGTCCAATAGAACTGGTGTCCTTATAAGAAGAGAAGGAGCCACGAGGGAAGTGTGCCCACAGAGAAAAGGCCAGGTGAGATCACAGCAAGGAAGCGACCATCTTTAAGCCAAGGGGAGAAGCCTCAGGAGAAACCAACCTGCTGGCAACAGCCTCCAGAGCTGTGAGAAAATCATTTTTTTCTTGGTTAAGCCACCCAATAGGGGTATTTTGTTATAGCAGCCCTAGAAAACTAATATAATCTCTTCTTTCTAGTTCTGGGGACTGGAAACACTCCGCTGACCTGGGTCCCGATGTCAGCACAACTAAGATCCAGCACCCCAGCAGTGGTTCTGCGATGAACATGGCACAAGAGCGAACATTCACTTTGTGGCTTTAGAACACTAAGATTCGGGGGCTGCATATTTTGGCTGCTGACTATGGTTATTGTTGTTATTTTCACCTTAAATATTAAGAAACAAAGCTAATACTTCAGGTGACTTGCATAAAGTCTTCTGTGCCCTGAACTAAACCTTCCGTTACTATACCACAACAGTGGTCATTTACATGTTTGCTTTGCAGGGGAGGGAAAAAATATTTTCCCTCTACTCATCTTAGGTTCTCAAGCTGGGGCCCGGTGTATAAGACTGACAAGAGAAAGAGTAATGAGAAAGACAAACAGAAGTTGATTAATATGTGCATTGCATACATACAGGGGAATACTCAGTTATGAGTAACTCAAATGGGGTGTTTAGAACTTGGGCTTATATAGCAGCTTAATAAAAGAACAATACATTTTTAGAGAAGTGACAAGATAAAGGAAAAGAACTTGGAGTTTCTAGGGCAGCAAATTGTGGGAAGACAAATGTATGAAGGAACAACATGATGGTAGATAAGGGCTGGTTTTAGCAAGACGTGTTATGTAGATTTCTCTGGTGGTCTCTGGGCTGATAAGGGTCTAAAATTGTCTCTGGATATTAACTCCTGTCCTTACTGGTAGAGAGGGAAGGGAAGGACCGTTACAATTTTATATCTTGCTTTTAGGAAAGTAGGGGAAGGGCAGAGAGCTTTTCTTATATCTGCTTCATTTCAACTGCCTCCAGCTCAAAATGATCAATATGCCAAAGTGGCATATTTTGGTATGGCATATTCTACTACCCTTCAAGTTTTTTCAGAATTTTAGAGACCTAATTATACAAAGGAAAAATCTGTGATGGAGAGAATAACAGCCAGATTGCCAGCATTTGAAAAGAAACCAGGTAAATTAAGAGATCAGAAAAAACAAACAGACAAACAAAAAGCACAAAACACCTGTTTGTTTGTTTTTTCAAATTTCAAACAGAAGGAAACATTGTTTATGTTCTTGGAGTTAGAACAGCCCTGGATTCAAATGCCCACTGTTCTGTCCTAGACAAGTATTGGAACTCTCAGAGTTTTAATTTCTTCCTCTTTAAAATGGTGATAATTAAAATGGTCTTATGAGATTGTGGGGGGAAATTTAGTTGGATAGTAAATGTAAGGTGCCTGATGGTGGAAAAATCGCTACATAATATCCAGGCCCCTTTCCCCAACACCACAGATGCTTAACAAGATGTCTTCAAGAGTTAAGTGATGCTTTTCTGAAAAGTTGTTCTTAAAATCGCCTCTCTTGCAGTCCTAGAATTCTGAAGGAAAGAGCCTGAAGGTGATTGTCCCTGAATGTTTTCCTACAGAGAATGAAGTCATTATAAATTACAACACTTTTTTCGAACTAGAGGCAAGTATAGGCCCTTTAAAAGGCGCATAGAGCCCTGTCCTACATCTTAAAGACTTCACGGAGATTTGAATATAGAACACTGTCAGCTTTCTACTTGGTCCACATTCTTCCAAGTCGCGAAAGCTCCTGTTGTCTCAGTCCCTTAAGCCAGACCAAACTAGTTTTTAAAAGAAGTTTCAACTCCATTCACTTTTCCAATCTGGTGGGCTTAGCCTAGAGCCAGTCTTTCTTCTAGACAGGTGACAGAAACCAAGAAAAAATTCAACATAAAAGAAAGGAAGAACTTTAGAATTGAACACTAAACTAAAAGACACACAAGAGTGAATTTACTGGCGAATAAGCTTCAGACAAACTGAGCGGAGAGACATGAGCTGATGTACTGGTGGTATGCATTAAATACATACGTCGTAAAAAAGTAAGATTAAATGAAGATCAAAGAAGAGAGAACCAATGGCCATATGCTACCATGTAGCTATAATAAAACTATTAACAGAAGTGAGGGATAAAAAATGAGGGCGGCCTGTGTAAAAAATTTAACTGTTTTTAGTAATCTTAATGGGTGGTAGTAGTATTAGTAATGTTTTGTGTGTAAGTTCTTATATGTATGTATAATATAATTATGGAATGAATAATTATGCACTATTCTAATTCTATTACCTCCTGTGTTCTTGAGAACTAGGACGTTAGTGTGGAAGATGGAGATACGGAGATATTGTATGTTGAAAGTGGTTAAGTTAAAACTCTGAAGCTCTGAAATTGAATTGGAAATCTTAGTTTTAGCCCATGAGGTATTTTATGATATATCCTAGCTCTGTCTACTGAAAAGTCATAGAAATAATGACCAGTGATAATGAGCAGATTATGCCCAGATTATGATATTAAAGTACCATTTCCCATATTTAAAATAAAAAAGAAAAAAAGAAAAAAACAGGGCTTTTTGAAGAAATGGCTGATTCCTGGTTTCTGGCAGGAAATGTACAGGTCTTAAGTCTGGATCATTTTGTCAGAGCAAATAACCAGGAAGTTATCAGAGACTACAAGGGTTATATCAGAAGGACTCAGGAGTCAGCTTGAAGAGGCTCCCACTGCCCTACAATGGAACAATTTGAGTTTTACTAAGAAGAAAAACAATAACAAAATAAAAATACCTAATATTTAATAATAAGGAAAAAAATCCATCAAATTTGTTGACATCCATGAATTCCTAATGATGTTAAAAAAATAATTGAATAACCTTTTCAAGATGACAGAAAACCACTTCATCTTGAAAACTGCTGGGAAAAAAAATAATCAAAATTTATCTTGCCTTTTCTATCTGACTGTACTAATAGGTAAACAAATGGTAAAGGAAAGTTTCTTTATAAAATTATTTCATATAATAAATACAATAAAAGTCTATAATTAGCACATAACCATTTTGCAACCCCCGTCTAAATTAATGGGTATAGGCCCAGAGCGTCAGTGGTTGCTTTCATCAGACAGACACAGATCGCCAGATCCTGATGAGCCTCCTGATGAGAGAACACACCACTACCTAAAGCCTTGCTAAAGGGACCAAACTGAACTCGGGTTAAGCCTCTGGATCCAGCTGTGTGCGTGAACTTCAACATGAGCAAATAAATCAGTAAAATTCAGACTGAAAAACTCTAAGGTTCAACATGCCTGGGTTTTTCAATAAAGATATTTTAAGGAAAAGAGAGAGATGGAGGGGGAATGTGTAAATGAAAGGAAATTTAAGTACATATCAAATTTTTTTAAAACGGAAAACAAAAATCCTGCCAAGGATGCAGAAAAATGGGCTCGCTTAAGTACTGTTGGTGGGGATGGAAAATGGTATAGTCACTCTGGAAAACAGTGTAACGATAGCTTCTAAAATTAAAAATGTACTAACCATATGTGGGGACAGAGCCAGGAGAGCGGTTTCCAGGCTCTCGGCCTCACGTGGAAAGGTGCTGGCTCAGGTAGTAAATGGCCATCAACTGTGACTGGATGGCCATCAGCTGTGGCTAGTTGGCCGTCAGCTGTAACCAGTGAGCCGTTGGCTACTAATATAACTGCTGTGGCTATGCTAGCAACAAATGGGGGCTAGCAAGAAGATGGTGGCTGGCAAGTGTGATTGCAGTTAGCACGGCGGAGTGTAGGTTGTGGATTGCAGAGAAGTGGACAGCAGGTTGCAGATTGTGTGGCTCCTGCTTCCTGTCTCCAACCCAGCCGCCAGCGAGACCATAGTGGTATGACTCCCCTATCTATGGCTCCGTGGGTGTTCCTTTTTGTCCTCACCATGTCCTGCGTTCTTAGGTGGGGAGCGGGACTAGAGAGCCCGCGTGCCACCCTGCGTGACACATGGGGCAGCGAGCAGGTTCCCCTGCATGACACCATATGATCCAGAAATCGCATTCTTTGTCATCTATTCCAGAAAAATAAAACGTTACATTTACAAAAACATCTGTATGTAAATGTTCATAGCAGCTTTATTCATAATAGCCAGAAATTGTGAAAAACCTGAATATGCTTCAGTGGGTGACTGGTAAAACAAACTGACACATCCCTACTGTAGAATATTACTCAACAATAAAAAGGAATGATACTATTAATACACACAATAATGTGAATGGGCCACAAGGAAATTATATTATACAGAAAATAGATACTCTCAAAAGGCTATGTGATGTGTCAATCTATTCCGTAATATTCTTGGAAGAAATCATAGCATAAGAAACAGATGATAGTTTCCAGGAGTGAGGATTTGAGAGACAAGGACGTGATGGTGCCTACACAGGGGGAGTATAAGGCAGCCTCGTGGTGATGGAACAGTTCTGTGTCCCGATGGTGGTGGTGATGGTCACAATGGTTACACAAAACTAACCAAAGCTGTGATAAAAGTCACATAGCACTATAAACACCCACACAGATGAGTGATTATATAACTGATGAAATTCTAATAAACAGCAAATTGTATCAATGTCAGTTTCATGGTGCTAATAGTGTACAATAGTTAAGCAAGATGTAAATATTGGGGGAGAAAGAATAAAGGGTGCTTGGAACCACCATTTTTTGCAACTGTCTGTGAATCCATAATTATTTCCAAAAAAAAAGTCCTAAAATTGGGAAAGGCTAAACAATAATAATTAAGGATGCACAATTGGGTGAGAAAACTATAGCAAAATGTAAGGAAGTGGTTACTATATGAGTTGTAGCAATAGAGGTTAGTAGTTATGGAGGGAGGGAGGGAGAGAGGGAATGGTAATCAGGATGAAGGGGCCGATGAAGGTGAAGGGGCTTCTGACATGTTTGGTGAAGTTCTATTTCTTGACTTGGAAGGAGGTGGTTATAGACGTTTACCTTATAATAATTCACCAAACCATGCATTTTTTTGCAAGTGTTGTGTGTGTGGCACGCACGTACATGTATGTGTACATTCTCTGGATTTGCTTTTGTTTGTGGAGCAGAGGACAAGGTGAGCAGGGGCCATTTAAGCATCCACAGTAGATTGCTTTCAGCTAATACTAGACAGCTGCTGAAATCGGGAGGCTTAATGAGCTGGTGCAACGCTCTTAGGTTTATGTCTTTGCATTAACAGGGAAAACCTCCAAACGATCCTGGTTTAAGTAATGCGATGCATCCTAAATTGTTAAAATGAGACTATTTTGGTAGCAATGAGCACAGACAATGCAATGCGTCACCTTGAGAATGCCTGTTTTTAAAGATATCGGAAAATCCATAGGCTTGGCTGTGGTGAATTATAATCTAATGAATTTGCAATTATCATAAATTATTAAGCCACCACAAAATTGTAGCTAATTAGATTCCAAGGGCTATTAAAACTTATAACCACTTATATTGATATTGTCGAGACCCTCTCACCGAGAGTGAGCATCTTCATTCCTTTGTGTGCGGGGTGGGGGATGAAATATCAGGACTCTTTTCTTAACGGGGATGTCCCAGAATGCATTTGGCCTCGCTCACCTTGCATGTGGGTAAATGCTGGAATATGTTATAATGGCCTTTACAAGTGGTGTTGTGGATGCTATGGCTGTCTCTTCACCTTAGCACTTCAAAGCTGCTGATGGCAGAAAATGGCTAGGCCCGGAGTGGTCTCTAAACACGTGCTAACTGGATGGAACCTCTTGTGTGTATCAAGTGTCTCTAGAAGATTCTGGTTGAAAGCATTCCTCAAAGAGGATTCTGCCAGATTTCCACATGGCGAAGGAGAAACATTTACCCAAAAAGTGTGGTATAAATGTGTTATCAAAGAAGAAATGCATGTTCGGAACTTTTCTATACAGGTCAGGACATAAATGTTACAAAACATGTGTGTAAGAAGTCTAAGAACATAGTCATTGGAGAATTCAGGGTGAAAGCCTCAATTGGAAGATTTTACAGATACTGAAAGTGACAATTTCATAGTGAATGGAGAGGGGTAAGGGATAATCAGTGAGGTAATTTACCGTGAAGAGGGAGAAGAGAGAAGAGTAGCCTTGTTACCAGCCTGGAGCTGGGAGCTTCTGTGAGCTGGGCTGGGGAGTTAGTACGGCTCATGAATTGGCAATTCTGAATAGTAGAGGTGCCATTCCATGTTTTGTTCCAATAATGTCTTATTCTCTCTCCTCTCTCCTTCCTCATCCTCCATGGTTAGAAGATCACCCATTTCTCCCCTGCATATTTCCACTTGGTTTAAATAACAGCTGTCATTATATCTTGAGTACTTACAGATTACATATCTAAAAGATGTAATTTGAATAACAGAGAGCTTTACTGAGGTTGAATTTCCTCTTTGGGATGTCAGCATTCTTTTCTGAACATTCTGCTGTAGCTATTTGAAGGAAAAATGTCAATTCCAGCATACCTCAGTTTAGAATAAAGTACTTCTTTTCAAGGTTGTTCATCTACTTGTTATGAAGCAACCTGAGCAATTACTAAAATCATGAAATGTAACGGTACACTAATGGGAATTTCATATGTAAACAGAATAAAGTCATCTCCTCGGCAATTTCTCGTTGGTTTTGAAAAGTGATGCTCTATTTATATAAACCTAATATTTTCCCTTCCCTGTGGGTTTCTCTCTTCAAGAAAATTAACACTTGGTTTTGAACAGTTAAATCTATAGAAGACAGATTTATTCTAGACGCATATGGTACTCACATGTTAATCGATTATAATATGAAGGGGGTCAGTATGCATTTTTATGTGTAATGGTGTCATGCCCATCACATGACACAGCAGATGTGGACAGACTGTCTTCTGTCCTCCAGTCTGTCTGCCTGCCTGGCTCTGTCTCCCTCAGTGAATGTCACGTTTATTGAATAAGCCTCTAATCCATACCGTGGCATTTTACATGTCAGCTTTGATGACGTGTCTATCACCCTGTCCCCATTCTGCACTCAGGCACACCATTCTAGTCACAGGAGGAGCAGGTGCCCCACCAGGAGCACGGGGACCCCCTCACCTCCTTTTCTGAGCCCTCTCACGAATATCGTCTTTCAAGCTCTATTGTCATGCACACACGAGTCAGGCCTATACGACTGATCTGCCTTCTGGTCCTATATGTCAAAATGTTTGAGAGAGTTTTTGATAAAGAACAGTCTTGAACAACTTCTTGACTACTTAGAACATCTTTTCTTCCTCTGGCTACATTGGGCTTTTTGGGGTCTACTTGTTTCCTTCCCCTTTCCCGCTAGGCCATCCGCATGCCTAGCACAGTACCTAACACCTATGGGTATATTTTTGTTAAATAATAAACAGAATAATTGATTAACAGTGAAAGGGAAGTTTGCTGAATAGCGACACCCTTTTTTCTCAAGTTCTGTTTTCAATGTCATGGTTTCTGTGCTGAGGCCTCCATTGACCCCGTAAGTGTCTCCTTCTTCTTTTGATGAATATTTATTGACTATTCCCCTTGACACCGAAGTTATTTCTGTGTGCCCAGGATTATGCTGGATGCTGAAATTTATCTTACGCGATGTACCCGTGAGATCATAATTCAATCCCGGAAAGCTCAGCATCCACTGAGCCCGGCGGGTCATTAGGTGTAGAAATGAGTGTCCCCGTCCCTACGTACAGTGATGCCTATTTCTTCGATGTCGTACAGGGATCAGACATACATGGATCCTGTGTCCCCCTCCACAACCAATGAGAGAGATGTAAATAAAGGCCTGGGGCGTCAAAAAGAAGAATGTTACACCCTGACAAGTACAAAATATTTTCTACTTTATCCAGTGTGGATAGAAATCATACTATTGCACACTTCCCAACAAGCGCAATTAAAAATTACATGATATTCACTTCCCATCCTGACCAGGGTAGTGCTTAACAAATCCTCCACCTAGAAATCGTGAAGGCAGAAAATAGTGGGCATGTGGACTACTGTGGGGTGGGAGGGCATGAATAAATAGCCGTACACAAACCTGAACTTTATTTGCGGCCTCCTGTTTTTGCTTTAAAACTAATGCAAACCTTGGAGTACATTTTAAAATCATGCTTTTACGATCCATGGGGTAATGATGACATCTTGGAAAGATGTGCCCTGATCTCAGGCTCCATGTCCCCCTGGCCTGTTGCTGGCACACCCCAGTTTGTGAAGTCCAGAAGTAGGGTTTGCAAGTTTGAAGGATACTTAGGCTTCATGAAAAATATTCTGGCCCTGAACCCTTCTGCTATGTTAAGGAAACTAAAGTACAACTTATAGAAACAACATAAGGTCTGTACTCGGCATAGACACACACAGCTGAAAGATTTCAGAGAGGCAAAATTTACTACAGCTGGGGGAGGAATCTTCCAGGAAGGCTTCTGGAGGAGGCAGCATTCTAGGTAGAAAGAATCTTCCTTTACGTGGTCAGTGAAAATATATAGATTAGGGTTTACTTTTTAGTTTCACTGTTTCTTCCTCCCACATCTAGTCTGTGATCACCTCACCTCACGTCTTCCGACAATATCATCCTTATGAATTCTTTTATTTTCTGGAAGTTAGGAAACAATAAAATTAAGTATGTGTAAGAGTTGTTTTCTAAAGAAGGCTCTACATAAAGACTTTCGAGGTAAAATGAGTGGGTTTAGGCTCAGGGTTGTGTGACAGGTATTTTGAGACTTAATATCCAAGAGACATGTTCCAATGTATAAAGTTCTCTGAGACTGCCTTCCAGATAATTGAGGTGATGCTGTACTGTTTGATGATAATATACACACTGTTTCTTATTTAAAAGATTCTTTATCACTGTTTTATTTCAACTCATGCAGGAACTGACTCATTCCAAGTTTTTAAGTGCCTTATTCTTGTCTTAACTCAGCGTTTTAATGACATGATGTTGCATGAGGATTAAGTGGAATGGGGGTCTGGAAGGACATATGCAGCCAATCGCACAGACCCTCCTATGAGGTTCTGTCAGGCCTGGGAGCTTAGGCTCTAATTACAAGGCAAGGAGAATCAAGAAGGGTTTCACGCCTAATGATGAGGTTGGACTATTACGTTGCTCATTCTGGCAGGTGATAAATCCTCTACTAAGGACAATAGAAATAGGGCATGCTGTGGAGACAATTAAGAAATAGAAATGATAGAACTAGGTGACTAATGGGAAACGGTTTAGAGTGAACCAGGAGAAGGTGTTTAGGTGCGTGTCCATGTGTTGGAGCATCTAGAGAGAGAGAATAATAAAAATGTAATAATAATGAAAATACCATTACTGAACACCTACTAAGTGCCTGGTGCAAGACTGAATAATTTACATAAATGTTTAATCATCAAGCCTCTTGGCAATCCTTGGAATTTAGTACAAATAGTGTCCCCATCTTACAGATGATGAAACTGAGGCTCAGAGGGGTTCCCTAGCCCAGGATCACACAGCTTAGAATGGAACAGAGCTGGGCACCACAGGAATGACAAGACGAGTGAGAAATAATTGCTCTCCTCAGGATGACAGGCACTTAAGGAGTCTCCTTGTGGGTGGCCAGCACTTTAGAATACACAAAACACTTTTAAATATGTTGATCTTCAATAACACCATGTAATAGGTCGTACCAAATGATGACACTGAGATGACACTAGAGGGAGTGAGTAGTTGTCTAAGATCACACAGCGGATAGGTGACATGTCTGGTTCAGATAGTAAACTTGAGTATTCTGCAGACCACGACGATTTCTTCTTTACATGCACCACTGGTGAGACACCAGCCCTGTTCATGCTGTTGCATGTCCATGCCATTCATGGCGAAAGAGTGGAGAAGACAAAGTTCATATTCTGGCATCAGACTTCTTAGGTTGGCATCCCATTTCTCCTATAAGACCTTGGTCGAGATACTTAATCTCTCTGAGTCTGTTTTCTTATCCAGGTAATTGGAATAATAATTGCATATTTTGCTATTTTTATGGGGCTACAGTCATAATTTTAAAGAGACAATTTATGCAAAGTGCCTGGCACCTAGTAAAATTCAATAAGCGTTAGTAGTAATAACAGTAGTTCAAAGAAATGACATCCAATTAGCTATGGAGGGAAATATTAAAATACATAAAATCACATTTGAGATGCACTTTAAAGGATTTCAGAAGGCATAGAAGGTGCAATACTGGGATCAGGGGATTAAGAGTATTTTTAGTTCTGATGATTGTTTTTATTTAGGCTGGCAGTAAGTTTTGTGAGTAGGAGAGTTAAATTGCTGGAGATGTGCTTAAAGAAAAGCAATGAGGCAACCCAGTGTAATAGTCTTGGTGAAAGTCAACAAGGTCCTGAACACAGTTGGCAGTGGAGGGAACGTAAAGGAAGAGATGGACAGGTCTGAGGTGCTACAGAGCATCTTAGGAGACTTCTTCCCAGCATGCATTGGGCTGCTTCCCCACAGTATCACTGAATGACGACGTACGAGTAAGAAATGTTACTCTGCCATTACGAAAGATGAAATACTGCCATTTCCAACAACATGGATGGATCTTGCGATTATTATGCTAAGTGAAATATGTCAGACAGAAGCAGTCGAGCACATATGACATCACTCATATGGGGATATAAAACTGAAAGGAAAAAAGGAACAGGACAAACAAACAAACAAACAAAAACTCAGACACAGACAACAGTTTAGTGGTTACCAGTGGGTAAGGGAGGAGGGGCGATGGTAGAAGAGGGAAAAAGGGATCCAATATATGGTGATGGAAAGAGAACTGACTCTGGGTGGTGAGCACACAATGTGATATATAGATGATGTATTTACAGAATTGCACACTTGAAACTTAACGTAATTTTACCAACCATTGTCACCCCAATAAATTTAATTTGAAAAAAAAAGAAAAAAAAAAGAAATGCAAACTCATTTTCCAATTTGACTAAGCAAAAAACTCTTATTTGGACAGCACTGTCACACTACAATGAAGTGCATTCCAGAATTAGGCATGAACCGTTTGGGAACTACATGTTGTTCTGATTGCCTGCGTTTGTCCTTATTCTTTGGCACAGGAACAGGCACTGAGTGTGTGGACTCTCAGTCCACCTTTGCTGTTCTGTTTGCATTCTGAGTGGTGTATATTTGTTGGCTTGTGTGCTTATTTGCACTTGACTTCTCAGCTTGAAGCTCTAGGATTTTTTTTTTTTTCCCCAGAAGGCAGAAATATATAAGATGCAAAAATATCTACACCCTAGTGGTTGTATCTAGTATTTCAGTCTCAGCTGAGTTTTCATAGTTATTCTGCTGTCAAGCTGAATTAACTTTGAGTAGAGCGAGCACTTTAAAATTATTATTAATAGGATTTTAATTTCTCATATCCTAGATTCAATGGAAATGGTTAGACTTTTTGTAATGAGCTGGATCTTCGTTCTATAATAACTTTAGAATGTCTGTGATCTTGAACTAGCAAAAGATCTTGAGAACATACACAATTTTAGGGAAAGGAAAGGAGGGACATTTAAGCCTAAAGGGTATTTTTCAATGTAACACTGAGCTGGCTCATCCTGTCTGACAATCCTGGGTCCACTACGATCGATCGGTCGTCCAGCACAGCTGGATGGAGTGTGCAGGTGTTATGCAGATGAGGACAAGGGGTTGGCTTGGGTGATCTGGTTGTAGGTGTGCCCTTCCAGATGGGTACCACTGCACCCATCTACTCCAGGAGAATCTCAGCGACTGAAATCAGCTCAGATCCAAGGTGCCCAATGACTTAAACAGTCCTAACTGGGTTTTTACTTAATATGTTTCTATTTGGCATCTGTTAAAATGAGCTCAGATGTTTGGCATTGTCAGAGTTGGCAGTCAAAGGCTTTTTGTCCTAACGTCTGTGAACATAACCTGGTTGGTCAAACAAGAATAAAGAATGAGCTATCACAGCGATGTTCATGATCACATCTTATGTTTATAAGTTTATAAGTTTCACTATGTATGAGACAGCAAATAATAATGCCATGGAGAATTCCCCTAGTGAGGCCAGGATTACCTCACTCCGTGATTGTCACCATAAAAATCACAGCCCCTCTGGATCTTGTCAAACATTCAAAATGTCCTGAAAGTGCTAGAAACAGGCAAATCTCTTTTTAAGTCTACCTCATACGAGTGTATGCCTCATGTGCCTATAACTTACCTGAATGAATTCTTTAAATGAGCTGTTGATGTCCTGTTCGTCACTTTTTTTCCTCCCAAAGAAATTCACGTTTAGCTGCAAGGTAACTTCCCTGTGTGAAATTTACAGGTCTGTCAACCATAAAAAAAAACATTAATGCATAACACATAAACACAACGTGCACTCTTTTTGCAAGACATGGCAAAAGGAAAAAGAATTTAGTTTCTGCTTTCCAAAGGGAGAAAACATGAATCTTGCATTTTTACTTTTGATGCCTCTTTGCCTTTAAATATTCATATGACTATTAATGCCCACGTTCGCAGCAGGGGCAGAGAGAAATGGCAGTAAATTGTAAAGCTCATTTACATTGTGACAAGGCCTGTGGACGCATCGTAATTCACACAGTTATTTCAACAGAGGTCTGGACTCCCTCCAATGTAATTTTCTGAAGTTAGGCTGTGCAGCTGGGTCATTCCTGGTCTAATCTGGGAAATGTATCTCTTAAGGCTGTGGATGAGAATGCCAGCCTCCCAGCTGTCACCAAGGAGCATCATTCACAGTCACTGAGGTCCGAGGGCAGAGCATCAGAATCGCTTTAGGTGGACACAGCAGCCTAGCTAGCTTCATAAAGTCTGTTGCAAAGAGCCATAATCAATATTTCATGTGTAATGATGCAGAGCTAAAATTAGTATAGATTTTATGTCTTCTACTTTTCCAAATTATGCAAACATTAGTAACCCCTTTTTTAGTGTCGTTACTACACTTTCATTAAAAAACAAGGGTGATGGGGGCTGGGGGGGGACAGTGAGGGAGCCTGGTGATATTTAATTGAGTGATTGAATAGTCCAAAGTGTCAAAAGTAATGTTGGCATTTAACTTTTGTTCAATAGCTACCCTTAGGTTAATGTGAAATTATTCCCAATACAAAACATGATGTATGTAAGTGGCGCAGGCTTTGTCACCCATAGCTACTCAACGAGGTAAATTGTAGATTATTGCCACATTTTTAGTTACTCAAATGCTCTGGAATATCCTGAGAATAAAATGGCCAGGGCATAAGTCAGAAAAGTTAAAAGGCTGACATTTAGACAGGAGTACAGTTTAGAGAAAAAGCAGTTTTGTGTAGATGTCTGATTTTAAACTCGTCCAGAGAACATAGCCTGCTTATTTCAACGGTAGAAGTGGCAGAGGACAGAAAAAAATCAGAAGAGTGTTTATAATTGGGTAGGTTAAGGGGCTGATGGAGTGGCCACAGTGACAAGCGTGTTGTACCTTTCAGCTGTATTCTCCTGTTTGTGACAGAAGCGAAACCTGCAGGATTAAGGTGTGGAGGGGAAGCCAGACGCAAGGTAACAAACCCAGCATCCACCATCCGGTCTGACAGTTCACACCCACGTCGCCTCCAAATCGACACTCATGATGTGGGAAGCATGGCTTTGGCAAGTAGTTAATCAGTGATTCGCCCCTCACGGTAAAGCCTACATTTCACAGTCACTCATAACACAGATTTCATGTGGAGAAATGGGATTACAGAACATGGAATGCTACATGTCTAGGTTGTGCTTGAATAATTCCACTTGTACTTTGCAGAAGGATTTAGCCCAAATGTCAAAAAAGAGGGAAGTTAAACAGAGCATGGTAGAAGTTGTCCCCTCATCTGGTAAAGTCAAACTGAGCCGGAAACTTGGGGTTAGGCCCTTGAGTTGACAACTCCTCCTGTAGGGATCAAACAGACACGTTCTTCTGTCCATTAATGTGATTGATTAATATTATTAATTGAATTTGTTGGACTATAGAAAAGGAATTGCAAGGGTAGGGCAAACAAAAGCAAATTTAGGATTTTTGAGGCATGTCAACCAGAGTCCAGGGAGAGAAGACAGATGACTTACTTAGAAGAGTGATTGAAAGAGTTAATGAAGTGACTACATAGATATGGGCAGAATTTGGGAAAATCACAAGTGATGGTGAAACATCTGGGGCTATCAATAGCTGGAAGGGGAAAGAAGAGGGAAGGGTGGGGAAGAAAGGCCTCGGAGAGGTGAGAAGGAGGACCGGTTATGGGAATATGGCAAGAGCTACCATGTAGGAGAGGCCACCCCTGGAAGCTATGTCCTTCAGTTATGCCAATCTGTGCTCCAGTCAGGGAGGGGGAGCAGAGAGAATAAATAGTCCATCTTCTCTCTTCTGCTACCCTCAGATTTCCTGCCAGTTCCTCCCATTGCTCAAACTGTATCCAAAGCCCCAGAACAGGGGTGTGCAAACTGCGGCCCGCGATCCATTATTAATTGGCCGAGAGCAAATTCCAAAACTATATTTAGTTTACTTAAATAAACCAGGTGAGGCAATACGTACTTCACCTCGAGTGAGTGGCCCGGCTGTTTGTGTATTTTACCGCATATGGCCCTTGGTAAAAAACGTTGAAAAAAGTTTGACACCCCTGCCCTAGAACAAAGGGGCCGGGTTGATAAAGTACAAAGAGAGCACAGAGGAGAGTGGAGAAAAGTGAAGACTATAAATGGGGAGATGTTGGTCAAGGGGTACAAAGTTTCAGTTATACAAGATGAATAAATTCTAGAGATCTAACGTATAGCAATGTATTACAGTTAACAGTACTGTAGTGTGTACTTGAAATTTGCTGAGAGGGTAGATCTTGAGTGTTCTCACCATACACACACACACACACACACACACACACATACACACACACAAGAGAAAATGGTAACTATGTGAGGTGATGGATATGTTAATTAGTTTGTGATTATTTCAGAATGTATACATATATTAAATGTACACCTTAAATATATACAATTTTTAATTGTCAATTATACCTCAGTAAAGCTAGAAATACGTTAAATAAAAAAGAAAGCTATAGAATGATTTAAAAAAGTATATCTAGGGAGCAGAGAAGAATCAGCAGAGGACATACGATTTCTTGGGATTTGGGGGACATTAAGCTACTAAGATTTTTTTTCATCTCAGTCTGATCAATGCATTCAATTCATTTATTCAACAGGTATTTATCAAGTACCTCTTAATAGTTTCATTTGGGAAATAGACACCTCAAGGTGAATAAGTCGGCCTCCCTGACCTTGAGGAGCTTTGTGGGGGTAGGGGAAGGCGTCAGGTAAAGAGGTAACGCTAAAATAGGGATCACCACAGGTTGTTGAGGAAGCAGGGTTGGATACCCCACCCTCCTGTTGAGTTTGGAAAGCCTGTGTGGAGGAGGGAAAAACTGGAAGCTTCCTGAAGGAAGAATGGGAGTTGGCCAATAGAAGAGATGGAGACACTCTGTCCTCAAATGTCTATGGAAAGAACATGTGGGTCCCGGGATTGTGTGAAGTTTCACATGACCAGATGTGAAGAGGAAGTGTGTGTGGCAGGGCATGGCAGGTAGAGCCGGGAGAGACCACCTGGCCTGGTGCACCAGATCTGAGACCCTGGAATCCATCTGAAAGCACCGGGGCTGTGTTGGTTTCTAGTAGGGAAATGGCATTGCTAGATGTGAAACCAGAGGCAAAGAGGACTTGTGGGAGAAACCAGTGATGGGATAGACCAATTTGCATGTTTTTAATGGTAAATTAAAACAAAACTTTCAAAGAGTAAAACTCCGAGTTAAGATATATTGAGCAAGACATCTTCCTTATCCATCTCTGAGAAATGAGGACATGGTTTGGAACTTCCAGGCCAATTGAATAGAAGTGTTTTTTTGTATAGTTAGCTTAAATAACCAAATGATGAAATAAATCCTCCAAATTGTCAGCAGAGCAGCTGTTCAGAAAGCTCTAGTTAGTCATTGACCTTATGTTTAATATGATTTCCTAGAACGTGGATAGTCAGATTGAATAAAGTACCGCTTCAAAGCCCTCCCCACTCAGCAAGCTCTCTGCGATGAAAGAACCAAGGAAGAGAGTGGTGGACAGAGTGCAAAAGCCCTTTCCTTCCTGCCCCCAAAATCCCCAGGGAAAAAGAAAAGAAGAAAGCATGCCACAGACACATCTTAGAGAACAAAGTGCTGGGACTACCAACAACTCGGTCTCTTTCCTAATCATAACGCAGGGGGTAAAAGAGAAAACATTTATGACCTAAATATCATCCCCTGGTTTTCAAGAATAACTAAGGATTCTTATCCAACTTATTTCATTTTGGATAGTGGCTTCAAACTTGACCTTTTGTATGACCTGGATTTATTGCTTATGTCACTGGAGGTGGGATAGGATATGATGAACAATAAGGTAAGAGGGATGGAGGGTTGGGGAAAAATAGATGGATATGGAGACTTATTCTTAGAAAAAGGATCCAGTGTCTGTGGTGCTGAAAAGTTTTACCTTGAAAATAGAATGCCATGTATACAATTGGAAGGATGCTCTATCTATCATCTATCTATCATCTATCTATCTATCTATCTATCTATCTATCTATCTATCTATCTATCTATCTATCTATCTATCTACCTACCTATCATCCCTATATTCTTACCCATTTATCATACATTCTGCCTATATAGCACTTGCTTATACTTACTGTGAAAAGCACACATGTAAGAGAGTTAAAATAAAAATGAAGTTCACACATCAAGTAGTGAAGGGGGGGATAATTGCAATAACTTTCTGGAAAGAATAGTTCTGGCAATTGAATATTTAATTTAGCTTAAACTTTTGGCAGCCAAGACAAAATACACAACATCTGTAAAACTTGTAAGTTGTTATTGTTGATAAAAAGAAGTGCACTATTATATCCAAAGGAAAAAATATCCCCTAGTACGAAATCCTAAAATTTTATTCTTTTTATAAGAGAAAACCTGTAGCAAGACGTACAGTGTCTTATACAGCAATTTTGCAGAAGATGCAGAAATGTGCTTCATATGAACTTTGTTATACCAATGTTGGATATAAAAGCAGCAGCCTTCCATAAAATGGAACTGAAGCATATAACCTGTTTCATCCATGAGTCTTCTGAATATGAATTTTTTTAAGACACTGCCAAAGTAAACTAAAAACAAAATAAAACAAAAAGACCAGATCAACACCTATTCCGTTCTGCACTTTTATAGTTCTATGGCTCATCTAGTTAGGATTTTGAATTTAGTTGCCCTAGGCTATGGCTCACACTGTCATTTCTGAGTTAGGATTCTTTCTGTTGTAAAAAAAAAAAATAAAAAAATAAAAAATAGAAAAGAAACAAAACAGAAATCTCAACCAAAAGTGCCTTAAGCAAATGAGAGAGTCTCTTGGCTCCTGAAACTGAAAAGTCTCTTAAGAGCTGGATTTCCAGCTCCTGTCTAACCCGGAAGTCCACAGCATCACTCGGGCTCCGGGTCCTCGGCTGTTTCCCTTGGCCTCCATCCTCTTGGCTGTTGTTCTCGTTTTCCTCCAGCATTTCCTAGCATTTCTCCCAACAGCACACACTTCTATTACAGTTCCAGGGTCCCTCACATGTTAAGAATCTACGCTCTAAAATTCAGAGGAAGAAAACAAAATTTGTCTCCAATGACTGAAGTGAAGTTTAAACAATGAACATTGACCAAGTAAGTCAAAATATCATGTCAAGTAAATTAAGCCAGATCCAGAAGCACAGAAAATATTTTATGTGAAATTCTTAAACAGGCAGAATGAATCTACGGTGACAGAAATCGGAACTGGGGTGCCTGTAGGAGAGTGCAGTTGACCTACAAGGGTAGAAAGGAACTTTCTAGAGCGAGAGAAATGTTCTATATGTTGTTTCGGGTGGTGGTTCTACCACAGTATTCATTTATCACAACTTACTTTACTGCACACTTATGATACATGCATTTCACACACTTAAACAAGCCCAGGTACTAAAAGTACGTGCTGGCTGATATAGGGACAAGTGACTGAAGTGGGATAACAGGAAATGGGGACACAGGAGTCTCCCACTGTTGGCTTAGACCAGACTGAGAAGTGGTGGTCAAGTTCCGGATGTATTTCTAAGCTGGGGCCAAGGTTAGCTGATGGATTGGCTGTGTATCATGAGAGAAAGAAGGGAAAAAAGGCTGACTCCTGGGTTTTGACTCTGTGCATGTAGGTGAAGAGTGATACCATTTACTAAAATGAGGCAGAAGAGGGAAGTTTGGGTGAGAGGATATGGACAGGGAAATCAAGACTTTGGGGTTGAACTTGCAATGTCTGTCAGACATGCACATGAGCTGTCAAGTAGGTGTATAAGATGGAGTGTAAGGAGAGGTCAGGTGCAGATATAAATGTAGAGATACGGGACTGGAGAAGACCTCCTGAGGAGTGAGGACAGATTGGGAGGAGAGGAGGACAGACTGCTATCCTGCTTCCAGAGGAGCTAAGGGTTTGTAGAAATGAGGAGGAACTAGAAGCAGCCATGAGGAGCAGGAGAGGTACCCCCACTCCTTCAGACCATGTAGTGGATCACACGTGGGAAGAAATGGCCGCCTCGTAAGAGGACTGCCGGGGAGAAGGGTGGTCAGGGACTCAGCCAAGTCTGTCATTAGCACAATCCTCTATATCCTAAAACTCTTTTCTAAACAGTGCTTTGATCTCCTTGTTCTAACAAAAACCTAGCTGTCCTTAGAACATCGAGGCAGGGTTCAGTAAAACAATAATTAAGGGACTGTTGAAATAAATTGACGAGATAGAGGATTTTGCTGATCACAGACTGTGCATTCCAAAGGGCTCAGTGGAAAGGTCGGAGGGATTGGGAAGAAGTGGGTGATTGGCCTGAATTCTGAGATGTACAGTATGAAGTTAAAGAGATTGAGTAATGGGGGTTGCCCTAGGAGACTCGGCTGTCTGGTGGCTTAGAAGCAGGTCGAGACTAGTTTTGATGGTCTTCTAGGGGAACAGAGGAGTTGTTAGTTCTAACTGGGGCTTGCTCTTGGGACTTCAGCAGTTTGTGGTAATGAAGCAAGTAGTGTGACCTCAAAGAACGGTGGTCTGCCCAGGGCCAGAGTCCTGTGGGCCTTCCTGAAATCCCCCGGGACTGACAACGAGACGGGGGACAGGCGGTCTCTCTAGGAACCTGGGCCGTCTTCCCTCATACCCCTGAACCAATCACTCTGGCCGGGGGAATGGGGTTACAGAGACTATGGATGCTTGGAATTCAGGGAAAGATGTGTGCATGTGTTTGTGGGTATGTGTGAGTCTGAGCTCTAGGGCTAAAGAAAGAGGTTCCTGAGAGTTACCATGAGAAGAGAGGATGGTTACCGAATGGCTATCCATTCATTAGGCCTCCTCACCCAGCAACAGCAAACGTAATACAGTTGACAGAGTAAACTTGGGAGAGTGGGTGGATTGATATAAACACATCCCCATTCTAGAAAAATAACAGGAAGCATTATCTTTACTGATGAAAAAAAATCTCATAATTTGACTAGCAGTATTGTATTCTAATTTGATCAAGGATGAAATTGTTTTGTATGTTTAAGTGCTTATCCATGGCAAAGTCCAGAACATTTAATGGTGTGTTATCTCAATTTCGCTAATAATTATATTCAAATACATGTTATTGCCCATAAGTACATGGGGTTGATTCGTAACATACTTCTTTTTTCCCCCCACAGGAAGAAATGAAAACATTGCAGAATCCTTTAGAAGAAGTTAATGATGGAAAATATTTACTTGGAAAGTAAGTAAAAAATACTAAAGGAAATTAAATTATTTGTGAGGTTGAAAAGATTGAATGAAAAATAAAAAACTACCTGGCAAGACAAAAATGCATAAGTAAATTTGAGTTTCATATGGTATCATTGTGGTCAGGACCCAGAGAGGTGTCTCATTTGAGATGTAGTTAGATTCACGACTAGTTGAGCTACGATACACAAGCTATACTGATTCACAGAGTAATACGTTGCCTGGACATGTCTTTGGTGGTGTGTTTGAAATCTGGAAACTTAACCCTGTCCTGTCTTTGGTTTTTAATCAGTGATTACAGAAAGCAATCAGAAATTTACAAAAAGCACAGGGTTACACTAAAACTAATAGACAGAACATGCAAAATAATACTGCAATATGGAACAAAACTGAGTTGAAAATAAAAAGGCAAGCAAGAAAGAGATGAGATTGAACAGAGATAAAAGTAAAGTCTTCCATTTAGGTTTTAAAAAAATTTGTACAATTAGAGCATGTGAGATATATTCTGATTTCAATTTGTGGGTAAATGCTTAGAAGTTTTATCTGATGTTGACATGAGACCATGATTTTATATGGCTGAAACTATTACCACAAATTAGACTGATTAGTAGTCATGCATTGTAAAGATAAAAGGAGAAAAAATTAACTATCCTTTATTGAGCATTTACAGTGTACTTTGTATTAGTGAATGCTTCCAGATGTTTCCTCATGGAACTCTGATTAGAGCCGTTTGATACAGGCATTGTTATTTCCATTTTACAGACAAGGAAAGGTTCAGAGAGCTTTCAGCACTTGTGCAAGTAAACTCAGCCATGAGTGATAAGGAAGGATGAGAATCAAACCCAGGTTCCAATGCCACCAGAGCCCCTGCTCTCAACCACTCACTGAATTCAAATGTAAAGCCCATGGGATGTCACGCTCTGGTGACATCCCCAAGACACCAGAGGAGATCAGTTAAAATTGTGAGGGTTCTGGAACCATGTGAAACTACCACAAAGAGCTGAGGGTGTATTCCTTGCAGAAAAGAAATCTCAGAGGGAGCATAATGGCTATCCTTAAACATTTGAAGGAGTGTTCCTGTAAAAGAGGGGTTAAATTGCTGTTCTTGCTCTAGAAAGCAGAATAAGGATCAGCGAGCAGGATTTATGGAGAAACAAGTTTGTGACTCTGAAAAAGGATAACTTTTATAAAAATTCAACCCGTCCGACAGAACGGACTTGTTAAGGAGTGAGCTGATAAATACTGGAAGTGCCCAGGAAGAGTGTAAATGACCGTCCTTCTGAGATGCTATTGAAAACATTCCTGAAAATGGAAAACCTTGGACTTCATTCCTCTTTCTGCTTTTTCCTAGCTTTGTGAGTCTGGAAAAAGTACTTAACCATCCTGAGCCTCAGTTTCCCCATCCTTAAAAATAAAGACAATAATACTGGCTTGACAATCTTATTGAGAGCGTTAAATGAGACACCTATGGTAACATAGTGTCAGCTCCTTCCTTTTCCATCTAAGTGGGTGCTTGGACCAGATACCTTTTCAGGTTCTCCCAGCTCCACAATTCTAAGAATTTTCTGTGTTACCACTTAAAGGACGGCTTCAGCCCTTTGATCAAACCAAGTTTCTGGGTTATCTACGGATTTACTTTACCCTTGTTATGTCTATATTCATTAATATGAATAAATAAGAATAAAATGGTTCCATTTCCCTACCCCCTCTCACTACTACCGTCATTAAGGACATCTAAACAATAGTAACGAGAGTTTTGGGCTGAATTGGAAAGTTTTCCTTCTATGGAGATTAGTGTTGTAATGACACTAGATCGGTGGTTCTTCACCCTGGCGGCACTTAGAATCACCCAGGGAGTTTGATAAAAATGCCCCAGCGTAACCTCCACCCCAGACAAATTGAATCTGAATCTCAGGGTTGGGGGTGAGGTCCCAGGATCAGTATGTTTTAAAAGCTTCCTTCATGTGATTCTATTATACTAAGGAACTGGGGCTGAGAACCACTGGTCTAGATTCATTTTTGAGTCCTTTTGGTCATTCAGTAATCTCCTGTAGCTTACTTCTCTGCAGACACACTTTCTCTGTGGTGTTTAGCCCATTTATCTGTTAAATCTGGCGATGCTGGTTTTTCATCATTGATTTTAATGGAAGAAGTGAACCCCAAAAGTTTTTGCCTTCCAATTGACCACAGCTCTATGTGAAACCTCTCGCTAACACCAGCATGGATCTTTCCCAGCTCTCTGCTCTCAGGAAGATGTGTGAAGATTAATGGTGTGTGTGTGGGCTTCTCCCCGTGTTCTTTTCCTCTCATTATCTAGAGGCCCTTGACAGCTAAAAGCTTCTGGAAATGGCCAGTCGCCTTTGTATGCGTATTTTTCCCAATCAGGATTGAGGAATTCCAGGGATGGGAATTCAAGTTCCCTTCAAAGCTCGCAGTCCTAAGGGGTAAGCTTCCCTTTCATACTTGTCTACGACAGAGAAAACAATGGCTGCCAGCCCTAACAACTATACCCATTTGCCTGGAATTCTGGAGATTTTCCTGGTCTGCTACCGGGCAGGGCTGTGTCCTTGGAAGCTGTCAAATTTGATTGAAAAATTGGTGTACTTTAAGTGAGCAGATGAAGCATTTCATTATAGCTGTAGCTGACTTAGGTACTGATGTAAATCATCTCAGCTACTTGAGGTGACCATAAGTTAAATGATGGTGGAGTCATGGCAGTTGATCAGTGATTCCCCTTGGAACATTACGTTTATGCTGAATGCTCAACAGGGTTTTGTGGTGGGCGGTCAATGTGAAGGGAGGGGAAGCTGAAACTCCGTTGTTCTACTTGAGACCACATGCAGGGCCAGTTGAGTACATCTGTGTACACACACACACACACACCACAGTCAACTGAAGCCAGTAAACAGAGAAGAACAGTTAGTAAGGCCATTAATTAGGAGACTATTTATGACTCTGTTGTGTTTGATAATAGCATTAACTTTGGAAGACCTTAGGCTGACAGCTATTTTCTGTAAATATTGGATCAGGCTGGGTCTTTGGTAGGAAATGTGTGGTAGGTATTTGTAGTGTATAGTTTGTTGAGGATATATAAATTGTGAACCCAAATTAGAAAATTTGTTAATGCAAAAAGAAGTTTCTTTATGAAAACTTGAGCTTTTGTCTTTGGTTGCTGCATATCTGCTGGTCTCAAAACATCTCACCTGTGTATCTATTGCTGAGTTTGCTAATTTGTTATTTAGAGGTTTAATTGACAACATGTTGAAGTATCTTTGTTATAAGGCTGTTGTCCCTACAAGAACATAGTGTTATAAGAATGAGACTTTACATGCCCACCGTCCCTGGATTAGGTCCTTCTGTGTTTCCCCTTTAATAATATCCATCACATTTGTAATTAGTTAACATCCATCTTCCTCTAGATTGTAAGACCGTAAGAACAGGGACCACGTCTAGTGCTTTCACCGTTGTATCCCCCATACTTTGCATCATTCCTGGCACATAGAAGATATTCAATATATCTGTAAGTGAGTGGATAAGGATAAATTAACAATGGACTCTGAATACCAACCGCAGAGAGCAGTGTTTTTTCCCCTACCCCTCAACAACCCAGAGGAACAATCACAAAGCTATCTTGGGCTGATGGCACCACCTAGCGGCCATGTACGAATTTATCTGATCTACAATGTTTTCCCCACCTTGTTTATTCCTTTCGAAAGAGAAGATAAGTTCATTATCCTAATAATGCCTCTAGCACAATGTTGTTTCTTGTCTTTTTCTTTTCTTTACTCTCACCATAATCCTGGTCCTCATTAGGTGGCCAATTTGAACATGCTCCTAAATATTTTCCGTATTTTCACTCCCACTGCAGACCATCCTTAAATATCCCATCCATCACATTTTCCTGTTTCAAATGCTTTGTTTCCCTGAGGCAACGTTTTTCACACTGTACATCACAATCCATTGATGAATTGCTAAATCAATTTTATGGGTAACCTCTGACCTTTTTAAAAAATTGCAATATAATAAAAAACGTCAGAAAACATTACATGTAGTGGGGGAAATAATGTTTCTTGAAACTTTTGTTTCCATTTTAAACACACACACACACACACACACACACACACCTTTACCACATGCATATGTAAGGGATTGGGATGTCAAATATTTTATTTTTGAAAACCACAGGCAGTAGAACTAAGTTTAATAAGTCTGATATTAAATTCCTCCACGCAGTACTTTGTGGTGGTGAGACTTGAGTTTCAGTGTGGTTTCCTCTTAGTTTCACATAATCTCTCTGAGCTTCAAATTTCTCAACTGTGTATTAAGGAAAATAATACTTAAGTGATAGCGGCTACTGTGAGAATTAAATAAGACATTACTTGTAAAATGTCTATGACAGTGATTTGTATACATTACGTGGCCAGTGACTTACTTTTCTGCTTATGCAAACTTATTTCCTTTTATACTCCTGCTTTTGTCACCCACTTCCACCAAATTTCTCTCTTTATTGTCTTAAAATTGTCTGAAGATTTCCACCTCTACTCCTTTAGTAGCTTCCTCATATGTATTATCTTTCATATCCTAACTTACTTAATTCCTGTCTGTTCTTCAAAATCCAACTCAGGTGCCACTGTCTCCATGAAGCCTTTCTTGACTATTGTCGCACCCAGTGAACTTCTCATAAGCTTACAGAATGAAAGAAGGATTCAATGGCACTGGCACCATTGGGGACGAATTAGATCCTCTCTACAACTTACTAGTTGGACATTGCCATAGGATGTATAACACTCTCCTTATGTTTTTTCTCCCCCTGAAATGGTTCAATATTCTGCTTTCCTTTCCATTTTTTTAAAAAAAGACGTTCATGTCTTAGATATAAATGCTGAACTGAGTGGTAGAAATCAAAAGAACAGGAAGGTAAAGGCAAAACAACATTTTCTTTCTATGGTATGGTTATTTATCCGTCATCCATCAATAGGAATTAGGACTCCGTTGATAAATTAAAATGAACAAAATTGAATATATATATATATATATATATATATATATATATATATATATATATCTGCTTTTTCAAATAAATATAAATTGGTAGTATTATTGCTATAAAGTCCATTAACTTTCTGGATTAAGCTATATTGAGGCATTACTTCTGTTTGCAGTCACCAGCTGGCCACGGATGTGGAGAATAATATTGAAAAATATCACCTCAATCTACAGCCCTTGGAGTCAAAGGTGAAAATGTAAGTTATTTCAAAGTTTACATTAAAGCATTAGTTTTCAAGTTCTTGTTTTATTAACCTCTGAACTATTTTGGAATTTGGGGGGGTATAAAAATTACACATTTATTTATTTCACATTTATGTGTTACACGTTATTTCCTCTCTGTCTGAGCAGCAACAAAGTTGTTTTGGGCACACAGCACCATTGCTAGATAGTGTAGGGAATTATTTGATTGTCATCACTTCATTTCTTGGCTCTCCCCTTTTGGGCTGAATACTGTCCTTCAACTTCCACTAGCATTTCCCACTGTCTCTTATCTTAGTGGCTTGGTTAATTTCGTCTTGGAACAATGTGGTTCCACCTCAGGCCATTTCTTCATTACACACCCAAATATTGTGGAAAAATATATGTTGTCTTTCGTTCCCACTTCCTATTCTTTTATTTTTTATTCTGTCTTCCTAAGGCCAAATGTGGGTCCCTTTCCCTCACTATCAATGACTATTGCATAAAAATCTGCTAAAACCACCCCAATATTAACAAAAATGAAACTAATAAAATACAAAGTGAGACAGGCATATTATAGAATAAAATGGCAATCTTTTAAAACCATTTTTAAGTAGAGAAGGGGCTATCATAATTACTTTAGAAGCAATTTTAAACTATCCATGCCTGCTCTCTGTCATCTTTTCCCTTTCTGATTTTCCTTTAGGGGTGCATATAAAAATTGCCATTAAGGGTGTATATAATACACACACACACACACACACTCAGCTTAACACTCTGAGAATTAAATGTATCTGATAATTTAAATATGTCTGAGCTTGGCCAATATCACTGATAATTTTCAAAAAGGCCAAACAGGAATCTTTAGAGAATCCACCCTGAAGAAGGGAGCCTTCAGGTGTACACCTTTGAAGAACAAGAAGCCATTGCTGGATTTAAGAAGTGAAGCAGAAATAGCATGCAGATATACCATACCCTGCTGGATAAAAACAAATATTAATACACACCACTGTAAATCTATCTTAACCTTAGTAATCAGTAAAAAGCTTGCCTCGGAGTGAGCACATAGGGCTACATCTCAAGGTAAAGTTCAAATATGGCTTCTGAACCAGTTGGGTCCCCGCCTCGCCCCCACCAGGAAGCTCTGCGTCACACTTCCTAAATGAATAGTGAATCAGGCTACCAAATAGTTTTATGTAAGCAGTGTATCAGCCTCGCTACACAAGATGTTTCCAACCATAAGGTGCTTTATCCTTAGGAATTTTTCTCAGAACGATAATGTCCTCTTAAATGAAAAAGTGCTGAAAAGGAAAGTGTGAAAAATTAGAGTGTTTAGTTTGAATGCTGAAATGAAGTTAGGAAACCTCCCTGTTGTTAGTTTTCATCAACTCCAATATGTGGAGGCAGTGGGGCAGGAGCCATGAGAAGGAACAGGGAAAGAAAAACATCTCTGTGCCCGAGATTCTGGCCAGCTCAGAGTCTGGGATTTTATGTGTAACTGGTTTGAGGGAGGAGTCTCAGCTCAGTGAGGTGCAAACTGAATGGTTTTATTTCTTCTAATAACTCTGGGCCCCATTTCCGCTCACTGGAGGGGCATGAGGGAGAGAAAACTTAATTTTGTCCAATAATGGAATTTGAGTCCCATTGGAAAATTCCGTCCAGTTCAGTGACTCTCATGTAATCTGGTTATTGAATTCTTCACTCTCGTGACGGGTGAAACACCTCCCCTCCACCCACATTAGACCTTTCCTACAGCTCTGCAGCCTACTCCCTTCTCGTCCTCCTCCTATATTTATTTCTACTCTCTCCATCTCCCGCTTCCTTCCTCCTCTCTTGTTGTCACTTCTCCCAACATTCATGTGCTAAACACCAAGGTTGCCCCAGTTTTCTCATTAACAGTGAACACTCAAGCTCCCAGACAGTTGTTTCCTGTAAACTACCCTGAATGGGGCTATTTTATTCCTTGTAGGAAGGGTCATTGGGTCTCCCTTAGTTTCCCCACCAATGGTATCGGCTGCCCTCCTCATTGGGTCTCTTGCTCTGCTGCCCGGGATGAGTTTGGGCATCCTCACAGGGAGAACCTGGCACACCCCATCCCTGCTTCCCGAGAGACGTTCTTTAGACCTGCAGAGCATGGGGTATGAAAGATGAATCCACGTTCCTGAGTCATTGTCAAAGGCTTTCTCTTAGGGTCTTCTGACTTCTGTTGGTGGGAACCAGCTGAACATCTACCTTCCTCCAGGGGTTAGAGAGAAGTGAGGTTACTAGACCATAAAATCTGCTTTTTGGGAAACTCTCCTCTCTCCCATCTGATGAGGAGGACGCAGTAGTAGGTCCAGACCCTGCAAGCCCTGAGGTAGGATGTACCTTGTCAGGTCAATCTCTGAACGTGAAAGATAAAGTAAGATGAGAACCGTTCTCAGGTGTGGCTACCCTTACTGTATACCTACACTAGTGGGAACCCCACGGTGGAGTTGGATGGGTCAGGAAAGGGTCTCGGTGTTTTCTTCACACTCAGGACAACATAAAAAGGAAAGAATTTGATAAGAAAGTCTAAACCTGTATGTAGAAGAATAAAGTAACTGGAAGGAAGCAGAGGACTGTGGGGAAAGAACATGTGTGGGGGGGTGGGAGGTGGCATTTAGAAGAAAAGTCAGGAAGGGCACATTACCTGGTTCATGAATGTTAAGAGTCACTTTGAGTTTTAGACTTGGAGGATCAAAGGACTGCATCAAAAGGGCAAAAGCAATCAAGATTGCACAGCTATTAATAAAAAGTAATTTGGGGGAAGTAAAAGGCAGGTTTCTGAAGATCAAGCAAATGCAAGCCTCTCAAGTCAGAAAATTTAGTGAAAGCAAAAGAAATACTGAAAGCACACACAATGAAGGCTCTCAGCGCAACTCTGGGACTAAAGATTAATGTACCCTCAAGAGCCTCGGCTGGAACAAGTGTGACGGTATGAGGCGTACATCAAAGGAGCATGGGTTTTAGCATGGAGGCCTGACCGCCGAGGGAGGAAATGGACTCACCAGATCCCATCAAACCGCTGCCCTTCACGTCGGGATCACACCTTGCATGTGGTAGTAAGATCTAAAACACATCTTCCGAGTACAAGCCATCATTTAAAAGTTGTTCATGAACTGTGTGCAATCCTTCTCCTTATGCTTTAACAATACATTTATTTTGTGATGGAACAACATAGAGATCTATTGAATATAAATCATCTTTTAAAAGTCTGCTTATTAAATATGTTCAAGTCCTCTCCTTATTTTTTATCCATATGTTTGATTCAGTGATGAAACACTTAGAGTCTATAAAGGAGGGGAAGAGACACAGATACACACACGTATACTCTGGAGAAAGAACCCCCCCCCAAAAAAAAAAAGATTTCAAAGGTAATTCTCAATAAAGCCTTATTGTATTTGTTTAAAATTATAATACCTATCAACTTTAGTCAAATGTTTAATTAAAAGAAGATATGAGGAAAAAATAACAGGCAGGATTCCAACCTCATAGTCAGAGGGAGAGGGAGAGAAACTACGAGAGAACAGTTATCGAGAGGACAGACTGTGGAGTTAGAGCAACCTAGGTTCAAATCTCAGCTCCTCTCCTACCCACTGTGTGACCTTGGGGACACTGCTTACCTCTCTGGGCCTCAGTTGTACTCCTCTCTAAAATGAGAACACTAACCATGTCTTAAAGGATTGTAGTGACCTTTCAATGAGAAACTCCAAGAGAAGCATTTAGCCTAATGTATCTTTTCCGTGCAATTGTACCTTTTCCAAACATATTTTAATGTCAAATTGGGCTAATAAAATAACGCCAGTAAAGATCGTCAGGAATACAACACATCACATCCATGAATATGATTTGCACATGTTACTTAAAACCATTTGAAAGTGGTTGATTTTTTTTTAAGTAATTATAATTATTTATCGAGGACCTCTATTTGTCAAATTTGGGGCTAAGTGACCTAGATACCTTATCCTTGACTCCTTGCAAGAATTACAAAGAAGTTATTGTTATTCCCATTTTGTGGGTAAGCAAAATGTAGGCCAGTGAGTGTAGTAGTTTGCCCAAGGCCACAGCTAATGAGACATAAAACTGAGCAAGAACCTACTGGTATATCTTGTAAACACACTTAGTTTCTGGTGTGTGTGTGGGGGGGAACCATGGACTGTTTTCCTCCAGTGAGCACAGTGGAATCTGCAGACACATAGGGAACTCTTTCCCCTGAAAACTGGCAGAGCAGCCCCTTCACCTTGATCAAACAAAAGGGGAATCACCTGGAGGTGGCCAGGACAGGCTGAGACCCCGCCTCGCCATAAACCCCACCCCCAGCGCAGTGATTCACAATTGGAAGGAAACTCAAAACCCAGAGCTTCTTCCTGAAGAGAAAAAGATTCATACCCCACCTTGGGCACTGTAACTTTTAAAACCGGCACTGGAGAGACAAGCCCCCAGCACATCTGGCTTTGAAGACCAGCTGGGTTTGTGCCCAGGAGACCCCAGATCCGGGGGGCTGTGGCAAACTGAGAAACTGCTCTTAAAAAGGCCTGTGCACAGACTCACCCGCCCCAGGACCCAGCACAGAAGCAGCCCTTTGAAAAGCACCTAGACTTTTAAGTGAAAGAGACCATTTGCTAATTTTAAAGTATTCATCTGACGAGCAGGGGCCTGCTGGGATACTCCCGGGGATGGAGGCTGGTGGGTGCTGCCTTCCTCCGCCTTGCTAAAGCAGGTAGGCGTCATCTGTTTGTTCTTGGTTTCCGTCCCCCCCCCCCCCCTTTCTCAGCAAGTGCCATCCTTGCACTTCTCTGCCCCACTCCAGCCGGGGGGCACCATCTTCACGCTCTTTTCCTGCCACACTCCCGAGCACCAGAATCTCCCACAGGGGAGCTTCTACACATGTCTGGTGCCCTGGTTTTTACACCTGGTGACCCAAGTTTTGTGGCTGCCACCCAGGGGACTCCCCTTGATTGTCTGGCCCTGGAGGCCAGGGGAGCTTGCCTTCTTGGGTTCCACAGGACAGTAACAATCAGAGACAGTGCTTGTCAGACTCCAGGGCTCTGTACACACAGCAGACTGAAACACATGCCCGGTGTTTCTGAGAAAAAGGCCTAGTTGCTTGTTCAGGAGCTTTGGCCTGAAGGGCATGCTTCTTGTTTGGCACACTGACGGGTGCTCTCAGGGAATGAAGGCCGGTGCACGCAATCTTTGTGTTCTCCCTTTGCCTCACTTCAGTTCACCAGTACCTTCCAGAAAACAGCTATACTCTTGTCTGGAGCCCTGGTTTTTGTGGCTGCCACCAGCGGACACCTCTACACCACTGGCTCTGGTGGCCAGTGTGCTGTGTGCTTGCCGGTGGGACAGAATCACACCGTAACCAATGGAGAAAGAGTTCTTCACCAGCTGCCTCGCTCAGGGCACAGCAGGAGGCAGACCCAGGAGCTCAGTCCTCCTGTGAAGGAGGCCTATTAGCTTATCATCCCAGCTGTAGCCTGAGGGTCAGGCTTCTAATTAAACTCTCAACTACAGGCTGACCATGAACCTTTCCCGAGACTTCCTCAGAGGGCTGGCACTGTCTTCGTGTTCTCCCTCTGAGGAGCACCAGCATCTCAGAGGGGAGCTGTTATGTGTCTGGTACCCCAGTTTATACATCCAGTACCCTGGTTGTTTTGTGGCAGCCACCCAGGGGATACCTCTAGATTTCCTGGCTATGGTGGCGAGGGAGGGTTAAGTTCTCTGGACCCACCAGAGATAGCTCTTGATAGGCTACCACCCAGGGCCCTGCACAGACTGAACTGAGGCACTGCCCAGTCTTCCTGGGCAGTAGAAGGACATCTACTTGCTTGTCCTGGAGCGTTGGCCTTTGGGGCTAGGGCAGGCTTCAGGTTTGGCACAGAGCTAGAGGCTGGGAAGTTGCTCTCAGGGAACATAGGCTGGGGGCCGCATCTTTGTGCTTTCCATTTGCTACAGCTCACCGGTATCTCCCAGAAAGGAGCTTACACACTTGTCTAGAGCCCCAGTTTTTGCAGCTGCCACCCAGGGCACATCTCCAAATCGCCTGGCTCTGGTAAACAGCAGGGCTTATGCTTGTGGTCCCACAGAACATACTGGGGGTGCCAAAAAATGTATACAAGTGGACACTTTGGTCAGCGTTGCTTAAGCAGTAGTTCGCCATAATCAGAAGTATCTGGACACTGATGGTAAACACTTTGAGCACCTCTTGTAATTGCGAAAGTCAAATCTGACTTGTATTCATCTTTGTTATCGGTATATAATGAGTATTACAATTTTAATACAGTTTTCCTTTCTTAAAATGTGTATACATTTTTTTGGCACCCTCTGTAGATATATATTCTTTAAAAGCTGCTGCCTGAGTGTCTGACTTCCTATCGGCTGGAATCTAGGTACTGACTGAGATCCTCCTCTTTGAGACACGTCTGGTCTTGGCACCTCTTTAACTATTAGGAGCTATTAAAAGTAAAATAGGCTGCTTGGACAATCACAAAGGTTTGAGAGATAACTAAGAGCTAGGGTAGGGTTGAATGATAAAGTTCATCTCCTACACAGGCCAACCCTTCGAGCCTGGGAGAGGTGTCTGTTTCATCTCATGCAGAAAAACCACCACAGAGAATCAGTCCAGCATAATGAAGAAACAAAGGCATATGTTCCAAATATAAGAATAAGATAAAACCTCAGGAAAAAACCTCCATGGAATGGAGATAAGTAATTTACCTGAAAGTGTTCAAAGTAATGGTTATCAAGATGCTCACCAAATTCAGGTGAAGAAAGTATGAATACAGTGAGAACTTCAACAAAGAGACAGAAAACAGAAGGAAGTGCCGGACTTGAAGGCACAGAGTTGAAGAGTACAAGAAACACACTTAGTTTCTAAACACACATCCCCTTTTCCCTTTGAGCATTTATTGAGCTATTTCTTGGACATAGTCTTCGGAGAATACATTTGTTGATCAACTGCGTACCATATTTGTAGTACTATGGAGATGGGATGGATACAAGTAGTCACGGCCCTCAAGGGCTTCAGAATCTACTGGAGGAAGAGGATTCCTTGGGAAAGATGTGTTGACCTGGCCTAATGTGAAACTCTTCTCTTTGAGGGGTTAATCTCTCCCAGAGCTACTATTCTCTTTCACAGACTCAGTAGCCTCTGTGTGCCGTGTTTCTGAAGTGCCTTCTTAGTCTTCATAAAGAACAGAGTGTTATAGAGCCTGGACCCCATTTGCCGAAATTCCCATCTGTGAGGGAGTTGGGGGCTTTTGACAGTAAAACTAGTCATAAATGTTGGTGAAGAAACTTGCAGAAAAATCCAGAAGAGCGTAAGTCCATGATGTTTTAGGAAGTACCGATAATCAAAGTAAGGAGCTGAAATCAGGAGTTACAAACTGGGCAGAAATGAGTGGAGGGGAAGCCGGCTAGAGACACGGTGGACAAATGCTGTGGAAAACCTGCCTTTTGCATGCAGTGTCCCTTTACTGGCATTTGGGCAGGTTTGTACCGGGACACAGGGTAGGAGCAGACACCAAATAATAGAAACATGACATAGCCGTTAGGGTAACTTTTAATTGCACGTAGAAGATTTAGCTAACAGAGGGTTAAACAAACAGGGTTCTACTTACCCACTAAAAGTCAGTATGTACCAAACCAGGTCCACCATCTTGCTCCCTTCTCTCTTTCTGTCTTGCTGAACCATGAGGAACGGGCACAATGCAATGGGGAGCTAGGGGACCTAGTCCAAGTGTTGGGTCTGTCAGTTAGTTCCCATCTCGTTCCCTGAAACTTGGCCGGGGCTCTTGGTTGCAAGTAACAGAAACTCAACTCAGACTTACCTATGTATAAAAAGAGATTACATTGGAACATCAAACAGAAACACCCAGGGGCTAATGTGCTTCAAGCAGAGCTAGTCCCAGGTCAAGCAAGGTCATCAGGCATCTCGGTCTTTCTTCTTCTGTGAGCTCTGCTCTTCGCATCATTGCTTCAGTCTCACAGGGGTTCTGCCAACATGGTGATAAAGTGGCCATGGACAGCTCTAGGCTTACATCCTACGAGCCAAAAAAGGGCTTTTTTCTCAGTAGTCTTTCACTGGCCCGGCTTGAGCCATGTGTACGTTCCTGAATCCGTCACTGTTTCGGGTTGGGCAACCCCAGCACATGGGCTGCTGTCTACAGTGGAGGGGAAAGATCTGTCCCATCCAAAGCTCGTGGCTTGAGGATTGGTGGGTCCCCAAAGGAAAATGAGTGCTGGCACAAAAAGAAGGAGAAATTAGTGTTGAGCAGGCAAAACCTACCACTATGATATAATTCTGCCTTCCTCACAGCCCACTTGTGGTTACGATTGAGTGGGAGAAAACACACAGAAAGAGCTACGTGTAATTAGCTATTATCTCTTAAGACACTCAGATTTGTGTCTTCTTTGATGGCATTCTCTTTCCCATCCCCAGATTCAGCCTACCTGGGTAATAAAGTATTTTGAAATTAAAAAAAAAAAATTAGTGACGTTTAAGAACTAGTAATTTTCATATAAGAATCCAGATTTCTGACTGTGCCTGAAAAGTTGAAAGGTCTGGCAACAATCAATTGTGCTGGTATGAGGTTCTCCCTTACGAGAAGCAGGTTCTGCCCAGTCTGCCCTCAGCCTGGCCCCAGTTGACATCTTGGATTCTCTCCCTGTCTCCACAGCCTCCTGTCCTACCCCTCTTTTCTGAGATGGCGCCTGCCGCCTGCTTGGTTCCCTCACTTCCATGCCTTTGCCCAGAGCTCTTTCCTCTTCCTCCCTATCAATCTAAGTCCCATCATTCCTTCAAGGCTAATTAAAGTACCAGGACTCCCTCAAACCTTTTCTGAGCATCCCAGCTCTCAGCTCTCTCTTCTCCTTTTCTATGTAAGGACAACCAGGACTTCACAGGCTGTGAGTCTCCAACTGGCTGTAAGTGCAGGAGGGAGCCACCTGTGCCGTAAAACAGGCATATATATAGAGAGGGCAGAAGCAGGTGAGTATGGCATCCCTGAGATGGGAAAAGATAAATAGGAATTGACTTAGCAAAAACATTACTGATCAAGTATTTATCTGTTTTGAAGTAAACCTCTATACTCTTATCTATAATTCAAAATATAGGAACACACAAAGTGTGCTCCCGTACTGCAGCGAGCCTTTAAAAACTTATATTGATAATATTGCTTAGTTTCAGAAGAAAAAATGTCAAGATAGTTGGTGTTCCGGGTTTTACTCTGCAGGCGTAAAGGAGACTTGCGAGTAGGAATTGCAGTGAAACTAGGATGAGAAAGCTGGAAAGTGATTCCCCAAGCCCAGGGATGAGGTGCTTCTACATTTTGTTTTAATTCCTTCTTATAGTGAAATACCATTTGGAGATGGTATTCAGAGAGCTAATATTAGAACAATTTAATCTATGAAGGTAATGTCAGTGTGTTCAGAGGAGAGAAATAGTGTGTGATGTAAACATTTTTCTATGATGCAAAGGATAATAGCTCCACCAGTTAAGAAACGTAGCAATTTATGGTAATAGTCTTATATGACATGACTAGCTTGTCATGTTTAACCTCTGATGCAAGTTTGAAGACATTGTCCAATCTGTCACACAGTTGTTAAAACTGTAATTATGCAGGACAAGCAAAACAGTGGAAATATGTATATCATGTTGTTTTTTAAAAAAGAATAAAATATAGTGTAGTATGTTTTCAACTAAGTAAAATTGTTTCTACACATGTGAACAAGGTTAGTAAGGTCCATACTCAAAAATCGTAATAGTTTTTGTATTAAGGAAGTGAGTGGGCTTATGGGTGATTTTAATACACATTTTAAAGGTAATTAATATTGTCACAAGGATATCCATCCACTTGAAGAAAAAATATTGACTTCTTAATCTCTGACTTAGGGAAAACTAATATGTCACTTTGCAGATTCCACAGAACTAGGAGGGGAAAAGAGGGTGCTTAAGTGCAAATTCACCTTTGCAGACGTCACCAGTTTTGACCAGCATTGTTTATTTGGTCCTTTAAAGGTGTCACACTGCCCCCTGGTGTTCAATAAGCTAAAATATAATATCTTAAGCGGCCACTACATTTTCTTTCTATAATTTATGAATAATCAAGGTGAGAGAGAAATCTTTTAAAATCATTTTTAAAATGTCACATGTTTCTAAGCCCTTGATGGGCAGTTTTACAGACTTGAGGTGCCCTCAAGCGGCAGAGCTTGTCAGCAGGGTCCCGGGAGATACCCAGCACTTCAACTGCTTCAGATGATGTGAAACATCACTCACAGCTTCCAACAGGTCTATACTTCTTAGCAAAATGGGTCCCAGAAGAAACAGTGGGCCTCCCAGACTCAGGCATGTCATCTTACGGGACCTTCTTTGAGATTGCAGTGTCCTAACTAAAGTTACTGACTCGGTCTTATCTGCACAGTTTTGTGTCATGTTTGCTTCTTGAATCTGATTCACTAGAATATTTCTCTTATCTCCTTTTTACTATGTGCTGTCCCTTGACCGAATTTCAGTGTAGGAACCTACACCGTTGGTTCTGACATGTAAGATACACACCTGCGTGCAGAAAGAATCTCCCTTCAGGCATGCAATACCCTTCACATGGAAGATCAATGAGGGGAATCTTTACATTCTATATAAAAACAAAATCAAATTTATATCTAAAATCATTTATCCAAAAATTTAAGTTGTTTTCAAATAAAAATAAAAATGCGTTTCTGCCATGCAAAAAAATCTTTAAACCAAAGAAAAATAAATAAGGATGCATTTTGAGCAAACATTGCATAACAAAAGAATGACCACATATAACCCAAAGTCAGGGTCAGATCTTGCTTTCATACAACCTGAAGTGTATATACAATTTGGAGGGCCCTTAAAAAAAAACACACCTAAAGCATATCTACTTTTGCAATTTTATACAAACCGTGAAGAGCCCCTCTCCGGGTCTTGGAAGAAGCTTCTGATCTCTGAGTCAAGGCCACCAAAGCTTAAGTTTCATAGTTTCAAGGAAATTGGCCTCTGATCCCAAGATACTGTTTTACTGCAGCTTCTGGAGCTTTCCTTGAGTATTATAATTCCACAGAGACTTCATAAATTAGGGACCACGTATACATTAAATAATGTGGTAGCATTTTTTGTGTTTTTATATCCCCCGACTGTTGAAAATTGATGGTCTTCGAACCATTCTAGCCAAATGAAAATAAATCAGTTTATTTACACAAAAACAACTTTAGTAACTTTAGTTGAATGTGGAAGAATTTTAGCTAAAATGCTTCCAGGAGTCTGGAAAAGATAGTGAAGAATTAGTGCGATTATTTTAAAAGGCTGACTCCTGACAATTGGTCTTCATGTCTGCCTAAATCCCAGGATAGGATAGATTGCGTTCACTGATCGCTTGTGAAAACCTTGATGTTAATCTCAAACATTAGAAGCAAGTCCAAAAAAGTCACTTAGCTTCTGCAAAGAAGACGTTTCTGTTACCAGTGCAGAAGATGAGGTTTTTTTTTTAGATACGAATCACAAGAAATAGAAAGTTTCCTTGGGTAAAATCTCAAACAGTCGTGTGTGGGTTTCATTTTCTGCACACTGCAGAACACTTTCAGATATTTTGTCTTCTCTGTCCATTTCTTTGTTTACTGAACGTTCCCTGTTTCCTTCCACAGTATGTAAAATGCATGCCCACAGGTCTCTTGCCTGTGTTGGGCCATGCAGACTATACTGGATAACATTGTGGGTGCCCTTCACCTTGAGGCCTATGCGAATGGCGCCCCCTAGAGCCTCACTGCACTGTCTCTCCAGACGCTGCTGACCCTGGCACAGAATAATCCCTCAGCCATGCTGTATTGAATGAGTAAATGATATGTCTGTCACTTTATTATATATATATGTATATGTATATATATGTGTGTATACATATATATATACACATATATATATGTATTTATTGTTCTCATTTGAAATACAGGATGAGAAATTGAAAGTTTGTGTCCCATAAATCAAAGTACATTTACATGTGCAAACTAATTTCACTTTGACTGATGACTTTTTCTGACGAAGTTGACACTTGTAGACTAATTGAGCTTAGTCTGTGAAAGTCAAACCAGTAAAACAGAGACAAGTCCAGGTCTTCTGATTTCTCGTGTCACATTCTGTGTGTTCCAGTGTCCCTGACTCCAAAGCCAGTTTCTTCAGAGTGCTTTTCTGAGTCTGTGGGCTGTGACGGGAGTGACAGTGCATGTGCTGATTTTTTATTTTGATTTATTCATTTATTTTTGTAGCATTCAGCGAGCGTGGCGTGAGTACCTGCAGCGGCAGGACCCGCTGGAGAAGAGGAGCCCGTCCCCGCCCTCGGTGTCCTCCGACAAGCTGAGCAGCTCCGTCAGCATGAACACCTTCTCAGACAGCAGCACACCGGTAAGTGCCATGTTTCCTTCTCATGGTGTGACGGGCGGTCACCTGGTCACCGGGCATTGGCTCCGGCAGGGCAATCTTGGGATGTGAGCGGGTGGGTTGTGAGAAGAGTGTCTACATCGCTTCTTTGCTGTGTGTGAACCCATGGTGAGGGCTTGTTGTCTCTAAACAAAGACAGGGTTCGTAAACAGAAAGTGAACTTTATCAAATCTGAGGGAATCAGCTGCATTTGACATCAGCCTAAACTCTCATTTGTGTGTTTGCATTCCTCTGTTACTGAGAATATCTTCTTTTTTTTTTTTTATAACAGCACGTTCTTTTTAGTCTGCGCCTCGGGTAGCATTTTGTGGTGCTAATAGGATACAAGATTTACTTGGTTACAAAGATTATAAAGAGAATATTTACAGGAAGTATTGAAAGGATCGGGGTGCGACTCGAATGCCTACAGGGGCCAGTGAAGTAATCCATGTGATGGATGTGGGCCGACTTGTGGCTGGCTAACCGAGGGACGAGGGACGGCAGCCCCGGGAGGCCCCTGGAAGTGTGTGGCGGCCGTGTGGGGATGCAGGACGGATGTTGTCAAAAGTTATTTTCTTTCTTCTGGAGATGCCAGAAATCTGGATTTTTCAATGTGGGCAACCAGTAAGAAAACTTAAAACAGAACTAGACCCTGACTACAGGAAACAGTTGTCCCAGGGGATACCTGTTTAAGAACACTGGTACAAGGGTAAAGAATGAAAGGATTGCTGAACGTCTTTATTTAAAAAAAACAAATGCCAAGTGTGGCAGGAAATAAATGCTCAGGCAATTGTAATGCCAAGTTTTGTGGATTTAGCCATTGTGATCATTTATGATAGTCACTGGAGTACGGAAAGAAGTTAGCAAGAGAAATGGAGTAACTATATGAGGATATTATTTTTTTAAAAAAAACTTCCTTGAGTATTTGGTAATCCTGTTTGTTTATTTGTAAAAAGGCTTCCCAACAGCCAAAATAATGTATTCACATTGGGATCAAGCAAAGGTTACTTTGAAATGTTTTCAAATGATTGAACTGTATATTCTTTAATAAGTGGTTTTCGCTAGTCATGGATTCTAAAGAGAGAGCAATAAGCTGAGTTTACAGCTGTGCAAATAACAATGGCAGAAGATCTATTTTTAGCTGACAGCAGAAATTGAATACTTAGTGAATATGCACTTCCACAGTTTTGGTCGGAATGTGTTTTCTTAACGGGCCTTACTACCACTGGGGGGCGCTCATGAACCACATTGGAAAATGGCTGAGTTGTGTCAAGTTTGTATTTAACTCAAGATTTGCAAGTGAATAATAGTATGACAATTGAGTGTTTGGGGTGCCTTGTCTATGAATGTCAATTCAAACTGAAAAACTTTGAAGGTTCTAGTTGAGTGACGGACTCTGACTATCAGAAATCACTCTGCCTTTGAGTTAAAGGTTTGGATTCGCCGCCTTTGTACTTTCTCACAGCCCCATCTTGGAACAATGTAAACTGTTCCTGAGTCCAGTGATATTTAACGGTGGTAGTGTTGCTGTAGGGTGGTTAATCTTTTGGTTTTATTGAAATTCTGGAATAATCTATCCTTGCTTTATATTTATGCTGCCACACCACTTTGATTCTAGCACCTCAGGTATTTTGTGCGTACGTGTACGTTCTTCCCCCTCATGGGTCACGTTTATTTGTATCTTTGCAGTTTCACTAACAGTCTTACCTTATTTGATTTAGCCTAGCCTCCTGATGTTTCTTAGTAGAGAATTTCCTTCCTCAAAAACCGCCAGTGATTTGGGTTCACGTAGGTGTGTCAGACTGATGGGGTGGGCCGTCCTGCACCCCCATCGTATCCTCCTGCCTTAGCTCTGAGCTCAGGCCGCAAGGATGACTCTCTTCAGTGTGTGGAAGTCTGGCCGACTCCTGCTTGCCTGTAAATAGTGGCAATCAAGCAGATTTTCAAAAATCACTATTGGAATTAGCTTCAGAAAGCAAGCAGACCCTGCCCAGAATTCTAACAGAGGCTATTGATTATATTATAACAACTTTGGTATTGATGGCAGTGGTGTGACACTAAATGTACAAACTAAAGTATGAAAATGTATGATGTTGAGACATTTCCAAGTCTCTAGCTGGTCAGGCAGGTAAAATATGCAAGTCATAATTTTTTAGGAACTGTATGCTTAGTTGTCTGGGGCAGATATAACTGGCTAAAATGGTTTTATCTCCCACGATCATCACTTGGCTGGGGCCTCCCTCAGGAAGGCTCATTCTTACCCCGTTTAGTGGTTGTAGCCCCAGGAAAGGAAAGTGACTCTGCTCCTCTTTGACCAGTCTGCCAGACTCACAGGGCTCCCTCTGATGAGTAGACCTCAAGTTTATGGAGGGAAAGGATGACCTCTGGTCCACCTCGGCGATGCCTGTGATAAAGAGATGAGCCAGCAATTAAAAATCTCTGATAAAGAGATTTAACAGCCAGCAATTCCATTTGGAACTTCAGGGTTAAAAGCCTTCAGATGCTCTCAATGAGGTGTCTCCCTGGGGGATTCTCTGGACCCCTGACTCCTACTACTGTGTTTCCCTGAAAATAAGACCTAGCCGGACAATCAGCTCTAATGCGTTTTTTGGAGCAAAAATTAATATAAGACCTATTATATTACATTATACCCGGTCTTATATTATAGTAAAATAAGACTGGGTCTTATATTAATTTTTGCTCCAAAAGACACATGAGAGCTGATTGTCTGGCTAGGTCTTATTTTCGGGGAAACACGGTAGATCCCTTCCAGCCTTTTGAATCTCAACCCCATCTCTCTGGGCTTGATCTGTTGCAGTAGCTGCCTAAACCATTGTCTGTCTTCTGGAATCTCATCATTTGCCTGCCTTATCTCAGGTCCCGGCCTTCCCTCTACTACACAGCCAGTCAGGCCTTGCCTAACCCCTGGGCCATGCCAGCTGCTCTGCCCACCCCCATGCCTATAGTAACGGCAGCTACTGCCCATACTAGTCATCTGCCCCGAGCACACGCCGAACGGGAAGCCAGCAAGCTGCTTTGCGTGAGTCCCTGGGCTGAACCGAGAGGGATGCTTTTGCAAGCTTCTGCTCTGATTGTCTGGGCTAAGCAGAAAGATTAAGGTTGTTTTCAGAATATTTCTGCTCTAACATATATAACAACAGTCATGTTTCAGTATGAGCTCTCAAATTTATCATCTTGGTAAGAGCCGAGCACTTGCTAAATGCCATCTAACTACTTTGCTAATGCTTCCCATGGATTATTGTGTTTAATCCTCTCCATGACCATGTGAAGGAGGTCCCATTATTATCTTCCTTTTACAGATGATGAAAATGAGACTCCCAGAACTAGCTTGCCCTGGGTTACACATCCAGCTGGAGCCCTCAGGCTTCACTATTCTATCGCACTCTGCCACTTAAAAATAAGGCTGCATTTAGACATGGCCAAGCAGTGCCAGAGACAGTCAGGGCATGGGTTTCTAAGACTGTTTCACAATTTAATAGTTATAAACAGTGAATGAAATAATTGAAAAGGGAATCCTCACTTGATTTTATAAATTGCCTAATTCACTGCTCTCTGATTAAAACCTCAAACCTCAGCTGCTTAATGCCAAATTAAAGAGCAACAGGAGGGAAGATATTATTAAGTTATGTTAGCGATTTGCATATTAAATACCCTTATACCACCATGTGTCATATGGTAACAGAAAAATTTGTTTTAGAAGTAGCAATTTTGAATAGCAACTGTTATTAGGAAATGGAGCTTATGGGTATCAAAGTGAGAAAAAGGAATAACTTTTTTAACCGTAAAAATATTAGTTATTGCATGGAGGACAACAGTGAAAAATGCTTTGCATATTTTTTATTAATCAATTGCATACGACTAAATATTTATTATTTCAGTCCCTAGTTCTGAGAAATCTGTAATTTGTCTCATAGGATATCATAGAAAGAAATTATAGAATGATATATTCTAAACAAGATTGATAAACTTTTCACAAATCACTAGCATACTCCTGTGGATAAATCCAGAAAAATCTTTAAATCTTTTGGAGACATTCTCAGTCCCATTTGGTTCCCCATATTGTAATGGTTTGGTCTGTAGAGAGCAGTGTGGCTCACAGAATAAGACCCTGGCTTGGTAAGATTATCTGACTTAAAATAGATCTCTGCTACTAGTTTTCTGAGTCTAAGACATAACACTTGAGAAGTCACTCTCCCTCTGCAAACTGGAAATACCACCCACCTCAGAGATGGATTAGTATCACTGTGAAGATTAAATGGCAGGACATATGTAAAACACAGCACCGAGCCTGCAACCCTGAAGCTTCTCAATATGTTAGTCCATTCTGAATCTGCTCTTGAAAACACTCCACATGTTCAAAATATTGTGGAAAAGTAGTGAAGAGCAGAGGTGGAACTTTTAATTTTATTCCCATTGGGGACCGGGGGTGGGGGTGCGCAGGGCCTATTTCTGATTCACCAAATGAATTCATGAGAATCAAATTGTGTCCTATTATAGCATCTACTCATGTAATGTGTATTCAGAATGTGTGTGTGTGTGTGTGTGTAGTCAGATTGAAACTGTACATCACAGAAATAATACATTCAGCATTTATTTTAGTGTTGCTCCTTTTAAAGACTAATTTTCAAGATCCAAAGGTAAAGCTAGGTCCTTTTTCCTCTAAATGAGCGGGCCTCTTCTGAGAGACCACACCCACATACACAGTAAAAGTGAGCCTAGGTCATTCTCCTCCCTTCAGACCTGAGGAAAAAGAAATGGGAGGATCTGTAGCACACTGAGGAGAACAGAGTTACTTGGCCTCACCTCTCAGGCAAGTCAGTGCAGAAAGCACCATTCCAGGAGCAGCACAGCCATTCTAGGCCGGTTTCACTCCTGGTCTGGAAGAATTACAGTTCTGAGCAGGTTCGAGAACAGTGGTCTGGGGCCAGCTGAAGACCCCGTTACCTTGGTTGTCCTGGAGAGAAAGCCGCAGAGCTTTCATATTCATGTGGCTGCTTGAGTGGTTCTGGCTTTTAGCAAGAGTAGATGGGTACTCGGCAAGGGGGTCCAGACCAAACCTTCGCGCGTGTACTACCAAAAACCAGTACTGCTCCTGTCTGCCAAACGTGGCTTGTGCACCTACATTCAAACTGCATTACCTTCAAGTTTGATTGCCCTTTGTGAGATTTCCAACCTCCAGGCTTTGAATACATCAGGAAAAAATCTAGTGACTAAAGGGAGAAAGCCTTCTTACAAAGTTGCACGTGTTTTTTTTTTTTTTTTTTGGAGATGGGGAACTCAGACTCTAAAACAGGATTTCCTGGAACCCCTTCCAATACAATCTTGAGAGCCATAAAATTATAGAGAATGCAAGCCTCGTGCTGCTTAATAATTTAATAGCCTAGGTTCTCCAGGTCAGAGACAAGATGTAGTGTGATGCTCAGCTGTTGTTATAAATGTAGGTCTCATGCGTTCTAATGGTTCAGCATCCAAACTCTCAGACCCCCAAATAGCACAAATTCTTTGTCTGTCTTAAATTTTGGTTCAGAGAAGTAGTACAGAATCATATGTAAAAAGAGAAGACTTCTTGATATTTACATAGAAGTAGATATATTTCTGTTTTCTTCAAACCTGGGTTTTACAGAACAAATGTTTTCTTTTCAAAAAGTTTTAGAAATTATGTTACATAACGTATAATCATATATTACAATTTGAATGAATATATTTTCGTATAAAAATGTCTTTATGTCACAAACATTCTCCTTTTCATGTCTTTGAATATGGTTGATAGTACAGATTCCTTTTCCCAAGTTATCCTTTTAACTTAATGATTGGAGGACATTTTTCTTGATAGGTTTAAAAATGAACATGTTGTTTCGGTTTGAGGATTAAAAAAAAAAATTAAGGATTGCTAACATTGAACATTTCCTGGGTTCAGAATAATACACAAAATTGACAATTTGCTATTTGATAACTGACTCATTCATCCACAGTAATATAATAAATCCTCCTTAGCAGACTCAACATTATTAACCTATGAATTTAGATGCAAAAACCTAGGCATTAAGTGCCTCACTTTTGATCAAGAGAACTGAGACAGAACTTGTTCTCTTTGCAGTTTATCTCAAGTCCAATCTCAGCATTTGTCCTCACATAACTCCTGTGTTTATTCTACAGCTTAGAGGAGATAAAGTATCGTATCCTTCATTTAGATCCAGAGTGCACCCTCTGTTGCAAAATCCAGTTTCATTATTACAAATCAGCATTTCACTCATTAGATGAATATGAAAGATGCTTTAAGGGAGAAATTGGATGTTGTAGAACTGAAGGGAAGTCTACTGTCATATTCCCTTTTTCTGGGAAACTCATTGGCCTAAGGTTGTTTTGGACTTTCTTTTTTAAATAAGACGTCTTAGGTGGGAGGTATTTATTCACAACCCTGGATTAGGTCTATATCATTTGTTCACTCATTCAACAAGTGTCCGAGTGCCTGCTGTGTGCCGGGCCTTTGCCAAGCTCTAGGATACAATGACCATCCAAATACACACAACTTCTGCCCTTGCAGAATTTACACAATTCCTCAGTTATGGTTGGAAATTCTTGTAACAAATGCACTAATAACTTACAAAAGATACACAATCACATTTCACTAATTAGTTTTATAGAAGGTTAGGTATTCACAAAAATCTCACTGCTGAAACATCTTCTAGAGCAGAATTTCCCAGAATGTGGTAGTTGAAATATTAGTCTCACAGGATATTGATAGGTGGTAATTGGGGGAAGGGGGACATCAACCAACTTATTTACTTCAGGACTTCTGAGAGCCTTTTAAGCTAATACACATTTCAGTTTGCAGGAGGGGTGTTACTTTTTCATGTTTTTCAAATTTCTTTGGCCATGAAACCCATTAAGAGTCACATTTTGTTGAACCATTGATCCGTGGAACACTTTGAGAAATATTCTAGAGTTAGTAGCTGTTGAAGAAAAATTCCAAGAACTTGTGTTTCTAAGTGGTTCAATAATAAAATTAGTTTGAGTTGAACAGTGCATTTTGAAAACTTCCAGTGAAATTTTACACGTAACATTTCCATTTTATAGGTCTCTATCAGAGAGCTGTATTATACAAATGCACATTTTATTAAGTTGGTTCACATATAAAACTTGTTCCATTAACTGGTTAGAGGGTTTAAATAAAAAGACCAACTCTAGTCCACAATGTAACAGTGTTGGAAGATGGGGTTTCAGGGAGTCAATAACTCCTTTTCCCCCTTTGATTTAGGAACTTATTTTCAAAGGCAAGAAGTTTAGGCAGAGGGATGTTTCCTGTCAAAGCTGGATTTGAGGGTATAACTCTGACTGGTGACACCACTTGGCTTCCTGCTACTGAAAGAAACGTACCAACCACAGGAAGCACGGGAAACTGCCGTCCTTACTCGCAAACCTTGTGCAGGGAGGTGGATCCCATAGAAAAATAGAGGGAGAATGATCCTGGGCTACCCAGGTTCTTTGCCTAATCCTCCAATCAGGGTAACTTCTTCCACCTTCATGGGGAGGATTAAAGGATGGAAATCAGAAACCAGGAGTATTTAGGAAAGTGTTTTCTCATGAAAACTGAAGGAGATGGGAAGAAGGGAGTCCCTCTATTGCGTGCTTCATGTAGCAACAACTGGCCTTTTATTGTGACAAATATAAACACTTTTTACTTATTTCAATTTTATATGATTGTATACATTGTAATATGTTAATTTTCACAGTGTTTTCCAATTAAGAATTATTTTTGGAACTTAAAAAAAATTACTGATTCCAGAACCACAGTGGATCTATTGAATCAGAATTATCTGGGAAGAGGCCTGGGGTTCTGCATTTTAAAAATGCCCTAGGTAATCCTTATTATCATTAAAGTGTAGAAAAACTGAGTTATAGAAATTGGGGGGAAAAAACAAGATCAGTTTTATTTAGGAAACTTCCATGACCAGAACATCCGGGTGATCAATATTTTTTCCAATTTTCATTTTGATGTTTTAGCGTTGCATTCATATACATTTAGGAGGGAATGAAGCCAATTTTTCATGATCTAATACCAAAACAATCACCATTGTTTTAACAGAATTTGCCCAGTGGCACTGGTTGTGTTGAAATTCTGTTTTCTCTTCTTTCGATTTATGATTCTTTTTCAAAAATGTTAGAGTACTATGCTCTTCAAGGAAGGTTTCTGTTGTTTGATCCATTTCAGTTTTTATTAAAAAAGGGCTACATTCAATGAGCACTGATTAGATTAGTTTCAAGTTATTCTTTACTTTGTGAGGATTATTTAATTGGCATGAAAGGGGATTAAATGATTTAACTATTAGCTGACAAGAGTGTCAGCTATGACTGAAAATCCTAAATTATGATGTATGATACATAGTTGAGAAGGATAAAAGAAATATGTTATATAGAATGAAAATGGGCATTTCTCCTTAGTGCATTCTTTAAAATGCTATTTGTTACCGGTTATTTGTACAGATTAGTTACAACATAGCTAAAATTTTAATTGTTACTTTATTCAGAGCTGGAAACATCTAAAAATAATGAGTTAAAGAAAGTTTCCTACAAACATTTGAAAACATACTCAAATTTTTTCAGAGATCGTGTTAGTAAGATTCTTTTATGTCTATAAAACACTTTAAAAATTCCATTAAACAAAATGTTGTTAGGAGTTAAAGACAGTTGCCTTTATTTTGTTTTGCAATCTTCATGGATTGATTGATTTTTCAAAGAATAAATTTTTAACTTACTAAAAATTCTGACAGATGTTTTAGAAGTAGGTTCTATGTCTCTACATTCCCTCTAGTTCCTGTAAGAGCTCCGTGAGGGGAAAGCTCGTCTTCATTATGTTCACCATGAGTTAATTAGAATTACTCCTTTTCTAAAGCAGCACCAGAAGCTGATCTTAAGTTTGAGACAGAGACTCTGCTTCACATGTGAGCAGTACATTGATTTTCTCTTCATTGTATCGATAGGGTTAAGTATATGATAGACGACCACACTATTTAATGCAAGTAGATTTTCAAGAAAATCATTATGCCAAACATTCACTCGAAGGACTTTGTCTACATACAGCAGCACCTGTGACCTGCTTTAGAGATGACATCATTGGATGCCATGTGGCTCTTTCTACGTTTCAGCCTCAGAAAGAGATAATCTGTGAAAGCCACACGAGCCTGATTTGTGCTGCGACAATCTTCAGCAGACGGAAGCCGGGGCTGGCGTGAGGCATCCCTGGTTACCTAGTGTGTGTGGTGCCTTGTAGAATTCCAAGCTTTATTTCATTTCATTTTTTAGTTTTTATCAAAAAGTAGATATAATGATAGAATGAAGTGAATTGGCTGTTTTGGACTAATGGGAGCTTGTTTTCTGCCATAAGATCAAGAACTTTTCTGGAATCCTCTGTCTTCTAAGTAGACTTGTATTCTGTGTATGTGTTTTCAGTTTGAAGAACAGTGACAAAAATCCGCAAACTTCACCTCCAAAAGGGCTCTCTCTCTTTTTTGTCAATACTTGATGATTTCTGCTCCCAAATCTTATTTGAGCTGCCTGGGCATCGTGGTTGGAAACTGAACGTCAAAGCATCTCCTTTGTAATACCTGTTACAGAAATTCTTCAGATAACTTTACTTGCTAATGCAGGCAGCCTTTTATGGATTTCTTTCAAAGCCAGTTCAAATAAACAACTCTTTTCGCTCAAATGGGCAAAAGTAACTCTTCAGCACCATGGAGAGGTCTGGACAGCTTGAGAGGACATGGGCGTGTGACCAGAGCAAGCAATCTGACAGTGTAAGTTTTACAAACTACCGTTGTCTATTTTAGGTGTATCATGTTTTCACATATGGAGAAAGGAAACTCCAAAGTCTCTCTAAGTGAGCTAGGCTAAATTTAAGTTATAAAAAGTGATGGCCTTCATTACATTTTAAATTCAGGATTAGCTATTTAAAAAATATTAGGAAGTGTTAATATATTAATTTGAAAAATCACTTTCTCATTGCATACTTGGTATGTGAATGTTTGGTGCTTTGAATTTTGAGAATGTGACTATTTGTTTTAATTCACCACAAAGTAATTGCATTGTAGTTGGACAAAACAATTACTTTGGAAATAGCATTTTTTATATACACATTATATAGTTCCAAATGTACAGGTTATTTGTTGCCTTTTGTAAACAGAAGGCTCGCTTTGAAAAGTAGTTTCTGATTTGTGCTCATTTGGTAGGATAGTTTTAAACTTTTTAGTTGCAGATCATACTTTCAGTTACCAAAGGAGCAAATGTCTAGGTATTCTAATGTAGGAACACATAGGGAATACTTAATGACTTACTAACATTTAAATTTACTGATATAAAATATATAAAAATTATTAATTAAATAATTTCAAAGTAGTCCAATTTAACTGTTCAAACCGGAATTTAAAAAATGGTTTATTCAGAAGCCTAACGCTCTCCTTAAAACTGAAAAAGGTGTAATTCTGTAATACTATGATAGACAATACTTTCAATTGCTATCAAGAATGACCCTAATAAATATTTTGATTAACTATTCAAATTTGTCTAAGAGAATATAGTGTCATAAAAAAGTAATTTAACAAATAATTACGTTTTCTCGGGCCAGTTGTGAGGTTTGGAACGTTTATTTATGTTGAACCATTTATTTTAAAGTCTAATACAACTATCTTTTTATATTATTGCAATATGGAATTGATTTCCCTCAATAGCTCTCCTCATATGTTAAAATCAGTAGAAAATGCAATTTACTCAGCTAAACCCATAATGCACATATAATTCTTTCTATTATAGATGATTTCCAAGCAAATTTAATGTTGCCTTTTAACTCTTCAGTAACTTGGCATTTGATTTGGGGGTAAATTTTGACAGTGTGTGGAGTGCAAAATTTTGGAGAATGTGACTTAATTTTATGTTAAGGAGATCTTGACATACATTTTTGTCAGCTTTGTTGAGTAGATCCACTAAGATTTCCTTAATTGATGTCAGTATTTAAAAGAACTCAAGTGTTGTTTTTTTAAAAAAAGAGTGAAAGGTAGATTCGTGATACCAGTTCTTTTACTTTCATTTCCCAAAATTTTATAATTATGCTTATATTTTTACAGATAAATAATGCTTTTCACATAGTGTTGAATGCACTTCTGTGATTTTAAAACTTTGTTTCTTTATGATAAACTGTATCCCTTCCCTGCTGGTGGTGGTCTTTGGATAAATCATTCTCGTTGGGTAGACTGTAACATTCTAATTTAGAGGATGTGAGGCTCATGTCGTGAGATGCATCTGCTTTATGTTCTGAAATAGGGGCAAATATACCTGATTCAGAAATTTATTCTCTAGCAATCTCTGTCTCTGTCACTATCTCTCAAAGACATGATTCACTTATGATATTGTCAGAAGTGTAACATTTTATATTTCTTGCTGTTTTGCACACATTTTAGTGATGTATTTATAACAGCAATCTAACATAACATTTTGTAGTGGAGATATGATTGTCTATGTATTTATTTAACCAAACATTATTGCTTATGACAAACCACAAACATGTTTTGGCTTCTGCTTTGATAGCCTTTTAATCATTGTTGAAATAGCGTAAGTCATCTGAACAATAGAAAAATGTCCAGAGCTATTTAGACTGTGAGCTTTTCACATTTTTTTTCTTTTTTCCTTTCTGTCTTTTTTTTCTATAACATTCTGTTGGTAGCAGATGTTTGTGAACAATCTTAAATTTAGTTGAGTGACATTTTGCTTTTCTTGCCAATGTAAAAATATGCTCACGGATCTCTTTCTATCTCTCTCTCTTTCTCTCTCTCTCTCTTTTTTTTTTTTTTTGTAGTCCACACACCGTAGCAAAGGCTTTATAACCTTTGGTTGAAATGGATTTAAGGGCATATTTTCTCAATGGAAACCACCCTACTTTGCATGGTAGCTGAACATAGAGGTTGCTGATTGACAAGTGTGATTCTTGCTGATTTCAACCTTTCTGGGCACTAAGAAAGATACATTTGTTTTGGGAGTAGGTTTTCTAAGGTACTCACAGACTCATTTCTGTTGCATTGGTCTCCATCACAGCTTCCTACCAGAAGCAGCTCTTGTAGCTACAGTCCCAACTGGACCAGTTTCAGTAGAGGAGAGACTGAAAGTGGAATGTGCTGCAGGAAGGTCCCAAAGGGTAGCTTCTTACAGGGAAGTGGGGATTCTTGAGATTATTTCAATGAAGCAGGGCCCTGATTGATGTGGATTCTAGGCTTGTTTCAGTGTGTTTCTAGCATTATGAGTAGGGCTCAGATGACATCAGGTGCCTGAGGGCAGTTCTGTAGTTTCTTAGAGAATCCCCCTGCATCTATACATCTACATAAAGATTTCCATCAAGTGCTTTTTGTCTTCAGTTATCATATGTTTTATTGTTAGTGTTTCTTCCCTATCCCAAGTTATACTTACAAAGGACATTCCTACTTCATAGTACATGTTGGGCGTAAGTGAATAGGACCTAATTGATTTGAGATTTATGTTAAATATTACTAGCATCTTTGGAGTAATCCAGATTGTTTCAGAGAACTGCAAAGAGCTTAGAGACTTCCCAAGGAAGATCTCCAGATAGCTGAAAGAGCAGAAATACTCTCCAAAGAGAAATAAGTCTGGATACCATGCTTTTCTCATTTTAACTAGTCTTTCAAATGCCAGTTCCTCTAAATGGGTCTGGCTCCCTCCCATAAGTCAACTCAAGCTGGAGCACATAAAATACAAGCAACACACCCAGGCAAGCAGTCATAGGGATGGATTCAAGCCGTTTCCATTTTGCCTCAGTTATCCTGTGCTCCTCATCCTCATCTTACTTGGCTCTTTGACACCATCTCATCTGCACTTCTGCACTTGACACACTACATTATACAGCACCAGACTCCATTAATAAGACCCATTTTGATGAAAACACATTTTGAATTTAACATTCTGCAGTGATCTCGGTAGCATGTTTCTCCAGGATACTGTTCTCGTGCTTGCTCTCTGACTCTGTGCACCACAATGGTAGGAAAGAAGCAGCTCTCCACCTGGGGTTCCGTTTGGGGTGCATTGGAACCGATGGGCAAATCTGTGTGGGGCAGGTCATGGTGTTGGCATAGAAAGCAGGTCCTCTGACTGTCCATGAATTAGTAGGTGTCACTATCTTTTAAGAACCGGTCAAAAGCAGACTTAGCCTAATGATGTGAGAATAGATAGAAAAGAATGTCAATCTTCAATGCCTTAGAGCAAGCCATACAAATTTACCCATATTGAACTTTTGTTGGGATCATTAGGAATGAAATGCAGGCATTGTATCTGGACTTGATGACTCGGAAGAGTTTTTCTGATATCTCTGTGGGAAAGATAAACAACTGTGGATGGAATCATCATACAGATTGGTACATTTTTACTGGTAAACTAGCCTTACCAAATTAGTGTTAACTAATGAATCAGAGCTAGGTAGGACTCTGTGGTGTGTCATAGGTGTCTGGTATAAGCATTATTTTTTATCAGTGATCTTAACTATAATCTTTTTCCTACCTCTCATGTAATAGTTGAGGAAATTTCATTCAGAAGAGGAGAAACAACTTGCCTAAGGTCAGCTAGCTAGCTGGTCAGCTGCAAAGGTGGAGTTGGAAACCAGATTTTTCTGACTCTTGGACAAGGGAATTTCTATTGGGATATGTGATCACCAAGGGATCTCAACGCTGAGCAATGAGTGGAAGTTTTATGGAGAACTTTTCAAATTTAAAATAAGAACAACTTTTTATACTTTGGAGCTGTCATTCAATGGTATAGGCTTTTTCATAAAGCAGTGAGCTTCTCATCACCAGGGGTATGCATGCACAGACTGAACAGGTGATGTCAGAGATGCTATAGAAGGGGAATGTATATTGTGTGAGTGTGTGTGTGTGTGTGTGTGTGTGTGTGTGTTTACTGGTTGGACCAGATGATCTCTAAGGTCTCTTGCAACTTGAATATGAAAGGAAACATTAGTACAATGTTTTCTCATTAAAAAGAAAAAAAAAACAAGAATAATTTCTTTATCCAACAAACATTTATTAGGTACATACTCAAGGCACTGTGTGATTCTAAGAACTGATATGATTACCAAGTCTGACTAAGCCCTCTGAGAAACCACCCGTTTGAGAAGGAACAAGAAAAGGGGAGATTGGAGGGGGTGGAATCCAGGAGGGAGAGTAAAATGCATCTCTTGGATCTATTTGAGAAGGAAAACTAGGTTAAAGGGGGGAAAAGCAGAACCACAGTTATAATTTATCTTTTCATTATCTCTAGCATAGAGGTGTCTTAACGCATGAAACAGAAACGAAAATTGTTGCTCTCTAATAAATTCTCAGTTCTGATCAGGATTGTCAGATAGCTAAAGAGATTTTTTGCCTGCATCCTTTCAACCTGTGTAGCTGTAGCTGCATAATCTACCCTCAGAGATTCTATTCCAACTCTCATCTGTCCTTTTTGTAACTGGGAAAAATTCTGAAGCTGTAGAACATTAATTCAAATGTTCAACATCCAGTCAGCCTTACTTCTTCTGGTCCTGCTCTGACTTTGAATCTTTCCTCGATTAACTAGGTTTGTATTACACGGTTACATGTAGGCTTTGCTATAACAAATAGATCCCCAAAAGTAGAATAGCTCAAACAAAACAGGAATTTATTTCTTGGTTAGGTGTCAGTACTGGACCAATGAGCAGATCGGGGGCGGGGGGTGGCCCTCCTTCATACAGGCATTTGGAGAATCCAGGATGGTGTGGGCTTTGCCATCTTCCACGTGTGCGTTCCAAAGCCACCCTAGAGTGAAAACCTAAAGGAAACCAGAAAGGGAAAAAGAAACGTAGCAGCACACATAGGTTTTGATGGGCCAGGGCTGTAGGGACGCACATCACTTAGTTCACATTCTTTTTACTAAACACAGTCACATGCCACACTGAACTGCAAGGGGGACTGGGAAATAGAATCCTATAGGATACATACAAATAAGACAAGAAAATGAATTTTGGATCACTTAGTACATTCTGCCGTACGTGGACTTCTGTTCCACCTGGGAGGAATTCTTCCACCAAGCCTACAGTTCCTGCTGTTACAAACATGACATACACTGCCACATCTGCTTGATGTGAACTTCTCTACAGCCTTGGCCATTGCCTGTTTCAGTCCTCCAGGTTGCAAAGTACAGAACCTGACCCTAGTTCATTTCAGCTAAAAACGCATTTATTAGAAAGATATGAACTCTCTCATTGAAATGACAGGAAGGCTGGAGAATCAGGCTCAGAAAGCAAGGAGGCGCTAAGGGAAACTGGTTGGCCTGAACTCTGGGCAAAGGCACGTCTAAGGGACATTGTTGGAGTGCTGCTGACCTCATGGGACATTGGATGCAATGGTGAGAAGGAGTTCTGAAATGTGCCATGTAGCTCTCAGACACTTCCCTCCAGATTCAGAGCCTTGAGCCAGGGCCGTCCCATTGACTGGTTTGGATCATGTGTTCGTAGCCAGATGGCTGGGGTTCAGGGATGGGAAGTTACTTCTGTAATGGGGGTAGAATACTGTATCTCGCTGTAACTCCTGTAACAGTGGAATCTGTAAGTATGGAACAGGGGCTTAGATGTAATTTAGAAAGGAAGGAAGGGAGGGAGAGAGGAAGGGAGGGAGGGAGAAAGAAAGGAAAGAAAGATCCACTGTGCCTGCTGTTGTAAGATGCCCCTTTTGCCACATTAGACCTACCGGTGACCCATGCCACCATGCCAGTTCTCAGATTCCAACTGGCCACACTCCTAGACTGTGCCTTATCGCTGTGCTCAAACTGTGCCTTGTTGTCCTTCCTGGGATATGTTTTGATCACTTACACCAGTTTATTCCTGCAACGCACCCAGCATCCTGTGCGAGACTTGCTGTGACCCTTTTTGAAAGCTCCTTTTTGGAGCTTTACAGGTGCTTTCCTACAACACTTGGCATTGTTTTGAGCACAAAATTCAGACCTGGGATCTGATGTGATAAGTCTGCACGGCCATTGCCCAGACAGTTGGCCCATCTCCTGTGGGGTTTTCTCATCTATAAAATGTGTAAGTCAGTTCAATTTTGCTTAGTCTTAAGGGATACCAAGAGGCTTAACAAGATGGTGCTTCGAGATATTTGGAACACAGGGTGGCATTATCACATTATTATTTTAACAAGCTGTTCACCTGAAGGGAGAAAATAAAGAGTGGAAATTTAATGCCAGAGAGGTTTTTGGCACTTTGTCAATTCGACCTTAGCTTCGAGGGCTGTTGGAAATTTGCCTGAAAATTTTCAGTACCAAGCAGCGAAGAGCTGTGTTTTTCTGGGCTCGTGATATTTCTGTCCCCAGGGATGGCATTAAGCATTTGTGAAGGATGAACTGTGCCAGGCCCATTTTCCAGTGTCCCACCAACAAGACACAAAAAACACAATGCACACTCTGTAAATTGCTGCCTGTACCCACATTTCACACTTGGAGCAGCACCTTTGACTAGACCAGCAGAAAAGGGGTGGGAGAGGAGTGATCCATGTATGCACGTGTGAAGGAAACTCCCTGCCACGTGGGCATTGGGGCTGAAGCTTCTATTTGAGTGGTTGTATGGATCTTATTGAAGGTCACAGAATCTTTTTTAGACCTTTCAAAGTCATCCACAATCACAGCCCTCTTTGAAAGAGAGCTATTATGCAAATGTCACATTTGCCAACTAAACAAAGTGTGGGCTAATTAGAAGTAGGAAGGACAAGTATATACTTTGGAACTTCATTTTAATGATTTTGGAAGGACGAGAAAGGCAGGAAAACATGTTGGGGTCCAGGGAGGCATTTATTCATGTAATTGAAGTTTAAATCGTGTGATCCTAATTACAGGAAACGGTTCTAAGTGGTTTCCTTTATTTGGAACAGAATCATTTTCAAATGCATAGGCTTCTACATGTGTGCCTAAATACATATATATGTATATTTAAAAATAATAATATACCATTCCTATATCTGAATAAAAGGGGTTAATAGGAGCTAAAAAGTACAACTTTGAATGTGCTTACTCTTAGTAAATATGTTTTGCATCTTTATAAAGACCAATAAATCTGAGCTTTGTCAGTGGAAGAAAGGAGCTACGTGCACTTTAAAACAAATTTATCTAAAACTTAGGAAATGAGGCTTCTACATAAATGAAATCTGCCAATATTAGCAGGTTACCGTTGTTTTTAATCAACATATTTTGAAAGACAGTGTTTCTAAATTACATTGTAAAATTCTCATTTTATAGTAAAGCTTATTTATTTCTAATTATAATATGTATCTATGCTCATTTTAGAAAATGTAGACAAAGTTTAAAAAGTATTTCTCACCGTTAACCTAATAGGCAGAGACCACCGTTGTTAATCTTTTGGTGAATTTCCCTGGAATTATGCACAAACACTAGAGATGATATATACATAGAGTGCCAAAAAATGTATACACATTTTAAGAAAGGAAAACTGTATTAAAATTGCAATATGCAATGTATACTAATAAGAAAAGATGAACACAAGTCACATTTGACTTCTGCAATTACAAGAGGTGCTCAGAGTGGTTACCATCAGCGTCCAGACACTTCTGATTACGGCGAACTACTGCTTAAGCAACGTTGTCCAAAGTGTCCACTTGTATACACCTTTTTGGCACCCCTGGTGTATATATATATGTGTGTGTGTATATATATACACATATATATATACACACACACATATAGATATATATCATGTATCATAAGTATATATATATATATATATATGTATTTATCCCTTAAGAAATAGTTTGAATTTTGCTTTTTAAGCTCAGTGTTTTAATTTTTGTCGTTAAAGTCCCCACAGTCTGACCGATACACGAGCTTAATCCACTGAGCATGCCACTATTGATAGCAGCAGCATCAGCATTGAGGGGCTTCTGTATTTTCACATTTCTCTCTCCTTACAAGACATTACCGTAAGTAGAATAAAAATTTTATAAAATTTTTTAAGAATCTCGATACAAATCATCACATTTCTGGAACTGTTCTGCCAATACCATAATTTGATAGACTGAAAGCAGCATGTGTTCTAAATCACAAAATTTTTAATGACTGTGGTTTAACCTTTTCACATGTTTTGTGGCCAGTTTAATTTATTTTGTGAATTGTCCAGCTATGCATTTGCCTATTGTTTGAGGTTTCATTGCTTTTTCTCAATTATTTGGATAAGCTCCTTAAAATTTTTGTATACCAGGCGTGCCAAAAAAATATATACACGTGACTTGTATTCATCTTTTGGTATCAGTATATATTGAGTATTACAATTTTAATACAGTTTTTTTCTTTCTTAAAATATGTATACATTTTTTGGCACCCTCTGTATTAATATTTTGCCTTCATATGTGTTAGAAATAGTCTCTCAATTGTATGTTTTGTTAGATTTATGATATTTCAGTTTATAGAATTTTAAACAACTATTTTTATAAAATAAAATCTATTTAGTATCTCTTTTTACCTATATAATTTTCTGTTTTTATGGTTTAGTTTTTAATATTTGTGTTAAGTTCATTTCAAATTTTGGCATATGGTAGGAAGAGAAGCAATATTCTTGTTCCAAGCAGTTAACCCTGAGCACCATTCACCTACTAATTCTTTTTTCTCTACTAGTTTGTGACATGATGTTGATCACATATTAAAAACCTATCTATTAGAATCTCTTTTTGAACTACTTTTCTGTTACATCTGTCATTTCTAGCACCTGTATTAGACTGTTTTAAATCTTACATTTTTATTATAGATTTTAATATCTGGTAGAGAAATTCTGCATTTCTTTTCATGTTTTTGATTAGTCATACTCATTCCAGATAGACTTTAAAATTGTGTAGTTAAATTCCAATAGAATCCTTTGGTGACTTTAATTAGAACTGCACCCAAAAAGCTGATATGGTAAGAATTGACATCTTTACAAATTTGTTTTTTCTATCTAGGAATATAGGGTGCTCAGATAGGTATGGTTATAGTTATACATATAGATATCAGGAAAGAGTTGGAATTTCATTATTTACGTTTCCTACTTTTAAGATTATTTCTATTACAAATTGGTCTCTTCCTTTTGTCACTTCTAAGTGATTATCACTGAACTGTAGAAGGCATTGACTTTGTAGGTTGATTTGTATCTCTTCATCTTCTGGACATGTCTTATTAGTATTTCAGAGATTTTCAGTTGATTCTTTTAGAGTTTCTAAATATGTAATTTTCTCATCAGCAAACACTCGTATTAATAAATGTGCCTCCTCATTTCCAATAGTCTTATTGACTAGAGTTTTGTCTTATTACCCTTACTTGATGTGATGAGTTACATTCTGGAAATTCAATATTCTTGCATTATGATGTCATCACTGTTTGGTTTTAATGGATAACTTCTTGATGAGTTGCTTTTTATTTCTATTTTATGGCATTTTACGTTTTTACACCTCTGCTTATAAAATAAAATTCTTCTGTAGTTTGTGATGTTTTTCTCAAGTTTTGATTCCTTTCCTTACCACCACTCCATCTTTCCCATCCGCATCTCATTCATCCCTAAGTCTTTGTAAGTCTACCTTCAAAATTGTCTTAAATATATAAATTTTTTTTGTCATCATTGCCAATACCCTGGCAGTCATCTCTCACTGGATCACTACCATAACCTCCTGCGTTGAGCTTCCTGCCTGCTAGTACCCGAACTCCTCACAAAACAGCCAGTACAAACTTGCTGAAACCTAAGTTGCATCACACCATCCCATCAGTGCCGTCGTACCCAACTGCACCTGAAGTGAAGTCCAAACTCTTCACTGTGAGCTATAAAGTCCTACATGACCTGGTCATTGTCTCTTCATATTGCTTTAGCCATAGAGCCTTCTGTCCATTCCCTGAACACACAAAGCTTTTCTCTGTGTTTGTTTTTGCCTTCGGGCCTTCAGGCAGCCTATCCCTCTGTCTACAGTGTTTTTCTTTCTCCTCTTCGCCTTGGCAGGTTCCCCCTCGTCATTTGAGTCATTTGCCATTGCTTAAATGGCAGCTCTGCACAGAAGTCCTCCTCAGCTACCAACAGTCTCTCGTACTACATCCTATTCTTTTTCCTGCATCTGCTTTATCACTATTTGTTATTATTTAATTAATTTATTTCACTTGTTTATTTTCTGTTTCCCCATTAAAGTTCTATGATGGCAGGGACCATGTTTAATTTCATTTCATTATTTCGAATGGCTTCGGGACATAGTATTTTGACTGTCTTAAAGGACTATTATCTGAGGACATGTAGACCTGCAAAGAAATCTTAAACGTCACTCATTAGTGATGTCGGTATTATTATATCAGAATTATTTATTGTTGTTAAACTTATAGTTATTAACGTAATGCAAGTAAGTCATTATTTAACTATTGGAAGGAATCAAGATTTTCAGATATGAAAAAAGAAATTCAGTAAAAAGCCAAATAAATTAAGTAAAATCCTCCATTATTAAATATAAATTGGAAATGACAATATAAACTTAAAATTTTTATTTGTTGGGGCGGCCGGATGGCTCAGTTGGTTAGAGCGTGAGCTCTGAACAACATGTTTGCTAGTTCGATTCCCACATGGGCCAGCCAAGTAACAGTCTGTCTGGAAGAATTATAAATGAGGCAAAGAGCAGGTGGTTAATGCAAAAGGAGCTCAGATAAATAGGAGGCATGTGTCTTTTCTCCCTCCATTCCTCCTTTCCTCTGTTTGTTGTCCTGGATATCAAATTAGCTTCTGAGCTTTCTTGAAAGCCCGTTATTCTCAGGATGTCATTCAAACAATTTGACTCAATAGTTACTGAATGAAAAATAATTTTTTCTCTCTCTCTTTCGGAGGGAGGAAAATAGAATCTTCTTTCAGAAAATTATTTTTTTAGAGGGAAATTAAAGTAACACAGGGGACTGCCAAAAATCAAGGGGCACAAAGATTAGAGTTAGATACATGTGTAGAAATCACAGTCAGAATCCCAGCAAGATGACCTTGGGTCCATGCTGACTCCAAAGAGTACTCTGCAGGTGCTATGTCTTTGGACCTGTGTGATCGTCCTTCCGGAATGGGTCACCTGGTGTTGGACAACATGGAAAAGTTCTTCACCGCTCTAGGACTCTGTTTCCACATTTATACAATGAGCAGGTTGGATTAGTTGCTCGTTTATACAATGAGCAGGTTGGATTAGTTGCTCGTTAGAACCTTAGGGAAGTGCTACTCTGATGGCTTCATCTACTAGGGAAAGGAGCATGCTTCCCAAACCCACAAACAGTTGTTTTAGTAGCATCTGATAAATGTGGATTTGTTTATCTTACTACTAAGTAGCAGAATGTCTATTTGGTTCCATCTCTGCGGCAACAGTTAATGACAAATACTGGTATCATCAATTTAATTTGGGGTTTTCAAGGAGCTCTCATGAGCTGGAATTGCTGAGATGCTTTAAAATATCTGCCTTTGTATGGTGAACCAACTTTGGAAATTGTAGTTTGGGAATACATAGGTATTTATTTATAGCCTACCTTTTGGCCGAGATTTGAGATGACATTTCTTTCAACAAAACTCTCAAGTGGCACACCATGATTTATAATTTTATTTGGTTATTGTCTGCATATGTTGCAGAAAGTTGAAAAATTATTCAACTCCTGCCAAAAATCTATTTACAGGTACTTTTCTGCTGCTGAGATTTCCACCTTCAATACATTTTAAAGTCTTCATATAGGAACAAGGTTGCATGTTTCAGAGAAAAAGGAAAGAAGAGGGAGACCAAGTTTTTGTCTTTACTCAGAGAAGCCTGAAGTAGATTTTAGAGCCTTAAATTATAACCAAAAGTCTAGGGTGGCACTAAATCTGTTTAGTAACTTTAACTGCCCAGTCTCTATAGTTCCTGCCTGTGTCCTGCTGGTCCCTAAAAATACTATTCCTAAGCTTCTTAGAATGGATCAGAACCAGACGATTCTGGTAGTTTGAGGAAGAAAGGTAGTTTTCTCTTCCTTATCCTACCTTATCAGAGTGTCCTTTTGCCAGCTCACCTGGATTCCGGCTTTGGAGATAGAAATGGCTTGTATACTACAGCATACTTCTGTTACCCTAAATGATTCAACGTAGAAGTCACAGCCCCACATAAAAGATGTGTCCAATCAGGAAGTTTACAGCTGCCCCCAAATTGTTCTTCTCATTCAATTTAATTCCTCATTTCAAAATAACTAAGAAGATTTGCACATTTGAAAATGTCCTCAGCACCCCTCTGCTCTCCTGCCCCCTTCTCATCCCCTTTTGGTTCCTTCTGCCTCCAGCAGGGATGTCTCCAGGTCCTGCTGACGTGGCCACTTGGAGATTCCTTCCTCGCATCAGGCAACGCCTACTTCCAGTTCTCATCTCTCAGCCTCTGAGAAATAGCACTCCCCCCACCCCCACACGTGGCATTGACCTTGTTGACCTCTACGCCATGTTGCCACTGTCCTGTGTTAGAACTATACCCCTTATGTTTTTCTTTCTGGATGGCAGATGGGGTTGGTTTTGACCTGTGTGTTTCTCTCAAGATATTTATACATAAAGGTATCCCATAAAATTTTTGAGTTGAATTTACTACAATTTAGTCTTTCTTAGATAATTCATATTGTCCCTGTGCATGTCCATGATGGGGGGAAAAACAGTAAAATGAGGGTTCAGTGTGACAAGAGTAGAAACTTCAGGGGTTATCGATGTTTGTTTTTTGTACCAGGTTGTAGTTATGTTTCATTGCTCCAAATCTCAGTTTCCAATAATAAATACTGTCATTCCTGAGACAGGAGGGAGAGGGGGCAGGGACGGTGCTTGGCGCTATAAGACAGGATTACCATTCTCGTGTTTAAGGGAGGTTACGTCGCTGGCTCTGCCATCTAGTCAGTAAGGGCTGGAACCAGAGTGTGAACTCAGGGCTATCAGAAGTCAAAGGCCTGGCTCTCCCATCATACTGTGCTCTCTTCCTACACAGTGATGACTTTAAAATGTCAAAAAAAAAAAGAGAAAAAAAAATGTGTGGGTACAATACCATCAAAGAAAGTCCATCTTTCATTTATAAGTTTGCTTCCATATTCGAGAGACCACAAATTCACTATAAATTCAAATAGGGTAGGGCTTGTCATTTCCAATCCACTTATTCTCACTCTAACGTCCTTCAGCTTGTCAGAAAGACCTTTCTGACTGCTCTTTGTGAATCACCAAACCCAACCACATTTTATCTTGCACAGTGCGGTATCTTTTCCCTCAGAGCATTCATCCCGAGCTGACACATTATGGTACATTTGTTTTCTTATTTAGTGCCTTATTTAGTGTCTTGTGCTCACTGGAGTGTAAGCTGCATGAGGACAGGGACTTTTTTTCTGATGTCTTCACTGATGTGTTCCCAGCTTCCAGAAGAGGGCCTGGCACATGCATGTGGCAGACTCTTAGTATTTATTTCCTGAACGGATGAAGAAGCAGAAGACAATTCTGCAGCGCACTTAACTGGTTCAGAACTAGTGCTGCTGACAGTTCTTCAATGACTAGAAAATTTGGGGTCATTTTTTTCTCCCATTTACTTTCCTATCATCCAGAAGGTTCCTGCCGCTGATCACCCTCCTACTCCCCAAACTACTTCCTACAACTCCTTTACCCTTGTTTTAGCCGCAGTCGACTTATACCATAAATCAACCACGAAGACCTAGAGGTGTTAATACTTGTTACAAAATTTATTGCACGAAATTGTCATAGACGGGGTCCCCAGTATCTTAACGATACTACTGCATACAACTTAACACACAAGTTAGAGATTAAAAAATGTTAAATGTCAAGATTTCTCCTTATTGCATAACTTTACTCCTCCAATAGCTTATGCTGGGAGCATTTATTAAGGGCCCTTTACGTTAGATGCAGATAGAATAATAAACAAAACAGGTGCTCCTTCATTGTTTGCAGAGCTCCCAGTGCTAGGCTGGGGACCGGTCTGCACCTGAAGCCACACTTGACACTCAAAGCCAAGAGTGTAGACGTCTTCGTGGAGAATGTTGACATAAGAAACGTCCAAACCTGTAGAGAATTTTTATGAGTTTATTTGAGCCAAACTGATGACAATTACAGGGAAGCAAAATCTCAATGGATTAAGAAATGCCCCGGAGAATGGCAGTTTTGCAGCTTATTTTATACATTAGAACCAAAAGAGGAGACATAAGGAAGGTTACATGCAATCCACTGGTGGTAGATTAAGGGGCAGGGAGAAAGCAAAGTGGCGAAATCTCTGGGATTGGATAAAAAGTAAAATGGAGAGACACGTACTTGTTTTACATTGGTGGGTGCAGGATAGTTAACAATGAACATTCACGGCACGTAGAGATGCTGTGCAGGAAACAAGGTAACAGTGAGGGGTTCTGTGCTCCGGTGTGGTGGTTCTGCCCTGAGTGCTCTGGGACAGAAGAGTACTCTGACATTTGGAAGGTATGTTATCTTAGATACAAAAAGACAACAGACAGGCTCGCTTAAGGTAAAGCCTGACCTTTGTCAAGGAAGCTGCAGGCCTGGGACATGACTACCTGCCATGATTCTCTTTCAGTTAGGAATTTTTATGTTTAGACCATCTTATGTGGAGTTTGTAAGGCCTGGCATGCTGGCCTCCCCTGAGATTGTCAGGTTTAGTATGTAGCCCCTTTTTTGTCCACAGCCACAGCATAGAAGTGTCTGTAAAGGACTTAGAACATTAAAAGGCAAGCGTCAGAAATAGTGACACTTCGTGCTATACATGTGATTATTTTATTTAGTCCTTATGTCAGCCCTGTTATCATCTTCATTTCACAGATGAGGAAACTAAGGCACAGGAGGCTGAGTCACTCGCCTGGGGTCACCTGGCTGTGATGTGAGCTGGTATTATTCACAGCCACACCCAGTGTACTCAAACACCACGGCACAGCCCCTTTGCTTACCTCCCCCAAGCGAGGTGCTCACCCCAAGCCCCAGGAAGGAACTGCTGTTAGCTTTCGTGCGTAAGGTGCTGCATTCACATGTATGGATGTGCACGTGAATATGAACCGTGTTTCCCCGAAAAGAAGACCTAGCTGGGCCATCAGCTCTAATGAGCCTTTTGGAGCAGAAATTAATATAAGACCCGGTCTTATTTTAATATAAGACTGGGTGTTTATAATACAATATAATACAATACCCAGTCTTATATAACATAATATAATATAAGACCGGGTATAATATAATGTAATATGACATGACATGACATGACATGACACCAGGTCTTATATTAATTTTTTTCTCCCAAAGACGCATTAGAGCCAATGGTCTGGCTAGATCTTATTTTCGGGGAAACACGGTATCTGTGTCTGTATAAAAAGTACGCAGTCTTAAAAATCCCTGAAAGGATCACACATATCTTGCTTTTTTTTTCACTTAATTTATCTTAAACATTTACCCATTTTAACTTTCTGCTTAGTAGTCCACTGTATGAAGTATGTTGTTTTATATTCTGAGTGTTTAAATTTGTGTGTTTAAGTTTGGGGGTAACAGCTTTCCATGTCCTTGGAGTACCTTCCAAACAGTGGATGGGGTAGGAAGACACGCATTCATGTCTGTGATGTGGGGGTTCGGGGGATTAAATTGGGTGTTCCCCAGACCCAATTCCAATGTGGGGGAATTCCCCTGACACCAGCAAACTCAATTCTGACAGATCTACCTGGAAATAGCATCAGATTGCACAGGTTAAGGGTTCAGTCCTGCAAGACTGCCCCACCTTCCTCTGTCACACACACGTACACACTTCAGACACAGGCAAAAGCAAAGGCTTGGAGGTTCCCACAACTCCCTCCAACAGAAACCAACCGCAAGTCCAGGTTGTTACCTGTACTTTTGACCAACGGGGTATAAATCAGGAGTTCCCACACCTCCCTCCTTGGGTTCAATTAATTTGCTACAGCCGCTCACAGAACCTAGAAAAACATGTTCTTTTCTAGATTACTGTTTTACTGTAAAAAGATATAACTCCATAATAGCCAGGTGGAAGAGAGGCAGAGGGTAGGGTATGTGGGAAGGGGAGCTTCCGCGCCTTCTCTGGGTGTGCCACTCTCCCAGCCCCTCCCTGTGTTCACCAACCCGGAAGCTCTCTGAGCCCTGCCCTTTTGGGGTTTTATGGAGGCTTCATTACCTAATCACGATTGATGAAATCATTGGTCACTGGCATTTGATCCAACCTCCAGCCCCTCTCCCCACCCTGGAGGTCAGGGGGTTGGGGGTGGTGGGGGTGGGGCAGGGAGGGACGTTTTAACCCTCTAATTACATGATTGGCTCCATTGGCAATCTGCACCCAAACTGCAGTGCTTTCTAAAAGTCGCCTCATAAACATAACAAAAGACAACTTTATGGCTCTCAACACAAAGGAAATTCTAAGGGTTTTGGGAGCTGTGAGTCAGAAATTGTGGAGAAATACCAAATATATACCAGAAATATATTTTGGTATTTGACCAAATATATATGTCTTATAAATCCCAGTATCACAGGATGGAGGATGAGGACATGGTGGGAGGTGGCTCCAGACCCAGCTTGGGTAGCTGCGGGTTCATTCACCATCAGTTAATGTTAAGAAAAGACTTGGGGAAGAAATACGTGGGCCTGGAAATCTCAGTATTTGGCATTCACATTCAAGTGGGTTTCAGTGGTTTAGTCCATTAACTTCTCTGAGCTTTTTAAAAATTTTATTTAGGAAAGCAGAAATAATAGTTCTTGTCCTTCCTTGTCACAAGATTTCTGTGAGGAATTAATGAAATATAAAAATGGTTTGTAGACACAACTTTTGTTATAATTATTATTACCTTCACACTGTTTCCAGGTACTAGATATCAGAAATGTTGTTTTGTAGAATCTTGGGAATACAAACCACTATATGGTAGGATTTTTATTGCGTTTGTGGGAATGTTATAAGGATTAAATGAGGTGATGCATGTGCAAAGACCTCAGAATGGTGGCCAGGAACATGGCCCATGGGTATTTGTGAAATCTAAATTTCTTCTTCTCTCTCTCTCTCTCTCTCTCTCTCTCTCTCTCTGTCTCTGTCTCTCTCTCTCTCTCTCTCTCTCTCTCTCTCTCTCTCATTTAATCTTCAGTGTCATTGCCACCTAACACTTTGTTGAAAGGTCTTGTTGGATCTACCTTCTCATGATACAAATTCTAAGAGATTTATAATGACTCAGAAACTTTTCAAGCCTTCTGATAGAGCATTAAATCATTGTTTAATTTTGAAACTCATGGTTTGGTAAATTCTTCACTGATTTTACAAACAAGATTCTTTGGCTGCCTGTGCACATGTGTGCGTGTGTGTGTGTGTGTGTGTGTGTGTGTGTGTATGTGTACTTGGCTCTCTCAAAACTCTCAAATTGATTTGCACAGGAAGACACACCCCTATGTTAGAGTCGTTTGGAGCTCCTTGTCCTCTGATAGTCTGAGCTTCAACTAGAACTGTTTCGTTTTTTTTCCCTTTCACCCACATGAACATGAATAGGGAGACTGTACCAGGGGTGCTTTTGAGTAACGGACTTTGCAACAGACCCAGCCTCTGTCTATCAAATTAAGAAAAGGATGCAGATGGCTCTGAATATACCACCAACAAAATGAAAGCAAAAGAGTAGGATTTGAAGAGACACCCATCACACCATGGCAATGGCCTTGCATAGTCATTTACTGCACCGAGAAGATGGGTTGTTAGATTGATTACCAGAGCTTAAGAAAAGAAAAATGTTAGCTTTAGAAATGTTTCCGTTTTTAGAACTGGTAGCTCATTTTCCTAGCTCTGTAGCTTCGAACCCTGATGACTGTGTCAGGGTTCCTGTTGCCACGGCCCTGTTTCTCATACCACCTGGTGTGGCCTGTGCCACAGGCCCCTTCTGGCTCTCTGAGTGGTCACATCCACTGTGGGGTGAGGGCCCCTCACAAGGATCCCTGGTTGTCTGCGGGCCACTCCTGACCTCCCACAGTGTGTTCTGATGCCCACCAATGACCAGAGGATGGTGTCTTCTCAGATATGGCCTCAGCTACTATTTGCAGCAATGAGCTCCCCTGCCTTGGGCCTCAAAGAAGATTTAACATACATTCAGTGGTTCAGGTGATAATTTCAAGCCCATGGGGTAGGCGAGCTCTAAATTGCCTGATCTAGCTACCTCGTCTGCTGGTACCCTACCGTGAAGGAAGATCTTGGGAAGATCAGAAGATGACTCTGGGGCTATTCTCTCCTTCCCCACTTTCCTGCCTCCTTTTTCTGCAACTTAATCTCAATATCCTTTGCTCCTCCTAAGAAATCTGCATTTTTAACCAGCATCATAATGGATTCTAAGGGAAAGACTCTGATGAGATCACATACACTGAGAAATGCAGGCTTACGAGTTTAAGTTCGCAAACTCATTGAAATGCTGTTTCTAACTTTTTACGATGTCACGGGAATTTGTATCAACTGGACAAACAGTTAACCAAGTTTAGTATTTGGAAGTGCTGAAAAGGCTGCATGAAAAAGTTAGATGACCTGAACTTTTTGCCAACAATTCATGGCTCTTGCATCGCGACAATGCACCAGCTCACAGGGCACTGTCTGTGAGGGAGTTTTTAGCCAGTAAACAAATAACTGTATTGGAACACCCCACCTACTCACCTGACCTTGCCCCCAAGGGCTTCTTTCTTTATCCAAAGATACAGGAAATATTGAAAGGAAGACATTTGATGACATTCAAGACATCAAGGGTAATACAAGGACAGCTCTGATGGCCATTCCAGAAAAGGAGTTCCAAAATTGCTTTGAAGGGTGGACTAGGTGCTGTCGTCGGTGCATAGCTTCCGAAGGGGAGTACTCCGAAGGTGACTGTAGTGATATTCAGCAAAGAGGTAGTACCGTGTTTCCCTAAAAATAAGACCTAGCTGGACCATCAGCTCTAAAGCATCTTTTGGAGCAAAAGTTAATATAAGACCCAGTATTATATTATATTGTATTATATTATATTATTATTATATTATATTATATTATATTATATTATATTATTATTATATTATATTATATTATATTATATTATATTATATTATATTATATTATATTATATATTACACTATACTATATTAAAGATCCGGTCTTATAGTAAAATAATCAGGTCTTATATTAATTTTTGCTCCAAAAGATGCATTAGAGCTGATGGTCCAGCTAGGTCTTATTTTCGGGGAAACACGGTAGCACTTTTTCTAGGCTGAGCTCGCGAACTTAATTGTCCTACGTCGTACGTGACGAAGTCCCGTTCCTCAGCGGGTGTCGGCGGGCTTCCGGCCTTTCCTGGCCTCCACTATTCCCCTCTTCATCTTCCTCTTCTGTTCTGCTCCTGCATCCCTTCACCTCACCCTCAACTAAGTGCAATTACCATTTGGCCCAAACGAAACTCTTAACATTTTCTGAACACATAAAGTTAACATCAGAATTCAAAGCGTTGGACTGCAATGGCCTGTTCTCACCTTGCGCCCTCACAAAGTCGTACTCACCTGGGAGAGCAGTGAGCAGCCATCGTGTCAGGCAGTGGCCCCGCAGCACCCTCCCTGCCCCCTGTGTCCCTCTGCCTTCTTCCCCAAGTCGAAATGCCTCACCTTTCTCTCTGCTAGGTGTCTTCTGGGCTTTACTTCTCTTATTGTGCTTGTCACACTGCTGAAAAGCCAACTCACGTTCTCCTTGGAGTTTGTCCTGCTCTCCTGAGACATGCTCTCTTCTTAAATGTCCATTGTGTATCTTATTAACCTATCTTACGTCACCTGCCACATTGTATCTTGAAATTGATGCTAGTGCACGTGTGTATAGCACTTGCTGTGTCGGGCCCGAGGCTAAGCACTTGGTGGAGCTTAACTCACTGAAGCCTCACATCAGCCTTCGGAGTAAGTGCTAAAATTACCCCTCATTTTATAGATGGAATGCAGCGCACCGGGACTAAGTGACTTATGAAGCCACACCACTACTAAGTGGCTAAGCCATAGTTCAAACCAGTCAGTCTGGCTCAGAGACCATCATGCTCCAAACCATTACTCAATGTAGCCTCTGTATACTTTATGTATTTTTGTAGTTATATGTGTACTCGTCTTATGACACTTTTTCTGCCATCTTTGTCTTTCTGTGTCTCCTAGCACGTGGGAGACAATCCCCAAACACTTGAAAAGTAGCATTATATGGGGATGACTTTTTTAGGAGGTCCTTGAATTCTAAGTTTTGGGAACCCTTAGGAAAAACAGCTTCCCATGTATCTGAGAGTGGAATTTCCAGGAGTGACAAAGGGCGAAGCGTAAATCCCTTTTCGCAGTTAGCATTTGCTCATGATTTTTCTTCTCCTGCATACCTTTCCAAGCAGTTTTCACTTTCATTTGTGTTACATTTTCTTAAGATATGCTCACAGTTATATTTTAAATGATGGCAAGAAAAAGCTCCCTTGCAAATGCCAACTGGGAAGAGTATTTATTTTAAACAGTGCTGTTCCAGGGCACCAGCTGCTGTTGCTATGCCTGCATGTTGGTTCTTAGGGGTAGCGATGTGATGTCAAACTGCTTCAACCCCACGTTGTGTTGGCTAGGACTTTTCTGGGACGAGGAATCCTCAACCCCAAGCAATTAGAAAGGTATTTGGTTTCAACTTGCGGAAATAACTGAAACTGCAGAGATAATTAATTATAATTTAGTTGTTTTCTAGGGGTGGGAGGAAATCTGGCAGCTTATACAGATTCAGAATTTGGACGAGCATTTTTAAAAGCTTACATCTTCCCAAGCAATGACATAAACCATTATAGAAGCCTAGCATCAGTGTTGTAATGTGAGAAAAGGAAATGCTCCCTTTAATACCAGGATATGTTATCTGTCCAAAAAAGGGATTTTTAAAATATATCAGTTGCCATATCAACACAGGAAAAGAGACCTCACTGTTTTAAAAATTGTTCCACTGTGAATGCAGATTTGTAGATTTATGTGTATACAGAAAATATGTGTGTGTGCACGTCATGATCTTATCTATATTTTACATACATTTAATAAGAATTCCTTAAGCATCTACTACATTTAAAACAATGTGTTAGGCAAGAAGGCAGGGTGACCAACCATCCCAATTTTCCTGGGACTTTCCCAGTTTTAGCACTGAAAATCTCACGTCTTGGGAAACCCCTAAGTCCTGGGAAAACAGAGACAGTTGGTCACCATTCAAGGGGAAAACAAAAATAAGACTAAAACAGTCTCCAAAAACTTTCATCTGGCTAAAAAAACAAGTTGAACACCCAAAGAATCAAGGAACTGAATAATTGAAGCTTGCATTTATTGAGTATTCTATTATCAGTAAGTTCTATTATTTATCTCTATTTTAAAGATGAGTACATTGAGACACAGCAAGGGTAAATAACCTAGTTAGTGGAAGAGCCAGAATTCATACACAGGAGTTTGGCTTTAACGCACAAACTCTAATAAACACGATATGGGAAAGTTCTCCAGGGCGGTGGGGAGGGGTTGGGGGTGTGTTGGTAGAAGCAGGAGTGTTGGGGAAAGCATTGCAAAGGAACTGGATGACTACACCTTGGCCCTAAAAGTTGAGCAGGATTAAGAGAGTTAGGAAGAAGAGAGGACAATGTCACAAAAAAGAGGAAATCCCGCAAACAATAATCTGGAGTGAAGAACAAGCTGAACCTTTTCTCTCCAGAGAAGGGAAGAGGACAGAGCCCTTTCTCCAATATTGTGGACAATTGAATACAAAGGCAAAGAGAGAAGACAGGGTGACAGAGAAAAGTAGTTCTCCTTGGAGACATTTAGCCTCTCTGGTCAAAAACAAGGTCACCTCCTAGGCGAGGAGGTGGGATTGAAGCTGGAGAAAGGGAGGGAAGGTTTGCAATCTCTTTTCTTGAGCTGTTTTAGGAAATTCACAGGTGTCCAACAAGAGGATTTTTGAGCAGTAGGAAGGCATTGAAAGTGGATAGTATCAATTTGAATTTTAACATGGCCATATTATAAAACATTCTGGAAAATAGAAAAATGAAGAGAAATCCTTCATAAAATCCACTACAATTTTAGGTCTTCATCTTCTGTTTGTTTCTTACACACTTAGAATCATGGTGTACCTACGTATCAGAATCCTGCATTTGATTTTTACTCAATTTATTTCCGTAAGTATTTCCTATATTATTGTATAGTCTTTATCGCCGTTATTTTAACAACCAGATAATATTCTATCATGGTTATATTTCACAATTCTTTTAGCCATTATGTTTTGTTGGTTATCAAGTTTCCAATGTTTTCTTTTCATAAATGAAACTAGATGACGTCTTCATGCTTGCACTTCTTTCCCCACAGTCTAGTTCTCATGTGAGTTTTATATCTTGTCTTTCTTTAGCTGCCATGTGGTAGTGAAGCGACAAGGTTCATTTTTCACACAAACATACATGTGCTAAGGTATCCAAGTACATGTTATCTCTTAAAGGAGTAAAAAATATTGCCTTGGAGAAGTATTTACTTCCTTCACTGGCATTTCCAATTCCTTTGAAATTTTTGGATTTGTTTCCTTTTTTGTAACTCCTTCAGATATAGCTTGAGTCCCCTAGAAAAATTAGTCTTGTATCTTGTGTGTATCCTCAAATCTTATTCTTCTGCTTTAGAGGACATGGCTTTGAATAACACTGCACTTGACCCAAACCCTTGTTAGTACCCAGAACAATTCACCTCCGAAATCCTCGCCTTTTCTGACAACAGCCCGTCCCTCTGTGTAGTTTTCCTACCCTTATCCCTCCATGGACTTTGATTTTTGAGCTCATTGAGATCTCTGGTTCCTTGACTTACCCTTTTATTACACACCTTTAAACCAGCTCTTGACTTCAGCATTTCCCTCTCATACCCATCACTTCATCCTCTCTTGCAGCACCGTCCACTCCTGCGTCATCGTTCTACTGCCCCTGCCCTACTAGCTCTGATTCCTGGTTCTATCCAGCTGGGTGCCTCCACCACTCCCACATCTGGCCCAGGGCCCGGCTGGGGTTGGGTAGTAAAGGGACACCTTACAAACGTGGTCCCCCACTGAGCTGTGTTCTCAGGGTTGTTCAGTAATCCTGCCCTCCCAGTCCTCCTCAGTCCTTCCCTCCTTCAGCTCCTGGCTCTTGAACAAAAGCTTTTTGTTTAACATCACAGAGAAAACAGAGGCTGTCAAGTGTGAACTCCTTGACCTTCCCACCCAACACCTGCAAATGTGTGTTTATTTAAATCCTGCCTTCCTTCCTTCTTTCTTTTATCAGAGGCAAAAATTCTTTATTCGTCCTTTGTCTGTCCAAAGCTAATGCTTCCACCTTCCACTGATACCATCCATTCCAGACTTCTCTCAGATCGTATGCCATCAGTAGTAAGTTCTCTTTCGTGTCCACTGGCTCCTTCTTACAACAGGGGGATGCTCTTACAACTTCTCCATCTTAAGGGTGAAAGGAAAACATATTTGTATTAAGTGCGTACCATATTTTGGTCACTTGAGAACCTATTATCTCATTTATTCCTCATAACAATTTTATGAATTATATTATCCCCATTTTTCAGATAAGAAAACCAAGACTCAGAGAAGTTAACTAATATTTTGAGTTAGTAGACTGGCTTGGTCTAATGGCAAAACCATCAATGCTACCTCCGTTAAGCCCACTCCAACATTCCTTCTCTTTTCCTTCATAACCATATGTACTAATCAAATAACAAATCGCTTATTCCAACATGGCTTACCAGTGAGTTGTCTGTGGGCATGATTTAAAATGTATCTATGCACTGAATATGTGATCAGTACCTTCTTAACCAACCTAGAGCACACTCTAGTTAGCAATACAGAAAGAAATCCCGTTTCTTTAACTACCTGGTCAATTTATGGGTATTAATCACCACCTGCAATAACCTTTTTCAGAGGAAGGGTGGTACATGTATGAATAATAATAGTCAGTAGTATGCTGGTCAGTGTTTAACAACTTCTCTTTAAGTAACAGTTCTTGATTAGTAGTGTTTGCCAATTTCTATGGTGTAAATATTCCCACCATGAGGAATATTTAATAATGGCTGTGGTTAACGTCATCTTGCAAAATTCCTGAACATTTAGCAATTACAAGCCTATCCTAGCTGACTCCAGCACACCGCTGAAATGGCTATCAGTTACGGAGCGCTTACTGAGTGCTAGGTGCCATTTAAGTGCTCAGAGGTGTTATCTCAGTTTTTTCTATAACCCATTATGTCCATTCTACATGTGCGGAAACTGCAAATTTAAGTACATTGCCCAAGAACATGCTGTAAATGTGGGAGCTAAGATTGTATGGGGCACCTAAAAATGCTATCTTCCTTTGTGAAAAAATATAGAAATATCTTAACTATTTTAGTTTTCTTTATTTCTAATAATTTAGAAGGATCTGATTTGAATTTTATCATATAATTTATGAAGAAAATATATACTGAAAATAAATATGTAATTTTCTACCTTAGTAGAATGAAGTACCAGGAAGGCAAGAGTTTGATCTTCTGGTGGTTTTGTATACCTAATGTTTAGCTCAATACCCAACAAGTAGCAAACTCATAAGGAACGTTGAAAGAATGTAATATACGTAATATATTGTCATCCCTTCATTAAAAGTTTTCTAAAGTCTCTGTAAAGTTGTGTAAATGTATTTCAAATAAATATGTTATGTATTTATCCCTTGAAAAATAATACCAGTCCTGGGAATTTATCCTTAAGAACTAATTCAAAAGGAGGAAGAAAACAGCATTAGGCAAAAAAATGTTCATTGTAGGGCTAGCTACATAAGCAGAGAAATGAGACATACGTTAATATCAAAGCATAACGAACCAGTTAAATTATAACACATTTCTTCAAATGAATGTTGTGCAGCCAGCAAAAAAGATAAGAAATTCATTTAGCAAGTTAGAGAAAAATAAAGCAGGATGCAAAAGTCTACCCATAACCTGATCGCGTTACAGGGGCCATCTCACCGAGTGGCTAAGCACAGGCTTCAGATTTAGACCCACCAGAACTCAATTCCAGGGTCTTTTAATTTGCCACAAAACGTGGGCAAGTTGTTTAACTTTCCTAATCCTCAGTGTCCCCTATGCAATGAGGACGATCCTCTTAGAGGCCTTGTGGGTATTAAATGAGCTATTTGCACAATGCCCAGGATAGCACCTGGCACACTGCTCTATTACATATGCATATGGATAAGGGTGGATAGGGCATATGGACAAGGGAAAATAATTGATGCTTTGGGGTGGGGAGATTGTAGACTAATTTAAGTTTTAAAAAAATTTTATGACATGCATGCCATAAATAACAACTACTGATCAAAGAAAATCACTTTTAAAATATCCTGTGAATTAGCTTTACCTCTAATTTAAACTCCCTTCTGTTCAAACAAGTGAGCTCACGAGTTAGTGAACTATGATTCCTCTCAGGGACCTCATGAGCAGCACTCATGATGCTTCTGTGCTTCCTGCTGCACACAAACTATTGAGACTCAGCCACCATTCACTGGGTCACCCAATTTGCACCAAGCAAATGTGGGATTAGACTCATTTTCATGATGCAAGGATACACGGAGAGTCATGCTCATCTGATCATGATGATGCAATTGCCTCGTCCTTTGGATTTCCCCTCACGTGTGAAAGGTATCTGTATCCTTGCAGGTTATCAGATCACACAGTACTGTTTCTCTTCTTCCATCAGTGTTCATCTTCCTCTTAGCGTTCATCTTCCTCTTAGCAGACTGAAATTGATAAAGACGAATCAAATGTGCATTCCTCCTTGACCTGCGTACAGCTTGAAATGTTTCAACACCTAAACCTTTGTTCTAATAAATCTCATTTAGGTGAACATCTTGCTGGAGCCACAGTGTGATATTTGGATCACAGCAAATATCCCAAACAATTTACCCAAAGCAAAATTGTTGGGTGCATAATATGTCTGAAGTCATTGTGACAGAGTTCTATGTAGCAAGAATCAATAATAATTATCTCGGTATAAATTATTTTCATTCTTCAAAGCCTCAAGACTCAGAGAAATTTTTAGAAAGAAAAGTCTTCTGAGTCTTCAACTCAAGCAGAAATAAAATCCAGTTCAATGTAAGCTCCAGGCTTGTTACCACCTGCTCAAATGTGAGAGTGGTGCTTCAGGCATGCCCAAGTCTGCGTAGCTTCCTCTTATTAGAAGAGGCATTTAATTAAACCAAGGCAGTCTTTCGGCCTGACCAGGGCAACTACTGATGAGAATAAAATTGATAGGAGATGAACAGGTAACAGCGGGAGATACATGGGAACAAGAAATAAAAGAGCCATAGTCAAACTGAAGAATATTGCCACAGTATATTATATTTGACATTTACTGCTGTGTCTAATAATGCATCTCTTACTTCTTTCCAGCAGCCACGTTACTTCATTATTTTAAATTTTGGATGCTTTTGTTTTCAAAAAAAGACGGAAATCTCAGTTTTCTCCATTCCTCATTAGAGTGCATATTTAATTGTGTTCCTCTGTTCATTGTATTTGAATGTTGCCATTCACAGAGGAAAGCTGGCAAAATCATGTAAATGGCTATGCCTGGCTTTTCCAAGGTATTTAAAATTCTGTCGTTGTTTCCATAAGCTACAGACAGTGGGTTATTTTTCATGGATAGACAGTGCATTCTTCTCTTGGGGTTTTTATGGACAGACTGTATAAAATGATAGCACAATGAATGGGGTACCAGCTCTACTATATCAAGGGCCTAAATCAGCTATTTCAGACAGGAACTCAATGGGTAGAATACGTTTCAAATAGGTTTGGAGGTACAGGCGATAACCCAAAATTTTAGCATCTTTTGTGATTAATTTTCATGAAAGGTTAATGACATTTTTTACAATAAATTAGAGCTAAGGTGAAGGAAATTTCTGTAATGTAGGTTCGGGTGGCCACCTGAATAAAATTGATAAGATTTGCATGCCAGAATTAAAATAGAGATGTAATCCATCTTCAAAATGGCAAGGGTTTGGGTTATTGTGGAAGGTATAGCAAAGGTGAATCTTCTACTTGCCTATTCATAGTTCCTTTCATATCACATGATAGTTTTCACAATTTTATAATGAGGTACCATATTCACTAAAGTTCATTTCCACACTCTCCTTTCCTGAAAGGGAAGTTGCTTCACTGTAATGGTTTAAAAAGTAGCTATTTTAAGGTTAATTTGTAATTAACCCTAACTTACTCATAGTCATTTGAGCTTCCATTTTGTTGTTTCTTTTTTATACCTGTTGTGGAAAAATGATCTAAAGAGATTTCTTAAAATTGTCTCTAAGGAGTGTGAAGAAATGTCTATTTGTAGTTAATGATCCAGAAAATCAAGTATTACCCCCAGTTTGCCAATGTAGAATATTGTTTATCAGTTTCAAATTCTTTTTAATGGAAAATGAAATTCCTTTTAATGGAAAAAATTCACATGGAATTAATTTTTATGCGTAACCTTTAATGCGAACTTAAATTCCTAGCTACCCAGGTGTGACATGTGATCCAGATCTCTTTTCTACGGTAGTTATAATTCTTCTGAGAGTCCTAAGTTTGTACATAGAATCTCTTTATCCAAAACTATTATGGTCACACTTTTATAATGATTAATATTTAATAACCAGATTCATCACTCAATAAATTATAATGTTATATAGCATACACCAAAACAGTTTGTTTTAAATCATTGAAAGAATTTCAGCATTATATTCTACAGTTTTCCCATTTTATCTTTTTCTAATCATTGTGATTAAAAAACTTGTAAAGAAATGATATTGTACAACACACTGAGAGAAAGTACCATATTTTTGGCTATCTAAAAAACAATAGGGGAAAAATGCAACTGCACACACTCATAAGGTATAATTCTCTTCGTGATAAATCTGTTTTGTTGACTCTTTTATTTATATCTCAAGAAAGAGATAAGGTAGCTTATCATTAGGGCTGCCATATAATTAATCATCCAAACATTTGAGAGAATGAGAGGGTTAATATTAATCATCATTCTGAGCAACAGGCATAAACTAGTACTATCCCAGGAAAGCTGGAGCTTATAGTCACCACACTTACCAAAAAATACAATAAAACCATAGCCTAGGCAACATAAAAGGAAAATAGAAAGAGTAAGGAGAGAGAGTGAAAAACCATTCATGAATGCCCATCTAGACACAACATATATCATTTGGCAGGCTATCAGTTGGGACTCTCCTATATCACCATTTCCTACATTAGTAATACTCTATTAGTCAGGGTAGGACAACTGCTGTAATAAAAAGAAATCCAAAATTTCAGTGGCATAAAACAATAAATGTTTACTTTTCACTCACATCACAATTCAGTGTAGATTGATGAGAAAGTGGTGATTGGTGAGCCATGGCTAAGGAACCTAGGCAGAGAGCAGGTCCTTTCTCTTGAACTTGGGACAAGCAAAGTAGCCTTGGGTGTAAACATCCAGACAAAAGGTGGGAGAAGAAAGAAAGAGGGTGTGGAGAATCGCATGGAACTTTTGTCAGAAGAGAATTCTGAAAGCAACATGCATCACTTTCTCCCGCATTCCATGGCCGAAACTCCATCGCATGACCCCATGTAACTTCCAGAGAATCTGGGAAACATGGTCTCGCGTGTCTATCAAGAGAAAGTAGAGATGAAGTTTGGTGGACACATAGCATTCTCTGTTACTCTCCTCAATTTTGGTTGCCAAGTAGTCATTTCATTCTTTCTCCTATACATAGAGTAAGGAAATCTCATATAGTTTGTGCATGGAGCTCAAACTCTAGAATCTCTGGGAGGGGCCCAGTCTTCTTTATCAGCTTCAAGATGGGACTCCTTGTGATCTGCTGACCTGTGAATTAGAGAGGCAAATTATCAACTTCCCACCCTTCTTTTTGTACATTCAGTAAAACAGAGTAGAGCAGGGATAGACACTGGTTGTCATTTTCTGTTGGGAAAATAATCAGTAGTCAGCTAGAAAGCATCTTTCTTACCTTTGTTTTTGCAGAAACTTTCATTATTCTTTAGCTTCAATCACAAATGTTATCTCCTTTCCTTTTTGCTGTTATTCCTCTTGAGAAATCGCCAAAGTACTTGTGTTATATTAAGAAGACATATTTGTTTGCTCTCTTGTAGCTCAGATTAGCAACTATGTAGCTACTTACTATGACTCTCGACATTCATTATTTAAAGCATACAATGGAGTTAACACGAAATAGAGCTTCTTTATCAGTGATTATAAGGCTTATGGAAGGAGATTTATGAGCTCTAAAAGAGTTGTGAAAATTACTTCTGAACCAAGATATACGGGAGGGAAAGAAAAAATAGTATAAGCAAAGTTATTTGGTTTTCTGACATTCAGATTATTGTTAACTGGCTTATATCTTTCTATGTCTTTCTAAACTTGCGTACTTTCTATTTGTTTGTTTTATGTTTAGTGCCTAGGAACCATAATGATATAATTTCATTTTGTTGACACAAACTCCATTGCTGTAGAGAACTGGGAAAATGTGTGAAAGTCTGATAATATTTATTGAAGATTTTAAATCCTGATTTAAATATAGAAAAATAGCAAATAAGCAGTTTTAAACAATTTTTTATTTCAAAATATATGTAGACTTAGCAGAAGAATTGCAACTATAGTATAGAGAATTCCTGTATACCCTTCACCCAGTTTCTTATAATGTTAACATCTAACATAACCACGGTTCAATTTTCAAAAATAAGAAATTAATTTGGTATGTTATCAAGCAATCCACAGACTTTTTGGATCTCATTATTTTTTTTTCTACCAGTGTCCGTTTATTGTACCAGCATCTGATTCAGGAGCCCATGTTGCCTTTTGTTGTCATGTCTCCCTAGTCTCCTCCAATCTGTGTCTATTACTCATGATTTCCTTCTCTTTCATCACCTTAACTCTATTGAAAAATAATTTCATATATTTTGTAGACTGTGTCACAGTTTTGGTTTGTATGAGTTTTTCACAGTGCTACTATGAATAGTCTAGTACATATCTTTTGGTGAATATGTCCACATTGCTCTTGTGTGTAAACCAAAGAATTAAATTGCTCAGTTATCTGCATGTTCAACTTTAACAGATACTACCAAATACTTTTCTGAAGGGTTTATGTCAATTAACCCTTTCACCAGAAAGGTATGAGTTACAGTTGCTCCATGTTCTTGCTAACACTTGGTAATATCAGTCTTTTCATTTAGGTATTCTGATGTATGTGTATGTGTAGTAGTATTGCATTGTGATATTTATATATGGTCTTTACATATGTGTTAATATTTGTATCCATATCCATTCTTTATCAACTTCTATATATTTCATCATTTTAGAATCATAGCCTGAGTGTAAATTGTTGGGAAACCACCAAAAGACAATTCATATTCATGCAAACTAAAGGCCTGTATGCTGTATTTGAAAGTAAAGTGGTGAAAAGGGAGAGATAGTAAGCTTAAGTGTATGTTGTCCAATGAATAAGCTCTAGTCCATTTTTAAGGGTAGAGTTGTTTTATGAGGTAGAATAGCAAGATAATGCAAAAGGCAGAAACTGCTTCAGCTGAGAACATGAGAGATGAGACATACTCACCAATGGGAGAGACATAAAAAACACAATGGAAAAAAGGGTCTTTATCGCATCATTTACTCTTTTTGGACTCATCTGTAATATGAAGAACAGAATTAGATGAGTTCAATAGTCTCCCATTTATTATGTTCTATGATTATTTATATTTTTCTCAAGAATTTTCTTTATATCATCTTAATCCAAATATTGGTTGTCATCCACACAAAACCCTGAGATCAAGTGTGGGGTCAGGAGGGCACCCTAAGGTTCAAATCATTGCCCATGACTCTCAGAGAACAGGTACCTTGAAGGAAGGATCTCTTTGGTTCTCATCTGAATATGGACACTGGTGATATGGACACTTCTGTGGAGAAAAAGTTTCATTTTTTCTCTATGCTGAAACTCATATTGGTGAGCAGTAGTAAAGGTCAATGTTCCAAAAGTGAGAGTATTAAAAATCCTAGTTGTAGGGGGGAAAAGTTAATTGTAAAACAGACAAATAGCTATTTAGGTCTCAAAACCCCCTGACAAATGCATATATGCATGTAGGTAACCTCAATACTTGGTCTGAATGTCTATGCAAGCCAGTCTGTGTGGTTTTCTGGGGGATATGCTTTTAAGGTCATGGATTGTGGTTGAGAACGGAGCCAGATCACTTGTCCAGGGAATATGTTAAAGTTCTATTAAAGTGTCAATGGAGACACTTTTTTCTTGGGCAGTGATGTTAATATTTAAAGTCTTGTCTAAGCAGTGCCTCGTTTTCCATTTACTTTGAAATCTGTTGCTCCTTTTTTTTTTTTAATAGCCATTCATGTGTTGGTTTCTAGTTTTCAAGTGTAATTAATGATCAGAGCCTTTCCTCCTCCTTTATAGTCATGGTGTACCCTTCATCCAATCTGTGAGGCAACACTTAATGTGGACCAATGAAGTGTTCAAACACACGTCACAGGTTTACTCCATTGATCCTCTAAGAGCATCCTCTGTGGCACCGATAATGAGACATGGGTTTGCCTGGCAACTTGGTTCTGGTGGTTCACCTCGCACCATCAGTCTAACGCAGGCTCAGAGCCTCTTGGCATTTTGTACTAAAGGGCCATTTATTTCGGACATAAGGTGATGAGTCCTGGTTTATCTTTAAAAATAGTATGGTCTTGGCATGTTGAGTCATGGCCATTCCTATTTGTGAAATGTACTTTTGTTGATACGGTACTTCATTAAGTTCTATAATTTTCAAAAATGTGCAGAGGGCAGCATTGAATGATTATACACCATGGAGTATTATGGGTGTGCTTCCAATACCAGCTTCCTTATTCACCAACCAGGCAGCCTTTGGGAATTCATTTCACCTCTCTGTCTGCCATCTGAAAAATAAAGAGTATGACATCTACTGGGGAGGGTTTTTGCAGATTTAAATATAACAAATTCAAAGTATTTGGCACAAAGTGAGCACCCACTCTCGGTGGTTATTTTAATTATAAGAGACACCCCTTTTCCTCATGCATGCATTGTGTCCTTAGTGACGTGATCCTCCATTTTTCTGTAGTGACACGAAGATCATTTCACTTCTATAAGTAACTGGGAATCTGAGAAATAAGGACTAATGACATTCCAGAGATGGCTGAACATAAAGATATGTTTTACTTCTTTTATGAAGCAGATTCTGTTAAGATAAATATAGCTCTTAAATATAAAGAAATTATGCCAATTTTTTAGTCAAGAATTTAAGTATAAAAAAGTGGATTTGTATTTTTAAAAATTATACTTTTATTAACTCTTAATTTCCTTCTTAAAGAAAAAAAAAGCTGTACTTTTTTTTTGCGTATGTGTTGAGAGACTGAATATACGAACAATGGTTGAATCATATGTAAACTTAGAACTTTGACCCACAGGCTGTACCAACCTGTCCAGGAAACCGATCCCTTACCCACAATAAACAGCCCTGAAGCCAGCCTGCTATAAGTCAGTCTTGCAGGAAGCCAGACACCTATCTTTAGTGACAGGAAGGTAAAGTTATCGTCTACTCCGATAAAAGAAAAAGGACGTCTTTAAGGTTTCTAGACCATGTCACACATCCTAAACATTGTTATCTAATAATAAAGATTTTGGAATTTCTTTTAATTATTCTTTTGACTTACAGTGACGTGATATTGACATTATTCTTACTAATTCTTTTTGACACCAGGGAAATATATTATTTAGTGAGCTGCTTTTTCTAAGTAGTGTTTTAGTCAGAAGTGTTTGCTGTAAATCCATTTTACCTGTGTGGAAAGCCTTATTCAGGGCTACGTCTTTGCCGATAGTTCCTATCGCTTTGCTCAGGAAGAAGACACCAACGTTGTATACCATTTAGGGCAGAGTGAGAGGACGAGATCTGAGTGATCAATGAATGGTGCGTAAGTCTGCCTCTTCACCTGGAGTGTGAGACACTAGGGCTCCTGAATTGTCTAATTTATACTGAATACCTATATGTGGCAGACACCATCCAAGTGCTTCAGAAATATCAGTCAACAAACTAGACAAAAACCTGCAAGCCTGTATTCTGGTGTGGGGGGCGGTCTTTTATACTTGTTGCAAAAACTCAAAATTATTGGGTAGGAGTAGGCGCTAAAACCTTACCATGGTGTCTCTGTCTCTGACTTCTCGTACTTTATTGGAAGCTGTGGGATCCCAAGTCCATTTTGCTGCCTCTGTCTTATTATAACCTAATGCTATTATCCAAGTCCAGGGGAGCAGTCGCCCACCCTACCTCCCACCCAGAGTGCTGAATGTCACTGACAGCCCCAAGTTCGCCAGGGGTGAGACTGAGCCTGTGTCCAAGTGAGAAAAACATTCAGCATGAGGTCAGGCCAGGTCCCAGCTGAGCTCATTTCTCAGTAGGGGCCCCACTAGCTAATTCAGTCCTGGTGGATGGGAGTCTGTCCTCTTTGCAAAGCATAGTAATTATCAGGGGTGCTTATTAAACATGCTGAGTCAGAGTAGGATTCTGTACTGTTAACAACATCTTCCCTCAGTGCCCCCCCTACCCCTGTAATTGTGATATAGGGTGTTTAACTGACCTTTGAGAAAGACTTTGGGCTCTGCTTTTTCCTGAGGTGGGAAAAAAAGAGCCTAGCAGAGCGGCTACTGAAGTTCTCAGTAGTTATTCGTGAACAGATATGAGGCTATGGAACTCTGTTGCGAATGTAAAATTTAGGAACACCAGGAACTTCTCTGTGACTTCTGGCACCTCAGTGGTCACCACAGTTCATTTGGCAGGCGTCCCCTCTGTCACCAAACTGCTCCAGCCGTGTAACTATGTGGAAAGGGCAGCATTCCCAGGGAAGGCCTGGGAAGCATTCTGTATGTGATTAGCTTGGGTCCCCACTCAAAGGATCAGCATTAAAATTATTTTTGTAATACATTGCCATGTTTTTAAAGCTGGAAATTATATGTCAATTCTACAGTCTGCAAGAAACTGGCCACTCTCCTGTTACTCCAGGTCTGGCAAAAGTTAGAATTTTTTTAAAAAAATCAATCTAATTGAATAAATAATTCATAAAACTAATGAAAAATTTAAAAGGAACAAAAGGATATACTTGCATAGTAATTTTGCTCCTCATCCTTATTTCTCAGTCTTTTAATTCATCTCCCCATAGCAGTTTCTTGTGCATAGATTTGGATATATGGAAGCATATATATACGATTATATACGATACATTGTTTGTATTTTGTGTTTTCATTTGTTTGATTTTTTTCCTTAAGGATGTACCTTGGTGGTTGGTCCATGTACAAACATATATATCTACTTCTCTCTTGTTAATAGCTGCAGTATTCCATCTATGGATGGACCATAATTTGTTTTATCAGTCTCCTTTTGGTGGACATTTAAGTGTCTTCAGTCTTTGCTACTTAAAGCAATGCTAGAATGAATACCCCTTTACACACATCTTTGCACACTGTGGAAATAAACAAAGACTAACCACATGAGAAAAACAAAGGCTATTTATTCAGGGCTATTCAAAGGGTATTTTGGCAGACTCAAACGCAGGCAAAGGAGAGCGAAAGCCTTACAGTGAAAAAAAAAAACAAAGGAAGGCTTCAGGTATGCCCTGACTGCAGATACTTTCAGCATGAGGAAGCTGGGGTCGGACATCTCATGTGATTGCTTAGGGGAATGTATTTGGCTTTTTCTGATTGAGCCTAAGTCGGAGGTGGGGACAAAACTTAGGGAAGCTGTCAGTTATTAATCAAGTCCTGAATATTTTGAGCTGATTGTTAACAGAAGTCATTGTTTAACTTCCTGGATTGTTACTAGAGCTAGGTGTCTGGCTTCCTGCAAGTCTGACTTACAGCAGGCTGGCTTCCGGGCAGTTTATTATGGGTAAGGAATTGATTTCCTGGACAGGTTGGTACAGCTTGTGGGTCAAAGTTCTAATTTTACACATGGTTCAACGATTGTTCGTTTGTATATTTAGTCTCTCAACACATACACAATTATATCTATAAGACAAATTCCTGAAAATAAAGTTACCGAGTCAAAGGTATATGCCATTTAATTTATATCAATTTTGTTAGATTGCTTTCCATAAATTTTGGTTAATTTGTAGTTTTCACACCCTTATGGAATGGATATAACAGGGTGTATAGATTACCAAACTTTTCATCTTTGCCAGTCTGATAGGTAAAAAATAGTTTCTCAGCATAGCTTAATTTGTACCTGAGGTTAAGGGCTTTTATCATGTATAAAATCATGTTTTTTCCTTTTCTGTGAATTGTCTGTTCATATCCGCGGTGTTTGCACATTTTTAAGTGCTCCCAAGCTGGGGAAGGTATTGATAAGAGAGTAAGTCTTTGGAATTTGGAATTATCAACTTGAAAATTCAACCTAGGACACAACAAGACACCTACTGTTTTAGCAAATGTCAGCTACATAATACAGTATCGTTAACCATCGTCACTATGCTGTACATTAGATCCCCAGACCTAATTCATCGTAGAACTGAAAGTTTCTACCATTGGATCGACATCTTCCTACTTCCCCCATCCCTAGCCCCTGGCAACCATCAATCTACTGTCTGTTTCTATGAGCTTGACTTTTTTTTTTTTTTTTACTTGTGAAGATTAGTATTTATAAATCATTTTAAATGTTAGATATAGAAACATTCTTCAGTGCCCTGTGTTACTTTATTTTTAAAATATATATTTTGTATTAGTTTCAGGTGTACAAAACAATATAATAGTTAGATATTTACACACCTCACAAAGTGATAATCCCCGAAGTCTACTATCCCACTGACATCTTCCATAGCTGTTACAATTCCATTGCCTATGTTCCCTATGCTGTACTTTACCTCCCGTGACTATATACATACACACACACACACACACAACACATATATACATACAGACACATATATATTTATAGTTGACATTCAGTATTATTCTACTTCAGCTTCAGTTGTGCGGTGCAGTGGTCAGGCATCTATACCTTCTATGAAGTGATCCCTCTGATAAGTCCAGTACCCATCTGGCACCCCACATAATCTTTACAGCATTATTGACTATATTCCCCATAGTGTATTTCATATCCCGGTGACCCCTATGTTTATTGCAGTGCTATTCACAATAGATAAGATATGGAAACAACTGAAATGCCCATCAATAGGTGATTGGATAAAGAAATTGTGTGGTACATTTATACAATGGAGTATTACTTGGCTATAAAAAAAAGAATGAAATCTTACCACTTGCAACAACATGGATGGACCTAGAGAATATTATGCTAAGTGAAATAAGTCAGACTGAGAAAGATAAGTACCATGATCTCACTTATATGTGGAATCTAAAGAACAGAATAAACAAGCAAACAAAACAGAAATAGACTCAGAAACATAGAGAAAAAACTGAGCGTTGCTAGATGGGATGGGGGTGGGGATGGGGGTGAAGGTGAAGGGATTAGAGAACACAAATTGGTGGTCACAATATGAGTTTGACTTTTTAAAATTCCATGTATGAGTGAGATTATATAGTATTTGTCTTTTTCTATTTGACTTACTTAGCACAATGCCCTCAAGTTTCATCCATATTGTCGCAAATGGTAGATTTTTTTTTTATGGCTGAAAAATATTCCATTGTGTATATTGGATATCTATCTATCTATCTATCTGACCTTGAGAAATACTGACCTTTGAGAAATACTTTGAGAAATATCTGGTCTATCTATCTAATAAACTCCTCTTTTTTTTTTTTTTTTTTTTAGTCCATTCATCCATCAACAGACACTTAGGTTGTGTCCAAGTACATGGGTTTTGGAGTTGGGCAACCAATGCTATGTTCCCAGCTCAGCCACTCATGACCTTGGGAAAGTAGTAACCTTTCTCATCCTACTCTTCCTCATTGGTTCAATGGAATTATTCATATCTATTCAGAAGTTCTGAGGGGAGGATTTTTAGCACAGTGCAGGGAATGTTCTAAGTGCTAGGTAATTGTGGGCTCAGGTTGTCCTGTTGGGCTTCTAGAAGACTTTCTACCCTCCTGGAAATCTAAGCAATCCTGAGATTATTAGCAAGATTTCAAGTCAAGCCCCATGAACACAAGTAACAGACCTTAAGGCTTTCTAAGTTGGCAGGATTTCTTTAATTAAAGAATCCTAGTAATATTGTTGGGGGGGTGGGAGCAGGGGCGGATGTGCAGGGGATAATTTTGTTGCAAATGCAAATTAGTTTTCATGTCATTTGCTAGCAAACGCACTGTTTATAATAACTGTTCATAATGAATCAGGCTGATATTTTGTTCATACATTTTCCCTTGAGGCTTTAATAGCTCTACTTCTATGTTTTACGGTTACTTGTGAAATGAGACTCTCATGGAAATACAATCCTATTTTATAGCCTCTGTAGAAATGAAAGGCAGAGAAGGAAAAAAGCCCAAACAAACAGTAAAGGAGGCAAATTAGTGGTCAGAAGAGTTCCAAGAAAGAGAGGAGCGCTGCTCCAGTCGGGCCTGGAAAGTGTGTGGGGAAGATGAGGGATCGTTTAGAAAGTTTCCATCAATGAAGTGGTTGAGTAGGATGAAAAATATACCAAAGGCTTGTGTGCTTGGTTAGGTGGAAATCTTGGGTGACCTGAACTGAATAGCCGTACAATGCAGCAAGTACTTACTGACACCTGCTGTGTTCCAGACTCTTTATAAGCTCTTAACTGCACTATCCAATATGATATCCATTAGTCACATGGGCCTATTTGGTTTTTAAATACTTTAAATAAAATTTAAAAGTTTGGTTTCTCATTTGCACTAACCACATCTCAAATCCTCGAGCCACAAAACATGTGGCGAGTGGTTCCTGTAGTGGACAGCAGAGAAGAACAGTTCATTCATTACGGAAAGTTCTATCGGGCAGTGGGACGTAGAGGTATAATAACATCAGGTATTGGCCAAGACATGACTCCTGCCCTGGAAAAATTTATAATCTCGAAAGGCAGATGAACATGTCAAGAAGTACGTTAACTTCTGAGGCTGTGACGTCGCGGCGGTTGGGGCTCAGGCGAGGAGGCTTAGAAGAGATGGGTGATAGGAAATGTCGGACGATGAAGGAAGAGCAGCTGTTCCGAAGAGGCTTCATAGAGGCGGCAGAAATGACGAGATTCTGAAGGGTCAGCTTCCCCAGGTGGACACGGGTGAGGAGAGCATCAGGAGTGGAAAGAGGAGAAGAGCAAGCGAAGGCAAGCTGAAGCAGTGCGGCGTGTTCAGGAAAGTGACCCCGTGTGGGGACAGAGCCAGGAGTGCAGTTTCCAGGCTCTCGGCCTCACGTGGAAAGGTGCTGGCTCAGGTGGTAAATGGCCATCACCTGTGATTGGATGGCCATCAGCTGTAACCTGTGAGCCATTGGCCACTAACATAACTGCCGTGGCTACGCCAGCAGAAGAATAGGGGCTAGCAAGGAGATGGTGGCGGAGCTAGGAAGCGCGAATTGCAGTTAGCACGGCGGAGTGCAGTTAGTGGGGAGTCGGGTGGTTGGCAGCAAAGCGGACAGCAGGTCGCATGTCGTGTGAATCCAGCCTCCAGTAAGACTATAGTGGTACGACTTCCCTACCTGTGGCTCCGTGGGTGTTCCTTTTTGGCCTCACCATGTCCTGCGTTCTTATGTGGGGAGCGGGAGCTGAGACCTCGCATGTCATCCCGGGTTAGTATGGCCTGGAGTACTGAGCCCAGGGAGGTGAGTGGGGCCAGGGCTGGGAGGGCTGGGGCACCATACCAAGGGGGCAGGACTTCATCTTGTGGGAAATAGTGAAGGGTGTGGAACAGCAGAGTAAGTTATCTGATCAGGTTTATGTGACGGGAATGAGAAAAGCTTGGAGTTTGTTGTAAAGGGTCTGTGTCTTGAATGTTGCACATTGCACCGTATTTGGTCCTTATTTACTTCTTCTGAGTCTCAGTTTTCTCATGTGTGAACTGACTTAGCTCCACTTCAGGGACGAGAAGAGGATGAAATAATGTAGTGTAGGTGAAGCAGCCCGCATGGCCCCGGTACACAGTAAGTGTCCAATCTTAGGTCCTTTTCTTTTGGCTTCATTGTTACAAAGGAAACAAAGTGAGTGAGGCCTGCCTGGGCCCTCAGAGACACAGGGATGTCTTCATTAACTAATTCACTGAGGTGCCTTCATGTTGAGTGGGAGTGAGAATGTGTGGAGGAGTCGGACGAGGGCACAAGTAACTATCGTGCACGTGCATGCGTGTGCGCGTGCACACACACACACACACACACACACACAATCTCCTGCACGAGGAAATAGTCTAAACAAAAGGGGGTACTGGCATCAGGTGTGTGTTAGGGAGAGTTTGCCGGGAATTATTTTGCAATGAGGGAATGGGTGTGCTTAAAAGCAGAGACTTGATTGAACCCAGGAGAAGGTCATGTCGCTACGGTATAAAGAGAGAAAATAAAGGTGGTCCCCAGTGCAGTGGAAGAGGTGAAGCCTACAGCAAAACACCTGTCAACCTTCCTCCTCTCCCAGAGCCTGTCCTGGGCGCTCCTAGGCTGGGAGGGAGCGTGAAGAAAGGGCCTGGTGGGTCCTTCATGAGGATTGCAAGGGTGGGATACGGAGCACTGGCTGTGCCCTCAGTGGGGTTTCCTGTTTGTTTATATGAAAACCTCTGTACTTTGATTTTACACCAAATCCTACCTTTCTCTGGCCATCATCTCATTTCTAGTTCCCCCCCCAACATTTCTTGTTTTCTCTTAGTAGTTGAAAATTGCATTCAGATAGTGCATTAGAACCCTAGTTCTGGCTGTGAATCTATAGCCGTGTTTCCTAGTGGAAGACCCCCCACTCCCACTGCGAGTGAAAATAACAGTGAGGGCACAAACACCGTAATTTATATATAGATTAATTTATATATAGGTAATTCAATATAAATATAGATATAGATATAAATTTGGAAAACCCACCTTTGGTTGGAGTTCTGTCAAATCAGGTGTGATGGCAATGGTTATGTCCTATTGATTGGAGCTCTGAGTAGATTTAATTATCTTTGATTAATAAAACATTGGGAACTTAATTGTCAACATGTGAGTTTGATGTACAAAAATCCTCCAAAATACATGGCCCATGGAGATAGGACCGGGGGTGTCAGAAGGGACATTAGGAGGTGAGCAGACTGTGAGTCACTGGCCTGTAGCAGCACTGTTCTGATATAGGGGAGGACAAAACCAGGTACATCGTCTTTTCTTTAAACTGTTGAAAGATAATCCCATTTTTTTTACATTTTCTCCTGATTTTTGGTGTAGACCATTACCAAAGTATGCATGGATCAGGAATGCCTTTTTATTTCTATGTTTTGTTTAGAAATACAATTGGAGAGATGGCATCTCCTAAGATCGCATACTAGCCCGGAAATCATTTGTCATGAGAAATGTAATGAGAAGGACAGATAACTCTAAGATCCATAAACATATGAGAACTGTGTAGTCCTAGAATTCCAAGCTAGATTTTCTTCACGTCAAGTTAGTAATTTGTTTCTGTTTCTTCTTTTGGTGCAGTGAGGCATTTTAATAAATATTCAACTTAGAACATTCCACTTAAAAGTTTTAATCTTTGTAGATTTATCGTATTGCAGTTCTACTGTCAAAATGACAGATGCCGATACGTATTTTAAGGTAATCTGATATGATTATTTTTCAGTGCACTGTATCAATCAGTGACCTGACAAGGCATAAAATGTTACAGCTCGTGAAGAACCAGTAAATACTCAATTTTTAGGGTACAGCAGAAGAACTATAAATTAAATTGATTACATAACTATAAAATAATTAGTTCTGTATTCTCAGACAACTTTGAGAACTTCTCTGTCACAGATCAGTATTGGAAAAGGTACCGGTGCTTATTAAGTCTATCCAGTGTCACACCCCGTGCTTGAGTTTTTTCTTTTTTCTTTTATGTCCCAAACATCTCCCCTCTTCTCCCTTCCTCACGGTGAGTTCATTTCCTCCTCTCGCTTCAACTACCTTATTTATGTATGCTGATGGTCTCTAACTTGGTATCTCCTCCCAGACATCTCTGTCACTGCACAGATCCATGAGCCCCAATGCCCACTGAGCATGGCTTGGATGGGATTTCCCCTCCGCAGCAGACCCCAAGACAATGGTTTGAGTAGTTAACTTGGGAAGGTATCCCAGAAAGCTCCAGCAGGGAAGTGAAGAAGTGATACAGGAGTCAAGGGTTTGGCGTGAAGCAGAATACCACTGCGTACATCGGGAGTCCAGTCCTGATGGGAAACTCGGGGAGACAATATAAAAGACGCTTTAGATGTGTTTTCCCCCACGGAGGTCAGGGAGCTGGGGCTATGAACTCCCTCTGTCATTGCCTGCGAGCTGCTTCAGAGAGTAGCTCCTTTTGCGTTATTTGGATGCCCCTGAATATGGGGGAGAGGAAGCTCTCAGATGGAAAGTCACAGGTGCGTGCCCAAGAGGGTGTGGGCAGTGAACCATAGTGTCTGGGGCTGCCATTTCCACAGAAGTGTTGCTCAGGTTCATCATACTTTGTGGATCCACACTTGTTTTTCCACCACACCTTGAGGAATGTGCTACAATTGACTACTTGATCCAGGCAGACACCACACCTCACCCCCAATCACCCACTTCCTCTAGGACCAAATCTTACCTCCTCAATAGATCCTGCTCTGTCCACTTTTTTCTCTCGAACCTGGTGCTACATTGCCTTGGTCCCTCATTATTCTCTCCATACTTTCCTGCCTCCTGTCTGGTTTGCTGTCAGTCATGCCTGTCTACTAGCATTTCTCCTTCCGGAGCTGAGAGTTCCAACGTTGATCTGATGATATCCCTTCTCTGCTTAAGTCATTAGTGACTGCCAGGGTAAAGTTTAAATTCCCCGGTGGTACATGTGAGACCCTTTATGGTGTCACTCTTCTCATTCCATGTCATATCCCCATCTTTGTGTACCCTGGACACACTGCATGGCTGAAGCCTTAGGGTGTTTGCACAGACCCTACTCAGTCCAGCTCATCCATGAGGTATCCCCTCCTGGTGGTGCCTCGTCCTGACTCCTGACCTGGCTGCCGCTGTGCTTGCTCAGATCACTTAACAGCTTACTTGTCCATCTCCTCAACTCTGAGTACCCTGAAGGCAGAGGCTCTCTCTGAGTCTCAGTCTCTAGCATCTAGCGCAGTACCTGCTCATAGTAGGTGCTCAATAAATAGGTATTGAATTAATTTGCCAAAATTATCTTCTTTAATCCTCAAAGCAGTCCTATAAGATTGTATTATTATCTTTACAGATAAAAATGTTGATGCCAGGTCAGCTAAACACTGTTCTCAAGATCAGAGCTAATAAATGATCAAGTCAGGATTTGAACTCAAATCTGTCTCCCAAAGTCCATATTCTTTCCATTAAATCACATTAATTTTGTCATTGGAAAGCACTAAACATTTGCTCTATTTCTCCTTTTATGAATATGAAGGAAATAACCTGAGTTTTTAAATTTGTCTACAAATGAATGTGTTCACAGGTAGCTTTCTTTTAGAAAGGAAATAGTGTTTTAGGTAGAGCTTGCTGAGAGTAGCCTGTGACTTTCTAGTGGAACTTTTATGAGTGGGGGTTAGACCATGGAAATGAATATCCATGGTGAGATTGTGAGGCCTCTAAGCCTGTGGAATTTAAATAAGCATCAGTCAGTTTGATAGTCAAGAGGATTTATGGGCGGGCCTGGGGGTTGGGCAGGATGAGGAGATTTGGAAATATAAGCAGTAAATTTTCATACATCACTGATTGTGGAAGTGAAATGATTATCCATCAATTACGAGGCAGTTAAATGGATATGTTTCTGGGTTTTTACTGCAGTATTTATGTATCCTAATCTCCTGCAAGAGTGACTTACGTGCCATACGTCCAGGCTTGACAGTCAGCGCCTGTTTCAGTGTATGTGGGAAATAGAGTGGTCGCTGGATTTAGAAATAAACAGCAAAAAAGAAGGGGTGGCACTGAAAGACTGTTCTTTTGAAATAAAGCATGTACCTTGGAAATGATAAAATTCCAAGGAAAAAATTTCCCAAGATTAAATTAGGTCAGCCTCACAGGAGTATTTTTATGTTGTGGAATTTAAAATACAAACTTATTTACAAAAGTTATTAAATTATCTATAAATCCAAAGTTACAAAAGTATGTTTTCTTAACATCCATTTAAATTCTGGGTCACTTGGATCCCTGATATAAGGACTTGGAAAATATAAGATTTGTAACATTTAGGGGAGGAAGTAAATGAGAAAATGAATGTAAAACACTCATCCAGTATATAGAACATACTAAACAATCAATAAAGGATTGTTTATCATTAATTATCATCAATATTATTATAAGAAAAAACAATTACTGAAGGAGATCTTGTTCTTCTGTGTTACTGGTATTAGTTAACATCCAGCTATTCACACTTATACCACATATGAGTACACACACACATGCACGTGCACACACTGACTCCTTCTGTCAGATTGAAACTAAATTCATGATTTAGCAAGTGCTCACAATTCCACCCTCAAAGAATACAGCAGACGTGAAAGACAAATTGAAGATATCAAAGACTATTCATAAGAATATACATATGGGCCTTCTTAACAATACCTGCTTTAGAGGTGTTTACTCAAATTAAACCTTTGGGTTGAATTTTTGTGTGACTCTGATATCACCAAAATGCAATAGAATCCCTTTTCCATCAACACTGTCTTAAAAACTATTTTACATTAAATTAGAAAGAGAAAGTACTAATATTCATGGGATTTTCAAGTAAACATTGAAAATTTAGAAGGTGATTAATGGGTCTTGAGTCCTGATAGGCTGGACCTATGGCCCAAATGCTTAATTCTGAACTCCCAATGAATGAATGATAGTTGAGCCAAAAAATTAATAGAAAAGAAAGCAAGCAGTAAAAACATACCTACCAGTTTTGAAACTTTCACTCAATAGCTTACTCAAACATATTGCCCAAGATCCCATTCTGTGGAGAAAAAGAAAACAGTATTACATACCCCTAAACTTGTAAAGCCGTGTGAGATTGTATCATTCAAGAATCCACTTTATCATGTGGAAATATTGCTTGATAATATCTGCGCATTCTAAATTGGCCTTCCAGCTCATCTGAAAGCATGTGAAGAAGTTGTGGGTGAGACTGTCTGTGACAGTTGTAGTTGACTCTGTATGTGGTGCAGGGGAGGGCACATGAAGGTGATCTAGAAAGATCATTGATCTGAGAGAGACAACTATATATTGGGTTTGACACAGCACCCCTAGTACTTCCGCTTTGCCCCAGGACGAGGGCTGGCAAATCCTACCCTGTCTTTTTAAATTTTTAAACAACACTTTATACCTGAGCGTCGTTGTTTTTTGTTTTTTTTTTTCCAATTGGGTGTAGTATTTTTTTTTCTTTTTTTGTATACACTTCTATGAGTTTTAACACATGCATGGATTCAGCTAACCACTACCACAGTGAGGAGGATACAGAACAGTCCCATCTCACCTCCCCCTGCAAAATTCCCTCATGCCGCCTCTTTGTGCTTTTTCACAACCCCTAACCCCTGGTAACCGCTGATCTGTTCTCTATCCTGTTGCGGTCTCTGGAATGTTCTACACATGGAATTATTCAATATGTAACCTTATGAGACTGGTTTATTTAGTATAACGCTTTTGAGGGCCAGTCATGTCGTTACATGTACCAATAGTTTGGCCCCTTATATTGCTGCTGTACCTCTATTTGTTTATACGTTCTCCCATTGAAGGACATTTGGGTTGTTTCCAGTTTTTCACTACTAGGTATAATGCTGCTATGAACATTCATGTGCGGGTGTTTTTTATTAATGAATGTAAGTTTTTATTTCCCTTGGGTAAATAAAGGGTGGGATTCCTGAGCCAAATGTTATTTGTTCAGGTTTATAGGTATGTGCCAAACCATTTTTCAGAGTGGCTATACCATTTTGCATTCCACCAGTATGAGAGATCCACTGTATGAGAGATCCACTTCTCTGTGTCCTTGTCAGTACTCGGTATGGTTAGTCTTTTTCATTTCACCCATTCTAAATCTTCTCTGACTTCCAATATTCACGTCTCTATTTCCTGTGCCATCAGTGACCACTAGTGGCATCCTGAATTGTCTGTCAAGGACTCTTGGGGCACCTTCTTCATTTAAAACATTGACCTCATTTCAATACAACAAGCATATGGTGGCACAATATACTTCTAAATACCGGCATGCGTTGTAAAGTCACCATCTCCATCCTCTGACATGAGAATGCTTTCTCATTGTTAGTAATTAAACATGCCCTGTCATCATGAGCAGTCCTTTTTGTTTCCTTTGGGCCTACCTTCAGTGCTTAAATTGGAAAATGTCAAAGACCACTCAGTAAAACTTTACATGTCTTTTGGTCTTATCTTCATTATCATTTGTGATGAAGCCCCACTGCTTTCTCTCTAGCAGCTTGCTTTCAACAAATTGTTTGTTGAGCTCCCTCTTTGTGTCAGGAACATTTTTAGGTGCAGGGGATACAGCAGTGAACAAAGCAGACCCAAATGCTTGCCCTCACAATGCTACAATTTTTAGAGTGGGTCAAGTAATAGAGATTAAATAATTTAAATAGGTAATTTTTAAAAGCAAAAGTGCCATAACAAAGAAAGCAGGCAGAGAGTTTGGAATCTTAGGATAAGAAAAGCTTCAGTGAGCAGGTAATGTTTGCGTACAAACTTGAGTGAGGTGAGGGTAGACTCTGCAGATGCCTCCGTAACCATGTTACGTGGCATAGGCTATGAGACAGGAGCACATAAGGCATGGTCAAAGAGCAGCTAAAAGCCAGGGTGGCTGGTGGGGAGTGTGAGCAAGAAGACGGCACGAGATGAGATCAGAGAGGTAACTGTGGATCATATTGTGTAGGACCTTATAAGCCACTATAGTAATTTTGGCTTTTTCTCAAGATGGGAAACCATTAGAAGGTTTTGAGCAGAGATGTGATGTGATTAAACACTTCCATATACAATGGAAATTTGGGATCAAGGATGGAAGCAGGAAGACCAGGTTAGAGGCTTTTACAATAATCTAGGCAAGAGATGATGATGCTTTGCACCAGGATGGCACCAATGGCCACATGAATCTAGCCAAGCTGAAGGAACGTCTTTTCGCTGAACATCCTGATAATATATTGAATGCTATTGCTATTTTTAAGGTGAAGAAGACCCATTTTTAACATGCTCACACATTACCAACGTTTGTATTTCATCAAATATGGAAGGGTGTGCTTGAAGAATCTACATAGTGCATATTGCAATTCCAAGCACATGAAGCTACACTAATCATAGAACCTTGAATCCGTGTACTTTGGGAAATGTTACACTTATGGGTTATAGCTGAAGTGTAGGGCGTGGGTTATAGCTGAAGTGTAGGGCTTCAATCGGATGACACAATTATCATTATCACCAGTACTGAGGCTATTTCTAACATTTTGTAGCCAATTATGGAAGTATCGGTAGGTTCCATGGCCATTTCACAGGCACCCAGATGAAACAATCAAAGGAAGATCGCTGGAGGTTTTCACCTCTTCTGTGCATGCCCAGTACAGTGAAGAATTATTGTATTATGAGCGCCTTTTAGAAACTAAAAAGGCTTCTGACATATTCAAAATGATAGACATTGTCTTTACCAAGCAAAACGTGATTAGAAAAAAATCTTGGTGTGCTTGACTCAGATGGCAGCACTGTGAGGTAGATTATACATTGTGTTTTGATATTTTGGTAAAGAAAGGAACTCCTTTTTTTCCTATATCAGCAAGCGCTGGTGTTAGTCTCTGCCATCAGGCTTGAAAGAAATCTTATCCAAGATCACAAGCATCACTTCCTTCTTCAGAGCCACTTTTTCAAGAAGTTTCATCAAGAAGTAGAAACCAAATATGAAGTTTTTCTCCATACATAGAAGTTCTCTAGCTTTCTACTGAACATCTTGAAACATGAAACTACATTTCAGAAAGCAGTTTCATTTATTTGAAGTAAGAACAAAGTCCCCTTTGGTAACAGTTTGATAGACAGGCCTACATTCAGATGTGAACTTATTTAATGGACTGGGTATGAGGGCATGGATGGATCGTCATAGACAAAACGTTCCAGAATTTCAACTCCCTATTAAATTTTTCTCTGTGACTGATCTGCCTGAGATCATACCTTAGGTTATTCTCCTTTCCCACTTTTTTTTTTTGTCCCCGTAACTGCCCTTCTTCCACTTAAAAAGAAAAAGTATATCTTTCATCCACCCAAAATTTAATATGCCGCATTGTCCAGGGTGTAAAATTCTCCAAAATAAAAAATATTTGGGGGGTGGGAGATGAGGGTAAGGGGGATCAAATATATGGTGATGGAAGGAGAACTGACTCTGGGTGGTGAACACACAATGGGATTTATAGATGATGTAATACAAAATTGTACACCTGAAATCTATGTAATTTTACTAACAATTGTCACCCCAATAAATAAACAAAAAAGAAAAATCAAAAAAAATATTGATACTGATTTTGAGAAAGGGACTCATTCTACTGACTAGGTTATAAATCATTTTGTAAATCAGATAATTTCCAATTCTTTGTTTTCAATGAAATTGAAGAAGGACCTAATCTAGTTGTCAAGAGATAGATCATTAAATACAATATTGGATGACAGACACTGATTTTAAGAATATAGTAAGAAAGGGATTTTTAGGGATTTGGGCAATATTGCTAGAACTGAATTCTTACCTATTCTCACCTATTTATGTAAATAAGATTTCTCATGCTTACATCTATAAAAATAATAGGTAGGAATAGAATTGATGCAGAATAGTCTTTCATTCTACTAAGTGGTAATACTCATTCAGAGATAGATGAACTAATAGAATAATGGCTTTATTCATCTCATTAAGCGATGTAATTCCAATAAGAATAATTTTTACCTTTAATAATTATGACCAAAATTTTTAATATATTTATGTTGTCTTAATAAGTTATGTACTGCTAATAATTATAATGATAGTTAAAACTAAAATTAATTTTCAATACTTGAAGCCTTGCCATAGGAAATACATTTTTAAAATGCATTCACATTTTATGCAGAGAAATAAGATTGAGTAATCAATAAAAAGATTTTCAAGCAAAAAATTTACATTAAATTCAGATAAAAGCCTGTAGGTGGAAAAAAATGTCAAATTCCTCATCTGTTCACTAATATGTCCAACTTTTTCACTAGATCTCTTAGCATTTTATCATAGTTATTTTCTGCTCTGTCTCTGAAACTCTGAACCTCTGGGCTGTCTCTGAATCTGTTTTTGTTGATTGTTTCTTCTCTTGACCATGAGTTACTTTTTCTTGCTTTTTTGTGTACAGTATAATTTTTGCTAGGAAGAACATTTTGTGTAAGATATTAATAGAGATTGAAGAAAACATGTATCTCTCAAAAGGGAAACACCCCTTTTCTATCAGGCTGCTGGAGTGGGAACTCAGTCAGTCTGAATTGCACTTGATCAGACTTGGAGATTTTTTTTCACCTGTGGTTCGATCTGGTTCACCATCACTGACTTCAGATATTTAGAGGTCATTATGCAGACTTTCCTTCCAACAGGACCTGGTATCAGAGTATTGTGGATTCCATGAACCTTCCTGTGCTGTGGAGTTCATCTCCCAAATTTTGGAACTATGAGTGATCATAGTTACAGCCCAGGTGGCATGGTTTTGAGTCACTGAGGAGTTTTCTTTGGTATCTAGTTCTGCTCATGCTTCCTGCACCTGGGGAAATATCTTTCAGCCAGGTTGTCCCTTCCCTGGCTTTTGGAGTGCTGCTGCTCTATATCTTGAAAGAGTTTCTCTTAGCTCTTCTGCGCTGCTATTAATCTTTGTAGTTAAAAGTTTGGAGTGCCTGATTCCTTTTTCTCAGCTCTCCATCTGTGTCCTCATCATTCGCCATCTTTTGAAAGAGTTTAGCCCTTGGGAGAGTCTCTGTGTACATCAGAGGAAAATCTCTCTCAGCTTTCCTTCTCTGGTCCCTAGCTTTGGGCATTTTACCCTCCATATTCATTTACCCGTGGGTAAAAATGGGTAGGTAGGTGCATATTCACAGTGTTAGATGGGGTTCCTAGGATTATAGTCCATTCTGTCGTCTCACACACAGCTGCTCAATGTTTGTTTAATGTTTAGCTGGCTGCTTCTTACCCCTGTCTATGGGGTAAGAAGATCTTTCTAACAAAGGGTTTGTATCTTTCTGGAATTTACTTTATTTAGGCATCTTTATAGCCTGTCAGGCTTTCTTTGTAGCTTATTTTATTACTTATTTATTTTAAAATGTTTGCTTGTCAGGGTGGGAACAAGGGTTTGTTGTGACTTCCTACATCCAAACCAGAAGTCCTGTTTAAATATATATTAAAACTGATCGTCAATATCAAATCATTTGTTTTTCAGATTCCATTAATTCCACTTAAATGTGGTGTTTCAACTTGATTTCAAGAGATTAATATATACAATATGCCAAGAATCACGTCCTTTAGAACTATTTAAACTTATGATGAAAAATTTTAGATGTCAACTTAAAAAATTTAAGGGAATATGTAGTTTTAAATACATGACTGATCTCAGCCATAATAATAAAAGTGGTCTTTTTATTTTTTCTTGATCATGGGAGTTAGGTTGACTGGCCTAGCTTTGCTTCAGGCTGCGGGGGCTCTCAACTTGGTTTCAATCCTCTTTCTGCAGGCTGTCCTGGAATGGGGTGAAAGCCTGTCAACTTTTCTCTAGCTGGGAATTGAAGACATTTGGAACAACCTAGAACTCTTCTGTAAAAATACATCTTAAAAGCTACCACTTATTTATTTTGTAATTGTCATCTCAGATATATAATTTTTAAATATCTCTGATTTATATAAAGCTAAGTTTCAATTCCCAACCCAAATGTAATGCATTTTAGAATTCAGAATTGTTCCTGGATAAAAAGAATTGTTACAGCAAATTTTACTTTACCAAGTCAGCAATTTAAAATAATCTATTCCGAAATAAATGCTGTTCAATGTATAGTGTAGGAAATACATTTACTTTTTTAGTATATCACTTATAATAAATTATCTATTCAATTTCCCTTCTTTTAAACCTAAGTTTTCATTATGTAACAGTCACTTTGGCATTGCGTCCAACCAGAGTTAAAAGATTATAAAAGTGCTTTTTATTACTCAAATTAAAAAAAAAAAAAAGGCAATCCATTTTGGATATGTTGCTGACTTCACCAATTGATAACTAAGAGCAATTTAGCAGAATTATTTGGATGGAAAATTGGCTACATTATTTCTTTTTTGGGATGTTTCTTATGGTGTCAAGTAACTAGATAGTCCACTTACAAATGATTTTTTTTTGTTGTTAGTTTCTATCAATTCAAGACATAATTGTTTGGACAGAAAGGCGAATGAAATTTGTCTTTGTTTAACATCAGTTCCTTCTAATGTAAGTTAACTATGTAATCATAATTATCAGAGGACTGAAAACTAATTTAAATGAAAGTTTTAAATCCTCAAACACTTCAGAGGTAACCTGACAATTAAAATGCTTACTATAAGTCAGTCTTGTGTTTTCACTAAAGCAAGTTCCCGAGAAGCCGAAGGACCCTAGTTTTCCTGATTACTTTATGAGTATAAAAACAGCCCAAAACTTCACACTTCTTGCTAAGTTAGGCTGTCCTTCCTCCATAATTAAAAGTATTTTATGTAGTTCATAAAGTTCTGAATATGGTAAATCTTACTTAGTTTACAACTTTCACTTGGCAACTAATAAAAACAACCAGCATTTAGTGAGCAGTTATTGTATGCAAAGCCCTTTACAAGAGTGATCTCATTTGATCCTTATAAGATCCTATGAAATAGGCATTATTATTATCTCCATTCTGGAAATGAGGAGGCTAAGCTTAGTGAAGTCAGACAACTTGTCTACGACATAACCAGAAAGTGGCGTAGCAAGGATTTGAACCCAGGTCTGTCTAATTCCAATATACTAACCACACTATTTCCCCAGTGGATTTCATATGTTGAGTAGTCATATTCTAAGACACCAAGTATCAAATGTTGCTCTTGACATACACACATTTTGTTTTATTTAGCTATTTCTACAATAATGCCATGTAACAAAATACTCCAGAAACAATGCTTCCAACAATTAACATCTGTTTTTCCTGATCCTAAGCATGTGGGGCAGACAGGAAGACCCTGTTTAAAGCTGTTGGTCAGCTGGGCATGGCTTCAGGCTTACAGCTGGGTCCACGTATGCTCCACGTGTTACCATGTTCTTCTTGGACCGGCAGCTCCCGAAAGCCAGTTTGTCTTACGGCAAATCACAGGAGTGTAAGGGTATAATTTAAACCATGCAAGCATGTTTGAACTTCTCCTTGTCTCACATCTGCTCTTCACCCATTGGCCAAAGGAAATCACAGGGCCAAGTCCAAAGTCAGTGAGGCAAGAACATAGACTCTACTCCATGGGAATATATATATATATCTGTCTTTCCCAAAGCAGAGACTATTTCTAATACTAATTCAGTCGATCACATATTGCTTATGCAATGCTATGGATAGCATGCTTTCCTTTGTTATAAACGTTGTGTGTGGTAAATCTATGCAATGAGGATGTTGTGTATTGCAGATCCTACATAGAATAGAAACAGAAGCGCATTATAAATGATTAAGTGGTGTTTCTCTTCTTATGAATCAAGTTTAAATGTTTATACTAATTCTTGAATTTTTTAAAGTTAAAGATCTGCTATTTGAAAAAATAACTCTAATAGGCTTAAAGCTATTTTAAAACAAGGTAGGTTATTTTAAAATACATATATACATTAATAAAAATTAAATTACACCTTGGTTTCTAACGCCATTCTCCCAAAAAAGGGGAAAAGTATGAAAAAGGGGGAAAAAAGAGTAACTTGACAGTAGAGAAAACAAACACTACTTCACCAGGTCTTCAGATTAATATCAGCAGCAATGTCGTGTTGAGAGTATGTACTCCTGCCATGAGGTGGTGAGATGGCACAGGTCTGTCACCTTCCACCCAAAACACAACCCAAGATGAACATCAGAAAAAGTTCCAGTTGAGGGACACATGACAAAATATCTGACGAAAACTTCTCAAAATTGTCAAGGTCATTGAAAACAAGGAACATCTGAGAAACTATCACAACTAAGAGGCCCCTAAAGAGACATGACAATTAAATGTCAAGTGGTGTCCTGGGACAGCCAAGTACATTAGGTAAAAGCTAAGAAAATCTGAATAAAGTATAGACTTTAGCTAATGATGAAGTATCCATATTGGTTATTAATTGTGACAAATGAACCATACTCATGGAAGATAATAGGAGGGGAAATTGCGTGGCATATGTCGAAACTCCGTACTGTCTATAATTTTTCTATCAATATAAAACTATTCTAAAATTTTAGAAAGTTTACTTTAAAAGTATTAAATTGTAGTGATGTAAAATAAAAAGAAATAATAAAACCAAATTAAAAAACAAAAGCAAATACTGGAAAAAAAAATTTAAAGAAAGAAAACCACAGTGATACTAAATAATTGTGGCAGTTGGGAAAACCAAAGCTAAAAACAATTTGACTATTGCTAAATATGTCTCATTGTAATTATTAATATTTGACCTTTAAACGTTTTGAGTTGGGTGTCCTGAAGGAATTGTCTTGTAACTTCCTATGACAGCGCTAGGGAGGTTCAAATGCCAGTCTTATGGAACCAAAGTCCACTTATTTGATAGCATCTCTCTCTCTCTCTCTCTGTCTCTCTCTCTCTCTCTCTCTCTCTCTCTCTCTGTCTCTCTCTCTCTCTCTCTCTCTCTCTCTGTCTCTCTGTCTCTCTCTCTCACACACACACACACACACACACACACACACACAGATTGTGTGTGAAGTACCATCCGTCCTCACTGTGGTTTCTTGTTCTCCTTTTGTTTCTGGACCCACCACCCCCACCCGTCACCGTCATCCTTGGCACTTGTGGCCACACAAAACCAATCCACTCTTACTACTCTGTTTCTCAGAAAAGGAGCATGGACAGGAAAGCGCTAGAAGGAGGACCTGGGCAGTGAGGGATGGGTCTGGAAACATTGCAGCATCAGTAAGAGGAGGCTGGCTGAGAACATTTCAGAACTTTTCAAAAACCACTGATAGTATAGAATGATTGAAAAACTCCATTAGTCGTTATCAAAAAAGGAGGAGTAAACACCCTGTCAGTGTTTTTTTGAGTCAATAAAACATTCATGGAAAGACTTGATTGGATTTTGCTAAAGCTGAAATGGCTTCAGGTATCAGTGCTCTGTGTGTGTGTGTTCTGCATTTTACTGTTTCTCTTGAAAGGAACCATGACATCCCATTTCTGGTTCATATGTTTTAGAAAAAAAAAAGAAAGCATATTGTCAGTCATGTAATATACAGTGCTTCTTGACATGTCTATTTTTAATTAAAACACATTTTAATTAAAAAAGGAGAGCAATTTTAAGAAGAGAAGCTCTCTGCCAGATGGTGATTCCTAATTTACCTCAAATGTGTTGGGAGCCACATGACTCATTTTTGATTAGCTTGTGTTTGTGCATTGTAGAGAATAGTGATTTTACTATGACAAATAACCAGCCACAGCATCCCTTCTAAGTGAGGTAATTAGGTGTGTGGTCATTGGCATTAGGGAATGTATCTTACCGATATTCACCCAGAAATTCTAATGGCATCAATAAGATTTTTGGGTAAAACTTGAATGTGTGCACTAGTAGATAAAACCCCTACAATATCAGATTCAGGTTTGCGAATCCGGATCACATTTGAGTGCCAGGCCTGAGAGCCAAGAAATACTGATGGGCGGGGGCCCACTCATAGTGGTGGCCAGGACCCCCAAGGAAGCAGGAAGGGAGGGATAATATTGTCCCTCCCTTGCTTTTTTCCATAGCTTCGTGTTTCACTGGATTCATGACCAAATTGGATTTCTTCACAAGCCCTGTCCTCCACAAACATACGCACCTCTCACATTCCATGTCTATAGACTGTAGGAAAGATGTATAGTACTATACAGTCATACCGCATAAAGCACACTGTGTACTAGACTACAGTAAATGTAGTTCTATGTCTGTAGACGATAGGGAGAGAAAACAGGTGGACCAGAAGGTAGTCGTTGCTCTGAAGAATTCCTTCCCAGTTAGAGGGAGCAGAGTGAAACTAACACTGAAGCAACTCTAAGCCACAATTACAGCATGTGGTTAAGCTACACCAAATTGTCTAACTATCATAGAAGAAACCAGTAGCGACATTCTCTACTGGTGAGGATGTGTGACTTGGGCATGCCAATGACCATCTGAGTCTATTTCCCCACCATGAAAATAAGTAAAACCTGCCTATTATAGTACTTGCAACAAATGAATATAATAATGACTGTTAAAACATTTTGTAATAGTCAAATAGTGTAAATATACTTTATTAATACTGAGTTCAGAAATATTGTTTTTCTTAGATTTGAATATTCTGTTGTCTGCAAAAAAGTCCAGTGGCATTGATGTTGTTTGTGGGGTTTTTTTGTTTGTTTTTTTAATATCTTCTCTGAGACTAAGGAGAAATAAAGTAAAAAAATTTTTTCTAGGTATTTTTGAACTTTAAATGAATCAAAAATCATTATTTTTAATCAAGCTTTGAGTTTATAATTTTAATCATTCGTGAGAAGCTCACAGTTTCCTTTTTTCTTGCCCAAACTTAATCCCTGAATCATGATTGGTATTAAAATAGCTCTAAAAATGAGAATATCAGTTGAAGGCATTGTCAAAAACAACCATGTCAAAACAAGGTGCCATTTTATTCAAACTCCTGGGATGAAATATATTCAAATTTGAAAAGAAGAAACTGTTCAGTGGACTCAGTGAGAAAATTGTGCTTTCTAGTATCTTTAAAAGAATGTTTTAGCATTTAAACACTGAGTTTCTAACCACAATTTTAAGAAATGACAGAATTAGGATATTATATTGATTCTTACAAGTTACGATATAACGAGATAAAATTCATCAAGTTGTAGAAACTTCAATTTTAGACTTGATGATCTTCAATAGTAATAAAATCTGAGTCCTCTTGTAACTCAAAGTCACTTGTGGTACATGCCTCAGATTTTCCATTCAGTTTTGGGCACAGCAAAGGTACCACATCATAGAATTCATCAATAATGAAAATTAGTGTGAGAAAAGGGAGTAAGAAAGTTAAGTATCCTTGAGTGTAACTCTTAGAAGTCAGATATTTTGACAGATGTCACATATATCTTGAGGTTAGTTAACATTAATCTTGCCAAAACACAGTTTTACTTCTAAATATTAAAGTGTGTTTACACAAAGGCTATAAAGACATGGCTCATTACTTTTACCAAAATGCCGTTGATATGACACTGCTGTAATTTATCTATCTAACTCCTACTTTTTATATTAGTTTACTTTGCATTGGCATGATTTCTAAAGTGTTCAGATCTTTTAAATTTGCATTTCAAAGTAGCTATAAAATATGTATTCCATTGCAAAACATTAGCATAAAGCGGTTCAGTATTATATATTCTGTCGGAAATGCCAGGAAGAATTCCACAACTATTGCATTTCCATCTGGCAGCATCTTCCTACACTGAAATTTTGCATAAATATTTCAGCAATAAAGTAAAGTTATGAAACATAAACTCTTTAGGTTATATTCCAAATTGATAACCTCTTCAAAATTTAATAAGCAAAGGAACTATGCAATTGCAAGGAAATTACTATAGTGCTTTCCACCTATTTTGAACTGTCCTGGGGAAATAGTTCCTTCCTCAACACATATTTCACTCATATCTTACTTTTTCTGTCCATAAGGAATAACTGTTCAGTGGTTGAAAAAATGAATTCCTACCCAACATAGGTATGAATGTTTAAGTAGTCTAGCTGCCTTTTCCAGAACATTATTCAGCCTGAATGAAAGAGTTACGTGCTGAGTTAATGACAGGTGACTGTTGTAGAATTGGGATATTATAGACCAAGAACCTTCTATTTTATTTAAATGAATGTCATCTTTTTTAGTGCAAAGATAACATTCATCCTCGGAGCTACATTTTCCAAGATTGGTGATGATTGATGTGCTAACCAAGTTTCCAGAACCTCATTTATTTTTCACCAGTGATAACAGATAGCACCTCTGTTTTCACCCATGTTGTGCAGGGAATGTTCATATTTTCAAGTGTAAGTGATGACAGAGGTAGGAGAGGTGCCACTTCATATGCTACTTTATTTAATAATCTAACTCTGTAAATATTAAGAGGTGGCTAAGAGTCCCTCAGTGGAGTCAGGTAGAGCTGGATATTAATTTGGCTCTGCCTCTTATTGAGTCTGCGACCTTGGGCAAGTTCCTTAAAACCTTTTTATTCTTTTGCTCATCTTGAAAACAGCAGTAATGGTAATGTGATCAGTGGGATTGTTCCATGAATTAAGGGAGATAAAGTATGTAAGTGCTCACTCCAGTGCCTGGCATGAGAAAGTGGAAAAAATGTGAGGTTGTTACTATTAAAACTGTTCCTGCTTTTATTATCATTGTTACTATTATCCATCTGCCCAAACTTGACTAAATGACTTCTATCGCATATAGTTATATGTGTGATTTACTAGCAAAAGAAGCCTGGTCGTCAGGGCACCTGGGCTCTAGTCCCAGCTCTATTACCTGCAGGGGTCTTCGGCTCAGTAATTTACATCTCTGACCCTCATTTCACCTGTTTAAACAGTGTTAGGTTTGAAGATGATAGGCGAGATCCCTTCTAATTCTGGCTTCTAAAAGACTAATGCTTATAGAACTAAGCAGTCGTGTTGGCCGCTTGACTTGTTACGCTTTACCCAAACATCCCAGCCGCCTTCCTCTTTGCCTCTGTGAGCCTGGTCCTATGCCTGTCAGAATGGACATGCGTCCATGGAATCGTGCTTAGCCCTTGTCAAAGTAAGGAGGTTTTCAGACTGTCGAGTAAATAAATAAATAAGCATGCTGGGTGAGGCTGTCTCTACATACAGCACAAGTTTTACTAAACTGTCTTTGTTTTTTAATGTAAATTAGCAAAACAATAGAATCTGTAGGTAGAGCCAGTTTGCTTGAATATTTCTTTTTTCATACGTATGATTTTGACATCACATAGACACCAAGAGAGAACTATTTCCTGGAGAATGCTTTTGACACCCAACTTTATGTATTGGAAACATGTACCTGGATGTAATACTCGTCACTGTTTGCGAGGGGCCCAATGGAGTCTAAATCTCGCATGTTCTCCCAAAAGGACACTTAAGTAGTGAACTAGAGCCCTATAATATGTAGTTACGTATTTACTTACTTGCTTACTTACTAGTTTGTTTGTTATTTTAGATTGGCCACAGAGTAAACTTTAGGACTGTAATGTCACATGCACTATGTATGACATTGTCATCCTCTTCCGCCACTAATTGTTATCAGTGTTTTTGTCAAGCAGTTTTGCCATTTTGTCAACCATGGAGAGCTGAACACCATTATCAAATTATATTCCTAGCTATTGTTTAGTTATCACCTACTAGGCGCCCATCACTGTGCTATACATACCCTGTGACCCAGCAGTTCTACTCCTAGGTATATACGTGACAGAAATGCATACATGTATGCAGCAAAAGACATATGTGAGAAGGTTTGTAGCAGCAATTTTTATAATAATCTCAAAATGTTAATATCCCTAATGCCCATCAACAGTAGGTTGGATGAATTGTAGTATAGTCACACTGTACGTAAAGCTTATAGGAGATGTGCTTTATGTGCTATATTCATAATCTTTAAAACTCTGCAAGTACTGTTATTCCATTTTACAACAAAGCAAGTGGGAGTTCTGAAAGCTAAACTGGCTGATCTAAAAGTGTTCACCTAGTAAGTATTGCATCCAAATAAAGCTCCGTTGGATTCTAAAGTCCAGACTCTCAGTTACACCTCGTGACTACTTAATAACTGCCATTTATTAAACACTTTGTGCTGGGCCCCTAGATGCTTTACATATATCATTGCATTTAACCGTATCCCATTTTAATCTCACAAGAACTGCAAAGTTAGTAAACAAGAGAGTGGAAAAGTTGAGATTAAATCCCAGCTCCTTTTGACCTCAAAACCCACATCCGTCTGTCATTACAGCATCTTAGATGGTATAAGCTAAATTCATTTTTCTTTAAATGAATTCATGCAGCATTTGGTGAAATTTTTGTGTGTGTAAAAATCAGAGATTGGATAGTAAAAAGGATTTGATTGTGTTGTAATTATCCTAAAATGCAAACTTGGAGTTATTAAATGTGACAGTCTGTTTTTGATTTTTTTCTCACTTTTAATTAAAACTGGTGTTGGTAAAAAAAGAATTGGGGGAAATTGATGTTTTCCTTATAATTAACTTGATATTTTTAAGGATTATTTTCAAAGAGTAATAGTAGGACTGCCTGATACTTTTATCTGAAGTTTGTTTGAAAAAAATTGATGCATACCTTCAAGGTTATTTTCATTTAAAAAAAAAAACCCATAAATTGTACTACTCTTAATATAGATTAAGAGAAAGTACCTAACATAACAATATAAAAATTTTTTAAATATATCTGTACCGTATTTCAAAACTAGATCTCAAGGTAAGAAAAGTGTCCGTCAGCTCTTAGAGACCCACCAAGGATTCTCAGAAAACCTTTGAAGGAATTGATGCATCATTTTTTGCCTTGGAAAATTCCTGAGACCTTCCTGCCCCTATGGCTCTGTAAAGCTAAGGATATACAGGTTTGTGATAAGCATGCCTCCCATTTGTGTATGGTTTCCCAGGCAGCATTGCAGTTTCCCACTGAGTCAGCTGTTCAGGTGGAATATGCCCATTTTATAGATGAAGAAGCCAGTGTTTGGAGAGGTAAAGGGACTTAACCCAAATCCTCGGCGCTGGTGCATGACAGAGCCAGGAATCAAACCCAGATTTCTGAATCCAACTCCAGTCTTTCCCTGACACAGATCACTTATTCTTGTAATAACCCAACACATAATTGCTGATGTTGTTGTGTTTTCAAAGAGTTGGGGGAAAATGGTCAACATTCGGTGTCCTTGATAGCATAATTACCACAGAGTAACTATAAGACTTAAATTATTTTTAATGCTATTGCTGTAGGAATGGATGCATTTCATGATATACATTACTGAGTAAGAGATGAAATTGAAAGATAATTTCTTGCATCAATTGTGTTCTAATATCTCCTACTAGTTTATGGTACATTTGAGACACAGCAAGATGGGTAGAGAAATCACAGATCATAGCATCTGGTAGGAACCTTAGAGTTTGTAAGACCCCTTGCTATACAAAAAGGGGAGACTGACATGAAGAGAGGGGCCACCTATTATATAACTTTTCTGGGGCAGAGTGAGGGAAGAAATCATCCATTGTCTCCAATAGCATGGAGGATGCAGACCATTACCAATACTGGATAAGTTTGGGAGCTACTGAGATGAGATTTTTTTTTTTTAATTCACTGATATATTTATTTGTTTTTTATTCTCACTGTTGAAAAAGACATGGAATAATAAACGATATTTTCCCACTGGCTGGCCAAGCCTTGCTTCTTCTGGGTCTCAGTCGCTCCTTTGTTGTATGGGATCATAAGGGACTTTGGAGCTGCAGTAGACATGACAGTGATCACATCTCTTGTCTGTTTTGGGGCACACCACAGGAGCCCCGGATTCCTACAACTTCTCATCTTGCTCTGTTTCGTACTGTGTCCACAAGGTGCCATTCAGTTGCGTAAGTATACCAAGTGTTCTCTTGCCTCAGGTCCTTTGCACGTGTGATTCCTTTGACCTATGATCGTCTTTTGCCTTCTGTCTACACAGCTAGATTCTTCCCCCACTTTAGGTCTTAGGTTAAATGTAGAGTTGCCAGATCAGGTATAGGATTCTCAGTCAAAGCAAACCTGAATCTCAGTTAAACAACAGTTAAATTGAATTCTTCAGTGTAAATATTTCCCAGATATTGCATGGGACATACTTATACTAAAAAACTACCCATTGCTTATCTGAAACTCAAATTTAACTTGGTACCCTGTATTTTTTTTATTTAGACATGCCAGATTTACATACAATTAAAATTTTAAGGTTTACATGCAATTGTGAGAAACTTACATGCGCTGTAAGAAATCATGCAGAGAGTTCTTGTATACCCTTCATCCAGTTTCCCCCATAGTGGTATCTTGCATAACTATACTGCAGTGTCACAACCAGGAAACTGACAATAATACAATCTACTGACTTCATTCAGATTTCACCAATTTTATAAATGGGGTGTGTGTGTGTCTGTGTGTGTGGTCTGTGCAGTTTTGCATGTAGATTTCTGCAACCACAACGATCAACACACACAGCAGTTCTATCATGAGGCTCCCTCTTGTGACCCTTTATAGCCATAGCTACCTTCCTCCCTCTTTTCCTCCCTAAGCCCTGGCAACCACTAACCTGTTCCCTCTCTTTATAATTTTGTTAAGAGATGAACATTTCTAATAGCTGTGTTCTTACTTTAACATGTATTGGGAAAAAAGGAACACATCAAAACCATGATTTTAGAGATATTGCTTAGGATAAAAGTAACTTGGGTATTTGAGTTTTGTAAAGGAGTCAATTTAAAGAAACATAATGAGTAAACACTTATTATTCAGGAAGCACACAGCTATGATAAAAATTGTGGAGGTCGTAGATGGTGTGTTTGGGAAACAGCAAATTTGAGCAGGGCAGAAGTGTGTTTAAGGGGACACATCTATTCACTCCTTTTTAATTCTGAAAGGAATATAATCAATGTTGTAAAGAGTATGTAGGGTATCTGATGGGCACTTTTCTTATTCGGGAGACCACTTCATGGACCTTCATGGTGTAGGTTCCTGACCACTGCAGTGTACACCTGAAGCTGAAGCTGAATAACACTGAATGTCAACTATAATTTAATATATATATATAGTCACAGGATGTGGAGTACAGCACAGGGAATAAAGTCAGTGGAAATGTAATGGCTGCATGCGATGTCAGAGGGGTAGTAGATTGGGGGAGAGGGTTATCACTTTGTGAGGTGTATAAATGATAAATGTCTATTACATTGTTTTGTACACCTGAAACTAATAATAAAAAAATTAACTGAAAAAAGGAAAAGAAAAAATGGGGCAGATTAAAAATGAAATTCTTTGAGGTTATTAAATGACCTGAAATCCTGACAAAAATTAAAGTAATAGTTGTTTTTAAATGTGAGCTGGGCATTCCAAGCCAATACTCCTAGTCCAGTTTTCAGGACTCAATAACAAATTTAGCTGGTTATCTCCATACATTTGAGCCAGCATGAGTAAATACACCCTGGCTGACTCTCTGCTAATAGAATAGAAATTACCGTGTGACAGGCAGACTCTAAACTTTTAAAGTTTTCATTAGACATAGTTTTGTTTTTCCACAAGTAATTCTTAATTACTTAGTTCTTAATGCATCAAAGGGAAAAAATAAGATAGGGATTGGAATACCTGGGCAGATTCCATAAAGACTGCTTATATTTTCATGTTCAAAAATAGAGGATGAAGAAGCAGGGATAAAAATATATCACTCTTTAGATCTAAGATATTGTTACTTGCTTCATTCTTCCTGCAGGTGTGATAAAAAAAAAAAAAAAACATTTTTAAAAGAGAGAGCCTAAGTACCAATATATAGAGAGTGCCAAAAAATGTATACATATTTTAAGATAACATCTCTTAAAATGTATATACATTTTTCGCACCCCCGGTATTAACTTTTTCTTCATCAAGTCACCCTTTGTAGTAATAAGAATAGATTCTCCACCCTAAATGTATTTATGTATCTTCTCCCTGGTAATCTAGAACCATATGGGGAATCCAAAATAAATTCTGATTCAGAAGAAATGCAACATCGCTTCCATTAAACACCGTCTTCCATCCTGCTGTACACAAAGTAGGCATTGAATAAATATTTGTTGGCTGCTTCATTGATTTAATTTAGGATAACTTTGACTAGTTTAACAATGAATCGAAAAGTTACAAATTGTGTCATTTCCTAGTGAATTGCACTTTATGAAAACTGTTAGCACTAGAGTTATTTTAAATTTTTATTTGCTTTCATTTCCCATGAACTTCTAAACAACAACAAAATTGAATGAAAAATTCTGTTACTCACTGACTTACAATTCTAAAAACAAAGCAAAATCTGTTATTTCAACTAGATTCACTCCATAATTTCATTACTTTCTAAAAAAAAATAAATTTAGTCAGCTTTTACTGAAAATATACAATGGAAATGGGTTGGTGCTACAGTTAGTGTAATCTTTAACACAAGTTATTCTAATTCTGGCTCTTAATATAAAATAATTTTGTGTTGGAGAATCTTGCCACATCTTAATTAGAAATATCATGTTACTATATATCTAGAGGCTATATCTGTAATATTTATCACTGCATTAATTCATAGGAATTTTCCCCTGGATTATGAAGAGAGGCAAGCAGTGAATATTCTCTTTCAGAAAAAAATGCGTCTGGAGTTTCTCAATGGCTGTTTCAGATAGAAGAAAGCTTCATTTCATGCTCTAAATTGTATAAACCAGACTCCTATAACATTCTTCTTATTGGAATTTTGAAGAATGTAAAGTGAAGAAAGAGGATAGGTTAAAATGGCTTAATGCTTATTTAAAATTAAATTGATAAAAAGGACTATTGATGCCAGGGTTACTCTTACTTTCAAATTTGGTGGAGTTAGAGGGGCAAACGATGCTAAGAGAACTAGTAGGGTTAGCATTTTTTTTAAACTTTATGCATGTAAATATGATAGCTATTTATAAGAAGCAAACTTGTAGCATTTATTCCACATCTAGTACTAGAATTGTGTTAGGAAGAAAATTGCAAATAAGACTCTATTTTTATTCTTCATGGCAATATTAAAAGAAAGAAACTACAGAAAGAAATGGATTCTTCTTGTGTTTTCTGTCCTGTTAATATGCTAAATGTAAATGGATTGGCAAGGCTAAATCCATTGCGTTGCAAGGATGGATGGAGCTTTTGGCTGTTTATTGACAGAGCATTTGCCAAGTCCACTAGTTGTGCCACAGTTGTGCCAAGCTTACAGAAAAAAGGAGTCTTTGGGTCACATCGGTAGCTCTCTGGAGTTGTCCCACCTGCAGACATTACAACAATCCAGGCTGGAGAGTGTGGACTAGATGCTTTTATAAACACACACAGAAACACATGCACACACACATGCATGCCCACATTTACTGGGGAAGAGTTTAAAGTCCTCTAAAAGGAGGAAAAGGCACCTAATCATTTAGTCCCTGGAAGTCCATCAGAGGGCATAAATCAATGATGCTCATCCCAACGCAGAGTATCCCTTGTGCTGAACCCCCCTCCCCCCCAACACCATTCCCCCGTCAGAGTAAAAACAAGGAAATGAGTAGATCAAAACAGCTGGGGCTGAGGACATTTATTTTAGTCATTAGTGCGCAGGAAGGTGACATTATATAAGATCAGATAAAATCTGAAAATCAGTTTCCTCAGATGCATGAAATAGAAACTTGATAAGCATCTATTATTACATTTCTGGTGCTCACTATTTATCCTGGACTAAAAATGCTATTCAATTCCTTGAAGAAAGAGTTTCTCCATTCCTTCCTCTTAATAACCCTGATTCTCCTGGTCCCCTCCTCTCTGCAACCCTCTAACCCACCTATCAGCATTCTCATCACTCCCCACCCCCACCCACCCCGTCACCAAGTCTCTGCCATTTCCCACCTCACTGTATTATTCCTGGTGAGGATGAATTTGACCTGAACAATTTCAAGTTGAATTTCTTTGGGGAGATGACAAACCCTGGGGAGATAGGATACTACCCTTTTTCCTACAGCTTCATGAAATCATTTTTCCCCCCACTGCTTTATTTTAGAAATTAAGAGGAGTTGTTTAATTCAAAATTTTGGGGGGAAGACCAGTTCTGTTCATCAACAAAATTCCTCTTAGGATTGACTTGTTATTTTCAGTTTTATTTTGCACCTGGAATGTTCTTGTGGGCAATAAAGAATCTCAACACACCTACGATGGCATGTGTGCTTGGCCATACCAGACTGCCTTCTCTCTATAATCAAACCATAGTTAATTCTCTCAGAATGGCAGGTCCACGTTCAGGCTTTGGTGGAATTTTTTGTTTTGTTTTGGAGGTGGTCTACCATTTAGCAAGTCCCTGTTGCTATTTCTGTCTTAAGCGTAGTAGACAGAACAACCTGATAAAAATTTTGATTTTGGTGCTGAGTTTAAATGAGGCATTTTATGGAGGAAAAAAAAAAAGTCTGAGGCAATCCTGAGCTTAACTGCTATTCATTAGCTAATTAGACAACTTTGTCAGTAGAATCAAGTTTCTTGGCTTTTTTTTTTTTTTTTAATGTGTCTAAGATCTGAAAGAGTTAAGCATCCAAAGATGCCTAATTTACTCCCTAAGAGTAGTTTAAGCCCTGGGAGAATTTTGACTCATTACGGTTTTTAACTTTCTGTCTGAAGGAGCAATTCACATGGAGGCAGACAGAACAGAGCCTTCATTATGGTGGAAACATGCATTGTGAGTCCCCTTTATGTCTTGCAGAGGCCACGCAGAAGAGAGAGCAGTTGTAAATGATACTTTTCACAGTGCTTCCCAAAGAGCACATGGCAAATGAATTCAATTCTTTTAAACCAAATTGAATATCTAAAGGAAAATAAACCCGAACAACCAACTTAGTTTTATGTGTTCCTTTCCCATAATTTCACTGCTTTATTTGAATTGGATTAGATCAAATTTAAGATAAAACACCTTTACAGAAATTTGTAGAATGAGCTTTAGAAAGAGAGAGAGAGACTTGTTTCAGTTATGGAGAGATAGCTTTCCTATAATTGAATATCACTTGTATTCATAATGTTGCACTGTCTAGCAATGGTGGCTTTTGTTATTAAAATAAAGCTAAGAAAAACCTACGGAGAGAGACCCCACAGAACCAACGAAGATCCTCACATGTAAAAATGCAGAGGAGACTAAGGATAAAACTCTCTTCTCGTGTATATTTCAAAATTATCGATAATAACTAAAATTCTAGGGAGATGTATATTTTTCATATAATGGATTTGGTACAAAATCTGCACACCACACACACACACACACACACACACACACACACACACACTGGACGACCAGTCAAGACAGACCCAGGTGAGTGTTATCGAGTAAAGGACAGGAGTTCCTGGCATATGGAGCAGATTGTTTCAGGGAAAAGACTTGCTGTGTAGACTAGGATGACTCAAATACTAACCAAAGGTTAGGAATGAATTCTCATAGGGCATTTCAGAAAGTGTTTCATTCATCCTGTTTTTGGAGTTAACAGGTTTACTTTATTGGAGGGGTCCCCCCCCATTATATCAATATGCATAAAATCCTCATAAGAAGGAGTAAATAGTATTTATTTATTCATTTGCTGAAGCAAGAAACAGTTACTGAGAATTTACTAAGCACCAGGTACTCTCCCGGATGTGTAATGAGAACACGGTAAATATAACACAGGCACTACCCCGCAATCTCACCTTCCAGAAGGGCTACCAAATATAATGAGAGGGATAATGTGACCGTGCCATGAGCGCTGACATGCAGTCAATCGGTCATGGGAAATCAGGGTAAGAATAACTGACTCTCCCCCCACGAATAGGCAGAGGGGAACGCTTCTGCTGGAGTGGGGGGGTGGGAGTGATGATATCTGAGCCAAACTTTGAAGGATGAGACTTTGTACCTGGGGAATGTTGGTGCATGAATAGCAGCAAAAAGACAGCATTAGAAGGGGCTTGGTTGAATACAAAACCAGAATCCAGCAATGGCTGTCATGGAGGCAGCTACCGTTGGTATGTCATGTAGGCTTAAAATTATGCAATCAGTGAAAAATCCACAAGGCAGCCTAGAAAATAGGTGAGAGATGGATGACTGGGAGATAATAAAGTGCACTTACGAGAGGCTCTCTTGGTGGAGGAAATAAAAATGCAAGCAGAGTATTGTGAGTTGAAGTGCATGTGGAATTTCATATGATATTTGAGTCAAATGTCTATATAACTTAGTCCTCAGCAATCTTTTAAAGGACAGGGAGAAAAAAATCATGACTATATGGTGATAGGTTTCAGAGTTACATAAAATGGCGTGAGAATTCATTTTTCATAAAAGAAATGAGGATTACTGATCCCTTATGTGTAACAGGAATCAAGTCTTTGCCGGCCTCTGATGGGTCATGTGACCTTGAGACAGGAACTTAACCACTTTGAATCTGTGTCTTGATTTTTAATGATGCTACCTGCTTGTCAAGTTAATTGATTACTATAACAATTAAAAGATGCCACATAGATAAAAATGTATAGTAAACTGTGATATACATATTAAAGATAAGGTAGTATCAAAATAATTAATATAACTTTAAAATTTGCAAGATGGAGTTGACTTGAAAATGAATGATATGCTGTAAACTGGGAATTGGAGTAGAACAAAAAAAATGCTAGGGTAGGGATAGTAAAGAAACCTAGTCTTTAAATCCGTAATCAAAGGATTGAATGTTACTCTAAGAAAATATGTCCTCCTGTAAAAGAACCATGAGTCATCCAATTCATGAGTAGGTAAATCTTAGACAAGGAAAGCAGCTCTAGTCTCCTGCAGTTACTGTGAAGAGCAGGCCTGTTGTGAAAACAGACCCATAGGTGTGACTTTTGTGTCCCTTTCTTGCTTGGGAGCTGACAGCACAAAAGCCGAGGTGACAGGCCAGGATGAGTTTAATAAATGGCACCTTAGAGCAAACACGTACCCAGAACTTTTCACTGCCAAATAGTGCATGACTGGACAAATGTAAAGATCTGGACCCAGAGGAGCCCTCTCTGGTTGTCTGAAGATGCTCCGTGCAAACATCCTAAGGAGCCCAGGGACCATTACGCTTCCACTTTCTTTCTAATTTACGATCATGTAGCCTTACAACTTAGACTTTAGCAGAGCATCAGCAGTTTCTTGGAAATGGGGACTGTCATTTAAAAGAATTTACATACACTGATATTCACTTTTTTGGTGTATAATACTGTCAGATTTAACAAATGCAGAGATTCTGTGACCACCACACAAACAGAAAACAGAGCAATTCAGAGCAATTCTAAGATCCTTTGTAGTCAGATTCTTCCTTTACCTCTAACCCCTGTTCTTATTCCTATAGTATTGCCTTTTTCAGGATGTCATATACATGGAAATTTTCAGTATGCAGTGTTTTGCTGGTTTAGGTTTTGAACAAGTTATTTAAAAGTACGTCTAGACCAGGCCCTCAAAGGAAAGCAAAGCTCAGATTCAGTGGGAGATAGGGTTAGTTTCAGTGAAGCATGTGCTGTCTCTTCATTCTTTGTTACATGAGGTTGACAGGATTATGCTCTCATAAATGCTGGGTGCATTGGGCCTTTCTTCTCAGTAGCTTGCTGTCACCGACAGAGCCAGACTTCCTTCCACAGTCATTTACTGACTACTTGTTTTTGTTTTGTTTTTTAAGTTTATTGAAAAATGCAGTACAAGGAGCAAGACCAAGCATATATCTAAACACTATAGCCACTTCTCTGACTACAGAAGGCCAAAACAGCAGACCTAATTATTGCCTATTTAATCTAAGGATTTTGCCAATTTGAATCTGCTGCCATAATTCCTGTTACCGTGTTTCCCAAAAATAAGACCTAGCCAGACCATCAGCTCTAATGCATCTTTTGGAGCAAAAATTAATATAAGATCCGGTCTTATATTATACCTGGTCTTATTTTAGTATAAGACCGGCTCTTATATTAATTTTTGCTCCAAAAGATGCATTAGAGCTGATGGTCTGGCTAGGTCTTATTTTCAGGGAAACATGGTAATATGTTATTAAGAAATGTAAACAACTATTGTATATGATTAATAATTTTTTAAAAATTTTACAAAGCGCCTTCATTTTTGTCACCAAAATAATACACTTGAGAGAGATTTGCAAAACCACCAGCCTGGGGCTGAGATCCTGGGCAGATGTTTACTATGAGCATTTCTTGGTGTCGGTGGCTTGTTTTTAAATCAGGATGTGGTGTCCAATGCTGGTGATTTGGAGGCGAGTGGCCTTGGTCTCTGTTTAGATCAAGAAGCAAGAAGTTCTCCATCATCTATCTGCTCCCTGGTGCCAGATGTCTGCTGGGAAATTCTCAGTTCTCCTCAGACAACATCTGGCTTATCCTCACCTTTATTCAATATTTGAGCGTGTTCTATGTGCCAGGCTCCGTTCTTGACACTTGGAGTAAAACAGCAGACAAAATAGAATTCCTAATAGAGGGCATGGATATAACAGATTTGGAGAGAGATGATCAGCACATGTTGAATGTGAGATAAATATTAGATATCCATGGAAATTGGGTTATATCTGGAGTTTGGTAGAGAAGTATAGGACAGAGATAATACATTTGAGAATTCTTGGCATATATGTGGCATTTAATGTCAGATGCAGAAGGTACCAGGTCATCTTCATGTCTCAGGTTTCTTAGCTAAAGTGAACTAGAAATCTGAAACGAGATGAGTAAGTCTCATTCTCTCAGATATTAAAGGCCTTTTGCAGTTCGGCCAGAGTTTTCTGGATAACGGTCTCCCTCCCTCCTTCCTTCCTTCTCTCCCTCCTCCTTTTCGTCCTTCCTTCCACTGAAAATCTCTCATATTTATATAATGAAATATTTGTCAGTCATTAAATATATATGAGAATTAGTTAATAATGAAGATAATTTTTAATTATTCACATGTCTAAAGAGCCAAGGAAATAAAATGGACCATTTTGTTCATTCTTAAGTGTGTTTCCCCACTTCCAAATTTTGTTGAAGAGGATGGTGAAGAATTTTCTAGTCTTTGCTGTAAAAGAGAATGCAGCCCGTGAGTTTTCCTGAAGAACTTTTGTACAGCATGAGGAAACATTTATTTTCACTGCACTTCTCAACTCTCGAGTGTTTGGATTATTAAAGTTGCCCAATACGGCCAAGATTCAGGAATAACACAGATCTTTCATAAAGTGGTATATGATTAGTTACGTTTTACCAAGAATAGCTCTTTCTCTCCCTGAAACTAAAACCAGCCACACAGATGGGCTGCGAATTATGTGGAAAGTGTCCCTGTGTTCACCATTCTGAAGTAACTCTCAGCCGCCCACAGGAACACTGAGCAAGCCCAGGAAAGGTTCCTCTCGTAGACGGAAGCCCATGATACGTACATCTGACCATGAACCTGTCATTCCTAACACTGACCATGCTCCTCAGTCAGGGGGATTTTGGCCCTTCTGCTTTTGCCCTGTCCATTGCCTGTCTCCAGACTGTTCTCTCTATACTGCTGGGCCCTGAGCTGAGCCCTCTAACAGAACTCTCCCCCATGCTTTTTCTGCATCCCCACCATCCATGATGTTGATCACCTTCTCCTGTATCAGGGTGACTTGTCCCTTCCAGAGAAAATTGTACCAACAGAAGCATAGTTCAAAGAGCCTCAGTAACACTCACTACTTACCTCCTTTCCCTCTCCCTCATCTCAATGTCCAACTTCCGAAGATTTCCAGTTACGTTCCTTTTGAAAATAAACTTATATTTGCTCTCCTTACCCTCCCTTGAGTGTTGATAGTTGATGATAACCAAGGCCTGGTTTAGGAAAAGTTAACAAAGAAAAATAAGTAGCCACAATAGAATTATGCTCATTAAAAAGTGAAAGGAGTAGCAAAAAGAGATTTAAAAAAATTGGCCTAATAAATAAATCACTTTAATAAATAATAGTTGTTTTTAATGTTGTATGTAAGAAAATTAAAAATAATGCAGTACCTCTTATTTAAATAGTAAGCAAAATCTCCTCTTTCATAAAGAGCCGAATGAAATATGGGTAGAAAGATGATAAATGAGCACAGCAGCTGCTACATTGGTTTGAAAGCTAGTAATGTGATAGCAATGAACCCAAAGGATGATGGGACCTCACGGGTTGTCCAACAATGAAATATTGAATAAATACAACAGCAATTGCTCCTCTCTGCCAGACAGATACACATCTGTGCAAGTAGCCTCCTGGCAGGCTTTGGTAGATAAAATTGTCATGCCTCATTAGCTGGGTATCTGGGAGACCCCCAGCAAAACACCCACCAGCCCAATCTTCCCCCAAATAACTATTTTATCCAAATCCAGGATGATTACCTGGCATCTCTGCTCCATACACCCTAACATTTGGTCAGGCGATACCAACTCATTCTGAGGGTGGTGTTTGGGATTGCAAATTGACGTTGTCTTGTTGAAGGTCGTTTGTTTGGAATTATTTAGCCCTATTCCGCCAGAAAAATAGAAGTATCCTTCTTGATATTGATAATGAGTTCTATTTTTATTAGGTGCCTGGGGGAGAATAAAAAAAGGGAAATCAGAGCATACCTACATCAAAATAAGAAAATAAATAGAAACCTTTCAAGTTTTATTTGATGAAAACTATGAATTTCTTTGGACAAGCTAATTCTAAAATAGCCAGCGTTGCCTCTTTATTTTTCTCACAACTCTGCCTTCCTATTTTGAATGTTGCTGATTCCAAAAATAGGTTAATACAGAATTTGGGGATTTTCAAAAGGAAGAATACTTTTGGCTGTTTGTTTGTTTGTTTGCTTGCTGTCGTCACTCTGACTACTGTCCATTGATCTCAAGATAAAAACTACGTATTAGCAAAGCTGGGAAACGGATTCAGAGTTTGAGGCAGCCTGCTAAATGACCAACAAAACACAATCTATGTTACTTCTAGAAGTTGAACACGTAGTAGACACTCAATAAAAATACTTCTTGATTTGCTCCAAAGGACTCTTTGGCCTTAAAGATATGAATTTCCTAGAACTGTTGGTATAGGCGTTAAATCATGTAAATAACCAGTGTCAATAAAAACAGCACTCCCAGAGAAAGGAACCTTTGCTTCTGTTCCTTGCGCTGCAAAGGAGCAGGTTGTGTCTTTGGGACTTTGTGTCTAGCAAGTAGTAGGTGTTCCATGAACATTTCTTGAATGAACCTATAGCAGAAATTGTTCATCATATTCTCCCTGTGGCTTTCCTAGAGGCAATATTTCCTCCATTCTGCTGTCAGAGAGTTTAAAGTGCTTTGTGGTTAGGGATGGAAAGAAACTGAATGTCACCTCTGCAATATGGGCAGCAGAAATGAGGGGTATAGCTAATGCAGAGGGATGTGGGAGTGACTGATGAATTCAAAGTTTACCATAAATTCTCCACTTGACTAATTAATCCCTACATCATGCAGGAGTTTATGGGGCCCTTTCCTTCCAAGGTGGAATAGAATTGAGATAGTGTTTATCAAATTCATGGTCATCAGATACTTTTAGAGCTCATACATGTATACACGGGATTGGGTGGGGGGATCCATTCATTCCCTTAGATGTTTCTGGTTTGTTGATATTGTTTCAAAACTGTTTCAGTGCAAAATAAAGCACCTCACAGGCTTGGAGTTAAAGCATCCTCTCCACACTGACTCTTAAATCTGGTATTTAGTCTCATGACAAGAATGGAGCTGACAGTGATGCTGAGAGGAGTGATGCCTGTATCGGCTGAATTCATTATCATCTTTACGCCCGAAAGAGAGAAGGATTGGGGCGGGTACTGGAGAGATGGCAGGCTTGACAGGACTGTCTTCTGATATAAAGCACCCTCATATTGGTCTGTCTCTACTGATACTGCTCTGTAGACAGATATTCTACTTTTAGAATATTCTGTAACAGAAACTGTATGTCACAGGTTATCACATGATGTTTCTCTATTAGGGGGTGGTATGTTGAGTCATATTAAATTTCTTGAGCGTGGAGTTAAGTGCTGCAGTGTAAAGTGTGTGTCACCGCTAAGTGTCTAAAACAGTACCCACTCTAGTACTCTATCCCTTTGTCTTGATTACTTTCCCATATTATATATATATATATTGTCCCTCCCTCGCACTAGAAAGTAAGGTCCACGTGGGGAGGGAGTTTGTCTGCCTGGTCCCCGTCGTACCTTGGTGTCTAAAACACTGCCTGGCATATAACAAGCCCTTAAAACCTGTGTTGAATTGATAAACAGTATATTCTGTGATGGTCCTAAGTCTGAGCATAGGCCCCTTTGCTTTAATTTCTTCTCTATGCACTGCTTCAGATCATGTAACGGGTTTCTCAGATCTGTCACCATCCATTGGAATCCAGTTTGGTTGAATCAGTAGCCCTTTCTTCGTTCCAGGATGGCTTCCGGCCAAACAACTCCATGAAGAGTTCATCCCCGCTCACCTCTAGTGACCTCAGCTTGGCCAGAAGCAACAGCTCTTGTGCTATAGCTGCCTCTCACGTCAGAGACAGTGAATTATCATTGTGACTTGCTATCACTCCACTCTTGATAAAGGACCCCCTTCCTTGGTTTTTAACTTATCCCTCCACATTGGTCCTCTTGGCAGGCTTTTCTGTACTCAGAGTTTTTAACAACCACTTAAACATTCATGAAAACCAGAATAGCACACTGAGCGAGTAAAAACGCAGACCTTGAGTTCATGCAAACATTTGTTCAAATCCTAGTGTCAGCATTTGCCAGTTTGTGCCCTTGGGCAAGTTACTTAATCTTCCTACCACTCAGGTCCCTCATCTGTAAAAATGAGTTAATAATAATATCCACCTCACATAGTGGCGTAGAGTAAGCATTCAATAGCCATTGCCTGTGATTATTACTAATAATTTGTGTCTAGACATGCGCCTTCAGGTTTACATATTTGCTGACTCTGTAGACCCGTCTCTCATAGGCCCACTGGATTTAAAGTTAAGAATCATTGAGTAAAAGCTAAGCACCTGTCTCCCTGCCCACATCTCCCACCATGTCCCCTAACCTAGGCATTGCCTGGCTGTAGATTGCATGGGACAGCAACATTTAAAAGACTTTTTTTTTTTTTACAGGGAAAAAGTTTATGTCATAGGAATGTTAATTTTTATTAAACAAGTAAATGACATTAAAAATACCAACTTCTATTATCAGGACTCATTAAACAAATATTTTAACTCCCCCAAAATCTAGAATGGAAAAATCTTGGAATACAGAATGAAAAGTCCTTTTCAAAAAGAATATCTACTAACTGTAGCTGTACTGTGCCATCTATGAATCCATATCTTTATCTATTACACTGCCTTTGTTTTTCCCATTTCACTGGAGACCTGTGAAAATTTTGCATGAACAAGCACTGGTCCACAGTCTGGCATTTGAAAACCCTTCTCTACCACGTCAAAACTATCTCAAGCTATCCCTTTAAAATCTTACAGGGAAGATTCTATAGCCTCCTTTGAACATTCTTCTAATGGTCAGTCCTACTCTCTGCCAGAAATATTAATCTCATATGAAAACTTATGACCCATATGTTTTAGCTTGTGACTTGTTTTAATTCACTTTAATATCTCCTCACTGCAGGTCAAATAATAAGTGCATTATCTACATGCTAGACGTTTTGTCTGTATAATCTGCATGAAATTGGGACATACAGACTATCTTAGATATTCCAGATAAAATTTGTTCACAAACCAGACAATTTTTTTTTCTTTCACACAGAATTGTGAGACTTTCCTCCTACCAGCTGGCTGCACCCACAATGCCCTTACCGCAGCGCATCCTGAAGAGATAAGACATAATCAGATAAAAAGTTAAATAATACAAGAGGTAGTAATTGTTCAAACAACAATATAAAGACTCTCACAAGACCGCATATGATTGATTGCTAAATTAATGGCACTGAAAATCTGTGCTTTAGTAGCCCAGAATTAGTGAGTATGTACTGGCTCTTCGAATGTCTGTGTGAACTTGTTTATAAGATAGTATATAACTGCCTTCACTACATTTTTAAGATATCTCTCTTTGTTTCTATTCCAACTTCCTGATTCTTGTCTAATTTCCGATCTTAGCAGGAGTCTTTCTAACCACTGTCTTCAATATCTTTCCATTTTTCCTATCTTGAGTCCTTCCAACTCCTTTGATCAGCCTCTGTACTTCTTAAGTGCATCCGATACAATGGTTTTCATCAAGCACCACCTTATGTTTTTCATATCCTCTAACTTTTTCACAGACTCCCAATTATTGACTTACCAAATGGCCCCTTTCCAGCTGGTTTTGGGCTAATGTAAGGATGTCACCTCTCTCTTCTTTTTTGACTAACACCTCTCATCCTTCACATTTATTCTCTTATTTCAGATATCTAAACATGGTGATTTTTGGTTATCAGTCTATGGTTTTTTTAGAACTAAACTTAACACTGGCTTCATTCTTAACACTAGCTTAGGAGTCAAAAGACCAAGGCGTACGTCCTGAAGGGCCTCATACTATAATAGCTGACTTTGAACAAGTCACTGACCCAGTGAAAACCTCAGAGTACAATGGTGATTCTAGAAATTGGTGCTTTTAAGTTTCATTACTGGTCAAATAAAAAATTGGCAACCCTATGAAGTAGGCTTTTCCCCTAACAACAACAATGACAACAACAAAACCTGTCTTCTGAAATGCTGCTGATCCATGCAAACCTTTAAGTTAGCAGGCATGGTGGGAGATGTGGGTGGGAAGTGATGTAGCTCAGTTCTTATCAGATAATGCTTAACTTTAAATCTGGTGGGCTTGCAAGAGGGATGGTCTTGAGAGTCAGCAAAGTGATGGAGACTTGGGAGGTACATTTACACACAAACTACTGATGATAATAGGTAAGTTATTGAGTATAACCACATTGATACATCAACAAATGAGATGATGAGGTCACTGCACTTTGTAACCTCTGAACTTTATATCAATAAGTCAGTTCTACTACTATTCTGCAACTGATTATATCACACTAATATTTCAATTGAGTGCCTGGTGCTTTTGGATAAGCAATTGAAAAGGAATAACAGCATCTGGGTCTATGACCCTGAGTCAGCATCTAGGGTCATTGTCTGACCCTAACCCACTGGAGGGATTCTTTCTGGGATATTGTATTTTATCTGAAAAACTCGGGGCCCTTTTTTCTGGTTTCAAAAATGTAATGAGATTTATTATTAAAAGAAAAAAAAACAATGTGACAAAAAATTGGACAACCTAGAAGAAATGGATAAATTCCTAGAAATATACAGTGTACCAAAACTGAATCATGAAAAAAATAGAAAATCTGAACAGATTCAATGACTAATAAGAAGAGTGAATCAGTTATCTAAAACTTCCCAACCAACAAAAATCCAGGACCAGATGGCTTCACTGGTGAGCTCCACCAGACATTTAAAGAAGAATTAATACCAATTCTTTTCAAACTCTTCCAAAAAGTAAAAGAGGAAGGAACATTTCCAAACCCATTTTATGAGGCCAGCATTACCCCGATACCAAACTAAACAAAGACACTACAAAAAAAGAAAATTACAGACCAATATCCCTGATGAACATAGATGCAAAAATCCTCAAAAAAATATTAGCAAGCCAAATTCAATAATGCATTAAAAGGGTCATACACCATAACCAAGTGGGATTTATTCCAGGGATGCCAGGATGGTTCAACAGGTGCAAATCAACCAAATGTGGTAAATCACATTAACAAAATAAAGGATAAAAATCACATGATCATTTCAATAGATGCAGAAAAAAAAATCTGACAGAATTCAACATTCATTCATGATAAAAAAGTCGCAACAAACAGTATAGAGTGAATGTACCTCAACATTATAAAGACCACATATGACAAGCCCAAAACAAACATCATACTCAATGGTGAAAAGTGGAAAACTTTCCTTCTAAAATCAGGAGCAAGACAAGGATGCTCACTCTTGGCACCTTTATTCAACATAGTACTGCAAATCCCAGCCAGAGAAATTAGGCAAGAAAAAGAAATAAAAGGAATCCAAATCAGAAAGGAAGTAAAACTCTTGCAGAGCACATAGTATTATGTATAGAAAACCCTGCAGACTCCACCAAAAACCTGTTAGAACTGGTAAGAAAATTCAGTAAAGTTGCAGGATACAAAATCAATATACAAAACTCTGTTATGTTTCTATATATTAACAATGAACTATCAGATAGAGAAATTAAGAGAACAGTTCCATTTAAAATTGCATCAAAATGATAGTACCTAGGAATAAATCTAACCAAAGAGGTGAAAGATCTGTAGACTGAAAATTATAAGACATTGAAAGAAATTGAAAAAGATACAAATAAATGAAAAGATATTCCACGCTCATGCATTGGAAGAATTAATATTTTAAGATGTCCGTGCTACCTAAAGTAATCTACAGATTCAGTACAATCCCTATCAAAATTCCAGTGGCACTTTTCACAGAACTAGAAAAAACTAAAATTTGTGTGGAACCACAAAAGATTCCCAATAGCCAAAGCAATCTTGAGAAAGAACAAAGCTGGAGGCATCAGGCTTCTCGTTTTCAAAGTGCATTACAAAGCTCTAGTAATCAAAATAGTATCACATTGGTTAAAAACAACACATACATCAGTGGAAAAGAATAGAAAGCCAAGAAGTAAACTCATGCATATATGGTTGATTAATTTATGACAAGGTGCCAGAACACAGGATGGGGAAAGGATGGAAAGGATAGTCCTTAATAAATGGTGCTGGGAAAACTGGACAGCCACTTACAAAGAATGAAACTGGATCACTATCTTACACTGTACATGAAAATCAACTCAAAATGGATTAAAAGCTTGAATGTAAGAACTGAAACCATAAAACTCCTAGAGGAAAATGTAGGGGTTAAATTCTTTGACATGGGTCTTGGGGGTGATTTTTTTTAACTTGACACCAAAGCAAAGGCAACAACAGCAAAAATAAACCAGTGGGACTACATCAAACTAAAAAGCTTGTACACAGCAAAGGAAGCTGTGAACACAAGGAAAAAGTAATCTATGGAATAGAGAAAATATTTGCAAATCATATATCTGATAAGGGGTTAATGTCCAAGATACATAAAGAACTCATTGTAACTCAATAGCAGAAAGACAAAGAATCCAGTTAAAAAACTTGCAGAAGAACTGAATAGCCATTTTCCCAAAGAAGGCATACAAATGGCCAACAGGTACATGAGAAGGTGATCAACATCATCAATCATCAGGGAAATGCAAATCAGAATCAAAATGAGCTATTGCATCACGCCTGTCAGAATGGCTATCATCAAAAAGACGAGATAAGTGTTGGTGAAAGAGTGGAGAAAAGGGAACCCTTGTGCACTGTTGATGGGAATTGAAAATTGTAAGTTGATACAGTCACTATGGAAAGCAGTATGGAATTTCCTCCAAAAATTAAAATTAGACCTACCATATGATGCAGCAATTCCACTTCAGGGTGTATATCCAAAGGAAGTGAAAATAGGATATTGAAGAGGTATCAGTACTCCCTTGTTCACTGCAGCAGTATTCACAATAGCCAAGATATGATAACAACCTCAGTATCCATTAATGGATGAATGGATAAAGAAAATGTTATATATATATGAAATTATTCAGCCATGAGAGAGAAGGGATTCCTGCTATCCCTTGAGGGCTTTATGCTAAGTGAAATCAGCCACAAAGAGAAAGGAAAATACTGCATAGTATCACTTTTATGTGTAATCTGAAAAAAAATTAAAGAAAAGAAACAGTAGAAAAGTGGTTGCCAGAGGCTGGGGGCTGGGGGCAATCGGGAGAGGCTGGTAATAGGATGCAGGCTTTCAGCTCTAAGATGAATAGGTCTGAGGCTCTAGGATAAAAGACGGTGACTATAGTTGATAATACGATTTTGTATAATTGAAATTGGCTAAGAGGATAGAATTTAAATGTTCTCACACACAAAAAAGATAATTCTGTGAAGTGATAGACGTGTTAATTAACTAAATGGGGAGAATCCTTTCACAATGTGTGTGATTGTGTGTGTGTGTGATATATATATATATATATATATATATATATATATATATATATATATAGCACAATGATGTATACTTTAAAGATCTTACTATTTTATGGCAATTATACCTCAATAAAGCTGAAATTTTTAAAAAACTTAAGGATATCAATGACAGTTCATTTTCTGGTGTTTTAGTCCATTGTCTTCAGTGACAATCTATTAAATATTTGCACCTCTTCCTCTGTTAAAATCCCTAGGCTGACATCACTTTTATTTATTTCAATAATTTATTTAACCATCGTCCATAATACCCTTTTGCCAATGAAATGATAAATAATATAAATGTATTATTCGGGAATTTTATTCAATAATGGCAATTTAGCAATATTGTAACCCTGGTAATAATATTTTGTGTTTGTATCATTTGTCAGCTAGAAAGTGGATATTCTTTCTCATTTCAAGAATAGCGATTTGAAATTTCGGGGAGATGAGTATACGTAATCAGTGTTATGTATAAATAACCTATAAATCAGGTTGATCATCTATAGCTAAGGATCCAAATGTTGAGGGAAAAACAAATTTTTTTATAGTGTTTATGTACAAATATATGTAGATTTTTTTAAAGAAAGGAATGCCGTATAGCTTTCCAATTCATGAATAACTGCCCCCAAGTGATATTTCTCATGAATATAAATAAAATTGAAGAGACAAATTTGGTATATAAATAACCCACGGGCATCCAAATGAAAAGTGATTCTTATGTCCAAATGTGTTGTCTGGACAATGACAAACAAATGCACATTTTAAATATTCAACATATGTGGAGTTGGAATTATCCAGTTAAAATATCAGGATTGATTTATTTCATTTTATGTTTCTTACAAGTAATCAACTGACCCTAAACATAATCAATGAGCAATTTACAGGTAAACAAGATAATTCTTTTCAACCATATTCACACTCCTGAGAACTATCTCTGGATGAACAATGTTGGAAAAAGATTCAGATTGAGGCTTGGAAGCCTTAGTTCTGGTCCCATATTTTCCAAGTATTAACTGTATAACTTTAGGCAAAATGTATAACTTTCTTCTTTATGCATCAGTTTCTTCATGTGTACATACTTTTCATGAATATGCTTGTGCTAAAACCTAAATCAAATGCTGTATCACTGCTCTGCTCAGAACCCCCAGTGGATTTCAACTAGAGTAAAGACCACAGCTTTTCAGTAGCCTTTGAGGCTGTAGATCTGGCTTCCATCTTTCCTCTGACCTTCACTCTTACTGAGTCTCACTTGCTCACTCCATTCCAGCTACACTGATCTCCAGGAGACCAAGCACACTCTCTCCTTCTTTTCCTTAGTTATCCCTGTGGTTCGCTTCCTTTCTTCCTTAAATCTTTCCTCACATGTCACATTCTCAATGAAGCAATCGTGTCTAAACACTACTTATGCCCTTCTCTGCTTGATTTTTCTCAATTGCACTTGTCATTATCAAATATACTGTATGGCTTGTCTGGTTTATTGTCTTTCTCATAGAATGAACGCTCCACAAGAGCAGGGATTTTTGTCTACTTTGTACAGTGTTGCATCTCCAGCACCTAGACCCATACCTGGAACATAAGAAGCACTTCACAAATATCTGTTGAATAAATCAATAAATTGATCCTATATTTCCCTAGCACATGTAGCTTACCTTATATCATGTGGGTTGCTAAGGATCCAAAGGCGAATAGAATTGCAGTTTTAACCCTTAGGGAAGTTACAGTCTGCAGATGTGAGCCACCTCTTGCCAAATAGCTGGGTAGCTTTAATGAGATAAGTAACTACAAGGAATATTGGTTACATGGAGGTGAGAACATCAGACTCTTATAGACACAGGAAGGTTTCATGGCAGAAAGGATATTCAAGCGGAGATGTGTAGCATTCTATCAGTTGGATAAAGCCAGAAGCATTAAAGGGAGAAAGAGGTTGAGTATAAGGGTTGAATATAAGGGTTGAGTTTACACCACAGAATTTGAAAGTTAAAAGAAACTGTATATGGAAGTGTTTTGCAAACTAATGCAATAACAGAGTACATGTATTATAATCATTATTTACCTGTGTTATTTGTCCTTTTCCCGTTGGCATTATCTCACATATTATTCCATGATATAACTTTATGGCGAAAGACAATCATGCATATTTGAATTTTACTGGAATAGATCATTAAATTGAGATAGTCATATTGGTCAAAGAAAATATGTCAAAGAATACATGAAATATTTAGCATGCCTAAGCACTTTTTAAACTTGTTTTTTAGTAATTAAAAGCTGTTATCTCCAACTACCCAAGCTGAGTGCAAATTAAATAGGACAGCCTGAAAAAAATTAGTCTTAGAATAAGCCATGCTATATTTCTCAGGTGTACAAATTGTTAATTAGAATCGGGAAGTGAACACAAGGGGCTTAAAATAAAGACCTTCAATTTCAAATTAAAACTGAAAATGGACCATGATTGACACTGGCATTAAAAAAGAGCTAAGAATTATGGGAGCTGAAATGGAAATTGGAAATTTTTGAGATATTTAAATAATTTTTATTTACAATTTTTTATTGATTAATTGAAATGTGTATTTTGCCTTTTTATGTTAGTAGGCAATTTTGAATATTTTAGAATAAAATAACTTTTAAAGATGTATCAGAAATGATTTATTTTTTAATTTTTCCATTTACTTTAATTTACATTTTTATAATATACTCAAACTTTGTCCACTTTGAAATTAATTTGCATTTTGTTTTTCAGTCATTTAGATCAAGGGTCAGCAGATTATACACTACAGACCAAATCTGTACCTGTTTCTGTACAGTCCATCTGCTAAGATGTTTTTTACATTTTTAAATAATTGGAAAAAATTGAAATAACAATAATATTTGTGGCACATAAAATTTTATGAAATTTTTATTTTAATGTCCACAAATAAAGCTTTATTGGAACACAGCCCCCCTCATTTGTTTATGTGTTACTTATAGCTGCTTTTATTACAACAGCAAAATTAAGTAGTAGCTACAGAGATGCTATAACCCACAACAATATTACTATTTGTCTTTTATGAAAAAAGTTTGCTGACTCCTGCTTTTAATCATTATTGTCAATAAGACACAAAGTATGTGAAAACTTTGCTTATAACAATATATCTGCAAGAAAAATAGCTTATTTATATTTAAAACAAATAATTTTTCAATCATACATATTTGTTTTATTACTCTTCTAAATATTTATGGCCATTAAAAGAACATACAAAACCATAGCTTTGCACATATCTGTTGAATTTTGGTATTTTCAATATGTGTTTGTCAATGAGGAAGGAATGAACAATATTTTATTCAACAGTTTGTTGACTTGATTTATAACTTTAAGTTTTTAGACATACAATAGGTGGGGCTCCATTTGAACTCTTGTCCCCAACTCTGCAAAGTTGGAGGAACTGAGAAACAGAGCAAACACAGAGAAACAGAAAGGTGGAGAAGGTGAGCAGAGGGATAGCCTAGCAACTGATTTGACAGAAGACACTCCAAAAAACAATGAGCAACTAGAGTCAAAGGCAGGCATATCTCCATCCCTGTGAGAATCTGTGGGTCATAAGAAATATAATTAGCTCTAGGAACTCTACACATCGCAAAGGAACCAACTGAAGCACAATAAGATTATTAGTCTACCGTACTGATGATTGATGAACCTCTGACTAATGGAACAATCCATGCACGTGGAATTATTAAGATTCCAAAAGTAATAGAAACATTTAATTTCAAAATTACCATAATGATATTACAAGGAACTTTTAATCTTATGGAGTTTCAGATTGCCATACTTAATGCCGCTTGTGCGTGGGACTCATTTGTCAGCGACATTGAACCTTTTGGTTCCAGACGCTGCACAAGGAGCAGTGGTATAGAATTACATAGTGATTATAGTCTAGTCACATATTGGCCATTGAGCATTTCAGTGTGGCTGTGGTCCAAACGATGTGTGCTCAAAGTATGAACTACAGGGATTTTAAAAACTTACTATAGAAGAGAAACAAAAGTACAAGTTTTCATTCATAGCTTTTGATATTGGTTATGTGTGAAAAATAGTGTTTCAATACATTGGGCTATATTAATTATTAAAATTAATTTTTACCCATTTCTTTTTACTTTTATAATGTGACTACTCTAGACAATTTTAAATGATATACAGGGCGCCTATTATAGTTCCATTCGACAGCACTGGCATAGAAGAAAGACAGCAGAATGAGTGGCTGAGGGAAGTCACTCTTTAGGCAGGAGGGAGGGAAGAAGCAGTTGAGAAGGAGGTAGGCCTAGCAATGGGTGGCAGATGACAGATGTAAATGGACTGCTTTGGCAGCATCAAAGCAAGATGCCCAGTCGTGTAGGGTCAGAAGAGCCTGCAGCAGGAGGCTATGCCTCGGATGAATCTTCAGGATGAGCAGGAGACAACCTTCAGTCAGGGGAAAACATTCCAGGTAGAGAATACAGCATGGGCAAAGGCATAGGCATAGCCTTTTGAAATAGCTTATCATGTTTGGGAAACTATTAATAGTTCGTATATTTAAACTAGGGTGGGTTTGTGGGAATAGGGGAAGCAAGGCTAGAATGGTAGTCAGGGACCAAGGTGAAGGGTTTTGAAAGTCAGGCATTAAGGAAAAGTTTGGAAGAAATTTTGGACCTGGTCTTATGTCTAAAAATTGCCATCTTCCAATAATGTTGAAAAAACACCTATATTCTTTAGAGTCAAGCTTCTTGAAAACTGCCTACTGTGGATTCTAGAAATGACACTGTTCCTTTCCATTGATCCATGAATCAACTAACCTACAGCTAGTCAACCAGAAGCAGCATGCCCATAGTACTGTTGTATGCTGTACAAAATACAAATTGTGCTGAGAAAGGTCCTGAAAGTCCAGAAGGTCCTGGTAGGTAACAAATAAAATGGTTTTCTGGAGGATGCAAAAATTACTGTATTTAGACAGAGGCTATTTTCCTTCACTAATTACTTGTGCAATTCACTTATTTACTAATTATGCAAAAACCAAGCAATAAATCCCACTGTGTGGGAGATGTTGACACTTTACATGCTTTATGCAGTCTTCATGAGGAAGAGACAAATGACTGTAAATAAAGGACTTTGTAAAAAAAGTCATGTTTCAGGGCCCGTTCTGCAGGGGGAACCGGTCATCCTGGCATCAGCATTGAGTGGCCCCTGCCAGAAGAGTACTCTTCTGCCAACACCTGGAGCCACCTGACTGCCCAACAAAAGCTGCAGCTCTAACCCCTCATCCTGGAACCAGCTGATTCCTAAGTAAAAAGCACATTAGGGATGTCTAACTTAGCACATTATTTGACTAAATATCAGTTCATATGTGTTCTGATCTTGGATCCCAGATCTAGTAACTAGGTTTTAAAACAACATTTGAACCTCAGCAACTCCCAGACGGGCACCTGCCATTCGCTTTGCTCTTACTTCAAGTGCTGTGCTTATATTCCTGGCTGGACCTCCTCCCTCTCGGCGCGCCTTCCTACCCCGTGCGTGTGTCGTGATTCTGGGTCTTCTTCCACCTCTGGGCCAGTGCAGCTGATGGACCTGGACACTTGTCTCTGCATCAGTAGCCCCAATTGGACTCCACGTTGAAAATGCTTGCTGGGACAGCACAGCACTTCAGGAGTCAGGAAAGCATGGGCCTTCCATTGAAAAGCCTGTGCTTGACCTTTCACTGTTGTAGTTTTCAGATGTGGTATTTGTACGACCTTGGACTTGCACTCCACAGGCCAACCACTCCTTGTAATAGCGAAGCGGCATCTTCAAAAGGTGGCTGAACTCTTCCATTTTCACTTTATTCTTTTTCAATTCTTTAATTCTTTTGAAGCAAAGTAGTTTTGATTGCTAGGGGATGGAGTTAAATGAACTGTTCCGCTGAATGGTGGCAAGTGCATTCTGCTTTCTGAAAGCCAAGCACTCCCACTGACACAAATAGCTCATTTTCTTTCCACTCCTGTTAATTTGCTGGGTTTCCATCCAAGACTAGCTGGATGACTTTGCCCTGTCACCAAAGGGCCCAGTGTCCGGTCTGATCCCGTCCTTATTTCCTACAGAACAGCATGGCCAAAGTACTTACTTCCAGTGCTTTCTCATGGTTACACCTTGGGTTTTCAGGTTTACCTCAATCAAAGACTGGATCTGCTGACCTTGTGCAGGTGATTTGCTGGAGCCTACAGACCCACATCCTATAAGCATGGGGGAAAAAAGTTAAGTAGAAAGAACAGGCAATCACAAATCTAGTACTTCGTTTAGACGGGCTGTCAGCTGCTGTCGCAGTCATCTGAGTTTTGGTAGTCATTTGAGATGCTGAGGAACTCGAGGAATTGACTAGTTTTTAAGCAGTTGAGGCTCTCCTGGGGATAATGCGTCATTTACATTGGAGAAATTTTTATTTTTTTATCTGGAGCTGTGTAATGCAAAATTAATTTTGGATTTTTAGCCTCTCATCATCCTGTGGTATTTAAACATATAAAAGTGTGTTATTAACAACTCTGCTTCCTAGGATGAATCTTACTGATTTCGAATTTATAAACCCAAAGAAGGGCTATATGAACAACAAAGACAGTAGAAAGGAATGATAGGAGTAATTGTGCCATCCACACTCAAGGAAGATAAACATGTTTGCATCTTCTGTCCTCTGAATGGGCAGTGCCTTCGGTCAGTTCGCTGCAAGGCTCTGTCGGGTGGGGTGGCGTGTGGAGCCAGAGAGTAGGGATAGATTTTAAGAATGATTAATAAGAGTTTAAGAAGACAGAATCAATGACTGACGTTCTCCCTTTGAGACAGGATCCATCCTTAACAATGAAAACACTTCAAAGGCAAAAGTATTGTCTTAGGTGACTTTGAACTGAAAACACTGCCTGCAGCAGCCCCACAGGTCTGCATTCTTATTGCCGAATTTGTCGTGTGGAGGGGAGCAGCCCAGGCAGAACTGAAAATTAATCTCGGTATTTGTGTGTCATCAGTAATTTACTCTGCAGAGCCGGGGTTTGCTGAGGTTTGCTATACCAGCCATCTGTTCCCTCTACAATAGGTGGCAAGTAGAGATATCTGGACAAAAAACAATGCTTCTCCTGGGTGATATAGTGATATTGTAGATTATCAGAAAACCCTTCCTGGAGGTATAGTATCAAACAGATCACTGACTCCTGGGGTGGTTGTTTTTATTGTTTGCTTTTAATTTTCAAAATACTTGCGAGTTGTTACAAAACAAACCCCTGACCTCTTCTCCCCCACACCCTCCCCTACATACACAAATGCTCTCTAAGAAGAGGGAGTGAATTTGCATCTTTCTGTTGTGTGATTGCCCTGATTGGTGTCAGGTCACGGGGCTTGTGAGCACACCCTTGTTTTTATGTGGCGCTTACACTGCACTCTTTGAACTCCTGCTACAGCGCTCCCTGGAAGCCTCTGATCTCTCCCAGGCAGGAAAGCAGGTCAGTGAAAGCAGCTCTGGAAGCTGGAGCTGGTCACCATCATCAGTTATTATCACCTAGACACAGCCTCCTGTGAAGGCTTAGTATCTGAGAAGTCTGCCTCTAAAGTCTCAGTGGCAATTAATAATGCCACACTTAAATCTAAATTCTTACTGCTGCTCTTGCTGGTAATATAAGTTCCTTCCTGTTTCTTTCATACATTAGTTGATAACTGTCTCTGCTTCTCTTTTGAGTGAAAGGATTTTAATTACACAATGCTCAGGAGCACAAAGCTTCATCTCCTGGCTAGCAGACAATGGAGGTTCGGGATAAAAGCACATTAAACCTTCATTGAGGTTGTTTACACATTTATAATGGTGGCTGTGGCCATCTCTGATAGCAGGGGCAATAAATCAAAACCTTAGGTTGTTCTTTTCGTTAACTAATGATATTATAGCCTGTGGTGGCTTTTTAACTATCCAGTGATATAATTTGTAATTACTGGAAATCAGTAGTTTTAATTCCCCCAATGGATATTTAGGGCTTGCCTGTGATTTGGAAGATTCAAGTTGGCTTTGAAATAGTGCAGTGACAGTCTCCTATTAGTTGGCACAAACCACGGTGCATGCTGGGAATATCTGTAGGCGTCTTCCTCAGCCCTTGTGGGGGTTAACATTATTCCAGTGATTCAGAGTATGCCCACCATGGTGGTGGTGGTGTTGATCCCAAACCGATGACAAAAAGAAAAGTCATCTGGTCTCCTGGGGAAAAGATGAGAAGCAAAAATGAAATGTGGAGAGAGAACTCTCTGGGAAAGTGGGAGAGACCTATGTTCTTATCCAAGCTGTACCACGTACCAGGTATGTGGATTTAGCCTTGTTACTTGATCTTTTCAACCACAGTTTCCTCATCTGGAAAATGGAAGTTGTAACATCTGCCTTGTTCAGAGGACCGATGACACGATGTCTGTCACAGTGCTGTGCATAGTTGCTGGTTCAGTAAAAGAAGCTCAGTAAATCTGGAGTCCTTCATTTGTTCAGTCAGCTGCAGCTTGTGGCAGAGGACGGTCTGATATTTTCTCATCTATTCCAAGAGACCTGCATGAAAAGTCAAGAATGCTGTGGCCCATCTGAAGTCCCCAGATACCATCTTTTTTGTTTTCTAGCAGGGAATCACAAATGAATTTTGCCTTCAGAACCCTAGTTTTGATGCCTAGGATGTGGATTTTATAATTTGAACTCAAATCCCAATCTAACCAGTTAATGTAAGAGAAAATACGGCAGAAATTTTAGAAACAGGCATATCATGTTTGAAATGCTGAGTGAAGTTTCCTTGAGTTTCAGAAGGGTTCTGGAAATATTTGCAAAGTTGTTTCATTGTGACTGTTAGAGATAGGCAAACCTAAAATCCCAAGGGGTGATTGACAGCACAAATCCCATTTGCAAGCTGGCCTAGGATAGTACAATTTCCCTCTCTTCCAGCTCTTGCAGTCTCACCATCACCTCAGGAAACAGCTATTGGTGTCTTCTTTGCCATCAGTTGTTGATGTATTTAAAGTTGACATTTTCAATTTGTATTTTTCCTTTTGATCCAAGCAACTAGCACTAGGAGGTCTGACAATTAAGTTCCCGAACTTCATTGCAACAATGTTGCTAACCCTTTTTGATATCAGAGGGATTATTAATTATGGATTTGTACCAGCTGAACAAACAGTTCACCAAGTTTACTATTTGGAAGTGTTGAAAAGGCTGCGTGAAAAAGTTAGACGACCTGAACTTTTCACCAACAATTCATGGCTCTTGCATCATGACAATGCACCAGCTCACATGGCACTGTCTGTGAAGGAGTTTTTAGCCAGTAAACAAATAACTGTATTGGAACACTCTCCCTACTCACCTGATCTGGCTCCCAAAGACTTCTTTCTTTACCAGAAGATAAAGGAGATACTGAAAGGAAGACATTTTGATGACATTCAGGACATCAAGCGTAGTACGACGACAGCTCTGATGACTATTCCAGAAAAAAGAGTTCCAAAATTGCTTTGATGGATGGACTAGGTGCTCGCATTGGTTCATAGCTTCCCAAGAGGAGCACTTCAAAGGTGACCACAGTGATATTCAGCAGTGAGGTATGAAGCACTTTTTCTAGGATGAGTTCACGAACTTAATTGTCAGGCCACGTATATAAGCCTCTAGACATGACATGCATGGTCAGATAGAATTTTTTTAGTTCTTCTAATAAAATGTTTTAGGATTAATTCTGTTTTGAATCTGCCTCAGATGCCACTGTCATGTTATTACTATTATTATATTAATAGGACTTATTACTATATTAATACCAATATTAAAATATAAAAACTTTATATAACAGTATATAATAGTAGTCACTAATACTTGTATTTTATGATGTCTGTATCTGCTTATCCCCTGCCAGGTGCCAGACCTTATGTACATTGTTTTAAATCCTCACAATATCCAATCAAGATGGGCATTGTTGTGCCGAGTTTACAGATAAAGTGAGTGTGGCTGAGAAGTTTAGCAAGTTTTTAAGTGCCACACAGTTAGGAATTATCAAAGCGAGGATTTAAATACAGTCTGGTCAGACACCAAAACCAAAGCACTTGTCACCGTATCCTGCTGCATCTCTTTTTTGGAAAGTGGACCACACTCTAGTAAAAGATGTTGTTGCCAGAAAACAGGTTCTTGGTATCATTACAGGAAAGAATTCAATGACGCACCGAATAAGCCAAGCAAGTAGTGGATTTATTAAAAGAAATAGGATATTGCACTTCCAAGGTGGAGGGAGTGGGCAGGCCAGGAGAAGAGTGAACAAAGAGCCTTAGGAATTTATTACCCTCTGAAGAACAAAGGGGCTTAGGAATTTATTACCCTCAAAATTAGGGTATGAAATATTTGAAATTTAGGGGATCGTGTGATAGGCATTCCCAGCCAGGCTCTCACTGACCACTCCTTCCCACTGGGAGGTGGGCTTCTCTTATCCTTATTAGGCCCTCATTGGAACTGTCATGGGGGTACAGGGGGTGGAGATTTTTCCTGACTGTAATGCTAATAATATCGTCATCCATTACAGAGAGCTAAAGTTCACCTTGAGGTGCAAGACGGCGTCCTGGTTCTGCTCGTGGCCACCGAAGTCTCATTCTGGCTGGTCCAGTAGCTATACTTCTTCTTCAGAACAACCTCATCTCCTCCTTCCTTTGTCTCCCCTCACCTCCTTCTTCCTTTCCTTCCCCTCTCTCCCCGCAGCACTATTCTTTCTGCCTACAGTAACAACTGTTATATATGGGATAACAGTCTATAGCAGTTCATAACAGAGCTCTTTAGCTGTTGCTGTTTTAGTCTCTGTTAATGCTGTAAAAGTGCCAAATAAGTGTCACTCTTCATGTGGGCAAATTTTAACTACCTCATGAACCACATTACAAGGAGATGCTTAATTTACTACAGGTTGTTTATGAGTGCTCTGGAGCAAGGTGAATCATTTAGGGCAGTTTATTTTCACAGTTACACAGGGGTGGGTTAATAAAATGCAAACAGAATTTCAAGCAAACTCAGCTGGCACTAGATGGACATAAATTATGAGCGATAGGAGAGCTGACCTTTGAGCTTAAAGAGCCCCAATTCCTGTTTGTACCCTAATGTAGATATCGCTGACTTGTATTTCACAAGCCCAACATGTGAGTAAATAATAAAGATTTTTCTTTTAGAAAATCTGAATTGAACATTATTTACTATAGGTTTGTTTTCTTCCTATTTTTTTTTTCTATACTAGTTTGGGCCGAAAAACTTGGAATCATCCTTGACACCTTTGTCTTACATCTCACATCCAACCCATTCAGAAACCCTGATGGCTCACCTTAAAGATATACAGAGAATATGAAGACTTAGCACCTCCACAGTTACACCCTGATCTGAGCCACCCTCTTTTCTTGCCTGGATTTCTGTAATAACTTCCTAACTGGTCTCCTTGCCTCACTCCTGTGCCCATGGTTTGTTCTCAACACAACAGCCAAAATGATCTTTTTAGAACCTTAGTTAGTTCTTTTTAAAACCTCCTCTCCTCATAACCTCCGTTGGCTCTCCATCTCTCTCAAGGCGAAAGCCTATGCACCATAGAGGATCTTCCTTCTCATTGCCTCTCTGACCTCTTTTCTATAATATTTCCTACTCCCCCACTTTTAGTCACTTGGACCAATTGGTGTTCTTTGAGTGCCCTAGTGTTTTTTACCTTCAGGGCTTCGTTTGGTTGTTCCATCTGCCTGAAAGACTTCCCCAAATATCCGTCTGGCTAATGACCTCACCTTTTTCAAGTTTTTGCTCAGATGATGCTAACCTCCCATCTTATTTAATATTGCAAACTGCCCCTTTATCCTGTTACTACTTTTTACCTAGCACTTACCGACTTATTTATTATGCCCATTGTCTGACTCTGCTTGTTAGAATTCAGGCCACATGAGAGCTTCAACCTTTGCTTTACTCACTGACCTATCTCAAGGGTCTAGTAAAGTGCCTGGCACATAGTAGGCATTCAGTAAATGTCTGCAGTCTTGAATAAATGAAGGTGGGGTGCCAGCAAAGGGAAGAAAAAAATAATAGTTCTACCTTATGTTTCAGCATTTGGCAGATATTTTGTAAGCATAATGTATATTTATGCAAGTGGATAATTTCTAAAGTGGCACTAGAATCAATGCCTGGTCTCTGACACAAGTGGCCACTCAAGAAATATAATAGACCTTTGGCTCTTTCTAGGATGTAGAGGACTTACCTGGCTTTGCACCTGGCGGGCTTCCTGCTCTCTGAAGGCTAAATGATGTTCAAGAGAAACAGTGACTCTTATATTTGCTCCCACTTCTACTTTTCATTGCCTGTGGAAGCAGCAGCTCTTCAAAGCAACTGTGGCATGAAATGACCAATACCAATATCAGCAGATAGTATAAATACTCCTTAATAAATAAATAGTCATATGGGGCAAACAAAAGAGGTAAAGAAACTCAACAACAACAAAAAAATTAGTCACAGATATATACTAAGAGGCCATCAATAAAAACATAATAAGACGGTCACCATCTATAGTTATAAAAGATAAAAACAAGCAGCAACAGCAGCAAATCCTAGTACAGACTTTATAGTATATGTCGACAGTCAGAATTGTTTTTATCTTTCCATAGTATCATTGAGCCAATCAGTTTGACCAAATTAATCCAATATTCAGAATTCTATGCCCACATTGCTTATACTCTACCTGCTTCCAAAAGCAAAAAAAAAAAAAAAAAAAAAAAAAAAAAATTACTTTCAAAAGTCCTGGTTCAATAAATAAATAAATAAATAAATAAAATGATAACCAAAGGAAAAAAGCAAAAACCAAGAAATAACAGAGGCTGGAGGTCTATAATTAAGAAAAAATTAACTATAACTAATTGAACTTTTAAAATAATGAAAATTAAGTAACAGAGGGTAGATGTAGGAATATACTTCTTAAAACAGTACTTCAAGCAATTTTACATAACATCTAGATATCAATTAGAAAAATAAAGAAACTATTATACATTATGTTTCAGTAATAAATAATCTCAAAGTCTCCATGGCATAATAAAATATAATTTTTTTTCTTGCTCATGTTATGCATTCAATATGGTTTGAGTATTGCTTCTGCCTCTAATTGATCAGATTTAGGCCCAGGCTGATAAGCTCCACCATCTTTTGGACCTTATCGTAGCTTTCTTGGTTGCTACAACCAGGGGAAAAGAGAGCTGGAGAGTTGACATCTAGCCATTAAATGCTTTGGCCTAGAAGTGACTCACGTTACATCTAATCACTTTTATTTATTTTTATTTTTTTTACCAGAATAAGTTTCGTGGCCATGCTACCTCCACAGCAACAGGGCACTGTAATCTTCTGTGTATAGAGACAGAGAACTGGATATAGGTGAACATTAATAATAATATCACATCACAACTTAGATGTAAGCTATTTGGCACTGAAGGCAAAAAACAAAAGTGTTTAAATAGCTCTATTTCCCTAAGAAAAGATAATACCAGTTCGTTAAGTGGAAAAAAAAAAAAAACTTTTACTCACATCACTTCTTACTGTGTTGGACTTTGGGTTTTATACCAAAAAAATGCTCTTATGTTTTATTTATGAGCATCTCTTATGCCAATCTCTGGCAATGTGCCAAGTGGTTGGGATAATTTGTAGTTTTGTAAAGACCATTTTATTGAGGAGACAGATAATCCAGATGTAGAGAACCTTGGTATTCTGTTCCAAAGAGTAATCAAGCAGAGAAAATTTAGAATAACTAATATTTGGCATATCCTTCGGACTCTCTAAAATGTTAAGTATTTACCTAGAATGTTGGTAAGAAATTATTTCAGGCCATTCAAATTAAAGTCAGCAAGCAGTATTTAATGATCAAGAAGGGAGTCTTCCAAATTTGTAGAAAATCCCTGTAATTCTAGATGCATGTAGCTTTGTTTTGAAAGTTAAAGAGTTTGTTTTATATCTTTGTACATCCATCTATCTGTTCACTGATCAGAAAAGGCCTGAAGACAAAATACCAAAGTACAAAAGCAGTTTGAATATGCTAGGCTCTATTTAAGACTATCTAAAACTCCAGCATCCAGTATCATGGAGGATCAAAAAATTGACTGACAACAAAAGATTTTTGAGTGTAAGAGTAAATCATCATCTACCTCTATCATAAAAATCCATAAAACAATGCATTTTGAGCAGGACTGCTTCCACCAAGATAAATCAGTTGTAAAATATAACTCCACATACTAAAAATAATAATAAAAAAGTTAAAGTAGATATATTGAGCATTATCTATCTGACCAACAAACATTTGCCAAGAATGAAAAAATCTGATTTTAGCTTTTTTAATGAAGGGTATCTTTAGAGCATTCTTGATCAACAAACTCAGATGTTTCTTAAGGGTACTATCGAATGATTCACTACATCAGGGTTGGCAAACTTTTCTGGAAAGGCCAGATAATAAATATTTTCAGCTTTGCGGGCCATATGGTCTTGGTTATGACTATTCAGCTCTGCCAGTGGTGCCAAACAAACACAATATATAAATAACCACGTGCGTGTTCTCGTACAATTATATTTACAAAACAAGAACTGGCCCCTGGGCTGAGCTATGGTTTGCTGACCCCTGCAACACACCTTCATTACAATTAGTGCTTATGCTAAATAATACCAAGTGATACAGGTATAACTATTAAAGGGAGTTGACAGGAAAGTCAGTTATCTCAGTAGTTGACATTCCCCACCCCAATAGATGCACTCCTGAAAAAGAAGAGCTATTAAAAATATGTAAGAAATAATTGAGTGAATGGCAAAGTTTTGAATCATTTCCACGAGCCACTGAAGTAAAGAACATGATAAGAATGCCTAACATCACCTCCCATATTCAGTGGTGTTTTGAGAAGCCTAGCCAATGGAATAAGGAAGCAAAAGAAGTGTGGTACAGATACTGGAAAGAAGGAGACCAAACTATCAGGATTTCTAAGTGGTATGATCTTTTACCTGAAATATTTAAGATAATCAACTAAAAAACTTGTAGAATTAGAAAACGAACCATAACTGTATATGATATCTTATATATATGAGATATATACATATACATATATATATATACACATATATATATATCAGTTGCTTTGCTATATACCAGCAATAGCAATTCAAAAATGTAATAGTATTATATTTCAATCTTAATATGTTAGAAACAAAAAATTTCCAGGAGTAAACTTAACAACAAATGTGTAAAGCCTAAATAATGGGACTATAACACTTTATAAAAAGACATAAAATAATACCCAGATAAATGAAGTAGTGGTTGAGCTTCTGGATAAAAGACTCAGTAACTTAAATTTTTCAATTTTCCCCATGTATGTTTGTAAATTCGATGTAAACCCCTCAGAATCCCTATAGGCCTTTTGTGGAACTGGACAAGGTGATTTTAAAATTCAGTGAGAAGTTTAAATATGAAAGTGGAAGAAGAACTAAGCAAAATGTGAAAAAAAGAACATGGGGGAATTGCCTCTCCAAATATCAACTCCTATAAAAGTTACAATAATTAAAACAATGTTGTATAGTTTCAAAAAATAAACAATAGATCAGTGATACAGAATATAGATTTCAAACGTAAACTTATACCAAAAGAAATTTGTGATAAAGGTTCAAATTGGTAGTTCAAATTGGTAGGCAACATATAAACTATTAGATAAATTGTCTTGAGACAACTAGTTTATCCGTCTAAAAACAAACATAAATTTACATTCTTTCTTACCATGTTTGAAATAAATTCCAGATAGACTAAAAATACAAGTATATAAAAATTTATAAAAGCATTAGGAAAATGCTTTGATAAGTTTTGGTTGGAAAAGAACTTTTATAGGAAATCATAAGATCCTGGACCCAAAAAGGAAAATACTGAGATGTCTGACTTAAAAGAATATGTGAGTGTGTCTCAGGATATTTGTCAAATATCTCAGTATATATGAGTATATTGGACAAAGGTTTAATATCTCCATTGTAGACCGAACACCTAAAATAAGTTAAAATTACAGTCTTTTCAAAGAAAATGAGCAAAGCCTACATATATCGAGTCTTTCATTAAATGTCAGGGACTGGTTTGAGTGCTTTATTTATTTAAATCTCACAATTTTATGATATATATTTTTCCCAACATTACTAATCATCATGGAAAGGCGTGTTGAAACAAAAATTTTCCTCTATCAAACTGAAAATTTTTTCAAAGATGTGTAATGTTAAGTGTTAGCAAGGTTTGATGTGGTCACATCCTATACATTTTATTGGGAATAAAATTGGCTCACCATTTTTGGAGGGCAATTTTGCTTGTTTGGTCACTCTTTAAAACAGTCATGGCTTTTGACATAGTAATTCTACTTATAGGTAACTCTCCTGCACAAATACTAGCGAATATGTATTAAAATATAGTATTAAATATAAAGTATTTATAAGTATTATAAGTAAATTTATATACTTTATTTATATAAGTAAATTTATTTATATAAGTAAATATAAGTATTAAAATAAAATATATAATACGGATGATCAGTGAAGTATTGTTTCTAACAGAAAAAAAAAAGTTGGAACAATCTAAATGTGATGGTGCATTACTCTGACAAACCATAAGTAAGACAGGGAAATGTGATCTCTTACCTTAAATTGTCTGCAAACATTGTTCAAGTATTGGAAATGGACAAAAGAGATTACTAGGTCTTCTTTCAGTGGAGTGTAGATATTGTCTAGTGGACTCTCCGTGGATTATATGATTCAATTTTATATTTCTATTGACTAGGCTATTTTATAACTGAAAGTGTTGAAGTTGTAGAAAATGGATATTAATACAAATGATTCTTGTCCATAAGAATGCAAATGAATTATGTTCCATAGAAATACAATTGATTTCCACCCTATAGGAAAAGATAACCTCAAACATTACATTTAATTTCCCCAAGGAATATTAACCAGTTTTGCATCTATTGGCACATTTATTTTACCATTCCTATTGTGTGTGTGTATACACACACACACACACACACACACACACAATATGCCAAAAACGTATACACATTTTAAGAAAGGAAAAAACTATTAAAATTGTAATACTCAATATATATGTATACAGATAACAAAAGATGAATACAAGTCACATTTGACTTCTGCAATTACAAGAGGTGCTCAAAGTGGTTACCATCAGCGTCCAGACACTTCTGATTACAGCAAACTAGTGCTTGAGCAATGTTGTTGACTAAAGTGTGTCTACTTGTATACATTTTTTGGAACCCCCAGTATATGGACAAATATATATATAAGATTTAAAAATACCTTTTTTCATCCTTAATCCTTTTGCCCTTTGGCAAGGTAAAATGCATCATGCGTGTTAAATGTCAACAAAGTAGAGTTGTGCCCTATTCTCCTCCATTTTGCCACACGTGGGCTGCCAGCGCTGGTATCTGTGGAGGTAGAAGTGACAGCACAATAGCACAGACTTTGTCATGCAGCAACTCATTCTTTTTGCCAGGTATGCTGTGCCTCAAGGAGGGGGAACATCAGGGTGCTTAAGAAAGGAAAAAAATAAAACAGAAGAGAGAACTCAATCTGGAGAGCTCTGTGAAGTACCACTCGCTTCTTCCCTTCATACAATCAGTTAATCACCTTATAAAATGCCGAAATCATCAGAGCCTGAGCTGAAACAGCGAATTCAATTTTTCTCTCTCCTCTAAATGTCTCCTTTTCAGTTATAGAGTATTTTATGAAAAATTGATGTCTTGCGAGTCAACATGATGAATGTTGGGACATGTGGGGAATAGTTTAAAGAGTTTGTTTTAACAGTTATGCATTTAAATTGTCCCATTATAGTGGACATGTTTCCTCTGCTAACAAAAAATCAGTTCTTAAAGGTCCAGTTCTCCTAGAATATTTTTTGCTGCTTTCAATCATTTTGATAGCAATCCTGATGAATTCATGAATTAAAATTATTTCATCTAAATGTTAGATTTCAAGGTGGCAGTTCGGGGCCACTTTTTCTTTTATTGCAGGACTTTAATATATAATATGGAAGACATTTAGAGTTTAAAAATGTAATACATTATCTAAGGACAACCTTTAGATAGCTGGGCTCAGTGGGGCATTTGTCTGAAAGCAATTAAGTTGTGCAATGCAAATCGGTATAAAAGCCATTTCTGCAACTCGATGTAGTTTTGTTTAAGTCCAGTTCTAAGTCAAGTTCCTAGCCTCAGAGGTTGATCATAGTAGATACATGATAAATATTTATCGAACAAATGAGCACATAGAAAGCATCATACATTACTCTATTCCATCAATGAGAGAACAAAGGTAAATTGTCTTTTTCTTTCTCTTTGTCCTATTTTTTACTTACCCCCAAATCATGGATTTATAAAATAACACAGCTGGACCTTGAGAAATGTTAAAGCCAATTTCTACGTTTTATACATAGAGCAACTGAGGCTTAAAGTTTTGAAGTGGCTTGCCCATAGCCGCACAGCAAGTTCATAGCTTACAGCCAGGTGGCAAATCCAGCCCTTCCAGCTGTAAAGCCCGTGGCCTTTTATTGTGCCAGCTTGCCTTTCCGGTGTGTTTCCATAATACTGGTAAAGGGTAAACTGAGGCTGGTAACCTGGCCAGGACTTTTGGCTTCTCTTCTGGGGCAAGAAGAGAGAGGTCCCCGAAGACCTTTCGGTATTTTCTTTAAGTGTCCATACCTGTGGCAGCACCTCAGAGCTGGCGCACGTCTCCTTGGCTGCCTGTCATGAGCTCTTACCTATTTTGGTTCATAGCAGGCAGCGTGACTCCTCAACAAATCAGAATTGGTGGCAACATAGTTGAATCAGCATCTATTAATCAGAACAGAATCAGTACTATTCTAATAAAGACAGGTAAGCATGAATGAAATGTAAGAAAATGTCTTTGCCAGAACTCTTCTCAAGGAATGTTCTGTGGTTACCAGTTAGCAAAGGCTTCAAGAGCCGTGATGAAGGTTCTGGTAGGTCGGGGTAGTCATGGTGCAAAGGTAAGTTGGAGAATGAAACGACTGATTGGCTCTTTGGAAAACAGTAACTATGGAAGAGTAGCTCTGGTGGTAGAGTGGTAGCATGTGTTAACCTAAAAACAAAAAGGCCTTTCAAATGAACGTCAGCAAGCATTTATTTGAGATCAAAGAATAGTAGCAATGTGGGATGCACTGATTCAAGCAGAAGCTCAAATAGTATTCTGGTTAGGAAACAAAGGCGATGGGTATTTATGAGAAAGGGAAGGGGAACGATTGCATCATAGAAGGAAGGGAATTCTATTGGTTCAGATAGCATAACATAGTGGCACTAATTCTAAACAATTTTTTCTTTTTAATTTTCAGTCCACTAGTCATCAGTCCAGTGGTCATAAGAAATGCTTTCTTGTTATCTTTGCAAACAGTTCTTTGGAGCACAATGTTGCTTAAGGCCCGCTCCAAAGGTTATTTGGCCCTGTGTTAACATTCCAACAGTTTGAGGCATAGGACATGCCAGGCAGTTCCTCTGGCATGGCAGCTCTGGCTGCATTGTAAAGGGGCTCCATTTATTTATTTATTTGTTTGTTTGACGCATGGATGCAGGGAGAACAATCGGGAGGCAGCTGCTGTGATCCTGGTGGTGTCCATAGGTGACACAAGCTCCGAGGTAGCAGAAATGCAGAAAAGTGAAAGGATCTGGGAGGAAACGTAGCAGATAGTACCCATCTCTTGGGAATGGATGAGAGCAGACTTTAGACTTCCAGGTTTTGCCCATCCTGTTATCTCTGTGATTCTGGGCCAGTTGCTTAATTTTTCCAAAGCTTGGAAGCCTCACTGATTAAATGAACGTAAGAGTAAGAGTAGTACTTGCCTGATAGAGCTGTTAGGGGGGTCAGAAGCGGTCATGCATGCAAACCTAACTCTGTGCCTGCACAGAGGAGGGCTCAGTAAATGCTAGTGACCACAGCCCTTGTCCTACAGCATTTTATGTACCCTTTGTCTGCGCCCCCACTGACAGCAAGCAACTTGAAGGCTTGGCTTATTAGATGTTCATTCTTGTATCTCCATACTTAATAACACCACATAAATAAGTGAACTGAACGCAATTCCACTCAATTCAATAAACATCCAGAATACTGGTATATGCTGAGCTCTGCATTTGACGGTGAGAGGTTGTGGGGAAAATGTGAGCCTATCTTTTGAATGATCTAGAATAAGTGCAATGTAATTCCACATAAATAATGTTGAAAGACATCTATTTGTTGAATTAAGTAATTTTAGATAATACTAATAAAAATAGGTACAGTTTTTTACCCTCTTGTTATATGCCTGGCACATGTCTAATTTCATGTAATCCTCACACACACCAATCCCTAGGTGATGGGTACTGTTTTAGCCCTACCTAAAACAAAACGTATGTAGTGCTGAATACGACACATTGCCTGATCTCATTCTTGAGTATGTCTAAATAATTTTATGGAAAATGGAACTTTGAAAAAAGGTTTTTATATAAACAATCTTTTCCCAAGTCATGAAAATCATATTCCCTCTCTAGCCCTCTGTTTCCTTAAGTGCAAAACGAGGCCATTGATCTGGGTACCTCCCCAGGCCTCTTCTAGTTCTAAAATCCTGTGACCCCGCTGTCACTTTCATCAGGTTGGTGTAAAAGGCAATACCTTTCTTTATTAAACTTTTCTATTCTTAATATTAAAAATCTAATTCCATCTCAAAGCAACACATTTGATATTTTTCCATACGCTGAATATGAATCAAAAAGTTAAACACATAAATCAACTGAGGAGCTAATCAGGAAGTATGGTTATGCACCCAACATATAACAAACCTTTCCGCTCACCTCCTCTGGAAGCTACGCCAGAAAAGACTTCCTCTGTTCTTTTCAGGCCTTATGTAAACCAGCAGCCCAAAGAAACCATGCCGTGGCATGGCACCATGGTTAAAGGAGAAATTTTATTTTCCTTTTTATTATTCTTGGATCAGAAATGGAGAAACAGACTCCAAAGATGACCCTCCTATGCCCTTTTCCAGAATAAGAACATTTTCCCATTTCAAGGTCAGGACTGGGAGTCATTGGCAAGCTAATATAGGGAGGGGTGAGAGCAAAAGAACATCAGCACTCCCATTCTCCGTGTCACTACTGCGCAGTGACATATTTATATGACATCTAAGCCTCACAAGAAGTCTTTCTGCTAAGCACTGGTATCTTCCATTTTAAGATGAGGAAACTAGGGATGAGAGAGGCGAAGTGAACTGTTAATGACTCAGTAGCTGGGAGGTAGCAGAGATGAGATGCTTGGAGTTGATATGAGTCGAGAACCATACTCTTTCCAGGTACTCCCTTTTCTGGGCCACCCCAAAATGTTTAATCCAATTTAAAGACTCCAAATTTAATTGTATAGAAGTACTCCTGATAAGAGAGTTTCTTTAGTCTGTGTCAGATAATTCCTACATCTGTGTTATGTTGTCCTTGGTATCTACTGATTGTCTTTTCCCATGTGAGTTACGATTTTCCTGGTGTGTGTGTGTGTGTGTTGAGTAATTTTGGATCATGTTCTGGATATTTTGACGGTTATGTTTTAGGACTCTGGGTCTTGTTTAAATCCTGTGGAGAATGTTGGTATTTTCACCTTAGCAGGGAACTGTCCCAGCTGGTTCAGGCCACAAGTTCCTACCAGCCTTCTGTGTGTTACGGTTTCAGTGTCAGTTCTGTTTTTCCCAGCCCACCCACATGTGCACTAGCCAGTTGTGAAGACACTTGTAGATGCATACGACAGTGCAATGCACAAAAGTGCTCCGATATCGCCAGCTGTTCTTAAATGGGCATAGCCTATGTCTACCTAACTGGGCCAAGTCGTGTGACTGAGGACTGACTGGTTTTGAGATCAGACTAGGAATTAGGCCAAATGAATGAGGAAACCATTGGTTTAGCACCAGCACGGTAAAGACGAATGAACAGTCTATGGATTCACAGGCGAAATTTGGATACCAGTTTGGGTACATTAATTAATAGCAACATACTTTGGGTGAGTTACTCCAACTAAGTTTCTGTTTCATTGTAAAACAAGATAAATAATATATTGCAGGATATTTTCAAGGATTAAATAAAAGTACACAAATTGAATATTGAAATTAAAATATATAAAATCCTAGTGTAGTACCTGGCACATAGTAAGTACTCAATAAATATTTTTGTTAATTAAAAAAAATACTTCAGTAATAAAGCTATTAAAAATAAAGACAAACAGTGATATTTTCAATGCACATGCCAAAAGGTTTACTTTTTGTTTTGTTTTGTTTTGCTCTGCTTTAATTCTCAGGTATATTCTCGTTAGTAAAAGGTGCTGATGGGGTTATCGGCCCAAAATCTTTCTGACGGGAAACACTAGCTGATGGCCTTCCAGATTTCACATGATCTTGCCCCTCCTATCTCTCTGAGCTTATTTCACACCACTGCCCCTTCATGTACTATTCTCGGGCCTCTTACCATCTTCCCCAATTCTCCAACCCCAGGACCTTTGCATTACCTAATCCGCCTTTTCCTAAATTTTCACATGGCTGGTGCTTTCTCATCATTTGGGTCTCAGAGCAAATGGGATCTGTCCAGAGAGGCCTCCTCTGACCATCCCATCTCAGGTCATGGCCTCACCCCTGCCTATGCCTGTCCATCCTATTCCTAGTCCCCTGACTAATTTTATTCACAGCATTTATTACTATCTGGAATTATTTTAGCTATTTATTGATTTAGTTTCTTGTTTATGGTCTATTTTCACCCAGGAAAATATCAGCTCTATGAGGCAGGCACCTTTTTATTCTGACCGTAGTATTTCGAGGGTCTGCAACAGTGTCTGGCACACAACAGACTTTTCAATAGTTGTCGAATGAATGAATAAGTGAACTTCCATTTTGTTCATAATTTCTCAAATTGTTTTATGCTAATAGAAGCAAATCTATAAATAGTATTTTTTCATTTAATGGGACTTTTTTCAATTTCTGGTCTTCCCAAACATTGAATAATTCATCAACATACCTGAATAAACTTTACATTTGGGTTGATTTCCACATTTAAAACCTTGAGTTAGTATTTTTAGTGTAGGAGAAGCCAATGAAAAGAGGAAACCATTGATTGGGCAACTTCTTGGCATGTGACACATATCGTGTGGTTCCGTGGGCTCCTGTGTAGTGCATTACATTATGTAACAGTCACAGAATACCAGTAACACGCCTGAAGGTGCATCAGATGGATGATCTGTTCACCTGTAGTTAGTGCCACTGCTCCCTCAAGGGCACTCCACCCAAATCAGCGAAGGCCTCTAGTTACCTCTCCCAAACCCCCGTGTGACCCCAGATGCTTGGGGAATGAACTTTTGTTATATGGCCACTAAGGTTGGTCATTATTTGCTAAGCAATTTTATTGTGACAGTTGGTAATTGATACATATGTCTTGTAGCTCTTTCCATATTGACACATAAAGATCTACCGCCTTTGTTTTAACTTCTGCAAAATATTCCATTGTATGTAAGTATCCTATTTAATGCACCTTCTATCAACAGGCATTTATGTTGTTCCTAGGTTTTTGTTAGCCAGACAACACTGCATAGCTTAATGCAGACACACATGTCTCTCTGTACTTGGCACACTCATCCAAAGGATACATTCCTAGAGATACAATTGCTAGGTCAAAAGACAAGTGCATTTTAAGTTTTGCTAGCTATTGTCACAAAGACTTTTTTCTAAAGGTGTCTGTGCCAGGTCTTGATTTTATTTTAATCATGAGAAAGCCTCTAGCCTCTTCTAGAGTAATGAATCTTTTTGAAAGAATGTTATAGTACTTGGATATTTATTAACTTCTAAATTTCATTAACTTTAGCTTATAAGTTGTACTTTCAAATTATACAAAATATTGACTATTACCATTATTACCATTATTACCATTAATTATGTTTTGATATATAGACCTTTCTCTTCTCTTTCATTTTTGCTTTCCTTTTTTTTTTTTTTTTTTTTTTTACTTACAAGAATTTATATCCTCAGGGTCAGACTTCATTTGCTCAGTGTGTCTGGCCGAGCAAATTCCCATAAAAGTCGGGGGGCCCAAGGCTGCAGTTCCAAGATGACGACAGCATGGAGACCCAGGGGAAGTTGATGGTGGAATTCAGTGGCCACAACACTGTGTCACTCTCCATGAGCGTCGCATCTGTTTGGTGTTAGGCAATGTAAACAAGGAGGCCTTTGGAGCTTACCCAAATTTGGTTTGACTCAAGGTTTCACCCTTATGTACTATGTGCCTTTGGGCATTTTCTACAAATCCATGGGCCTCAGTTTCCTCACCAACAAGAAGCTGGTGATACATAGAAGCTGGTGAAACGTGGTGACATGAATGAACAACTACAGCCGCTCAGTGTCTCATTTCAGAGACCATTTAAGGACCATTTGAAGGACTAGAGTCATTATTTTGTGATATCTAGTCCACTTCTCACATAGCATATTGTAGCCTGGGAAAAAGCGAAAACATGAGGCAGCCACTGGGGCAACTCACACGACAGGGATGAGGAAGCAAAGTGAAGTGGAGAGCACACCACACACCTGAACTGAAAAGCTCCACGTGCCTCGCACTGGCCCAGTGACCCTGAGTGTGGTCAGTGAAACTCTCTGCACTTTTTTCTTCTGTTATAAATGGAAACATGGGTTCGACCTTGCAGGGCAGGCGTAAGGATTAGAGACACTGTACAGGAAGCACCTAGCACAGGGCCTGGCACACAGTAGGCACGCAGTAGTGGTACTGAGCACTTTTATTTGTGTGACTTTCATGACCATAAATGAGTGGTTGTTCCTTTCCCTCACTGTTTTCTCCTACAGAACAGTATTTTATCTAACTTTAGGGAGCACATGCTCCACATTTTCACCTCTCTGAAAATGCTCTGTGGCTTTATATCAATGCCATTTTGTAAGAGCTGTCAGCCAGGCTGTGGTCATAGTGTAATTGACTTGCCTGTGCATGGAGGAACGTGGTGACATGAATGAACAACTACAACCTCTCAGTGTCTCATTTCAGAGACCATTTAAGAACCATTTGAAGGACTAGGAGTCCCACTTATTGTCTGAAAACTGGTTATTTCCACAAGTGCCATGATTATCACCATCAGTGACACCAAGCATTTATTAAGCACCCAGCAGATGAAGGAATCTGGGCTAAGACCCAGAAATGCAAACCCCTTGAGGGTCTTACAATATCACGAGGGAAATAGGGCACAGACATAAAACATAATTAACTATACAAAGCAGTCTGTGGCTGGTGCCAGGAAACAGTGCAGGCTCTATAGAAATGCTTCAGGGGGCGAAGAAAAGAGAGATGACTGGGAGGGTGAGGATTCAGAGACAGCCTCACAAAGAAGAAAATCGTGAAGCTTTAAAACGAGAATAGGGGTTAGGGAAGAAGCGGGTGGGTCTCTCCTGCGTTGCAAATGACTGGAGCAATGAGCAGTGGGAAAACCCCAAAGGGTCTGAGAAAAAAAACGTAAGTTGTGTCATTAGATTAAAGTGTCAGATGAAAGGCAGGAGGAAGTAGGGTGGTAAATAAGTAAGGTGAGAGAGTTAGATGCAGGCTAGATTGTGACCTTAAAGTCTCATTGAGTGTCCCTCCTTATTTTAATTCATAAGTTAATGATGTGGATGCTCTTGGATGATTGCCATTTAGGCCATTGAGAATAGGAGGGAAATGTCTTCTTCATGGATGATTTGATCTGATTGTTCAGAACTAGAAGAAGTCTCAGAAGACAATTTGTCCTGCTATCTGACTATTACTGGAAACAATGGCATAATTATCAACCACTCAGAAATGGAGATCATTATTCTTGGCAGATGTCCTTTAAATGTAATTGGTTCAATTTGATAACCCCAGGAAGTAAGACACTTCACTTGGTGACGAGAAGCTTTGTTGAGATATTTCTGTGGACGTGGTGGGCAGTTGGCCACACCTGCTTTGAAGATCACACGAGCCTGTGTCCTCCTGGCCACCTGGGGTATAACTTTTCAGATGTAAGCTATTATCTGTTTGTGCAGTAGATCCAGGTCATTTCTTAAGATAAGCCTGTCTGATGCTGAAAAAGGGGGGGGCCCATCAATCCAAGCAAGAGTCTCACCTCATTTAAGGTCCCACAGTGTCCATCAACAAGGAACCTCACCTTTTCAGTGAGACCTGAGATCTGGACCACTCTATTGAAAATTGCAACCTGCCCCCCCTTCCCACCGTGACCTCTGGTATCCTTCTTCTTATAGAATTTGTCACCTTCTAACATGCTTACTAAATTTATTGTTCATTGTATGCTTTACCTGGCTGGAATGTATGATTCAGAAGGGTAGGGATTTTAGTCTGCCTTGTTTGTTACAGAGTCTAGAACAGTGCCTGAAGTCTGAAACCGTCAAGTATTTGAAGAACTGTTACTTGGACGAATGATCTCAGCAACAGCAAGCCTGGGGTGTGTAGAGAAGCCTGTCACGCACTCCGGGGATGAGTTCCACATCTGATTCTGTGGCTTCATTGTTGTTTTTTTATTCTTGGTGTCTGTGACTTTATGCTACAGAAAGCAGGACCATTAAAGTTAAAAAAAAATTTCAGTGTTGGTTGAGATGTGACACACACATAGCAATGTGTCATCATCAGATGTGTCTGATGCTACCAGGGCAGGTCTTTTCACTTGCTAAACATCCACAGTGGAGTTTTGATTTATAAAAGCCAACAGTGAAGGACCTAAGTATATTCTTATACCTCTTATTTATGAAAACTGACTCTGTCTTTGCTCTTAACCACTGGAATTTGAGATAAAGATTGTATATATAGTCAGCTCTTCATATCCATGGGGTCAGCGTACTGCAGATTGGAAATATTTGGGGGGAAAAATGTTATTAATACTTTGTTGCTGGCATGTACTATGTAGCTAGACCTACAATGGTTGTATCTGTACTGAGATATACAGATTTCTTTTCTTGTCCTTATTCCCTAAACAATACAGTATAACAACTATTTACATAGCATGTGCATTGTCTTAGGTAGTATAAGTAATCTAGAGATGCTTTAAAATATATGAGAGGATTGTGTCGGTTATATGCAAATATTATGCCATTTTATATATATAGGGGATTTGAGCATCTGCAGATTTTGGTATCTGAGGGATACCGTGGCTACTGAAGGATAACTGTACTGGCAAAATAATCAAATTTGATACACTAGTTCATTTACAGGACTTCTGCTTTTACATGGAATTCCTAACCCACCACCACTAATTAAATTCACATTAAGCCCACTGCATGTTCCTCTCAAGACCTTCAAGGGTCCTAGTAAATCGTGTTGCAACTTGATCAGCATGACGACACGTCACAGAGAGGCTTATGATGAAAAATAAGTTCAATGAAGAAAAAATTTTCCAATGTTAGTTGTCTTCTGAGCATGAATGCCCTATATGTAGGTGAGAGTTGCAGTATATTTTTTTAGTTGCTGAATTTAAATGCTAACGGTCGTTTTCAGCGTCTGCAACATGTGAGACAAACATTCTGTAGACCTCTTATCTGGTGTGGCTGTCAGTCTAGCACGTGTGGACAGTACTATATGTCACGCAGAAATCTGAGGACCCTCGTTCTGGTTCATTGTCGGATTGCTAGGTAGGGAATTGAAAGAGCGGGAGCATCTCTCATACTTAACCTCTGACTGAAAGTTTGGGAAAACTCCAATTTCACAAAAAGTATTCCAGTTTACACCATTTTCGCCAGATACATGTAGCAAATGCTTTGATGTGTTAAGCAAGTTGTAGGCCAGACCTAAGGGGCCCCTGGCTCCTTAAAATCCAACTAACCTAATACGAGTGAGTTAGTTTGTATTATTCTTTTTAAAATCTCATCTCAAAAATTGTTCTTTAAAGAGCTTACAGCTCAATGAGTTTTCACAACCTGAACACACCTGTGTGACAACACCCAACTCCAGATCCAGAACATTGTCAGAAACTCAGAAGCGTTCCCTTGTCATCCCTCCCAATCACGATCCATCCCTCAAGGGTCATCACTCTCCTGACTAGTGACAGCATGGATTAGTTCTCCTTGCTTAGTGTTCTTTATTTTAAAAAGAATCGTACAGTATGTGTTCTTTGGTGTTGGCTTCTTTCAATTTTTTTATGTTGGTAATATATATTTTTTCTCTGGATTTAGTTATAGATCATTCATTCTCATTGCTGGATAGTAGGCCACTGTGTGACTATTACCACAATTTATTGATCATATCAACTCTTGATGGGAATTTGAAGTTTCCCGTGAAAGGCTATATTGCAGGTAATGCTGCCATGAACCTTCAAGTGCATGGACTTATGGTGGAAATAGACATGTAGGCATTTCTGTTAGTTGTATACCTAAGAGTAGAATTTCAGGTTCTAATACTCTTCTGTAAGTGAACTGTTTGCTCTCCAGAAAAGAAAACATACAGATGCATCAAGGAGAAAAGAACATGTGATGGCAGTAGAATCCAGTGAGCGCCATAAACTCTTGATGATTTAATAAGAGGACTGCAAAACAGCTTCCCTCCCCTTTGGTGCCATGAAGAAGGCAATTACATGTCCTCAACACCTTTCCTGCCATATCTATCCCACAGAGGGGTGGTGTGCGGTATAAATGTTCCCATCACCACAAAAATCCACAGAGAATTTCACTCTCCAAAATCAAAGCATCTAAGTGATAAGTTAGACCGCTGTTTCTCATTCCAAGAAATTATCCTATTTGTATCTGCCAAGGCGAGCAGGGAACCATAATTAAAATTCACACTTGCATATCACCCTCCATCTGCAAAGTACTTCATAGATATGAACTAATTAATCCTCCACCTCTCTCCTCCTGCTCTCCCACCCGTCCTCCCCACCAGGAAGCAGGTGGCACCTCCATATCATGTCACTCATTTGCAAAAAAGATAAATATAAGAACAGGTTATGCCATTTCCTTGATGAGGTCCAGGAGTGTAAAATAAATACTTCGCTGCCTGGGGCATTTGTGAAATAAAATTACCACATACTTTAAGCCTGGAGATTTAAATTGCATTAATAAAGCCTCTGAAGAATTTTTGTCACATATGACAGGAAAGATGGATTTATCATCGTGTTTGTTTACTAAACTGTCACAGTAGTGGCTCATGAATATCAATGATATGATAGCTCCTGGGAAAACTGTGTGAGAACCCTAAGTAGGAAAAATCACTAAATGTTTTCAAACATGGGACCTAGGAAGACTATTAAGGTGTTTACTATGGATTTTTTTTTCCCTCCCAATCCAAAGAGAAAACTTTTTTAATTGGTTAAAAAAGAGAACGTGGGTTAAATAACAAATTTGTAAATACAGAGAAAACAAAGTGTTGTCTATTCCTCTCATGTTTGTGGTGAGAAATGTGCATTTTATTGTGATTTTTTTCTGCCTTTTAAAAAAATAACAATATTCCATGTAAGTTCTAGTTGTCTACATCCAGATATTAACCACTAACGGTTTGTTATTATTTTCTATGGGGAAAAAGCCTAGGCTTGTGAGAATTTTCTGTCATTTTATATTTGTGATGTATAAATATGGAGAAATCTACGTTAATTTTAGATACAACCTACATATGTAAAAACAGGAGCCAAGAAAGTAATCAGAACTACTGATTATGCCAGAAAAAAGAATTCTTCCTGAGGCTACATTCTGCTCTGGTTCTATGCATGCAGTTTGCTCTGGTTTCCAAGAATTTTATGCTTATTGAGGACACGGTGGACTCCTTAGGGCATAAAATAGAAAAAAATAATAATAAGGAGGGGAAATAAATGGTTATTAGGCATGATTAGTTTTGTTCAAAAGAGAAAGTATGATGCTTAAAATTTGATTTTTTTTTTTTTTCTATCCATCTAAGTACTGCTAGGGTGAAAGCCCCATATCAGAAGCTACCAGAAAAGAATAAAACCGCATTGCCCTCGGGGAATTCCTATACAATGGCAGGGATAAATCAAGTAAGCATATGTCTAAATCAAGAGCTAGGCCAAGTGAATAGACTGCTGCAATAGAGTGGACGGAATTGCTCAGGAAGGCCCCACACCATCCCCCTACAAGATGCAGAAATAGCCCCGAATAATAACACGTTTAACAGACGTGCAGAGCAGTGCTCCACGCAACCAAAGGATATCTTAAGGTTTCAGAAATGACTGAAGAGGGAACTCAGAGATGGAATGATACGGGAGAGTTGAAGCCAAAGTCCCAACGAGGGACATCTGTCTTAGGGCCAGCACCTGTCAGACTAAGTTGAGGTACCACTACAGGAGACATGAGAGGGTTGGTAGTGCAATGGACAGCGCAGACAAGGCTCAGCCGTGCGCGTGGCACACGCAGGGGCAAAGCGGCCGTGGCACAAGGAGCTGTTGTCCAACTTTGGAAGCCGCCGAAGGTCACGAAGGTGCTGAAGCCTGAGGCGTTGGATGACTGGGAAGTCTTGGGTGACGCTTGGGAGAGTGGTCTCAGTGTGTGGTGTGGCCTGAGGCAGCAGAGGCAGGTGAGGTGTAGCGGGGGAGCAGGTGGGGAAACAGGCAGAAAAACGAAGGGGAAGCCAGACCCACGAAGAGGTGTCTTTGTTGGTGGCTGTTTTGTTGTTTTAGGAGAAAAGAGATCTTTATATGTTTGTAGGCAAGAAGTCAGAAGCGAGAAAAAGAGGTGTTGAAATACAAATGGCGGTAATAGGTGAAACAAAAACCAGGAGGAGGGAAGAAAGATTGCCCGCAAAAGTAGGTGGAGGAGTTGACACTGGGGAAGAGTAGGTCAAAGCAATGACTTTCTCTTTAGCACTTCAAGATAGTTTATTATCTTTGGGCATTACTGATTGCTGATGAGAAGTCTGCTATCAGTCTGATGTCTTCCCTTTGTAGGCCACCTCCTTTTTTTTCTGGAAGTACCCTAATTATTTGTTTTTTACTATAAAATTATTCTAAAAGGTAGTAGCTTAAAACAATAAACATTTGCTATCTCACCACTTCTATGGATCAGGAAGCTAGGAGTAGCTTAGCTGAGTGGTCCTGCTGCACGGTCTCCATGAGGTAGCAGGCAGGGTGTTGGCTGGAACTGAAAGCTTGCCTGGGGCTGGAGGACCCCCTCCAAGACGGTTCACTCCCACACCTGATAAGTTCATGCTGGTTGTTGGCAAGAGGCTTAGGAACCCCACGTGGACCTCTTCAGAGGGCTACTTGAGTGCCCTCACAACATGGCAGCTGGCTCCCCCAGAGCAGGTGATCCAGGAGGCAGGAGGGGGGCGGGAGGGAGGAAGAGAGAGAGAGAGAGAGAGAGAGAGAGAGAGAGAGAGAGCACTTGAAAAAGGAGAAAGTCACACCTTTTAATGACCAAGACTTGGAAGTCACACACTTTCACATTTACCATATTCTGTTCATTAGAATTGAGTCCCTAAATGGAGCCCACGTAAAAGGAAAGGCATGGCACTCTCCCTTTGAGGAGAGGAGTATCAAAAAATTTCTGGACATCTTTTTAAACTACCACTGGCAGCGTGGATCCAGGCAAGAAGTTCAGGGAATCTCACATTGGAGATGATTGATATGCTTAAATGATCTGAGATTCATTAGGTGTGAAATAATGAAGTGTATACATACCACATCATGTTATTCTGCTATGCATGCTTGAGAAGGCCTGTGTAATTCTGAGCATATTATCACTAAAGTATATCTGCTACGCCATCTGAGATAGTACAGTGCTTACACTGACAACAGAATGGATGACAGGGGAGAGGGGTTGATGCATTCATGGCTCCATTTGTTACTTCATTTCCTTGCAGATCTCAGTGAGTGATTTTTTTTTCCTTCTTCTTTTTTTCTTTTGTAGTTCACAGGAGAAACAACACTGTGAATCATAGAGTTTCTGTAAGTTCTGACCTCGCTTGTCTAGCTGGTCAGAGCAGGGCAGCCCTGTATGAATGGAAAGAGAGAGTGTGAGGTGATGCTTCTAACACAGACACATTAAAAAGAGAAGAATTTGCCCCATTTTGTTTCCCGTTTCCTTCAGTGAGCTTGGAAGGAAGAAGGAATTAATGAGGCTCATTGTGTATGCAAGGGTAAGCACAGTTTGTGTTGAGCTAAGTCTAACAGAAGCTGAAAAAGCATATCTGGCACAGCTAAGTAATTGGACTTCACATGTCTCAAATTTTGTAGAGAAAAAATGTCTTTAGTAGAAAAGTGTCTTTAGACTCATATTCCACAGACAGAGAAAACTCTCTTGGCCAATCCAGGCTTTAAAATGGCCAACCACATTTAAAATGAAGGTGGGAAAAATAAATAAAATAAAGGTAGAAATTACTGAAGTCATGATTGAGGTTATTTGTATGCTCTGCAAGAAGTGACTGCTGGAGGAAGAACATGGCTGAAGCCATGTTCTTGGCTAGAATTAAAATGTAGCAAAATATGTGTCCAGATCAAATGCAGGAGCCAGGGTGATAATGAAATCATCCATTTCCATTCTTTTCAAATGTCTGGAAATACCCTAGAAAACAGTAAGCACATCTTCAATATACTGGCTAATACCTGGCCTCTGGAGTCGGACGGCCTGGATTCAGTTCTGGCTTTGCCGCTTATTGTCTGTGTAAACTACCTTCATATTTCTGTCTCAGTTTCCCAATCTTAAAATGGGGAAGATAGTAGTACCTACTTCATTGGGCTGTTGTGAAGAAGAAATAAATAAATATAAATAAGTCACCAAAAATAGGTACTGATGCACCATCAGCATGGTAAAGGTGTTTTTATGATGATTATTAATTATTACCAGGAATAGCATTGTGCACAGAGTAGGTGCTGAATAAATACTTACTATTTGAACTGAGCACCAACCCTGAAAATAAGAGCACAGTCTGTGAGGAGAGATTATTCCTTCATCCCTACCCTGCTCCCCGTTTCAGTAGTGCTCCTCTATTCCCGGAGCAGGGGTGGTAGAATAACTAATACTTACAGTACTTCTCAGACTGCGTCATAACTGTGCGCCATATCTGCCTCCCCCACTTGAATTGCCAGCATATTAAGGGTAGAATGCATGTCTTATTTATCTCCTTATCACCAGTATCTATCTTAGTGCCTGGCACATAATAGGGATGCCAAATAAATATTTGTGAAAAAAAACGATTGATTAATTAAAATGCATCTGTAAATATTTATTGAGCACCTACTGTGTGCCAGGCACTTAACTGCATACTAGAATACAGCAGTGATGAAGACAGCCACTGTCCTTGTTTGAATGGAGTTCATGATCTCGTGGAGCTATTTGTAGATTTCCTCCTCGATCCCTCCAAGACGCTGCGAGAGAGGAAGAGAAAGCAGGGCATACTGTTTTCTGACTCCTGCTCCACACTAGTTAGCATGCATTGGACTGCAGCTCTCAGGAAACCCAGCTAACAGTGGCTTAAACCTTAAGGACACTCACTGTTCAAACAACAAAGTCTGGAGTTAGATGGTTCTGAAGATGGTTCATTAGTTACGAAGGCCAGGGTGATCGCTTATTTTATCAACAATTCTATAGGCAAGATGACTGCCAAAGCTCCAGGCACCATATCCTCACGTCATCATCTCCGAGGTCAGGAAGCAGGAGGGGTTTCCATGTGCCTCTCTTCTTTTACAGGGAGAGAGTATCTCCAGTAGATCTTCCCTTACATACCGTCATCCAAGATGGGGGTCACGTGGGGTCCCTACCTTCAAGGGAGGCTGGAGCATTGAGTTTCTGGTTTGCGTAACTTCTGTAAGGAAAGGTAGCAAAGGAAAAGGAAGTTGGAAACGGCTTCTCAGTGGTCAACCAACTGTATCTGCTGCTCTGTGACTGTCCCTGCTTTTTTCCCTCTTGACCTAGAGCACAACAAAGTTTGAGCAAGTATTGTTTGATACTCTGTGCCCCACCCCATCCTGTCCTGTGGCTGTAAAATAAGAAGGTAGAGTACATGGTCCTTAAGGGTTCATCCAGCTTTGCTTGTCACTTAATCTGCGACCATAGATGGCAAGGCCTGTTCACAATCAGCTTGCATTTCTCTATGTTATTATGAGGTGCCAGGTACCATGTGCATTTTGGTGCATTAGAACAGAATATTTGGAATCAAAAAGTCTGGGTTCTACTCATAGTCTTAGATTTTTGACAAGTTAACATGTTTTCTCCAAGCTTCAGTGTTCTCATCATTTAAATAGAGATAAGTACCCCTAGTAAGTTGCTTTGAGGATTAAATGAGATGTTCAGTGTAATTTGCATTTTGCTTATTTACTGTTTGCTAAGTTTCAGGGAGGGTTTGAGATGAATGTTCTTTGTAAGCTGTTGTTATTGTTACCTCCTTAAAAACAAAACAGCTTTATTAAGGTATAATTGATATACAAAGAACTGTACACATTTAGTGTGTACAGTTTGACACCATCACCACAATCAAGATAATACACAAATCCAATACCTTCCAGTTTCCTTATGCTGTACAGGAGCTTTCTAGAACTTACTCATCCAGCATAACTAAAACTTCATATCTGTTGAGTAACAACTCCCCATTTCCCCCTGCCCTTGATAATTGCCAGTCTACTGTCTGTTTCTCTGACTTTGACCGTTTTAGATACCTCATGGAAGTGGAATCATGCAGTATTTGTCTTTCTGTGATTAGCTTACTTCATTTATCCATGTCCTCTGAGTTCATCCATTTTGTCGCAAATGGTAAGATTTAATTCTTTTTTAAGTCTGAATAATATTCTATTGTACGCATATACCACATTTTCTTTATTCATTCATCTTACAATGGGACTGCTAAAACTCAATAGCAAAAACACAAACAATCTGATTAAAAACTGGGCAAAGAATCTGAACCTGCATTTCTCTAAAGAAGGCATACAAATGGTCAATAGCTCTATGAAAAGGTGCTCATCAGGAAATGGAAATCAAAACTACATGATATCACCTCATACCTATCAGGATGGCTACTATTAAAAAAACAAAACGTAAGTATTGGCAAGGTTGTGGAGAAAAGGGAACCCGTGTGCACTGTTGGTGAGACTGCAGATTGGTTCAGCCACCATGGAAAACAATATGAAGATTCCTCAAAAAATTAAAAACAATTACCAGATGACCCAGCAATCCCACTTCTAAGTATATACCCAAAAGAATTGAAATCAGAATCTTGAAGAAATATCTGTACTCCCATGTTCATTGCAGCACTATTCACAATAGCCAAGATATGGAAATAACCCAGTGTCTATCTATGAGTGGATATTATTACCTCTTTACACAACTCTGCTGTCAAAGCAATCATATCAAAGGAACAGAAGATTCAAAACAAGCCCCAAATACTTCCCCCTGCACCTACAGTGACAAATGCTAGCCCTCTAGAGATCGTTGCCATTGTAGTTGTCCATTTTCTGACTGTAGGTGCGATAGTAGCACGTGAGCTCTTGTTTTGCTGTCCCCTTGTACTTCCGGGATCTTCAAGATGATTAAAGTCGACCTGAGAAAGGCAGGTGAAGAACGGTGCCTTAGGCACCTCACAATTGCAAGTTTCATTCATCACGGAAGGTACATTATTTCAGAAATTATGCATGTAAATGTAGTCTTGATCTTGCTAAATATTTAAAACATGCTAATAAGAAGGCCATGTTCGTGTTCAGTTATGCTCATGGAAATGCCACACTTTGCATGATGTCATCTCCCCAGAATGCACCTCACACTAAAACAGGTGAATTTCTCTCACACAAGGCTGAAATCCTTGGAGATATTGGAGTAGAAGAGGGGGTGTAATAGTTTCCTAAAATCACCTAACTCAATTTCCTGAGAGCCACGCTTATTGAATCTTATCACCCAGCAGGAGATACAGCCAGACAGGCCAAAGGGACGAAGAGCAGATCAGTTCTGTTTGCATGATAAGAACCTCCCAAGTGTGTGTCTTAACTGATGGGGTCGGACAGCCCAGCCCGAAAGCTTCAGCTGGAAAATGATAGTGAACCAGAAGCTGCTAAAAATGCTCTACAGGTGTGCTCACCTAAAGTAACCCCTCAGTATTCTAAGTGATTTAATCAGCACTGGTATCCAAATAGTAGTGCTGGAATTTTCCACACATGCATGCACATTCTCGTACATAATTCCTTTAACCTTTTCAAACTTTTAAGATAAGCTGTGCACAGAGATTGCCAGCCTAGGCTTTGCAGTCAAGCAGACCTGGGCTTGGATCCCTTTAGATATTTACTTCCTTGTGCTGCAGTTTTCTCGTCTGTAGGATAAGAAGAATACCTGCCTCCCCAGTGTACCTTGAGGATTAAGGGAAAGAATCCCTTGCGTGAGCCTAGCAGAGACTCTGCCTTTGTAATAAGTGATCCGTAATTGTTCCCTTCCTTTCACCCGGAGTGGAGGAGCTTTGTACCTTTCCTTGGCTGTGCTCACTTTGCTTTTCCCAAATATTAATGGTGAAAAGAATTAATTTCGGGAAAAGCTAATGAACACTCCAGTTATTTTATTGGGCCTTACACTTGGAGGATAGAGTCTGTTTCAACCAACATTATGGAAGATAAAGAATGGTTGGGACCGAAGGTTACCTGGAAGCTATTTGCAAAGGAAATTAAATGCTGAGACGGCAAGTGACACATTCATTATGTAAGCACTAAGGGCTTATGTGCCAGGTACAGTGGAATGAGGTTTTCTCAGCCTGGATGTCAGTTTGCCTCCTGGTCAGTGCATATGACATGTGGCTGGAGTTGGTCTTTCATTGGACCATCCATTTCAGGGTGCTTTATCTGTCTTCCAGTCCATTCCAAGGAGCTATCATGTAAAATGAGCCATGGTGAGCATGACCAACATCCTGTTAGTTCTTAACCTTGAGTTATAGATGCCCAATTACTGTTGATTGATTGGTAATAGAAATACTTTTACAGTTTATCCTTTCTGTTCCTATCTCTAGCAGCCCTTTGCTAAATTCATACTATAATTTATGAGACCTCCTATTGCCTTATGAACAAAATTCAGGCTCCCTCGTGTATGAGGTCTTCCCTTACCAGGTCTTTGCTCTTCTCATGAAACCACCTTCATTGATACCCCAGATAGCGACTATTTGAAGGGCCCCAAGGATGCTGCATTACCTCTCACCTGCATGCTTTTGAGTATGTTCTACCTTACTCTAGCCCTGGTTGGCCTTTCCTGCTTTGTTTACTTGGCTAAATCTTTCTGTGGTTATCCTCAAATATGTAAAGGTTCGGCTCTAGGATTCTTTCCTGTCTTCTTTATTGACCTGTCACCCTGGCCTGTGACTGCCTCAGGACTTGCTCTGTGAATTATAGATTTTCATTTCACTCTAGACGCTGAGGTCTTTATTGTAGGGACTGTGACTTCAGTTCCCTGTCTCCACTGCTTAGTTTGGTTCCTGGCCTATGGCAGATTGTCAGTAAATGTGAAAGGAAAGAGTAGAGAAGGAACATCAATCCTCATTTGTCTGGGAAAAGTCTACATTCTGCTAAGGGGATCCAAAGTCATTTTCTGGCCCACCTTTAGCTCAAGGGCAATGAGCCTGAATTCGTGCTCAAGAAAAGCCCTCTAGTAGAGAACATTTTGGATATCAAAGTTGGTTTTATGAGACAAGGTTTATGTTTAAAGATCAGACCAAGTATCTGATGTTGGAATCATGGAATCTTTGAGAAAGAAAAGTACAAGTGAGAAGTCATATAGCACAAGCGTTAAGAACACCAATCATAGAGCCAGACTGGCTTGGTTCAGATCCCAGCTCTGCCACTTGCAAGATTTAGGAACTTGGGAAAGTTGCTTCATAGCTTTGTTTCTCCAGCTCTAAAATGGGGATGATACTAGTACTTCATAGGAATTGTGACGATCAAATGGTTTGATATGTGTAAAGTGGTTAGAAAAGAGCCTGGCATTTGGTGAGTACTATGTAAGTGTTCTCATTCACAATTGTCTAGACTATAATCTTCCTAAACATTTAGCTGCAGTCCTTTGTTTCACACAATCTTACATGGAAAACCATATACAAAACACAAATGTGCAACTGTTTATAGAGATGGGCATGGGGTTTGAGGTGAAGCTCCTCCCTGCCTACTCCTGGAGGGGTTCTTTGGAACTCTAGGGCCATAGGAGCCTAGTTGAGAAACTCGCATTACATCCCCAAACTCCTCATTGTCAAGAGGAAGGATTGAAACCTCGCCTTGGCCTGAAATGCCCACGGCCTGCCAGCAGCACTCACTCTGCTACGCAACAGGGAGCCTCTTGGCACCCAGGTCACTGGGTTCTCAACTCAGAGGGACTGTCCCTCCATCTCGGTGCCCACAGAGGGCTCAGAATAGGGCAGCAGGAGCTGGGCTCCACTTCCCATCCTGCAGTCATTTCCGAGTGGCCCCTCAAAATTTTGTTCAATGATAGTATTGCCCTGCTTTGTCATCTGCCCAGTGAAAGAGTGGAGTCTGAAGAAAGGAGGGCAACAAATGAAGATATGATTTTACTTTGCAATTTGCCCTGCACTTCTTGGTAAAATTAGAACTGGAATTCAGTCTGTCTCTCCCCCCCCACCACCAATATCTTAAGAATTTCTCTTAACTCATCACCAAGCATATTTTTTCACTCCTAATTTGCTATCATTTCAGCACTATGTTGTCCCCAAACAGACAGGCTATGGTCTTACTGTACACAGCTATACCGTGTAATTAAATCAGAAATTTTGTCTTATATAAATAGGCACATGTGCAAACCAACCCCGCCTTCCCTATAGTCATGGTTGCTCACGTGGTTGACTCAGCACAGATTCCGGGGCAGGTCAGCCTCCTCACCCAACTTAACCGCCCCTCACTACAGGCCACTGTGATGGAGAAAACAATCTGTCTTCGCTTCCTCGAGCCCTCTGATTGGACAGCACATTGTGGACCTACATAGGCTATTTTCTCAAGAGACAAGACAACTAATTATCTTTGTATGGCTGGGACTAGAGAACCATGATCGCTCTGGTTGTAGGGTAGGCACGCCCAGCTTTCTTGTTACGTTCGAGATCACGTGGCGTGGTCACAGAAAACCAGTCTTTCCCATTAGTTTGTTTTGCTAGACTCTGACTAAAAGAGAGGCCTTGAAACAGTTCTCTCTCTCTCTCTCTCTCTCTCTCTCTCTCTCTCTCTCTCTCTCTCTCTCTCTCACACACACACACACACACACATTCCTTGCAATATGTGCTTCTCATTCCTTTAAATGACTCTACATGTTTCCTTTGTGGATTGTGTGCTTTTATCCAGGTCCTAGAGCAAACTTAAATCTGTTCAGTTGTTCTTTCAATACACATTTATTGAGTACCTAGTGGTGATGACTTCTGTCTTCAGGCTGTATTCTACCTTCACAACCATCCTCTAAAGTCCGCACTGTTATCCCCATTTCGTGTGTGAATCAACTTGGAAAGCTCAAGTCACTTGCACAAAGCCCAGCACCTAGTCACGGCCAGAACTGGTATTTGAGTCCAGGTGTGTGAGACGCCAAGCCTGCGTGCTACACCACCACATGGCATGCCTACCCCGACAGGACTGAACCAGGGTGATGAAGATTAAACACACTAAGTGACAGACCACGCCTTCAGGAACCTCACACACACCAATACATGTATCTGGTGAAGAGTGTTGGGTGCCATGTGGAGCAATGAACTATAGGGCCTCTGGCTGTGGAAGAATGGAGTCTGCCTGGAGGGAAAGGAGCAGAGGCAGAGATCGGGGAGAGCCGTTGATGCTGGCCTTGAACTGCAGGCAAGGATTCTCAAGGGAGAGAAGGATGGTCCACCAAGAAATAGCATGAACAACTGCGCGGCTGTGCTACGACCAGAGAGTAGTGATTGAGCTGGTGTGGCCACAGAGCAGTGTGAAAATGGGAAACTTGGCAAGAGCTGAGATTATGGGTCTTTATCCTGAAGGCAGTGGTGAGCAGCCAGGGTTCCCTGCTTATAAGCTACGGAAACAGACTCTATGTTAAGCTAAAGTACACTCGCGGGAAATAGACTGGAGGCTTACAAAGTTTACAGGGAGGCTGGAGACCCAGCCTTGGAGACTGACAGGGTTCCTTGGAGACCAACAGCTCCAGTGGGCCAAGAAAGAATTATCAGCAGTGGTGTCCCAGCAGGAAGAGTCTGGTCAGGATACGAGACTTTCAGCCATGTTTCTATACTCCCATCGCATGTCAATGATCCAGAGTCTAGAAGGATAAACCCAACTGGCCAGCTGAGCTCCCCTGTCCTTCCCGGGCCTGAATGGAAAGGGCTGTGGGAAGAGCATCCAGAAGCCCTTTCAGATTTTCACACAAAAGGGAAGAGAAGAAGAATTGCCCAAAAAGGAAAAAGAGGGCTCTGCTCGGAGGGGAAAGTAGATGTGGGGTAGATTTTAGAAAAGGAAAAGAAAAGAATCCTCTAGAGAAACCCTCAGTGGTTTCTGAGCAGGGTAATCACATGGTCAGACCTGTGAGCTGGGTGCCGCGTGACAACATGGAGGGTGTTTTAGAGAAGTCTGGGGAAGGGCCAGTGGTCTGACTAAGTGGCCGCTGCATTAGTCCAGGGAGCCCTGGTAAGCCTTCCGAGTGAATGTGGGGGTGGAGGTGAGAAGACAAACTCAGGCTAATAGGAGCAGCGCTCCACTGCCATTGTTTCCTGTTACATCCCTCACTGGGGCAGCGTTACATTCTTCTGATGAGAATAGTATTGATCTAATGAGGTAGTATCCCAAGGCTTGTGATTTTATAAATGAGAAAATAACACACACTCCAGGGAGACTTAGCTGTTACGTTAACAATTAATAGGAAAATCTGACAAAGCCAAGGCTTGGAAATCATGCTTATCATGAATATAATGCAGAGCTGGGAGAGTTGGTCTGAACCCAAATACATTCAGAGTAATTTTCTGTAAACCTGCCACCTCCAGTTTGAAAATATTTCATGTGTGAGACTGTGATTTTCTCTGACAGGCTAGGATAGTAAGAAGGGGAAGTTGGAAAAGTAAATTGCTCTTTTTGTAATGGTAAAAATGTCATTACTGGGAAGAACATTAATCTTTCTTATCAGGTATTAGATTTTGAGATTCTGGTTCTGTAATACTCAGCGTTATAAGCAGGTATGTTTGAGAACTCCTAAATATATGATAACTGGTTTTATTTTATTACCCAAACAGTAATAGGTATATTTTTTTCAAGTTATTCAGTGCAGCCAATTACTTTTCCCAACACTGAAAACAGCAGTAATTTCAAGGTGAAATCTCTCTGGCCCCAGGCCCAGCTGGCTCTGATGGTTCCAGTGCACTTATTCTACCAGCCCTGCTGCGTCTCTTGTAGCCTCTGGATAAGTCTTACCTTGTAGGATCTGCTGGAGGTAAGGAGGCGAGTTTCTGTGTCAGTCAGTCAGGTTCACTGTGTTCCATATTCTAATTCCAGAGCTGATTACCAGAAGACTGTAGGAAGAGGGTAGAAATTGTCTTCGTTTGGGTCCCCCAACTGCAGGCCCTAACGACAAGAATTTGGGAACCGTTTATTTAGGAAGCACTGAGAGAGGGTGGTGAAATGAGAGTAGGGAGAAAGGAAAGACAATGAAGGAAGGGTGCATTCATGTTCCGTCCAGCTGTGGACAGGGGAGCTCTGTCCCAAGAGCCCTCAGCGAGACTACATGGGTCACACTTCAGAATTGTCCTGCCAGGGGAGAGATGACAGAGACACATAGAAGTGTAAAATTTCTTTAAGTGACTTACAGTCTACATGTAAAGACAAACTATATACGTGCGCATGGATGTACATACAAAATATTACTCATACATAACATTACTGATAAAATACACATGTAAATTATGCCAAACGGTTAAGTAATGCTACAGACAGTATGGATTAGGAACAAAAGTGAACTGTGTGACGAGAAATATTGTACTTGTTTAGAAGTGGAAATGATCAGTCTGGGTTGAAATGGTTAAGAGCGTTTCATGGAGGACCTAGGGCTTAACTTGACCTTGAAGAATGGCTGAGATATCATCATTCAGGGAGGAACAGGAGCCTGGCTACCAGTATGAAACAGGACAGTGAGGAAGTCAAAATAGGGAAGATTGTTAGGGATAATGGAAAATAAGACTCTAAAGTCGCAGGATTAAGGCTGCAGAAGGATTTCAGTGCCAGACCAAGTAGTCTGGCCTACAGATGAAGATCATAAACCAAAATGCCTTCAGGAGCCAGTAAAAGTTGGTGGTAAAGAGTAAGAAATAGGGGGTGGTGGAGACTGGGGGAGATCTGGAAAGTATATAGGCCTTCAAATTTAAAAATATTTAAAACATTGTTTTCTCCAAACAAAACATGTCTACAGGCCAAATTCTGTTAACCAGACCCTGGTTTTCACCCACTGTACCATTATCTGGGCTACCCATTGCCGTGACGTATGATTGGCAAACGTTACCAAGCAAACAAATCACTATTTCTTGCTAAGCCTAGATGAGCCCTCAGAATCCTTCTTAATATGATTAAGTCATGAGCGTGAGTTCTGTGTTGATTCTTCTCCCCTCTCTCTCTTGTCTCAACATGACCATTACCACAAGTTTGCATTAAACATATTTGCAAAAATCCATTAACTTCTGAGTGAGGGGTCTATATTTATTGTATCAATTTACAGTTTCTTGGTTTCCCCTTCCTCTCACCCACAACTGCACATGTTTAGACTTTCTTCTCTTGCATTTATTCGCATAGACACATTAATTCTGCAGTACGAGGGCCTTGGTGCTATAGGGTTACCTACTCATCTGCTTCCGTTAAAGAAATCAGTGTTTCACGGTATCCTGTGGGTCAGGCTGTGCAGGCATCCAGGCAGGGGTAGACAGGGAAATAGGGTTATCCAGGGAATTGAGAAACCGGTCCTGGCTCCATCGGTGACTGTGGCGTGAGTAACTTAACCTCTGAGTTTCAGTTTCCTCAGACCCAGTGAAGGTAGCCATCTCTTCCTTGACCACCTGACAACGTTATTATGAGGCTCAGATGAGTTCATGAGCGGTGTAAGCGTCCGGCCAACTAAGCCTTTAACATTATTTTTCTGTCTTTTCCTTTTACACTTCGATCGCATGGGAGTGCGGGGGTGGCTGGGCAAGGTGGGCACACATGTCTGATGAGACTGCTGTGTGCTGATGAAGTTGTATATTTTAAGATTTATCACAGAACATGCTGTTTGAAAGGCTGTCCGGGAAACTAGGAAAGATTTCTTCACAGGGAACCATGTTTGGTGATGATAAGCACAAAGAACAGATGTAAAACAAAGAAATAAGACCACTTTGCAGATTGAGTGTGTCATCCTGTGCAACAGACAGTGAAACTTTCTCCCTTCCAGCCTCAACCATCCTAACAAATCCTTTCACGAACTCGTGTGGTCCTCACGGTAGCATTGTGAGATTGCCGAGGAGGTATGAGTACCCACATTGAGAGCTGAGGAAACCGAGATTCAGAGAAGGGAAGTTACTCATACTTGGTCAGTAATAGACCCAGGAATTAAATCTGGGTTTTCTGACTCCCTGTATAACCTTGTCAATTTCCCTGTCTATCCCTGTCTAAAAACACTGTTCGTCCAGGTTCCAAAAGGATGATGGGAAAGAAAAAGAAATCAGAACATGGCCATTCCTCCCTGTGTCTTCAGCTGAGGGTCTGAGATTGCACTCCCAGATCTTAGCTACCCTTAGCCTCTCAGAGCCTGCCCTGCAGTAAGCATTTGTGATTTGTGTAGAGGTGGCCTTACCTACAGCTGGCCCGATGCCCTTCTGGTCTGCCCAAATGCTAGAAAGGATGGATTTACACTTAAATCAGTGTTTCACCTAATGTACCTCTCCCGGCTTCATTTGTAAAATGGTGTGTGGATCTTGGTTAAGAACACAGCCTGTGAGCTGAATCTAAGTCATTAGTGAGACAATAAACTCAAAAAGGAAACATAGGGATATATACAGAAAAGGAGAGGTTTCCTGGGCAAGGACCAGTGTATTTCCTTACCGCCCCCCCCTTTTTGTCAGAGATATGGAAAAGGGAGTCAATAGTGATTTAACTGTGCCCTGTTGCAAATGAAGCTCAGGATTCCAACAGGCCCAAAGACATTCACCATAATGAAGAAAAATACCGTAACAGCATGAGTAGGAATTCTTTTCAGTCATACATCATAATACTTCACACAATATTTTCATTATTTGGAGGAGAAAAGGCCCAAGGTATGTCCTTTTTCCATATCATAAAACAAGAAATAAACACATGGAAATTAAATAAAACTTAAACCCAAATATTTTATTTATTATGTAGAACCTGAAATCGATGAGTGCCTTTCAGAGTGATTCAAATGATTTTTCCAATGCCATCTAGATGGTTAATTTCAAACTCGACATGGAATTCTCAGCCCATTCTTTCTGAAACTTGGACTTCAGTTTCCTGGACTGGGAAATAAATTGTTGTCTGTGGAATGGAGATGGTGAAGTAGGTGAGCTTTGAAGCATGAAGGAAGAATGAAAGGATGAAAGAGGGAAGGGAAAAAAAAGAGAACAGAAGGGAAGGGAAGGGAAGAGAAGAGAAGGGAAGAAGGCAGGAGAGGGGGAAAGTGAAGAGGGAAGAGTAGAGATACCTCTAGTGACCTAAAGGAATCCAAGTCTCTTGAATTAAGCTTTTACATCTTTCTTATTGACAAGATCAGACTCATTTTCAATTAACAGATTTCAAGGTTTCAAGTTGAATGAATTGGTCTACTTAATTTAAAAGTGCTTCCACCGTCCTTATGCAAAAATATTGTCCCACATTTGGTAATGTTCTACTTGACCATGCTTTTGATTGACAGTAAACTCACAGTAAGGGATTCATACCATAAATTCACCATTAAATAACTCTATGAGGCGTATGAAATGAACAGCATTTCATTAGTGAATTCTATTGCCCGCATCTAAGCATGATCAACAAAGTGCTTCTAACTCCAGAATGCCTTCAGAATCGCTTATGTCGATAGGAAACTTGAGTTACATACTTGTAAATGCACCACTCGTAACTAGTAGTTTTAAGTTACTCATAGTAACTAGGGCTTTTGGAAGTCAAGTCGAGTTTGGGAAAAGGAGCATGTTTTGTTACCACATCTGTTCCAAAGCAGGAGTGTTGTGTTTCTATGGTAGTAAAATGCCCTCTCCTTCAGCCTCTGTCCCCAAAGCCTCCTCAAGTAGACATAAAATCAAAGCAGAAGCATGGTGCTTGCTATACAAATGTAGCTTCAAGCCAAGTGCTTTTCATCCCTTCAATCCAATGACCTTTCCTAAGCCCATCCTGTATCAAAATTTTGGAGCCTTTACTGGAACAAAATAATTACATTTGAAAATGTGCACAATTCCTAATTTTGCACAATTAGTATATTTCTAATGTCTGTGAGATTTTTGAACTACTTCCATTAATTCATTGTAATAAGCTGAGATTTTGATGTAAACACACAAATAGGAACACGATTCTCTATCTGGAGGGCAAATGTTACAGTGCCCAGGGTGGTCGTTCGTAAGTTAATGCGTCCACACCCCTCTTAACCTGGATGACACTGGTCTGATTACATTAAAGGGCAAGAGAGCGTTAGGCAAAGCCAGTGTGGTCAGAATCACAGGGAGAGCAGATGGATGGACCACAGGAAAACCACAGCCATTCATCCACGTCCTCTTTCAGAGCACACATTCCACTGTGAACCTATGATAACGATACTCACGTTATCCTTTTAGGTTTAACTAAACAAGCAGTCAGTTGCAAAGGCATGAACTACGCGTTAACTGACCGTAAGTAGAAATTAGATTCTATCACTTCTGTCATGTTCATCTAAAAGATTCATCCTTTAAAATTCACATCCCAGAATTTTGAGTTGATCTCTGAATCCATTCACAACTGTTCAAGCACTTAGCCAACATGTTTATGGACTGAATAATGTGTCTGGTACGCTGGGAGATGCAAAAATTAAAAAAAAGACTGTCTACCCTTCGGGAGTTTATATTCTAGAAGGGAAAATAAGATGCATATAGAGACCTATGGTGTATAACGGCGACAAAAGCAAAGTGCTGTGAGAGCTGAGAAGAGGGTTGGATTGGAGCTGGAAATCAGAGAAGGCTTGACGAACAGGTAGGATTAGGGTGGATACTGAAAGAGGGTTGGATTCTGACCTCCAACCCTGCAATTTTGACCAATTGCAAAGTTAAATCAAATAAATTTACTTTTTTCTCTTTCCAGAAAGGGAATCCCAGCTTCCCCCTGTGAAGATGATTACACAAAAAATGCTCAAGAAAGTGAATCACATGGCCCAAGTGGTGTATGTTGTGTGCAGTTATTTCACCCAAATGCCCTAACTTCATTTAGCCATGACAATAAAGCCCAAAAAATCAATATTGAAACATGTCTTATAAACAGATTTGCTCCACTGCCAGTGCAAGAGAGAATACAAAAATGCAAAAAAAAACAAAAAACAAAAACATGAAGTTAGTGAAATATTAGATGACATGTTAATTTGCTAGAATTTGGCTTGGGGTTCTTAGAAAACCAAACTTTCCTCTGTTTAGCTTCGTAAACCTTGCCACATGGAGCTTGCTTCTGACTCAAATTAGTAACAAAAATTACACTGGTCCTACACAAATGCTTCCCGTAGGGCAGGGTTCTGCAGGCTAAGGGCAGCTAAGATCTGGGAGTGCAATCTCGGCAGGTAGCTGCTTTTTCTTCATCTTTTGCTGTGCATTGCAGTTAGGAACTCCCAGCCAATTCGGCTTGCAGAACCCAGGGCAACCATAAGTGGAGATAGCATGGGACCAAGAAGGGATCACTCACCTGGACCTGGAGTCAGGGCTCTGCTTGTCAAGCAGCTGTGACTCTGGACAAGCAGCATCTCATCTCTGAGCCTCGGTTTTCTCACCTGCACGATGTTATGCCTATATCACAGGGTAGTTGTGAGTTTCTGAGGTAAGCCATGTGATAGTACTCTGTAAACTGTAAAGTTCTACCTAAATATCAGTGTCAGCACCATCACCATTCTCAGTTGGTTTTTGCCCTAAACAGGAAACTGCCCTTACTGAGGCAAAGCTCTTTTATTTTGTCCCCAAGGTTATTCTCTTGCTGCTGCTTCTTAGCTGGGTGACCTCAGAGAAGCCATTAGACCTTTTATTACAGAACCTCATTTTTCTCACCTACAAAGTGGGCATTGTACTGAGGCCTGCCCTGCCTGTCTTACAGGTTCACTATAACAATTAACTAAGGTAAAGGGATATGAAAGCGAATTGCACACGTAAATCATCTCATAAATATTCATTGTTATGCCCGTACAGAGGCTCCAAGCCTACATTCCTGGTCCAGATTCCTGATTGAGTTCCTGGTCCTTGCTCCTCAGGCCACCTAGTTTGTCCCCTGCTTTGACCTTCAAGCTTCTGCTCACTCTTCAAGCCTTTCTTGCCGCTCGTTCTAGCCCACTGAGGGCTGTATAGCACATGCCCCTACTCTGCAGTGCCCCGCTCTACCCTGCAAATCGTTTCAGGAATCCTGCTTCAGAATCAAGCTATTGAGACTTCGCTCTGACCCTGAGCTCGGGTCACAATACTGTCAGGTCTTGACAATTCCGGGCCTCTTTGCCCTAGGCCTGTATCTCTCTGTTGCTTAAACTTTCAAACTTTCCTGGCTGTTTTCATTTGGCTTCATGCTTGGAATGTTCACAGAGGGCAGTGATTCTCAACAGTGGCTGTACATTGGAACCGTGTGGGCAATTTGGAAAAATAACACTGCATGCGCCCTACCTGCAAAGATTCTGATGTAATGGGTCTGGAGTGTAGCTTGAGTGTTCGGGTTTTTCACAGCTACCCGTGTGATTCTAATATGTAGCTAAATTTAAGAACCACTGAGTTAGGGGGTTGTTCCCAGCAAAGTTATAACCTGGGATCGGAGTGAAAGCCGTTGACAATCCACCTTTCACCTGCATTGGGTGTAGAGGCCAAAATCTACAACAAAGGTGAGTCCTAAGAAGCCACATGTTCAACACTCACAATACTAGTCCTGAATCCAAACCCTAGGGAGACTGATTCAAAATGGCAGCCTAGTCCACCTGGATCACCAGGTCTGGGGTAGCTTAGGAAAGAGGAATGCAGTGGCAAGACGAAATCTGGGCCTCCAGTTAACATTGTTTATATTCCATCATGGGTTGAGGAAAAGGGCAAGGTCCTCATAGCTAAAGATAACAGACTTGATATTCCGTAGAGTAGACAAGAATAGAATTTTTATGGACCCAAAAGTCAGCTTTTAGCTTATTCTTATATGTGCACACTGTAAGTCTGGACCCACTTTGGGCCCAAGAAGTCTTGATCTTTCTATATTCAAAGTCTTTGATAAAGAATCAGGCATGAAAGTGGTAAGAGCCTCAAAGGCCAACATTTTCATTTTACACGCGAGAAAACTGGCGCTCATAGAGGACAATGGTGTGTCCCAGGTCAGACAGCAAGTTGGACGCAGAGTTAAGCGTAGAGCGCAGATCTCCTCTCACCATCCAGCAGTGGGTACAGGACTGCCTTGAGTATCACGTATTTAAACTGTGAAGTTAAGAACTATGTAAAAAATTCTCTTAAAATAGATTATGTAGTTCACAAAATTTCTGACTGATGCAGATATATTTTAAACTCTTCCTCCATTTTGAGACTGTGGAGCAAGATATTTTATTAAGAGTGGGGGTCCAGCAGGGGAAAGCCAGATGCTTGCCATTTATTTTAAAGGGAAAAAAAGAAAAAATGAACCTGAGTTTTTCCTTGGATTTTTTTTCCCCCCATTTAGCTGGAGAGGAATTCATAGTTTCTAATATCTTTCCTCTGTGGTTTCTGGGGGAGTGCAGTTAGCAGGCTGGGATGCATTTTTCACCTAGAGCCAGGGTATTGATCTAAGGATTCACACTGTAGTTTGATGCTGAGCAACCGATGTAAAATATTTCCATGTAGGTGATTGTCAGACCAGAGCTGAGCCACCAGAAGACCCTTCTCTCTGGAGGACTTTGGCTAAACAGGAAGACAGACAAAGCAATCACAACAATACATAGCATTGCCCTTTATGGTTTATAAAACAGTTTAAGGCATTGGTATAGCCACATCTTAGAAAAGTATATAAGTCAAACAAGAATCACAAAATAGGTAGAAACAACTCAAGCTATTTTAAGAGGGGGAAAAAGACACTTTATGAACGCCCTGTGATTTTGGAGATACCCATTTTTTAGGTGTCAAAACTAAGTTCAGCAAGATCATGTGATTTGTCAGGGTGACACAAGAGCAATGATAACGATAATGACCGAGATTCTCATCTCATGTCTAGAGTCTATTTTGCTATCATACCACAGATGCCTCAAGCAAAGAAAGGGGAGCAGGGCTGAGAGTCCAGGATGCCAGAGTTGGCGATAACAGCACTGAGAAGATGGTTTGGTAAACCCCTGCTGCAGGGCTAGGTCTGAGACATCCAGGGGTCCTGGGTGAGTGGTGGTAGGGTAGATGCCAGGGGCCGCCCTTGGCCCTGATGAAGGCAGTTGCCCTTATTAATGAGTGTTTCTGGCTGTCTGTGTGCCCAGGCTGTACCTGCACTGAGGGGCATCTAGTCAGCGGAGCAGCTCAGCCAGCTGAGCTGAGTCTGTGCATGAAATGACCACTCAGATATAGCCTCGACCTAATAAAATAACTGACTGGAATTTTTCACTCTGATCACATGGTTTCCGGCCCTGTTTAGGAGGACTAAGCACACTGCCCCGCTGGTCCCCCTCCTCCCTTCCCTAGAGCTTGTTGGATTGGCTACTGGCAGTGTGTGAATGACGCTGCCATTCGGTGTACATCTGTGTTTAACTCGTATGAATAGTGCAGGACTTGCATAAATTGTTTAACATAAAGAATGAAAGTATTTCTGTACCTTTTCTCTGTGTTGAGTGAATGGTAAGTTAGAATAATGGACTTCATTTTAGAGAAAATCAGATAAATGGATCTTTTCATTTATATGGATACTGGGAGCTTTCATACTTTGGAAAGATGAGCAAAACTCATAACCAACTGAATGCCTTATGTCCCAGAGAATTGTCCTCTGTGGAAAGGTGATCTTATAAGAAATCTGAACCCCACTCTCCCCATCCTGTGAATATTGTGATCTTTCCTCACATTTAAAGTGATACAGGTATGTTTACACACCAGTTAGTACAAAGAAAACTACATAGAAAACATAGAAAACTAAACCCTGTGTTTGTGAAAACAGGACAGTTATTTAGTGCAGACTCTGGTGCCCAACTGTCTGGGTTCAAATTCAACTGTACCACTTACCATCTCTGTGTCTGTGGGCAAGTAAGTTACTTGACCTTCCTTTGCCTCAGCTTCCTCATCTATAAAATGAGAATATCCTCATAGGGTCATTGAAAATATTAATTTATTATGTCAAGTGTTAGAGGCCCTAGGATATGGTAAATACTCAACAAAAGCTATCTTTATTACTATGGTTACATAGAATTCTCTTATCCTGTATTATTTTAGTGGTTTCTTCTCTTTCATTTCTGTTTAGTCTCCATTTTTCCAGTTCCTTGCTTATCCAGCCATTCCATATCTGGTTACTAACATAATCTTTCAAATGAGCAGCATACATAATTTCCCTGTCCAGGAATTCACATTGAGAAGGTCCTGTTACAAAAGAAAGTGTTATATTTTTCACTTATAATAGGTACCTGAAATAACATGCGTATGTTTGCGTAAAAGTCTAAATCACTGGGAGGGAGGGGCCGAGAGAACAGAAAAACACATGGAATTTTAGTGAGGTTATTAATAGGTATTTAGAATAAGATTAGCGTTTAACAGGGTACAGGTTTCATACAATAATTCATTAAGAACTTAATGGACATTTTCTACTCCAAACATGTCAGTCATCTTGACCCGGCCTTGGAAATATCAAACAGTGAAAAAGTCACATGTAGTCATTTTGTGTAAGTATATCTACTGATAGAAATAAGTATAAAACTTTAAAGATCATAATTTTTAATGAAAGGTTTTATAGAAGCACACAACAATACCAGGAAGGGTTGTTAAAAACAAAATAACATTGTCTTCACATAATATGTATTTACTGACCTGGATTTATACAATTAAAATGGCAAAATAAAACCCTCAATATAATTATGATTTGGGCTGTTTTCAAAATAAGAATTTCTGCCAAATATTAAATAAGCTTGTAGACACTATTTCCTTGGGCTCTAGTATTAAAATTTATATATATATATACACACACACACACACATACATACATACATTCAGTGGTACATGATATTTTTAGAATAAGAGACGAGAAATTCTGAACATGAACGCTAACAACCATATCTGTAATTAGCTCAACATTCTCGTTAGGGAATGCTGCTTTTAGAAAGTAGAAGATTACCAAGAATAATAGCTTATCTAATTGAAGATCATTATAAACAAATTAGAATGTATTTGTGAGTTGTGCTAATGATGCATGTTAAATATATGAAGTGATATCCTGATGTAGAAATATGGTGAATGTCTTTCACATTCTTAGTAATTGTTCTTTTCTTTTATATATATGTTATTTCCATTTTTTTATGTGTATATGTAATTTGGGGAATAGGAAAGTTGTAAAACTGGTGCTGTGCTTCAGGAAAATTAATCTAGTAAGCAAATATGAGTTGATTGGATAAGCAAAGGAAGATCTTGATGGAAGATCCTTTGATGAAGGGAAGGGGAGAGACTATAAAGAGAATGTTTAGTTTTATTAATATCTGATTTAAAATGTAATGAATCAGGTGTTGCTTTAGCACAATTATATCACTACCAAAAAAGATAAAATGTCAAATGTAAATATTTTTAAAGAATGCTAATAAAAATATATTAAACCTCAAAATTGGCTTAGCAATTAATAAAATTCTTAAAGATGTCTCCTATATAGGGAATTTAAAACACTTTATCATGTATATATTTGCAAAGTGATGGAGGAGAGTTCTGAAGAAATAATCCAGAAGAAACTTAAAAGAAAAAAGAATATAAAATTATCACGAGTTATGTCATGCTAATGTGTCTCTGTGGCTGTGGCACTGATCCAGGGACACCCCTCCTGTCCTTTCCAATCGTTGTCCCTTCTCAGGAACAGATGACCCTGCCTGCCACATACATTCCTCTGCTGGAAAGATCCACCGTTTTCCCAGGCCTCTTTCTGGACCCAAGTGCACTCCCACGAGGACGTGTTTAGTTATATCCTCCCAAAACCGAAAGCAAACTGTGGCCCAGGAGTGCAATCCCATGAGGCATGACCATATCAGAAGATATTCAAGGCACAAGAGTGGTCTCTGGGCTCCTTTTCTTCTCTGGCTCCTGGAAACAATAAAGGAGTGACTGAACTCAGCATGAGTGATTGTCAAAAGTTATACATTTAGTTCAGCCTCCTAACAGATGAACTGACTTAAAAAAAAAAAAAAAAAAAAAACTTAATGGTTTGGGATGATTGTAATAGCTCCTTGTAATAGGTAGTAAAAGAGTTTTGGGGATTGAAGCCAAACTTAACCTTCAGTGGAAAAGCACATGATGGTAATTGCTCGGAGAATTTTTACACTGAAAACGAGTTCACGACATTTTAACACAATAAATGATGGTGAAATGCCATTCGGGAATTAATCTTTAATCCATCTGAGCTAGAAAGTTGAGAGAGAAGTAAAACTATTCCTTTATCTGGCTTTGAGATGAAAAAACAAAATCCTGGCGCAGCTCTAGGTTCCCTGGAAAGTACAGGCGCTTCCCCAAGATTGTGCTCTGATGAAAAAAGAGCTTTTTTGAAAATGCACTTTAACATGTATCTTCATGTGTACTTCTGCATTTCTACTGAATACCCTTAGGCTATTTCTATAAGCATATTATTTGTCATGGTTCTAAACTTTAGCACCAAAAATTACACATATATTTGACAATTCAAGGAGGATAATTGTAAGTTTCCTCCTCTCCTTTTTTATTAATCAAAATGTAGTGAAGACAGATTTACTGTTTTTGCAAACATGTCCATCATGTTTGCTGTTCCTGCACATTTTACTACGTTAAAAGTCCCGTGCTTCTGGTTGCCACTTCCCAGGTACTTTGTCTCCAGGGCCCAATGGTGGCTTTAAAATGCTGGGCTCAAAGCTCAATAATTTCATTGCAGCCATTGTAGGGATATGGCCCAGAAAATACTAATCAAAAAAGTTAGTAAAATGGATAAAATGAAGGTTGAGAGGAGCACTTCTTATTCCTGCGCTTTCATCCTTCTTGATCAAAATGCTATTCACCATTTATTCACTTGAAAAACATCATCAAGTACCTACTACATGCAGAGTCTGTTTAAAGGGCTGGAGATACAGAGATATGAATAACATAGTCCTTGCTCGAAGAAGTCTAACACAACCAAGTACAATAGGTCGACATCTGAATAAGTTATTACAGTCCTATGTGAAAAGTGCTATGTAACAAAAAAATGTGAAGAGCTGCATGAAATAGGAATATTCCAATGCAAATGACACAAAGTAAAACTAAAACTCAGGTGGCCCGAACAGCAAAGCTAATTTATCAGCTTATGTAACTCAAACAGATTTTTCTGATCCAAGGTGAGAATGGATCCAACAACCCAAAGTATGACAAATGTCCTAATTTCTCTTTACCTTTCTTCTCTGCCTTCCACAATATGTGTATGTTATGGGCTTAATTGTGTCAAACCCCCTCCAAAAAGTAATTCGTATGAAGTCCGAACCCCCAAAACCTAAAATGCAAATGTATTCAGAGATAGCGACTTTAAAGAGGTGATTAAGTTAAAATGAGGTCTATGATGTAACACAGTCTCAGTGGTGTCCTTATAAGAGGAGATGAGGACACAGACACACAGAAAGAGGGCCTTGTGAAGACACAGGGCGCAGGTGGCCGTCTGTGGGCCAAGGAGAGAAGCGTCAGGCGAAACCAACCCCGCCGACACCTTGATCTCAGACTTCTGACCTCCACATTGTGAGAAAGTCAATTTCTGTTGCCTGTGCCACCCTGTCTGTGGTACTTTGTTATGGCAACCTTAGCAAACTAACACCAGGTACCATCTCAGGCTCCATGGTTGCTCCCCGTCAACTCTCAGCACCACCTTTGGGGCTACAAATTATCAGCAGCTTCAGACTTCACAGATTCTCACTATTATCATCCAAGTGCCATAAGAGCAAGCTTCTGGTAGATCTCCAAATGCTTTAGGATTCTCCCTCGCTCCTACGCCTTTGCCCAAACAGTTGCTGTGCTTGGGGACTGAGATCCATGGATTGGCTTATACCATTGGTGGGTGGGATCAATTCTCGCCAAACCACATGAGGTGAAGTCCCCAAGGAGAGTCAAGGTATGTTGGTGAGATGTAGCTATGGAGAAAACCAGAGAGATCCAAAGAAAAGGAACAAGTAAGTCCACCTTGGAAAGCTGAGCAAAAGTAACCCGAGGGGGATTGGGGTGTGTCTTGGAGAATGAATAGCTGTTCAGCTGGTAGAGAAGGACTCAAAGGACAGTCCAGACAAAAGAAACAACACGTGAGAGCACAAAAGGCACAAAAGGGCCTGTTGTCTTTGGCAGGTGCTCAGCTTGTCTGAGTTGGCCCTAGACTTTCAACTTTTAACCCTGAAAGTCTCACATTCTAGGAACCCCCTTAGTCCCGGGCAAACAAATACAGGAAGTGGTCACATTCCAGGAACCCCTCAGTCCTGGACAAATTGGGATCATCACTCTATGTTTGGGGATTTATGAGCAAAGTTTATGGGGCCAAATGGCTAGAGGTAAGATTGGAAAGGTTGGTTGAGACTAACCAGGTTTTCCCTGCACCCTAGTTTGGACTAGAGAGAAACTCTGTCGTGTTCCTCCGCCATGTTGGAAAAGTAAGTTGTAACACAGTATTCCCTGGAGGGTAAAGGGACTCTGTGTTAATACCATGAATTCCGTGGACATTTTGCAATTTGACCCATTTCAGGAAGTTCATGAAATTTGAGGGCTATATAGCATTCGGGAGCAGCAGAAAGTTCCAGGCCAACACTTCTGACTCAGAGGCATTGATGCCTGGGGTCAAAGGTCAGCACTCGGATTGGCACATCATGAGGCTCCATAAATATTACGTGATTCTTGGTTAACCGGTTCCCTTAGCAACTGGAATTCCCTCTTCTCTTTCTGCTTCTTTCTCTCTAGGTACCTGTCTCTTAAAACTATCTCTTATTTTAACTTCTTCATGTCTTCAGTTTCAACAGCCCACCTGGGCTTCAAACTCACTGTAACTACCACTAACTGCTCTCCTTTCCTCCAATATTACCTCTTTTGCCTACCGCCTTACATCTTGTTGAGAATGCTACCTTTCTCCCAGTCACCCAAACCCATGTTGTGGAATACATTGTGGCCATTGAAAAAAAAGGGGGGGACTGAGACAAAGTTGCAAGTAGTAACTATTTAGAATAATCCCATATTTATAAAAATGCTATATGTATTTCCACATACATAAAAATATGTATGTAAAGTGTTTAGAAATATGTATACCAAACTCTTAAATGTTATTGTCTTAACGTTGTCTAACTGGAAATAACAGAGGGGATCCTTTTACTTTTTACTTTATATACATCTCTATTGTCGAAATGTTTATAGAGTAAGCATTTAGCTATTTTCCAACTAAAGATAATACATGTTCATTGTAGGAAATGTCAATTGATGATAAAGAGCAATATGAAAACCATCTGAAATATCACTACCAGAGACACCACAGTTAGCAGTCTGGGAAACAGCCTACCAGACCTCCCCCTGAGCCCTTGTGCTGATGCAGATATAGAGACCGCACTAGGGGCTCATCCCAGCCTCCCTCACTACCCTCCCCATGCCCAAAACACAGTAAGTTGCAAAGCTTTCCTATCACTTCTGCATATTCAGGATCCCTGGAACCTATCAGTCTCCATTTCCGCGGCCTTCACCCTTGTTGAGGCTCTCATAACTCACCCCTGCTCTGCATGCAGGAATAGCCTCCTAAATTGCTCTCACGTCATTCTTCTCTCCTTCCTTGTGTCCAGTCTTCCCACAGTTCCAGATTAATCATCCTAAACCCTAGCTCTGATCACGTTACAGGCCTTGTTCAAAAATCTTCAGTGACTCCCCATCACCTGTAAAAGAAATGCCAAATTTTGTGATCTGGATTGAAACTAAATTCTTCCTCATTCCCTTAGGAACTTTTCTTCCCCTTAGCTCTAGTTCATATTGTTTTTTCTAATGGGAATACCATCTCATCCAGGCATTCCCCTCCTCTAGATACTTGCACAAGTGTGAGAAAATGTTTGCACAAGGATGGTCATTGTAGTCAAGTCTATAAGGGAAAAATTAAAGCCAACTCTAATGTACACCAGTAAGGGACTAAGTAAATTACGGTCCATGCAGATGTCAAGAATACAGAGTATAGTTCAGCTGTTAAACTGACAGCTTATTATAGACCTAAGGAAAATTCTACAGAATATTGCCAATTAAAAGAATAGGTTGCTAAAGTTTATATCATGATTTTAGAAAATGCAGATATTTGTAAAGCTTTTTGGAAAGAAATCATCAAATAATAACAGGTAAACTCTAGGTGGTTAAATTTAGTTGATTTTTTTACTTTTTTCTTGGTACTTTCTATTTAATTTGAATTTTTATAAACACAACCACAATTATGGAAGTTAGCCATTTATTGAGGGCTATTTGCCAAGTACTGTGCTGTTGTTTTACATATAATAGTTCATTTAGGTTTTACATCAAAACTTTGAGGATGGTTACCATCACCCTCATATTACAGAAGAGTAACCTGAGAGTCAGGGGGTAAAGAGGTGCTCCCAGAGTCACATCACTAATGAGATGCGAAGATGGGATGCCAACTTCTGTCTTTCTCATAGGCATTACATTAATAGTAATGACATATTAATTTTACAGAAAAGAATAAAGCTATTAAAATATGTTCTCCCAGTCTTACAAGGTCACAGTTGCTCTACTCCTCAAAAATTTCTCCTGTTCTCATATTCAGAAGTATGACATGATAGGAAGATGAGAATAGAGAGAGAGAGATCAGAAACACATATAAATATTTCTATTTTTATATAAATTGCATCATTCTATATGTTATATTATTTTCTGAATATATCTGGTTGTTTAAAAACCTAAAAGTGCGTCCTAGACATCTTTCCATGTCTGTACAATCATCCTCAACTTATTTGTTAACAGTTTCATAGTAATCCATTGTATGGATGTGCTGTGATCATTTAACTGCCCCCCCATGAATGGTCAAGTATGTTGTTTATAAATTTTGCTATTGTAAACAATACTAGAATGAACATCCTCATCTAAATCTATGTCTGTACACGCGTGAGACTGTTTTTGCAAATGGATTCCCAGGAATGGACTTGCTAATTCAAAAAAAATATGGGTCTTTTCCTTTTCTGGTTTCAGAATTTCAAAACATTTTAGCTGTAGTAGAAGAATCTCTTCTAGGAAGCAGCTAATGGGCTCTTTTGCAGCCTTGTTTCCCACTTACAACTTCCCCAGGCATTGGTACCTGTTTGCACATTTGTCATTCTACAACTCCAAATTCACTCGTAGAGAAGCACACTGGGTTTCGAATTGCCTGAGTTCTGGTGAATTCTTGGCCACCAAGTTGCTCTGCAACCCTGAGCAATAAATGATGCTTCTGACTTGCATTTCTTTGTCTATAAATGAAATTCTTCCAGCTCTCACATTCAGTGTTTCTTAACTCTAAAGAAGAGAATAATGTTTTGTTATTCTGACTTCCTAGATTTTGAAAAATAATATACATACCATAAAGGGTTATTTTGCCCCATTAAAAGTTCTAATGATATGGTGATAAGATCATATTAAAAGCATTTATAAAGGTCCATGGTAAGGAGTTCATTATGGTTCATTAAATCCCTTCATGCTTTTATCCACTTTAGTTACTGTATTTTCTTTAAATGGGATTTATGCCAGGGCCACATTAACACCATTTCACATTCTGCTGTGCTATTACCCACTGAGCTTGAATCAATTGAATGGAAGAGGCCTTTTCGAGTATATTGATTTTCATTTATCCAAACTTATCTGTTTGCTTTGCTGCATGCTCATACATGAGAACAGGGCACAGCTAAATTTCCTGATGGTGTTGCTTTATCCCCCTTAGGTATTTATTTAATACTAGAATATACATATGACAAACGCTGGTATAAGAATTGCAGAAACTTCACTGGAAATACAGTTTTCTATGGGTGACATACCATGTTTCCCCGAAAATAAGACCTAACCGGAAAATAAGCCCTAGCATGATGTTTCTGGATGACATCCCCTGAACATAAGCCCTAATACATCTTTTGGAGCAAACCTTAATATTAAGACCCAGTCTTATTTTCGGGGAAATATGGTAAAAGCCTGGATCTCTCTCACGTCAGAAAGAACGTTGCCTGAAGCAAGATCCTACAGCCCCTCTCCCTGCATGAAGGAAGTCACCCTCCACCCTCCCAGCTCCTAGAGAACTCAGTCCAGGGGTCCTGCCCTCCTACCCCCAAAACAAGGAAAGGAATATTGTCAAGACAGTGATTCTTCGAAGTGTAAAGTTTTGCTCACTTAGTAAGCTGACTGAGTATTCTGCTGCTCTGCAAGGAAACACTCATGTTTCTTTGGCGAAAGATCAAAAGGAAATCTGGACAAAGGACGTGTGTAATAGAGAAACATACTTTAAATGTACATTTAATGTCTTTTTTTCCACACTCCTGGATTGATGTATTTGTGTGTGTGTGTGTGTGTGTGTGTGTGTGTGAGAGAGAGAGAGAGAGAGAGAGAGAGAGAGAGAGAGAGAGAGAGAGAGAGACCCTGACTGTTCATTTTGACCCATAGGATGTTTGAGATAGAAAGTATTTAATAATTTGTATTGCTTAATGCTACAAAGGATAATAGCTATTGGTTTAGTAAGATCTCATGGTCGATGTTAGTGTAAAGATTGGCTAAGCCTGAATGCTCATTGTGAAAAAGAAGATGAATGAAATTCATTATGAATAGCTCAAGTTTCTTAAATATATCAATGAGCAGGCATTATTGATTAAAATAAAATGAACAATTAACTTTAACCAAAGTTTAAATATGACAGTAATTAATAATTGAGCTAATTATTTTCCCTCATGCATTTCCATATCATGTGCAGTGTTATACAACTTTTGAGAGATTATTTATAAAATAATTTTTTAGAAAAAGTATTTTCATTTAAAAAGTAACTACATCATAATAAGTAAAAAATAGTTGACTGTCACTTGATTAGGGACTAAGAACAATATAAAGATATATCCTCAAGAAAGTCACAATCTAACTAGGGAGAACAGAAGAGACATACAAAGACAATGTTTTGCAGTTGTTAAAAACATGAGATTTAGAATATTAATGAGTTTGGATTCCAGCTCTGACACTATGACCTCCAACAAGACTTTCGGAGCCTTAGTTTCCTAATCTATAAAAATGGGATAATAAAATTGACCTCATAGGATCATTGTAAGAATTAAAAGTCTGTAAAACACTGAAAAGGTGCCTGGCAAAGGGAGAACCTTCCAGAAGTGGTAGCTATTTAATGACATATCGCTTAAGTGACAGATGAAAACACTCTATGGAGGCAATTCAAGGAGGTACCCATTACTGGAATTGGAATGAAACAGATTATTTTTGCCTTAATTTCAGAGAAGAATGCTTTTACAGGTGAGTTGCATGATCAGTCGACTATTCAAAGGAGATAGGATTTGAACTGGAGGAGTAAGGTTTTATTAGTTGGTAGATAAAACTAGAGGTAATGAGGATTACAACTGCCAGTAACATAGCAGCCATCTACTCCAACATGGTTCTAGCAAACCCTCCTTCATTTTTTCTCCTTAATTAATTACCATATTAACATTTCCTCCAGGTTTCTAAAATATTTTTTTCAACCATTTCTTCTGGGTCCTTTGTTGGCATCTCTTCTGCCTCTTTTCTTTTATTTCCTTCAAATAAAAATTAATAAACAAAATAAAATAAGAAAACTAAAACACACTAAAAAAATCACCTTCCAGTTAATATATAGCCTTCTGTTAATATTTTGGCGAAAGTCCTTCTAAACCTTTCTATAGCTGTCTTTTTGTCTCTTTTTCTCTACACACACACACACACACACACACACACACACACACATACATCCATACACACATTTATCTAATATGATCTAAACAAGATCATAATCTTACGTGCTTTTTGTAATCTCATTTTTTTATGGAAAAATACACAGTACACCATACATATCTTCACATGTCAAAGAACAACTTCTTTATATTTAAATTGGTTTATCACATTTGATTGTGTAAATGTTAATACAATTTAATAAACTCTTTAATGGAAATTTTAGTTGTTTCCAGTTTTAAACAAACAGGAAAAAGTGCTACAGTGCTGCAGTGATGACACTTGTACTTCCATGTTGGCCTACTTATATGATTATCCTTTTAAGTAAAATTCATGGAAGTCAAATAGAGAGATCAAGCAATACACGCACATTGGCAGTTTTGATATTTAGAACCAGAAATGACACAAAGTCACCACATTTTTGTCTTAGAAGACTTTTTTTTAAAAAATAACTGTTGCTGATCTTAATTTTCCTGAATAAATAAAACAACACCCTTTTAAATTTGTTTGAAACAAAAATTTAAAAATAGGAATTCATAATTAGAAATAGTTATGTGTAATTCTGTATAAAGCAATGTCTTAACAATAGAAAAAATTGTGGAGAGGAGAAAAGTGTTTTGACTTAGGAAGTCTTGCCAATTAAGCTAACCAAACTTTTTCATTTAAATGCCTGACTATATAATGAAATTAATGGACTTTCTAGCACAGTTACCTGATATTTTGATGAGTTATTGTGGAATGTTCAACAGACTAATCATTTTAAATCTCTTGTATAGAGAACCTGTGAGCTAGTAATAGTTTAATCCACTCTATGCAGTTCCCTCCTCTCAGTTCTCCTAAGACTGTATTAAATAACTTATTCTTTTAGTAAAAAGAATTTAGTGATCAGTGGTCATATTTACATAAGAAGCTTCCCTTCAACATGATCTCAGTTGTTCCAAGTGTAGCGGCTTAGGGTTTTAGCAAGCAAATATCTCACCCTCAAAGCAATCCCGAAAACACTTCTGACGGAGTCCCTCATTCATTCTTTCATTTATTCAAGAAATAGGTGATTGCTGTATTATCATAAACTGTTCCAGAACAAATAGCATGAAAAAAAAAAACTACCCAGTACAAACCATGAAGCAAATATAGTTGGATAACTCAAAAATGTATCACAAAAAATTCAAGCCAATTCATCTTATTAACATAAATGTTAAATTGTTAAATTAAATACTAGTCAAAAGAGTTCAACACACAGTCAAATAGTAATGTAACATGACCAAGTAGGTTTTATTCTAGTAATGAAAGGATAGTTCAATATAATGAAATACTTATATATAATACTACATCCACTTGTTAAATATGAAAACCCACATGATCATCAATAGATACAACAAATGAATTGATAAAATTTAACACCGTCCTTCCTGAAGACATTGAAAAATAGTAAAAAAAAGATACTCAAAATTATAAACTTAGTTAACATTATATTGAATCATGAACTAACTACCAGCATTATTTTCATCAAAATCAGAAACAAAACAAAAATGATTATGGTTGCTATTATTACATTGAACAAGATTTCCAAAATGCTATCAAATCAAAAACATGTAACAGAAATAGCAGTGTTATATTCTAGAAAAGAAGAGAAAGGTGGCACGACTATCTATATACATAGATAACTCAAATATGTAAGCAAATAACCGTCTGACATGATAAATAATTCAGACAAGTAGCTGAATACAAGATAAACATACAAAAATCAATGATATTTGTATTTTCTGTCAATCACTATTTGCAAGTGTCATATCTTGTTCACATTAGCAACAAAATTATAATGTAACTAATAACAATCTTAGGTTTAAAATGTATATTTGATGTGAAGAAAACTGCACGTGTGCACGTGTACACACACACAGTAAAATAAGAATTTGAGAAATAGAAGACCCATGAATTATTTTCCTGGTTGAGAAGACTAAATGCCAAAAGAATTATACACACACACACACACACACACACACACACACACACACCAGGGGTGCCAAAAAAATGTATACACATGACTTGTATTCATCTTTTGTTGTCAGTATATATCGAGTATTACAATTTTAACACAGTTTTTCCCTTTCTTAAAATGTGTATACATTTTTGGTACCCTCTGTGTGTGTGTGTGTGTGTGTGTGTGTGTGTGTGTGTGTGTGTATCCTTTCTTTCTCTTGTCTCTCTCTATATATAGATATCTCTATATATCTATACCTATATAGAGAGAGATATAGATATATCTCTACATATAGAGATATATATCTATGATATATATGTAAAGATATATCTATATCTATATATCTATATCTATATCTACATATACATGGAGGATATGTAGGGGGAAGAAAGAGAAAGAATTTACTACCAATCAAATTCCTGATAAGATTCTTGTTAGACCTCTACAATGTATTTTGAAAATTCAGCTGGAGAAGGAACGGTTGTCTACACAAAACCTAAGATGCAAATGTTTGTAACAACATTATTCCCAATTGCCAAAGGCTATAAACAACCCAAATGTCCACCAGCTGCTGAATGGATAAATAAATTGTGGTACATCTGTATAATACAAATACTACTCATCAATTAAAAAGGGACAAAGTACTGATTCGTACAACAAAATGGATGAAGCTCAATAATATTATGCTCAAGTTAAAAAGCCTTACATGATATATTATTTCATTTATATGATATTCTGGAAAAGGCAACACTATAGTGGAAGATTTCAACCCAATGGTTGCCTGGAGCTAGGGGTGGAGGGAGGAAATTGCCTACAAAGGCACAAAAGAACTTTTTGGCGTGGTGCTGGTTATTTGACTATGTAAGTTTATCCAAATTTATAGTACTTGTATACCTAGAAAGGGTGAATTTTACTGTATGTGAGTTATACCTAAATAAACAACAAAACACATACACATACTTTTTAAAAATAGTGAACCATTGAAAGTCTCTCCTGGAAAGGAATTGTTTGCCTCTAGTGCTACAAGATATTAAAATGTATTTGAAAGCAAAAAAATTAAAGCAGTGGCTTGTTTATAGGATAGACAGACCACTAGTAGAGAAGATAGAACCACAACGTCAACCCCATTGTACGTGATAATTAAATATATGGTAAGAAGAGCTTTCTCCAAAATAAGAAAGAGTCTTCAGTAAATTGTTGTAGAATACTAACTGGTGAATATTTTTGAAATTTAGATTTATACCTCACAGACAATCGGATAAGTTTCATACAGATTTTTACATAATCAGCATCAAATCTAAAAAAAAAAAATAAAATCATTTGCCAAGATTTTAAAAATTTAGAATTATTATAAATAAATGACAAAAATAGATCCACTATCTAGGACATATATCCCCATATGAATAAAATTTTAAAAAGAAAAACAATGTGTATATCGAAGTTATTCCCAGGAAATTCAGCCAAAAGTTATATGTGTGCTATCCTACAAGATATAATTGTGCAAAATGCTTAATTATATCATCCATAAAAATATAAATATAACTATCAAAACAATTTTATGGAAGTATTTTAATATGGTCAATATTAAAATGCACATTATTTTGATCATAGCATGCTATTCTGTTATGTGTACAGTAACAGTAACATCTACGAACTCTTCTTGCTGCTGGTAGTAGAAAATTGTACATCTCATTCAGAAAGACACTTCTGAAATATAAGTGTTCCCTCTTCTGGTCATTGTTTTTACCTTATTAATATTTCAAATAAAGGAAAACATAAAGCTCTTTATTATAGCATTATTTATAACGATGAGAAATGAAATCAATTTGAATGTTAACTCTTGTACTAGATAGAATAGTATGCAGTCATTGCAATTTTAATTATGCAAACTATAAAACAGCATGGGAAGTAATTGTTATGATCTTAAGTGAAACAAGCATAATACGGCATTGTATGCATATTATCTACTCAACTACATTTTCAAAGAGTTATGTAGTCGAGAAAAAAGACAGAAAACACTGCTTAAGGATAACAGCAAGTGCTTATACAGCTCACACTGTGGTGGGCAGTATTATAAAATCTTTATGTGTATTAGCTCATTGAATACTCACAACTCCATGACTTCCACTTTGTCAATTAGGAATCTGTGCTACAGAGAGGTTAAGTAATTTGCCCAAAGACACACAGCCATTAAGTGCAATTGCCAGTGTTTGAACACAGGCAGTCTTTTAACTGTTATCCTCTATTGCCTCAGTGTGCTGTACTCCCTGAAAGACACAAGTGGATATAGTTGTGTTAGGTTGTAATTGTATTAATAGTACCAGTGACTTTTATTTGCAATCTTTCTGTAAGATTCTTAATTAAACATGCACTTTATAAATGTTTTCATTGGAGGTACTTAAAGTCTTCAGGGGAAGGAATGGACAGTGTGAAGGAGAATGAAGGAACTGCCCACAGGCCACAAGGCTGAAGGATCCACCAGTGCTTCTAGCCTAACCTGCAGGAAAGCCACTGTGTGCTCTGCCTGAGTTTTTGGGGGCTGGGAGGGGGCAGGGGGCGGCGGGGGACAGGAAGGGCTATCCTGGTTTTTGATTAGGTCTCCCTCTGAAATCGGTTAGACTCAATGCCACGTATATCCTGTGAGTTGTGATGCAGCTGAGTTAAATGTTTGGTCCTCTCTGATTCACCTACATCGTGACACAACAGGTTGCAAGAACCCTGATTTACATGTCCCAGTGCATGGTCATTATTTTGTATCAAGTAGAAAAATAGAAAGACTATCTGAAGTGGTTCTTTTTTTTTCAATGAGCTCAATAAAACACATATTGCCCGAGGTCCATTTGCAACAGATATACCAGTTTTATGTGTAGCTATAGGCTGAATTACATATTCAAGTCCATCGGAACAGTATTGCCTAGGCCGTTTTGTGAAGAGACGAAAGCAGAACAGTTGCTGCCATGTTCCCAACCTCCAGGAGTAGTCGCTTCTCCACATCAAACCAGGACGAGTAGGAGGTTCAGAATCAAATCTCATTTCCCTTCCCCCTGCGGTTTTTTGGTTTTGTGAGGAACCTTATCATCAAAGACAATGGCCAACAAGACAGACCCTCGCTCCATGAACTCCTGCGTATTCAGTGGGAATCTCAATACTCTTGTAGTCAAGAGATCTCTGATGTGGAGGCAGTCTTCTCAAACTATGGCAAAATTGTGGGTTGCTCTGTCCATAATGGCTTTGCCTTCATTTAGTATGTGAAGGAGAGAATTCCCGAGCTGCTGTGGCAGGCGAGGATGGCAGAAGGATTGCTGGCCAGGTTTCAGGTATTAATCTGGCTGCAGAGCCAAAAGTGAACGGAGGAAAAGCAGGTGTGAACTGATCTGCAGTGGAGTTGTACCCATCCTCTTTTGACTTGGACTATGACTAGCAACGGGATTGTTCTGACAGTGCAGGTACCCTGCACGTGTCCTCCTCCCCCGACTGCTCGGGCTGTCGTGCCCTCCAAACCCAGCGCATTTCGGGAAACACCTGAGGAAGGCGCCAAAGTGGCTTCAATTCTAAGAGTGGACAGCGAGGATGTTCTTCCAAGTCTGGAAAGTTGAAAGGAGAGGACCTTCAGACCCTCAAGAAGGAATTGGCCCAGATAACATGCAAAGTAGATTCTCTACTCAGAAGCCTGGAAAAAAATTGGAAAGGAACAGAGCAAACAAGTAAAGATGAAGAATAACTCAGAAGAGGAGCAGAGCAGCAGCTCCCTGAAGAAAGATGAAACTGGTGTGAAGGTGGAATCTGACTGGGGTGCAGCTGACTCCGCTGAGGAGGGGGACCTACTGGTGATGATGATAATGAAGATGAGGGGACAACCAGCTGGAGGTGACCAACGACGATGAAAAAGAGGCTGAGGAAGGAGAGGATGACAGAAACAGAGCCAGTGGCGAGGGTGACCCTTAAGCACGTAGTGGGGTTTCGAAATCTTGTCTCATTATTTCTTTACCTGGGTGCTAGTCTAAGATCAAACTTTTCACCAGATCCTCTCCCGTAGTATCTTCAGCACATGCTCACTGCTCTCCCCATCCTGTCCTTCCCGTGTTCATTCATTCATATGGCCCTGCACCTCCTGTGTTTCCCCAAAAATAGGACCTAGCCGGACAATCAGCTGTAATGCATCTTTTGGAGGAAAAATCAATATAAAACCCGGTCTTATTTTACTATAAGACCGGGTCTATAATATAATATAATGTAATATAATATAATACCAGGTTGTATATTAATTTTTGCTCCAAAAGATGCATTAGAACTGATTGTCCAGCTAGGTCTTATTTTCGGGGAAACACGGTAGTTCCATTTTCACTTCCTTTGACACTCCTAGTAGTTATGTCAAGTCTTACCCCGTAATTTTTGCTTTCAATTTTGATACCACTTTATGACTTACCAATAAAAAGGATGTACCATTTTTAATCAACTGTCTCCAGAATAATCTGTTGCTGTGCAGGGAGTGCAGTTCTTTCCATTCATACATGAGCTCAATAGTTAGTTGCTTCCCTAACTGCAAAGGTAATCCATTAGTTGAGTAGCACCTGAGAGCAGCTTTGAGTTAGAGGTATGTGTGTTATACCCCACACAGAATGTGGGGTGTATGTCACAGTGTATTTTTGTGAATGGTAGTTGGCATGTCACATGCATCCTCTAGGAAAATAATTAGTATAATAGTTTTAAGGTTTGTTTTCTAAAGTTATTTTTGTGGGTGGTTTTTGTGAACAGCCTGATGTTTGGGACCTTTGTTCTCAAAATAAACATGGCTTTGTTAAACCAGGAATTTGAAGAAAGAAAAAACAATATTGACTAAAATTGTGTGATTTATTGCCAGTTATTGAAAAAGATGAGGCAATTTGCTATCAGTGCTTTAGGCTGCAATCGGGAGGGAAATCAAAATTATAAAAATTACATATATATTTTAAAGTACCACTAGAAAAAGAAAAAAACAGTGACTCTTGTCATCTAAATGTAAAGCACGTTTTTTTTTGTTGTTGTTGTTGGTTTTTTTTTTGTCAGGAAAGCCAGCGATTCCTGTAATAAAAGATACCCTGGAGGATATGTAAGAATAAGTTTAGAAAAACGTGAATAGAAGAAATCATAAAGAATTACTTGGAGTGATAGTTTTTGATCATGAAGATTAGGTTTGACAGGAAAAATATATCCTTTGGGAAATCCTATTAATTCTTAAAAGTAAATTTTGCTATACAATTTCCCTGTACAATTTTTGCAGTGTGTCTGGTGCTGAAAATCTATTTTTATTGAATTTGGGAACAGAAGTTGCTAATGCCCTGAAATCTGCCCTACAGGAAATATGACTACAAGATTCTAAACATTTAGACAAAACTAAAACAAACCCCACCAAAACATCAAAAATCTGAAAATTCATAAACATTGAGTGGATAAAGCATTTGGGTTTGCAGACATTTCACTTTGGAAATAGCCACTTACTGAATTTCAAATAGAGACTTGCTGAAATCAAGAAGAAACTGGTATGGCTAGATATTTCGAATGCTAAGTAGTTTATATAACCTACATTGAAAAGATTATTTTCTTTGTGAATAATTCCCTCCTTCTGTCCCACCCCAATTGTCTTTAGAGTTTAGCCTCTTATTCCAAAACGCAGGCTAAAATTGTCTCTAAATAAAAAGTGTCTGGTTTCTGATGCACACTGATTCACTCTGAAAATGGGCTATTTCTTTTCTCTTATTAAGTGTATTGATCTCCTTTGAAGCATTTTTTCGGTAATCATTAGTCTGCACTATCTGTTTGATATCCTAGAGTCCTGTTATCATAGATACAAAACCAAAATGTCCAAGTTCATAAAGAACCTCTAATGCCTCAGTAATTTGATTTTATAAATGAGATTTCAGCTTTGCATTTTTTTCTGACCATTTCATAGAAAACCTCAAGATTCCTGAAAAATAAAATAGATTGTTTCTGTAAGTGTGTTCCTGGTGGTCTTTGGTCAGTATGCCTTGGAAATCCCCAAAGTGATGTGCCAACACACTATAATTTGAGGAGGTGTTTTAAGGCTCTGATTCAATAGATTATCCTATGAATGAAGAATATTGGTTAAGTTTTGAATTTCAGAAAGCTTAATCTCCATAACTCATTTCAAAATCTTTCTAAACTATATCCAGTTTCAGTGGTATAATGATAATAGAATAAAGATGTCAAGATACAGAAATTAAAAGTATAGATAGGTCCCAAACTCAGGCCCACAGTAGCCAGGCAGGTAATACAAAGGAGTGAATCCAGCCAGATGTTAGATGAGTCGGGGAAGGAGGCTCTAATGCCTGTGAAGCACTGGAGAATTCATGTCCCACCTAATGGCCCAAAGAAACCCGTCCACTGACTAAATATGGCTCCTGAGGTACCTCCAGTGGAGCTAATCCAATTGAATGTGTCCTGTGCCCATTGTGAGATGTCTTTGGACCATTACTTTTCAAATGAAACCTTGAACGCCGTGAGATACCATTTCATACCACTAGGCTGGCTATAATAAAAAAAAATCATGGGACGGTAGAAAAATTGGAACCTTCATACATTGCTCGTAGGAATGTAAAACGATGCAGCTGCTTTGGAAAACAGTTTGGAGTTTGGCAGTTCCTCAAGAAGTTAAACATACAACCCAGCAATTTCACTCCTAAGTTTATAACCAACAGATTAGAAAACTTACTCGTATAGCCATACAAAGTCTTGTACACTAATGTTCATGGCAGCATGATTTGTAGATAAAATGTAAGAACCACCCAAATGTCCACCAAATGATGAATGGATAAACAAAATGTGATATTTCAGACAATGAAACATTATTCAGTCACAAAAGAGGAATGAAGTGCAGGTACATGTTACAACATGGATAAACCTGGAAAACATTGTACTAATACAGATAAGCCATGCATTGTATGATTCCATTTGTATGAAATGTCCACGATAGGCAAATCCGTAGAGATACAAAGTAGATTAGTGGTTGTCAGGGGCTGGGGAAAGGGAGGAGTGGGAAATTATTGCTAATGAGTACAGGCTTTTGGGGGGAGGTAAGAAAATATTCCAGAATTAGTGGCGACGGTTGCACAACTCTATGACTATACTAAACACTGAGGAATTGTATACTTTAAAAGAGTGAATTTTATGGTATTTAAATTACATTTCAATAAAAATAAGCCTTGATATGAGCTTATTACTGGTTTTATTTTCTCTTAAAAGCTTCATGCTGACAAATATAGAATCTCTCTCCTAATACCTAGTACTCCTCTCTGAGTGTCTTGTTCTTAAACTTTTCATATATGTGGCCCCTTGTGCATCTCTTTTTGGCAACTTCAAAATGCTGTTCCATTATCTGGGAGTCACTCCAGTTGGAGGTGATTAGGAAAAGAAGAATTTGAGAGCTGGGAATAGAAATAAGAAGTAAGACAAAAGTTATGGCAGGAGTTGAAACTTTTATATAGTAACGTCTTGGAAAAAATAAAGGCCGCTGTGGGCAAGTAAACCTAGGCAGGATCCACACTTCTGCATCTGTAGGAAGGCAGGTGCTGAGCTGTGTAAGCCAGAGACTGTGCCTTGAAGCTGCCACCTGGGGCCTGGGTAGGATGTAAGAACCTCTGCAAGTTAATGGCTCAGAGGTAGAAAAACTCAAAAGCATCTTGGGTTGAAGGGACAGTCAGAGACCAACTATGCGTCTCAGTGGGAAGCCCACTTGTGACAACTCAAAATAACTTTACAGGCATTTTAATGAGACTTCAAGGAAGAATCCAAGATGTGTCAAAGCAGTCAAGAGTTGATAAATCAAACTTGGTTATATTGTACTCACTAGCATTAATTTACAATCTGTAGCATGCCATTGATATGATCTTGAAATCATAACGCTTAAATTTATTGTCTTCAATATTTATAACGCCTTTAATCTCCATCCCCCATTCCTATTTTTTCTGCAAGGTCTAAAATTCCTCAACTGAAGATTTTCTTATGGAGGGCTTTTCATGTTTGGTTGGGGAGGGATCTGCCTTTAGTTGACAGAGGTTCTGAATAGCTGGGTACAACAAGGTTTTACAAGAGTAGGTTCAGTGGTTTTAATTTTTATTTAAGCTACACATATGCACTATGATGCATAGACTGTGCCACCAAAAACAGAACAAAAACTAGACGTATTTATGAAACAATTGACCTTTCCTAAAGTTCCAACATAAAGTAGTAGCGTAATTGTCATGAATTATGATAAATGTGTATAATGGGTTATTATGCAGTAAGTTTTCAAGTGATGTTTACAAAGGCTTTAAAAGCATAAGGAAATCTACACATATTATTATTCTATTCAGCCAGAAAAATAGAATGCCAAATTTTATGTGCGGTGCTAAACTTACATAAGAAAAACTTGAAAATAAAGACTAGAATTTAATGTTAAAGTTTTAACAGTGATTAACTCTAGAGAGTGGGATGACTAATAAATAGTATGTTCCCTTTTATATTTTTCTAAATTTTCCAAGTTTTCTCATGTATTACTTTGTTAACTCAGAAAAAAAAACCCAAAACATTTGATAAACTAAAGTTCAAAAAAAATCTAAAGTCTGGGTCAGGGAATGCTGAATTTCTCAGATTCCATAGGCAGAGTTGTAGAGCATCTCCAAAAAAGCTAAAGACAGCAGGTTCTCTGTTCAGGATTTAGAACAGCCTTTATGGTATTGTATATGTCATAAATGTTGCAGTATTGCAAGAAGACTCTCACTTTTTTCCCCTCACATATGGTCAGATTGAACATGTATGTATATGGTTAAACAAGTTGCTTAGCTCTTAAATAATCAAGTAATTTATTTTTCATGAGTAGGCAACTATTGGCTAGTTTGTTTTTATTTGATTCGATTACATTTTACGCTGGATATTTAGACACATAAGCCATAACTTAAAAGTAGGATTTCCCTGAATGTCACTTGAACTCCCCACCTGCATTTTACAGATGAGAAAATTGAGGCCCAAGAAAGTTCGTCATTTGTCTCTAGGATGGAAATCTAATTAGTAAAAGAAGAAGGACTAGACTCCAGCAATCCTGATTTGTCAGCTGACAGGATCTATAGAGCAAAAGATGACAGATAAAAAAGTGATTAACATAATTTAAAAGTTCATTTGTCTATTCAATAAAGACAGCTTGAAATAACTCACCATTTTCTGGTAATTAAAACAAATGTCTACAAAACAAGGCATGTATTTCTGCTCAGAGGAAAAGCTGGGGAGTAAAAGACTCAGCTTTTGTGTAGGAGATAAAAATCATCCCCAGCATCCATGATTCAGACTCAAACTGCCCCCGGTAGATTGGGTTTTGTGGTCCAAGGTCTTTTATTGTGTAATATTGGTTCACGATGACCTGGGCAAACAAAGTTCACCTTGATGTCCATGACGAGCAGCGTAATGACCTGGGATCTTATTAGAAAAGCAAACCCCCAGGTCCCACCCAGACCTACTGCATTGGCAATTCTAGAGATGCGGGTCCAGCACAGTGTCTTGGAAGAAGCCCTGCGGCTGATTCTTATGTACCCTAAGTGTGAGAGCTCCCTCCGTATTAATTATTTCCTTTAAGAAATGTTTTTCGGTGACATAGGCCAGAGCTCTTAAAAGATCATTAAGACAGAGTGAACCTAGTAGTCTAGTTCTATAAAATACAAAATGTCCAGTTTAACTGGAACTTCAGTTAAAGAACGATTTTCTTTTACTATAAGTATATTCCATATAATACTTGGGACATTATATGTGTATATATACTCGTGTGTGTGTATATACATATGTACATATACGTATACATATATATGTTATTTATCTGAAATTCCAATTTAACTGGGAGTCCTGTACTTTTATTTGCTAAATATAGCAACACTATCAGCAGCCTGTTCTTCTACAGGTGGACTCTGAGAGGTAGGAGTAGCTGTCAGTTTGGTGGGACCGGGTAGCCTCTTATTTTGATTCTGTAGCAGGCGAAGCTGGGAAGAAAGCACTATGTAATTCATGCCTCTGGCTTTTATAAGCACTTGGCTGCATGCTGTGATTTGAGAAAACAGTAATTACTACACTTAACATCACTTGTTTATTTTGTATCACAGAAAAAGATAATGCCTTTTCCCCCCTTTTAACCTAATAGCCTATTAGGAAAGCAGGAGGTGTCCTCCCCATTAGTCCCTCCAGGGAATTCTGGAAAATTGGGCAAAGTGAGACAAAATAAGATGGAGGTTGGGAAGGATGATTTGTAAAAGAGCAGAATGGCAGCCAGCATGTCTTGAATGACAGAGGGCTAAGTTTTGGCTCCAGTAGTGTGTGTGTGTGTGTGTGTGTGTGTGTGTGTGTGTGCGCGCGCACACGCGTGCGTGTGCACATTGGTGCATGCTTGGGGTGATCCATGAAAGAGTAGAACACTAATACTTACTAAGTTCCCGCTGGTGTCAGGCATTGTGCATGAGCCTTTACATCAATTACATTTCATCTTGATGTTATTGCAGAAACATTCTTTGAGAAAGGCATGTTGGCGACAAGAGAGTCAGCTGGATGTCAGTGTTCCCTCTCGCCGTGCTCCTGGTGCTTCTTCATGAAGCCGTTGTGTCTGTCTTGCCCACTTAGATAAAATAATGCACCTGCCTGTATTTATTGCCCATGCCCTTCCTTCAAAAGACAACATGAATAGCTTTTAAAAAGAGAAAATCCGTCCTCAACTGTAAAGAGTTTAGAATTAAATTCTGAGGTTGCCCTGAGCCAGAATCTTCTAACAACCAGCTACCGAAGCCTTGAAGGAGTCTGTGAAATGCAATAGGAGTCAAGAGAGACTCAGCTGAATGTGGCTCGTGAATTTAATCATCCTGTTGAGTACCCTGACCTACAGACACTAATTTTAAGTCCCCGGGAAATAATGGCCACCGTATTTCTTATTAACTAGTTTACATAAATATGTGTTTCTTTGTCAGTCATAGAAATAGTTTATATTTTGAAGGGATGTTGAGGATTAAGGAGAAAGACATAAACAGCCAAGTGCCAATCCCATCCCCTACCTCTGAAATGCACGGGAATTTACGACGTGAGAGTGATTCATTTATGGGTCAACACCAAGACCAAATGGCCTCTTCCACCCTCCAGCCCCCATCTCAGGGCAGGAGTTAGCAACATGGGAACGGGCTTGCAGTCAGATTTCTGGCAGTGCCCAACAGTGAGTAATACATTTTTATGGAATGACAAGTGAACAAATGGCCATGTGGTGGTCTCAGGGGCAGTGGCTGAACAGAAAGGGGAGAGAGGGACAGGGGACCTCGCTGGTCAGGACTGCTTTGTTGATTTAAGGAAGCGCAGGTCAGGACTCTTCCACCATTTGTAACTTTCCATAAAATTTAACCAATATATTGTTATCTGTCTTCAAAGCAGCCTCCCAAGCAATTAGTTTAGCTGCAATTTGGTGATCGCTGACACAGCTCCCACAGTTTTTCACTAGCCATTAACCAACCAGCTGTGTAGGGGGATTTTCTTTTTCCTAAAGTGATTCAAATGTAGTAATCACTTTTGTGGGCACTCAGATTGTTCTTGTTATTTCCCCTTCCCTATCAAAGATGCTTCATTTATTACTATTATTATTATTATTATCATTATTTCTAACTGAAAGACAAAAGATTGCTTAACATAATGATTTTAACTGGGTCTAGATAGAATTCAATTTAATCTGGAAAAAACAGGGAGAAGTAAGAACAATCGAAAGTTTCCAAGAAGCTTATAAAATATAAACTATTTTTTAACTTGTTGAATGCTACTTTTACTAAATAGATACATTGGTCTTTAGAGTTAATTAGAGGTAAAATATATGATAAAGTTGATAATATTTTTAAAATACATATACTTCTCTTCCATATCAATGACAGTCTTGATGTACTGTGTGTGCATGGCTGTATATGGATTTATATATGTAAGTAAATTCCAGTAAATATATACACAACCCTAAATGTTTATATGTTATATATGCATGTAAGCACATACATACATACATATATGTTTGTAATGTTCTTGCACATTGTAGTTAGTTGCTCAATAAACAGTAAACATTATGGTTACTGGGTACAGCAAAACCCCGTCATTATTTGGTAAGTGGAGTCAAAAAATACAAATGCGGGGTCACTTTGTTATGCAGTGAGTTTAAAAAAACAAACAGGTTTTTCAGCTGGTCTATAATGTTCCCCAAAAGCCCACACAATTAAATAAAAAGAATTTAACTTCTATTGTACCTACAGAGCATCCTGTAAAGTAAGATAGTTCCAAAACAGCATCGCTTCCTCCTGCATTTAAAAAATGGGGTGGTGGAGGCCCCAGAGCCAATCGCTAACCACATTAAATGTTAGCAGGCTTAATCATAGGGGTTTATTTTATATTGTACTCTGATAAGCTGAAGATTATGATTCATGCATATTATATGCCAGCTGGTAAACCAGAGCATTCAAATAACTGGCTGCCTCATTTCTTAAACATTTAATACAAATGAAAGATTTATTATGATTTTATTAAAAGTATATTCTAATTTTTACCCTCAGGCTATATCAACATGGCCTCATTAAAACTGGATGCAAAGTGAAAATTCAGTGAAAGAGGCAGTTGGTGGTGTTAGAGCTACTGTGGCATAGACGGTGACGGCCAGGGTTAAGTTTCTCATGCTAGCTGGAGTCTTCCAAATGCAGACAAAAACCCCAGTAGCATAAATGGCAACGACCAAGTGATGCCAGGAAGTTTTTCTAACTCAGAATCAGAACTGAGTGGGGACGTCATCATACATGTATGGTATGAAGTTTTTTTGTTTGATAGACTCTCTGTTTTTTGTTGATATACCCAAACAATAGTTCTGTTTTAAATACAGGCATTTATCTTCTTTGAAAAATCAGATGAGACGCTCTACTTAAATATTGCTCATGTTGCAAGTTCTGTGGGGGAAAAAAATACCCTACATAAACAGTTGCTAGGGTGATTAAAATCACATATTATAAACAAATTAAAACTATTGACCATTTAGGGAAACAATTACAAAGCTTTACAATGTATTGGAACAGAATTGCATCAGTGTTTTCTGCCTGAGCCAAAGCAAAATGACTCTTTTGATTCCTACAGCTCATTAATTTCCAAGCTGGGTTATTAAGGATGATAACATTTAGTTTTTCAGTGTGTTGGGTTCTCCTCTCCCTTTTGGTTTCTAAAGAGTAAGTGTACGTTTTACATCTAGGTCGTGGCTTGTAATTTCACAGCTCTGTCTGTCTTCAGTACTTTATATATTTGACCTTGAAGTACAAGCTCCGGCATTCCCTCTCAGGCAAACAGAGACAAGTTCTCAAAATCAACCTTTGGTTCCCAGGAAATTTTAAGAAATCCTTTCTCCCCTACTCCCTCACACTTTATGGGTAACTCACCTTTCTCCCCATTATCTCAGAATGGCATTGTAGAGTCTGAGAGGCGTGGAGGTGATGAGAAAGTCTGAGGAGCCAGCCATCTGGGTGCAGACCCCCAGTCACCCACTTACTCCTCTGCGTGACTTTGAGTAATGACTTCATCACTGAGGGTCAGGTTCCTCATCTGTAAAGTAAGAATAACAGACATAGTACCAGGCACCTCGTAAGCACTTAATAAATATTAGTGTGTGTGGAAGGGAACATTCCAAAAATCTCTGAGGAGCTACATTTTGGTGGAGTAGAAAGAGGGGTGCTTTTGGAACATAAAGTGATTGATTGTGACATTTTGGGCCTATAACTAAACATCTCTCTGGGCACTCACTTTCTTCTAGGTAAAATGGGAAATATAATTACCTTATGGACTTGTTATGAGGAGAAAATAAAGTAATGTACTATGGGCTGCATTGCTGAGAGAGCATGGATTTTGGCATCCAATAGAGGATTTGAATCTCAGCTCTTCCACTTACTAGCTCTGTGATCTTGAGAAAGTTACTCTCTTTCTGTCTCTTTATTTGCTAAACAGGTACCGTAACACCACCAGTACAGACTTACCATGTGGATTTAGAGTTAACATCTATTAAGTTTCCAATGCCTAGCAGGGACTTGACAAATGGCAGATGAATTGTTTTGTGAAATATTCTGTAATCTATGTAGCACTATGAGCTGCCAACCTCGGCATTACTATTTTCTGGAAGATGGGCCAGTAAGCTCTTGCTACAAGCCCCATCTGCAGCCTGCAGAAACCTTTAACAGTTACTACTTCCCAGGAATGACAGGGGTGTGTACCATGAAGTTTGGAACTTCAAGTTCTCATTATTTTAAAGTCTCAGACACACAATGTCAAAAGAAGGCATTGCTTTAAGGAAAATGGCCGCATCAGGGATCTGCTTTCTGCAGTGAGTATCAGCAATCCACTGAACATATGAGGAATGAACTCACACAGGAGAAGACTCAGGGGAGGCAGTCCAGAGCTGGCTCAGCCACTCAAAAGCACCATCAGAGACATGGGCTCCTTCTGTCTACCTAGTACTTCTTCCTCAGTGTGTAGCTTTATTCATGGCTCCTGTGCAGACACAGTCCAGGAAAGAAGAGGAGGGTGGTGGGACAGCAATTTCCACTTGTGTCTCAGAGGCCAGAGATCGGTCACTTAGCCACCCCTAGCTGCAAGGGAGTCTGAAGGGACTATTTAATTGAACATATTATTGTTCCAAATGAAATTGGGATTCTAGTAGTAAGGAAGAAGGGGAGCTGACACTGTCTGCCATGGTGGTCTGGACTCCTGAATGGTGTGCCCGGGAGAATGAGCTGGTGGTATCTCGAGCAAAGCAGAGGTCTGTGCAGGTTGCTTCAGAAGATGACTTTGCATTGAAAATTCAAGTAATTCTGAGATGCAGACTATCTTCCTTTTTATTTATTTATTTGTGTGTGTGTGTGTACAGTAAGAACTGAAAACATGAGATCTACCCTCTTAAATTTTTAAGTGTACAGTACAGTATTGTTACATGTGGAGTAAGGTACTGTTTGCTTTCCTTGCTTTCCTTACAGGAAAGGGGAATGTGAGCCTATAGTTGAGAGAAACAGTTCATAACTATGGTTACTGGTGTGGTTTGGTTGGTTTGGTATAATCAGTTTTGTTTTTCTGAGGTGTGCGGCTGCCTCAGGTGTCCAGGCTGACACGCTTCTCTCAGCAGCTCTTTCCTCGGGTCCATGGCCAGAGGTCTCCCCAGAGACATTCCCCATACCAGCCTGGACCTGTTCTAGGGCTCTATATCACAGTTTATGGACATCCTGCTGGGCAGAGTACAGCAGGCAGTGCAACAAGCAGCCGCCCTGCATTTCGGGGTTGGAGCTGCTTTCTTCAATGTGAAGAGGGGAGCGTTTGACTAAAGTACAAATTCTATTCAAATAAGTTTGGCCTAACTTGACACAGGCCATAGGTGTTGCTATGAATTCTCAGCCTGAGAAGGAAAGATAAATCAAATACATAAAACCAAGACTGGCGCCGTAAATACAGAAAATAAATGTTACCATCCATAACAGGTCTGAGTGATATAAGCCCATGTAAGAAAAGTGTCTATTGTTGTTTGCTTGAGGGAATCTCAAAATGGAGATGGAGTCACCTTCGATACGAAAGTGGCCCTCAACACGAGGGAAAATAAAAAGTGTGCTCTACTGGCCTTGACCCAGTGGCTTAAGTTTTTACATTACTTAGTCTTTTAAGGTCCCTGCTATATTATGGGTGTTATATAGAGTCAGTGACCTATCGGTTAGACTTTATCTTCCATAATACTTGACCTTAAATAAATTTATCAAATTAACTTTAGCAAATTCCACTAAGTTGAAATTTTCCTGGCAGTGGGAGTTGGGCTTTTGTCCTGTATCCGAGGACGTGGCGTGATGTGGGAAGCTGAGCACAGAGCAGGCGTCAATGAATGTTGGCTCAAGTGAATGGAGAGGATTGGATGTGGGAATGAAGGAGGGGAGGGCCTGAGCAGGGCAGAGATGACACGGCAGATGGCTCTCTAGGGGCAAGCACTGGCAGCTCTGAGGAAATGAGCTATCTGGGGAGAAAGGGAACAGAAAGAAGCCTGGAGCAGCCCCATAGAAAATAGGCATCCTACCGCATGCATTTTGGCAAGCGTTAAGCTACCCTTTGATACCATCAAAGTGGAGAACAGGAACCGACTGTGCAATGCCACAGGAAAATAAAAACACCATGAGGAGGATAAATGTTTGTCACCAGGTCCAGTCCTGGCATCTGCTTTGGATTTATTTTTAAATAAAGTAGGTCTTATTAAGGTAATTAGCCTAGCTATGAGAGTTTTGTCACAGATTCTGGAGTTCCCAAGGTAATAGAGCACATGTTGAATAAAAAGATAATTCTAAGCCTCCATGTTTCTCTAGGGCCCTTTTTTAGTACATGCTTCTTGCCCAAATTCATAAGTGTTGAGTTAATGTAATGTTTTAATTGCTCTTGCTCCTCTGTATGCAGTGATAAAATGCAAGCCATAACACTGATTAATTTTACATGTTGTATAAATGATACAAAGTCTTTTCCATCTTTTATTTTAATCATGCAATACTTTTAGAGTAGTTTCTTTTTAAATTTTGTCTAATAATGAAGTGTTGATACTCAGGAATAATAAAATGTTTGCCTTACCATTTCCTTCTTCCCATGTCCACTCCCTCTATCTCTATGAACTAGTATTCCTATGAAACTAGACCTCTGAATCAGAGACATTTATTTAAGGAGATTTTTAATATAAATTTGATATAAAGGGCCAACACCTTGTGCTAATTCATTTCATTGCACGTGCACACACACACACACTCATATATATATATACACATATATATATATGTACATATATATATGTGTATATATATACAATTACTGAATTTATCCAGTCAGAACTTGTGATGAGAAGATAATTAACCATCTTCCTCTTTAGCATGGAAATGCCTGTTCTGGGCTCTCTGAAAAAATTATTGACAAGAGCACAAATAATTGGCTAAGCTTTGGGGGAAAACAATGTGGCGGCACATCTTGGCATTTTAAGTGTATATGCTCAATGACCGGCATCCGTGCCCAGGAATCTGTCCTACGTGCACACATGTACAATGAATGCTCAGCACTGCCGTATGGCTTATAGCAGCCAAAAGTTAGTGGAAAAAAATAAAAGTTTATCATGAGTGAAGTGAGCAAGTAAACTACAAGACAGCCACACTGTAGATTATTCTATACCCCCTGAAAAACGTGATCGGTGTGTACAAGGGTAGTAGAAAGACTGCCAAGACATGTTGATGAACAAAGTGGTAGTAGAAGAATGCACGTGGTGTGGTCTCCTTTATATGAAAAATCTATATATTTCTATATGTTTATGTACATTTGTAATTTTGTAGAAAGGAGATTGGAAGGATGCATACCAGATGTCAACTCTGGTTACTTCTGGGAACTAGAACGGTTGAGTATGAAGAGGACCTTCAGCATTTTGCTAAGATAATCTTTATTATTTGAATCTCTTCCAATGAGAATGCTTTCATGTATTTCAGGGTAATTTTTAAAAACATCTTGGATCTTACCTTCTTCAGGTTTAAAAATAAAACAATTTTTACTTTCAAATAATAACCAACATCTGTGAGTACCATGAGTTGATATACAAAGAAGAAATATCAAGAAGATAAAACAGAAGTAATGGTAATTAAATGAGTTGTTATAGCTAGATGTGTTACCAGACAGCACGCGTGCATGCATGCGCGCACACACACGCGCACGCGCGCGCACACACACACACACACACACACACTTACGCACTTTGTTCAACTTCATTCAGTCATTTACCCAACTGACATTTATGATGTGCTTACAACTTGTCAGTGCTAAAGTAAATATGCCAAGTGTATACACACAAAAATATAAACACTGGGGAAATAATGAACCTAAGATTGAATTGATGTTCTACTAAAATCTACCAAAGTTGTGGGTATACGAGGGGAGTCTTCATGTATAGGGAGGAAATGAATTCTGTCTAAGATTTATACTGCAGTCTCCAAAGGAGGAAGGTTTGGGTGTTGCAGGGGGAGTGAAAGAACTCAGCCTTTAGGTTTTAATCTGTAAGATAACTGCAGAATGACCAGTTATACAGAGAGATGCCAAGAAGGGAAGGAGAGTTGATTCAGTAGGTTGGTGTGACCCTACACCAAGAAGAAGTGTAGAATCTGATTTTTAAGTTACTTCTCAACTTTACCAAGTAGGATTCTGGCTTGAATTTCAATTTCAAGGGAGTTATTCCATAGTAAGTCCCATTTAACTTATAAGTTTATAAACTTACTAAAATTAGTAGTAATTTGGCAGTAGACATTTTGCAAGTTCTGGCAGGCAGGAGGAAAGCAGTGTCAGGGCTGAGCCCCAGGCACTACACGTTCAAGAGAGTCAGACGTACCAAGATGAGCTGGGGCTTAACTCCTACCACATTTCAAGTTTATACCACTCTTTATATGGAGAAAGGGCTTATAGAAATGTTCTAGTAAATGCTTTTCACACCACATTATGAATGAACAGCTAGCTTATATTGAGGACCTACCATGTGCCTATGCCATACCAGCTGCGTACATAGACTATCTCACTTATCTTCAAAATCGTCCTACAAATATGTATAATTACCATGTTACAATGGAGGAAATGAGCCCAGAGGGGTTAGACAAACTGCCAGTGACATCATATAGCAGAATTAAGATGCTAAACAATGTTTGTCTCTTTTTGAAGCCAGCGTACTATCTTCTAAAAGAAGATAAAGAAAAGCAAGATGAAGACCAAGAAGATGGGAAGGGAGGGAGCGAGGGAGGGGGAGAGAGAGAGAGAAGAGGAGGGGAGGAGAGGGGAGGGTAAAGTAGAGGAGAAACTATTATCGATTACATTGCTTTACACATTTAAAATTGAGGCCTGGAGAAGTTAGTTGAGTTTGCAAAGGTCTCAACTAGCAAGTGGTAAAACCCAGAACAAAGCTCACTTCCTAAAAGTACTCTTCCCACATCGCCACTGCTGGCTCTCTCATGTCAGGAAATAATGAAACCATGATAAACCTGACAATTCATTATGTACTCATTTTACATCTGTTTATTTTCTCTAAACCAATACTGGATGGATAGAAAACTGATGCAAAATAATTTTTTTATCTCTCTCTAATAGAAATAGTTTTTCTCAATCAAGCTATAGTGCAAAAGTGAACAAACTATGTATTATATATTCAAATTACACAGAGCAATAAATAGTTCTCAAAGGAAATAAGCAATGATTTTCAAAAATTCAATTGACATCCCAAATTAGATCTACATAAGATCAGCCAATTAACTCTGCCAACAACTCTTTGTGTTTTGCTGTTCTCACTTGCATTCTAAAATTTTGTTTATACAATTACTTCAACATCATAGGGGAAGTAAACTCATTTCTGTCTTTTAGGGAATAATTGTCTTGTTCAAAGGGCAGCAATTCTATCCATGAATATGAAAAAGATGCAAAAGAAGAATAACCATTAATTCCTTGTACTATGAGAGAAAATTGCTTCAGGTTGCAAAAGAAAGAAAAGGTTAGGAAGATTAACTAAAAATAATCTAATCATTTTACTCAGATAAATGTCAGAGGAAAAGGAAATAGAATTGGCCTCTGGTTTCTCCTTCCTAAAGCAATAACCCACAGAGCTGGGTGGAGGAAGAGTCAGCAGTGTGATAGATTCTTTATGTGTAAATTCAAGAATGTCCATCATTTAACATTGGGGAAAAGGAACGATGTTGTGTTCCCACCTACATGTCTTCAAAACCCCCTTTCCTCAAGTCTAAGTCACATTTTGCCTAAAGAAATAATCAGTTACAGAAAAATATTTAGGCACCAGTATGCTCACATCTAGGCCTATTTGTAATACCGTGTTTCCCTGAAAATAAGACCTAGCTGGACCATCAGCTCTAATGCATCTTTTGGAGCAAAAATTAATATAAGACCCGGTCTATATTACAATAATATAAGACCCGGTATTATATTATATAAGACCCGGTCTATATTACAATAATATAAGACCCGATCTTATATTATTGTAAAATAAGACCGGGTCTTATATAATATAATACCGGGTCTTATATTAATTTTTGCTCCAAAAGACACATTAGAACTGATGGTCCGGGTAGGTCTTATTTTCAGGGAGACAGGGTAGCAATAATTCCAAATTACTAAATTATAACAGGAGAATGACTCAATAAGTTATGGTGCACATATATGCCATATTTCTTTAATGCCATCGGTTGCAAGGCGCAACCTTATTTTACAGGCTTCTTTGGGGGAAAAAGACAGAGTGTATTAACGTAGTCACCAAATAAGCCACATTACAATTTACGTGTACCATTTCACACCCTCATAATTGAGATTGTCGTCTTCTTAGTCTGCTGTTCCATAATCAAGGTACGTCTGAGTCCTGTGCTCTGGGTACCTTGTGTGGTTCACGCATGGCTTAGCAAACTCAGGCCCTAATCTCAGGCCCACTTTTAATATCCTTGTGATTGGCCATTTAATTTCTAGGCATCCGAGAAAGTGTCGAAATACTGTCTGCATTTCCTCTTTGGTTAAATGTGTAGTTCTTCTTCTCCTGATTTACTCACACCATGTATTAAATAGCTTTTCTTCAAAGCAGTCTGGACGTTTTTGACAGAGATGCTCGGTGCCTGAGTGATAGACCATCACAGAGCATAAATCAGGCCCAGCTTTGAAAATACTATGCTCTCTTCTAAAGAATTTGGCAATTTCTACTGCCTTTAATTCCGTTACTTAGGGTATGGCAGGCTTCCTTCTGCATAAACGATAACTTTTCCTTTCAAAGGCCCATCAGATTGTGATATTTTTTAAGTCATTAGGAACTCCTTAGGAATCCTCATTTAAGTTAAAATGCAAATATGCTTGGTGTTGCCAAGTCAACTGAGATGATACTGAAATAGACAGATACTTTCTACTCGTAGGTAAGATCATACAGTCTCAGGGAATGACAACTGTTTTACAGTCTACTCCTCTGCCTGGCCACCTGTGTGCTCCTTTGACATTGATCATTTTGCTTATGCTAATTTCAAAAGCATTCAAATATTTAAGGAAAGATTCTTAGCAAATAAAAATATATATATATCACTAACAGGGTATCATTCATGTTAAAAAGTTATATTTAAAGAATTTTCTATCACAACTGAAAGTGCTCACCAGCTGTTGGACCTGGGATTTGTTACTTAACCTCTCTGTGGAAATAATAATATATATAACAGAGGGCTCTGATGAAGATTAGATGAAACGAAGCAGAGGTTCTCAAAGTGTGGTGGTCCCTGGACCAGCAGCGTCAGCATCCCCTGGGAATTTGTTAGAAGTGCAAATTCTCTAGCCCCACCTCCAAGTGACTTTGATGCATGCTAAAGTTTGTGAACCACTGGGGTACAGTATTCAAATCATCTAGCACAGGGTAATGATCATAGCTACCAGTTTCTAAATATGTAGCATGTGACAAGTGTTAGGTGTTTCACATGCCTCATGTTACTTAACTATCACAGTAATCCGGTGAGTATCGCTGCATTCATTTTATACATGAGGAAACTGAGTCTCAGGGAAGCTAAGGAGCTTACACTTGTTCTGTACGCAGGTTTCTCGTGTTGAGACATCGGCATAATAAGACACACATTCAATCATTTTGTCAATCCCATGCTTATCAGTCTTGTTTTGTTTCTCGCCTCATTTTAGAGATTTGAAAAAGTGATTCCCAGAGAAGGAAAGTGATTTGCCAAGAGTCAAATAGTTCATGGAAGGACCTGAAGTAGAACTGAAATCCTGAAGCGTCTCGTCCATGCTTGCCATCACACCACACTGCCCCTGTATTCAGTTTGGACGTTCTGATTGCAAAGTAACAAATGGATATACATGAAGTGTCACTCGCAGAATATGTGTTTTGTTCCAGGGGAAAGCATTTTCTTTTCCCCTAGAATACTCAGGACCTCAGATACATGCCAGGACATTTCAGACTGTTCTCTCCAGGACTCACTTGTGTTAGGATTTATATTGTTGACCTTCCTTACCTATTTAGCTTACTGACTACATCTGACATCCTTGCCTCCTTGAAACCAGGTATCATTATTTCATGCCCTAAAGAGAAAAACACTTTGGTCTTTTGATGTTATTGACCCCAGAATCTGCTAATAAGTTACAAAGTGTTAACAGCTTTTTAGTGGTAGACTATTCACCTAAAAAGCAAAATATGATTTGGGGATCCCCCCAATCCCATTTTTCATAATTTTATCATATATTCAATGTATTGAATTTTTTATTTACAAATTAAAGGACGGGCTACTTGTGTAGGCTATCCCCGGTCCCAGTCATAATTAGATCTTTAATTTTTCCAATAAGTGTTTTAATCAGTAAATTATTAGTGCTGCTCTTGATAGAGAGATACACAAGCATTTATGTGATTATATAGTTTAGGATTTTACAGAAAAACAGAGTCTGTACATTTGGTGTTTTCCTGGAAAACCTCAGCGACCTGGGGCCGGGACAAAGTGATGTTTTGCACTTTGAGAAGGAAGCTGTGCTGTTTGATCAGTTTTCAAACCAGAAACTCATGGACTGTGACATCGAGTTCTGACTCGTTCCCACCTATTGCTGTGACTTCTCACAGCTTATTGGCCCCCAGTTGGGGACACTTATTTCTTCATCTATTAAAAACGATGGTAAATAATTGCCCGATTTTAAAGTTTGGAAATGAAAAGAATTCCGTAGCTTCATTAATTTAGGGCAGATGCACTTACTTTATAAACTCCTCCCATCCCAAACTTTATCATTTTCCCAAAAAGCACATTCACTTTTTGCTGCTGATAAAGAACACAGTGGAGACATCTAATTACCAGGATAATCAAATAAATGGTGCCGGCATTTAAAGTATGGCACAAGACTATGGGCTGCCATTGATGTATTGATTACTTCTGTATATTCTCACAGTATATACAAATACCATATGCTTCTTAGAAGTTTCTACCAGTAAACCATGTGCTATAACAGAGACATTGTTCTTTTTGAATTGTGCTATTTAGAAAAGCAATTCTAAAATTTAGTGACCACATGTTATAAGAGTAGTATACTGCCTGCTTTCTGCTTTTCCTAATTATTATATCAATTCATTTGAAAAACTAGTCACATCAGTGGCACTTCATGTTTCCTAACGCATTTCACATACGTGATTATTTGGTTCTGACACGGACGCGATGAGCTAGTGTCGTGGATGCAGGGCTGCTCACTGTACAGATGAGGAAACCGAAGGAGAGTCTGACCTATTCATAGTCACAGAGCAAGTTTTGGCTCAGGTCTCCTGATAATCATCCTTTTCAAACTTTAGCCGTCCGTCAAGTCACTGTCCCTTCCACTGATTATTTCCACTAACAAATCGCATAAAGAAAAGTTTCAGTTTGTGGAAAGCCAATAAATGCGAATTTGAGAAAAACAGACTTAATAATGGAGTTCACATGAAATTACAAAAGGGGAAAAAAATCTTCTAGCCAACCACTAATCTGGTCTCAAATTTGCACGGGATGAAGATGTACCAACCTCGTGATACTGGTGGCTTCTGGGGAGAGGGGAACCGGGTGAAATGCAGAATTTAGGTTTGTCTGTAATACATCGCGCGAAGGCGGCCGACGTGGAGGGGAGACTACTAAATGGCTGTCATGGTGTTTGCGTAGAGGTGGGCCGAATGGGTGATTATCGTGTGGGAAATGAGCGCGGGGTGAAGGACCATAGAGGATATTTCTTATTCTCCCCCCAAATTTCTAACCGAGTTATAGAGATCAGACATACAGTGATCAAAATCAGCTTTCTTACTGACAAGATGTGGGTAAGTGCACTTGCATCAAATATGTGGCCACGATGGCCTTTCTCACGTTTACCTCTTAATTAGACAGGTTGACTTGCCCAGGGTACAGGTGTATTTGGACAACCACAAGCTTCCCACACAGGCAGACCAGCACCCCACAGGCATGCGCATGGAAGGGCAGAAAACACAAGAAGATAAACTGACCGTAAGGAAAGAAACTCTATTTTTTGTTCATTTGTTGCTTTTTGTTTCACATCCCACATATGAGTGAAATCATATGGTTCTTGTCCTTTTCCTCCTGGCTTATTTCACATAAAAGAAAAAAAGAAAAGAAATTCTGGAAGGGGCTAATTAGAGCATGGTCAGTTCCTTCTCTAGACTCCCCAGTCAGATAAGCTCTGCCCTCTCCCCTGGGAAGACACTGGAAGTGTTCCCCCCATACTCTTCCTTGCTGAGGAATGCACTATTCCTTGCTCCGTGGAAACATGGAGAAGTGTTGGAGGTAAAGGGTTTCCCCCTGCCATTAATTAAGATTTGGGAGCAAGTGACTAGTATCCCTTACAGACAGGCAGCTCTCCTAGGCTCAGTGCTGTTGGGGGTGCCTCCTTTCCTTAGCGAGGCATGGTGACATGTCGTTTTCGACAGCTCATACACTTTTTATTTGCTTGGCCAAGTCCCAGGTAGGTGAGGTGCTGTGAAACTCTCACTTCTCCCCAGTTTGCATCTATGGAATTGTTTTTGTCTTCCTTTCATCAGTCTTACTGTGTGTGGTGAATTATTTGGTGTGGTGAAGGACTTGGTGACATAATTATGTAGATTTCAAAGCAGAAGGACATTCTGCTTTGACATTTACAGATGCCATTTTTCCAATGCATGTACATATTCCTCTGGCAATACCATAAAATTTCAGGCACCACTGTTGTCACATCAAGAACCTGACTGGAAGCCACGAGGAGCTCTCCCTGGCTTCCTGGACTCAGTCCTTCTGGCTCAGTCCCAGCTCAACCCTCGCCTGTGATATTCAGAGTGGTTAGTCACCTGAGGGGCTGCTAATAGCATGGCTCTCGAGTCAAAATGATAATTGAGAATTTTACTAAATGAACTTCCTTTTGACCAAATAACATCAATTATACCTTTTCAACATTCAATTAAGAAATACAACATTCTCAATTTTCTGCCACCAGCTGTCATTCAGAATTCAGAGAACACTCCCGGAGTCCCACTAAAGTAATCCACCTAATATTGACTGAGGAAACCCTAGGTGCCAAGCACCATAGATAAAGAAGGAATAACACAGGGTTCCCATCTTTAAGAAACTTGCAATCTAGATAGGGAGAGAATTGTAAAAGCGAATAATTACGGTACAAAGTGAAATATGGGGAAGGAGAGATAAGTTGGTGCAAGAAGTGAAGAGCCTTCAGCACTAAGCTAGAAGTTTGGACTTTAGCCACTAGCCGTTCATCACAGGCTGCTAAGAAAAGGAGCAGCTGTTCAGGTGTGTGTTTCAGGACTCTTACATTTAGAGTTATGGAGAACCATGGATAGAGGAGAGAGAGGAGAAGCACAGCGGTGATCTGGGGGAAAAGTGATAGGAGCCCAGATTCAGGCAAGGAAAAGATGAGATGGCCCTTTCATTGTTTTTAAATCATGTTTAGAAAACATGAAGTTCTGGAACTAAAGATTAGAAGTGTTATGAAGAAATAATCCTGGTGGTTGCTAAAAATATCATGGAATTTTAAATATTTATATTTAAAATAACTTAAAATACCAGGAATTGTAAGAAGACTACATACACTCAATAGAAAACTGATTCTACGTCTGCGAAACCAGTTTAACACACTAGCACTTTATCTGTTTACTTTAATCCAACAATGCTTACATTTTGTAATGTACATTCATATTATAATTTATGTTTACAAGTCTGATCAGCCCACAAGGTTGTAAGATCCCTCCCTGAGGACTTGTTCAATTTTTTGTCCCCCTCTGCCCCCACAACTGCCTGCCATAGGGACTTACTGGTGGTAGAGATTCAATATTAATACACTTGGCCATATTTTTTATTGAGTACCAACCAGGTTCCATATACTGGTAATCCATCAGTGCTGGAGAGACTTCCATAACAACATATAATAATCCCTGTCCTTCCTGAGCTGACAGTCCATTGGAGGCATAGGAAATGTCCATACCATGTGAGGAAGCTTATGTCAGGGGAGGTATGGGCGAAGCTAAGCTCGTCCAGAGAACAGCATCTAAACTACACTTTAGGGGGCAAGGAAGTAAAGCCCACGGAGGGAAGCACATCTGCAAAACGAGGAGGACAGAGGAGAGTGTCGTGCATTTGCCTCCAGGAAAGAGGTTCCTGAGGGTTTGGGTGCAGAGAACCAGACGGGGGTGTAGAGGGTGAGGGCAGGATAAGCCAGGCCCAGATCATGTAGTTCCCTGTATAACTTCAGCACAAAGTAAGCACTCGAACTGATTGAACAAGTGAATCACTGAAAGTCCGCTTGCTTTAACATTCTGTCTACCCAAATCAATCTATGGATTCATTGCAATCCAATTGAAATCTCAATATGATTTTCCAAACAATTTGGCCAGATGGCTTGAAAATTTATACAGAAAAGAAAACACATCAGTCAAGACAATTATGAAGAACCATGTTGGAGAACATGCCATATCTGAAATCAAAACTTATTATTAAGCCACTTAAACAGTATGGTTTTGATACAAAGACAGATAATAGAGCCACTAAACAAAAGCAGAGATATATGTATGTGGACAGGGCCTTTGATAAAGTCTGCGTTGCAAATCACGACAAAGGGAGGACTCTTTAATGACTGGTACTGAGGCTATTGATTTTCTATAAGGAACAGAAAATGGATCCTTATCTCTTATTATACACATAAAATCAGTTACAGAAGAATTAAAAAGCAAAGCATGAGGAGCAAAAAACATTTAAATCTTTTATCAAGAAAATGTTGTCGAATATATTTATGAACTAGAGCTAGAGAAGAATTTCCCAAACACAATACACACAAAAAATTCAGACTACAAAGGAAAATAGATAAATTTGAGTATGCTAATTTTTTTACTTCTATGCATCAAAAGGCACCATTTAGACTTACCAGGGTGATCACTTCATGAGGTATATAAATGTCTAGTCACTATGTTGTACATCTGAAACTAATGTTATGTGTAAAAATTATTAGAGACAGAGGGAGAAGGGAGGAAGCAAAGAGGGAGGGGAGGAGGGTGGAAGAGAAAAGAAATGACCGGAAAAGGAGCTCTGAACAGGAAAAGATGGTGTGAACCTCACTAATCAGGGAAATGCCAATGAAAACCATGGTGAGATAGCACTTTATACCCACTAGAGCAGGGGTGCCCAAACTGCGGCCCGCGGGCCAACTGCGGTCCGCAATCCATTGTTAATTGGCCCGCAGCAAATTCCAAAACTATATTTAGTTTACTTAAATAAACCAGGTGAGGCAATACGTACTTCACCTCGAGTGAGTGGCCCGGCTGTTTGTGTATTTTACCGCCGGTGGCCCTTGGTGAAAACCGTTGAAAAAAGTTTGGACACCCCTGCACTAAACTGACAACAATTCAAAATTCTGACAATACTAAGTGTTAATGAAAACGTGGGGGCATCTAAACATTGCTACAGGTACTAGCAAAGTGGTATTGTAACTACTTTGGAGAACATTTTGGCCATAAAAAGGGAAGTTTAAATGTCATATCCCACAGCCCAGCCCATGGCAATTAGGCCACTACCTAAGCGCCTGAGAGCGCCTCTCACAGTTGCCCACAGAGCCTTGTGTACGTGACGGTTATTGACGTGTTGTTTGTGATGGAAAAAAAATGGAATATATCAATTGTGACTGCGTCCTACAGTGGATTCGGTCATAAATGGACGAAACATTTGCATGTGTCAAAGTAGATAATTCTCAAGAAATATAATATTGCCCAAAAAAGTAAGGTGTAGAATCATACAATAAAATATGATTTCTTTAAATTTAAAATATGCAATAATGCTACATATTATTTAGAGGCACTTATATGTGTAATTATATTTTTTAAAAATATGTTTAATGGGTAAACTGCAAATTTTCAATTGTAGTTACTCTTAGGCAGAGAGCAAGAGGGGGATTTGATCTGGGAGGAGTGCGCGGACAGCATATTGTTTATTTTCAAGCTGGGGGATGAGTGGTACACAGATGTTTGCTATATCATCCTTAATGCCTTTTTAAGTGCCTGAACTATGTCATTATTTTTGTTAAGCCTAATAAGCTCTCTTCAGATATTTTTGTTTGAATCCCAGGGTTCGTAAACATGTTTGTTAACGTTTCACACAAGAAGGATTTTCACATTTCTGATTCCATTTTACCTTCCTAGCAGCGTTATTCCAGTTGGAGGACAAAGAGAGACAGATTAAGTGACTTTCCTGGGCCAACTAATTGAATGACAGAACCAGGACTGCAACCAGCTGTTTCACCCTCACCATGGCTTCCAGCAGCCCAGCTGCCACTCAGTGTCAGGGAAAGAACCGGTGCCATGGAGACAGTCTGAAATGGCTTGATTGAAGGGAGAAGGGGGCTTCACATCGCTCTAAGTAGTGCTCTCCAGACAGAACAGAACAGATCGCATGTTTCCATTGCAGACGCTGATGGTCAGTGGGGTGAGACTGTGTGCCGCCCACTCGGGGCGACTGCAGAAATGCATCGACCAGATCGGGGAGCCTGTGCCCTCCCTCTCCTCATATTTCAAGGCACTAATTCTAACAATTCTTGTCACCAGCTTTGCAATGTTCCCTATCCCCACTCTGAGCATGATTAAAGATTGGTGTCTTTAGGTATAAAATATTGTGTCTGTTTGACAACAGCATCCTATAAAAACAAATTAGGTGAGCTCAGTAGTAATTCAGGTGCAAGATGTAAAATGAACCCGGCATTAGGCAGAAAGACACCATAATGGTCTCAAAGTGAAATTAACTTATGGACATCTGGGAAGCAGCCCTTCTTAATAGCTCAAGCACCTTTCACAGGCAAACAGGCTTCCCCTGCAGGCAGGCCCTGATCATAAAGGATCAGAAAACCACCACCACCATGGAAAACTACAAATGTGCCTCAGAAAGGCTTCTCCATTTTTGTTTAGCAAAGAGGAATGCAAAAATACATCAATTGATGATGCACTGAAATTCTTGTTTGCTGACACATTTTCATAGCTATTAGGCTTGTGGAATTAGTCACTATGATGCATTCAGCTAGTTCAGATGAACTCCTGAAAGGAATGACATATTTGTTCATAAAGTAATGTATAGCGAATTATTAACAAGACTTCAGTTCAGTGCATGCACACGTTATGAGCAACTTGAGGCCGTCCTGCACTGAGCAGAGTTAGCGCGGCTACCCCGCACAGTTCCGCTATTTTGAATGAACGGATTAGCCACGGCTTCATTGCTGAGGAAGAAATCTAGTGAAGCTGTGGCTCGCTTTTCTTATTGATTTCTCTGAGCTTCTATAGTTGCTGACCTTCTGTTATGAAAAGCATAAGGGTAGCTAGAATATTTAGCACTAAACACTATTCTAATTGAAGACTATTTGTTCATTGCTTCTAAATACAACTAGAATTTCAACCTGCTTCCTGGCTTCACATACAACTCATTTGTTGTACCTTTCCGCTGAACGCCAGGCTTGGGTACCCAACGGCCTACTCGGTATCTCCATTAGGATGTGTAAGTGATGCCTCCCTCAGTCTTACCATGCCCAAAAGAGATCTTCTCACTCTCACTCCAGACCACTTCTTTAGTAGTCTTCTCCAGCTGGTTAATAGCAACTCTGTCCTTCTCATCGCTCAGGCCAAAAACGTCATCGCTTATCCTCCTGGACTCCTTTCTTTCCCTCACATCACATCTGCATATCCCTATATCCAATATTTCAGGAAATCCTCTTATTATCTATCTTCAAAACATGTCAAGAATTTGAATACATCCCAGCACCCCCTACACTGTGACCCTGTTTTAACCCACCATCGTCTCTTGCCTGGATTATTTCAGTATTCTCAAAACTCCTGTCCTTCCTTCTGCCTTGTATCCCCCTTTAGTTTATTCTCAACACAGCAGTTAGTGTTTCTTTTAACAGCTAAGGCGGATCATAGAACTCTGCTCAAAAGCCTTTACTAATTTTTCATCTCAGTACGCAAGCCAGATTGGGGTCCCCCATACCAAACCCACCTCATCTATTTCTGTTCTCCCCCTCACTAGCCTTCTTGAATAAATCCATGAAAAAATGAAAAATATATTATGTTTTTAGGTCTGAAGGTTAGCATAGTCCTGTGGAAAAGGCACAGGTCCAGGTTTAAAATCCAGCCCTATCACTTAATAGTTTACTTAGCCAAATTAATTAATTTCTTGATTTTCTCATCTGTAAAATAGAGATAACACATGCAGTGATTATGAAATAAAATACATTATATAAACCACCTGCCATATATTTTGTGATCATTACATGGGAGCAGCTTTTAGCATAATTTCCTTGTCTTTAATGGAGATACTTGTTTATCATAGTATAGTTTTATGGTTTATGTAGAAAAAACCCCTATTTGAAAAACTTTAAATAGCAGCCGTGAACACTGTTGAACATGTCACCTCTCACAAAGCCTCTTGGTATCTGTGATATAGTACACTTTGCTAGTTCATTTATTCAGCAAGCATTTATTGAACACCTACTTTGTGCCAGGAGATATGGTAGTGAACAAAACAGACAAAATTCCTGCTCACAAAGCTCAAGGCTGTTAGTGCAAACCAACAGAAAATAATTAAGATAAATGAGAAAAATACGTATATATAGTATTTGGAGGTAAATGCCAAGTGAAAACCATAGAGCAGGCAGGGAAGATATGAAGAGTTGGGGTGAAATCTTGGATAGGAGAGTGAAGGATGGCTACATCTTCTAACACTCAGGCCATTCCTGGATCCCCACCCACCCTGAGCGTCTCCGTCTTCCAGAATCTTAAACATTAGCTGCCCTGGAGGCTCTGCCTGCAGCCCCTTCTCCAGCTCCCTGAACTCTCAGTGGGTAATTTCAGGACACACTTTGACAGTGTCTTTTATTTCCTCCCAGTGACTGCTTTCCAAAGGTTCACTGCTCAGGGCAGACTCCCTCTGCCTTTACTCCTGGGCATCTCCATGTGGACACACAACCAAAGTCCATGCGTCTGCAGTGAACTCACGCCCCCATTCATTGCCTTTGCCCAGGCCTCCTTCTGACACTGCCTCCGAAGCTTGACACCAGGGGACCTCAACTCCTCCCTCTGCTTCACCCACTTTAGCGAATCAGACCTGCAGCCTGTCCGACCTACTCCCAGAAAGTCTCTCAGCTCTCCTCCTCCTCCTGTTCATCGTCTTCATGTCCACTAACTCAACATTGCCTCTCAGGTGAAATCGCCTTCTAAAAACTTGTTTCTGTCTCCTCCTCTCAACTCCTTGTTCACTCTGCTGCCAGATGAGTGTCTTAAAAATGGAGTTTTGATCGTTTCCCTCATTTGTTCCAAGATGTTCGTTCTCCTTTTGCTTTTCATGTCATCCTTAATCCTGGCAATAAACATCCTCCCCAATCTGAACCCAGGCTTCCTTTCCATCTGCATCTCTGCAGCCCACATCCTCCCCACTGCTCAGACCTCTGTTGGTTTGGTGTTTTTCTTTCTCTCCCACAACTCTCCCAATGTACCACTCACTCCAGCCTAAGTCTCCACTCACAATGGCCACAATCAGAAAAGCCTTCCCTCTCCCTCCATTCAATCAAAACCCTGCTCATCCTGTTAGCCAGTGGTCCTCAGTGACCGGGGGCACTGCTGGGGTTGCACAAGCTAATCCGTTTGGGGCAGAGTTTCGATAGAAAATCCCATTTCTGTTTTTTTATACTGAGCTTTACTGATATGAAACGTGCAAACTGACGCTGATGGCCTCACGTAGGTATATATTAGAGAGGAGGTATTCTGAGGGTAAGAGGATGTTCCCCGAAACAAGGAGTGTTGGGGTGCTCTCACTCTTTCACAGTTTCAGCATACTGTGGGAAATTTTAGTCTAAATGTGTGCCCAACGGAGTGGTTTTATGGAGCATAGTATCAGAAAAAGGAGAATTGTATTGTACTTGATACTGAGATGAGCAATGATCACAAAGTCTTTTTGTCACACAGAAGTTTGGTAAAAAGAGTTGGCAAATTCAGAGCTGAGATGGCATTTTTTTCTTTCAAAAGAGATACGTGTTTTTTTCCTTAAATCTCTGGCCTTTTCTGTGAGGAAAAATAGCTGTCAGGACCCTGTTCCCCTTCAGATACTTTAAAATAAATAAAAGTAAATACACACCTTCAGCAAAGGTGGTACTTGGATCGTGAGTAAAAAAAATTATTTGTTCATATGAATTTTGCTATGGAGATAGCATTTAAGAGTGGAAGTTTAGAAATGTTTTCATTGTTATAAGGTGTTATTGCTGATGTAATGTGTGTAACCTATTAAAATGCCTCATCTGACACTTTAAAAACATGTAATTTAGTTATCTAACTGCTCTAAATTTTTCTAGAGTTTCAATAGATTTTTTTAATCCATTTGTATATATATGTGTGTGTGTGTGTGTGTGTGTGTGCACTCGCACGCGCATCTCACACCAAAACCTTCAGTTTGCCAAAACAACTGATTAACATTCAGTGAAGGTACATACTCAGTGAAGGTAGACAATTTAAAAAAAAAAAAAGAAAACTTTAGCCTAACTGGAAGAGGAATTGAAAAAAGACTTAGTAAGTGCAGCTATCAGTGCGCTTTCCCATCTACACATCTTGAAACATAAATGTTCAGTGGGGCATTGTTAGTCATTGCGAAAAAGATGAATTAACCTAAATGTACATCACTATGGAAATGGACAAATAAATTGTGCTCTATTTGTACAATGTAATTCTATATAACTACAAAAATGAGGAAAATAGAGCTGTATGCAATAATTGGATCATTTTCAAAAACATTTTTTGAGCAAAAACGCAAAGCAAGTTGCAGAAGTATATATAAATGCTGAGACCATTTTTATGTTAAGAACATATAAAATAATAGCGAATGTCGAGTTTATTGTTTTAGATACATCCATGTGTAATAAAAGTAAAAACACATGCATGGAAGTGAGATACACCAAATTCAGATAATAGTTGCTTCTGGAGGATGAAGGGGACCTGGGTTGGGGGCGGGGGGTTACTGAAAGAGCTTCCGTGGTTATTTTCATGTTTGATTACTCATGCAGGGTGGTGAATACAAAGGTTTTCCTTTTATTATTTTCTGTACTTTTATGTACACCTGAAATATTTCATAATGAAAAATGGTTTTTGCTATTAAAGATGGTTTTCTTTTTAAAATCCCTCTGAGGAAATTACAACAATGACAAATTTGTAGACTTACATCCATGACAAAAACATTCTGAGATGTTCTATTAATTTCAGAAAGCCGGCATGAAACTGCTCTGGATTTCTGAAAGTGTGGGTTAGCAGGTTTTTCTAACCATTGAAGAAACTCCCTCCGAGTGTGAAATATGAAATACCACATAGCTAATAACCTAGAGGGATATAATCTCTCAGGATCTAAAAACAGATAGAAATGTAGGGGGTGGCAGTGGGGGTGGGAGCAGCTCTGTATTTTGTACTTTGAACTTGAAGCATCTTTCTGTATTCCTCCAACAATTTCTAGTACCACAGTGTCTTCCATATCCATAAGAAAAATCAAACAAAAATGCATTAGTAATGACAAAACAATCCATTCCCATTAAATTGTATCAAGGTCGATTTCAGATTAGATTTTCCAAGAGACCCAAGTAAAACTTTGGTAGAAAAATCTACATATCTAAGCCAAGATTATGAAAGCTTTCTATTTATTTAACTTTGGAAAACATTTCTTTTCAATTTACTTAATAGATGAATTCCACTTAAGAAACTAAACTGTATAATATTAACATCGTTCACCTATCTCTTAGAATTCAAAAAGCAATATTTAGTAAAACAAAACATTACCAGTTGAACAGAGGTAGGCCAAGTTTAAAGGCTTGTGATTGACTATCCAACCTAAAGATTAGGTGAAAAAAATGAAGAAACGGTGGATTCAAAGTCCATTGAAAGAGCCATGGGAACCCCTTTTAAATAAAAGAGGAGAAACAATTAAAGAAAGCTTTCAGGTATGGTGTAAAGAGGAGAGGATTTGTGGTCAGAAGTGTCCAATTAAATACATGACTTGGACAAGTCGTTATAACTTTGCTTAGCTTCACCTCCTCACTTGTAAAATGACAAAGGTAGGATTATTTTGAGTATCAAGTAAAAAAAAAAAAAAGGTGGCTTCATTATTATCTGCCAGTACTTGACTTTTTAAAATGCCAGTTTTCCCTAACTCTCCAAAAGATCCCAACATAAAAAGTTTAAGAGATTCCCAACAGGAATTCATTGTCATCTTTTGAATTGCTATGCTCCTCTCCAAATTATTTAGAAAAAAATATTACAAAAGACTTATTTTCTATAAATAAATCCTAAAAAAAAAAATTAATGGTTTTTGTTGGGAAACAACAGGTACATTTCCGTTAGTGGCTCCTTTTTTCTTTCTGTTTTTAAAGTAAAATTATGAAGGTCTTGTGCCCTCAGCTTTTTGAAAAAATGAGTTTATCTGATAAAAATTTATGGTCATCAAGAAAAAGCTACAATCTTGAGGTTGGAAAAGCAGTATCTTGGGCACTGAGTTTTACTCTCTGTAAGGGTTACTCTCTGTGAAGGCAGAGAACAGGCTCTTGAAGCATTGTCAGTCATATAAGAAAGACAAATATATACATGAAATTAAAACACACTGGTGTCCAGGGTACCACATACAGTTGTGTGGTTGGGGCACAGCACAGCCCCGGGTGCTATATAGTCTCACACAGACCATGACGGGAGAAGTAGGGAACTATTGGCTTGTATTGGATATTGGATACCGTGCTATTGCCGGATACAAATATGAGGACAACACATCTGTCCCTTCAAAAACACTCCCAGCTCAGTGGGGAAGACAGTACAACAGACATATAAACAGATCCTTACGAAAGAAGGTGGGAGCGCCACGGAAGAGATAAGCACAGAAGAAGAGGGAATCACCCAGCTGCAGGCTCCTGGTGACACTGTGCCTGACCTGAGCCTGAAAGCAGGAGTAGCCGTTAGTGGAGAGAAGGTCGGACAGGCGTTTCCAGGCCCACAGGAAAGGGGGTAGAGAGACATGGATCTTCTACCTCCATGGAGCTGCAAGCGGTTTGGTGTTACAGGACTCTGCAGGGTGAGGCATTGGGCAGTAAAGATCTCACTGCTCCAAAAGCCCCATCTGACTTGTGTGACGTGGCCTAGATTACAGTCGGAGATGTGACCACAGCTTTGGAAAAGCCCACATCAAAAAAGTCCTGTCTTCCATATGTGCCGTGTCTAGCCTAGATTAGATTAGATTTACCTAAAGCTTGATGTTCTGCTGAGGACCATTTTTGTCTTCCAGTGTGCCTCGCATTAATTAGACTTACTAATCCTACTCTTCCTTCTGTTTCTTGGTTTACTAGTACTTTCTACCATCATGTACCATTGACAGTTTTCAACTAACTCTCCATCCCAATGAGTGAGACCTAGAACTTCCATATGATGTTTTAAAACATATCGTCAGCATACAACTCATTTCCTTTCAGTTGTAATAATATATAATTGTGTTTAGCTAATTACAGAGGTGATGGAGTATGTATTCATTTACTTAACCAATTTGATATTGTTAGACATTTTGTTTTTTCAGTATTTACTACCACAAATAACATGAGATGAACATTATATGCACCTCTGTGTTTTAAACCTATGTCATTTAACATCGGTGATTTTTTTTCCTGAGAATATATTTATAGAAATACAATTATTGAGTGAAAAATTGTACGCTAACAATTTTTTTTAACATATTGTCAAATTGCTCTCCATAAAAGTTGTTCCAATTTACCCTCCCACTCCCATGTGAGGAAAGTGTGTATTTCTCCCCCTTCCTAGTTATTTTGAATCAAGACTGCTAGGCTGAATTCACAAAGTGGCCCCATGGGTTCCTTGGGCATGTACAGTCAGCATACAGACGACCCTGTGAGATAATCCGAGGACAGATAGTCGTATCCTGATTAGAAGAAATATACACACATATTGAGACGTTAAGCAAATTGTGGAAATTCTAGAATAGCAATCAGAGGCAAGCTCCTTCCAGTGCTGTTTATTCTGGATCAGTGTTGCTCTATGCAAACAGCAGGCGTGACTTCTTTGATGCGCATTTTTAAAATCAGGAGATTTAACACAAAAACCTAGATTTATTGCTTCTCTAGAAGAAAAAAAAAGGGGAAAGATCTGGAAACACTGTGCCCACAAGGTACAACCAGCTAGGTTGTACTAGAAGGTGCTAGAAGTACTGCCCCCCACAGACAGGGCAGTTACCTGCAGGGGACCACACACATAGTCCACTTACCTGGCTTCACTCACTCACTTATGTTATCTGCCTGGCCCCTGTCACCATTTGAATTTGAAGCCCCACCCCAAGTACTGCTTCTTCACCGGAATAACACTAAAATTCTGTTGGAACAGAATTCTAATACAGATTTGGATATATTGAAGATAGTGTTTCTGGGTGGGAATTCCTGCCTGTTCTCAGGAATTTTTTTCACTTTCCCATTCCCGAATCCCGAGACAAAAACTGTTTTCTCCACAATGAATCGTTTCCACAAAGTGACAGCCAATACTACCAACCACCTGGGTTCAAGGAGCCGATTTTCCCAATTTCCCGACCAACTTGTCTCAGGATTCAGGAACAGGGAAGCAAAAAAATTCCCAAGAACGGGCGGGAATTCCCACCCGGAAACCCTAACTGAAGATCAAACCATGACCTCTGAAATACATCAGCAGCAGCATAGGGTTGGCTTCTGAATTAGTGTATCCTACCCAGTTCTACATTATAGATTTTCCCATAATATGTTTATGTAAATATGTACATAATTCATGTATGAAACAAATATAACTGCTCATGGCTACAAATATAACTGCTAATCTAGTATTAGAAATATCCACAACAATAGTCTTCAAACAAGAAATACAAGAATTTTGTTCACACATGCTTTGCAATTTAATTCAAACTCAAACTGCAGTAAGCTTACTTGGAAAAATAATAGCCAATTAAAAATTTTAAATATCTAGCCCGTGATCTGAGGACAGAATTATATTCATTTCATTAAGTTCAAAAGTGTAATTAGACATATATCTATGCATGGTGTCAGAATTCTGTAGGCAGTTAGTTATGCAAGACCACGTGGGAATTAAAGCCTGTGAAATAGATGTTCTGAAGTCTTTTCAATGGCAACATAAATACAATCAGAGTAAAGATGGCAAAACCCTCAGGAGAAAGCTGAACAAATGATAGGAATGTAAGCACATACTTTTGTCAGAAGAAATGGGCCTGAGTTTTTATTTTAGTAAATCTTAGTTAAACATAGTAAGAGGACTTATGCTAAGGTTTGCTAGTAACATAGAATTGTTTTAAAACACAAGGCATGAGTCTTGAGATGTTCTATGTAAAGTGACTTATACAAGTGAAAAAGAGAATGTTTTAAGGGTTTGTTTTATGTCAGTGACTTTCAAGATAAAAATAAATGCCTTCTTCACAAGGCATCTATTGCCCTGTGAATATGCACATACAGTGGCAATAGATTAGATGAGTGAGGAATTTAGAAGTGTGTCGAATGTGGTTAACTGAAAATACCATAGTGCCTGCTATACCTTTTTCCAGATCTTAATATCACTTTAGTTTTTTATTTCTTAGTTATCTATCAAGGAGAATTTCAAACATATACAAAAATAGAGTAGCATAGGAATCTCTAGGTACCCATCACCCAGCCTCAATGATCATCAAATGGCCAATCCTGCCATATCCCCTTCCCCAACCACCTCGCCACTTCTGTATTCATTTGTAGCAAATCCCAGATAGCATACCATTTCATCTATAAATATTTTAGTATGTATCTCTAACAGATTAGGATTCTTATTTCTTAAATATAACCACACTACCATTATGACAGCTGAAAAAATAAATATATCCTCAATATTGTCAAATGTCCTATTAGTGTTCAAATTTCCAATTGTCTCACAAATGTCATAATTTTTATAGCTTATTTTTTTAAATCAGGTTTCAAATAAGGTACTTATATTGTAGTTGTTGCTTTTTATCGGTAGGTTCCTCCTCCATCTCTTTTTTTCTGAAATTTATTTCAAAAAGTAAATTTGTTTTTAAAATTAAAAAAAAAACTATGGGAAATAAAATTCAAACTTTGTTTTTATCTTTCAAGAAATTAGTATCTAATTAAAATGGGGAAAAAGAGAATCAATATATGGTAGTATATGTGTATAAATGTGTGTGTGTGTTTATTCTCTATCCTTTTTAGGAACATTTAGCAACACTGTGATCACTCATTTACTCTTGCATGTATTTATTTATTTACTGTTCCATCCAGCCAACCATCCTTCCAGCCAGCCATCCACCAAGCCATCCATCCACCCATCTACCCATCCATCCATCCATCCATCCATCCATCCAACAGCACCGTCTGAGCACTCTACAAACCAGCATTCCTCTAGCCAGTGTGTCCTACCAAGTAAAATAAGACAGTGTTCCCTGCCCTCAGGTTGCTTGCTCACTTCAGAGTCAGAACTATAAACAAATACAGTGTGATAGATGCACCAACTTTGTTCCTATAGCCCGATTACACAAGGAAGAAAAAAAATAACCTGCCTCCTTATGCTCAATTTCTGAATCTATTCTTGATTTCTGAATCCCCCAATAATGTGGGTCAACATGGGCATTCTGTGCCTTGGGGATTATTTCCTGCTCAGCATTTCCTGATGCAGGAACATCAGCATTTTCTTATTACACAACTTCTATTTCTTAAAATGCTCTAATTCCAGGCTCTAGCACGCACCTGCTTATGTTATGTCTCTCATCCATTAACTCAGTGTTTGTCCCTTGAGATCCGGGTGACTATGCGCCATGTAGAAATGTTCAACTGTTGCACCAGGTGGGCGTGGGCTGGTATACATGTGGACAGTACCTCTCCGTGCCCCTCCACAGCAGATATCCCTCCACACTCTTAGAACCAAAGGCTGGTTTCACAGTGTTGACTTCACTAAAAAGGGAACAGCCTCCTCCCCTTCCTTGCTCTGTCTAAGAGCTTCGTGTATTCCTTTTCAACAGCCTACCCCAAATTTTGATGCATCCTTGTCAGGTCAGTAAAGCATTGCAGCCAGTTCCCCTTCTCAAACTTGGTAAGACTTTATTTTGCCCAGATTTCTGTGTTGCTGCTCTGTAGGGAGTCTGCAGTCAGCTTCCACTTAGACACCCAAACCTGCTCAGTGCACTCAAGGACCTGCAGCATACTCCTCAGGAGTCCTTCCTTAAGCATCCTACTCCATTGCTATCCAAGCTATTCTTTATAAGAGATGGTGGGAGTCTGGAGTAGGCCTCTTTGAAATATGTGATTTGGAGAATTATATAAATAAGAGAAGGCTAAGCCCAAGAGAAGGCCTGAGTCTCAGGCAGAGGCAGCAGTCAGAGACCAGGAAAGCACAGGGCGCTAGTGAGTTAGTGTCCTGCACAAAGCCAGTCTTTCTCTCACACTCCACATCCGATTAAGTACAAATCCTCTGGACTCCTCCTTCAGAGGACTTCCAGAATCTGACCACTCCTCTCACCCCACAGTACACCTCACTCCGGCCACCACCGTCTCTCACCTGTATCAGCGCTGTGGCCTCCTGACTGCTCTCCCTGCTTCCACACCAGGCACATTCTGACCTCCAGATCTCTGCATATATGGTTCCCTCTGCCTGGAAGTTCTTCCCTTGGGTGTAGGTGATGCACACTCTCCACCTCCTTCAGGTGCTTGTTCAAATGTCACTTTGTTAGTGAAGCCTTCCACTCCCTGCCAGGAGTTAGTCATCAACTCACTGAAAATTGTAACACGGGTACATTCACGTCCAATTCTCCCTATGCAATTTTTCTAGGTAATTTTTCTTCACTTTCTAATACACTGTATTTTCATTTGTTTATTTACTGTCTGTCTGCCGTCTCCTCAATAGAAGATAAGCTCTGCAAGGATGAGGATTTTCTTTGTGTTCACTGTTGTTTCCTAATGTGTAAAACAGTATCTGGCACATAGTAGGAGCTTGGTAAACATTGGATGGATGGATGGATGGATGGATGGATGGATGGATGGATGGATGGATGACTTCCTCTTTCAAAGAATTAGGGAGCCCTCTGTGTGACACCAAGTTAGGCCTAACGCTTGCCTTTTAGATGCGGAAAACACACAATGATACTTTAATGGTGATAGCAAAGATATGTCTAATCCAGTTATGAACTGGTTGGGAAGAGTAGGTGTGTGGGAAGGTCTTTGGTGAATTGAAGAAGCAGCTAAACTTCTTAGTCTTCTCAGGACGTTCAAACATGAGTTCATGAGTAGAAGATACTGGAGAGGAAGGAGGCGTGGTCGTATGGCATTTGCAGTTTTCTTTGGTTTAAAATAAACATGGTACTTTCTCTAGACGAAAACAGTGCCAGGACCTCAGGGTGGCATCACTTGGAGGACAGCCCGGATCTCCTTATGGGCAGACCCAGTTTGAACCAGGACATGTGGGCAGCCTGGGTGGACCGATGAGTTGACACCCCTTAAATAGTTATTTTTTCCATATTTGTTTAACACTCATTTAATGAGCATGTGGAAAAAATAGTTTCTATTAATAAAAATTGCAAACCATTTTGTTCAAATTCAGTGTGAGGTATTTATTTCATTCCTTGACATACGACCATATTTTAGCATATTTAGAATTGCTTCACATCACAGTTTTCCCACCACTCATAACTAGAGAGTGTTAGTCATCAAACTCCCTGAAAATAAACTTCACTTTCAGGGGAATGCTCAAAATATACTTAAATTTTCTTTATTTCTGGACTTCATGTTGGCAAAATAGTTCCCACTTTTGTCTCTGACTTTAATATGTATTTTTTTAAATGAGACAACTTCTTGAGAGATGTATTAAAAGATTTAAAGTTGAGAGAATGAAATAATTTGTTCGTAGGGAACATGACCAATGTGAGCTTTGTTCAGTTTCTGTTTCAGGTGACTGCAGCTTCTGAGTAGGGGACTGTCAACTGGTAGGTTATACAATAGTAGATGTAGGTCTGCGATTCCAACATCCACAGCAGGCCTAGGTTGTATGGACACGAAGTGTTTTATTCTGTTTTGGAAGAGGACAGTTTTCCAACTGGTATTGGATCAGTGCACATCTTGCCAGTTTTATAAGGTATGGATGGCATGTGGAAACCTGAGTTCGCTGGCTCTGTGCAGTCACCTCCTGGAGGTCCTGAACAGTCGCAGGCTCTGTCCCCACTGCCACTGCTGTGTACACTACCATGCAGTGTAGACTGGCGGTCTGGGGCAGTCTGATGCTGTCCCTGTCTGTAGTTTTTCAGAATAGAAGGAGGAGCAAAAGGAGGTCTCTTGACCAGTCTTAAGCTCTGCCTTGGTTGCCTATGTCACCATGTTCCTGAGTCCCAGTATTATAGCTCCTCAATTAATACACACCCCTGCCCCCACCCACCGTGCGCACGCTTGCACACACACACACACACACACACACACACACACACACACACACACACACAGCTATGTTTTCCCATGGCTACATTTCCAGTTTTACCTAGAAAATGTGCCTAAAACCAACTCTTTTGTTCAGATACCCTTATCCTTGGGGTGAATTTCCTTTCACAACTTTCTTGATCTTCTCTTGAAAATTGATCTCCATCAGTGCCACTTCCTTGCAAAAGAAACAGGGAACCTCAGAACAGAAGGGATCAAAATCTTAATTCCTCTCCTCCAAGGAGATCCCTTGACCCCATGCGAATTTCCCCTGCCCACTCCTCACCAGTGTTGGATTTTCACAACCAAGGAGTATGGGAAAGCAGAGCCTCTGCCAGGCCCACAAATGTCTACTTACACTCTCCCCAAAACAGTATCACTTGCCTTCCATCATTTGCCTTCCATGACCAGAACTAGAAGGGCCAGTATTAAAGGGAGATCTCTGCCCCAAAGTGAGGTTAATAAACAAATGAATGACCAAACAAACTCTCTTATGGATTTAACATACCCACTGAATTAAACTGTTTATTACTGCATGTTCTTTGATATAACTATTATTTAAAACTATTAGGAGCTTTGTTTTTGACAAAGGTGTCAACAATCTATCAATCAAGAATTTCTGACAGGGCAAGAAGAGCTTGAGTTTAGGTATCGCCAGTTGTTGCCCGTCTTAACTGGGGCAGAAAATCTATTATAATAATGTGCATTTGGAATAGGCAGATTTTTTTTTCATAAATTGTTTGTGAATTAAGTGGGTCTTAATTGGGGAGGATGAGTGATGTCCAGTGTGATCGATCTTATTAAAAGGATAAATCTTTCATGCATGAAGTTTTAATATTTCAACCATGAGATTAGCACTGTTCTGTTGCAAACCTCATTTAAATTGTTTGCCAAAGGCTTGAGTTAGAAACAATTTATGGTAATATAAAATCATCTTGGCCAAAACGCCATGACAGATAACTTTTCAAAATAATCATTCATCCAACAAATTTTTTCCCAGTCAAATTTGATACATCTGTTAAAGAAAATGCTTAGTGATGTGCTAATTGCCTTCAGTAGTTTATTACTTTTATATAAAAGTGTTAAAATTAGTTGTATCTAGAGAAGGAACTCCGATTCCTTTGTTGCAATGAATAATGCAAATATTTGTTTATATTCATGCGGTCCTATTTATAAAAGAACACCTGGGTGTCTTTATTTTGAGCTTAGAACAAAACATAAAATTGTTCAGAACGTGATATTTAAAGGTACTCATTTGCATTCTTAGGCAGATCAGCAGTGGTGAAATAGCCTTGCTGAAGAAATAGAAATGTACATCAGTGGTGCTCTAACTCCCAGTGGCCTTCAAGGAGCGGGGAGAAGGGAGAGCAGTAAGATCATCAAGATGCCAGTAGTGATCTCATCTCCTTCGTGGAAAGAAAATGGGCCAGATGCTGATCTCCCGGTTAGTGACGGCAGAGACAGAAGACCTGCTGGCAGCGGGGACTCTACTTCTACTCTGTCACCTTCCTTTTACCCACTCCTGGATTAAATGTGTCCCTTCCTGCACCCCTCCCTCTAGCACGCATGTTTGCCTATGTGTAACACACACACACACACACACAAGCTTATTTCTGTTGAAATCTCCTCCCAAAGGGCTCCTCCCACATTTCTTGGGACAGGTGGTCTCAGGGACCACACCTGCCTCAGAATGCCCCATACCCTGCGCGGAATCAAGGGCAGGGGAACTGGTCAGCTGCCTAAAACACCACCAGCCCACTGTGGGAATGTGATGGACCACCATGGGAATAAATCTGACGTTTCCTCATGGGACTCCTTAACCAGGAAAAGAATGGGATTTGGCCCTGCTCCTAGGACAGAAGAGAGAATCCTCAAATGAAAGGTGGGAACCAAAATAAAAGTCTTCACCAGAACACTCCAACCTCTGTTAAACAATTTTTTAATATGTATACAGTAATTTCTATATTTGAAGTACATCACCAGCTTGAGACTAACTGCCCAAGAGCCCCTGATAATCAGAGTCAATTAAAATTCAGAAATGGAATATTATGTTTACCAGTAATAAGTCTTAATACCCACGTCCATGTACATTTCAGCCATTGTTACAGACTGTGAATGGCAAACACTACTCAGGTGTGTATAATGGAAAACCTATGGAAGCAAAGGGAAATCCAAATGAGTAAAAATGGTGGTTACTTCAGGGCACAGCAATCCTTCATTACATATATACAGCTTTTATTAACAGAAAATCATTTTTCCTCCTCTCCTTAACTAAATACATTTTGAACAAATACTGACTAAGTAGTAGGTTGGAGGAAGATCAAATCACTCATCAGGGTAGAGCTCTAGGTGCAAATTAAAAACTACACTGGAAGTAAGGATGTGATATCTGAGGGGTTGAAAAACATCACCCACTTTTGCTGGCTGCCACCTTCTCTCTTGGTTTTCCAGGCTGACAGCACTCCCAAGTCATTTAGGTTACAGCAGCCTTGCCACCCTCTCCATTCTCTGTCTACAGCACTTGGACCAGTAGCCTCACGCCCAGGCCTGAGAAGGAGCTGCTGAAGGAGCTCATGCTGGCTTGACCGCCATCTTCGGCCTGGCACCCCACCCTCATGCAAGTTTTGAGTGTCAGGCCCTCTTCTCCCTTCCCCATCCCCTGCAGATGGCTTCCCTTTCCCTGCTCCTACAGTCTCTCGCACCACCAGCCTTACTGCTTCCTGGAAATAGTCACCTCCTCTCCCCGTTCAGGCTGCCACTTCCGCATGGAGTGCACTGAGCAGACTTACCCTTGCATTTCACTTTGAACTTCTCTACCATGTGTCCTTGGAGTGCTGCATAGAGGCCCACCATGGAAATGAGAGGAGGAGTTAGTGAGGGATTAAAAGAAACCCATTTGCTGCTTTCTCAGACACAACCAGCCCACACAGGGGACAGAACCTGACACTGCCCCTCCACGTGTGCACCCTGAAAGGGGAGCCCTTACTGCCTCTGTCCCTGTTCCATATGGGCTCCACGCTGCCCAGGATAGGATTCGATTCTGCTCACCAGAAACCAGGAGCTTGGAATCCACATGCAAAGGGCCGTGAGTACTCTTCTGTGTCACCCAGACTGCAGCGATTTTTAACAGGGTAACAACAACCACATTTCTGCCTATAAAAATCCCCAGAAATAAAATCCTCTTCTGACAATTCACTGTCCTCATCCTTACTGAAATTGAACCTATCTACTGATTTGTGGTACATAATACTTGGATTTACCACCCACCCTCGCAAGAGACGCTAAAAGATTTCAAGATTATATTATAATGAACGTTGGATAATTTTTAATTAACAAAACCTTTATGGAATAATTTTTAACTGACCCTCATGAGAATCAGACACCACTTATAATGATAAGTTATCATTTAAAAGGCAAAGTGTGCAGACATACTAGGGAATAACCACATTAGTTACTCACTGCAGCCATTAAAATGTTTCCTAGAGATGCTTCATGCAGTCTTCACCACCTGGGGTGGTCTTCTGCTTTCTTCCTGATAATGAAAGTCCATCATTTCTTTCAAGACACAACTTAAGTGTCACCTTTTACAAGAAGTCTTCTCTTTCAACCCCACTAGCACACACCTGCATAGAGGTTACTTTGTAATTGTGTAAGTTCTTTTTGGGTTAACACTATCTCTTTTCTTCTTTGTTTTCTTTGTGGAGCTTAATAAAACAACATGCGTACAAAAGACCAAATGCCTCACAGAATACAGGATATCATACTTACAAAAACTGATGGGCTCATGGGTAAATGACCAAAGAAATAATTCATCAATTAATCGAACAGTGCATAAATAGATGAATTTGGAAGCCTGATCAAGAAAGTCATACACTGACGCTTCACTTTGCCAAGCCGTATTATCCTTGCCTAAAAGTAGAGATTTAGGTTTGGCGTGATGAGATAGGAGTTTAAGCTGTGTTTGGACATTTAACCAAATATGAGACAAGTTATTTTACATGTCTTAGAAATCGTTTTCCTTATCCTTTTTTGAAAGCACAATACTAAATCAAATGAGAGAATGAATGAGCAAAGCCCTCATAAGTAATGTAAATGTTAGTAATCACCAGTATTATTTAAATGAAGGAGGAGGAAATTAGGCACAGGAAATATCTGTGCAGTAAGCTGGGTCAGTCCAGAGATTCTGAAATGTAATATTTGAATCAAGTATTACATTTGCACTTAGAAATACAATATTTGAACCAAACAAAACTATTGTTTTTCCTTAATATTCAGCATGTTTGTATTCTCTAGCTTATTATTTTGTAACTGATCGCACAGCTATAAATGGCTTTGGGAATTGTTCCATATTTCACATTATTGCCTTGCTGTAGAGCAGCATAATCAAGTAGAAGTGGAGAAAATATTTTGTCAAAGATTTTTTTCTGTAAGCAAGATGCTGCTTTTTTTCCCCTAAGTATCTTTTAGCTGTTGACTATTCTATAATCATTGGCATAAATATAAAAATGGTAAACAATGTTTATTGTTTGCACACAAGTGAGTCTGAATTGGGGACTTTTACTGCCAGTCATTCTCAGTGCAATCTCAAGAACTTAATAGACAATCAGACAGTGATTTATCTGACCCATTATTGAGAAAGAACCAAGAAAAATCTGAACATCATTTGGCTCGCTCATGTGCACATTGCAAATGCAAAACAGTGAATTATCTGAGCTTTCTCGTGATTTTCTATGCTATAGACATATTGAATATTTGAAAATTTATTTTTATTGCTGCCCTTAATTGTTCTTTAATCAATCATAGGAAGAAATACAGAAACAAAGTAAATGTAATGGGGTTTCATAAAGGAAAGATATCTAAAACTCAAGCCAATGGATGCAATAGAAAAATAATACTCTAGGCTTTCTTAGGGTGAGATGTATTGTTCCAATGTCATGACCAAATTCCAGCTAGGGAATTACTTCAGTCCATACTGCCTACAAAAAATGCCTCCTGTGTTCTGAGCTGGTCCCTGGACTCTTTATCACATCATTCGAACTATTGGGTATGTGGTCTGCTAAGTAGCTGCCATGTGGTTACATTTCAAGAGAAGATGAAGAAGGGCTGCGTAGTGAGTGAGTTCTGAGTCTCAAAACAAACTCCGTGTCATACAATGTACTTTTAATTATTTATTTCATGACCCACAATTATGAAGTCATTTGGGAAAAAAATGCTAAGTGCTATATCGTGTAAAAAAACAAGCCACAGATTACTAGTTAGTTTAGTAGCTAATTAGTAATAACTTTCATGCCCTTTTCATGGGCTCTAAATCTGGTGAACAAGGTGGACATATCCAAATAATGGCACATATGAATGTATCAACTACACACTGAGAAGTGATGCAAAGGAAAAGAGCAGGGTTCGGTGAGAGCACAGCCAAGGAAGCTGACTGGGGATGGAGGGTCGGACGATGCTTAAGTTGAGACTGAAACGTGAGGGATGTGAGCCAGGGCAGGGGATTGAAGAAGAGAACAGGGACAGCAGGTGGAAAGGCTCCCTGGTGAGGGAGAGCAGTGCGTTGAAGGAGACAGAGGAAGGCTGGGGCACTGGAGAGCAGAGGAGAAGGGGAGATGTCGGGGGAGACGGGCGCAGACTCCGAGCCTTGTAAGGTTGACAGTGTCCCAAGGAGGTTTCACTCCTGAGCGTTAATGGGAACAATTGCCATTAAAAGCAATAACATTGATTTTGTAGGATTCAGGTGTGTCATTCCATATTTACCATATTTTATTACCTTTATTTTTTTTAAGAATTAAAGGTTACTAATATGTAAATAATGAAATACAGGATGATGACTTAAACATTTAATGAATTAATATTTAAACGATTAAATATTGAATCATCAAAGACTGGACACTACATTAGGTACTTTAATACGTGATTTTGTTTTCACAGCACCCTACAAGGCAGGCATTTTTACAATCTGGGTATTGAGGAAACAGCCTTCGTAACCTGCCCTGAGGTTCCCAGTAATATGTGGCAGAGGAATAATTCACACCTTAGCTGGCCTGATTCCAGAGCCTTTGTATTGACCTGTCTGCCCGCATTTGTTCTCTGCCCTGAATACTCAAATAGCACGCAGAACTATTTGGTCACAATTCCAAGGAAACAAAGAGTATCCCTTCAGATCAGCAATGGGCAGTTCACACTGTAGTTTTAATCTGTAATCGTTTTCAGTGGGCATACTTGAGGCCAATAAAATGTACCCCTTATTCTGGAGTTTTTCAGCTAAGCAGAGAAGAAAGGAGGCAACTTTTAGTGTTTAGTATCTCATGTAAGTCAAGAATTGGCCAAAGATACGTACATCAAATCACCACAATGTATACTTTAAATATCTTATAATTTGTCAGTTATACCTCAGTAAAGCTGGGAGGGGAAAAGAATTGGCCAGAGAAAATAGATTGGAACAATTTGTAACAAAACCCTGCAGTTATCAATAGTGTTAAACCTATATTTGGAAAGTTCAAATTTAACTTCACGTACAGAAGTCAACCCTGATCCTCTCTATTGACTGCAAATGCTTTGGTCATCTTCATTCTTTGGAGACCACAGCCAATTTCAAGGTTCATATGGTAAAAGAAAACCGGACAACAATCTAAAATAATTTGTTTTCAAAATAATGCCCCTTCTGCTTATTTCATTCAAAAGCACTGTCCTTTTAATAGTTTACCTTTGCAAAGGCCTCTGGATTCTCACAGGATTTAGTCAAAGATCAGTTTCTTTCCAAGGCAAAATGATCTGCTCCAACTTCTAAACTGTTTTCAAAACGAAAGACCCACATTTAGTCATGCCGATAGATGAACTTAGTATGTTGATATGTTTGTGGTGTTGCTGCTGAAGCAAAGTAGAGGGAAGCCATGATGGAGAAATGGATTTGCTAAAATGTATTGACTGCTGTGACAGATAGAATCTGAAATCTCAGGGTTTGACTCAATAGAAGTTAATTTCTTGCTCTCAGAATCCCAACAGTGGCAGGGGATGGGCTGTGTGATGTGCATCCCTCAGAGACTCGGGCCCGTGGAGGTTCTGCCATCTCAGTGCGAGCTTGCCCAGGTTGTGCTGGGTGTCAATGTCCGACTAGCAGATGAGGAGAGAGCGAGCGAGTGGGGGACTGGGTGGGAAGGTCTGGGGGCCAGGCCTGGGAGTGCTGGACACGCCACGCTGCCACATTCCGTGGACCAGAACTCGGTCACACACACACAGCTAAGTGTGCGAGGGAGACTGGGATGGTGGTCTCTCTGTGTGTCATCAAGGAAAGGGAAACAAGGAGTCAGTCTCCGTCACAGAAGGATTTAGGAGAATTTCTTTTCTACAATTACATTCAGTCTGATAATCTGGTATAAGAAGAAAACATAATCTACCTTGACATTAAAATCAGTTTTATATATCTGTGAATTCTTCTCTATTTACCCATCTCCCAAACCTGACAAACATTCCGCATTTCTCCCAAGTCTCCCTTTTCCAGCAAGAAGCTTAACAACACACCCTCTCGGATATGGACAGAAGGAAACACAACTGTTCTCCAGTCTTTTGTTCCCAGTTTCCTCCACTATAACATGAATATAACATTTAATTTAACATTTATTGAGCACCTTTTATGGACTACGATTCACAGCTAAAGCAGGCACCATCTGTGAGGAAGACAACAACAGTGTTATGATAGAGGCAAACAAACTTGCACGATATATCTGTAAACACACATGATGGTACTTAGCACACCTTAAGACATCCAATAATTCTTGGTAATTTCCCCACTTGTGTCTCTCATGGTCTCAACTTATTCACCAGCTCATCATTCTTCCAAAGGCATATATACATGTATATATGTAAAATCCTGAATGGCATGTACATGTGTATATATATATCGCTGTGGAGGAGGGTCTGTTACTTTTAGAAACACCTCGGAGGCCACTATTCTAACCCTGGAAGCTGGGCCAGCTGAACTCCTAACTGGGGCCCAGCATTGCTGCAATTGTGGCCCAAACTGACCCTGAGCAGGTCGTCATGAAGGCTTGTCCTCAGCCCCTCTTGCTCTTCCTTCTGCACAAACCTGGGTCTCTGGTCCCCAGTCCCTCGGCTCCTGTCTTGTACTTGGCTTCCTCCTGCGTGGTTCCTGACTTGCCTTATCAGCACTATTACTCCCCTGCAAGACCTCAAGAAATAGGCTACTCTGGGCTGTCGACTCTTAGGAGAATTTGCTGACCTTCTCACACGCACTGTCGTTACAAAAGTAGTTAATGGCAACATCTAGAAGGGTCCGCAAACATTTCCTATAAAGGGCCCCATAGTGAGCATCTTAGGTTGTACAGGTCACATACAGGCCTTATCTCCTATTCTTTGTGTGTTTGTTTATATTTCTTCAACCATTGAAAAATGTAAAAACCATTCTTGGCTCATGAGCCATACAAAAACAGGTTGCAGGCTGGATTTGGCCTGTGGGCCAGTTTGCTGACCTCTGGTCTAGAGCTGCAGTGTCCAATATGTTGGCCTCTAGCCATATGTGACTGTTTCAATTTAAAATGAAATGATATTAAATTGTGTAAAATTCTAGACGTACTAGCCCAGTAGTCATATTTCAAGTTCTCAAAGTCCACATTGGCTACCACGTGGGACCACCAAGATACACAACACTTCCATCATCACAAAAAATTCAACTGGACGGTACTGGTCGGGAGCCCGACTCAAACTGGTAAGCTTTTCACAAGGTTTTGTTAGACTCATCCCCTCTGCACATCTATTCCATTCTCCTCCCAGCTAATTCACCCCCCATCACCATAACAATCTCCATGATTCCCTAATAAGTAGGGCGGCTGTAATTAGAACTGAAACGGCAAGCTTGCAAACTTGTCTTTTACCTCAAGTTATTTGTTTTATAATGATTTGGGTTCTTGACAACCAGCCTGTGAAACTTCCTCTCCAGATCAGAGCTTCAGACTTCTTGGCGCTGTCTGTGCTGTTCCCAACTTCTAGTAGGAATCAATAAGGGAAACAAACACCAAGATGCCTTGTATCTCCCACAGCAAATAGAGGGAAACTGAGGAATCACAACTCCAACTATCTACCTGCACCCCAAGCACATAAGAGAATGTGAACGTTCTAGGGAGAAGGGAAAGCAGAGTATTAGAGAAGACAGCGTGCCTTCCAGAGGCTACACCTAGGGTACAAAGGGGGAGGGGAAAGCAGGCAAACTAGATAGGGCAGTTTGAGGGGAGCTGAAGGCAGCTCCTACTGGCTCGGAGAGCCAATTGTTAAATATTCAGGAATTCTGGAAGCCTGTTGTTAAACGCAGCCATTAGTTAAAAATAAATTATACTAACTTACAATTAAGTAAATTGTATTTAAAACAAAAGTAGTAATTGCATAAACTGATCTCTTCCTCATTATTTTACTATCGCCTACGCTCCTGAAGTTATTTATGCCTGTTGTATATATGTGATAGAAATGCTATATAATAGTTTATTGCTGCACATCTTTGCCCAACTCCATGTCCAATGATATCATGTTGCAATTGGCCATGGTGAGAGTATTTATACCATAGAAAAAGGCAAATACTGAAATCAGGGTTTTAACCCAGAGAGCCAGTTGTTAAACATTTCAAAGAAAACCAGGCTTCTATGCAAGCCAAAAAATAGTTGAAGATAATGCAGGATATTAGGGAACTGTAAGGCACGACTGAGAAAGGGCAGGGGAAAGGAAATACCCCTAAAGAGGTATGCAGTTTCTATACCTCTTTAGACCTCTCATCCTGACACTGAGTGTTGATCAGCATTCACTCAATTCTGAATAAGTGTCCCCCCAACTAGAACTTCCCCTACATCGTCAACCAGCTTTCCTCAGTGCTCTTCAACCAGGATACCTGTCACCAGGTCTCCTTCACGCCTAACACCTGCCTTTCAGGGCCTTTGCTAATTACTTGCTTGATTTTGACTTAGCTTGATTCCCTGCCCCATCGTGACTTAGACATCACAGGTTATGGAGCCGGTTCTAGTCACAGCTAATGATATTTCTGTCCCTCCAGTCTTTTCTCCTCTAGATTAATCTCATCCTTTCCGATTTCTTTTTTATCATAAATTCTTGCTATTTCTAGACTAAGGGACCCCTTACCATGCTGCTCACACTGGCCTTTGCCCAACCTGACAGCCTGGTCATCTGACCCTAACCTCCCCCAGTCTGGACAGTGCTGCTGAGGTCCTGTCCATCAATGGGAATAGATAAACATGGCTGATAGGGAAGGCAAGCGAAGGCTGGCCTCACTGTAAAATCCTGAATGGCATCTTAGCACAAGATTCACTTTTATGGCTAAATTGAAGTTTGCAAAAAAGTGTATTTATAAAAATAGAATGGCTTTTTCAAGGGGCTTAGAAGAAATTAACAGTTACACACTTTAAACAACCTAGTCTCAGTATCCATATAAACAGCGGAAATGAATATATGTATTGTATTAAAGGCAATTCACAGAAGATTAAATTAAAGTGATACATAATACAGAAGCGAACAGGCATAAACTCGTTTAACTCTTGACACAAATTATTAAACATCCTTCTTTTTGTGTGATCTGATCTGTACACTGTCGTGGATCAAAGGAGATTAGCCATGTTGCTGAAGTGAGGAAGTAGATGTTCTCATTCTGAAGGAAAGCATGAAAGCAGAGCACATCACGTACTGTAACTATAATGATGACAATGAGACACCCTTGGACTTACAACAGAAAAACGATGTAATATAAAAGTCCCTAGTTTAAACACTGTAATCCAAGCATTAGCCAAGATTGTTGGTAAAAGGGAGGGAAATTTTAGGATATAGCCATAAATAACTCAAGTACCACAAATAATTCAAAAACAACTGCGATAGCAGTTTGTTGATGAAAAGGTAATATTGGACTAAAAGTTTTATTATTTTTTCCCACTGGTGATTTAAATAATTGACTTTTATCCACCTTGTTATTTTCCTTACTTATAAATTGTTTATAAAATAATAATTAGCTAAATAAAAAGATGTTTTTGTGCCCTCTTTAAAATTCTTTGTCTAGAACTGGGACTTGAGAACTTTCAAGGCACATTTTTTTTGTTTCTAAACACCTAACACTTTCTCTTGTGTGACAGTAGCAATAATTTACTGTACATAATACCTTGCATTAGCCAAGAAGCTAAAGAAATATTTCATAGCTTCAACCTTGACATGGTGAAAGCACATCCATAAGAAGATAAAAGGAGCATTGCAGTAGCCTGAGGTATTTAAGTTTTAGAAAGTGTTGGTTTTGTATGTCTGTACCTACCAGGCAAGGCTGCTGTCTTTAAATATTGGTTTTGGCCATAACATTGAAAGCAACTATTATGTATAACCATCTGCAATTTTATTCATTGGTCAGATTATTAACTGAAAAGTCAATATTATTTTTATTTTCATTGGGCTCCCTTTACCTAACTTGGAATGGCTTTCTATGAATAGATATTTGATGCTTCATACTATATTTGTCCTTATTTTAAAACAATCCCACTCGAATACTGTTTCCCCGAAAATAAGACCTAGCTGGACCATCAGCTCTAATGCGTTTTTTGAAGCAAAAATTAATATAAGACCAGGTCTTGTATTAAAATAAGACCGGGTGTTATATTATATTAATCATACTATATTATATTATACCAAGTCTTATATTAAAATAAGGCAGGGTCTTATATTAATTTTGCTCCAAAAGACGCATAAGAGCTGATGGTCCGGCTAGGTTTTATTTTCGAGGAAACACGGTGTATGCTGTCCATGCCTCTATCAGAATGTACTTTATCCAAACAAGGTAAGCTCATGGACAAGGTCTCCATCTGCCATCAATCCGGTATGTTCAGTAGCAGCTTTCCCCCTTTTCCATGGGTCATTGTACAAGTGCATGTACACTCCCTCTAAACAGTTTATGTCCCTGGAAATACCTGATACTAAGAATAGCCTTGAGTTTAAGCTTCAGGATAAAAATCACTGCCCTATAATGCAGTATTGATCCATAAAAATGGTATATAAGAAAATGCAATGCCTATTGGAAATGAAAATTTATGAGTATACTTACACTCTAAAGGAAACTTTTTTTCTACCTTTTCTTGGTAGTCAATAACACTAATCAATTTTCAAAGATCAACAATTAAAGTTATTTTTTAATGATAACATTCCTTGTTTCAGATGGGATTTAAAATGCAAACAAGGCAATAATAATATTAGAACAAAATAGAACAAAAGTAAAGTAAGTTAACAAATAAGAAAAAACAAAAGTAAGAGAAAACAAATGTAATTAATTTAGTGTAATACATCAGCGTTTAATAACCTGGAATGGACTGGAGATGGAGTTAAGGAAGGAGGAGTAAGGAAAAGGAAGGGTAATGAGTTTCTGGATGTTTGTGCAACGTGTGGTGGGCGATTTGGGTGCACATTTTTCTGGCCCTGCCTCCTTCATTAATCTTCTCTATGATGAAAGATCCTTAAAGCTAGATAAATAATCCTTGAGTATCTATGGAATGTCTATATGATGTCCTGGGACCAGGTAAGAATGACTTAGTAATGATACAACAAAATTCCTTTCCATTCTGGCTGTTTCTGTCTTCTTTTGCACATTCTTTTCTCCTCTGGATATTTTCCCCCAAGTTTTACTTAATCGTTACTATGTGTACTAGATAATAAAAGGGAAAAAACGTCTACTACTATCAAAGCACATACACTACACCAGATAGGAAACAATAAAATATTTTTTCTGTAAATCGTCCAGTGAGAACTATAGAAACTGAAGAACTAGTACCTTCCAGGAGACACTGCCATTTCATGTTACTCTAAAGAGATGAGTGTTTCTTTAAAATTAAGAAAGACATGTAGATCTCTACTCACTCTCCATTAAGTTCAAAAGCACATACACACATTTTTTTTTCTCCTTTCTCTTCTCTCTTTTCCCCATCAGGATTTCTGAAGTATAGAAATCAAATACTATTTCAATAAAGGAATTCTTAATAGCAGCATATTCACTGCCTTTCGCAATGTCACCTCTAGCTTTTACATTTCTTGAATTTTAATGGTGTCTATGTTATAAAACAGGTAGTTTTCAAAAAAAAAAAGCACAGAATAATACATTTTTCTCCAAGACTCGCCAATGCCTTGGCCATTTTCCCTTCGCATCATCTTAGGAATGCATGAGAAGTCTTCCTACCCACAGGGATTTCCCTACCTGCTACCTGAAATAAGGTAATTAAGGGTTAGACTCTCCTAGGAGGCACACTGAAGAATTTTTAAACTCCCCCAAAATTGATTTCACACTCAGTTACCAAATTTAGTTCCTCTTCAGTTTCGCCCCCACAAGGAGGCTATCTTCAGTTCATTTCAATGAACTCCCCGAAATCCTGAGACACTCTCAAAATTACATCTAGGGGAAGTGGCCAGCATCCCATGTTCAGAAACTTTTACAGGAGAAACGTCTGCATTATATTTACCAAGGAAAGCTTTAACTGTAAGTGAAAGAGTTGCTTTTTCAATGAAATAATGGGAAAGGGAGACCAGGAATATAAAATCGTCTTTGCTGCATTACCTGAATGTAAATAGCTTGAACATTCAGTTTTGTTTGTTTTAAATATAGAAAGTGGCCAGAAGATGCATGAGCATCTTTTAGAATTGATGGAAGCAGAATGAAGAAACTCATTAAGCCATCTTAGCCATTTTCTGGTGTCAGTGCAATAGATTCTCTAAGCTCAAACTAGAAAAACCATTTTATTTGCTCTTAGTTCCTAAAAAAAGCTTTCCACAGTCCTGCAAGTGACTCCAGCTGTGTCTACATGTGCAGACTGGTTTTACTGTTTTATCTCAGACAGTCTGGTGACTTAAAAAACAAAACCAAATAAAACAAAAAACTCTTAAAATCCTTTCTACATTTTTCTGAGGAGACACTCATACCTTCAACTACTGGATTCCTCATAATGTATTCTTAGATTTTTAAAAAAATGAATAAATAACTTTAAGCAGGGAATTAGAATGTGTGTGTGGGGGCAGAACTCACCCTGTCTATTTCTGTAGACCTGAAATATCTAAAAAAAAAAAAAAAGGAAATATGCAAATAACCATATAAGGCAGTTTACATCAAATTAAATAGCTGTGAATCAAAGCTCGGTCCATACGTCAAATTGTAATCCTTTCAGAGAGGATACAGTTTTCATTCAAAAACTGCTGAAACCTTCTTGTTATAAGTTTTAAGACAACTATAATAGGTTTTCATTTTGTAAAAACTGTTAATGAATCATAGCTTTTTAAAGATTCTTTTTGTCCTTGCTTTTCCTTTTCTTCCTCTCCTTCTTTACATCTCCCTTCCTCCCTCTTTCCCTACATCCCTCCAACCTTCCCTCCCTTTACCTCTCTGACTGTCCCAATACATTTGCAGGTTTCATCTGATCCTTCTTTAAAGAAGGGAAGAGGTCCACCTTACACAGTGAGCAGGCATGATGTTTTAAGGGGAAAAAGCTCAGTCATCGGTGATGTAATGATTGGGCTTTCCTCGGGTCTGTGACTTTTCACTGTAGGAACAGCTGTTACAAGGTGCACTTTTCCAGTACAGTCACTAAAAGGAGGCCAATGCATTTTAACCATCACCTATATAAATGAGCAAAATTTGGAGCCAAAAATTTAATGATCTGATAAAAATATTTTGAACATATTTACAGTATACTTAACCCAATATGGATCTTTTGTTCTAAGGGGAAGCAGAGTTTCTAAATGGCCTTATTTTCAGAAAACACAGACAGCACTTAATTTAGCAAGATCACCATGTTGTCATTTTGGCCTCAGCTATATTCTCTGTCTGAAAAGGGGGAAATTTTTCTTATACTTTCTAGCAACATGAGCCATAGAGCTTTAGAAGAGAATTTTTGCACTAATCTTTTCTTTTATTTACATAAAAAATGCAGGTGTAGATGATGGAAAGAAAAGAGAAATATGGTCTGGGTAAACATTTACATTTTAATTTTTTCTTAATTTCTTGAGGCCCATTATGTGTTTATCAAGGCATGCAACAGCTTTAAGTTAACAATGCAACAATGCATCGTTAAACGTATACCAGATGTTTCTTTTCTTGTACCTTGTATCAAAGAGCCCTCAACTTGGCCTGTCAAGGAGACAGAAAAAATGTGTGTTCTCCTTTAATAATGAACACTAACCCATCAAAACAAGAAGCAATAACAGAAAGGCTCTGACACATTGCTTTGATAAAATACTGCCTGGAAACTCATTAGTGTAACAGGCTGCGGATGAGCCAGCGTCACCACTCCTCAGCCATATTCTTGAGAAGCTGAGTAATAAAGACACTCAGCAAAACGTTAAGCCTAAGGATTGAACTGCTGATGCAGTTCCAAATGATGGGCACATTGGCTGCCCTTGTGAATCACAAATACAGAGGACTTGGGAGTATCAGCAAGCCCATTCAGAAAACGGGTAATATGTGTTTTGGAGATCATAAACCCAAGTGATACAAAGAAAGTTGGAGCAGATGGCTACAGGGACATAAACAATCTGAAAGGTTTTTTTGTTGTTGTTGTTTTGTGTTTTTTTTTTTTAAAGGAGCTTTTTATGGAAGATGTGCAGTTGGATCTTGGAATGCATTAAAAGTGGGGGAGTTATAACTCATTCTTCACTTTTCTTGTCTGATTACCTCCCTGAGAGAAGTTACTTAAATGGGCTTTCATAGATCCACTGTAGCAAATCCTATGAAAAGATGACACATTTCCCCTGCGGCTGATAGATTTATGGATATTTCTCCAGATCAAATTTCAGCCTGGAAAAGTGGTTTTAGGGGGAGGTGAATAGGGGAAGTGGGTTGGAATAAATGTACAAGTGAAACTTGTGCTATTCTTTAATTGAACCAAATTAATTGAGACAAGTCAGCTTCCTGTTTTGCAGGCAGTTTTAATGAATTTTGGATCGCAAATGTCTTCGAAGTAAAGTAGAATCGAAACCTCTTCAAATGTTAAAATGTTCCACGCAGCTTGACTTCTATGAGGGAAAACATTCTCTTTTACCAAATCTGATAAACTAGGAGTTTATTCAGAGAGGAAAAACAATCAGAAATAATAAAGTTAAAAGAAACTACAAAATTGCTTTGAAGTATATAGAGCACACATTTTCAAGGCTGAAGCTTTGCCCAGTACAATTTATGGATTAAGTTCAGAGTTTTATGATGCTACAGCATGAAAGTGGCCTCCAGGAACCTTTGGTACGGACGGTGGGATATTTGGGGTTTCATTTCTCTTCTTTAATTTTTCTTTCCTCCTATTTTCCCTTATAAGTGAAAACAAAGTGTATCAATGCCCCATGAAGATAGTGTTATAATAGTAAATTGAAGCTGTAAGCTCAGCAATGAAATGCAGAAATCCTCTGTTGGACAATATCCAAAGATCCTTTATCCAGCCTTTCAAAGTGCTATTTAATTTGTTCCAGGTTACGTTGGGCCCTCTATTGAAAGAAATCCAGGAACCAGGTTGGTGATAGCAGAAATTGTGCCACCCACAGGTCCATTGAGCATGAGGCATGATGGGATACTTAAGAATAAGTTGTATCCTCCCACAAAAGAATTTCCGAACCTGCCATTTGAGGTCTACACCATTGAGCTATGACTCCTGTAATTAAGAAAATGAAGCTTTGCCTTCCATGAGTGATCTGTTGGGTCTTTCAGTACTGAGATGAAAATAAATTAACATAAATGGTGCAGATTACAAGTGTAATAGTTGTTCCTGCAACAAAATTAATAAAAGCAAGGGACCCAGGCATTTTTAATCCATTTCCACATTCTGTTGGTTTGGATGTATTTAAAGGGTTATTTTTTGAGCACTAGGAACTAGGATACTAAAAGAATGGCATTAAACAAAAATGAGTTCTGAGTGATATACACAGGGTGCCAAAAAGATGTATACACATTTTAAGAAAGGAAAACTGTATTAAAATTGTAATAATATATACTGATAACAAAAGACGAATACAAGTCACGTTTGACTTCTGCAATTACAAGCTGTGCTCAAAGTGGTTGCCATCAGCGTAATTTTAATACAGTTTTTTCCTTTCTTAAAATGTGTATACATTTTTTGGTACCCTCTGTGTGTGTGTGTATAAAGTTGTTCACTTCTGATTTATGATTTCTGTATGTTTTTATATATAAAATAATATAAATAAAATGAACACAACCACCAATTAGATCTAGAAACAGAACACTAGCAGCGTTCAAGAAACACTACAGGGTCACCTCTCAATCACTACCCCACCCTCATCCCTAAAGGTAACTACTAGTCTGATTTCCATCACAATAGAGTAATTTTGTTTGGGGCTTTATATAACTACCATCATGCATTGTAGTTTGTGTGTGTGTATCTGAACTCTTTCATTTTGCATTACGTTCATGAGATTCTTCCATGCAATGTTTTTTTGTTTTCACTGACTTATAGGTTCCATTGATTGAATATACTACAATTTATTTATTCTAATGTTGAAAGATATTTGAGCTCTTACCAGTGTTAGTGTATTATGCACAATGCTTCAAGAACATTCTTACACATACCTAGGAGTCGAATTGCTGAGTAATAGGATATACATATGTTCAACTTCAGTAGATAATGACAAACAGTTTTTCAACGTGGGTTGTACCAACTTATATAAATTCCTGTTATTCAACATCATTGTATGGTCAGTTTGCTTAAGTTTTAGCCATTTTGGTAGATATATAGTGTATCCCATTGATTAATTTTCCCTGGTGGTCAATGAAGTTGAGCATCATTTCATATGTTTAATAGAAATTTAAGGATTCTCTTATTTAGTCCCTATTTAGCTTACTTGCCAATTTAAAAAATTACATTGCTTTTTTCTTACATGTGGGAATTTGTTATATATTTTGCATGTGTCCTGTGTTAGTTATATGTATTGCAACACCTTCTCCTATTATGTAGATTCTGTTCTCTACTGAAATGTGTCTTTGATGAAAAAGAGTTAATTTTAATGGTGTCAATGTTTCTTTCACATATAGTGTCTTTTGTGTCCTTCTAAGAAATTTTTGCCTCCTGGAGATCATAATGATATTCTCCTATGTCATATTCTAGAAGCTTTATTGTTCTTTCACATTTAACCTATAATCTACCTACAATTGATATTTGTGGATGATCAAGAAGCATTTTCCCACGTGAATATTCAGTTGGTCCAGTTCTCGGTATTGAAAGGACTCTCTTCTATAGACTGCTGTGTAGGTCTTTTGGGTCATAAATGTCCATACATGTGTAGATCTGTTGAGGTACTGGGATTGCTTTAAATGTATATATCAGTTTGGGAATTATTAACATCTTTTACAATATTGAAACTTCCAATCCATGAACTGAATATGCCCCACTATTTCCTTATGTCTTTTTAATTTTTTTGAAAAATATTTTGTAATTTTTTGAATAGAAGTCTCATACATTTTTAAAATTTCCCTGAAAATAAGACCTAAACGGAAAATAAGCTCTAGCATGATATTTCCAGATGACATCCCCTGAACATAAGCCCTAATGCGTCTTTTGGAGCAAAAATTAACATAAGACCTGGTCTTATTTTGGGGGGAACACAATAAAATCACTTTTTGATTCTAGTGGTTAATTTGAGTCATTTGTATTTTTTACGTGTACAACCATATCATCTGTAAATAGCATTTAATTTCTAAGTCTTTTCTGATAACTGCAAGATAAGCAGATCCTCTAAATGTATTTTTTGTTGTCTGTTTTTCCTTTCTCTTTTTGTTTTTTAATTCTTTTTTTTTCTATCTGCTTGGTTAATTTTGATCAATGGCAGAGTGTTGTATATGAAAAATTTTATTCATAATTAAGGCTCTGGATGATAATACTATCCTTCCATGAGGATTTACTTTTCTCATCTGGCAGGTATTTGAAGAGAAGTCACTTACTTTTCACTCAAGTATTAAGCCTATTTAAAGCTGACCTCTAGCCTTTGTGAGGGTAGGTCAATTTCTGTTTTTACCATAATCATGGGGTATAGACCTTCAGAGGTGCAACTGAATGTCTGGAGTGGTTAGCAAGGCTCTTTGCACTTGGTGAGCCCTGAAGTCCAATTTTTTGTCCATTCAGTCTCATGAGACTGACAAAATTCTGATTGCCTTCTCAGCTTCTCAGCTGTCACATTAAATTTGCCAAATACATTGCCAATATCAGACTCATCTCTCTAGGCTTTCCTTCTCTCTGGGATTTTAGTCCCTCAAATTCTTCTTTTCAAATTATTATTTTCATCTTTATTTTTCTTTCAGATTTTCTGCTTTATCGCAGTGGTAGGGCTTAATGAAATGAAAATCAGTCAACTAATGAAAATTAGTCTACCATAGCCAGAGGTCTCCAATATATTTTAATGAGGCAATGTTTTTTAAACCTTAAGATTTTATCAAGCTTAACTAAACCACAAACTAAGTCATATTTTGATGACTGATAAAGAACCAAATATTAATCTTTCCCTGAATTTTGACCCAGTTTTGTTTAAATACAACCAGTAAAAAGTTAAAACAATGATTTTTACTTTATTTTTTATAATTTTAGTGAATACTGGTTTGGTCATTAATTCCTGACAAGCATTTCTCTGGGAATCATGGATATGGTAGTACACAAGGGCTCCTGTTCTCACACAGCTTCAGATTTTCTAAATGTATTAAACTGAAAATTCCATATGATTTTCGCAGTGAAATAGCTGTTACAAGGAGAGAACTATAATGGAATACATCTTCTATTCATTGTGTGAGTCAGTTTCTGCTTGGGACCAGCTACCAATAGACCTAACCATGAAACCACCCTCTCCTCTTTGCATATCAGGCAAAGCACGGAGGTGCCTGGTGGGTAACATACAGGCCCAAGGCAGGGAGGGAGATCCCATACCAAGTGAAAAGCCATGATGATAAGGAAAAAAAAAAAAAGACAAGAAACAGAAGGATTTTGTTGACCATATTATAGGCAGCAAAATTTTAGCAAAATCAGTTGATTTCAATTCTGTACTTAGGGTGAACTGTATATAATCACAACTGTAAAGGGAGACTTAGTTAACTATTACGAGAAAAACTATGGTACAAGGAAATGACACCCTGACAGACATCAACCTGTAACAAGACTGACCCACATCAAGAGTTAAGCCAAAACTTAGTAATTAAAGAAGGGAAATCTGGACCAGAGCAATAAATCATTAGAAATAATATCCCCTGCACTATATAATATTCTTACTTATTATAAATAATTATTGTGTTGGGAATTAACTTTATGTTCTTTTATTCCATAAATTATTTTACCCTCAATAAGCTCTTTTTATTATATTCATAAAGTCTCAAGTTAAAGAACCACTACAAGTTATCTAATACATCAAGGGTTGTTAACATTAAGTCCACAGAACACTTTTAGTCGCAATGGGTGAGTTGAAATTTTATGTGGATATGTGACTAAACATTTTTCTAGGGAAAGGATTTAAAGCTTTTAATCTGTTTCTTGAAAGAGTTCATAACCCCAAAATGTTAAGGACCACTGCTATTCCGTCAGTATCTGAACTCAGATGCCCATAGTGAATGAAACAGGGAGAGTAATTCCCTTACAGAATCCTGCTTTGACAAGGTTTATCTTTAAAAGAGTATGGCAAACTTTGCGATGGAATATGATAGTATGTATCATACTAAATCTTATTTGAACTATTACTTCAATCCAATCATCCCAAATAGCCTGCTATTGTAGCAGGTTTGGTTGATTGGTTGGTAGGTTAGTTGGTTGGTTGGTTGGTTTTATATAAACTTCGGTTCTTTTCGTGCTTTACGTCACCAGCTTTAGTTTACTGGAAAAAAAAAAATTAAGACTGGGAAACTGTTATTATGAAGGAAAAACAGATTTCTTCCAGTAGAATCAATATCCATAAAAATTAATTTTTTAAAAAACTAATTTTTAAAATAATAATGAACTATATAATAGTTTCATTTTAAAACCTATAGATTGCTCAATAGAAGTATTTAAAGCTCATATATTTTTTAAATATGACATTTGTTAAATTTTACCACCATTGAGATTTTATCATTATACTGCTATTAAAAAGTTGTTTGTAGTTTTCTAATTCTTTTCCATTAAAAAAAAATATTTACCAAGTTTGAATAAAATTGACTAAAAACTAATCATGAAGTCAAATTGATGTGCATATGTTGGTACGTGAAACTATATTCGGTTTCATGAAACCATGCCAGGATTCAGATTGAAGGCAAGTTATCCCCAGTTGATGTTACTATAATATGGCATTAAATTATTTACAGAATTAGCTATTGGCAAAACATTTTGTGATACTTACAAAAGGAAAAACATGAAATAACATAATTTGCACTTGCTTCTGGTATAGTAATTTCACGTGTACAGATATTCCTTTAGGCTACCACATTGCATTTTAATTAGAATCCTTCATTTTGGGACAATGACTGTGGAATAACTCAGCCGACCTCGAGTTTCGTAATCACCACTCCCTGGTTATGAATGAATCAACAAAAGGGAGTAGTTTTAGTTTCAAACCTGAATGTAAATGTGGCATTAGTTCCATTTTTAATTGTAGTCCATTCAGTTTTAAAAGACCATTCTGCAGAATAGCTAGGGCTGAACAGAGGCAATTTCTGGAAACATTTTTTACAGATAGTCAACATATCTCTGAAAACAAATGCTAGGGCATAGGATTATGTGATTAGTATTTTTAGTTTTTATTTTTAAAAAATCACTTTAAAGACAATGATTGGTGTACAGAATATATGCACTAGCATAAAATAAACTTTCATGAACAACATTAGGATCCATTATAAACTAATTTATTAAATAGGTATTTGGTATATGTGAAGATTTTATTAGATATTACTCTTATTTATTGCCAACCTCAAAATTTATTTTCCCAAAATGTGTATGTGTTATGAGATGTGCCACATGATTCAATTGGTCATTCTCTATCAGTCATAACATAACAACAAAGAGGTAAAAATGGCTCATCATGATTTATTTTATGTTAAAATGTACAGTTTTTGTGTTTGTTTTTTTTGAAGTGATTGACTAAAAAGAGAACAGGTAAATACAAGAGTGTCACTGGCTCCCATTTTATACAAGGACTACACCTCTCCTGCTGGGCCCTTGCAGTCACCCTGTACAAAGGCTACAAAGAAGGAAGCAATAGAAATAGACACAAATCACTTTTTTGCTTTTTCACATGTGATCTGTAAGCTGTGTCTCTATTTTTCTTTAAAAAATAACTCCAATATTTTATAAAGATAGAAAAATCTACAGATGGAATGAAAATGTAAAATTAGAGACATTTCCATAAAATAGCAACTTCACACGAAATTCACTATTTTTTTTTTTAAATCCCGCCAAGTATTTGGACATGTATGAAATGTTTCAGAACCGGATAGATAAATAGAGATATGCTTCATTCAATAAACAGAAGTCTGCATTTATAAAGTGCTCAATCCCTCCTTTTTGCCTTTTAGTTATTTTTTAAAGGAAAATTACTTGCCTGAATAGAAGCAGATGCAGGTCTAGAAATATTTGAGATAAAATTGTAAAATAACACTAAAATTATCTCTGTAATCGAACCCCAGCCCCTCATGTAACCTTACCATTGATTTGAAGAACTTCCTTTATTACCTGACAAGCTTGCTCATTCTCTACATTTATTTCGATTTTGTTGGGCTTTCAGCCATGCCTGTAATGTTGTGAGGAGTAAAATATCTTCCATAACCAGAATCATAAATCTTTCTTATAACCAGGAGACTATATCTTTATGGCCATAGATCATTTTAGTTACTGTCAAAAAGTGCCATCATATCACATTACAAATTAGAAAGCTGAAAGAGTGCGTGGCTGACAATACCTATTATGTGTGGACAAGGGAATAATTTTCCTTTCTCATAAACCAACATTTCTAATTTCAAATATTTTTAGACACATAGAAATTATTTGGATATGTGTTTAGCCAAATTTTGAAAACACAACCAGGTTGATGTAAGCAAAGAAAACTAATGTTTATGAATAAGTACTCATTCAAATGGAGGAGGTTACAAAAAAAAAAAAAGACGTGGAAAGAAAAGGAAATTAACCCTATTATTTTATGAGGGATGAGAGGAAAGGATTTGAACAAACTCCTGAGTTTGTTCTTGACAAGAACTAATGATTGTCTACATGTTCAGTGCATGATTTTCATTGATATTTTGAATGTGTGGTGATTATTAAGTTACTCTTCCTGGGCAAAGAAAATAGAAATTTTGATAAATAGAACTTTATTTTGATTAATGAAATATTTAACTTTATAACGTTTCATTTAAACTCTCCTCTTGCTTTCAACCTTACGTAACAGCAGTTATCTTTTTAAAGCTCTTTGCTTCCTTAGAATTCATAATGTCTCCTGGATCCTAATTGTGCTGTTCTGGTGAAAACACGGTAGCCGTGGCATTTCACGTGTCTGCCTCCCTGTGTGCTTATGTGACCAAAAGTTCGTGAAATTAATTGTCTGACCTGTATACACGCCTGGGGGAGCTTTTACATAACCAGGGACTTCAAGTGAGGTCAGTGCAAAGGGAAAGGCAACTCAGGTGAGCTTTTGAGCCCTTCTTCGTCTTTTTTGTCCTTAAATACATTTCCCGCCTTCCCCTGCTTTGCCCTGTATTGCAGGAATACTGGCTGGGAAATCATGTTAAAGAGGCTCCTATGCCAGGTAGCTTTAGCCAATGAAAGATGCTAGAAGGAGATAGGATGCAAAAGACACTGAGAAGCCAGGGTGTGTCTTCCTCTCACCGTGCTTTGGTGGCTACGCTAGCAGCAGCGGTGCCTGTTCCGTGCCTCCAGCTTCCTCTGGGCAAATCCACTGTGGTTCTAGCTTTACCTGGCTCGACTCCAGGCTTTGAAGTTCCATTTCTTTCCTTTTTCTCTCCAGCCCTAGGAGAGGCGGTGGCATCCTACAGCTGCTCATCCCAGCACTGCCTCACCTTTCCCTGTTTGCGCTTTCAGTTCTTCTAACATCTTCAGAATGAGGGGCAGCTCCACTTACTTCCAAAGTTGCTGTTACAAATATTAGGCCCACGTCCCTGTATATGCTCCCTTCTCCGGTTTCTTTATTGAATCAAAAGGGGTTTGCAGTCCTAGGAAAGGGAGAGGATAAATTGATATGGATAAAGGAAAGTTTTAAGGAAAAGGGAAAATAAAAGTAAAACTGATACTTACCAGCCCTACACACACACACACACACACACACACACACGTGCACATATATCTACATACATATACAAGCATTAGTTGAAAAAATAAGCACTTCATCTAGGCTGCATAACTGGTCCTTCCTGATCTCTGATTTCTTTTCAGTCAAAAGTTCAGACAGATGCATTCAGAATAGTACTGTAGCATCATTTTTCCGTCTAGGTCCCTATGTCTGTGGGTAGAGTGAATTGCCCTCTCTGGCTACCAAAGATGCGAGGAAGATCCCATATTGATATTGACTCTGGCCCTTGTTGTAGCAGGAGGTTAATGAAGTCAAGGATGTGTGCTTGGAGAGCCTCAAACTCCCACGGAGCGGTAATTTTGTTTGCCCATTTCCTAATGGTCTTTGTGGTCATTTGGCTTACTGCTGTTTGACACTTGATGCATTTTCTTTTTACTTTGGCTTTTGTTATACAGGATTCAGAGCTGAAAGCATCTACTCCTTAAAACTATTGAGTGGCTCTCTCGTGTCACAGTATGTGGGAACCGGGCTCTCTGTAAAGCTAAATATCATTTGCACAAATTATATGGGGTAATTTATAACCAATCTAATTGCTCTTTCTTGATGAGAAAACTCTGTGTGTGTGTGTGTGTGTGTGTGTGTGTGTGTGCGCACACGTGTGTGTTTAGTATGTGTATGTATGTGTTGGAGCAAGAGTCGGGTCTGCTCTGAAATGAAAGAATGAGTTCTTTCATTCTCAACTGAAGGAATATGATCTAAAATTCATAACCATCATCATGATATGAAGTAAGCATAATTATTTTAATTTTAATTAGAAAACCAAGAACATGTTGTAATCTGGGCCACATGTTTCTATCTCTGTGGTGACTGTCTTTCCCAAACCAAGATCTAGGACATTTGCTATGGCAAAGAATTTCCTTTAAAAATGTTCTTCAACTCTTAGTTATATAAGCATTCTTATAAGGGTATAAACATTCAATCATGCTTTATGCACATTTCATAATTTTTAAAGAGAATACAATTTTTTTGTCAGTACTAATTACTCTAGAAAGCCCACACATTGACTCATGCTATGTCCTCTCCTCGTTCCTCTAAGGAATGATTCTGTTCATTGGCCTTGTTTAATACATGGAAAGACGAGGCCAAGAATAGAATGGTCACTGGTTCATCCAGAAAACAAAGTTCTTTGCTTATAATATGGGATAGTACGCATTTAAGAATCTAAATTCACAGGCAGTTGAAGCTGGCGTTTGGATCCCTTAAAACATTCCTCTTGTTCTGAACTGCTGTAAGATGCTCCCAAGAATTAAGAAGAAAAATAAGCACAGTACAGAGTCTTTCCCCTATGGGAGAGATATAAATTAGCCTTTCTCCAAACCAGATTAAAATTAGTCTAGTAAAAATAAGGCAAATCCAATCCACATCTTTTGTGCAAACAAGTTTTCCAAGTGAGAAAGGGCTTAAGGAGGCAATTCCTGGGTAGGCCATGAAGGCTGCTGAGAAGGGAGTCGCTGGCCAGGGATCCTCAAGATGTTACCACCCATTTGAGAACAGTGTGAGCCGAAATGGCATGCTCCTTGTAAACTCCCTCTGCACCTACATCTGGGATGTTCCTGTAAGAAACCAGATATCAGGAAAAGACCAGTATCGAACACCAGAAGGAGGTTTGAGGAATAACTTCAGGAATAAAAGTTGAAGGCAGTTCTCCCTGGTTCATTAATACCAGCTAGAAAGCTAAACAGGAACTTGAACCTTAAGAAGCTGTGGGACTTTTTAAAGTTTTGTAGCTTCTCCATGTCTATTACTTAGGAATCTGCTTTTCCGGTAGTAAATAAGAGTAAACCCCTTACAAGGAAATCCTGCTGCTTCTTGTTTGTAGGACAATAGGAAAGAGAATTTGGGGAGACTGCATCTCACTTGGTATCCCAGCTTAGGGGTAAAGAATTCTGAAGATTGGAGAGGGAAAAAAGATAGTAAATCCTTGAAGTTTGAGGAACAGAAGAAATTTATAGGCTGAGGACATGGGAAAGAGAAGGAGCCCAGGAGTTAAACATCCAGAAGGGAGCCACTTTTCTCACATAGGGGTCTCATCAGTAGGCCCTTAGAGCTCACTTTCCAAGCTTCCTGACTTCATAAATGCAACAGTGCCAACATGGCCTGTGGGAGAAAACATTTTCTATTAGTAATTTGGTTATCTGGTCCTTCAATCTTATTTTCTAATCCACTTCCCCTGCCCTGTTACTATCCCATTAAGAGCAGAAACGGCCCCATTTCTTTCCTGTACAACTCTATATCTATCATCTATGACTCTGGAACCCACACACTTTTCATAAATACAGTAGCAATATTTTTCATGCTGCCTTTTCAACTGAAAGCCATTCCCAAAAGTAATGAACAAAAGAATGGCCCCAAGAGACAAAAGAATGGGATGTGGGCAAGATGGATCGGGATAGTAAGTGCTTGGTACATTTTTTAAAAAGGAATTTCTCTCTCAGAACTGAAAGTAACTTCCCAAGAGTTGGACACCTAACTCTGCTCAGAAGGAAAACTCCTGCTTGAGTCTCTAATTTGCATTCAAGACCAAGGTCTCAGCTCAAAATTTTTTCATCTTGGAGTACAAATTTTTCTTTAGTACAGAGTCATTTTCAAGGAGGGAGGGGGTTTTCTTGGTCCCAACATTTATTATGAAAATTTTCAAATACACAAACAGAAAATTTTAGAGTGAACATTCATATACTCACCACCTGGATTATACTATTAATATATCACTGTGCTTTCTTTGTCATATACCTATGCATCTGTGCATCCTTCTTAGCCATCAGTAAACCCACTGCTTCATGCATTTCAAAATGCAGCCTCCACAACATGTCTCCCTAAATACTTCAGCATGTATATCATTAGCTAAAATTCAATATCCGTTTACAGATTTTAATGTTAAATTTACGTATGGTAAAAATGTGCAAATGTTACATGTATGTCTACTGAGTTTTTTTGATCTGCTGAATTTTCACACTGTATGTATCTGTGTGACCTTAACCCCTATGAAGATATAATACTCTGTGTTATATTAAATTCTCTCCGGCCCACCATCATTCCAGGGAGTTTTCACATGCCCTTCTCAGCCAATCCCCACCCTCCAGTCTCCCCCTGAGTCATCAAGTCTTTTGATTTTTTGTTTCCTTAGATGAGAAAATTTTTCATGCTCGCCAAAGAGTCATGCAAAAATGGTCTGGTGATGAAACTTTGCAGCCAGTCAAACTTTAGGGACATTTGGCTTCAACACAAGAAAATTTAACATTTCTAAAAGATTGATTATTGTAGATAAGTGAGTAAAAGGGGAATCATTCTATTGCATAAATCATCTTCACCTCCTGCCCATTCATATCTAATAGCCTGGATAAGAAATCAAGTACACATTGTCCCCGGTTGATAAATCAGTGATTTAATTTGTCTCATAATGGAGGGTCAAATAAGAAATGCTTTAACTTCTGAATATGGTCCCCCTGGGATCACGGGTCTCAGAATGCAGAACAAAAGAAAACAGATTTCGATAGTATCCATGAGCTCTTTTTGGCCCAGTCACTCATACTCACTTATTAATAATATTATGTTGCCTTAGAGAAAACTGTAAACACAAGAACTACATCTTGGCAAATGATTAACTACTCCTGGGTGGAAGAACCATGAAAGGCACATTTCTTCTTCCAGGCTGGGTAGGAAGTTACTGTTGCATTGTGCTCAGTAATGGTACCCTAATTGCTTATGAGAGTGAGTTATACTCCTAAAATGTCAACTGACTTGTAGGAAGTAGCTTTCTGGCCCATTGTTTTGCAAATTAAATGGAAAGTTTCTGACCTCTGTGGTATCTTTATATCCACGGCAGGGTATTTTCACCGGTTTTTGTTAGGTTTGTTTTCTGATAGCTAATACAATTCTTCCTTTTTATCCTAGTGAATCACTATTCCTTCTAGTTTCTCTTTATTATGTCCTTTCGCACACACCCCCACCCCATGTTTCCCTTCCCTCACATCGTTGCATATTTTATTCCTGTCATTGAACTTTCTGCTTCTTCATGTAAATTCCCACCCCTCCCCTTTTTCCCATAGCTCTCCACTCACCACCCCCTTCACTTATTATGCCTTTTGTTTCTCTTTCCTGCTGCTAAATGATTTTTCCTGCTGTTAAGTTGTGCGCAAAATACTGAGAGGCCTGAAGCACTTACAAGACAGTTCATTGAGCTCATTGCTCATCGAGTGTTCCAGAACAGATGCAAGTAGGACTCCAGTCATGCTCATCGCAGGACAGCTCTGTCATGATATGTAAATCTTGTAACGTTTCATCAGCTTCTTTTTGGTTAATGACCTATATGCTTCCCACTTTTGTTTCCTTTTTTTTGTTTTTTAGGTTCAAATTTGATACTTTGGAAAGTGTATCTTTGTTGGAGACTTATTTTCAGTGCCATCTTTTGGATGCAGACACAAACCCAATGTTTATTCACTTTGCACACCAGAATCAAATATTTTGTTATGATTAACACTGGGAGGGTGGAATAATAACCATGACTGATATTTGTATGGCATTATGCTTTATAAATGCACCTTCATGCATTGCCCCATTTGAGTCTAACATCAACCGTAGCCATTATTTTCATAATTCTCACTTTAAGTCAAAAATGTCTGCAGGAATTCCAGTGAGGGAGTGCTTCAGAATAACTCGACTTAGTTAGTATAGAAGCTAACCAGAAGAGTATCTCATTAAATAAGGCTAATACAATATTTCCCCTGCTCCTTCCCTGCTGGCTTTTCCTTCCCCAGATCAGCACATAGAATACAAAGCTTTCTATGAAGCTGATATCTCTTAAACACCCTGCAGTGGTCAGGAAGTTGCTACTGCAGTAATTAATCAGAAATCAATACAATATATCCTGGGATATTTAGCCACATAACAACCATCATGAGTATACAGGCACGCCATTCTTGACCTTAAAGAAGAAAAATTGTATGTAGATCAAATTACTGAACATGAAATCACATTGTAAAACACACCATGGCAATTTGCTATTTAAAGAAATGCTGAAGTTTATCTTTTTTAAAGAATTATTTCATGATGCAAACAATCCACAGGTTATTTGTAAGTTTAGGACTTTAGGCATGAGTTTGTGTGAGATGAAGGACGCATCAATTTTAATGGACTTAAGTAGATAGTGGTCTTAGGTATACTTTTCTGAACCACCCCAGGGATTCCAGAAACTGTTCAGTGAAACAAAGGGACAAATTAGTCTCTCTGGAACAACAGAACTCTGCCATTATTCTTAACATGAATTGACATGAGAATAGGAGGTCCTTTCCACTCTCTCATAGTGGTTTTCCCTTTCCCAGTAATTGTTTCCTCGGAGTAAACTTGAGCTTATATTTGTGAAAAGCACAAGGAATTCTTTTCTAACACACCACATGAGCATCAGACACCCTTGAACTAAGTATACAAGGGTACACAAGTACTTTCCCTGCATTTTCTGAGATGAGGTTCAAAATGTTACCTCTAGTCTCTGAATAGTCCTTAAACAGGCTTTGTACTTCCTAATTTACAACCTTGGAATTAAATTCCCATTTAAAGAGACCGGTCATCAAAATGGTTGTGTGAGGTGAGCCTCTGGAAATATCCCCTGGAATTTACAACAAATTGAACAACTATAACTCCACAAAGGACTCCCTGCACAGCAGACAGGCAAGACGAAGAGTCTCACCACTGAATTCACCTAAAGGGACGCGGCACCCTATGACCCAGGCGAACTGTTAACAGAGGAGAAGCCCATCTTCCAGGGAATCCACCCATTGTGTGAGAAGCTGGAATAGTGCAGAGAAAACATAACACTACAGTGTGAGAAAGGAAAAAGGGCTGCAGTCGGAGAGAAAATAAAACATTCTACCAACATGTACTAGAAAACAAAAGAAAGACTTCTTCCTATCAACCTGTTGCAGAACCCACTCCTGCAGATATCTTGGAAAAGAAATAATAAATCATTAATTACCATGAATAACAAAGGCAACAAGACAGCTCAAAAAGACTGAAAAGTCTCCAAAAAATGAAGTTAAAAATATGGAAATATGTGACTTAAATGACAGAGAATTCAAGGTTGCAGTTCTTATAAAACTCAATGAGATGCAAGAAAATACAGAAAGTCAGTTTAATGAACTCAGAAACACAATCAAAGAACAACATGAGCATTTTACCAAAGAGATTGAAGTTTTAAAAAAGAACCAAATAGAATTTCTGGAGATTAAGAACTCAATAGAAGAAATTAAGAATGAAATATCCAGCTTAGGAAGTAGAGTTGACCAGATGGAGGAAAGAATCAGTGACATTGAAGATAGAAATCTGAAAATTACACAGATGGAAGAAAAAAGAGACTTGAGACTTAAAAGAAATAAAAGAACTCTACAAGAACTTTCTGACTCCATCAGAAAGAGCAATATAAGAATAATGGGCATACCAGAAGGAGAAAAAAGAGAGAAGGGAACAGAGAGTATATTCAAACAAATAGTGGACGCGAACTTTCCAAACTTATGGAAAGAACTGGATCCTCGAATCCAAGAAGCAAATAGACCACCTAATTACCTCAACCTCAACAGGCCTTCTCCAAGGCACATTGTATTGAAGCTGTCAAAAATCAACGACAAAGAAAGAATCCTCAAGGCAGCCAGGGAAAAGAAGACGGTAACCTACAAAGGAAAGCCCATTAGATCATCAGAGTTTTCAGCAGAAACTGTACAAGCCAGGAGGAAGTGGAACCAAATATTCAAACTATTGAAAGAGAGAAATTATGAGCCAAGAATAATATATCCAGCAAAGATATCCTTTAGATATGAAGGAGGAATAAAGACCTTTCCAGACATACAGAAGCTGAGGGAATTTTCTAATACACGACCTGCACTACAAGAAATACTAAAGGAGACTATTCGACCACCATCAACAGGGACAATTTGTGGCAACCACTTAAAGTTCATAGACAAACAACTGCCATGCCCTTGGATTATTTACTTCCTCTCTGCTTTCATCAACTTATGCCATATTCCATTTTCATTAAAGGATTTGCTATCTAAATAATAAGCCATCATCAGCCTTACTGAGAAAAGTGTTTCTAAAATGCTCACTGATAGGGAAAGTGTAAGGTATGGCCAAATTGTGTTATAGGGGTTGTCCCATCTCCAGTGTAGGCAAGTGTCTTTCCCAAGAAGCCATCTTCAAGAACTTTAGAGCTATTGTTCTTGAGGACGGGAGGAACCCACTGATTATACATAGTTGTGTACAGAAACAGTTGAGGATGGAATAAATTTGCCTTAGCTACCAGGATCCTTTGGAACTACACTGTCTGGTTCCTATGGAAAAATATGTCAACTCAGAGACCTTGGGTGTCCAGATTGTAGGGATTTTGTTGACAACATCAAGTTGTAACCCAAGCCATAACAATTAAGTGTCATTGCCTTAGTCCATGCCCAGGAGGGACTTCCATGAAGATTTTCGAAATTCCCAACTTGCAGTAACTTTACAAGTTTGCTCCCAATTTCTCCCCCACCAAACACAATATGGAAATAATACTAAGAGAGAGAAAATTTAATGAACTCGGTTTTTACCTTTTTTCCTAGGAGATCTTTCATCCTGTCGTGTTCTATGACTTAAACCCATCCCTTGGTATTGTAGATAGACCATGGCCAAAATCTTTTGCGCCTCAAGCCACACCTCTAAAATCCTAAATTCTAGATTTGATAAAATGTATAGGAAAAGACATTTTTCACTTTTTCTATGGGTACTTTTATTTGGGAGGGATGTGGTTTGTAACTGGGTTAGAGATCTTAGACACGATAGTTTTAATAGAAAAATTATAACTCAATTACCATATTTTGCCATGTATAATGTGCCCCCATGTATAATGTGCACCCATGTTGTTGGCCCAAACTTTCAGGGGAAAAAAATCTTTTGTTTTAATTTTTTAATTCAAATTTTTCTTTGTTTACATTTGGGTACTTGCTTTTGTATTCTAAAGGAAATTTAGCATTTATTTTTTAACATATTATGGTACAAGAAATTTTATGTAACAAATAATTACAAAACACAAGAACAGATACAAGGTACAAGAAATTTTATATACCGGTAACAAATTTATGATATTTAAGCATCCTAGAAGGCCAAGAACTCTTCATCACTGCAAGTTTGTCGTAAGTACAACAAAACCGATGATCGTATTCCAGGGTATTATTTTGCATACAGATATCGTTATTGATTTCTAGAGTTCTACTTTTAAATCATTAAGCGTAACTAAAAGAATTAAAAACATTTATATAGATACGGAATTAGTACTACCTATGTATAATGTGCATCCTTATTTTTCCCTCACAAACATGAGCAAAACAGCGCTCATTATACACGGCAAAATACAGTAGTTGAGAGGGAAATGGAAAAAAGGACTGCGTCATGCAGGCGCTAAGGACAATGTCAGCTCCTGGGCAGCAAGTTGAAGTTGGGGAGTATGCAAAACTAAATGGTCTTCTGACCCACCTGAGTTTATTGCTCAAATATACTTAATATTACACTTCCATATGATTAATATTAATCTTCAAATTATAGCTCCACAATTTTCAATATAGAAACTTGGAGGTTGCCAAGTTTCAATGTTGTATCAGGAGAATGGAGTTAAAAGCATTTTTTTTTTGTCTTTATACTTCTCTATTTTTTAAATTTTCCACAAGTAGGCAGCATATGCTACCTGTATACTTACATATATAATTATACCTACATTTACCTATATTTGTGTATAAATATTTATTATACTTATATTTATACAAAAATAGAGGTAGCATATGCTACCTATGTAATTATTTTTTAAAAATTAAAAATCGTGAAAGGAAAAACAGTAGTTCCCTATTACATATCAAAATCAAAATTTTCTCCTCATTGTATCTCATCATATATACCTCTTATTGGATTTCTGCCTCAAGAAAACACTTAATGTCCTCTGCCTGTCCCATTTTCCCCCCTCCTTCATATACCATGTTTCCCCAAAAATAAGACCTAGCCGGACAATCATCTCTAATGTGTCTTTTGGAGCAAAACTTAATATAAGACTCGGTATTATATTATATTATATTATATTATATTACATTACATTATATAAGACCCAGTCTTATTTTACTATAATTTTTGCTCCAAAAGACGCATTAGAGCTGATGGTCCAGCTAGGTCTTGTTTTCGGGGCAACAAAGTATAACACACTTATTTCTATCTCCTTTAAGCTACCCCCGTTCTCTGCTGAATCTCCAAATTCACCTTCTTCAACCAATCTTCCTTTATCAGCCCCATCCCAAAATTCACTTTGCCAAAATTCTGTACTGTGCTCTCACATATATTTACCCATATGTTGCTTTTATGTATAAAATTTTTATTAAAGTATAATACACAAGCAGTCAAGTACATACATCCTAAGTGTACAACTAGTTGAATCTTCACAAAATGAAATCCAGATTGAGAAACAGAGCACCATAAGCAATCCAGAATCTCTCGTCATGCTCTAGTAAGTTACTTTCTTCCCACTCCACCAAAAGAAACCACCATTTTCACCTGTGCAGTGTATACCATGTTTCCCCGAAAATAAGACCTAGCTGGACAATCAGCTCTAATGCATCTTTTGGAACAAAAATTAATATAAGACCCGGTCTTATTTTATTATAATATAAGACTGGGTCTATAATATAATGTAATGTAATATAATATAATATAATGTAATGTAATATATAATATATAATGTAATATAATACCAGGTTTTATATTAATTTTTGCTCCAAAAGATACATTAGAGCTGATTGTCCGGCTAGGTCTTATTTTCAGGGAAACAGGGTACTCTTTTATGCCTGGCTTCTTTCACCCAACATTATAATTTTAAGATTAACCCATGTTTTATTCATATGGCAGTACTTTGTTCATTTTCATTGCTGTGTAGTATTACATTTCATTCCTATCCATTTGAATTTTGATGGACAGTTAGTTTATTTTTAGTTTGGGGCTGTTATGGATAGTCCTGACGTGAACACTCCTATATGTGACTTATGGAGAACATAAAAACATTTTTTCTCTTAAGTATATCTAGGAGTTGACTTACTGGATCATATATGTGCATATGTTTAGCTTTAATGTATAATTCCAAATAATTTTCCCAGCATGCTATGTTGCTCTTTAAATTCTCTCAAGCTAGAGTCCCAAGCTGGTCAGTCTATGATTGGGCCGTCGGTATTGGCTCTCAGCCTGGTGGACACCCACGTCACACCCAACTCCCAGTGCTCAGCCTGGGGGTAGGTAGCCACCCACTCATGTCTCTCTGAGTGCACGTGAGAGAGTTTCTTCAGGGTATATAACTCCCATGTCTAAAGGGCTAGCCTAGCTTACTTCATTTCATCAATCCTAGCTAGTGAAAAGGCAAGTCAGTTTTGGCCATGTGATGTATTCATAATCAAACATAAACCCCTTGAGAGCAAGAATTTTACATTATTTAAGTTTTTAGAATTTCTCAACTCATCCACCCCACTTTCCACTTGTGTTGAAGAACACAGCTTTAGAAATTTATAATATGATAGTAACACCTGACTATGAACTTCTGCCTGAGGCCTTGGTATGTCCCTTACCATTCTAGCAGCCCATTTTCCTGTTTTCTGCACCGTAACAACACGTCAATTCTGTGTTTCTCTCCTCCTTTCTCTGTTTCTGCACAAGGAGAGACAACAATTATGGATACAGATAAACTGGACTAGTTAAATGTCTTTATACTAAGAGGGCTTCTTCATCTTTACATGGGCTCATAAGTTCTATTGACACTAATAGCCATTAGGTGTTTTTATGGAATATGTAGTCTTCTATATTTTAAAAGAAAAAGCTAAGTCATTTTCTCCTTAAAATATACTTTTTCTTTCCTTCATGTTAGGCTTTAGACATAGTAGAATAGAAAGCCCCATTTAATGAAATGATACCATATTATATGGTTACAGTAAGTACATGTTATGTACAACATTTATATTCACAACATTCTTCACACGCCTCATGTAATGAGCATCTTGCTATTAGAATTCTCACCAGTAAAATTCACAGTAGGGTAACCACTTCCCATATATACAGCAGGACAAGTGTGACTGAGAGGCTTTTGCATTCTATTTTGCTTGAAGTAATTCCTATTTATGAAATAAATAGAAAAATTCTCTCCAAAGTAATACATTTTCTAGAGATTACATAATATTTAAGGGAATAAACCGATTTGTCATTCTAGTATTTTTCTTACTAGAATATATTGGGATGTGGAATTTAGTTAAGTCGGATTTAGGGCGGCCTTATCTACTTGAGACTGTGCTGAGTACTTGTCCTCTGACTTTGGGCAAGCCCCTTAACCTCTCTGTAGCTCAGTTTCCTCTCATTGCACAAATGGGAGTGTTATTTATCCTACTCTATTTCACAAAGTGTTGGAAGGATTATAAGCAGTGCTGTAATAAATATTTTTATGCACATTTATTCATATAATAAATATTTATTGAGCACCAATTAAACAGGTATTGTTCTAGGTGCTAGGGACATTACAGTGAACAAAAACAAACTGAAAACCTGCCTTTATGAATTTACATTACATAAATAAGTAAAATGTACAGGCATATCTTAGCGACATTACACGTTTAGTTCCAGAACACTGCAAAAATGCGCATATCACAGTAAAGTAAATGACTTAAATTTTCGGTTTGCCAGTGTATATAAAAGTTACGTTTATACTATACTATAGTCTATTAAGTGTACAATAGCATTATGTCTAAAATAATTTACATACCTTAATTTAAAAATACTTTATTTTTTTTAAATGCTAACCGTCGTCTGAGACTTCAGCAAGTCATAATCTTTTTACTGGGGAAGGGTCTTGCCTCAATGTTGATGGAAACTGACTCATCAGTGTGGGTTGCTGAAGGTTGGGGTGGCTGTGGCAATTTCTTAAAATAAGGGAACAATGAAGGTTGCTACATCAGTTGTTTCTTCCTTTCCTGAAGGAGTTCTCTGTAGCATGCAGGGCTGTTTGATAGCATTTTACCCACAGTGGAACTTCTTTCAAAATTAGAATCAATCCTCTTAAACCCTGCCACTGCTTTATCAACTAAGTTTATATAATATTTTAAATCCTGTGTTGTCATTTCAACAATCTTCACAGCATCTTCATCAAGAGTAGATTCTATCTCAAGAAACCACTTTCTTTACTCATCCATAAGAAGCAATTCCTCATCCGTTAAAGATTTATCCTGAGATTATAGCAATTCAGTCACATCTTTAGGCTCCACTTCTAATACCAGTTCTCTTGCTCTTTCCTCTGCATCTGCAGTTACTTCCTGCACTGAAGTCTTGCACCCCTCAAAGTTATCCATGAGGATTGGAATCAACATCTTCCATACTCCTGTTAATGTTGATAGTTTGACCTCTCCCCATGAACCACAAGTATTCTTAATGGCATCAGAATGGTGAATTCTTTCCAGAAGGTTTTCAGTTTACTTTGCCTAGATGATTGGAGGAATCACTGTCTATAGCACCTATAGCCTTGCAAAGTGTATTTATTAAATAATAAGACTTGACAGTCAAAATTAGTCCTTGATACACAGGCTACAGAATGGATGTTGTGTTAGCAGGCATGGAAACAACATTAATCTCATGGTACATCTCCATCAGAGCTCTTGGGTGACCAGGTGCATTTTCTTTTTTTTTTTTTATCATATCTCTTTTTTTTTTTATTAATTTATTTTTAATTTATTGGGGTGACAATTGTTAGTAAAATTACATAGATTTCAGGTGTGCACAGGTGCATTTTCAATGAACAGTAATATTTGAAAGGAATCATTTTTCTGAGCACTAGTTCTCAACAGTGGGCTTAAAATATTCAGTAAACTATGTTGTAAACAGCTATTCTGTCATAGAGGCTTGGTTGTTCCATTTCTAGGGCACAAGCAGAGTAGATTTAGCATGATTCTTAACAACGGCCCTAGGCAGAGTAGATTTAGCATGATTCTTAACGGTCCTAGGATTTGCGGAATGCTGAATGAGAATTGGCTTCCACTTAAAGTCATCAGCTGCGTTAGCCCCTAGCGAGAGAGTCAGCCTGTCCTTTGAAGCTTTAAAGCCAAGCGTTGGCTTCTTTTCTCTAGCCATGAAAGTCTTGGATGGCATATTCTTCCAATATAAGGCTGTTTTGTCTACATTGAAAATCTGTTGTTTAGTATCACAACCTTTATTAATTATCTGAACTAGATCTTTTAGATAACTTGCTGCAGCTTACGCATCAGCACTTGCTGCTTCACCTTGCGTTTTTGTATTATGGTTCCTTAAACCTCAGGAACCAACCTCTGCTCCCTTCACACTGTTCTTCTGCAGCTTCCTCATCTCTCAGCCTTCATAGCATTAAAGAAAGTTAAGGAAAAAAAAAAAAAAGAAACTTAAGGACTTGCTCTGCATTAGGCTTTGGCTTAAGAGGATGTTGTGGCTGGTTTGTTCTATCAGAACTACAAAAACTTTCTCCATATCAGCAATAAGGCTGTTTCACTTTTTATCATTTATGTGTTCACTGGAGTAGTACTTTTAATTTCCATCAAGAGCTTTTCCTTTGCATTCACAACTTGGTTGACTGTTTTGCACAAGAGGCATAGTTTTCTGCCTACCTCAGCTTTCAACATGCCTTCCTCACCAAGCTATATCTTTTCTAGCTTTTGATTTAAAGTGAGAGATGTGCAATTCTTTCTTTCACTTGAACACTAAGAGGCCATTGTAAGGTTATTAATTGGCCTAATTTCAATATGGTTGTTTCTCAGGGAATAGGGAGGCCTGAGGAGAGAGAGATACGGGAATGGCTGTTTGGGGGAGCAGTCAGAACACACAACATTTATCAATTAAGTTCACTGTCTTATATGGGCACAGTTTGTCGTGCTACAAAACAAGTAGAATAGTAACACCAAAGGTCACTAATCACAGATTGCTATAATAAATATAATAAAAATGAAAATTTTGAAATATTGTGAGAATTACAGTATTTGTGACTCAGAGATTCAAACTAAGCAAATGCTGTTGGGGAAATAGTGCCAATATACTTGCTCGATGCAGGACTGTCACAAACCTTCAATTTGTTAAAAAAAAAAAAAAAAAAAAAAACACAATATCTGTGAAGTGCAATAAAGAGGAGTGCACTAAAACAAGGTATGCTTATACATTATGTTAATAAGTGCTCAGGTGAAAAACATAAGTTGGGGAAGAGAATGGAGAATAGAGGAGCTAGGAAGACCTTAATGAGAAATTGACATTCCAGTAAAAACTTGAAGGAAACGAAGAAGAAACCATGGACATACCTTGAGGAAAAGCATTCCAGGCAGAGGAAACAGCAAGTGCGAAGGCCCTGAGGTAGGAATGTGCCTGGTGTGTTCCAGGAATAAGGAGGCCAGAACAATTGAAGCAGATTGAGTGAGAGGAAGAATTGTAGGAAATAACATCAGACAGGTAATCAGGAGCAGACCACAGAAGACCGTGTCTCCATGAGTATATGTGTGAGAGTTTCTTCAGGGTATCTAACACAGGAGTGCTATTGCTGGGTCATAAGATACGAGCATCTGCAATTTTACTAGATATTGCCAAATTGCTCCTCAGTGTACAATTTTACACTTTCATGAGCTTTTATTTGAGTTCCTGTTGTTCTATATCCTTCCGATTCTTGGTTATTTTCAGTCTTTGAAATATTTGGTTGTTTGATAGATGTGAAGTGCCATCTATTGTAGTTTCAATGGATATTTCCTTAACTCCTAATGAGTTGAAGATCTTTTCACCTGCTTATTGGTCATACCAGATTTCTCCTTTAGTAAATTTTGTTCATAATTTAAGTTTTTAATGTGTTGTTTGTTTTTTTCCTGCTGACATGGACTTCTTTATATGTTCTGAGTATTAATTCTTGTCAGTTAAATATGCTGCTACTGCATTCTCCATGCCTGTGCCTTTTCTACTTTGTTCTTATGGTGTTTATTGATGCATAGAAGTTTTACATTTTAATGTATTCAAATTAGATGATCTTTTCCTTTATGATTGTTGTCTTCGTTAGGAAATTCTTTGCTATACACAAGATATTTACTACCTCCATAGTTTCTCCTAATGATCTAAAATTTTAGTTCTTACATTTAAGAATTGTGTCTCCCTGGAATAATGTGAGGTACATGTTTTTTTTTTTTTCTTTTACCACATGGCTAACCAAGTCCCAGTCCCACTTTCCTCTTTAGAGAAATGGCAGCTTTATAACTTAGTAAATTTCCATATATGTGGGTGCCTTTCTGGATTCTTTAAGCTCTCCCAATGGTCAAATTTTCTTTCTTTATAATAGTATCACATTATCCTAGTTCCTACAGCTTTACATAAACCTTGAAATATACCTTTGGACAAGTGGGCAATTTCCCCCACCTTTTTCTTCAAAATTTTCTTGCTATTCTTGACCCTTTGCTCTCCTATGAAAATTTTAAAGTCATTTTATCAAGTTCCGTAGGAAAATCTCTTGGGATTTTTATAGGAATTGCATTGAACTTAGGAGTATTAATGCCTTTATGGTATTAAATCCACTTATTACAAATGTGGCATATTTTGTTTGTTTCGGTATATTTTAATTTCATTCATTAAAGTTTTGTAATTTTCACCATATACGTCGTGTACATCTTTTGTTAAATTAATTCTTATGAGCCATTTTTGCTGTTGATTGTAAATGGTGCTTCTTTTTATATTTTTGTGTTTTGTCACTGTTTGTTCCTGGTGAATAGGAATGCAATTTGTTACGTTGATCTAATATCCAGTAAGCCTGCTGAACTCTCTTATTAATTCTAATAATTTTACTATAGACGCTCTTGGGTTTTCTATGTAGAAAATTGTATCACCTGAGAATAAGAGCAATTTTATTTCTTCCTTTGTGACTCATATACATTTTATTTCTCTATCTCATACTAATTCAGTGACTAGTCTCTCAGTACAATCTTGAAGAGGAGATGGGAGTATTTTTATTTCATTGCTAATTTTAAAAGAAATGAGTCTAACATTTTACCATTATGTACTTATTATGGAGGCTTTTTATTGATATCTTTCATAAGCTTAATGAAATTCCTTTCTAGTCTTAGTTCACTAAGAATGTTTATCATGATTGGATACTCAATTTTATCAAATGATTCTTCTGCTTTTATTGAGATGATCATATGGTTTTACTTCCTAACTTTGATAAGGTAAATTTTATTGGTGAAGTTTTTAATTATCATGATGCTCTTTCTAATGGATTGCTGGAATTGATTTGTTAATATTTTTGTGGTCAGTTTTCTTTTTAATACTCCCTGTTGTTTAAGGGAAGAAATTGTTTCTTAATCGGGAGGTGCAAGTCTGTGGGGGGTGTGTGTGTGTGTGTGTGTGTGTGTCCGATAGATCAAAGCTGTTAATTATGTTGTTATTTTCTATATCGTTGCCAAATTTTTGTCTGCTTCATCTATCAATTACTGAGACTAATGTATTCAGCTCTCTCTCAACAGTTGTGGATTTATCAATTTCTCCTTATAAGTACATAAATTTTATCTTTGAATATTGTTATTAGGCATATACAGTTAGAAATGTTATATCTTTCTAGTGAAGTAAGTCTTTTATCATTAAGTTGTCATTTTTTTTAGCTCTGATAAAGCTTTTTGCCTAAAAAACTATTTTACCTAATGTTAATTTAGCACGTTTTGGGTTAGAATTTACGCAGTGTATTCTTTTGTATCTTTTCGCTTTCAACCTTCCTGTGTCCCTATGTTTTAGATGTAACCCTCAAAAGCAGACTACAGGTGGGTGTTTTATAATCTAATCTGACAACCTGTCTCTTCACTAGCAAGTTTAGACTATGTAGATTCATTGTACTTTTCATAAAATTGGTTCTACTGGGTTATTTTGTGCTAGTTTCCCTAAAATTTTCTGTGCTCCCCCTACTCCTTTCCTCCCTATTTAGACTGAATTATTTTTATTCTATGTTGCCTTCTTTCCTCCCCTTACTTGGAATGTTCACTTGGAAAGTCCAAACTAATCAATAATTCTACGCTCTTCCTAACAATGATCAACTTTGATCATCATCCTCCCTCTCACATGTTACTGATTTTCAGTATTTTGCCACCATATTTTCTCTACCACGAATTAGTCATTAATATCATTTTGTTTTGTAATATCAATTGTTTTGTACTATCAGAATTTGCTTATAGTTACCCTCATGTTTTCCATACTGCTGTGTTCATTAGTGCTTTCTATACCTCCATTTGTTCTTCTAAGGTCAATTTAATTTTTCAAGGAATGCATTTTTGGGGAGTTCATTTAGTGATTGCCTCACAGTTGGTTTTTTTTTTTTTACCATAACATATTATACTATTTTTCTTGAATGATAGGTGGACAGATATTTCTCTTAGCACTTTGAGCACTGTGTTCTGGCTCTTGTTTCCTCTAAAAAATTCTGCTCTCAATGTCATTGCTATTCCTTTGAAATAATCCATCTTTTCCCCCTGCTGCTTTTTCAAAAATCTTTTCTGTTGTCTTTTATGTTCTGCAGTTGCACTTCAACGTGTCTAGTGGATTCGTTATTATTTATCTGCTTGTGATTCGTTGTGGTTCCTGATTCGGGGGGGTGGGGGGGTCCCGTTTGTTCATCAGTTCTGCAAAATTGTCAGTACAATATCTTTTTGAATGTTTATTTTCTCCATCTGTTACTCCAGTTAGAAACTTTGTTACCTCCTTTTGCCTGTAAACTGATTTTTTTTTTTAATGTCCCCTTTCATTTGGAATGTGACCCTTCTGTGATCCTGGCTTTATGAAAAGTTCTCAGTTTCATCTCCTAATTTCAAGAGGCCCAAGGTTTTGCCTCTTTTTCCCCACCTACCCTGACCTTCTGCATACATCTGTTGAAACACATCCTGTCATTGGCTAACATAGGAACATACCCTGAGAGCAGCTGTAGCTTCCTCTAACCACTTTCTGGGCTTGCTCCTGGGGTTTCCCTTAAGTTCCTGTGACCTCATGTTCACATTTGAGAAGGTATTTCTTGCATTTTATTCAGCATATTTAAGTGTTTTGTAGTTGAACAGTATACATGTAAAATCTACACTACGATATCTCCAAAAACAGAACTCTAGTTTTTTGTTGGTAGTGGTGGGGTATTTTTTGGGTTTTTTGGGGTTTTTTAAATAAATTTTTAATTCCTCAGTTCTTCCCATTGTTGTGGTCACATATTAAATAATAAAATTATCATTATTTTAAAGTGCTTATTATTTTATTAAATAATAAAATTGCACATTTTCACAGAATGTTATAGAACTTGTTCTTCCTTACTGTCAGCTAAGGATTTATTTCCCAAGTCCTCCCCTCAACCAAAGAACCAAGAAAAAAAAGATAATTTACCATGCAAAGGATGAAGTGTGAACCCGGTGGGGTCACACTCTGCTCCTTCTCTTGCCCCGTTGCTGAAGTTTTAAACAGCATTCATTTTGTCCAATAATTCCAGTAACATTTTTGAGCACCCAGATTTACTGTGCTCAATTTGCCGACATATCACACATCTCGAAGTGTGAAAAATCATAAAAGTTCCCGAGTAAAGATGCTGGTTAGCCTAAGGAACTTAGAGAAAGTACAACTGTTTGAGTTTTCACATTATTGACAAGTCCTTTTTATGTGGATGAATGAACAGCAGGGTTGGAATGATGAAATTCTACCACAGATGTGTCATGAACTACCTATCCACACTCTTATGGAAAACAGTTAGGAGATTTGTTCTCAAGCAGCCTCACTCGTAGCTGTAGGTTGGCTCAGTGTGTGGTACCGCTTTTTGAATAGACTCATTCACTATTCTACCTTGAAGGCAGCTAGAAGGGAGACCAAATCTCATCCCTTTCTGGGTGATACAGTGGTCCTTTACTGGGAAGCACCAGATGAACAGCAGAATTCTCCACAGAAAATCCTGGATTTTACCAAAAACAATTAAATTTTTGCAAAAAAGAAAAAAAATCACCAGGAAGTACTGATCATTTGAGAAAGAGGTGATTGAAACAAAATATTTAAGCAACTTTTCACATGGGTAATTCAAACAACAACAAAAGTTTTGTCCAATACCTAGATCTGTGCTCCTCAAAATTTAATGAGTATATGAATCGCCCATGGTTCTTGTTAAAATGAACGTTCTGCTTCCACAGATGGGTTGGGGAAGGAAGGGGGAATGCTGAGATTCTCCCTAACAATTGTCAGTGAACCTCACTTTGAGAGACAAGGACCCAAATGACTGAGGCAAAATGGGTTATACTTAAATAATCTAGATCTGGGCTATCCAATACAATAGTCACCAACCACATCCGGAGTTTGAGTGTTTGAAATGTGCCTAATCCAAAGTGAAAGGTGCTATATGGTGCTGTAATGATAAAATACACGCTGAATTTTTATGACTCAGTAAGAAAAAAGTATATAAAATGTCATTCTTAAATTTTGATTGTGTGTTGAAATAATATTTTGGACATATGGGACTAACTGAAATATATTATTAAAATCAACCTCTCTTTTTATTTTTTTAGTTTATTTAATATGACTACTAGAAAATTTAAAATTACGTATGTGGCTCATATGTGTGGCTCACATTGTTTCTGTATTCATTTCCTATTGCTGCTACAACAAATTATCACAAGCTTAGTGTCTTAAAACAGAACAAAAAAAATTACCATCTTACAATTCTGGAGGTCAGAAGTCCTAAAAATCAAAATGTCAGCAGAGATCTAAGGGAGACTTGGTTTTCTTGCCTTTTCCAGCTTCTAGAGGCCACTTGAATTCCTTGGCTAAATGCCCCTGCTTCAAAGCCAGCAGCACAGTATCTTCAAATAGCTCTCTCTCTCTCTCTCTCTCTCTCTCTCTCTCTCTCGCTCTCGCTCTCGCTCTCGCTCTCGCTCTCTCGCTCTCTCTCTCTCTCACACACACAAACACACACACACACACACACACACACACACACACACACACACGTCTCTGCTTCTCTCTTCACAGCTCTCGTTCTGATTCTCATACCTCCTTCTTATAAGGACTTTCCTGATGACATCGGGTCCACCTTAATGATCCAGGATCATCTCCCCTCTCAAGATCCTTCATCACAACTGTAAAGTCCCTTTTGCCACATAAAAGAACATTTTCACAGGGATGGAGGCATGGAACATACCGTGGTGGATGGGACATCATTTGTCTACCACATTTCCACTGGACAGCACTGGTGTACATAAACCATTAGTTTTGCATTCACCGATAACCAGTTGTGTGCTTTAATCACTGCACAAATGGAGTCAGGAATATAAAATAAATAATTTATTATTTCAGTATCCTTAGGCCAAACATTGAGTTAAAACACCTGAATTTATTTTTAAATGGAGTATTTCTGATTTCAGCATAGATTCAATGTCATGTAAATAGGTGCTGTGGTTATAAATACTGGCAAAAAAATTCCAGATTCCTGGATTCCCTTTTTAACTCAAGAGATTTTCATGGCCTTCAGTTAATTCCCCCCATTAACTGGCACATAAGGAGTAGTGAATATGAAGAATTAGTGATTATAAACACCAATGTCTGGATCGATGAATTATAATCCAGTTATAGCATAATATGTCTCAAAGACTTAGAGTATCTTTGGGGGCTGATTTGCCTTATAAATTATTCATAAATGCCCTCAACAAATATTTGGGGGGGGGCGGCTATATGCAAGGCATTATGGGAGGACACGAATGTGTCTGGACTCTAGAAGCTCACAATTTAACACAGATATAAGACATGAACACCAGTGGCAGACCAAATAGGAAATGACAAATATCACATGTGGTGGTGATAATAAGGATTTGAGAGGAAAGAACACCTGCACTCTGGTAAGGTCTTCTTAACTCAAAATGATCAGGGAGAATTCCTTGAAAGATGCAGACTACAGCCTGGGTCTTTAAGAACAGAAAGGAATCTGGATACCTTAAGCAGTGATTCTAAGCAATTCCATGACTCCTATTTTGTTGAAGAGGCACATTTTTAACTACTGAGATTGATAGCGTTGAGTTTCCCTCTTTTTCATTTATTTATTTTTTTCCATTTCTTAAACATTAACCTTGGAGGTTAGATCAATGGAGAAGGTGAAGGCCACAGAAAATGAGGGCAAGGGGGGAAAAAAATAAATGGAAATTATTGCAATATTTTTCCCTACATACTTTTTCTGTCTATAATACAAAATAACCTGTGCTTAGATTTGAGGAATACAACCATAACCTAGCTTGTCAAAATAACAGACACTGGCCAATTTTCAGGATATTAGAGACACATAGTCTAACTTACTATACGTTTCAAAACATTGAAAATTCTGCTATGGTCTAAATATACCACTCTTGCAGCAAATTTCCATATTCATAAATTATACATAGATCCACATTGTCATCCTATCTATGTATTCATCCATCCATCTATTAAGTAGCAACTTTATCCTGGGGGCTCTACCAGGATTCCAATCTGAGGAACCTGTGGGGAACACCCTGAAAAGCCAAAGCCCTATTTTGTCATGGTTACAAATTAACCATCTGCAATGCCAGGCATTTCCAGAACTTGCACAGACACAGGGCCTCTCTCTTTCGCTTGAACTGGAGTGCACATGACTAGACAGCGATTTGTCCCAAGTGGAGGAAGGAGCGAATGAGCACAGTACCTGTGCTGAGTTGTGATGGCGAGGGCTGACCCAGAGAGATGGAGCTGCTTCAGACACTCCAGAATAGAATAACAACTACTGTCTCTTTACAAGACTATTGAGATGTCTCATAAAATATTTATTGGATGAAATATAGAATGGCGCACAAAAGTTATCAAATATTTTCAACAACAACAAAAATAATAAAATAAAATAAGGCCAGAGAAAAGATGCTCACTTCCGTGGAAATTTAATTTGATCAGGACAGAGCCTTAGCCACTGGTACCCTTTGCTGTTCTTCTGAGAGCAGCAAAATTCGGCCATCTTGTCAGGAACTGAGATGGAAGTTGCAAGTGCCCAGTGATCTCCAGTGGCTTTATCAATGGCTCGGGGTTAGTCTGAGTGTCCTTAAGAGGTGGCTTTTTTTTCCAGAATCAAAATTAGTGGTAGAAAGAGAATCAAAAAGACAGAACTCCTTCCTCGGCACTTTTCCATGATTCATGGAACTTCTTCTCAGAAATGTGAACCAATTTAGCATTCATGCCACATCTCACGGTTAGAGTGGCAGGGCATTCTGAAAACCTGTTTCTTTTTAGAACTTTAACCTGCTGCCCTGAGAAGCCTGCCTTGGAATATGTCACACCTCTTTTACTACCTTCATTTTACAATTCACGTTAAAAGCTAAGCAATATTGAGACATTTTCTTGTAGATTTATTAAAAATTATTTGGGGAGGACTTCTTCTGGGAGTAAGATGTACTTATCCCCATTCCTCCCTATAAATACAAACAAAAATCCTGGACATTTAACATAAAACAAACATAAGAAGACACTAAGAGGAGGAAAAACGAACAAAGAATAGTTGAGGACCTTGGGACCCATCGAACAACACAGTGCTGAGTTTCCTGGGTTTCCTTTTTACCTCAGACTCATATGTCCTAGACTTGGACCTGAAGAAACCAGTAATTCAGAACATCAATGGGTGCAGGTAAAAAAAAAAAAAAAAAAAAAGAAAAGAAAAGAAAAAGGGCCTCAACAAAGGCCTGTTCTCTCTAGCCAAAGGAACAGCAAGGGGCAACCTAGTAAGACAGAAACTTTTAGATGATAACCACTCTACTCCGCCTGACATTACTGAAAACACTGTGACCCCTTGCCCGCCCACTTCCACCTTCTTGAGGCTGTAAGAGGAGCTCAATACCTTCACCCCAGGTTGTTAGAGGAGGTCAAGTAGGTACTGGACTTTCGTCTCCACTGCACAGTAGGTAGCGCCACCCTCCCTACCCCCTGACAGCAGAGGACATCATGGCAGGAACCGGGACTTCCACTCCTGCCTCCAGGGAGAAGGTTCTAAAACTTATATGGGAAATGAAAGGAACTCAATTATCTAAGACAACTTCGAAAGAGAAAACAAATGGGAGTCGACACAACTTCAACACCTAACATCTAGCTACAGTAATCACGACTTGGTGATGTCAGCAGAGGGGTCGACATGCACATATAGATCAATGAGTGTGAATCAACAATGACCTCAACATGAAAGGTTTAACTTTTAAAAAATTATTTGTGCTACAACCAACTTATTCATATAGGGCTCATCTGTAATTTTCTTTTTGTGAACTTGTGTTTATATGGAAAATGTTTCTGAGGAATTGAGGGGGTTGCTCCATATACAAAATCTTCACAAATTGGAGGATTTATTATTTTAGTATATAAATTAAAACGTAATTGTGGGTCATATTTACATAACACAGCCTTAATTTTTAATTTCGAGTATACTTTGTGAAATCCAAATGCAGATGCAAAGCCAAATTTCAGTCAACTATCTAGATAGTTTTAACTAAACTAGATTATCTAGATAACTTTGCAGTATGACCAAATAAGCACAATTTGTATATTCAGAAATGAGGGTTCTATTTATAGTTGTACTCTGAAAATTAACCATATGGGAGTGTAAGTGACACCCTGAGTCTGAATTACCTCTGTCAACAAATAATAAGATTGAGATGGTCAGGTCTACATTGTAAAATATACATATATTATATTATATATGGCATACTTTTATTTGAAAGAAAAAAGCATACTCTCAAAATTCACAGCCATTATTGCGTTTTGTTAAGTTAGTTTCAGGTGTACAAAACCACATAGTGATTAGACATTTATATACCTCACAAAGTGATAACCCCAATAAGTCTATTACCCATCTGATATCGTACATGGTTATTACAATATTATTGACTATATTCCCTATGCTGTAGTATATATCTCTGTGACAATTATTTTTAGTTAGAGCTGACATTCAGTTTTATTTTATATTAGTTTCAGGTGTACAGCATAATGTTTGGACATGTATATAATTTATGAAGTGATCCCCCAATAAGCCTAGTACCCATCTGACACTATACATAGTTTTTACAATATTATTGACTGTATTCCCCATACTGTACTTTACATCCCCATGATTAATTGTAACTAGCAATTTGTACTTCTTAATCCTTTCACCTTTCTCACCCAGCCTCCCAGCCACCCTCCCATCTAGTAATCATCAGTGTGCTCTCTGTATCTATGAGTCTGTTTCTGTTTTGTTTGTTTATTTACTCTGTTCTTTAGATTCCACACAAAAGTGAGATCATATGGCTGTAAGGCTTGCGGCGAGATAATTAGGCTAGTCAGGCAGGTTGAGGAAAGTGAGTGCTTTATTCTGCGCTCCCGGGCGAGGTTCACTGGTCCCGCAGACCGGGGCTGGCGAAGTTGAGCCCAGGGTAGAGGGAGGGAGGCATATATGCGGTTTTTGGGGTGGGGGTTGGCTGAGTGAGGTGGCAGATGAGCAGGCCCCCCTAGCGCAGATTGGGCTCCAGCGGCTCTGTCCGGCGTTGCTTATCGCACCAGTGGTCTGCTGCCTTTTCTGGGAAACACCAGGGGCCTCAGTCTCTGTCATGCGGGGAGGGGTCTGACTTGGCAGAGGGGCATGACTTGGCTCCTGGGGACGGGTCTGACTTGACAGAGGGGTATTTTTGGCTCTTGGCCGCTTTGACCATGTCCATAGCTGACCTAACAATGGCATTTGTCTTTTTCAGTCTGACTGATTTCACTTAGCGTAATACTCTCTACGTCCATCCATGTTGTCCCAAATGATCGGATTTCATTCTTTTTTATAGCTGGGTAATATTCCATTGCATGTATGTACCACAATTTCTTTATCCAATCATCTATTGATGGGCATTTCAGTTGTTTCCATATCTTGGCTATGGTGAATAGTGCTTCAGTGAACATAGGAGTGCATATATCTTTTCAAATTAGTGTTTTAGGTTTCTTTGGCTAAATACCCAGGAGTGGAATTGCTGGGTCATAAGGTAGTTCTATTTTTAATTTTTTGAGGAATCTTCATATTGTTTTCCATACTGACAGCCATTATTCTTCACTAATGGGAACTAATTTTATTTCAGGATAGCTCAACAAATGCAAATTAGTGTTAATTAATATGGTTGGTAATGGTTCTTTTCTGATACAGGGGCCTATATTCAGGGCCTTTAATCAGTAAGCGTACCATCTAACTGGTTAATTCAGTTTTTACTCTTACTTCAATATTTCATTGATATTTAAACAGTCTATTTAAAAGGTGTACATTTTTCACCAACATTTCTGCAAAACTGTGTAAATTTGATCCTCCTATATGGGAAATACTAATGTCAAAAATTTATGCAGCATTTTAAAATTTAAAAACACATTTATGCCAGTCAACATTTACATTCCAATAACCCCTTACTTGGAATCATTGTACAGATTTTCCAGGGAGAGTAAGTGACTTTCCCAAGCTTACACAGCATTGAAACCCACCAAAGACTTTAACTCATGTGCCGTAGCCCCAAGTCGAGCAACTTTTCCCTGTCACCAAACTGACTAACTATAGGCGAATAGTTTCAAATACACAAAGTAATGCAATTGATTGAATAATGCTTTCATTAGGAATTGATACCCCTATGGCAATACCTTTACAAAAGATGAATAACTGTATTTTGAAAGCAGGCTTCACTAGTTCTTCTCATGAGTGCAATATCAGCTAAACATCATGGACATTTATTTGAGACATGGGCTTAGCTAAAATGGGTAGGACATTGTCACTTTGACTTCAGCTGGAAACGGGGACCTATCTCTGAACCCAAAGCATAACAACGCAGAGAAAAATGAAGAGAAACTTGTGTCTGAAAATAATTTGGTAATTGCTCCAAAATATGAGCCACTGCTTTATAATTTACATCTCCCTAAGGCCTGGTATTCTTTAATCAGTCATACTCAAAAATCAGTATCTCTGAGTCAATGAATGCTTTGGGCTGCTAAGGCTTCTCCACGGTAAGAACAGTGTTTGTCATAAGGAAATGATTACATTAATTTTGTGCATGTTTTTCATCATTCCCAGTTGTCCTCTCTCCCCCACTGGAGCATGTCTGTGTCCTCATTATTTGCATTCTTAACATGTCAATTGTTTCTTTATTCTCTCACTGAGTACCTCTTCTCTAAGATGTGCTGGCAATGCATAATTGCCCAGGCCCAGCCTATAGATCAAACCCCAATCTAATTTGCAAACCCAAGAAAATACTAAGGAGGTTGCACATGATTCAGACCTAATCTTGCAATGATTAAGTTATCTGATTCTGGCTTTTACATTTTCCTGTGTTCCACTTAATATTCTCCCCATTATCTCTTCACAACAAATACTTGCCAGGCCAGTTTGGTTTTCCGACTGCTACTTCAGCTTCTCTTTAAAAACAGTCACAAAAACGTTGTATTACTTAGAAGTCTAGAGAATTTGTTGCGACCTTTTCCTTAACTTCTGAGTACCACATCCTGATTGAGGCCACACTGTGGCATGCCAGATCTTTACTCTTCCCCTCTTGAGATACAAAGAGCCACGTTTGGTTTTAGCAGGTAATAAGTTGAGCTGATTTTGTATCCTATGGAAAAGCTTTTAGGACTTTCTAACATTATTTTTTAAGAGGTCCAAATCTGTGTTCGTAACAAAGTACCCTGCAAATTCTTACTAAGTGAACAGAATAAAATATGATTATAGCAGGCCTAAAGAAACACTATTATGACTGAGAATTAAATCAGACACATTATCAGCCGTTCTAGCCTAAAGGTCACATACCGTGCGCTTCACCTGGTTAGAAAGCTGAGGTTGATGCAGGCCCCTGCGGCTGTCTATGGATGAGTGATTTAGTCCAAAGTTCCCTAGGGCCAGGATTCCTAAACTGTAGTTCTGGACAGACGGTAGGAGTCCAGGAACGCGTAAAATGTGTAAAATAAGGTGACGTTCTAGATGCGAGGTTCTCAGAGTTTGGACCCAGACCAGCCTCATCAACATCACTGGAGAATTTGGTAGAAATGGTAGAAACCTGGGGGTGTGGCCACCACGACCTGTGTTTTCACGAGCCCTGATTCATGCTAAAGTTTGGGAACGTCTCCTCCAGAGAAAGGGTAGACAGTTTTCCTCAGGTGGTGGTCTTACTCACATCCCACCACTCCCTGCCTCATTCAGCTCCAGCCACACTGAGCTCTGTGTAACACCGTGGTCGTGCTATGCCTTGGGACCTTGGCATCGGTCATTCCCTCTGCTTCGAACACTCTTCCCTCATCTATCTGTGCAACCAACTCCATTACCTTTTTCCCATCATAGCTCAAGTTTTATTAACTCAGGCTACTCCAGTCACCCCATTTTTAATTATACCTTGTTCCTCCCCACCAACACCCCGAACTCACTTTCTCCTGCTCTTTTTTGTTTTTCTAGAAAAAAGTTTCACTTCTTGCATATTACATAATTCACTGTGTAATCTGCTTCTGGCTTATTCTCTATCCCTCTTCCCCCAGAGTATAAGATCCACAAGGACAGCAATCTTTGCTTTCTCCTCTGAGTGCCTAGAAAGTTTAGCACATAGTAGGTACTCACCCAGTAATTATTAAATCAATGAATGACCACTCAAAGAATCCATGACTCTCAAAAGGGGGAAAACACTGTTCCAGAGGCAATTTGGTAATCTTCTTTGACAGAGGAATCCTTTGTTATAACCGGTGTACTTTCCACTATCTTTGTGCTGCTACATGAATCTAAGTGTGTTCTACTCGGGAGGCTGGAAGTCAAAGATGTAGAAGATGTTCAAGAATGACGTTAGACAGAAGTTAGAAATATTTGTTCAAACTCCTTGTTTGATTATATTTTTGCCTTTCAGGTTAGGATTTGAGTTTTTGAAATAAACATATATTGACTCATTTAATCCTCCTGAGAAGCTTAGAAGGTAGATTCCTCACTTATTCTCCTTTTATAGATTAGAAATTGGGGCACAGAAAGGTTAATATTTTGCCCAAATTTACATGAAAGATATGTGGAAGAGATGGGATTTGAACCCAGCAGTCTAGCTCAATAGCATGACTCGTAGCTATACTGTAGCAACTTAACCTTCCAAAGTTAATGTTATACCTTTGTGTTAGCATTTTAAATGTTTTACTTTAATTTTTTGTAGTTCTATCTTTCCTGCTAGGCTAAAAAAAATGTTAAAAGGGTTACCATTTCTTATTCATCGTCTCTACTTTTCCAGTGCTTAGTATAATGTTATTGGATGGATGGATGGATGGACCAACCAATGGACTAGGATTTAAGTTTCAGGCTAGCTGCGCCATTCAGCTCTAAGATAAACAGTTTCTTGAAACTCCAGAAATGAATTCATTAGCTTTAGTTTTTCCTCAGCTTAAATCTGTCAAATAGCCTGAGGTTTCGTAATTGAAAAAAAATGTGTAGGTGATCAGATAAGAGAAACTAAATGATAGGGACATTTTCTCCAGGTGCTTTTGTCCACAGGAATGTCTGTTCCCCCAACCATCCTGCTTCCTTCCCCAGAAGATAAAAAGCAGCAACAACAGAGGGAACAAAAGGTTGCTGGGCTGTGCCTCTTGACTCTGTGTGAGCTTGGAAGGATGAGCCAGCTTAGCCTCAACATTGGAGCCTAATTTCCATATGTAATCAAAACCCAATGATAAAAGTAAATTTAAAAAATATATATATATGCCTAGAATTGAAAGAAAGCAAAAGAAATGCAAATCGTTGCCTGACCACCCCAGTGAGTGCTTTAACCCTATTCTTCCTGCCTGCCTGTGTCTCAATTTATCAAATGCTGTTTCAAGAAGATGTTTGTTAACATTTAAACCTAAGTTCTTACAAATGGATGGACTCTCAGCAGAGCCCCTGAGGATGCTGTAGGACTCAGCCTTGTTCTCATCCGGAAGGACTCCAGCTTGCTGGTCTCATCTTCTGCCTCTGCTCCTGGGTTGGCGGGAACGTGGACTGGTCCCATTGCCCCGCTGGGCCTCAGGCTGGTCCAGGGCTTTCATCTGCTGATGACAGGGGCTGCCCTCAGCTGGGATGAGGAGGCTTGGAGCCTTTCCATCACAGATTCCAAATATCCTTTCTAAAAGACTTCTCAAAATAAGCAGTAGCACAGCTATAGGTATCAGCTTGGGGAAAATTGGGGAAATTTACTGGGCGGCAGCTAACTTCAGAAAGGAGGTTATTTATCCTCATTAGAGTTATGGCCTGCATGTCAGCGGAGGGAGGGAGCGGCTCTCCACACCTGGGAATCTAAGCCTGCATGACATGAAGACCATGCCGGTTATATTATCATTATCTAAGTCACTGGCTCCCAAATGCCAGTCCGAGGCAAATGTTTCTCATCTCCAGCCGAGCCACTTAGGAAGCTTCTCAAAAATATCGACTCCTAGGCCCAGCAATGGAGATCGGATTCATTGGGTCAGAGGTGAAACCCAGGAAGACATCTGCATTTTTCTAAGAGCTCTTTTGGTGATTCTGACACACAAACCAAGTTTAGGAACGACTAGCAAGACTTTTGAGACATATGTCATCTTAACAATAGAATTGGCTTTTTTAGAATGAAAGTATCTTTACTTTTATTATGAAATGTTACATTCTCATGTTAACACTTCAAAAATCTAGAAAAACATAAATAAGAAACTAAATGTCACTCAAGAAATTTTTTTACCCAGGATTAATTACTGTAAAGATTTTGGAGAACATGTTTTTGCAAACAACTTGACATGCAAATATATATAATTTTAAATAAATGTCAGTCTTCTTAGATACACTTTACACATGTGTACTAATCATTTTATTAAATAAAAGTATGTATTCTAACGACAGCCTTTAGAAAACTTTAATAGCAGAATTAGAAATAATGTAGGAGCCTGCATAGGACCTCCGACAAAAGGAGTACACTGTGAAAAACTGTTATATGGTAAATATTTACTGAGTGCTACTCTCCTTTATTCCATGCTAGAACTTTTCAAATAAGTACTAGCCAAAGTATCTGCTAGTGAACCCCAAACCTTCAAATACGTGTTTAGGAGTCTTAGGGCAGAGGGAAAAGAAGACAAGTATAAGGGAAAAGGTAGGGTAGGTGAAGGAAGTATTGTTGCCAGATAAAATATAGGGTTTCAAATTTGAAATCCAGATAAATGTTTTTTTAGTGTAAACATGTTCCAACTTGTTTTCGGAAATTCAAGTCTAACTAGGCATCCTGTATTTTTATTTGCTAAATCTAACAACCCTAGAAGAAGGGGCCCCAAACTTTATAAGGGCAGACTTCGCCCAGGGTGAAGGTAGAAGGTGAGCAGATACACGGCTAGACTCCAGGTCCAAATACATGGTCATAGTGAAGTTCACTAGCTCTGACATGTCTCAGAGTCCGGCTCAGCTCTGCCACATTGAGACATCCAACCCAATCCACCCACAAACCTCATGCCCCCAGCTCACTGCATGTAACAACTTTCTTCTGGTTCTTAGAGCCAAACCACCAACACCATTCTTCTAATGCAGTCAGTGTCCGTACCGATGCTTATTCCATCTCTTTTTAGTGTTTGGCTAAAAAGAGTACCTTCTCACGCTAAATAATTGTTCACTTCAGCAAAGTTTCCTTTAATGATGACGTTGATTATTCCGTTAATACTGATTTGTTTGGTTTCTTTCTTAAGAAAACATACATTTTAGGTGGGAGCTCTATTTATTGTCCTCCACATTTATCATTGTCTCTCTCATCAATTTTTATCTCTTTTTTCCTTTCATTTGCATCCTGGAAAAGCTTCCCAAATTTGCCCAGAACGTGATTTTATAACTTCAGTTCTAATTTTGTTTCCTCCAATATGGATTTCATTTTACCATTGCATTCTTATCATCCTTGCAATCTTGACTTATCTTCCCCTATTCATCTCATCCCGTTTTCTCTTTACCTCTCTTTATAGTTCAGTCTTCTCAGAGGCCCTATCTTTTTGTACCCTCCTGAAGACCTCCACTGGTATTCTAAAACTTCCTTCTGGTTCCTAGATTCTGACTGAGTAGTCACCAATAGGAGTTGCATGTGGATTACCCTTAGACCAGCTTTCAGTCTGCTCGCAGACTGGTCAAATTCCCTTTTCACATCAACAGCAAAAGCAGATTGATGTGCCTAGCTGCTGTCCCCTTACCCACTATAACAAAACTTTCATCTTGGATGGGTTCTGCAGGACTGAAAGGGGACTATTCAGAAGGTCCTATTTCCTGTTTCTTTGACTTGCTGAGCAGAAGCAATCCATGAAAATCTATAATCTCCAGTGTGCTGTGCTGCCAGAACCCTTCGTCCCTCTGCTTTACCTGTGCAGAAGGGATCTCCCAACATGCTCTTGCCACAATCTTTTCCTCACCCCCTTTTCTCTGCCCTGTGTGCTGCCGTGGAGATTCTAAGTCAAGAGGTCGGGGAAGCCAGGTATAGAAAGACCCCAGTTATTGTTATAGAGATTGCGTTAGAACTCTCATTTCTAAACCCGAAGACCCCCAAATAAAAAGAGTTGAAGGGCCTTCCATCCGCTTTCAGTTGAGCAAGTTAGGAGTGAGACCCCAGGTGAATTTCTCAGTCAGGTTCTCTGGGCCTTGTGGTTGATTCTTGTTGTCTAATTAATCCTGGCTTTTGGTAATGGCATGAGTTTCCATCTTTTGATGAGTTTCCTGTCTTCGTGGGCATTTTAGATCAGAGGACGCTAACCTGGTTCCATTTGAAAGCAGAACCCGAGAATATTTTTAGCTCGTTTTCATTTTAATGTAGCCAACTTCATATAAAGAGATTTCACTGATGAGGTAGCCTTAATTTGACCATTGCCAGGAACAACAAAAGCACACCATGCCTTGGGAGGTAGATATAAGTCAGAGAAGATAATAGAGACACAGGTGCTTGGCTACGTTCTGATGGACAGCAGTAAAATCTTTAATCCTACCCTAATGCATTGTAATAGAAACCCCAGAGTGTAATAGGAAAAGACAACGAGGAGACCTCAGGGTACGGAATGCAGTTACCATTGTTGAAATATCTTGGCTTCAATTGTTTTATGCTGGATCCAAATGCCCTCAAGTTAGAAGCTTTTTTAAAACTTCTCAAATAATGAATAATTCTATCCTTTCTATAAAATATAGTTTGGAGAAGTCTTCCCAACTTTTTAAAACACAGTTTAAGGCCCTTTCATGACTGGATTTGTCCCTTTCTTCCCCTCCGTTTCCTCAAGCGCCCTACCATTCATCCCCTACCTGATAGCAACACCAAACCTTTTCTTTCTGTGACCACATCAGGCCCTTTCCTACACCGTGTCTTCACACACACTGTTCCTCTGTGCGTGTCCTATGCCTTCCTGTACTTGGAGGACTCCTACACATCCTTCAGGAACCCTGGGCAGGGTGTGGCTCCCTTTACTTTGTTTACTCAACACGTTGTACAAACCCTCCCTCATAATACAAGTCATGGGCAGTTGTCCCTATGTGATGTTTGATATATACTGGACTGAATGAACAGAAAAAAAAATAATGGAAGGCTGGTAATGTGCTCAATTATAAAGCAGCAATAGTCTCTACTAGATCCCCTGCTCTTCCAGGATCTTGCCTGACCCTTCTTTTTTTATAAGGGAAACTAACAGTCATTGAGTATTTATGATGCTGAAAGGCTTGCCCTGGAGGGGATGAGAAACTCTGTCACTTTTTAGCTGTGTGCCCTCAAGCAAGATTCTTACCCAGTTTCATCTCTAGAAGGAGGATAATAATAGAAATCTCCTAATAGGGTTGTTGTTAAAATGAAAGGAAACAGTATTTTAGACCACTTAGAAGAGTTCCTGGCTCCTAGTAAATGTTTAGTAAAAAAATTACCCATTAATATTGATCAGTTGGAAAGCATAGACAAATTGAATACCCCAAGGTGCATATCTACGTGGAATCACAGAGAAGCACTTAGCCTCACTTTGGCGTTGAGGAAGGACACGCCAAAGGAGATGACATTTGAAAGAAGCGTTGGCGAGGAAGCACCTCTCCTGGACAAGCAGGCTGCCCTCTTTAGGGGTTACTTTCCTCCCCCAGCCCAGCATGTCTGGAGGACTACTCTGATTTAGGCCCCCACTTGCTAAAGGTCCACTGCCTCAATCCAGAATATCCCAGAACCTGGGCAAAAGTAGGGAATCTGGAGGAAGCTCCTTCCATGACCAACTAACTTGCACATAATGTTCCTGAGCACCTGGGAAAGCAGTTCAACCTTTCAGAGCTTCCAGAGTCTCACCTGTGCTGCTCCTTTCAGTGAGATCGTGGAGCATAAGTCTCTATGAGGCCTCCCTCAGCAGATCAGGTCACCCAATGCAAAGTATAGATAAATGGGGGCTCTCCCAGACAGATGGACATTACCTCCCCACCTGGATGCAGATCTGAAAGGGAAGGAGGGGACCACATTTGGAAACGCTGTGCCCTTCTCAGCAAGAACCAGAATGGAAAAAGCAGGAGGTTGTATCATGGGAGATAGTATTTCTGGACGCCATGTTTCTTTCTTTCCTGGATGTCCAGATTTCTCTCTGAAGTAATGAAGGGTAAACACCAGCGGACTGCATCCGGAGCTCCTGGTTTGACTTGGCAGGTGTGATTCTCTCCTGATTGTTTCTGTGACCATCTCTCCCTCTGGCCCCATCCCTCACATGCAGAACATAGAAAATGCCAAAGTTACTCAAAATTCACTCTGGAGCTGCTCAAGGAATGCCCTCTATGACCCCTGGCTGCTCCCTGTGTGGGGAAAGGAACCCTGACACGTTTCCAGAAAGCAATAGAAGTCCAGGATGTCTGCCTGCATCTCTTTGTCAAAGCATGGGTTAGATTAATTCATCAGATTCCTGTGTTTATAGGGCTGAAGAAATGGCAACTTTGTCAAAAAGGAAAGTGGCCAAACAGAAGCTGGAGGCAGGCTTTGATGGCTGTAAAATAAATGAGAAAGAGAAAATCACCAAGTAATTTTTCCCTGGGCATGCTTGCTTTGTCTTTGAACATTTTTTTTTTCTCATGTATGTCAGTGGGTTAATTGCCTTGTGACACTGACTGACAATAAGACATGTTCGCCTGCAAAGATAAAGCAAAGTTAATTGAAGGAAGTTAGTAATGAAAATATTGGACTCAGTCCATTTTGGTAGAATATGACACTTAAAATTATAGCCAACGTGACTCCTACACTCACACATCATGTTTCTAAGTGCCTGGCTTCCAAGAAACCAGCCATCAGTCACCCAAGTTTTGTGTCTATCACAAACGAACGACACGGGAATCTATAAACCATGAATCCTGAGTATCATTGGCGTACAGAAAGCTATGGTGCTCATCTCTAGAAAATCCATCACCAATGTCTTCAGCACAGAGGGAAGCCAATTGTTTCTATATTTAACCATAATTTTATTTCTGAATATAAACTCAGATGGCTGAGTGCATTCATGTCTGAAATATGTTTACCCCAAATACACAACTTGCTCAGTCTGCTCAGTCCTTCACTGATGGAAGCAGTGCCTGATAAGTCACGAAGCCTGATTGTTCACTTAATTGGCTCTTGTGTTATTGGATCTGTAGAGATGAAAAATGGGGAGGCTATCAGGTCTCCAACCCCGTGTGTACTAAGAAGCCTCAGAGCCTAATGGCTTTAAAATGCCAAAAACATTCCAATTTCTGAAGGGCTCTTTGGCCAGCATTTGTCATAAATTCAAGGCAAACTACTACAATCACCCAGACAGCAATGAAGCGAATGAGATTCAATTAGTCACTGGCTGGGGCATCGTCTGCTGGTGGTGAGAACTGCACGCATACAGGAGCATGTATAAGGCCGGCCATGGACAGCAGGTCCTGTGCGGCTTACCCAGACTGGCGCTGCTGGCAGACAGAGCAATTCTCGGGCCAGCTGACCTCCTGCTCTGCCAACTGTCCTCAAAATGGAGTGACAGGTGTCCATGGCTCTCAAATCGAGGAATTTAGTGAGTCCATATTAACTGTCTAGATGTGTTATTTCATTATTCAGTGAGTGTTATTCCTTCTTGATGGCAAAGCCAACCATAGGCTAAGCTGAGAGCCCCACGTGAGTGACTTCAGGGGATTGTTTAAAGGGATTCGCCAACTTGCTCCCATAATACCTGAAATGTACATGAGACCACCAAAGCCTTCAGTTCCATGATCAGAGACATGACTTAAAAGGGTGAAAGAGTGAAAGGAGGGTGGGATAGGAAAGGAAGCGGTATCTGTTGAATATATACTCGGCATTCTGTTATGTATCTTACAACTATATTCTCATTGAATTGTCACAGTTGTACTTCCTGATAGGAGGAGATGATCCACTAAAACTAGTAATGGAAAGACTAATAAAGACATTATTTACATAGCAAGGTTTAGGAAAACTGAAAAGTACAATATGCTGCGGCTAACAAAAGTGAGAAGTCGCCTCCATCCTCGGCCTGCCAGGCAAGAGTTCAGAATGGTTACCAGAACCCCACAGAGAGCAGATGTGCTGAGACGGCTCCTGCCAGGAAATATGACCTGGTGCAGAGGGATGCAGCCAACCAGGAGCGATCCAGAGTGACCGCCAGAAGATTAACTACCCCACCTCTCTCCTCCCACCCTCCAAACTCGTGCTGGTGCTTTCCGCTGGCCAAACCCAACCAGAAACCAGAGGGCATGGAGGCTTATTGATGCATCTCTCTGAGCAGGCAAGGGAAAAGTAAGAAGTGGGTCTGGAAAAGCACATGGATGACACTCTGCACGGAGGTATATGCCGTAGTTATCCCCATTTCTCAGAGGAAGGATCTGAGGGTCAGAGAGGGCGAAGTTCACAGTCAACCAACTAGGATTCAATCTCACAACTGCAAGACTCCTGCAGTCTCTCTGTACCCCGAGTTCTGAGTGAGATGAAGAACAGACATAAATTTACACTAAAGTTCTAAATGCCTGATGATGGGAGGGAAAGAAAAGATAAGCAGGTCCTGAAAACTGACAGGATGTGGGGAGTGGGAGCTACAGAGTGTGGGGGAGGACATAAAAGGGGAGACCAGGGGCACAGGAAGGCAGACTACGTACGCATGCCCAACCCTGAAGAGGTCCCCTTCTCGTCAAGAGTCGTGCAAACCTGGCTCCAAGGCACTAGACAATGGTCAGAGTTCCACCATCAGACACATGGCCAATGGGTCCCTTAAGATGAAAGGGACCTATTAGTCCCTTAAGATGATTTTTAAGCTTACATATTATTCCCCAAAATTACTACTATTTGAGCAAAAATACCAGAAGTTAGAAGTAAAATGCTAAACTGCTTTGGTCCTAACCTCAAAAGGAACATTAATGAGTATCTTTGTAGTAAGGTCAGTATCTGCCGTGAAAATGCTGGCACTCAGTTGTCCTTGGGAGAAACGAAACACGAGACAACACAGAATCCAGGAACCCAGTTGGCTTCTGGCAAAGTGCAAATGAACCCTTGGCTTGAATTCAAGAATCTGAGTTGAAATCTTGGTAAGTCATTTCCTAACCTACCTCAGCTTCCTCCCACTATCAGTTGTTTCTTACTCTATAAAATGGGGAAACATTACCAGTGTTTTCATAGGGATTTATTGTGGAAATCAAATGGAATAGGGGTATTTGTAAACTATACAACATGTAAAGTACAAACTAAATTAAAAAAAATAAAAATCAGTCCCCAAACAAAAACCAGGAGTTGGGTTGGGAGAAGTCTATCCTATTTTAGGAAATGTTATGATTATTGCCCCATTTCCAGCCCCACCTGCTACATATAGCTCCACAATCTAGCACAGGATTGAAATAGAAAAATTTACCTGAAATGTAAATGTAACTGTGACTCATTTCTTGGCAATTTTCCTGACACATCTGAGTGAAATGTAATAATAAACTAACATCTGTCTTCTGTCTTTCCTCTGCCTTGTGCCTTTCCTATCCCCACATTCCTAAGGAAGTACTACCGTGTATCCCCGAAAATAAGACCTAGCCAGACAATCAGCTCTAATGCATCTTTTGGAGCAAAAATTAATATAAGACCCGGTCTTATTTTACTAAAATATAAGACCGGGTCTTATAATGTAATGTAATACAATACAATACAATACGTAATATACCGGGTCTGAGAATTTGAGGCACATCCCTTGGTGGTGATTTGTAGCATCTTCTTTTGAGTAGGTATAGTCTGGGGACTGAAGAAAATCATTTAGATGAGCTGGGATCACACCTCCTTCTCCCTGCTATCCCCTCATATAGAGAACTTAGTTGTAAGTAAGCGACAGAAGGACGCAGGCACCAACAGTGAGGTGGCTCATTTAACCAGCATCGCACAGTGCCTTCTCCATGCCAGGGGCACTATACCAGGGGCTGGGGATACCAAGATAAGTGACGGCAGATGACAGTGCCCTGCCCAAGAAGCTCACTCATAGCCCAGGAGAATGTTGTTCAAGTGAACCAGCAATTGAGGTCCACTGTGATCTTTCCATGACGGGTAAAAACAGACATATGAATCAGATCTACATTTGAAGTTGTTTCAGCACCAAAACATAATTTAAAGGTAAAAATTTCAGACCTTGTCATCATGTTTTGTCTACATGTAATTGACAGTCCAGATGTTGCTCATCATCAGAATGCTTGGCGTGACGTGAATCTCGTCCCAGGTCATGAGAGTTTTTATCCTGAAATGTTCCATGAGGTGATTTGAACATGGTATTGACACAACCCAAGGAAACTAATTTCCCATAGATGAGGAACAATAACATCAAACTGTTAAAATGATCAGATTGTCAAATAAGAACAAGCTACTATGTGACCCAAGAAATTTCCAATGCCATTTGTTGACAAAGCCACTGATTTAATTTAAAACATCTTTGTCTTCTACCAGAGAAAAACAATCAAGGGACACAAGGTTAGCAAAGCATGCGTCAAACAGGACTGATCTAAAATGACAAGCAGGGAGACCCAGGCTCGTGGAGTCCAAATTTAGATGAGGCTAAAACTTTCACTTCTATAGTCAGAGGCAAGATTTAAAAGGGTAGAGAAATAGAAGGAGGGTAGGCTAAGAAACAATGAACACAGGCCTTTGAGAAGCACCATGCTTTGGTCAAGGATTTTACTCAGATACTGTGTTTCCCCGAAAGTAAGACCTAGCTGGACCATCAGTTCTGATACGTCTTTTGGAGCAAAAATTAATATAAGACCCAGTATATTATGTTATATTATTATTATTATATTATATTATACCCAGTCTTACATTATATAAGACCCAGTCTTATATTGTAGTAATATACTATATTACAATACACTACTACAATATTTGGACTAAGCTACTGTTTTGCTATATACAACACTGTTCATTCCCTTTTAATCTCCTTTTCAAGCAGTAGTCTGTCAGATTATGGTTTAGTTTTAGAATGTTACTAATTTCCTCGAGATTTTTTAAATGCTTTGAAATAAACCCATCTAACCTCACTATCAACCTGTTCAGTATTTACAATAGCACATGAAATTCTTTTTAGAGCCAATGAGATATGATGTAAATAGTTCTACAAAGGAAGTCTAGAGACCTCAACAAGAGCCTAGCTCTGCTTTGACGGATGAGCATGGATTAGTTCCTTGCTTTTCTAGACCTCAAGTTCCCCATCAACAAATGAACAGATTAAATAGTGATCATCTAAGGCTCTGTGATCAAACAGTCGCTGGCATTCTAAATAAATCCATGCATGACTCCAATTTTCTTTCTCTTTTACTTCTTCTTCCATGTACTTGCTCTATCAATTTACCAGCAATGATGGGAGAACCCAGTGTTTCGCCATCTTAACCTTTGTAGCAGTTACTATGGAAACACCAGCTTGACAGCTCTACTTTTATTTAAACTTTGTCCATTCATCATATCTAGACTAAACCTGAGCCAAACAAATACTAGATTTCAGGGATTCAAAATAAGAATAAAATAAAGTCTTGATCATGAGAAGCTTCCAGCCTAGGGAGAAGATGGGGCCATAAATTATTAAAATTCTATAATAAAGTTATATATAAAGCCCAAGGGAAGATAATTGTAGTGATTAAATTTCCCCACGGAGTGGAGGCATCGGAAAAAGTTCTGTGAAACGAGGGCTCTTTAAACTGGTCCTTCCACAATAGTAGGTGAGCAGAACAAGAATATGCACATGCAAAAAGGTCCTGATATAAGCACGCAGCTCTGGGTAACAGTAAGAAGCATGGTGTTAACAGACTGTGACGTGTGTAGAAGGGGAGGAAAGTGAAAATAAAGATGGTAGACAGAAGGATACTCCTTTACGTCATTGTGACAAGGCTATTAACCGTTCATAAATATCCATTTCCTTCACAAGAGAACTCCAATGTTGTAGCTAAGCATGTAGCCAACTAGCTAAAGACCACATTTCTGACAGCTTGGCCTTTCTGACAGCTTGATGTGGCCACGTGACTTTAGTTCTAGCCAATGAGATTGTCAGAAGTGGTAAGTGCCACCTCCAGAAGTTTCCACTAAAAAGCCGAGGTATGCGTTCCCCTGGCCAAGTCCCCTTCCCACTGTCTAGAAAGTGGAAACAACAGAAGCAGCCATTTCAAACCTAAAGGCGGCAGAGTTGCCCTACTTAGCCTTGGAGACTCACCTCTGAACATTATATGAGAGAGAAACCCTTGTCCTGTTTAAGCCACTGTACTTTTTAGTCTTTTTGTCACAGCAGCTTACCCCGTACCCTAACTAATACAACCACATTCTGGAATTTAGAATGTATCCAATACATGGTGGAGGAAAACATAGAAGGCAGGGAGAGGAGTGAATTGATCAGGCATGTGTATGTAGAGGGAGAATTAAAATAGGAGAGAGACACTTGAACAGAGACAACGGGTGGAGCGACCCATGCTGTGAGAGGCTACTCTGTGCCGGGTACTGGACTGAGTGTTTCTCAGTAAATCCTCACAATAACTTTCAGGGATGTTGTTATTATTTCCATTGTACAGTTGAGGAATCCCAAACTTAGATAGATTAGGCATACCCAGTCTCACAGCTAGTAAGCAACAAAGTTGGCATTCGCATCCAGGTTTGTCTGTGTCCAGGCTGGTACTCTGCCCCTCGGCACCCGCCTGTCCCCTAGGTAAGAGATAACACGGGTGGGCATGGAGTGGAGATGTCCAGACTGGGACGGTACAGTGCAGTGCTAAACAGAGAGCAGCGGATGATATGGAATACATTTCATGGATAGAACTGATAGGTATTGATAACTGACTTAGAGCCTCAGAAAACAAGAATTATCCATTCACTTGTTCATTAGCAAGGCATGAATCCAAGATTTTGTAGATTTGTAGCCTGTTTTTGTTTTTGTTTTTCTAAATTAGATTTAGGGTTTGTGGGTTTTTTCCTTGTTCTTTTCAAAGCTCACTGAGTTTATTTTTCTTTCTCTGTCTAGGAGGCTGGTTACTTGTTGTTCAGAGACACTTGTAATGTGTGTCTCCAAAGGCTTCTCCTCCCTCTGTTTCCATTAGGTTATTCCTATGTTCTTTTCTACATCAAACATATACCATGTGCAGCTTGAAACTAAATCTATTTTAGTTTTTAGCAGATGTTTGGAAAGCTGGACTATGGCTTATTTGACTCTGAGCCATCATTAACAAGGCATTTCATCCTTCGCTTGGACCAGTGTCTGGTCTGGAATGGCATTTGAAAATCTCTATTGCCGTTTCTTCTTTGTACAGAAAGCGGTTTAATTAAAAATTGGTATTCTAAATAATGCACTAACATTGATGTATAAAATGCTGGTCATTGTTTAGCAAAGAGCACAGAGAAATGCCCAGAGGAAGAGTTTGGAAACCAGCTTAGTCCTTCATGGCCGGTGTATTTATGTTTTTGAACATTAACCTCCATATATGATATATCTGGCACTTCACAGGTTTCAAGTCAATTCCATATTTCTTATGATTCTTTACCCTCTTAAGAACCCTAATAAGTTTGCATGGTAAGAATTACTATGTCCATTTCCAAAAAAGTATGCTTAAGTGGTTAGCTGACTTGCCCAAGCTCTCTTGGTTAGTGTACTCTTAGAACCCAAAGAAGGTCACTTATCTCCTCAGTCTGATCTTTCCTTCCATAACTATGGAACAATATGTGGTAATGTCAGAAAGCAAAAAGATCGAATCTTATATTTCATGATGGACTCTGCACTCATACATTTTCTCTCTTTCAAGCAACCCAGGTCATTTTGCAAACAAATGCCATTATTCCCAAAGAAATAAAAGCACCTATAATATAAGAAAAATGCGCTTATGGGAACTAAAAGCACCTTTCAGATAATAACAAAGGTTGTAATGTGTTCCCAGGGTTGGAGTTTCTCTTCCCAGAAGCTGGTTTATAGGGAAAAAAGCATCAGTGACTGACCGTGGACTAGTTGGTAGAAAGTCTACATAAACAGGGCAGAAATGTAATATAAAAACAAAGTGCCTTTTCTCATTTCAACCTCTGGATAGACCATCTCATAAACTTCTAGAAAAATGTTTCAACTCCTTCAGCACAGTCAAGCTCTGGGAGCTGGGCTAACAGCCCCAGTTCTTCTGTATGTCAGAGGTGAGACTTCTGAGAAGTTGCACGACACATCCGGTGCACAGTTCTACACAGCGAAGTCTCTCCAGAGCCCAGACACTTTTTCTTCTTTGGGTTTCCAGTGCCTGAGACACTAGGTGCTCATTAAATGTATGTGGGATTGTAAGTCATCCAAATGAAAAACATGAGGCTCTGCCAGTATTTACCAAAGTCGCGTAGATGAGCACACTTCATTTTTTTGCATATGAATATTTTGACCCCAAGAGTTCATTAAAGAGAATGCCCATTGGTATAGCAGAGGAGCCTCTGCTTCCACCTCTGCCTATATCTTTGGGTCCCACTCTGTCGTTCTGCCCACTCCTCTCTGCCTTTCTCTTATTCTCTCTCTCTCTCTCTCTCTCTCTCTCTCCCCCCCACCCTGCCTCCTCCCCACAAAAGTCCTTCCTATGTTTCTCGTCATGGATTAACTAAGAAATAAACACAAATTATAAGTCATTTATAAAATTAATTAGGAGTTATTCCTGGTAGGAATGATTAATACTACTGTGAGAATCAAAATTTTACAAGGAACTAAAATTGTGCTCCATAAAATTTCTTAACTAGAAGTTAGTGAAAAAATAAAATATTCCTGAGAAAATTCAGTAATGAAAAAAACTGATGTATGAAAATTGCACTTTGTAGAAAATGGCCATAAGAAAAAACGCATTATGGCCAAAACTATAATCCTTTAAAAAATAACCTATCAATGACAAAAATGAATACTTGACATAAAATTTAAATGGAAAGAATTAATCCTAGTGCAGACAATTTCAGTAAAATAAAAATGAAAATGGAAAAATATGAAAAACCATTAAATGCACTCTATAAAAAATTAAGGGATTAAGTTGTCCTAATGGTTTTCACTACAATAAAAAATGCTTTCTTGAACCAAATTATTCAATATTGGTTTAGTTCTGACTGAAATATTTATATTTAAAATGTCCTTGGGGTCAATCAATTGCATCAAAACAACAACCACTAAAATCTTCTACCAGTGACATCAGATACCTGAAAGCCTACAAATTATCTCCTTAGCCAGGAAAATCTCTTGGACATGATATCTTCTCTTTCAGATGAAGATGTTAGAATAGATTATTTCCCCCTTGTTTCTAAAGTTCTATAATTATCTATGATTAGCCAGATAAATATTCAATTCTTTAAATTTTTAAAAACTAAGTTCCAAGTGAATATAAATAAAGAGATCATGAAAGTAAGTCAGAAATTAACCCAGGCAAAATTCCTTTTCACTTTTGTAAATAACAACAAAAAAATGATTTATTTTCTAAACTGAGAAAAAAAATCTCCAGCTTTCAATTCATTTCTGAACTTCTGCAAGATAGATTATAACACACTATTGGATGTATAAGAATAGCAAATTTGAGGTAAAGTCCTCAAAATCTGATTTTTCTGTATTTTATCTGCCAGCCAAAGAGAGTATTTTAAGTTACACTTAATATTGAACTAGACACTTCATCCAGAGCAATTATAAGATAATAACGCACATTCAGGCCATTTACAAACAAAATTTCTATTCAGGCCATCAGTGTAAACTTGAGTTAATTAAATAATCAATAGGTTTATGAATTCATTTTCTGTAATTTTTTTTCCTCTAGTATTGGCATGCATTTCCAATTGTGCTTAAAACATTACACATTTTTAAAGGCAGTCCTATTTGAAAGCCATTTCATTAATTCCATTTTCTGTTAAGGCGACTGATGTGACCCACGGGTTGAACTTGACAGAGTATGAGGGGCACACATTCAAAGTCGCTACCGAGGAACAAACGGCCCAGCTAAAGTTACAACTATCCACTACTGAAGAATTACAGTCCTGGTTCAGATAATTACTGCCCAATCCTGCCATTTCTGGGCTAGATGGAGCTTTCAGCCATTAAAAATATAAAAAAGCAAATGTGGCCATTTTTATTCATTTTTCTGTATATAGAATATACTTGATTATACAAAACTAGTCAAACAAAAACTTGAATATCATACAGAATAATTTATTTAAAAAGAACCTTCAGAGACCACTGGAGCTGTATTGCTGTGCTTATTTTAATCATTTTTGCCTTCAACTGGCAATAAAAATAATAATAACAATAATCTCAGCTGACACTGAGGTATTCACTATTCTAAGCTTGCACGTATTTAATCTTTACTAAAACCCCATGAGGTTGGTGTCATTATTATACCCACTTTACTTTACAGATGAGAAAACTGGGCCTCAGAGAAGTCACCTAACTTGTCCAAGGCCACACAGCTAGCAAATGTCAGACCCAGGTTTTGAAGACAATTAGTACAGCTCCAAAGCCTGTGCAGTACAACCTTCCAGCACAGTGTGAATTTGGGTGGGGAAGATAATTGCATGTAGAAACTTAAATTCTTTTTCTCCAGCAACTGATTGAGAACTTTAGGCATAATTTTCTATTTAACATGGAAGGCAGCTCTTTTGCAACTATAAATCTGAAGACCATCATTTCTTGGGTCAAATTATAATATGTGCTTCCCTACATGCAGTTTTATTTTCTCATCTTAAACTTTCCTTTTCCTGTTTGATTACAATTTAATTGCTGTTTGAAGTTCAGTTCCCTTAAGAATTCTAGGTGAATGTCCTTATCTTTTCTTCATTCCATTTATGGGTCATGGATGCCTTATCTCTTTAAACCTAAGCACAGTGTTGTTATATAGATTTGCATTTTGAGAGGATCAAGTGAGAGGACTGACGGAATAATACCAGCATACTCAATTATGCCTCCCCAGCTCCTCCCAGCTCAACCTTTTACAATTTGGGCAAGTCTTTGAAAGTGACCGAGTTTAGAAAGGCAATTCTGTAGTTTAAACCACTGTGTTTAAATGAAAAAGTGAGGTGGAAGCTTAAAATTAAAATCAGTTCAATTTCTGTTAAGTTTTGCTGAAGAACTATTCAGTCAACCTCTAATAATAAAATGGAACAGCATTTTATTCATGTATTCATTTACTTAACAGATATTAAGAAGAGCCTGCTATTTAATGTCTGTTGCATTGGGTGCAAGGGACACAAAGTGAAATAAGGCGTGACGTGACAGGCTCTGCCCTCAAGCAGTTGAGGACAGACAAATGTGAGAACTGAAAACATGCAGGTGCCATGATAGTTCAATAAGGGTTTGAAAGAGGAAGCTCAATTCCCCTTATTGGTGGTCAGGAAAAGTTTCGTCAAGGGTGTGATACTTTGAGTCTCGAAAGAAAGTTTCCAAGGAAAGCCCAGGAATAGGGTGGATGGCGGCACGTTCTAGGCAGTAGGTACAGAGGACAAAGGTGTCCAGGCTTAAAACCACAGGGCCTGTCCCCGGTTCCACAAGGAGTTCAGAGAGTGTTGGGCAAGTCGGGAGGAGGGTGCGGGAAGGATGGAGGAGAGTCTGGAGGGGTAACCAAGCCCACATCACAGCAGGCCCTCTCAGTCACATTAACAAGTGTGTGCTTTCCGAGGGCAGTGGAAAGCCATTTGGGTTTTAAACAAGAGAGTGCCGATATCAAATTAATATTTGTGAATGGTCACTCTGGCTACAGCATGAACAAGAGAACGAGACTAATGGCAGGAAGGCGGATTTAGAGGCTGTATCATTAGTCAGAATGAAAGATGTTGAGGCTACACTAAGGCAATTGAGACAGCTACAGTTGTCAATCTGCCATCTTTATAGAATTTAGAAAAAGGTGCCCCCTCTGGACACTATGAGAAAAGGTGCACTCTCTGGGCTTGAAGCCCCACTCGCTGGGTGCAGACGACTCACCTCCCTCAGCCAGGCCCTTTGTTCAGTGTGGTGGCCTTGACAATGGTGTAGGATGAAGAGGAAGGAGGTGAACATGGTAGAATTAAATGGAATGTGGGAGGTGAGGAAAGGATGAGTCTGGGACAACTGCCAGATTTTTATGATTATCATCATTTTTTATTAAAGTTTATTGGGGTGACAATTGTTAGTAAAGTTACATAGATTTCAGGTGTACAATTCTGTATTACATCATCTATAAATCCCATTGTGTGTTCACCACCCAGAGTCAGTTCTCCTTCCATCACCATATATTTGATCCCCCTTACCCTCATCTCCCACCCCCGTACCCCCTTACCCTCTGGTAACCACTAAACCATTGTCTGTGTCTATGAGTTTCTTTTTCTCATTTGTTTGTCTTGTTCTTCTGTTGTTTTTGGTTTATATACCACATATCAGTGAAATCATATGGTTCTCTGCTTTTTCTGTCTGACTTATTTCACTTAGCATTATAATCTCAAGATCCATCCATGTTGTCACAAATGGTCCTATTTCATCTTTTCTTACCACCAAATAGTATTCCATTGTGTATATATACCACAACTTCTATAACCATTCATCTATCGAAGGATACTTTGGTTGTTTCCATGTCTTGGCCACCGTAAATAAAGCTGCAATCAACATTGGCGCACACCTGTCTTTATGGATAAATGTTTTCAGATTTTTTGGATAAATACCCAGGAGAGGGATTGCTGGGTCATATGGTAATTCTATTCGTAATTTTTTGAGGAACCTCCACACTGCCTTCCATAGCGGCTGCACCAGTCTGCATTCCCACCAACAGTGTATGAGGGTTCCTTTATCTCCACAGCCTCACCAACACTTGTTACTATTTGTCTTGTTGATGATAGCCACTCTAACTGGGGTGAGGTGATATCTCATTGTGGGTTTTATTTGCATTTCTCTGATGATTAGTGATGTTGCGCATTTTTTCATATGTCTATTTGCCATTTGTATGTCCTCTTTGGAGAAATGTCTCTTCAGGTCTTCTGCCCATTTTTCAATTGGGTTGTTTGTTTTTTTGTTGCCGTATGAGTTCCTTGTATATTTTGGATATTAGCCCCTTATCGGAGGCACAGTAGGTAAAAATCTTCTCCCATTCAGTTGGTTGTCTCTTTATTTTGTCGATGGTTTCTCTTGATGTGCAGAAGCTTTTAAGTTTGATATAGTCCCATTCATTTATTTTAGCTTTTACTTCTCTTGCTTTTGGAGTCAAATTCATAAAATGTTCTTTGAACCCAAGGTCCATAAGTTTAGTACCCATGTTTTCTACTATGCAGTTTATTGTTTCAGGTTTTATGCTTAAGTCTTTGATCCATTTTGAATTAATTTTGGTACATGGTGATAGATAGCAGTCCAGTTTCATTCTTTCGCATGTGGCTTTCCAATTCTCTCAAGACCATTTATTGAAGAGGCTGTCTTTTCTCCATTGTATGTTTTTTGCTTCTTTGTCAAAAGTAATCTGTCCATGTTTATGTGGTTTTATTTCTGGGTTCTCAGTTTTATTCCATTGGTCTATGTGTCTGTTTTCCTGCCAATACTATGCTGTTTTGATTATTGTTGCCCTGTAGTACAAGCTAATGTCAGGGAGTGTGATACCTCCAGCATTGTTCTTTTTACTTAAGATTACTTTGGCTATTCAGGGTCTTTTGTGGTTCCATAAAAATTTGACGATTTCTTTGTTCTGTTTCATTAAAAAATGCCATTGGGATTTTGATGGGGATTGCATTAAATCTGTATATTGCTTTGGGTAATACGGCCATTTTAACTATGTTGATTCTTCCAATCCATGAGCACAGAATGTCTTTCCATTTCTTTGTGTCTTCTTCAATTTCTTTTAAAAATATCTTATAGTTTTCAGCATATAAGTCTTTCACATCCTTGATTAAGTTTATTCCTAGGTATTTTATTCTTTTTGTTGCAAGTGCAAAAGAAATTGTTTTTATTTCTTTTTCTGAGATTTCATTGTTAGTATATAGGAATGCAATGGACTTTTCTACATTGATTTTGTAGCCAGCAACTTTACTTATTCATTTATTGTTTCTAATAGCTTTTTGGTGGAGTCTTTAGGGTTTTCTATAGATAGCATCATGTCATCTGCAAAGAGTGACAGTTTAACTTCTTCATTCTCAATTTGAATGCCTTTTGTTTCTTTGTCTTGCCTGATGGCTCTAGTGAGGATTTATAATACTATGTTGAAAAGCAGAGGTGATAGGGGACAGCCCTGTCGTGTTCCTGAATGTAGAGCAAAGGGCTTCAGGTTTTCACCATTAATTATGAGATTAGCTGAGGGCTTGTCATATATGGCCTTTATTATGTTAAGGTATTTTCCTTCTATACCTATTTTATTAAGTGTTTTAATCATAAATGGATGTTGTATCTTGTCAAACGCTTTTACATCAATTGATATAATCATATGATTTTGTCCTTTATTTTGTTTATGTGATGTATCAATTGACGGATTTGCATATGTTGAACCATCCTTGTGCCCCTGGAATGAACCCCACTTGATCGTGATGAATAATCATTTTAATGTATTGTTGCATTCAATTTGCTAGAATTTTGTTTAGGATTTTTGCATTGGTATTTATCAGAGATATTGGTCTGTAGCTTTCTTTTTTTGTGTTATCCTTACCAGGTTTTGGTATCAGGGTGTGGGCCTCATAAAATGAGTTAGGGAGTATTGTCTCTTCTTCAATTTTTTTGGAAGAGTTTGAGTAGGGCAGGTATTAAATCCTCTATGAAGGTTTGGTAGAATTCACTAGTGAAGCCATCTGGTCCTGGACTTTTGCTTTTGGGAATGTTTTCGATGACTGATTCAATTGCCTTACTGGTGATGGATCTATTTAGATTTTCCAGTTTTTCATGATTCAGCCTAGGAAGGCTATATATTTCTAAGAACTCGTGCATTTCTTCTAGGTTACTGCATTTGGTGGCATCTAGTCCTCATAGTATTCTTGGATGATCCTTTGTATTTCTGTGGCATCCGTGATAACTTCCCCTCTTTCATTTCTGATTTTGTTAATTAGTGTCTTTTCTCTTTTTATCTTACTCTAGCCTAGCCAAGGGTTTGTCAATTTTATTAATCTTTTCAAAGAACCAGCTCTTTGTCACATTAATTTTTCTATTATCTTTTTGGTCTCTATTTCATTTAGTTCTGCTCTGATTTTTATTATTTCCTTTCTTCTGCTGACCTTGGGTTTCACTTGTTCTTCTTTTTCTAGTTCTTTAACGTGCAACGTGAGGTTATTTATTTGGGATTTTTCTTGTTTCTTGAGATAGGCCTGCAATGATATAAATTTCCCTCTTAAAACTACTTTCGGTGCATCTCAAAAATTTTGGTAGGAGGTCTTTTCATTCTCATTTGTTTCTATGTATCTTTTGATCTCTCTAATTTTTTCTTTGAAGCAGTCGTTCTTTAAAAGTATGTTGTTTAATCTCCACATGTTTGTGGTTTTTTTTGTTTTCTTTTTGCCGTTGATATCCAATTTCAAAGCCTTGTCATCAGAGAATATGTTTGGTATGATTTGGTATGATTTCAATCTTCTTAAATTTGCTGAGGTTAGTTTTATGTCACAATATATGGTCTATCCTTGAGAATGTTCCATGTGCACTAGAAAAAAAATGTATAGTCTGGTATTTTAGGATGAAGTGCTCTATAAATGTCAGTTATGTCCATTTCATCTAATGTGTCATTTAGGGCTGCTATTTATTTATTTTCTGTTTGAATGATCTATCCATAGCTGTCAATAATGTTATTAGGACCCCTACTATAATTGTGTTTCGGTCAATTTCTCCCTTTAGTTCTGTTAGTAGTTGCTTGGTATATTTAGATGCTCCCTGATTGGGGGCATAAATAATGATGACTGTTATGTCTTCTTGTTGTATAGTCCCCTTTACCATTATGAAATGTCCATCTTTGTCCCTTGTTACTTTTTTTATCCTGAAGTCTGTTTCATCTGATATCGGTATGGCTACACTTGATTTTCTCTGGATACCGTTTGCTTGGAGTGTCAGTGTCCACCCTTTCACTTTCAGTCTGTTTTTCCTTGTAGCTGAGATGTGTCTCTTGGAGGCAGCATATGGTTGGGTTTAGTTTTTTGATCCAGTCTGCTACTCTGTGCCTTTTTATTGATGAGTTCAGTCCATTTACATTTAGGGTGATTATTGATATGTGAGGATTTCCTGTCATTCTGCCATTAGTTTTCTGGTAAGTCTGTGTCTCCATTGTTTCTTTGCCATTTTGTTGTTGTCTATTATTTCTGTGTGGTGGTTTTCTATGATTTTTCTGTCTGTTTCTTCTTTTATTACATTATATATTTCAGTTCTGGATTTTTTTTTTGAGGGGTTACCATTAAGTTTATGTAAAAGCAAGTTTTATATTTAGAGTATTCCATTTTCTTCAGCATGCTTACTTTCTCCATTCCTATATTCCGGTTCAAGCCTTTGTTCTCCCCCCTTTTATGTTTTGGTTGCCACAAATTATCCTTATTGATGCTGGTCAAATAGCCTCCTTCAGTATTTCTGGTAGTGCAGGTCATGTGTTAGAAAATTCCCTCAGCTTCTGTACGTCTGGAAAGGTCTTTATTCTTCCTTCATATCTAAAGGATATCTTTGCTGGATATGTTATTCTTGGCTCATAATTTCTCTCTTTCAATAGTTTGAATATTTGGTTCCCCTTCCTCCTGGCTTGTAGAGTTTCTGCTGAGAAATCTGATGATAATCTAATGGGCTTTCCTTTGTAGGTTACCGTCTTCTTTTCCCTGGCTGCCTTGAGGATTCTTTCTTTGTCGTTGATTTTTGACAGCTTCAATGCAATGTGCCTTGGGGAAGGCCTGTTGGGGTTGAGGTAATCAGGTGTTCTATTTGCTTCTTGGATTGGAGGATCCAGTTCTTTCCACAAGTTTGGGAAGTTCTCATCGATTCTTTGTTTGAATATACTCTCTGTTCCCTTCTCTCTCCTCTCCTTCTGGTATGCCCATTATTCTTATATTGCTCTTTCTGAAGGAGTCAGAAAGTTCTTGTAGAGTTCTTTCATTTATTTTAAGTCTCAAGTTTCTCTCTTCTTCCATCCGTGTCATTTCCAGATTTCTATCTTCGATGTCACTGATTCTTTCCTCCATCTGCTCAACTCTACTAGCTAAGCTGGCTATCTCATTCTTCATTTCTTTTATTGAGTTCTTAATCTCCAGAAATTCTATTTGGTTCTTTTTTTAAAATTTCAATCTCTTTGGTAAAATGTTCATGTTGTTCTTTGATTGTGTTTCTGAGTTCATTAAACTGCCTGTCTGTGTTTTCTTGCATCTCATTGAGTTTTTTAAGAACTGCAATCTTGAATTCTCTGTCATTTAAGTTGCATATTTCCATATCTTTAAGTTCATTTTCTGGAGACTTTTCATTTTCTTCCTGCGCTGTCTTGTTGCCTTATTCATGGCATTTAATGATTTATTATTTCTCTTCCTAGACATCTATAGGAGTGGCTTCTGCAACAGGTTGATAGAAAGAGGTCTTTCTTTTGTTTCCCAGTAGGTGTTGGTAGAATGTTTGATTTTCTCTCCGACTGCAGCCTTTTATTCTCTCTCACACTGTAGTGTTATGTTTTCTCGGCACTACTCTGGCTTCTTACACAATGGGGGAACTCCCTGGAAGGCTGGCTTCTCCTCTGTGAAAAGTTGGCCTTGGTCATACAGCGCTGCCTCTGTGGGGGGATGTGGAGAGCTTCTGAAGTTCCAGAGCTCTTCCTGCACCAGATTCAGAGCCCCTGTGTTTCAGCAGCTCTGTTTACTCCTGCAGGGATCCACCCACATAGGTGGGGCCAGGAGCAGGGTGAGTTGTGAGTTGGCCCAGAGCAATGGAGGCGACCACCACCACAGCCAGTCCTGCTTCCACAGATCCCTCCCCTTTGCCGGAACTAGTTGTGCTGCGAATCTGTGTCTATGGACCACAATTCTCAGAATGGCAAATGTTCTGTTCTTTTGATCTGACACTGCTACTGTTCCGCTTCTAGCACCGGGCAGGTGGGGGCGGGGCGAGCTCTGGGAGGGTAGGGAGGTGGCGGCTCGTCTCAGTGCCTAAGGCTTCCATTCTCTGCTCCACAGTGAGGGCTTAAACCACCGTTTTCAGCCTCCTTCCCTCAGTCTTTGCTCCGAGGTCTCTGCCATGAGTGTTGGGTTCAGCCGTGTTATATGCTGCCCCTTTATGGCCCCTGTGGGCCATAAACGGAGCCCTAGCAGTCCGAGTTCTTCCCTCTCCCGCAGCTGCGGTAGTTCCGGGATGCAGCGAGCTCAGAGCACTGAGATAGGTCTGCGTCCTGCGCTGGTGCAGCCCTGTTTCTGCACTTCTCCTTTCCCTCCTCTGCCTTCATACAATTTGCCCACCTTTAGGTGATTTCTGTAGTGTGCCTCTTAGTCTTGCCTGTCTGCTGCTCAGGGGGTCCTTCGTGGAGTTATAGTTGTTCAGTTAGTTGTAAATTCCAGGGGAGAGTTCAAAAGGCTCACCTCACACCGCCATTTTTATGACGTCACTCTCCCAGATTTTTAATTTAGGGGAATATGTGAGTGATGGTAGCATCTACCAAGAAAGAAAATTTAGTAATAAAAATAAATGTAAAAGAACAGGAAACCATGTCAAGATGAATGCTTTCGATACACACATAATTGTCCATCAAGAGGGGCCTCTTGTTGATCAGCAGTGCCTGTAGCTGCCCCCACAGCTCCAGAAAGTCTTCATCTGAGATCTGCATCCCATCCCCCACTGCATCAAACCTGGAGATCTTTCTTACCCATTAAGTGGTGAGAATGTGGAAAAGCAGAGGACAAGTCTTCTCATAGGGCCAACTGCACTTTTCCCCCTTTCTGAGAGCTGACCTAGAATATTCTGAACAGAGTCTGGGGCTCCTAAGGCTTGGGACAAGGTAGCATTTCTGGCCCTTTCTCTTGTATTCAACTGGAATGGAGCAGGAGGCCTATTCATCTTCTGATTGATCATAATAACCACACCAGAAATTATGAAGGAGATGATGAGACATGAAGGCTGAGCTCATGAAAGCTTCCTTTCAGGAGCTCTAAGACTAGACATAGTGCCATAAAGGGTTATAGTGGCTCAGGAATCATTCATTATTGGTTAATATAAGACAACAGTGAAAGGAACAGTGTCTTCCTTTGGACAGCATATCAGTATAGGCTAGGTTATGCAGTGGTAACAGATGACCCCAAAACATCAGTGGCTTAGAACATTCACAAGTTAAAAAAAAAATGGAAGAAACAAACATGGAGAAATCCCAAAAGACTTTTTCTCACTTGTGCTACATGTCCCTGGAAAGTTCTACTGTATATGCTGAGTTAGAGCACTGGAGCTTTGGGCATCTTACATCAACAAATAAATATTATGTGGTCCCATCCAACCACTAGCGTCCAAAAAGTACAATTCCTCCATATGTACAGAAAACAGCGTGAAATATTTGGTGAGCAGCATTAACAGGAACAACTACCCACTTCAGAAGAGCTCACCATTTCCCCCTTATCATCTGGGATATGAACAGGAAAAGAAGCACTCACAACTTAGAGATGTGAAAAGCAGAACAGGATGTCATGAGTAAGTTGTGAGTTCAGTCTTAAATTAAAAGAATAACAATTATAGCAATGACATTTCACAGAGCTCTTCCTCTAAAGTGATGCACCTTATTTTAACTTCAAAATGATCCTATGTGCGTATATTATAACCCCCACTTTAAAACTGAAGAAACTGAAGCTCAGAGAGATTAATAACTTGACCAGCAGGTCTACCTGAACTCAAAGCACCAGAGATGCTGTATATGGAGATGGAATATACTGTTTCTCAGGTCTTTTAATTTTTACCCTTCAGTTCTATAATACCACTCAAATTCTAAATTCTAATTCTACAGAAAGGCCTGAACGAAGCTGGGTAGATATGTTTGGCTGACTTACAAATCTATTCAATTCAAAACACTTGTGGGTGTGAACTGCATGAACACAGAGATATAAAATGACTTTCTATTTCACATTTTCAACTGCTTGAAAAAGGTAGATCTCTACACACACACACACACACACACACATATATATATATACACGTATGTGTGTGTATATATATATATGTGTGTGTATATACATATATATATGTATGTATATATATATATATATATATACACATACATATATATATGAAATCGATCTGTGTGTGATTAAGCTCCTTGGAAACTTTGAAAATCTGAGAGCAAATTTGTACAAAGTGTTCACCTATGATGATATGACTATTAATATGCTACATTGTTATTCTACTTTTGTTTTTTGAAAGTTGTCCTTGTGCCAGCTTCCCCTCTTTAGATGACAAAATGGCAGTCCTGGGTTCCTGAATATTTATTTAGCACTGGAGCAGAAACTTTGTTGGGGAAGTGTGACCCTGACAGGACTCCAGTCCTCCAAGTGCTGGCCGTGACCTCTCCAACCTTTGACCCTTGTTTCCTGAGTCCTGTTGAGTTGAGAACACAGTGGGCAGCTGCTGGTGGCCTCCTGAGAGCATCCCAGAAGCTACACCACTGAGACCATTCATCCCTCTGATTGGCCAAGTAAATCACATCCTCTCTCCTACTCCTCCTCCTCTCCCTTTGCAGCATTCCTTAGCAGGGTAAACAGCACCATTTCAGCAATTTTAAAGGTGACTTCCAATAAAATATGTATGCAGATTTACTTCAGGGCTGGGAGGCTGAGCTATAAATTTATACCAGGTCAACCATGGAAAGGCCTTCGATTAAAAAAGAAAGAAAATACAGAAAGTCAACTTTCCAGCAGCATTTATCTTTGGATGAAAAAGTCATTTGGGCTTTTTTCATTTTTCTTTGTTTTGTTTTTTGTTTTGTTTTGTTTTCCTTTTTTTTTTTAATGGAAAGTATTCCTCTCCTCTTTTTTAATGCAAAAGGAAAAACAGTGCCCATGAAGAGCAATCGACTGGAGCATTTCAATAGCCTGGAAATAAAGAGAAATCCTCCGTGTTGCAAACCATGGCTTCAGATGGACCCCTTCCGTGCTTTGGGCTGCCAACATGCATGCCTGACAGCCTTCACCTCTCGGGTGCAATTGGAAGCACTGCCATTGGTGCTCCCCACCCCTCATTTATGAGAACTGAGGGATTAGCAGAGCCTGAGACAGAAACCCCACTGAGCCTCTGGCATCAGGGCACTTCGAACGCTTTCTTCTCTTTCTTTCGAAACCTGGGTATCCATCTCTTTCAAGGAACACTGTTCTCCATCCCCATAAATGGGTAACCTTTGGGCTCTGCCAAACAAGGACTGCAGATTGCTTTGTACTTTTTATTTGCCAAGAATTTATTGGAGCCCATAAAATAAATTTCTGTGGCTGGGAAACTGTACCCTTTTTGTTTGTTGGTATTGTTGTTTCTAATCTAGGCTGCAGTCCAAAAATTTGTAGCATGAGTGAACTGTTATGCTCTGCTTTCTAGTTTTATTTGGCCTGGAAAAAGCAAACAAATGGCAGTGCTTAGTATAACATTGTACATTAGAGGTTGCTGGTGTTTGGTATTTGCCTTATCATCTTCAAAATAAAATCTTAAAAAGAGGCAATACTAAAACATTAATTCCATGACGTATAAAGCAGTTCTTTGCCAAGTAGCAAAAGCATTAATACAATCAAATTTATTTTTGTAACAACACTATATCTAGGTAAACAGAAGATATGCTTGTCCCGTTTTCTAGATGGGTATACTTTCTGGGTCCAGGACCCATCCATCTAAGGTCACACGCTGTAGGGTCACAAACTCAGCCTGTGGCACATCAGTATCCATCGCTGCCCGAGTCCTCACCATTGGTGCTCTCTCCCTGCCTTCTAGGCTGTTGGAGATCAATTTAATTTTGAAGCATAATACTTCATGTGAAAGCCACTATAGGCAAAATCTGTGACCATGCCCTATTCATTTTACAACTATTAAAATGCATCCCTGATACCACTGAGTGGTCCATATTTACCAGAGCTTTTGTTTTCATCCAGAAGAGGAATTGAATAACAGAGGAAGAGGATAAAAAAAGATGACACTTAAAACTACAATGACAGGCCATGCTTATTTCTGTCATATAACATGTTCTTTTGAAGATTTAATTCATCTGGAAACTATGGCATGAGTTCGTGCTATTTCAACTGGGGAAGGGAATAGAGAATTGCATGTGTCGGACTCTTGTGGTGGCTCAAAAGATACACAATAAAAGTAACATAGCAACCATGTCCCTTCTCTCCTTTCATGCCCAAACTCTTTCAAATAACCTGACCCTGTCATTCTTGGGGGATAATACACTTTGTGGGATGTTGGGAGGTCGGGCCAGTGGAGGCAGAGGAGGATGCTGTGGACGGTCTCGTGCCGAGCTCCGTCGTCACTCCTGGCACAGTCTGTGTGATCATGGGTGTGTGGTGCCTGTGGGGGTCCTCGCTGTGTGGAGAGAGCACCGGTCATGGCCAGAAAGTAACAGAACCAGGGAGGCGCATGAGCAAAGCCTTTTCTTTCCTTGAATGGAGCTTCAGGCTTCCTTGTTTTTGTTTTGTTTTGTTTTTTTGAATCCTTCTTATCATGGCATCCTTTAAACTGCCTAAGCATGGAATTAGCCTGGCAATCCGATTGTATGGTATTGTATTGTAGTGTAGTGTATTGTATTGTATTGTATTGTATTGTATTGTATTGTACTGTATTGTATTCTCTGCTACTTGCGCACATATGTTAGGCATAGAGAGCGGATCACATTTCTTAAGTCAGCAAATACTTGACACTTTGCTGACTTCCTTCACTGAGTCCTCTGTTCCTCGCTAGGATCAGAAAAAAAGCACCGTCATGCACAGTGACGAGGAACACTAGTTGATGGGGTCGCATCCTATCACTGGCAGATGTTCCCACATGGTCACCTAAAATCGTGGAGGTTCATGGGAGGAATTTTCCACAGCAGATAGAAAGGTAATGAGAGGGCAGGAATGAGCAAGAGGTGGTGTGCCTCGTCCAAAGAAGCAACAACTGGGTCAACCTCAAGTGCACTACAAATACTACAATGAGAGAGAATTCGAGAATTTCCAACAGAAATGCAAGACTGCTTCCTTTCTGAGTACTTGGCAGGAAGGATCCTGGGCTCCTGAGGGGCAGAAAAGTTATTCACACACTGAGAATTCTTAATCTTTGGAATTCCCCATTTCAGTGTAACTCAAATATCTCCAGCTCTTTCTTCCTTTCATGTTATTCTCTGGCATCTCTGGAACCTAGCATCAAGTCAGCTTGGAGTGCAACCATTGTGTTCCCCAGCGAGGTTGCAAATCCTTTCATTTTCTAATAAGATAACAGCTCTATTTGCTTCTTTTTAAAGCGACCACTGAAGCAGAAAGAGTGTGCGTGTGTCTTTTACTAAGGACATCCATGTCCCGGCTGCAGAGCCCCCAACCCAGCCTCTGCCCCTTCCCTTCATCCAGCGGCTTCTCATTGCATCACAGAGGTGAAAAAGTAACCAGATCCAGGCATTTGGATAAAGACCCCAAAGCAGCTCTGTTTTCTGTTAGCCTCCTCAGACCCCCTCTTTGCCTCAGGCTTGGGCCTTGCAAGCTGACATTGTGATCCGGACGCAGGCAGGGAGCCACGAGAACACACGGGCAGGGCATAGCTGACCAGGCACTGGGGGGGCCACGGGAGGCACGAGTCCAAGCCTGCACCGGCAACACATCTGTCCACCTGCAGGAGTCCCACTCCAGGTTACAGGCTCTGCCAATTCCATACTCGCATGATTATATAAACAATAGCTTCTCTAGGCAGAGAAAGGGTGCTGGATCTGAAAGAGAATGCTGTTTATTTCTGATGATTATCCTGGAAGCTGGACATAGGTTTATTTCACAGAGTGATGTATTAGGCTTAGAGTATAGCCGGAATTTTCCTTCTTCCAAGATCTTAAAGACCTTTGTAATTTCATTAATCCTCATGAGTGAATGCTCTGAGACATTGACTTCTGTACAAGTGTTCTCACCCTTTGACTCAACAATCCCAAATATAAGAATTTTTTGTGAGGGAATAATGCAAATGGAGGAAATGTGTGTGTAAATATGTATATATACAGAGAGTACCAAACAAATGTGTACACATTTTAAGAAAGAAAAAAACTGTATTAAAATTGTAATCCTCAATATATATTGACAGCAAAAGATGAATACAAATCACGTTTGACTTCTGCAATTACAAGAGGTGCTCAAAGTGGTTACCATCAGCGTCCAGACACTTTTGATTACAGTGAACATTGCTTGGTAGACTTCTGTGGTGAGCGTGTACACTGTTCTAACGCCACAGCAGAAGCAGCAGGACTTGTTGCTGAGCGAGGCCTTCCAGGTCTTCCCGTGTGCACATCACACACAGTACCATGCGTCTCAAACTTACAAGAATGCGTGCAGTTGTTAGGCGTGTTGGAGGTTCTCTTGCAGACTTAGGCCTCCATTGTCATCAAACTTGAACAACGATCTCGAATTTCAAATACCACTTCAAAATGATCTTGCGCTCCTTGAACAACAACCGCGCTTCTGCCATTTTCTTTGACTGTCCTGCCTGTCACATGGTGACACTGGCAATGATTTGATTGACACCATCTTTGAGCAAACATCATACTATAATTGCTACTGTAATTCAATTCAACTTTGAAAAGTGATAGATAACATATCTTACAACGTGTATACATTTTTTTTTTGGCGCCTGGGTATATATGTGTGTGTGTGTGTTTGTGTGTGTGTGTGTGTGTGTGTGTATATATATATATATACACACACACACACATATACATAAATTTATACAAAATATTTTATATTTAGAAATATATAAATATTCAGAGGTGTTCCTTGTAGTGTCATCTTAAGATTAGAAACAGCCTGAATGCCCTCTAGTAGAAAAACATTCACTGAACCACAGTAAAGTCTCTCAATTGAATACTGTTTAGGCATGACAAATAATACATTTGAAGCTGTAGTAGACTTGAAAATGTTCATGATGTGGTAAGTTTTTAAAAAGAAAAATGCAAAATTTTAGAAATACTTATACTATGGATAGACTCGTGTAAAAATAATAAGTGCATAAGGACAAGACCTGAAAGGAAATAGCAAAAAAGTGGAGGCAAAATCTTTACTTACAAGAGTGAGAAACTTGAGAAGTATATATACCTCTTTTTCTTAAGTGTTTATTTAATGTTATTATGATGTTGTTTGAGTAACAAAAGAGCAACTTGAAAAGAATAGTTTCCCACTTTTCATGGCAACTGCTTCGTACATTGTCTTTAGTGGGAAATGTCAGGTGCACACTCCAGGGTGCTGTGACAGTCTGACTTTTTCAAAGGTATAAAATGTGGAAGGTTTTGGGTAAAAGGATGCTGCAGAGAGAATATGTGTCCCGTAAACTCTACTGGAGACACATCTGAGCTCTGCCTCGATTTAAAAAGAATTGATTCTGCCCATACCCCAACCTTCTTCCCCAAAATGACAAGACCCCTGTGGGATGCTAGGCCCATACGCAGTCTTCCCCTACCCCCACTGCCTTCCCCCCCTGAGTCTGAACCTCTTGGTTGTAGGACAGTCAGGATGCTCCTCTGAGGGCGTAAATTTGATGTTTCCAAGTTAATGTGTAACTAAGCAATCAAAGGACAGTGGTTACTGAGCATCTGAGATGTCACAGGCACCTTGTGAAATATGTATGGTGCTGCCCCCTAAGAAACAAGCATTAGCTATGCATTATCACATTCAATCCGTACAGCAATCCCCTAAGACATGTTCCATGCATAGCCCCATATTACAGATTAAGGATGTGAGATTTGAAGATGAATCAGCTGTTAAATGGAATGAGAATTAAGTAGCCTGTGGCTCCCAGGCCACACTCTAAGAGACCTAAGCTCTCTTCCTTTCTGAGTACTCATCCAGGTAGTTTTTCACTTTTTACATCAAAGCCCATGAGGCTTTCCCTGAATAAGCCAGTGATTTCCTTTAGCTTGCAGATGTGTAATGTGAACCGTGAACTGGGGACCCAGATCCTTTCAGCATGGTGGTGATCTGTATCCAGGATAGACAACTCCTGCAGGATAAATAGAGAGAAACCACGCAGAGAACAACAAGCTGGCAGAAAGCAGAAAAATAGCGTGATGCAGGGGTATGTGTGTCACCCAAAATACATAGGCCATGGACTCACCCACATACAAAGTGATGCCCAAGGCCATGGGGATTGGAGGTGGAAGATGGATAGGCACCTACTTACCCCGAGATCGAAAAGACAGCTACAAATAATAACTCAATTTGGACCAAGGGAGCCACCTTGAGCTAAGAATCACCAATAAGAACCACCATCTGGAGGCTTAGGGCCTTAAGAAAGGGCTAGAAGCGCCTTCCAACAAAAAGTTTGTGGGCCACAAGCCATGAGGGACTTGGTCAGGATTTGAAGCTTTGGCAAAGCTCCCTCAGTAGCTTGAGTCTACACTTGCAGCTTCTGCCAGGTGCAAGGTTTGTACTTCTAAAACCTTCACAACCAGGGTTAGAGCTGGCCCTGTACTTGAGCCAACACTGTTATTTTGGACTTTGGAATAAAAGGAGGACTGTAAAAGAGGAAGAGACAGAGAAAGCAGGAACATGGGAACAGCAGTTTTGAGAGAGAAGGTTGTCCTTTGAGTGGAAACAATGAACGGGAAAATGAAAATGATGCAGTGACCGCCCTGGATGCTGGACTTTTGCCCTGGGTCCCTGTGGACCAGGTTTGTGCAGGGTGGTGTGGTGAACAAATCATGGGCCCTGGAGCCACGAGAGACTGAGTTCAGGTCCTAAATCTCCCACTTCCTAGTAGTGTGACCTCAGCAAAGTCACTCTGAGTCTCTGAACCTGCATTTCCTCATCCGTAGAATGAAATCAGCCATACTTGCCTCCAAGAGTTGTTGTGAGGTGTGAACGGCATAAAGTACACGAAATACCCAAAATATAACTACTCAACAAATTTAGGTCTCTTCCCCTCTTTCCTTCTGAGAGTCGCCCGTAGTAAGCAGGAGACTCATTGGACCAGTCAGAATAGCATTACGTTTCAACTATAGTGTTCAAAAGCCCGAGATAACAGGATTCTCCAATTCTGTTTCTCAGAGAACATTGAAGGAGATTAAAATACTAAATGTTCTTTTTTTATCCTCTTTACTTCCCTCCCACCTAGTGGTGTGCTGAATTTCCCCAGCCAGTTGACGTCACATTGATAGCTGCATTCACCCATGATGGGAGTATTTACACCATGGAACTTGGCAAACGCTACAGATCAGGGCTCTTTTTCGTTTCCAGAGAGCTGGGTTATCAGCACACCACAACCCAACCTCACAGCTACTCCAAAGCCATTCTCCTTAACTCTTAGCTCTCCCACTCACCTACCCCGCGAAGAAACTCCTCTACTCACAAGCTCCACAGCTTCTTTCCTGCTCCACTCCCCTCCTTCTGCCTCAGATTTGAACATGTAGACCTATTGTGCTTCTCTCCCAACATAGCGGACAGAAGAGAACCAGGACAGAGGCAGGACTGTCTTTGGTGGAATAGGAGAGATTTGCTGTCAGACTGCTACTAACTCCCGGGGTAATATACTTATCCCCCCAGAAAAGTTTGACAAGGACACTAATCATTGTTACTCTGCACAAACTTGTCCCACTTTCCCAAACTAGGGCTAAAGGGCACTCCACTCTGGAGCCCAGCCCAGAGTTTTCTGCCTTAAAAAAAAAAAAAAAAAAAAATCCAAGGAAGCAACTTATTTATTTTGGGAATGAGGCTTGTTGAGTCCACCTTTCCATTCACCTCAGGGGCCGTGTCTCCTTGGCCACTGCCTCAGATGGTACCTGGCCTCGGTGGTTCCTGCCTATGTTTCTTGGAAGGCCTAACCAGACATGATTTTACCAACTCCCACCACTGCTCCAGCAGGGCTCCTCTGTGGCATGAATGACCCGTTACACTATATAATAATAAACTCAAGAGGTTAAAAGCCACGAGGAGGAGGAACACCAAACAGAGGTTAACTAACAAATAGTTTGCCTGGGGATGTCAGTAGTAGTTTGCTTTTTCACAGTCAGGCCAAACCAACAAGACCATCCAATTGCAAGGGGTGTCTGCCATGTGTTTCTCTCCTGAGGAAGTCCCTGAGAAAGCTGGTCTCCTAGATTTTATTTCTGTCCTCCCTTTTGTATATACCTTGCAATTGGCAAGTGTCCCCGAGCACGATAGCACTGACAGCTATCATTTGGCATTGAGATTTTTGTAATTATTAGTAAAAATCCAGACCATGAGCTTCTCAGAGCATCGTGGGAGCAAAGAATCTCCTAAGTCCTTCTAAAAGATTTGTTTTTTCCCTCAAACTATATAGTGAGGCAAATATATTTAATCCACAGGGATGGCCTCAGGCAGAGGAAGGGCAGGAAAGCAGCAGTTACTTGGCACTCACTGTATGACAAGCACTGTTTTAGGCACAGTACCTCATTTCATCCTCACAGCAAACGTGATGAGACAAGTGAAGAGTTAAGGGGAGTGGGCCTGTGAGCTAGCAGGATGGGACAGGCAAAGAGTTAGCAGGAATGAGCTTAAACATTAACCGCTTGGCTCTAACTCCCCTGGCCAGCACTGCACCTACAAGCTGACAAGCACCTGACCTCCATCCTAGGTGAGAACAGAACAGTTCCCAATCGCAACGGCAACCCCTGCACACTAACAACACCCATCACAGGTGGGAACAGAGCAGTTCTCAATCACAACAGTAACCCCCTGCAAGCTGACATCCATCATAGATGGGAACAGGACAGTTCCCAGGAGAAGACAGTTGTAACGACAGCGCCCTGCAAGCCGACAAGCACCCTACATCCTGCATGGAAAAATATCAAACCCCAGCACCCCGTCTTATCAGTGCAGCTGTCCCCCGTCAGACTCTACCCTGGCACAACTCCATTTGCCAGTATCTCTCTCTTACCCCTCTGTCTCTGCAGCTGTCCCTGTTGGGCTCTGTCCTGACAAAACTTCTCTTTCTTAGAACTGTCTCTCTTTGACTTTCAATAAATCTTTGCTTACTCTTGTAGAGTCTCACAAATTCTTTTTACATTCTGCGAACAACCAGGGGTTAATTCTACGCCAAGACAAAACTGACAAGGAAAATACTATTCTAGAAGAAAAACACACTCCTGTGTGTCTCTCCTTTACTCTCACACTACTCTACAACACTACTTCACTTCTGACACCTGACGTGTGGGTTTTCTACTCATCAGACGATTTTGCAGTTCTAGCTGGGTGTCCTACAATTTAATTCAATTCTGATACTATCTTCCTGGAGTTAGCCTCAGTCAGATCTCACAGGTGAAGAAGGGCTCAGTCCCACAAGACTGCCCCTACTCCGCTTAAACACCTGCCGTAAGTCCAGGTTCTTACCTGTGCATTGTCTGTAAATCGGAGGTTCCCAACATCCCCACCTTGGGTTCAATTAATTTGTTAGAGTAGCACACGTAACTCAGGAAAACAGCTTATTTACTAGATTATCTGTTTGTTATAAAAGGATACAACTCAGGAGCAGCCAGATGGAGGAGATGCCTACAGCAAGGTGTGGGGAAAGGGACGCGGAACTTCTACTCCTGTGTTCTCTTTAGCACAATATTCTCCCAGCACCTCCGCATGTTCCCCAACCCAGGAGCTCTCCTAAGCTGCCCTTTCGGGTTTTTATGGAGGTTTCGTTACATAGGTGTGATTGGTTAAACAGCTGGCCATCAGTGATTGAATTCAGCCTCCAGCCCCAGTCCGCTCCCCAGCAGTTGGGGAGCAGGTGAAAGTTCCAACCCTCTTGTCACTTGGTTGACTCCCCTGGGAACCAGCCCCCTCCTTAAGGGCTTTCCAAAAATCACCTCATTAACATAAACTCTGGTGTGCTTGAAAGGGGCTTCTTATGAATAACAAAAGACAGATGCTCTTTCCACTTTTATTGCTCTTGTCACTGAGGAAATTCCTGAGGAAACCATAGGGGAAAAAAAGGTTTTGGAAGCTCTGTACCAGAACTGGGAACGAAAACCAAATATGTGCTTCTTGTTGTAAGTCACAGTATCACAACTATTGCAATCCCCATTTTACACATGAACAAACCAAGGCTCAGAGACATGAAATAATTGCCCATGAGCTCACAACTGGTTGGTTAGTGGGTAAGCCAGGATTTTCACCTCAGGCCATCTGACATAGAGCCCATGCTCTTCCCACGAAGGTGTGCTATGCTGCCTGTGTGAGAGTTCATCACCTAGTAAGAGGGCCTGGCCAGGTAGAGCCTAAAATGGAGAAAAAGCTGGCCTTAGCGGGGAGTCAAAATCTATGTGAACCAGGACGTCTGCTCCCGCTATTGTGGGGACCTTGTAGCAGAACAAAACTCATGGAAAGAACAACCGGACCTGAGCTGGATAAAATTCCACTCCTAGGTGTATACCCAAATGACTGGAAACCAGGAACTCAAACAGATACTTGTAGACCAGTGTTCACAGTAGCGTTGTTTACAATAGCAAAAAGGTGAAAACAACTCCAGTATCCATCAACAGGTGAAAGGATAAACCAAATGTGGTAGGCACAGTCAATGAAATATTATTCAGCTATAAGAAAGGAATAAATTTCCAGTACATGCCACAGCATGGATAAACTTTGAAAACATGATGCTAAGTGAAGTAACAAAAGGACAAATATTAATATGATTCCACTTGTATGAACTACTTAGGATAGGCAAATTCTTTGAGACAGAAAGTAGGTTATCAGGGGCTGGAGAGAGGAAGAGATAAAAAGAGTTATTGATCAATGATTACAGAGGTGGGGAATGATGAAAAAATTCTGGAAATAGATGATGGTAATAGTAACACAACATTGTGAATATACTTAATGCCACTGAATGGTTATACTTAAACATAGTTAAAATAGTGAATTTTGTTTCGTGTGTATTTTGCTGCAGTAAAAGAGCCTTTTTTAAAGATTAAACAGAAAGAAAAGTGATTTTAAAAATATCTCAAAATCTTAATAGGGGTCTTCTCTGGGTGGTCTCTCTCTCTCTCTCTCTCTCTCTCTCTCTCTCTCTCTCTCTCTCTCTCTCTCTCTCCCCTCCTCCAGCCCCACTTATTGGTGTTCTCTAATTTTCTTTATTGCATATGTATTCCATATTTAAAAAAAAAAACTCTAAATTTTACTTTTCAAAAGAAAGGAAGGCACAAAACCAATATACCATGTTTCCCCGAAAATAAGACCGTGTCTTCTTATATTAAATTTTGCTCCAAAAGTCGCATTAGGACTTATGTTCAGGGGATGTCATCCTGAAAAATCATGCTAGGGCTTATTTTCCAGTTAGGTCTTATTTCCGATTAGTAAAATTTTAAAAACCTATGCTTTATCTATTGTACAGAGGACCTTGGGGATGCAGAGGACATTGTCTGGATTTTACTAGGCCTGGCAACAACCTCTCAACTGTCTTGTTTAGAGGGCTTATAAAATGTGGCCGTGTATCATCTTGCCCTAGGAAACCTCTCCTGGAAGGGGCGCGATGGTTCTGATCGTTCTGCGGAACTTTAGATCAGTGCTGCAGCCCCACACAGGGCAAGACATCCACAGCCTCCAGCTTCAAAGAGGCACTTCTCCCTTGGAATGCAGCTGCCCAGCTGGCCTGGCGGACTCTGCAGAGATGAGAAGAGTCAGACAGAAACCCTCTAGTAGCGAGCAGGAGGGATGGAAACACCAGCGAGTTTCTTCCCAGGATTTCCTCTCTCATAGCACTGCCAACACCTCATGGCAAGTCTTCTCCCCTTTTACTTTCTGCCCTTGATCTTTTAGAAAGAGTAAGTTAAATCAGGGAAAGCAGAGAAGCTTGTCTTGGTAAACCAGTCTCTGCTGCCCTTCCCTTTGTTTGTGAGAGAGAAGGCACAAACAGTATTGTAGCCATGTCTCTCAAACTTGGAGCCAAAGTTGTGGAAACGGCCCCTGCCTTGGAATTAGATCATCAGGCAAGTACCTGGGTCACTGCGAGTTTGCCCAGGGTTTTGCCCCAATCTGGTTTGACTGAGGAACCAACTGAACCACTAGGGGCGGGGGATGGTGTGATGAGCTCCCATCAAATCTGTCACGTATGCTGATGGAGCGCGCATGTTTCAGGAAGACAGGTGGAAACCGTAAGTCAGAGAGATGTGCATCCGTAATTTGAAATTCTCTTAACTGTTAAGGGGCACATATGTGTGTCTTCTAAATAAGGTGCTGAGGATAAAAGTTGCCATGTCTTTTGGGATTGTGTCCAGAAGGTTAAATCTGGATGTAGTTCAGTCATCCAGTATGGCCCCAGAGAACATGCACCAAGGTGAAAAACTTCTCCTATATCTGAGAAAACTCATGACCACACCCTGGAATTTCATTCTTTTGTTTTCAACCTCTGAGGTTCTGGGATTTCAGAATTGAACTACGAGTTGGGACACAGAAAATGTTAACACTAAACTCTAATTTTCCATGTGTTTTTCTCCTTTGCAATATCCAACTCCCTACTGCTGTGACCTATACATATACAATGTATGTAGAAGTTTATTCTCTAGCGAATCTGAAATGTGAACTTTTGGGGTTCTGAGACCCAGTGGTGTGCTAGAGAGCGATAAGGGCTAACAAGAGCCAAGTGTACACGTCTCTTCCCAACTCTGTTCACACATTCACATCACGTTTGGTAGCTTGAAATCAGCCAAGGGAGGGTATTTACACAAAGAAATTAGCAAAAACTAGAAATCTGGGTGAGTTTTTGTTTTTTGGAGAACAAGTGTAAAGCTCAAACTAAAAATAGAAAGATTAAGTTTAAATCAGCTTATTGATGGTAGAAACCTCAAACCAACCTTGTTCCCTTTCCCAGCCCCAGAATACAGCAACCAGACTTTCACTACCAGGCAGGCGATTAGTTTATCTCTGGAAAGCAAAATGATCCCAGAAATAAAGACCTATAGTTACTATCATTTGAGGTCCCTTAACAAACAAAACAGCTGATATATCACTCATGATCAGTAAGTCCCACAAGACTTTCAAGTAGGTCTTTTTAATTCCTTGTTTTAATTATGAATTTTCATCCAACTTTTATTAGAGATTTGTGGAAAACCCCCAACATGAAAGGAATAAAAACATTTAAAAAGATAGAGAAAACACATAATTAGGAAAACAAAGAAATACTCACAAAAATAGATGCTCTTACAACCATAGAATAGAATAGTAGGTTGCCGTATTAGTTATCTTTTACTGCATGATACATCACCACAAATTTCACAGCTTAAAACAACATCTATTATTTCGGTTTCCATGGGTCAAAACTCCAGGTATGGCTTAGCTGGGTGTTCTGCTGGGGTCTCAACAGGCTGCAGTCAAGGTGTCAGCTGAGCTCTGATCCTTTATAAAGCTCGAGGTTCTCTTACAAGCTCACATGGTCGTTGGCTGGATTCAGTTTCTCGTGGTTTTAAGAAGTCGTAAGTCCCTGTTTGATTGCTGGCTGTCAGCAGGGAGCCGCTCTCAGCTCCTCCTCCTTGCCAGGAGGCAGTCTTATAGGCCTTCCCACAAATGGCAGCTTCCTTCTTTGAGCCACTGGGAGAATCTCTCACTCCACTCTGCTAAGACAGTCTTATATAACATAACGTAGTTCTAGGAGTTTGACTTTTACCTTTGCAGTATGATGCAATTTAGGGAGTAACTATCTTACTGACTTTGTCATATTCTGGGGGCTAGAAGCAAGTCACAGGATCTGCTCCAATTCAAGGGTAGGAGATTATATTAGAGGGTGAGTCATTGGGTCACCTTAGGCTATGTCTGCCACAAGTGCCATGGAAAAGGATCCGAGAACAAGAAAGAGCCTAAAACTTTAAAGCCAAAATTAAGAGCATTACCTAGGAGAGTTGGAAGGTAATGTTGAAGAAATCTCTCAGAAAAGAGAATAAAAACATCAACAAAAAGAAATTTTAAATAGGAGAAAAGGATTAAAAAAACAAAGTTAGAAGACCAGTTCAGGAGTCCCTACATCTGACAAATAGAAGGTCCCAAAAGAGAGAAACAGGAAGGAAATGTAGCAAAGCTCTAACATCTAAACTCATCCCAAACCTGAACAGTCTTCAGACTGAAAGGTGCCCCCTGATGCTCAGCACAATAAATGGAAGAGAGAGAGAGAAAAAGAGCCCTGTCGATAAGGCACACAGCCATGAAATTCCAGGACACTAGGAGTGAAAAGAAAGTCCTCATCGTTTTCAGAGAGAAAAAATAGATCAGATATGAAGGATCGAAAATAAGAAGATGTCATTCTGGAAGCTAAAGGAGAATGGAGTAATGCCTTCCGAATCCTGAGGGAATTACTTTTAAGATGAAATTTCAAGCCAGGCATACCAAATCTCAAGTGTGAGGGCGAGAAGAAGGTATTTTTTTTCCATATTTATGGGCAAAAAAAAAAACAACACTACTTCCCATGCATTCCTGATTCGGAAACATATTGTATTGAGAATTCCTTTTTGGTGATACACGGGAGTAAACCAAAAAAAGAAGGGGACGTGGGCCACAAGAAATAGGGGATCCAAGTCCAAAGAAAGATGTAGGGAGGCCTAGACATTGTAACAGGCTTATAGAGAAACATTCAAGGTTGGAAATAAGACAGAGGGTTCTGGGAGAAAAGTTCCCGTTAAAGAGAGAGAGACAGAGAGGATTAGAACAATTAGATTAGCTGATGTGATTAACTGTTTGGAAAATATTAGTGATGGCAAATCTTAAATTGACAAATCTTTTGAAAATTTTGGAGTAGGGAGCATAGTAATACATACATGGACCTATGCATAAGTGGGGAGAGGCAGGGGAAGGCAACTCGTAACTCCGGAAAAAAATAAATATGTAACCTTAGAACACTCCGTAGCTCAATAGTAATATTTAGTCACAAATAATGTAAACACTGACTATTGGTTTAACCACATCTGTCAGATATGGGAAAAGTTGGAGGATTTGTTTTTCAAAGGTTTGGGGGTATGTTTGATTGCTTCATAACAGAAATAATGTTTAAAATTGGCCAAGCAAGCAACAGCATTATTAACATGCTAGTAAGAAATGTGGAGAGATTGTATATTCCCAAAGAAAAAAGTAGTGAAAAGAGTTGAAATGGGTTGCCTCTGGGAGGTGGAAATGAGGAATGGAAAGAGGATTGGTTTCCTTCTCATACTGTTTGGTACAGCAAAAATCAGAAAGAGAGAAAAGAAAAACTATGTAAATGTATATTACTTTGGTTTACAAAATGTTTTTAACTAGTATATCAGATTCCAACAAAATCTGTAAGAATCAAAGTTTTTCAGCCAGAATAAACAAACAGGAAATGCTGAACAGTTAGAAACAGTCCCACTGTTTAGTCACTGTAACAAAGACAAACCAAATTTATCTTTCTTTTGTTATAATTTCCACGCTGATTTTGACAAATGTCCCTGAGTGTCTATGCTCCACTACAAATTACTTATGTTTCTGAGTCACTGTTGTCTGGACTGGGAAAGTGGCCCCTGCTCAGCGTTTGGCGGATGGGATTGGTAGGTTCTGCTCAGATTTGTTTATACAGCACTTCCTCCCGCGGGAAGTATGCATTATATGTGAATAAGGCTCTTCATAGCTCTGCATAATTACCGCATTTGGAACAATTCTTCTCTTCAAAGGTTGGGTTTTTTTCTTTTCTTTTCTTTTGGTTTCTTATATTTTGCAGCCACTGTCATCGTTATTTTGAGGCTGTGGTTTAATAGCGGCTTCAAATGCAAATTTGACAACACAAGCTAAACATTATGGCTGGCAAACAAAGGAACTAAACTGCCATGACTATTTTGATGGGCTCCACCTGATCTGTAAAAGCAGGCATGTTCTAGTAGTAAGCCCAGCATACAACCTTGGCTTTTATATCATAAGCAGAGCCAGGATTTTCTGAAGACATTCTCCCAACCTAGGCTCCAAAATGGAGTCTTAACTATTTCCTCTTACTCCATGTTTTATAATTCTAACTTTGCAGGTAGTTGCGATTCAGTCGGAGACTCTTTGTTTCCCATGAATCTGTTCCCTTCTATGGATCATTTATGCAAGGGTGATAAGCCAAATACATCACAAGGGGAACTGCCCAGGCATTGGCCCATCAGAGCAGGAGAAGAGCTGGAGCTCCTGGTTGGCACAAGCTTTTAGCCTGTAGCTGCTGGTCCATAGGAGAGATCACAGGAAAGGTGTCTGTCCAGGAGCTGAGGGACAAGACAGTTGGGAGACCTGGGAAGCAGCTACAACTAAATGGTATGGGAGTATTTATATGTTTGCTGGGCTGTATCTGTGCACAATGAAATATCAACCCTGCACAAATCACTTCCTGTCTGTAATATAGTTACTTTTATACATGTCTCTCTTTCCCTGCTATCTTATAAGATCCTGAAGAGGAGATTGGGAATCAGATTCTTCTCTGTGTATGACAAGAGTGCTTTCCCTAGATGAATGGATGGAAGAATAAATGAAATACATAAATTATTTTTTCTTTCAAGGTCTGGCTTCCTTATTCTTGACTTAAAATGTGTTCTCTATTGAAATGAACCATGCGAAAACTTAGGGAGGGAGGGACTTTTTATAATCATAAATCTAGTCCTTTCGGAGGATGATGGGACTTTGAAATAACCATGCAGATATAAAACCTTTTTCTTGAAACAAGTTATAGTGGCCATAATGGATGTTTGAGAAAAAGATGAAAGTATATTATTCTTTGTTTAGAGTCTGTTAGTTTTGTAGATGGATGTGGAGTGCAGTGGGAACTACTTCATGCTAAAAGTTTTTCTTTTTGTTTTAATGGATGCTACATTGGCAATGTCTTAATTTTACAATGGTTTAGTTTAAATTAATACGAGAGAATCGAACCTTAAGCATCACATTGGCAAGTCTTTGTTTTCCTTGCCAAAGCTAATTGAGAAATAGAAAAGGAGAGAAATCCGTAAGTAGTAAGGAGGAAATTAAGTGAGTTTTTATTGTTTTATCGGGTTTTTTTTTTTTTTTTAGATCACTTCTCAGAACCCAAGAAGTTATCTAGCTATAAGGATAAGGGATATGTAAAGAAATATGATTTTTATCTAGGTCATAAAATTTACAATGGTTTTTCTCCCTTAATTTAGATGTAGAAGTCCTAGCCGTCTATAATGTGCAAACCAAGCAAGATCAGAAACATGGCATCACAGGTTAAAACATTTATTTTTTATCTAGAGAGAAACTGGCATGAAAGAAATTTATCAAGGGACTACATTTTTAAAGTGTGCGTTGCATGGCTGCCCGGAACAAAAATAAAATTCTAGTATATTAAAGTAATAATTCCTTTTGAACTATAGATATTAATGTAAGACGATAGAAACAGACCAAAATAAACAATTTTCAAAGAAGAAATGGAGGCCACATTATCCTCTTGCCTCTCTAATATTTTCTTAGTTGTAGTTTTAGCTGCTTGTGTTCTCAAAAGATAATTACCTAGAATCCTCTCAGCTAATGTGAATCTCTTAGCAGAGTTGACTTACTGATATCATGCTGTTGATAATGAATCAAATGCAGGATGTTTCTTTCGAAGCAAGTGAATGGTTTATTTAATGCAACAGCTATTGATCATTTGAAGTAAATAGTAAATACTATAACTAGTCCACATTTAGACTTTGGGATATTTTTAGTTATTCTTTAATAAGATTCTGAAAATAATTCGTGTTTCTCTAAAAACATGTTTTAGGAAATCCCCTGTTGTAGACTATTGCTAGTCACTGAAAATGTAAAAATAAATAAAGAAGATATTTTCTATCATCCTGGAATAGACAGTTCCTCAGATAATTTTAGCAAAGTCTGAAAAGTTTCATAATAGAAGTACCCCAAAAGAAAAAGACTCCTCCTCTTTGCCAAAGGGAGAGGCAGGAGTGACCCCCAGGAAAAGGTCACTTAAGCAAACTCTGAGCTAAGTCTGCAAAGAAATGGAGACATTAGCCAGCCAGGAAGCACATTCCAGACAGGGAGAAAGAAAATGCAGGAAATGCATGTGGAATTACAGAAGCACAAACTCAGGCTGGAAACCCTTAGAGGAAATCCAATATTGAAATTAATGGGACACACAGAGGCTAAAAAACTCCTTTCAGAAAAGTCATACAGAGTAAAATAATTCACATTTTCCTTTTGAGGGTTATCATTGCATTATGTTCTCAGTTGCTTTCAATAAAAAATACATGGAAAACTTCCCAAGAATTAGCCATAAAAATACTCGGGGAAATTCCAACGTTGGCCATTATAAGACATTTCTACGATATTTAATATTTCTATCCCCTAGAGGGTAAATAAAATGCTAAATGGCTTATACCCATAAAATAAGACCAAGATTTGCCATGTTTGAATATTTGTTGAAGAGTTACATGTAGTCTATATGTGTATCATAATATGCACTCTTCAAAATTATCTCCTTATAACATAGTTTTCCTATACAAATGGAGGAAAAAAATATGCTAACATAAGTAATGTTGAATTTGCCTTCCTTATTAAGTAAAATGTTTTCCTGTTCTCAAATACCAAAGTCCTCCTTCTGAGCCCAGCTAAGAGTTGGGCTGGCCCAAGAGACATTGGACTATCCTTGCTTCCTGAATTAATGAGACAAAGTCTTATATAACATAACATTATATAACATTCTAACCCTAATTCTGTATATCTCAGTTTCCTAACTGTAAAATGAGAGGGTAGACCAGATGACCTCTGAGGTCTTTCAGCTCTAACAGTCATTCTGCAACTTTTTTATTTCAAGCTTGGTATCCCAAATATGGCATCCTAATGCCTTTCCCAGCACCAGTCAGTGAAACCCCTTCTTCAGCACAAGTCTCAGCCATGGAGATCAAGGATCTTATTAAACATAGGCTGCCTCGTCCATCTCACTTAGGTCATAATACTGTTTCTCCACCCCCAAGTAGAGTACATTAAACTAAGACTTTCTTTTCTAGACTTTCCCCCAGCAAAGGCAGCTCATTAGCCTAAGTCCAAGTCATAATGCAGAAAGTCTGTGAAAGACTCCAAAGTGGTAAACAACCAAGTATGAAAAAGCTTTCTCCCAACAACCCCTTCTGGTCTATTACAGAAAACAACAGTCACTTCTAGGGAGTGCTGCGTCTGCCACTTGGTAGCAATATATTGTGTATATTGAGCCTGTCCCACCCAGTCTCTCCTGACTGGGTCTAGAGCAGTGGTCCTCCAAGTTTTTTTATCACAAACCACTTCATCAATTAATATACAAATATATTCTTACATTTATATATTGTGTGTGCTTATTTATTTATGAATTATGTTCATGTGATATTGATTTAATAGGTTATACAGATTATCAAATATATACAAAAATATAAATTTTAAAAAGAAGAGATTTTTAAGAATTAATAGATAGAAACAGAAGTTAAGATATTCCTCCTGAACCCCTGTGGATTATCTTCAGTGCCCTACTTTGAGATCATTGATTTCAAGGCTGACTCCTCTGAATGACCCAGACATTTACATCTTAAATTATCCCTGTAAAATTTTGTGTAAATCTTAATAATTTCTGATTCAAACTCTTAAAATATTTGAATATTTTTAAATCTTAAGTTTTGATATTTTTGTGACAGGCGGTCAGTTTCACCGTTTTCAGTGAACAAAAGAGGTAACTGAGGGTCAGTTTTACCAGGCAAGTAATATCAGATCAAGTCGTTATCCATAAACTCCTTGATATACTATAGCCCTCCAAAATCTTGCCCTCATCACTCATTTTTCTCTACCATTCATTCATTGGATCCTGAATATGCTTTCCTTCTTATTGGAAAAAATCCTTGTTTTACATGCATGTGAGGTAAGACAATAAGATACGTAGTGATGCTGGTTCAGCTATAAACACTCTAGGAAGTATATAATTATATTATCATTACTTTATGATCACACTTTATTTTCTTTCCTTTTTAATTCTATTACCCAGCTTCATCAGCCAATTCAGTCATTGGATTGAACCATTAATAATTTTTGACTATTTCCTAAGATCAGACCCATATAAAAGATGAGATTTTGGTCTCAAGATAAAAGAGCAAAGATTTACCATTCCTGAGACTATTTAAAGCAATGTGTCCTAGCATCCTTGCAGTAAATCCAAAGGGGATTGACAGCATCTTTATAATTAGTATATAAACAATTTATATATTAAAGAGAACCACATGAGTCTATGGATTTTAGAAATTGATTTTATTTCATTATAGACCTTTCTCGTAGGCATTAGTCATTCCACACAGATTGAAAGTCAATGTGATGTGGTGCACAGAGCCTTTGGAGGACTTTAAACCAGAGTTCTAGTCTCCACCCCATCATTAACTGGCTGTGTGACCCCAAACAATTGACTTGCTTAACCTTTGAGTCTCAGTTTCCTATTCTGCAAAATAGGCCGCTATTAACCTCTTAACCTTGTTGTGAAGATGGAAAGTCTATAAAGCTCTTAGTGCAGTGCCCAGAACATAGCAGATACCCATTAAACGGCAAATATTTTGCTACTCTTTGAAATCCTTGAAGTTTATGATTTGTATCTCCTTTTTACCCATTTAGTCCCTAGCATAGTCCCTTTTCCGGAGTTCATGTTCAGTATTTTCCATTGACTAATACTAGTAATCGCCTACACTTTAGTTTTATTTAATTTCACAGAAGTAAATGGTGCTCTGATGCTTCTTATATTTTGGAGATTAAAGACAAAATAGTTTGACAACTATATAACAATAACAACAAAAAGTCTGTCTGTGCAGTCCTGTTCACTTTCCGGCATATGGAACATCGATTCCCAGGGTCTGAAGCTATCTGAGCTCTGAGGTACAAATGAGAGATTGAGGTCCTCTAATCCTGATTCTACCAGCAACTGTGTATGATAGATCCACAAATCCTTCCTCAGGGTCAATTCCACCATGCAAGTCTCTGTGTCTGGGGGGTCAAGGCTAATCTTCTCCATTTGGTGATTTGGGTAATCCTCTGGCCTTCATCTTTGGGGATAAACCTTATCTAATTCCTGAGAGGGAAGCAGGGAACATTAGTTTTCTATCCATATATGGCCAGATTAGATTCTGTGTGACAGTGTCTGTGTACATGAAAGAAAAGCAGGAATAGTCAGTTGACTCTTCTGCAACTCTCTGCCTTAATTTATAAGGAACCTGCCCCTGAGTTTTAATCTTTCTTGTGTTGGGACACAAGGAAGCAGATTCTTCAAAAATGTCAGAGAGAAGGTACAGCCTTGCCATCTGAAATGCAGAGAGGCTCACTGATACTACCCGGCTATTGGTTTCATCGCCACTGAATGGCTGGGAAGACCCATACTTCTTGCCTTGATGGGGACTGAGAAATACTTTGAAACCCCTCTCCAACTGATCGCTCCCTCTGAACAGAAATACATATCAGGTTAATCTGCTCTGAAGCAGTTCTTGCCAACATTAGAAAGACAATAGTTAAATTTTCATAATCTGTATGGAAAATGGCATGTGTAGTGGACATTTTGGTGTTTTTCATTTACTATTTATGTGACCTTGAAAACAATACCTAAAATATGAGCTCTAGCTTTCTTATATGTCAAATGAGGGAAGTAAACCTACCTCACAGATTTATTGGGAGAATTACTTGAGAGAACAAATGTAAAAAATGCCTAGAGAGAGCTTGGCATATAGTAGCCATTTAATAGGTGGTGTTGAATCTGCGTCAAATTGTGAAATGAAATTTCCTGCTTTGGTTTATATTCCTATATCTAGCTCATCTTTCCAAATTGGAACTTTGACAGAAATTTTAAGCTCTGTTTTTAGAACTATTTATCATTGATTTGGATTTGGATTCTTTCGGATGATTAATTATTCAGCATTAATGAGTTTAGCGGCAGCAAAGATAGATTTTGAAGATTCGCCTCTGTGTGAATTTTAATAATTCTAACATTTATAACATCCCCCCACATTTGCATAGAACTATGCTCTGTAAAAGTCTTTCCTGTCTGTTTTCTCATTTGTTCAAGAGTTAGTACAGTTATACTCTTAAATTTTAACATCAATTTCATGGAGATGAGTTTAAATGGTTTTCTGTGGCTGGATTCAAATAAGGCTTTTTATTTTCAAACCTTCATTTGAAAATAGCAACCATGTCCCATAATCTGTCTCAGAAATGACACCCAAATAGTGTAGTGTTTCAAAAGAAATTCAGAAACATTGCAAGTGTCCATTATAGGACCAGTGTCTGACATTTGCCTTAGGTCCTACGTGAGTGTATTTGACCCGCATGGGTGGTGGTACGTGTGCGGTTTGCAGCACACTGGGAAATACGCAAGGGCTCCCTCTCCACAGTGGATAGCCTGCCAAGGAAGAGAACCCAATGGCAGTCTCTGAGAAGTGAAAATATTGGTGCTGAATTCTTTCTGGCCATTTTGTTGTAGCACAAAGGAAGTCCACATTAACGCAGAAGAAGGAAATGATGTTGCTACATGTTTACATTGAATGATTTTTAACACTTATGATCTCAGCTTGAACTGGGCCTCCGAACAGAGTTCATTTTGTAGTTTCATTGTGTAAGCAGTACAGCTGAAGGGAAATGGAGGGGAGGAGATTTGGAGCCAGAGGACCTGGTTTTGAATCCCATCTCTGCCATTTACTGACTCTGTGATCAGTGATTTTTAACTTTTTGGAGCTTCTGTTTCCTTGAATGTAAACTTGCAAAGCACAGTAAAAATTACTTCATGGTGTATTGGGAGGATTAAATGATATAACACACATAAATAGCCCTTCATATACTTTAAAGTGCTAAACAAACTTTAATGTCAGTGTAGTAATATTACTGTGAATAGTGATAACAGCAATCACTATTAAGGTCTTTGCTACGAAGGTCTTTGGTACGAAGGTCTTTGCTATGTTCTAAGGAAGGACGATGGTATCTAGTCCAAAATCCCTGCACCCACATATACACCCACCTCTGCCTCCATGACACTTGTATCCACTCCTCCCTCAGGTTCAATGTGTAACAAGCATAATTCCTTATTCACACAACATAACACTCACTCACTGCATCTGAAGGCTTCTATGACATCTTCCTAAGCCTTCTCACTTCTTTAATTTCCTCCAAAATATGTATAGATTATTCAAATGATATGGTTAATTTATTCAGTCAATGAATATTAGATGAAGGGTTACCCCGTGCAGGGCTCTGTGGGATGCATTACCCAATCACTTATTCCAGACACGTAGAGGTTCAGAAGCTCTAAGGTGTGGATGGAAGTAAAAAACAAATGGAATATGTGAGGATATATAACCTTGGGGTGGACACAGGGAGAGGGCACCTCTTACCCCTGGGTTGTAGATTGTGGAACCAATGGAGGAGACGGTATGGTGGACCATCTTCTGGAAATCAGCAAGCCCAGGGTACTTAGCAGATGAGAGGGACTATGAGTGCGGGACTCAGGAACAGAATGGGAGTATGAGGTCTGCAACGTAGAGTATGAGAAGCGTGGAGAGATGGCTGGAGCACTCAGTAGGGTAACTATTCTTGGGTGGGGTGAGTAAAGTGCCGAGAAAGGGGCTAGTCCTGCTTGTTTCCATGGGGTGGAGGGAGGTAAAGCACTGACCTTAAAGAATAGTGGTAGTCAGGTGTAGAGTGTCAGGGATAGACTATTAGTTGATTGGTGAAATTTCTATGTGCTGGATATTGTGAATGACACAAAAGGAAAACAGCCCCTTCAAGGAAGAGAAGTCAAGGCTTAATGTAACAATACCTAAGAACCAAATGACAACACCTGCTCTTCAGGGGTTCACAAGAAAGTGATCATTCTGATTTCCAGAAGAACTTCTTATTTCCCAAGAACACTCAAAAAAGTAGAATTTGTTACCTTGGCAAATTTGCTGTGATCCCGAGTCCGTGGTTCAGCTTTGCGGTTTCTAAAACCAAATGCTATAAGCATGTCAACAGTATCTCTGACCCTCGGAGGCAGAATCGCATTAGCCACGCCCATGACGGACAGAGTGCCAACAGGCTCAGTTACAATGGCACCTATGACACCTATTACTGTCACACATCCTAGAATACTCAGATGCCACACCAGCACATTCCCTTGCTACAGGCAAGCCTACATGGGAAGTCCGTTTGTAAACAGAAGGTAGCTTGGTGAGCACAGAATCAGAACACAAGGAAATAAATGATTATCTGTTTAATGGCATCAGACTACAAAAATTGGTTGTATACTTCAGTCATAATGGATATGTCCTTGACTGTCTGTCAACCCCCACAGCTTTGGAACCCTTCTGCCCTGGACTGGGCTTCTCTAGGCATGACTGATCATGGTCTCTCAGATTCATGTTTTTTTTCCATGTTCCACCTCTCTAATTGATGCTTTCTTTTTTAGACTTGTTTAAGATATGTTAATACATATAAATGCAACCGTAGGACCTCTCTCTTCTCATCCAATATGTGTTGACTTTTATGGTTTGACTCTAAGTGACCTATCTTATTTCTCTGCTTTATCTAGGGTTAGAGGTGGGTGAACAGGGCAGAGCATACGTCACCACTGATAACAGTTACAGTGAATTTGAACACACTCTTCACTTTCTCCATTCAACATAGGGACATTTCTAGGTTGTCAGTGTCCATCTTTAAAGGCCACACCTGTAATTAAACACGGCATTCCAGGTATGGTTTGATGTGCTCACAGAAACTATAACCAGTCCACACATTTTCTGAGACACTGTACTTCTAGTAATGGACTCTAAGATAGAATCTGTTTTCTCAGCAGCAAAATTGCATTGTTGATTTATCTTGAGCTTCAAATGAACTTTAAGACAAATCTCTTAAAATTTAAGACAAATCTCTTAAATTGTCTATTTCAGTTAAGCTATATCTCCCTGAGTGGTATTTTTTATCTGTCCCCATTGAATTTCCTTTTACGTACTTTAGCCCATCATTGCAGTCTACCAAACAGGTTAAAACTAGTTTGTCACTGATTAGGAATTATGTAAATACCTGGGCATATATTATAGACTGAATTTGTACAACAAGTGATTGTTTTCTCTACTTAGTTCAGACTATCTGTATTGCTAGTGTGAATAAATGCATCAACCACATTCCTTCTTGATCTTTTTCTCTTTACCTATTTGGAGAGTTTTATGAACCAGTTTTCTTTTGCACTGATGACCACAAAAGGATTGATACAAAATTAGCTAAAACACTCATCTCACACTGCTCATTAAACAGGTCCATAAGGGTACTTATTGCTTCAAAAGTAAACAGGTAGGACGCAATTCTGCAGGTCGAATAATGCCCACTAAATACAAATTAAAAACTAGCTTCATTATTTTATAAAATTGTAAAATTATTCCTGTTTTCCTTACTTTTTCAAGTTTGGTACTTATCTCATAACAGTTGAAATATAAGCATTCTGCAACGTGGGGTAGAAAAAGATTATCAATCAGACAAAAATACAAGAACAGCTACTATATACTAGAAACTTTGAGGAATAAAAACTGAAGCAGACAAAGATCCTGCCCCCAAGGAGCTAATTCTCTCTTTGGCAACAAGACTAATGAGACTATTGAACTTGATACCGCTCTGACTACCTGGTCCCCAAAGCATAGCTAGGCTAACAGCCCCCAAAAGTTTGAGGTAGAGAATATCCACCTTAACTAAACATTACCTTGATCTTATTTTCTGTTTTATCTAATCATCTGTTTTATGGTAACTCCACAACCATTCTTGTGGAGGGGAAAAGGCCAAGATAGTTTTCACTTTTAGAAATTGCTAAGATTACAAGACAATCCACATAGGCCAGAGTTGGAGGAGCCGTGACTCAAGCATGAACTTGAGAAAGATCCTTCCTTCCACTTAATATTCCCCCCCCCAACTTGGCCCTTTAATTAGACTTAGCTGAAACAAGGAATGCTGCTTATTATATGTACCAACAGTATCTAAGCCCTGGGACCTTGGTGAGTCAAAAAGTGCCCATCACATAGACTTCTACAAAAATGGTCGTTTGACGCTTGCCTTATATCTGCATCAACAGAAGAAACAACTCGGAAGGTTCTTTCCAGAACAAAGTGATTGGCTATTCTCAAAGTAAATTCCATTTCACACTGGAGAATGGAGAGACTGCTTGCAACCTCCAGAATGACCGTTCTACTCTTCCAACAATTTACAGATTCTACCTCCATCAGGTACCCCCTGTATATTTAGGTAGCTCATTCTGTCTCCAGTGTGGAGGATGGATTAGGGGGAGGTATCCTGGAAGTCAAGACCAGTGAGGAAACTGTTGCCATAATCCAGCAAAAAGATGATATAGTGTCCATTTCAGTGGGATTGGAGAAGAGATTATGGACCTGAGAAATACTAATGAGTAAAAAGAAATAGGATTGTGTGTTGGGTGTACAGAATATGGATAGGGATCAAAAAGTGATGCCCAGATTGCAGACTTGAGTGAATGGGGGGGTGAAGTGCCACGTGCTGTGGAGAAGGGAAAGTCTAAGTGAGAATATGATGAGTCCGTTTTGAGTTGCATTTACAGGTTCTGTAGAATATTTAAATAGATGTATCTATGTTTTAGGTTGGCTTTTCCCAAACAGATTATAAGTTAAGAATCATGTGCAAGTGATTTATAAAGGAAGTGCTACCAGGGGAAAGTAGTAAGAGAGTGGGGGAAACAGGACAGGGAAGGGGGAGGAGCTAAATAAGGATGTGATCTCTGACAAATGTTCCATAGGACACACAGGCTTTAGCCTGAACTCTGATGGGTAAGATACATCTCACAGCTTCCTCACCTGTGGTAGCCAGGAACCAAGCAAGCAGCTCAGATCTCTCTTCAAGAGAGAGCCTCCCACAAGGAATACAATTACTGTTAGCAGTTGGCTGTCGGTGCTTCTTGCCTCAGCTTTCCAGCTGAGACCATGTGTCTCCAAGGCAGCCTCTAGTAAACAACTAAACACAGATGTATAATTATAATGACTTGTCATTTCTAGGACTCCTTGACAATCTTTGCACTGGAGCAGCCACCCCACTGGACTAGCCAAGGCTTTCTCAGTACTGCACAGCAGTCTGAGGTTCATTCTACCCCCATCTGTCTTCCTTTCTCTCCTTTCACAGGTGTCAGACCTGTGTCATGATCTAAACTTTGTCTACTCTTCGTTTCTCTGTCCTTTTCCTTTCACAGGCATTACCCTCAAATAATTATTTGGACTTCTAACTTCATCTTGGCATCCACTTCCTGGCAGACTCAACACACCACTCAATACAAGGGAGCTGGGCTTTCATCCTCTGTGCCCCACAGTCCCGGGTTAAGAGTTGACAGTGGCACAAACCTAGAGGTTGGGGGGTAAGGGGCAGGCACATAAACCCCCCAGGAAGTTACAACTCTCCATGCATGTAGGTAGGCATAGCTGCTCTGGTAATCTGAGCACAGCCCTCTGAAAAAGAGCCACAAGGTCAGGCATGGGGAGGTCTCTGGGGAGCTGTGGCACACAGAAATACTAAAAGGGACCCAAGGGAGTCTGGGCAGCGCGCCAGCATTGTCTGCTACATCCAGTAAGGAAGCTGGGTACCTATATGGTCTGGAACACAGGAGAGAAATCTGGGCTAGAGATTGAAAGCTATCAGTGTGTGGTTGTTGAGTAATGCCTAGAAGATATGGTAACTGAGACTGAAGAGAGTGTTAAGGGAGGAGAGACAACAGCCAAGGAAAGAACCAGAAAGTAAACCAGCATTTAAGAGGCAGACACAGGAGAAGTTAGTGAAAGGGAGAACGGCAGAGGAAAAATCAGAAGAGGGTGCTGTCAGAGAAAGCCATGAGGAAAATGGAATCCAGAAATAAAGGAGTATTGGACAATAACAAATGCTCCCAAGGTCAAGAAAGGTCACAAATAAAGTGAGTTCAGTGGTGAGATGGGAAGACTGGAAGAGGAGGGGGCGGCCTACTAACGAGTTGAGAGTTGAATGGGAAATAAGGTGGAGGTCCGAAGTGCTCAGTGCTGTTTCAGAAAGCTTGTCGTAGACTAGAAGGCGAGAGACGGGGCAATGGGGGAAAGGAAAGTAGATCCTTCTGTAGGTTCTTTGTGAATAGAGGGACATGTGCTCATGAGAGTTTCCAGTGATAACAGTAAACTTCATATGGAAAAGCAACTCTATGACAGCTCCGTATGACGTGCTGGCCAACAGTGTCTGTCAGAACAAATGAGTTTGCTAATTGTGTGTCTTCATAGCCATTGCACTTTGCCCTGGAAAGCCATTAGAGCTAATGTTCTGATGCTTTTTACCACTTTTACCCACTGGACTGGTCTGAGATAATACAATTGTTCAGCACTGTTCGTTTTCCTGTCTTGTCTAGAAGCTCAATTGCATGTAGTTGCTGACAGAAACAAAAATGGAAAGCCACCAGAGCTAAATCAGTATTTCTTCCAATTTGGTTTCTTTGGGAAACAGGAAAGATTTTACAATTTTAAATATAATACATTCCCTATCCTCAAGAAGATCCCCGCCGCCACCACCAACCCCAACAAATAAGCTCTCTTTCCTCCAGTAGGGTCATGGAGAAACAGATTTATCCAGGGATCTCTGTGCAAAAGTAAGCTTATGAGGCAGGTAAGAGGCAAACCACTTCTTTCCCTAACTCCAGCCAGAACAATGAGATGAACCTGCCCATGGCTCAGGTTTCTCAGAAAGTAGCAGCTAAGCAGCGCTGAGGGAGGAAGCTGTAAGAGCTTCTTGAAGCTAACAGCAATGGAAGGTGGAAAACTGGAATTGTTACATGATCCAAGCACAGAGCTTTCCACTCCCAGCCCCCAACTTCCCTTCTTTGAGAAAATGGGAGGAGAGCGTGTTGGCCTGGCCCCTGACAGGAAGTTAGAGTGAGGCATCAGCACACCTCCACCCTGAAGTCACGTAGTCCTGCTAACACACAGGCAGGAAATCGCAGAGTGGTTGAGGGCGTGACTGGGGGGGCCAGACCCACTTGTTTCGAGCCTGTCAGTACCACTTGCTGTGGAAACTCCAGCAAGTCCTTTACCTCTCTCTGCTTTGGTTTCCCATTTCTTAAAATAAGGACAATTGTGCCTACCTCACACGATGGCCATGAGGACTGAATGGCATACTGCCTGGAATATGTTTAGCAGAGTGCTAGGCACATAATAACAGTTTGATCAATGGCAGCTCATAATATTATTACAGAAATGGGTACTTTTCTTATGGTACTCATTGAGTATTGTCTCGTCTTGTTAATAAGTCAGTTTATGCCCTGTTTCCTGGATAGTCTCTGTTTGTACACACACCCCCAAACCCATTCCCTGCCCTTCTCTGCACCCTAGAAGCTGACCCCTGTGGACAGTTTCTGCCAGGTCCCTTGCTGTCTGGCTTACTTACACCAAGAGTCCCACCAATAGAACACACCAGCAGACCAGGGAATGGGAAGAGAGCAAAATCAGTATTTCTCCTGACAACCAGTCTTGGCAGGCTGGTTCTAGATGTGGCAGGGTCCCTCTTTCAGGCAGCACCTCTTCCACAGCACCAGCTCCCAGGGTCCCACATAACACTCTCTTCACCGCCTTCCTCTGGATTTCTTGAGGAGAGGGAAAAAAAGTTCTACCTAGTAGGTGCTTTGAATTGTCTGTCACTAAGACCTGAAGCTAATCCTAATTAACATACCTCAGGTCTACCACCTTCCTGACTTCTTGGAGATGGAAGACAGACATCATGGGAGTTGATTATCCTGGTAAAGAACTCTGGGAAGAGGATTCCAAAGAGAGAAGTTAGAGATTTAGAGACGTGCGTTCACTTCAGCAACAATAAAACAGGATGGTCTGATTCTGCCATTTTGAGCCCAAGGCCGTTTGCCTCCACCTTTTGTACCTGTGGATATTTTGGCCCCTCTGTGCATTCAAGAGCTCAGCAATGATTCCTGAGGACTGACGACGGTCTTGCCCCTCTCTCTCAGTCTCCATTCTCTGTTGCTCTCTCTCTCTCTCTATCACAGAAGTGTTCACAGTTTTACCATGGATTAGCTAGGAGATAAATGAAAACCAATCTTTTATTCAAATTAATATTAAACAAGAAGGTTGAAGGTTGAAAAACATGAATACAAAGCTAACAATGGCTAAAACTGTATATTGTGAAATTAATATTGAATAAAAATGACAAAAGAATCAATATTCGTTACAAAATTTAGACCTGTAAACATTGACTCGAAAAATGAACTTTGCAGAAATAATGGCCATCAAAAAAATGACAGAAGCTAGAATCAGTACAATTTTATAGAGACAGAAAGCTAACTGATGAATCAGATCTGTTCAATTTAAATGGAAAAGATTGAAACCAATGCAAACAATTTCAGTTTTTTCAGTTAAATCAAAATTAATATTAAACAAAATAGATATGAGGTAACTACACAATGTAGAAAATTGATTAAGAGATTTACATTGGCTTTAGTGAAGTCCATTTAGGAAGGTTCCTCAATGAAAATTCATCAATGTTGTTATAGTTTTGATTAAAATATTTATGTTTAAAGTGTTATTTGACAAAGTGGAAAGGGCCCAAGCATCCTTTGTCACCTAAAACAACCGTGAATATACAACCTCCAGATAGTTTTGGTTGCTGCCATATTTCCAGAAATTTTATTTTCCCAAGACGCAGGCACACTCCACTTGTTTTAGTAGCATGGCTACATTTTTTTTTTTTTATAGAACCACGCACAAGCCCTATAAAATCACATGCTAGCATCCTGGTGTTTATAACTCGATCTTTTTTTAATTCATATTTTCAGAGAATCATTGAGCTGGAAGGGACTTTGAGAAATCATCTGGTGTAAACTATCCAGGACAGATGGTGGTCTATCCCCTTTTGGTCCTCCCTGAAGCATGATAGAGATGGAAGAGAATGAATAATAAGAAATAAACACTTTTGGCAGGGAAAAACAAAAACTGCACATTTGAAATGAGGAAAAGGGGGAAAATTCCAAACTGCCATTTATAATTCTACCAATTAACTATTTTACTTGTGTTTAGATAATCAGTTTATGACTAGTCCATAAATGTTTTCTCAGGAATAGGATATAATATCAAAAACTGTAAAATAAAAGATTTGTTATAAAAGATACATATTCACAAAATTACTTTTCAAAATATTAGGTAATGAGAAAAGTCGTAGGATGGGTTTAGAGAACAAGTACCCTGATTCACTCTTGGTACAGCTATAAATTTTCACAACCTTTGGGGAAGATAAACACATAGCTTTTATTAGGATTTAAAATGTGCATAGTCTTTGACCCCCAAAAGCCTAATTCTGAGAAAAATAAAAGTGCTAGTGCATAGAGATTTATGTACAAGGCTGTTTATTGTTCGTTGTTTGTAATAGCAAGAAAATGGAAACAATATGCATGCTTATCACAAGGGAGTAGTTAAACAAAACATGATACATCCACATGATGGAAAGTGTGCCACCATCCACAAGAATATCTTAGATCTATCTTCATTTCAGTGGGAAGGGGTCAATAATATTTTGTTAGGGATACACAAAGTTAAAAGAAACATGGTACAATCCCCCTTTACATACCAACCAGAAAAGCTAAGTGTAAGAAACACTATAGCTTAGTAATTAAGTCTATCTGTATTTGAATGTCATGTCTGCCACATACTAGCTATATGACCGTTAGCAAATTATTCGACCTCTCTGTGCCTCAGCTTCCTAATCTATAAAATGGGGCTAATACTTGCACTTATCTCATAGGGTTATATGTACAGCATGACACATGCCCAGTCCTTAAAAAAATACCTAACTTATCCTAAGCACAAGAGTTCTAGTCGCTATGATTTTTATTATTATATGTAATGTTTACACTTATACAAGCAAATGAGAAAATATGTAATATGTAACCTAAAAAACTAGCATGGATTATATGAAAAGAGTAGAATTAGAGGGGGAAGCAAAGACTGTGAATTTTATATAGATACTTTACTTTTATTTGAACTGTTGTAACAAATATGTGTTATTTTTGCAGTTCAGAGGAGTGGAACTTTTCAAAAGAAACAATAGGGAGAATTTTTTAGTATAGCGTGTCAGTTAAATCTAGAAATGTCAGCAAGCATTTGAACCTCCCATAGGTGAACAATATAGATAGCCAAACTCCTGAAGTTCTTTTATAATTAAAACAGATGCCATCACTTATCCCACTTATAAGAGCACAAAGTCCTACACAGTTTCACTACCATTATTACTAATAATATAGTTGTTTGGTTATTGCTTCAAGCACATTAAAATGCATTTTTGTTTCTGTAAGTGCACTAAAGGCTTAATGATTTCCATTAGTACCTCTGTAAAGAGCAGTTGCTACATAAAAGGCAAATTGTATAATTATGGAAGTATTAGAACCAACTTTTCTTATCATTTTCTATTACTTTTTAATAAGCAAACTTTTATTTTACTAAAAGTCTACCATAAAGTAAAGCCTAAAGCATTTTATTGTTAAACTACTCAAAATATTACCATAAGTATAGCAAAAATGCACGTTACAATTTAAGAGACTAGGTAAAATGTGCTTTTGCTTCTCTCTTGTACAAGATATAAATATAGTTGGCTCATATTTACTTAACAGAAGCAATTAATTCCTTACTCAGGCTACCATCTTTATTAGGATCTCTTGGAATCCTCAAGATATCAATTCAGCATTATTGGAGGAAAAATTGTATTTGTATTTATTATTTTTTTGCTAAGGCAATTCTTGGTGGTCTCTAATATATTTGATGTAGCGATAGTGCATTAAGAGGTACATAAACATAAAAGGAAATAAAACCAGCAAAATTACTACTAATTTTCAGGTTTTGAAGAAGAGCTTTAGCTAAGCCAGTGGTAAACCTGCACTGTGTTTTCATTGGGGGTCTGCTCTGCCAGGTGGAAAGCCAGGGTGGTCCTGGCCCAGTGGCGCTTACCTCCTAATGGGGGGAATAAGGAAGCAGATAAGTCAGCATGATCATTGCAGCCTGTGATCAGTGTCACGAAAGACCCACTAAGGGTGCTATGAAGGAAAGTGACCGTGGGGGTTGAGTGAGTGGAGGGGTGTGCAGTGACCAATGCCAGGAGACCTTTCAGAGGAAATGACCTCTGAACTGAGAACTGAAGGCAAGAATGAGGTAGCCACATAAAACAATGAGACACTGTAAAAGACACGGTGAAAACAAGGGTAAGGTGATCTCTAAAATTAACTGTTTAGGGTTAGCTTCTAACGATCGTTAACTCTTACCTCTATAACAGTGATCAATCTAAGAGTCTAATCTCAGATTTTGCTAACAAAGTCTAAAATATACCATCTTATGTTCTTTGGAAATTGTTTTTTTAATACTTCGTGTCAGTCACTATTTCCTGCTTTCAATTTTATTATTTTATAGGATTTTGTTCTTTATATATAACTAACAAATAATTAGGATGATAGTCACATACAAACTACATCAAGATATCAGAGAAACACCCCACTCCAGATGCCAAGATACCTTCTGAGTTAGGGAATCTTAACCACCTTTTACTACCTGACGCCACACTTTCATCCGGTGACAGCCTCCCTCACCCCCTCTCACCTTGGCCAGTTCACTTTTCCTGCTCCTAGAGACGGCCCCCACTTCTCATTTTCCATTTGACTCTGCAGACCCACTGAACTTTCTCGGTGACCTTGGCCTGAGTTGTCTCATAAAATTAGGCGGTTGGCCCAGATGATCTCTAAAGTCTCTTTCAATTCTAACAGTTTATGTTTTACAATAAACTGTTGAGCCGGCTAGTCGTGCCTCCACCTCCTGTCTCTCGGAGTACATAGACCTGTACGTGTCTGGGCGCCGGTACTCTGAGGATGTGGGTATGTGCGAAGGCGGGATATGGAAACAGTGAGAGGAGGGGCTGAGTGTCTGTGAGTTCCAAGGAGGTAAGAGGGGAAAGTAAGGGCCGGTGTGGACTTGGGGTAGGGGTGTGGATGGAGTTACAAGACACTTCAAGTTCAAGTCCTACCTCCTTAAAAAAGGAAGCTACTTTACAAATGGCCCATGACTTTAAGTAACAAAATTCCTCATAAAGCACGCAAGACAGTCTGCACACGTTCAGAGTGACACATTGATTCGTTGCCAGTCAGTGACAGCAGTGCTGCCCAGAAATGGTGGACCCCGCCGTGCCCCCGGCCCTGTAGGTCACCTCAGTGCCTGCTGAACACTAATTACCTCCTTTCATAAAACAGGAAGGCTGTCCTGCCAGTCGCTTATTGTTGCTATTCAGGGCAGTGCAAGATAGTAGTTAAGAGGGTGGGTTCTGGGTTTGAATTCTGCCTCTGCCATTTATTTGCTGTGTGACCTTGAGCAGGTCCTTTCAATTCTCTGAACCTCAACCGCCTCATCTATAAGGGGAGAAAAAGACTTATCCCTACTTCAAAGGTTTTGTGAAAACTGAATATAAAACAGCTGGCATAAATTTATTTTCACTAGCTCGTTCAAGTCTCGCACATAAGGTATTGTCTCCATTTTACAGATGGAGAGAGTGAAGCTCAGAGAAGTGTGTAAGCTGCGCGGTTACACAGCTTCAGAGTGTCAAGGGCAGGATTCCACGCCAGGATTTCTGCTTCCAGAGCTGCCTCCCTTCCACACAGCCCACGTGGCAATGTGTTCCCAAGTGTGCACCTCCTTTCTTCCAGTGACATCTGGGGACCTTTGATCCCCATGGCCTACCCTGCTGTGCTCACAGTGTGTGAGTGGAGCGGGGTCTTCCTTGAGCACCCAGCCACTCTCGAATGTACACCAAATATACAACTAGAAACATCATGGGTTCTCCTTGTATTACCACATGTGCTATTATAAGCCTGCACGTATTAAAAAGGACCAGAAACCTTACCTCGATTATTTTGGCTAAGATAAACTTTGGGGCGATTAGGCATCATCAAGACAGAGATGCAAGAAGTGACCCTCCTCAGAGAAGACACTAATAAACGGGGTGAGACACTGCCCAGTGACCTGCACAATTACCCCAGCCCCCCCCCCGAAAGCCCAGGTCAGCTGCTGAAGCACATTTGGGGCTCTCTCTGCACTTGTGCATGGCCGTCGCTGTGCTTTTCATTTGCTTTCGCCTTTATATAATTAGCCCAGAGATATTATTAGATGGTGATAATGTACACGTACATCACGCTTCGTTTACAGGCTTGTAGTTAAGGCTGTTAGTCACGCTCCGTGGGACTACAACCAGATCTGTCACAGAGTCTAAACTGACCAATAAATCCATGTCAAGTGGAGAGAATAATTTAAGTGATAATAAAAGGCAACCGGTTTAGATTTTTATTTTATTGGCAGAAGTTTCCTGCTGCCTGAATGTCGTTTAACTCTTCCTGAAACCGTGCTGAAGGTCTTGAACCTTCTAGTCGTGATTGTAACAGTGGGGATTAAAGGCATATTAGCCTCCTGAAGATAAGCTAATTGTGAGATCTGATTCTAAATTAATAAGTGCCGTCAGTGGGGGAGAGAAGCGACTGAAAGGATTTGAGGGCCCTGGGAGCTGCGTTGTGTGGATGCAGTTACTATGGTGATGGGTTTGTTCTCCAGGAGACAGAGGTGGAACCCAGGACAGACACGAGGAATCAGATGTCATTGTCCGCACGAAGCCCTTCACCCTGACCTACAGCTCTGTAGCTTCCAGGGTCTCATTAAAGGCTGTTTTGCTTCCAGCATTGTCCTGGCAGAACCAGCGGCTTGTGGACTAAGGCCATCGAAGTCTGGCAGATGTTCCGAGAGTGGTGACTGGCCCGTTTCCTCCCACAGTTACTTGCCTAGAAAGAGCAGCAAATTGCCTATCAGTGTGGAGAGGAGGTAAACAGGAGTCCAGACATCCTACTGGAAGGTGTGTGGATTGTGTCCTAAAACTCTGCAGCTCGTAGTACTGACATTCTTCCTGATTCAGAGAAGAAAACATGGTATTTGGCTTTTTCACAATCCCCCTTCTGTGACTGTATCCAGGTGACAATAGCATGAACTCACTCCCAAATCAGAGGCCGAGGAGTAATGTGACATTCTCAAGTCAGTGAGAAAGGTGAAAAACGGCAGACATTCCAAATAATGTCTGAAAATCCCTTAAATTGCAAATCACGTACAGTGCACGCAGTTATACATGTTGTATTCAGATATTCTTAAGTACATGAAAGTTTGAGAATGCCTGAGATAGATTAAAGGGAGGAATGATGTCCTGTCTTTACCTGCTTCCAGGACCTCCTACTCCTAATGGCCCTCCTGGCTTCTTCTCATCTCCCTAACCTTTATAAGTTGGACGCCCCCAGTTAAGTCCTTGAGCCCCTGTTCTTAGCGGTCCACTCTCACTCCTTTGGAGAGCTATTCCAGTCTCCTGGCCTTAAACCCATCCGCATGATGACCACTTTCAAACAGGCATCTTTAGCGGGGACCACCCTCCCCCCCAGATATCCCATCCAATCCCACATTCACATACCCAGCTGCTTACTCAGCACCTCCCCTTGGATGTTTACCTGGCATATTAAGCAAGCCCAGTGCCGAATTTCTAATCTCTCCCTTACAAACTTGTTCTTCCTATAATCTTCTCTGTCTCACAAAAGAATCCCATCTTAGCTGCATGAGCAAGATGCCTTGTCGTTCCTGGATGGCACCTCCTGCTAGCTCATGCCTTTGGGCTCAGTTACAACCCCTTCTTCTGTGGTGATCCAATGGATCACAGCAAAGAGGGTGATGAGAACAGAGACCATGCTGGCCCTGCTCTTTGTTGTGTGCCAGCGCAAGGCCTGGCACAGAACAAGCTCATAACAAGCTCATCAGAGAAGAGAGGTTGCTGGTGAATGAGTGAAAAGGTCATTGGGATGAGACTGCCCTCAGCATGTCCGAATGGAGCATCCTTTTTTTGATGGTTACAAGACTGCCCCGCGGGGCTGTGATCCTTACCCATGGGGCACGTCAGACCGTGCAGCTTCACCTTAAAGTGCCATCCTGTGCCAGTAGGGCCGTTCACAACAGCCACCCAAATGGGTACAATTTTCGGTGTCTACCTCATCAAGCATTCAGTACTTCTAAAATTGTACTAAGAAGACTGAAAATAGTGAACTAAAAATATAAATATAATATCCTTGTTAATGAATCTTAATACTTTTTTTGTGGTGCTTCACAATTTTAAAAAAATCTGAGAAGGCTAGATGAAGGCAAGTCATGACATATTAATGACTTCAAATGTGCGCTGGAATTGGCAGAACAGAAAGTGGCATGAATAATTTAAATAAGACACCAATTTTTTTTTTTCCCTTCTTGCAAAGGTTGAAGCATGAAAAGTGGGGGAGGGGTCCTTCTGGAAAGACAGAATCATATATTGTGTGGTGCAGTGATCTCCTTGCATGTGGAGGGTTAACACAAGTTCAAGTAACACAGGACACCATCTAGTCATTTTGAGGGGATTATATTGAAATCTCTTGACACCACATTTAGTTCCCTCTGACTCAGGCAGCTGCTGGGGAGAGTTAAGACTAAATGTTTGATGCTCAGTGAATTAAAGTCTATTTTTGAATTCAAATCTCCAAATCCTAAAGGAATGGTCACCGAGAAGAAGGGAAAGCAGGAAACAGTACTGGGGGCAGTTGGTTTAGTGCACTCTCTCCTTATCTCCACCACACAAACGATGATGGGGATCGGATATGAAATGTCCTGAAAGGAAGCTCACAGTACAGATGGTGATTGTAAGTCAGGAATGAAAGCCAACGCAGCCTCCTTCTTGCTTTAATACCTTTTCTCCATTGTCTTTTTTCCTTAAACTACCTTTGAAAACATAGCTATAGTATGCAGAAGAAGAGCAAAGTCTATTTCAGCTGTGCATAGTCATGATTTACTATGTATAAGTAAGATTAAATCTCTTTTAGATCTATATAATATATATTCCGTGTGTGTGTGTATGTATATACACACACACATACATACATAGAACATATACATACGCATAACATAAATACACACAAATATAATGAATATGTTTTCACAGAGCAGGAAAAAAGATGTTTTAAAAGGAAACAGCTGTGAGGATGGTCAAGGCTCAAATTAATAAAGAATGAGGATTTAAGTGATTAGGTCAAGACTAAACCTCAGGAAGACCATGAATTGAAAGTTTTCTTTCAGAGGTTCAGTAGAGAAGATAAATCAATAAGTACTTGAGTCAATCCATAAATTATCTGCTGCAGATTGTCTTTTAAAAGTTGGCCCACGGGAATTCAAACAAAGGGAAAAGTAAAGAAATCAGCCCACATGATCAGGCAGCAGCCTGCAGCTGGGGAAAGGGCCATCTAGCCAAGCATCCATCCATCCACCCATCCACCCATTCATACACTGAGGGTACACTAATGGCAGGCTCTGTGTGAGGTGCTGTGGATCGGACATAAAACCCAGAATGCCTCACAGTTAGAAGATGAAGGCCTGAGCTCAGAGCTTCTCATTCCAAGTGATTGTTACCACCGTCATTGCCGTATTATGTCTTCCCATCATCGTGTATACAACATATATTACAGATACATGTTTTCGTCACTAATAGCTTGCAACATATTAGGTTGGTGCAAAAGTAATTGCACTTTTGCAATTTTTAACCTTTTCAACTGCAATTACTTTTGCACCAACCTAATACTAATACATATGACAAGTATTGTTAGTCTAGAAAGACATTAAAGATTGCCTGATATACAGGGTGGCCTGCTAGTGAAATGTCTTTTTGGCCGGCATAGTGTTCTGTTCCGTTTCATTTTAATTTGAATGTTTCTCTCAGGTGTGTGTGGTAAGGGAGTCGTATGGGTATTGAGGCAACATGTCTACAGTTTTCCAGGGCCCCCACTCACAGCTCAGTCCTGAAGACTTTGAGTTAATCCCCCAAATCCTGCGATAGGCCCTTCCTTTTATGAGTGGCGTAAAGGATGCCCAAGGAAGTTAGTTCACTTCCCAAAGTCACAGCGTTCAGTGGCTCAATGGCCCTTGCTTGAAGACTTTGACATCTAGATGTGGAGATAACCTAACTTATGTGAACAAAAGCAAACAGCATGACCAGGCAGCCCTGTGCGGCTCTGCACCCAGGACCATCAGAATCAGCTAAGCAGCTCTTAGTTGTTTTTCGATGGAAAAAAATAATCATAAGAGGACACTCTGATTGCTTTTCATTGGGAAAAACAGCAATATCTACACTTGTTTTAAAATAATCAAACCATTCAAAGGGGTATATAATTAAAATCCTATTACGCCCTCTAGGCCAAAGCTGTTAATAATTGCTTTGCGTCCCTCTGAAAATTTTCCACACATAGAGAAGTAAATATGTGTATCGGTCTCCACCACTTCTTTAAACACAAACAATACTCCCAATGATTTTCTTCTTTCGCTTAACTGTATCTTATGAATAGTTTTAAGGTTCTATGGCCGTACATATGGGTATACTCTCCTAACGGCTGCATATTACTTCATTGATTGGAAGTTTCATTATATATTTAACCAATCCCCTATTGATAGACATCCAGGTTATTTCCAGTATTTTATTATCACAAACACTTCTGTACTATATCTTTGCCTATATATGTAAATAGAACCGTAGGAAAATATCTTAGAATTTCTGAGTCAAAGGAAATACGAATTTTAGAAAAAATTTTGGCAGAGATTTCTAAATTGCCTGATGTTGGTGTGCTGTAAGCAGTCTGAACCAGCTCACAGAAGCCCATTGTTAAATATTCAAGAATCTTGTGAGCCAGTTGTTGAACTGCTGATAACTTGAAATCAGCTGTGGTGGGAATATTTATGCCATGAAAATCTGGGCTATTTATTTGCTTATAGCAAACCGGTTTACCAGCACACAATTACATATAAAGATAACTAACACTCATTTGGGGAGGTTTTTAAAGTATGGAGCCCACTCCAGGCCTACAGAATCTGGGGATGGGAACAGAGAAGCTAGCCTTGCAGAGCGCCTGTCATGGGAGTTCAGCGGAGCCTGACTGGAACCTCAGCGTTGTCCAGAGAAGGTGGAGATGAGGATAGTCCGAAGGAGGTTTTTGAAGAAGATACTAAATTGGAACTTGAAGATTATTCAGGAATTAGATACTCGATGGATCCTCAGGGCATTCACAGCCCAGCAGTATTCATCAGTGGGAAAGAGCTGAGTAGCTATTTATAAAATAGTGCAGGCTCTTCAATTAATTTTCTAGAAAAGCTTTCCCTTCAAGTCCTTCTCTCTTTCCTCTTTTTTGCAGTAGAGAACTTCTCTCTTCCTCTTTCTCCCTTTGCGCCATTAGACTTTTCCAATAAAACGGTTACAGTGCTGTTTTATAAGCAAGCGGGTGCTCTGGCAGCTCCAGAATGCTAATGCTTACCTAAGGGAAAAAAGTGTTTATGAGACAGTAGGTTCTACCCCAGCATTTGCAATTGCCATTCAAGCAATGTGGTCTTGGTTCTTCCCTCAGCCCTTTTCGTTAGTGCTCCCAGAGGACCTGAGCTGTCATCCTGGCTGCTCCCACTGGGAGGGGCTGCAGAAGACCCCATTCTCACTGGAGGAAGGGCTGCAGGGGGAGGTGTTGTGCCTGAACTCCAGCTCCATCCCCTGGGGCAAGAGAATTAACTTCCTGACATTTCATGTCTCCTTCAGGAAAACTAGGGTAATAATACATATCTTGCAGTGTTGTCGTAATAATACATATCTTGCAGTGTTGTCGTAAAGGTAAGAAACAATGTATGTAAAATGAAGGAGCCCGCAAACCACTTGCTGATACTGAAAAGCATGATCCAGGTGTCGGAGGTGTTTTCCTCAACTATATGAAAAACAGACTCCTGGGAAGCTGAGGTCAAAGAGTGGGGACTCATCTCACTCAGCTGTCCTCACATCTGTGTGTCTTCTACTTCCTGTCAGAGCTCACCTCAGAACTTCCCCCTGAAGCTCTCTCCCCACCCATCCTACCAATAAGCACACTCACATATACAGGCCAAGGATAAGTCAAGCTTTTCCCCCCTTCCTACCTTCAAAATACTGCTACCTCATTGCTAGAAGGGAGGGGGTGGGGATGAGGAAGAAGGAGAAGGGATTAGACAGCATAAATTGGTGACTACAATATTGCCACGGGGATATGAAAGACAGTTTGGGGAATCTAATCAATAATGTTGTAAAGATTTTGTAGGGTGTCAGATGGGTACATGTCTCATTAGGGAGGCCATTTCATGGACTGTGTAGATGCTTGACTGCTGCACTGGACACCTGAAGCTGAAGTTGAATAATAGTGTATGTCAACTGTAATTTAATATATATAGTGATGGGATGTGGATGGAGCACAGTATAGGGAATAGAGTCAATGGAATTGCAATAGATATAGACGATGTCAGAAGGGCAATAGATTGGGGGGAGGGGGGTTATCGCTTTGTGAGGGGTGAAATGTCTAACTAGTGCATTGTTTTGTACACCTGCAACTAATAAAAAGAAAATACTACCTCAGGTCTGATGGGGTTAAATTTAAGTGAATGACCTCAAGGGCATTGATATACACTCACACCAAGAGAGGCCATTTCTCTGGATTAGGTCCCGAGCTGCACATGTCCCCAGAGACCGAGAATTCTTAGAGGTCAGATGGGGTCTTTCTGACCAAGAGCATTAAAATGACAAGACAATCCCACTAGCGGTCCTCATCTTCCAGTAGATCTGAGAGGTCTCACCCGAGGTTAGTGTAACAATTCTATCCAAGGCACACATTCCCCACAACATTGCTCCAATGTTGTTTTAGCTAAAAGTGGAATGGAGACCAGCTGATGCTAAATCTAGATAAAAGCAACACAATTCAATGAAAAGTGAAAATTCTATTGTCTAGGTCATTCCACTATGTATTTTTCTTTTCATCTAAATGATCTTTTGGTGAAACAGATGAAGATAACCAAAGAAGCAGTTTAGAATGGTAGTATGGTGCGTAGATTCTAACGATGGACTGTCTGATTCATATCTCAGCTCGACTATGTATTAACCACTTGACCTTGGGTGTGTTGCTTAACTTTTATGTACCTCAATTTCATCATGTGTAAAATGGGGTTAATAATACTACAAAACAGTAGATATGTCACGGTGTTTTGTGAAGCTTAAATCCAGTAATATATGGATGGTACACATGCATATACTATATATCACTTAGAACAATGATGACACATTAATTACTTCCATATGCTGCAGCTGTTTTCATTGTTTGGACAAAGTCTTTCAAATATTAATTCTCCACTGCAGATTGTTTCTCTCTGGATAGACAAACCTTGGGACAGGAAAATTAAAGCCAGTTTCATTGCAACAGATAGATGAAAGAGAGAGACAGAGAGAGGGATATGATAAAAATTATTCATTTCAACAAACTGTGGTAGAATATAAGATGCAAAAATAATTGCTTTAGACCTCAGGTTTGACAGACCTTATAAGAGATTTCCTTACTTTTAAAATTACTAACGCTATGTAGAAAAAAAACGAAGTTTAAATTGGGCAGTATCCCCCAGTCCATTATTTGAGGTTTATTTGTTTCTCTTTATTTGGCCCTTCTGAAGGAATTTAATGAAAAAAAAAATGGGAGCCAGAAAAGGTCATAAGGCACTAAGTGACCAGGAAAACTTACACAGAAAACTTCAGGAGAAAAGGGCATTTTATTCATCTCTTCCCCGCTCAGCTCAGTGCCTTTTCCCCAAAGGCAAAATCGTCGCAAGAGAAATTAGTGGCTGGTGTGGGTGGAGGGCGGAAAGACCCGGAATCTATTTTATACTTACATATACTCACCCAGAGTCACATGTGTGATCCCATTATCAATAGTATAGCAGTTCTATATGTCCTTATTTGTTCCTTACTAATTATGGTTTTAAAAAAGGCTTATAATGATTTCATGTAAAATGTAGTACATCTTAAGTGTGAAAAAAACCAAGTACAGCTATAGTTTATTTTTGTGTTCATTTCAATGGAAGAAATAAAAACTTTATTTCATGAAAAACCACACGTTGTAAAAGTATGTATATTAACATTAGCAAATTTAGTATAAGTTCCCTCCTTTATGCTTGCTGGAGGAAACCTAACGCCAATGAGTGAAACTGAATTACAGCCTCTTCGTAAGGCAGTGTGTTTTGTGACATGGGAAGGTATCGCAGGCAAAAGGAAGGGTGTGTTCAGGTAGAAGGAGCACAATATATTTATTGAGGAGCATAAGGAGTTCTGCATGGGTGGAAGAGAGTATAAAAATGGTGATAGACAAGAATAAGGCTTATTTATGATGGTTAATATTACTTGTCAACTTCACTGGCCTAGGAGATGCCCAGATAGCTGACAAAACATGACTTCTGGGTGTGTCTGTAAGGGTATTTCTGGAAGAGACTAGCACTTGATTCAGAAGACCGAATAAAAAGATTGCCCTCCCCAATGTGGATGGGCATCATCCAGTCCATTGAGGCTCCACAGAGAACAAAAAGGCAAAGGAAGGATAGACAAAGTCCCTCTCTCTCTTTTTGAGCTAGGACGTTCATCTCCTGCCTTTGGAAACGGAAATCCTGCTTCTAGAGCCTTCAGATCTGACACTTAACACCAGCCACCTCTCCACCCACCCACTCCCACTCCCCAGTCCCATTCTGAATTACACCCACCAGCTTTCCGGGTTCTCCAGCTTGCAGACAGCAGGTTGTGGGACTTCTCCACCTCCATAACTACATGAGCCAATTTATAGATAGATGATAGATGGATAGATTGGTTGATTGATAGATAGATAGATAGATAGTGAGAGAGAAGGGGAGAGAGAGAGAGAGAGAGAGAGAGAGAGAGAGAGAGAGAGAGAGAGAGAGAGAGAGAGATGTCTCCTATTGGTTCTGTTTCCCTGGAGAACCCTGACTAATAGAAGGCTGTGGAGGGCACCTTGAATGTGGACTCAGCAACTGTGTGTACAAATGGTCCTCAAAGTGTGGCCTGGAACCAGCATCGTCAATATCACCTGGGAACTTGTTAAAAATCACATTCTCTGACCCATTTTAGGTATACTGAATCCAAACCTCTGGCGGTGAGAGTCAGCGATCTGTGTGTAACAAACTCTGTGGGTGATTCCAGTGCTTTGATTCTAACGATTGGAGAACCAGGAGTGTAGACCAGGCTGAAAGGTTTTGCCTGCACGTTGGCATCAGCTGGGAAGCTTTCAATACAGATGTCTGATCCCTACCCCAAGCCAATTAAATGTCGGGGTCAGGCTCTGGCACTGGTATTTTCTGAAAGCTTACCAGGTAGTTCTAACATCGGGCCAGGGTTGAGAAGCGCTGGTTTAGACTAAGATTTTGTAACATGCTAATAATAGGGAAAGTTTTACTCTCGGGAAATCCGTTGATGACCAATCTCTTCTGGTCTAAGCCTTGGTAGCAATGACCTGTAATTAACATCCCCCATGTTTTTAATGGCCAATCCTAAATTGCCTATGCCCTTCGCACCATGTTTCCATGACTCTTAGTAACAGAAAGTCCTTTTTACATAGATAGCATGAGGTAAACTTCCCTTTAGTGCTGAACACAGAACTGGATCCAAAGTAACCAAGATTTTGTTTTTAATTATTAGTTTCAGGTGTACAAAGCAACATACTAGTTAGACATTTACACCCCTCACAAGGTGATAGCCTCCCTTCCCCAAGCTACTACCCCTCTGACATCTTATATAATTGTTACAATTCCATTGATTATCTTCCTTATGCTCTACTCCACCTCCCATGACTATACATATATCTACATATATATAGTATATATATACAGTTGAACTACAATATTATTGTACTGCAGCTTCAGTTGTACGTGCATTGGTCAGGCATCTACAAAATCTATCACGTGATCCCCTTGATAAGTCCGGTGTCCATCTGGCACCTCTCGTCATCTTTACAACATTGTTGATTATATTCCCCATACTGTAGTAACAAGACTTTTAAAATTGAATTTACAAAGCAATTATTTGGGAAGTAAGTTGGGTTGAATAAGGGGAAGAACGGGGGTGGTTGAGGAGGGAGGGACACAAGGAATTATCTATGAAGAAAAATAAAACTTTCATACTTTGCCTTGTGAATTCAAGAAATAAGGTAGCCACGGCCCCTTTGGTCTAACCGGCAGCTGTGTCTTAAATTTCATAAATCATCTTCACTCATCACAAATCCTTGAACAGTTGTTAATTGGGCAATCTTTAATAATGATAACCACTCTGTATTGAATATTTAAGGTGGGATCACATTTTGGAGGAGGCAGTTTAGGCCCTGAAGACAGTATGTAAGTTGAAAATCAAATAGTCAAAATTACCCTCAAACATCCCTTAATGGCTGAGATCCAAGAGGCTCGTAGGAAACAAGTTGCCATGAGCTCAGCTGATCACATCCCCAATCTCTCACTCCCCAGAGCTCATAGAGTAGGATGGCACGTCTCCCTGTCACCCACGGACTAGATGCTTATTTCGAGGGTCCCCCTGTGCTTTGTGTTTTACATACATAATCTCCATCACAATCCCATAATGCAGATATTATTATCATCCCTATTTTACAGATAAACTGAGATTTAGAGAAGTTAAGTAAATTGCCCAGTGTCGTGTATTGGAGTCCAGATTAGGAGACAGTGTGCGACCGCAGAACTCAGAGCCACTGCTTCTCTAAACCGGAGCGCATCTGAAAATCATTTGTCTTGAGTTTTACCTTTATATCATTTTCAGTAACAACAAACCTTTTCTTAGCAATTAATTATGATCCCAGGAAGAGTGTTGAACCCAGTGCTAGAGGATCAAGGCAGAACTTGGTCCCTTCCCTCCCACCCTTTCCCGATAGTAGCAGCTCTCAGAAGAGCCTGTGTTCCCCTTTCATATTGGCCAAACTCAGTCCTTAAAGAAATGTATTGCGATGAAGCTCCTGCGCTTTCCTGTCTTGGCCAGGCAGCTATGGTGAGCCTGAGGGGGGAGGGCAGAACTTACCGTGTTGCCCCGAAAATAAGACCGAACCAGAAAATAAGCCCTAGCATGATTTTTCAGGATGACATCCCCTGAACATAAGCCCTAATGCGTCTTTTGAAGTGAAACTGAATATAAGACCCAGTGTTATTTTCAGGGAAACATGGTAGCTAGCTACATACAGCCGAGTCTGCATGATGTCGTGGTCAAGTTTGCAGGCATGGATGCCAGAGGGCCAAGTTCCAATCACCTGACTTTGGGCCAGCCACTTAGCATGGCTCATTTCCTTGTCTGTATAATGGGGTGAAAATGTTACCCCCCGCCCCATTATCTGGCTGTGCGAGTATGTGGAGTAATGGCATGGTGTGCTTCGCACAGCAAGGTCTCAGTAAAAAATCAGTTATTATTCCTGAAGCCCAGGAAGGAAGCTGTAGCTTGTGGCCGGGATCAAACACCTAGTTATCCACTGAGATGCCCAAAGAAGGATACACGAAGAGACGAGTCTGGGAAGCCAGGGTGAGGAGCCTTCTGGAGAACTCCTGAGAGATGTCCAACCTTTGTGTCCTGGACCCTTCACGAGACCCAGGTTAACTCCCTCAGGCAAGCGTTTGCTTGTCTTTAGAACAGCACTCTCTGCAACCAGTGGAGACACTGTAAAGTAATATATTAATATATTAGGTCAACAACAGCTTCACTGCAAATGCAGAAGGGACCGTATATATAGTGGGTTCTCGAATCGCACCTACGTGTATGATCAGGGCTTCCAGTGTTCTGGCCTGGCTGCAGCCTCCAGCCACAGACCCGTGTGTGATGGGTGGCAGGGGGAGGGACTCACTGGCACAGGTAGTGGGCGTGAGGCACAGGAACCAAAGTCCTAGTCATGAGTCATTGGCTTCTGGAAGGAAGAAGTGTATGAAATGCTGCATCTCGGAGGTAGGCACAAAGCCACAATGACCTGCAAAAGGAAGGCTCTGTAATGGGGTCTACCTAGAAGAGCAGATTTAGAAAGTAGGGGTAGGAGGGCTCCTGTAAGGCAACGCTTTTCCAGCTTTTTGGATCAGAACCCATAGTGAGAAATGAAATTTACCTCACATCCCACTACACACATATGCATATAAGTAAACGAAGTTTCACGAAACGTCTTACTCTTAATGTATGCTGCACTCCAATATCATTTTCATTGTTGTTTCTTCTTTAAAAAATGCTGTTTTATTTCAGTTTCAAAAACACTGCTTTAAGGAAAAGATGGCAAAGGACCCGTTAGGAGGACCTCGGGTCCAAGATAGTGAGAGGATGGTCATCGGAACAGACCCTTAGTAGCAAAGGGCGTCACGCTGCAGTGTGGCCACAAAGATTGGGCTCTCGGGGGTGCCATCAATGAGACCCCACTAGACTGGATCTTATTGGAATTCCTCCTGCCTAGCACACAGTAGGCATTCAAAAAAGTTATATTAAGCGAGCTTGACCTGTCTTAATTAAACTGAAATTAGTTTCCTCATGAAGGCAGCCCTCTAATAACCTGCCTTGATAGCTTGTGGGACTTGGAACATTTGGAGGAGTGGATGGATGGCATGTCCCATTATCTTCCTTAAACATGTCTTTTCTCAACTGGGCTTGCCCCGGGGCCTTGATGATAGAGATGTCAAGTTTGCGTGCTCTGCTAGGGCCGGGAGTGCTGGGCTCCTCTGAACATAGTCTCCTCAGGGCATTCACAGCCCAGCAGTTTCCATCAGTGGGAAAGAGCTGAGTCGCTATTTAAAATAGTTCAGGCTCCTCAATTAATTTCCTAGAAATGCTTTCCCTTCGACTCCTCTCTTTCCTCTTTTTTGCAGTAGAGAACTTCTCCCTTCCTCTTTCTCCCTTTGCGCCATTAGACGTTTCCAATGAAAATGTTACAGTGCTGTTTTATACGCAAGCGGGTGCTCTGGCAGCTCCGGAATGCTAATGCTTACCTGAGGAAAAAAAAAAAACGTGTTTATGAGACAGTAGGTTCTACCCCAGCATTTGCGATTGCCTTTCAAGCAATGTGGCCTTGGTTCTTCCCTCAGCCCTTTTCGTTAATGCTCCCAGAGGACCTGAGCTGTCATCCTGGCTGCTCCCACTGGGAGGGGCTGCAGAAGACCCCATTCTCACTGGAGGAAGGGCTGCAGGGGGAGGTGTTGTGCCTGAACTCCAGCTCCATCCCCTGGGGCAAGAGAATTAACTTCCTGACATTTCATGTCTCCTTCAGGAAAACTAGGGTAATAATACATATCTTGCAGTGTTGTTATAAAGGTAAGAAACAATGTATGTAAAATGAAGGAGCGTGCAAGCCACATGCTGATACTGAAAAGCGGTGGTAGTAGTAGCGGTGTTGTTGTCGTCGTCATAGTTACAGGAAGTTTGTTCTCAGATGGACTCTGAGAAAGCTGGACTCATTTTGACTGCAGCCAAATAGGACATGGATCATTACTATCGCCTCCGTTGTTAAATATTTATGACTCAGCCTTCTGCTCACATCGTTTATAGAGTACCGTGTTAGACCCAGCCAGTGTCTATCCAATAGGAAGGTCTGTAAGATGGATAACATGCATGGGAAGTGACAGCGTTCTGTGTACCGATACGAAGTGAGTAGATCACAGGAAGTAGGAACCAGACAACTGGCTTCCTTGGTATAGATTTTATGCACAAAATCCTTTCTGTTCTACTAGAATCCTCTCACTCTACCCCAGGTCAGAGGCTCGGTTTCATTTGTCTTCAGACTCTCCCCACCCGCTCAACTGACTGCTCCATGCACGTAGCAGGGGCTCCAGGTACAAAACATTCTTACTGCTCCACGCACAAAGCAGTCTCGGGTGGGGAAACACAAGTATTAAACAATCCTACAACACTGCATCAAACCCAGGTTATGTTTTAGTGCATTCTTGGTGACTGAGGATAAAGAGCAAATGCTGAGGCCCTTTTCAGTGGTAACTCAGTGTTCTGTCCTCGACCCCTGGGAAGAAGCAGTGGGTGAATCTTTTCAAGTCAGATTTGGTAAGAGGCATATGGGAGGAGGTGGTGCCTGAGCTTGTCGTAAGTAAAGCTGTGAGTCAGCATCTATTGTGGGCAACTCGCTCCTTGGTTAGGGGCCCTGTAGGGAAGAGAGATTTATCAGTCCACAAATTTTGAACAGCTAAAGAGGCATTCACTTTGAAAAAGGATGTCACCCACAACTCTTAAGAAAATGATGTGGTGTAGGGACAGTTTCTGTCTGCAAAAGAGACTTTATGCCCCATTTGCGAGCAAAATCTTGGCACATTATACAAGGTCAGACAATTAAGTTCGCACACTCCTCCTAGAAAAAGTGCTACATATCTCGTCGCTGAATATCTCTATGGTCTCCTATGAAATACTCCTCCCCTTGGGAAGCTATGCACTGACGCCAGTGCCTAGTCCACCCTTCAAAGCAATTTTGGAACTCTTTCTGGAATGGCCATCAAAGCTGTCGTTGTATTACCCTTTCAATAGTACCTTTCCTTTATCAGTATTTCATTGTTGTCTTCCTTTCAATATTTCCTTTATCTTTGGAGTAAAGAAAGGAGTCATTGGGGGCCAGATCAGGTGAGTAGGGAGGGTGTTCCAATACAGTTATTTGTTTACTGGCTAAAAACTCCCTCACAGACAGTGCTGTGTGAGCTGGTGTATTGTCGTGATGCAAGAGCCAGGAATTGTTGGGGAAACATTCAGATCGTCTAACTTTTTCACGTCATCTAACTTTTTCACGCAGCCTTTTCAGCACTTCCAAATAGTAAAGTTGGTTAACTGTTTGTCCAGTTGGTACAAATTTATAATGAATGAAAAAAGATTAGCAACATCATTGCAACAAGTTTGTGAATTTAAGTGTGAGACCTCTTAGATGCATCTGTCTTTTTTACAGCCAGTTTAGAACATTCAAGGTATTAAAATGATTAGGTCTGTTTAAGCTAAGCAGAATACACAAGCCCATGACAAGGTTTCTTCTCACTAATTTTCAACATCATCAAAGTTAGATTTCAGAGCCTGTCAGTTGTTTTCGTCTTTCAGCTAATCACAGGTAAAAGAGCACTTTCATTGCTCTTTTACAAAACATACCGATGTTTACTTGGATTTGAACAGCCCAGAAAATTCTCTGAACTGAAGAGAGACCAGCCAGGGCAAGGCGAAGGCTTCCTTTTGTGGTCCAGAATTCAATCAGAGGATTGATGAAAACTCGTCATGAACTATATTTCTACTGTCCCAAGATGCCCTTTTTTGTTTGTTTGTTTGTTTCACAATTTGGTATTTCTTAAATCAGTATAAGTTGGATCTTTTATATGTATGACTTACATATTTATTTTTCTCAGAAAAAGAGAAACTGTCACTAAACCAATGGAGTAATACCTAAGACACTTGACGTTATCTTAAAATTAACGAAATAAGATACGTCACTGTTTTCCTCTAAGAACTGGCAGCACAGCGCCTTGTGCACAAACCTTGTGTTACTCCTGAGGCCCCTCCCCCAACAGCCCCATCCTCCCTGAGGTCCCCGAGTTACGTAGAGCAGAGTGAGCAACCTCCCAAAGGGGTATGGAGACAGCATGGTCACTGCTGCCCAGGACCAGCTATATAATTTGCGGATCCAGGTGTAAAATGAAAAAATGGGGACCTTTGTTCAAACATTATTAAGAATTTCAACAGAGTGACAGCAGAGCATTAAACCAAGTGTGGGCCCTCCTGAGCATGTGGCCCGGTGCATCTTCCCAGATTCCACATGTGCACAGCTGGCCCGCACCTGGCCAAGGGAGCAGTTGTGCTGAGCGTCACGTTACAAGTGTCCTCGCGCTCCCAGAAGCCCTCCCTCACTGGCACTTCGAGCTTTCCCCAATCTCATCCCCACAGGTACATTTTTGCACAGCCTCTTAATTCTGCACATGCCCAATTAACTCATTCTGTCTTGAGGAAGGGTGGTGAGGGCCGCGGGCATCGTGAAGCTGTAGGAGACCTCCTAGCACAGATCTGGGTAGCATCGCCCCCGCTCTGAAGCCAGGCCAGTTTTCTCCTCGTTGATCCCTCTTTCCGTTCCCCTTTTTCTTTCTCACGTGTCCAGGTGTCTTTCTGCTTTAGACTTAGCATCCCTGCTCCACTCTCCCAGGCTCTTCTTTCTCCCCATCCCATGTTCAAATCATTTTATTCCATAAACCAACTCTCCACAGTACACTCAAAAATTTTCAGCGTGAGTGATTGATCTGTAAGTCAGAATTCTTCTCTATGTGAACCATAATGTAGTTCGATATCTTACCAAGTTATTTGGCCAACTTCCGAGCCAGCTTTCATTTATTTGGAGTATGGTGCTGATGCCTAAGCTTTCTTCTGCTGAGCTTTAATTTCTCCCCCTGAAATGATAACTATTAAGTCATTGGCTTAACTCAAACTAATGAGTTCATAATCACATTTTCTTTTTCTGAGACTATAATTTTGATTTAGAAAACACTTGCAAAACCCATGGCTTTTTAGGAGAGACAGGGGGAAGGAACCAAGAGTCTGAGAAATGCAAGGAGCCGCACTGATTCCATTTTCCCAGCAGGCTCCATGCACTCCGGGGGAGTACCTGATACCATAAAGGATCTGTGATCCAATCAACTAATTGGTTGACTCCATGAAAATTGTTCAAAACAATCCTTTTTTGACAGCTCCAGTTTAGCCAGGTACATTCCATAATTGGGGATAATTGGAACTACAGATGTCATTAAACTCTAGTATCTCACAGGAACTCCAGAGTTGAACTTTGGAAAATCATTAGCAATTGCAGAATGCTCCCATGTTGCTGCAATGGTAAAAAAATTTCGTTTTCTGAATCTATTTTATTCTATGCTGAGTCTACGGCGTATCATTCCTCACAGGGTTGTGGAGATGATCAAATGAGCAAATGTGTATGAAGTACTTGGCATACTTCATGGAACATCGCAAGCACTCCGTAAATGTTAGCTATTATTATTACATGCTCCTTTATTTTAAAATGACATTAATTGCTGTAACAACCAAAGTACATTGAATCATTCTGCTGCCCTGCAAGGCAGTCTCTTTACCTAAGTGCTGCTGTTTACACGTCAATTCAGTGTCTATCTAAGGAAAGAGTTGGCTTTGACAACAGGCAGATTTGGATTCAAAGCCCAGGTTAGTTACTTACTCTATGATCCGTGATTCATTACTAGGAGCAATTTTACCCCTGAGGGGACACTTGGCAATGTCTGGAGACATTTTCAGTCATCACAACCCAGGGAGGTGCCACTGGCATTTCGGAGAGGCTGTGGATTCTGCCAAACAACATATGGTACATAGGGCAGCCCCTCACCTCACAGCCAAAAGTTATCTGGTCCCCAATGCCATGAGTGCCGAGGCTGAGAGACTGCTCTATGCGAGACTTTGGTGGGATATTTAACCTCACCGGGCCTCAGCTTCCTCATCTCTAGAAAGGAAAAGAAATAACAATACTTGCAACGTTGTTACAAGTAGTAGAAATAAATAGAAATGAAAAGTGCACAGTAGAATCCCTGACACATAGTCATCTTGGCGGTGGCACTGGTGGTAACAGAAGAGGTGTTTTTGGTGAGCACTGTTGTTTCTTAGACAACTTGTGGAGAGTTCGTTCTCCATTAAGCCCTGGGGGGGGGGGGGGGAGAGAGAGAGAGAGAGAGAGAGAGAGAGAGATTGATTCTTGGAAACCATTTAGGCTTTTTTGTTACCAGAATAAGAAAAAAGTAACAATAATCTGCTCTTCTTTTGTTTCTCATCTGAGGTGTTTAGAGATGTCTACAATAGCTCATCTTTGCTCATCGTTTCCGTCCCTTTTAAAACGCACAAAATCCAAGTTGTCCAGTGATGTAAACTTGAAACAATTTGTCCCTTCTGTTGTTTACTCGCTTCTCATGGACACCCTTGTCTCTCTGCCTTCGTTCAAGTAATACCTTCCCAGAGAAAACGGTCTGTTGCAGAGTGTGTGTTCTGGCATTAATAAGGCTCAGGGTCTGCACAGGCCACGGACAGCTGAGCCCTGCGGGAGCTCGGCATAGGCCTGCCCAGGACTCCAAAACTGAACGCACTGTATTCCTCCACCCTCCGCACTCACAGACCTGCCTCTGACTTCTTGACACTGCTATAGACCATTCCCTAATTTGAGAATGCAGATATCCTAATTGCTGTATATTTTACTGATGAAATTTATCAGTGAGGCTGATTTGGCAATTATTCACCATATTCTGTCTGTATCACTTATTAGTGACATCAAGAAACTGGTGGGTTCCTATAGGGAAGAACTTCAGAAAGTTCTCGTGTGGGCGACTATACAGGTCATGTCGATGAGGTTTTCCTCTGGGAGGCAAATGAACCTTACTGCAAATCCTTCTAGAACCCCTGAAGAGAACAAGGCTTATCTTCAGAAGTGCATAAGTCAGCTTGCCCTTTATTGGAAAGGAGACCTGAGGGAGAAATTTACCTACTGTCTAATATGCTGTTTCCCAACAGGAAGCAGCTTAATATATAAGACACCATGCCCAGGCCTCATTTAGCATTTATTCAGTGGAGAAGTGTCACCCAGTCAATGCCAGACGTGGCCAGGACACTGTGCTGGGCAAAGGGACACGGCAATACACGAGCCACGCCCCTGCCATGCTGCTCAGCCCTCCTGAAGTCCCTCCTACCCTGTTGCCTGGGACTGTGAAATTAATTTCAAGTCCTTTCCAAGGAGCTGATCCAAACTAACTTGAATATCCTCTTTACATAGTTTGATGATCAAAACACTTCCTTTGTCCTTCAGTCTGTTCCCAGCCTAACTCTGCAAAGCCTGCCCCGGTCATGAGTGTGCTCCAAGCTTTCACAGACTGTCCTCCCATGCTCAGCCCCCTGCAATCCCCTTCTTCTATATACAAAAATTGAACCTACAAATTCATGTAAAACTGGGCCTCTTTGTGTCATGAATTAGGTGTAAGGCATAACCACAGACCCCTAATAACCTGGAACTGGAAGAGCTGGGGATGGGGACTGAGCTAAGCCACTCACTCGTTGGTAAGGACCTAGAGAGGTCTGGCCCAGTTATAGAGGTGCCCCTGGGCGGGGGAGGAGGGGAAGGGTAGGGGGCTTATTTCCTGTGTCTATTCTTGACGTATCCAATAATGGGAATCCAGGCTGTCTTTTGAAAGTGAAGGCCAGACTCATAGCAGTGTCTTTGGAGGAGACTTATCCATGCAGAGCAAGAACCTGACGCACTGTCCTTAAATATGGGGTAAGGATTCAAACCTCCAGAAAAGGTTGGGAAAAGCTCTCTCTAGAAAAATAGATTTGAATTGAGAACAGGATAAGGAGGGAGGAATGATATATTTAAGCAAAGTCACTGATCAGTAAATAAGAACGTAGAAAAAAACCCAACCCCAAAGGCCAGGCAGGTTCCCATTAGGATATGACTTTGGGGTGCCTGGACCAGCGGGGCACACCCAGGCCTCTTTGGCAATGATCACGCATAGTGTAGGGGCAGGGATCAGGGAGAAACAAGAAAGAGCCCCACAGAGGTAGCAGGGTCTGCATAGCTCACGTTTGGGAGCAGCTTGTTCCAACTGCAATGAGAAGCAGACACTGAATGCACCCCCTGTATTAGACCAGATGGGATCGGAATAGGGCCCCAGCCGTGGGCGTGGGTTCGTGCCTTAGGGGATCTGTGCAGTCGAGGGCCTGGCTTCAGGACTTAGCAAGGGAGAGGGCGAGGTGGAGAAAGCAGTGGAGATGCAGCTGGTTTGTATGTCTTTAGATGAGGAGAGACAGAAATGTTGAATTTGTTAGTTTGACATGTTTGTACGTATGTGTCCTGTCCACGACTGAAAGACTGTTAAGACAATAGGGCACAGCTTTTCTATGCTCTGCAAAATCCCGTGTTTGTCATGGCTGGGGATGATGGTGAGGAGGAGAATGGCATATGTTCAATTACACAGTCCCTGTAGGTTAAGGAAAAGCACAGCTACAGATATAATCCAGCGGTTCTCTGAAACACTCATGTATATGAATGTAGTGAAGGATGACACCATGCCATCCATACCAGCTGGAGTTTACGTCGAATCATGGTCTTTTTTCTCACACTCTAAAAACAGTTACCCTAAGCAGCAGGGACACAATATGCATCGCTATCAAGTCTTTGGGGACTGTCCCCCAAAAGGCCAGTTGCTCTTGGGCCTGCAGGAACTTGGTCTACACCATGCGTTGGGACAGGACTATGTGTTTGGGAAGTTCTGCTGAGAGCAGTTCAGGAACACTGGCAGCCCCAAACAGCTCCACTTAGTAGTTAGTGCCAGTTTTACTTTCACAAAATCCTCCCTAGCACACCTGAGGGAAAGCAGAAATCCCTCCTACTTGGAAATTAAAACCCATGCAGAGAGAAGTGATGCCTGCCTCTCTTGCCCACGGCAGAAAATTTAGAGTTCGGTCTGGGCTCAGAAGTGTGTGTTAATATTTACATATGGAATCTAAGGGCTGCTGTGGATATGGAGGGAGTCCCAGGCTCTGGAAGAGTTTACCCTTTATAGTTCTTCCACTCAAAAATAATCTTCCTAAGGGAACAGACGGTAGCTCCCTCTATCTACATCAAAGCTCGAAAGTAGTCAGTTACTCCCATTATGCTGAAGATAAACAGTGTTATTCTGTTCAAGTCTTCAAATAATCTTCTATTTAAGTCATAGCTCATTGCTGTTTAGCAAATTAAACTCATTGAGTACTTCAGAAATGTCTATTTTGCTATTAGAATGGACGCTTTCAGTAGCCCCTATTGCAAAGAGCTTTCTTTTTTCATTACATATTATTTAGTTGGCCCAAATCCACGACAAAGAATTTTGTTTCAGATCCCTTAAGGCAAGCAATACAAATCATTTTCGAAACTTCAGGTCTTCAAGTAGACATTCCTTTAGCACATGGAGTTTCCTGGGTAAGAGAGAAAGACCTTGCCCGTATCTCTAGCTGTGGACAGACCGAGAGGTTAGAAGTGGAGCCATGGATCCTCGTGGAAAAGCGTGGCTGGCCAGACGGAGCAGAACAGGACTAGGCAGCACCGGCCAGAAGAGCGCTAGCTGGGCTGTGAGCTGCAGGCTCTGCAGTCGTTCTGCTACCTGGCTTCCCTGCAACCAGAGGAAGTCTTTCAGCTCAACATTTTAAAGAGTGGATAATAAGGATTCCTTGAGAAGATCTAAATCCATACTATGGAATGAAAGTCATTTATTAAACAATTACTACACATGAAGCAAACACACTATATACACAATAGAGGCATGACTGCAGTGGCTTAGGCCTACCAACAACTCTGCCCTTCGACCCTGGCAAGAAGAGCCACATGCTTTAGAAGATCTCTCTCTGGCCATCGTCTAGCCACGTTTCCAGATACATCATTTCCCACCTCCCAGAGCAAGAAGTTCGAGGCACTGACGAGTCTTGTCCACCCAGAACCCAAGCCTTCCCTTCCAGGCACCGATCAAGTGTGTCCAAGACCCTGGAAGTCCTTGCTCAAATGATCCCAAAACTGCATCCACGACCTGTGCAGGCCTGTACCCCACAACTCCTCTCCCTAGGGCAGACTGTGGCTCCAGTGTGCGTGCTCAGAGGCCCACAGAGTGACTGGTGTATGGAGGGTTGGAGACAGGGGTGACATGGCTGTGAATGGAATTTGGACACATAGTAATGGGAGGGGAGAGCTAGTCCACACACATACACACAGGGTCCCATGGTGTGGGGGTGGGAAGATAAGTGAGTGGGACCAGGGAGCCAGCTCTCCCTGCACTGCTAAATCCTAAATTTGAACCTAATCTCCCAGGTAGTGATGAAGGTATATTTACTAAGATAGGAAAATAGAATATATTTATCTAGCAGTTTACCAACCTAACTGACAACGTCTACATATTTTGGCATCTGGTATGTGGGCCTTCCATCTGTACTTGTTTCCTGGGGCCCACCAATGTTAGAGAGTGGCAGTGGCGAGGCAAATCTTCACTTCCGGTGGGGATCCTCTTTCCAGGACATCCCCTGGGTCTGCAGGACCTGCTGCTCTGCTTCCTGATCACACCTCAGTCCATCCGTTATACTGATCGCAGAGAATTCTCAAAGGTATTCGTCTGTAATTGCTCAAAGTCCATCTTTGAAAAAACGACCTTTATCAGATATGTTTCTATTACTCTAGTTATTTCACAAACCTGGGAAAGCTCTAGGAAATGCAGCAGGAAAATTACCAAATAAATCTTACCTATCTTTTGTGTCCATCTCATCTCCTTTTTCGAACTCACAGCTTTTGTGCTTTCTGGAGCTTCCCAACATCTCTGCTACACAATAGCATTCTCACCCAAGCCTGCATTTCCATATCTTGCCCTACTCTCTTCTTGTAACTTTGTTAAAAAGTCCCATTTCCTCATTGAAGATGATTTTATCCAAGTGAAAGGCAAACAATCTTCAGGTACTAGTTCATACTATAGTATGACTGATAGTCTCCTTGATAGTCTCCTTCTTACCATTTTAAGTACAATTGACTATTTCAAAAAAGTCTGGTTAGGGGGCGGCTGGGTGGCTCAGTTGGTTAGAGTGCGAGCTCTGAACAACGGGGTTGCCAGTTTTATTCCCATATGGGCCAGTGAGCTGCGCCCTCCACAACTAGATTGAAGGATTTGGAGCTGATGGGCCCTGGAGAAACACACTGTTCCCCAATAAAATTTTTTAAAAAAAGAGGCAATGTATATAAAGTTGTTAAAAATAAAAATAAAAACAACCACCACAAACTCTGGTTAAACAAAGGGAGTAATTTTAGCTTCCAGCTATTGTAGATATATTTTAGGAACAAGGTAAGAATTTTTACTTTTTTATATGGTAAAATTTTTTATCAGCAAAAATTTATTGACATTGATAAAATATATTTTTAATTTTATAATTTATCTATTTATAATGAAGACCAATATAGTAAAATATCCCATATAATAAATATCCCAATAAAAGAAAATAAACTAATTCAATGTAATTGGTCATTTATTAAATCAATGACATTGGCTGGAAAAGCAGAGGAGAAACTTGTGTTCTCACCAGTGAACATTGCCCAAAGGGCGCTATTGATAAACTATTTCCTCTAACTCCCAATTTAATTCTCACAGAATATAACTTTAGAATTTAGTAATTAAATTTGAATCATGAATCATGACTGGCTCTGCTCTTCAAGCCTGCATGAAGGTGATTTCAACCCAAGAGAGTTACTTTTAAATTTAGAGAGAGCTTGTTGGCAAACATGTGTTATGGGGGGCTGGGGGAGCATCCCTCAAATGGGTTTATAATATATCTAATGCCCTGTCAAAGACAAAAATGGAACGAGGTAGGAAATTGATTTTATTGTCCTAGCTGCAATCAGGAGAGTACCCCAGATCTTAAAATCAGAGCATCTTGGCAACGTGGTTTTGCCTTGAACTTGCACAGAGAGGAGTAGTCAAGTTATAGGGAAGTGATTTTCCAGCTGGGAGGCTTCCATCATCAGGGGAGTCTTGGGCAGTCAGGAATAGGGCATGTTTACCTCTGTGACTCGTCAGTTTTGAGGGGACAGTTGATTATGTGTCAATCATTTATGAGACAAAGAATGGGAATTTGGAGGGTCTGCCTCTGTCACTGTCCTAGGGACACAAGGAGGTCACCCATATGCCTTCTCCAAGTCAGAGAGCGAACGGAGGTTCTTTGCAGTGAACCACTACCCCGAACTAAAGCGGGAGGAGGATTTCTTAACTGTTAGTGTTTTCCGGGAGTCCAGGACTCCGGGGAAGCCGACAGTCTTCACCAGTTTGTGGAAGTGTGCATTTTTATACTGCGCTGCTGTCTGTCTCGTCTTCCTGCTCCCTGAGAGCCACGCTGCTCTCACCCCCACACCTCACCAGCCCTGCTCTCTGTCTCCAGCACCCCAGGCACACGCTGACTCCAGGGCCTTAGCATTTGCTGGCACTCTGCCTGGAGTGCTCCACAGCAGCGATCCACGACCCCACCCTCCTTCAACTATTTCACTCAAATGTCCCCTTCCTGTGAGGTCTCCCCTCCCTCGTAGCCGTCTCCCTTCTTTGCTTTATTCTTCTCTTTAGCAGTGACCACTCTGGAACACACTGCATACTTATTTACCTGCTTTAAGGTGCCTTCCCGTTGGGATAAACGCCATGAGGAGAGGGATTTTTCACCACAGTATCCCCAGCACCTGGCACATACTAGGCGTCCAATAGTTTTGAATAAATACGTTAAAATACTTCATGTATGCTTTGTCTCACCACATATAATTAAAGTTACTTATAATTACTAATAGTCTGTGGGGATGTGTGCAGAATAATATAAAGAGCATGACCTGGTAAGAATAGTGTTCCTGGTTCTCTTCTGAATGCTCTGTCAACAAATATGCATTGGTAAACTTTATTTTTATTTTATATCATTGTGACCAAAGATCCTAAAGCCAGTATATAGCTACATATGTTCCAAACATCAACTTTCAGAATTTAGGCCTTGTAATACACTTGTCCAATTTTTCTGAAAGAAAGCAGTAAAGTGCTGTGTACATCAAAAAATAGTCACTGAACCCTCAGTGTCTCCCGAGCTGCAGGAACCACGTTTTAATCATGTGCCACACGCAGCCTGGACACAAGGCTGTTAATCTCTTCTCTGCAGCAAGTGAAGTTTGCACACTTCCATCAGAAATTGCTTTTGTTTTTTTTTGGTGGGGCAAGCAAGCATAGTAGCATTTTCCCGAACTTATTATTATCCTGTAGAAAGTTTGGGTTCCCAGAGCAGAGGAGGAAAATTTAAAAAAAAAAAAAAAAAAAAAAAATTTTTTTAATAAAAAGAAAGGGAAAGGGAAATTAAACTCTCAAGTGGCATTTCTTTATTTTACTTTATATCGTAAAACTAACATTATCCCAAATAATTGAATCTTTATAAGACGTTAGTGAGTCTTCAGCCCTAATAAAGATTTGATTTCATTGTTTCCTATTTCCTTCTAGTTCCTGCTCACATGCACATGTAATTGTTCATATACCTGCAATCATATAACAGCATAGACAAAATTTTGTGTTTTTAGGGATTTTTTTTCCTACTTAGTAATAGTCTAGAAATATTACCCTCATTATCTTAGCGATTTCGAAATAATCATATTTTTGTGCCTGAAAAATTAATATTCTATTGAGTCCCTGAGGCACTTGTTCAAGGTTTACTTGTTCAAGTCAAGTTTCTCTTCTTTCTGGGCTACTTGCCTCATCTCTTCTCATTGAACCCGTTATCAATTGAACTTAGAAAAAAATCTTCCAATTTAATTAGTTGACTTGGCATACTTGATGTTATTCAAACGAGGTTTCACAGACCTTCCTCGTTACTAACACACGTAGGTGTTCTGTGTTGGGGTGTGAGTGGGGGGGGGACCAGGAAGAGAGGCCCTGTGAGAGGGGGAGCCTGTCTGCTAATGTATTTGGGAAGCTCTATACTTGATATACACGTCTGAGCATTACAATAATAGATTGAAGGCTCTGAGAGGTCTTTCGGAGGAGGTACTTACTTAACTTCAACTCATCGTTCCCAAACGTTGATCATCTCAGAACTCTTCCTGGAGCATGCTGGGAACATCTGAGGGAGCATTCGGGTTCACGGGAACCTGGTGGAGAAGCCTGGCTTTAATGACTCTCTCTATCTAACCAGAGCCCTGCTGGCCCAGGGACCCTTTCCTCATCTTCCTTTCTTGCTCAAAAGTATCTCTACACTCCACACTGATTTCATAACTAGACTTTCAAGGGGGTGAATGAAAGCCTGTGTGGTTTTGGGTTCTGGGTTTTGTCTAAAGGTAGATAACGGGGTAGGCACTCAGCGGCTAAGAGGTCCATTTTCTGTTCCCAGTCATACTAACTTTCCATATGACTTTGGGCAAATCGCCACCACCTCTGCCCTCTGTTCACTCCATTTAGAAAGAGTCCAGACTAGATCGTTTCTGGAAGGCTGAAGCGGAATCCAGCCCCTACCCTGGCACAAGTGCCTGGGGAGATAATGGGAAGACAGGGAGTAGCCTGAGGCGCTCTCTACTGAGTGTCACGTGGAGCCCAGTCCCTGGACTATCCGAGCAGGGGATGCTGAAACTGCAGAGAAGCTCCTACCCAAACCCAAACCTTCCAGCAGGATGTACACATTATTCTCAATAACCAGGCACATTCTCCAAGGCCACAAGTGGTCAAAACTTTTTCTTTTCTATCTCCTTTCCTATTTAATTTCCTCTGTTGTCTTGCTGTGAGGGTCCTGAAGCAACGCACTTCAGTTCTCCCAACCTCAGTTAGTTATCTTTTCTGAGCCCCAACTTCCTCATCTTTAAAATAAAAACAATCCAACCTCTACACAACATGGCATATTTGAAAGGCCTAGTACAGAGTAAGTACTCAGTAAATACTAGTTTTCTCTCCTTCTCTTCTCCTTTCTCATGTTTCATAAATACCAAGTGTCTAAAGAAGACAGCTGCTAAAGTTTAGTAATTGCTTTCAGAAAAGCCAGTTGAGCATGAAATGACTCTTTAGGAAAGACCTCAGCTCCAGCTAAGAAACATAAGAAAATTGCTGGTGCATCTCATCGAAGTTCAGTTGTTTAATTATTTCACGTCCACTTATAGTACATGTGTGTTATAGTGATGTCAATGAAATGAACTACAAAAAAAATAATAAATCAAGAAGAGTTTAAAAGAATGTCTGGATGATAAATTCAAAACGGGATGATTGAACTATGTGCTAAATCTTTGAAAATCTAGAGGGAAAATAATGTACTTCTTCTAGACATCCCCCAAGGATATTATCATAGAAAAATGACTGGAATGGACTGACCGTCTGGTGGCCTAAGCAACACCAGACAAAACATGGCATCTGAACGTGACCTTACTTGCTCTGGGTCCCTTGGCAACTAGGGTTATTTCTACCAACACATGTCTCATAACATGTCCTTTGGGCTCAAATTTCACAACTCACGTTCAAACCAATGTTTCTTTTGTATATCTCACTGAAGCCTTCAATTTAAGACGGTGTTGACTTAAGTGGTTCTTTCCTCCTTACTCCTGTTATACTTTTAACTATAGAAATGACAAAAATGAGGAAAGTAGAAGTGAGGAATCTTCAGTTATAACTGTATTTCTCTAAGTTAGATCTTGTATCAGAATTATCAGGGATGCTTGTTAAAATTCAGATTCCTGAGCTCCATCTTAAACCTGTTGATTCCGAATTTCTCAAAGTGGGATTTAGAAATCTGCGTTTTACACAAGCTACCTAGATAATTGAAAACCTCATTAAACTTCAGACCCTCACAGCTCGTGCCTGGGTCACTGCAACTGTCTCTTAGCTGGTTTCCTGCCCTGGTGTTTTCCTTTAATCATTTTTTGAATACTCCCCATCAAGATTCTAAATTTGTCAGTCATCCATTCTCTGAGAATCTAGCATGGCTCCTTTGGATCCCCTCATTATATTTAGATCTATCCCTTGATGGTGAAAGACCTTTCCTCTGCCCCCCAATGCCTTCTCACTGGCCTTTTCCCCAACTCCTCCCCCACCCAATTGTCCCTTGGGCCAACATAAACTGCCTTCAAACTCCGCTTGGCAGAAGCCTAGAGTTATGTAGAAGCCCATGGGGGCTGCCACTGGGGGAGGCAGGTGGCCGATTTGCTTGAGGGCTGTCCATCTCCATTCCAGTCAGACCTCCACTTGTGCTTCCCCATAAAATTCATTTAAAGATAAGAGTCTGGTGGATAGAATAAATTTTCTTTTTTTTTTTAATATTTCTTTTTTTAAAAGATTTTATTGGGGAATATTGGGGAACAGCTCCAAGTCAAGTCATTGTTCTTGCTGTTAAGAGCTCGTGCTCTAATCCACTAAGCCATCCAGCCGCCCTAGAATAAATTTCTTAAAAAAACACTGTCCTAGATTAAATCTGCTCTATCTCTTCCCTGCCTGTAAAAACATTATTTCCTTTGCATGAAACCTCTCCCACTCTCACCCTCTTCAAGGCTTCTTTGTCAACATTCTATGGTCCATCCATCAAACTTCAAAACCTTCCTCAAGACGTGGCTGGGTCCTACTTAACCTGCCAACCTCAGGGATGTAAGCGGGTCAGTTTCCTTCCCAACTTGTAAAATTATATCCATCTCAGTTATTTTTTTTTCATTCAGCAAACGTGTATTGAGCCACTACTATGTAGCAGGACCTCGGCCTGGAAATGCAGTATTAAGCAAAACAGACAAAAGTCCCTGCCTCTGGTGGAGCTGACATTTTTATGTACATGTGCTCTTCAAAGAGATTGTGAAGTTTCACAATAGGAACTTGGCCTCAGTAGTTTTGCATCCTTCCGCATGATGAAAATTTACTAAATTTTAATTAATAAGGTAATTAAATGCATTATAGGAAACAGCACAAAATTCAGTGCAAAGCTATTTCATGTGCAAAGCTATTTCATGTCTTAATGTCAAAACCTAAAGTAAAGGGTTTTGATTTTCCCAGTTACTTAAAATATAATTATGAATAATAGTTTCTTTGTCTGCTTCTTACCTATGTTTCAGATTCTGGTTAAAATTAAAGATAAAAAATTTGGGGGAGGGGGAAATAAAGGACAATTATTTACAATGCTTTGATTCTGTTATCAACAGATGCCAATTGACTTTTTTCACACTTTCTTCTTAAATAGCTCTACTATTCTTATGAGAAAAACTTGTTTAAATCCCCCAACCTAACCAATTCGCTTCACCTGCAAAAACTACAAGGCACTTTAAAGGGGAAAACATTACTCTATCAGTTCTCTTTATCCTTTCTGGATTTGAAAACACGTTTTTTTTCTTATCTCAGCATAGAGGTAGTGAGCAGGAATTCGCCCTCACATAACTCAGGTATGACATGATGCTCAGCAATGCTAAGCTAATTTATTCAAACCAAGCCTCCCACTGAAAATTACTAAAAACACTGAATCAAATAAGCTTTCATCTTTATTAGAAACATCAATAAACCAAACCATAGTAGGCATTACCAGGCCAAAACCTAGAATAAATGAGAACACAGAAAAGTAGGCCAAGCATTAGAAGCTGTTTTTGTTCCAAGGCCATTTGCCTATTTGGACTATGAAACTGAGCTGTGGCTTCAATGGATTCCTGGGGTGAGAGGGATGGAAATCGGATCCCCAGGCCCACCAAATGTGGTGCATATAATAGGAGAACCCCATGTTAAAGTGGAACACAAAGGGCGGCACTGCAAGTCAGCCCCTCCCCTCCAATCCCCCTCAGAGAGCCACAGAAAGACTTGCTTTGCCCAGGACGGAGCAGGGCACGAGAAAGAGCAAAAGGAACCCAGCCCCAAGAGACTGTAACCATAGGAACATTTGAAGTCCAAATGTGCAGCCCCACATTTGTACCACTGCTGAAAATCTAGCTTAGAGTGGCACCAAGCTGGTAATGGACCCAACCCCCAAAAAGACGCAAATGCAGACCTTCTCCAGAGGCAGGTCTTTTCATTGCTTTTGGCCTTTGAGAGGCCTCACTCCACTTTCTCAAGTGGTGTGCGTGGTACAGAGTCCAAGGTCACGACGCACATAAAGAAACGAGGCACCGTGACCCAGAAGCAGGAAGGACAGCAGAACCACTCAGAGACTTCAGATACGAGAGAACTCTAACACTCACATGATTAAAAGAACATGCTTCTATCTCAAGAAATTTTCAAAACTTGAAAATATCGGAAAGGAGTGATCTATAAAAATTGTCAAAGCAATGTTTAAAAAGAGTCCGATAGAATCTCTAGAATTTAAAAAAGACAATAATCAGTATAAAAAGATAACACATCTTTATTCCTGTTATTGAACTTAGCTCCTGGGCCCTTATTTCTGCTGATGGCGGGAATTTCAAATGTATTGATTAAAGGGAATTCAGTCACCTCCAGGTTATACTCAGTTGCTTTCGGGGAACTGCTCCGTAAGTCAGTACTCCATAACTCAGAACTAATACACGAGCAAGTTCCAGGGCTTTGCACACCTTTGCGGAGTGGTGTGGTCCACGAGATCTGCTGTCCTCTTCTGGATGTTAACTCTACTTTCTCCCCTTCTTAGGCATCCGTTGGTATCTCTCCTCACTGTACCCACTATAAAAACACCCAAACTCACTTCTGCACTTCTTCTAACTCTTGTTCTTCCCAATTATGAAGTTTCTTTAGGTCCATGGGCTTGCACCAGCACTAGCCTGTGTCTTCAAGAAAACAGGAAACTCTCGGCTCTAGGGTACCCTCTGGGGCCATACAATGTCCAATGTCCTCGGGTCCTCTCTGCCCAAAACCTCATCTGGGAAGCTATATTTTACCAGATAGTAATGGGGCAAAAATCCCCTCTACCATCAGATCCGCAAACTTAACTGAGTGTTTTGTCTTTCGTGATCCCACTGCCCTCTCTATCAAGACTCAAGCAAAATTTCTCCTGTCCCTCTCTGCCAAGCTCCTCATCCCTCCCCTGATTGCTTCTGTATCCTCTCTGCATTGTAGAAAATGCTCTGTGTTTCCTGAAGAACACTTCCTGTTCTATGTCTATTGTATCAACTCTATGCTTCCGAGATCTCTATATTTTGTCTCAATATTTAGGATTTTAGAATTAAAAAAAAAAAAAAAATAGCAACAACAAAAAGCGTTTTCCTATCAAGAACGTTCTCATACTTTAAAGCTCAGAGTTTGAAGACTGTCTTTGAAAACTCGAATCCAAGAGTATGACTCTTCTCAGCAGCGTTGTGTTCTCTCTTCTCTAACATGTGCATTTCTCTCAGGCTGAGGATAAAGATGGAAAAATGCATCCAGTAATATTTCAAAATATTATTCTGCTGCATTGACAATCTTTCTTATCTAGTCTCTACAAAAAGAAAACATATTTAACAAGGAACTTGGTATGACAGAATTATCCTGTGGCAAAAATGTGGAGGCCTTAGGGTTTTGTTATACAAGGATTTAGTCAGGCCATAGGTTTCAAAAGCAGGCCACTGGCAAATTGTATTAATTTTTACCATATAGTACCCATGACAGAAATCAAAAATAGTGTTAATAAAATGACTGTAGATTTGAAACAAAGATTTACATTTACTTTGGTTGGTAGCTGTGAAGAAAGAATCAATTTTCTTTTTTTTTTTCATTAAAGTTTATTGGGGTGACAGTTGTTAGTAAAGTTACATAGATTTCAGGCATACAATTCTGTATCACATCATCTATGTATCACATTATGTGTTCACCACCCAGAGTCAGTTCTCCTTCCATCACCATATATTCGACCCCGTTTACCCTCTTCTAAAATCCCCCACCCCCTTACTCTCTGGTAAATCAATTTTCTTTTAATCTCAAATAAGAGTGCTCTGCTGTCACTATGATTATGTTACCCCTAAATGTCAATAGGGAGGTTTTTTTTTTTAATGAGAATTGATGCCATAAATTGACAGTTCAAAAATGACTCTACTCAGAACTTAAACACATGACAATATTTAACATTATTTAAAAGTTTGGGTTTCACTGAAGCAAAACCGGTTTCACACATTAAAAAAAAAAATGCAAATCTAAGATCTTTCTTTCCTTTGAGGCCATATATCTAGAGAGAGAGAGAGAGAATAGATGTTATCTGCCAACTTTATATTTGGAAAGAAATTCAGAGAGATTTTCCTGCCAGCGGTCTTTGGTATAGACCACGTAGATAAAGTTATAAGAAAGGATTAATAGGGTCCAAATCCATATGAAATTGAGCTGCCACTTTTGGTATGCTGGCTATTAATGTTTTAGACTGGAGAGTACAGTGCCTCTTCCAGCTAGAAGTGAAATGTCCCCAAAGACCAGCTGGAAAAAGCATGAAGAATACAGAGATATCCATGATTTTTTTAAAAATTCTTCACAATCACTGTAGTTAGAGCCTACATCAGTCCTATGGAATCATCGGCATTTAAAGTAAACAACAACAAAAATCCTTCAATGGGCAGAGATTTGGGTCTGCAGAAAAATTAACCTAGAGCTACAAAAACCTAGAGTTACAAAACAAAACTATAGAACCTTCTCATTTTTAAAGATTTCAGTAAATAAGTTTTAGAAATTGTTTCCAAGAAGTCAATCCATCCGTTATTCAGTCAGTTATGGACCAGTACTACGGTTTCCACAGCAACGACAGCTCTGCCTTGCTTGAATCCTCACACTGTGCTTTCTTCAGCCTGTGCTAGTAAATTCAGGTCCGTGGTGAGTACAAGTAGGTTAATCTGGGTGCACACGCACACCTGCGTGTGCATAGGGTATTTCCCGTAAGAACTAGGTTTTCCTTTTTAGCATGTTGTGATATACATAACCTTTAAGCTTGGAATCAACAGAGCCTTTTGCAGGGTTTTCAATGCCCAGGCATTATACTAAAATATTTTTGTAATGAAAATTACGACCAACTGCATATTTTTTGAAAAATGAAATGATCACATGTTGGAATAACCTGAATTCCCTGTTTACACCTGAGCAACAGCCCTTTCTCTCTCCTTGATTCAAGAGAGACATGTCATCCCTTGAGCCCACTGCTAATTCTAGAAACTAGGCTGATAGACTAAGGGGATACTTCAGTTCAATTTGCCTTGAAACTACGTATCTGGGGTTCTCACATCAGCACTTCCATCCCTTCCAACTGAGTTTCTCAATTGCTTTGTGATTCTTGATAGATTGGTTGATTGGGCTCAATGTATCTGTCACACCAGGTCCCGGTCCTTGACTGATTGCTGTGCAGTGCCATTAATAGGCCAGAAAGTTATTTGGGAGACTTGTTCCTCACCCCACCCCATGAAAGACAAGCTCCATCAGGACTACTCCAAAGCTAAGGGAAGGTTTGCTCTACTGTTTTCCATGGCAAGATTTCCTCCTAAATAAAACCACTGTTTATACCTTTGGTGTTCACTTTTCAATATATCCAACAAATATTTATAGAGTGCCTGACGTATGCAAGGGGCCAGGCTGGGCACTGGAGGCCCTGTGCTGACCCTGTAACTCAATGGGCTCTGATAAGGACCCATAGCGTGATGAACAGTGTTAGAAAAAGATTTCCACTCAGAGTCCTTTCTCAGTTACCACACACTTAAAATGGTTGTAAAATGGCCACTGCCATGTTTTCCTTTCATTACAGGCTTTCATCTTGCATTCCATGTTCCTGCCCTATTGAGCCTTCCTCCAGAATCTTCTTTCCTCCCTGTTCTCTGTCCATTTCTGTTACCCAATAAATTGCCATTTGATCCCCACTCTCACCTCAACCTTGCATCCCAGCTTCTCATTGCTAGAACCACCCAGCTGCTCCACCTCCCACCCACTTTCATGTTTTTCTGCCTCCATCCCTCTTCTCACTAAGGGTTCTGAAGTGTTCAAGAGACAGGGGAGACCCAAGGCACCATGGCCTTTGTCTCTGAATAATTCAGGGCTTTATGGGGTTTTGGGGATTCGTTTGAAAATTAGAGTTGAGCCTCTTTGGCTCCATCTGGTTAAATAAGCTTTGTGGCATTGTGTGAGGCTCTAGCTAATATTTGTCCCATTGCTTCTATTGGTAAATGTCTCCATGATGGGTACAACCCATTACCTTCTTCATCTTTCCCCTAAACCAACCTGGACTCTCCGTGAAGAGATCACCATCCACACATTCATTCACCTGAACCAGGATCCTAGGGATGATCCCAAGCCCTCCCTGCTTACTAACCCTTCTTTATCCCCTCCATCACCAAGCTTTAGAACTTTCAGAATAAAATCCAAACTCCTTGGTTTGTGACCTATGGTTTATGATCAGGTCCTGCCTACATTTGTAGTTTCCTTTTCCAGCAGCCAACCATGCACTCTTTACTCCACCCGTGTAGAACAGTGTGTAGCTCCTGTAACTTCTCTACTGATTCACACCTCCATGATTCCACATGCGCTGACTGCTGACTGTTTCTGCTCCTGGATTGTCTTTCTTACCACTCTAGGGAAGGAAAAAAATAACGTTCCCTCCATCCTTCTAAGTTCTCTGGATGGGACCCCTGTAACAAAAGGCAAATTAACAAGAGAAAAACAAACAGAAGTTTATTAATATGAATACTTGGGAAATACCCAGGAAAAAATGAGTAACTCTCAAAGAGGTAGCTGAGAATTCGGGCCCAAATACCATTTTAAGAAAATATAAAAATAAAATAAAATAAAAATAAATGTGTGGGGGAGGCCAGTTATGGGGAGATGACAGTGAAAAGTAGGGTTTATTATGTAGAATTAAGTTCTCTTAAATTACCATTGGTAAGTGTTTCTGGTAATTTCAACTCATCCTTTTTAGGGGGGAAAGGGGAGAAAGAGAGAAAGAGAGGGAGAAAGAGAGAGCTATCCTCACAAATGGAGATTTCCTTTATAAATATAAATTTTCCTTACAAAAAGATAACTTCTATTCTGTTTTCAAAATCTGTTCTCTATTCTGTTTCTCTATCTGTTGTTTTTCAAAATCATCAGCTCAGAATAATCAGCTCTTATGCCAAAGAGGCACATTTTGGGGTGTCATATTTTGCCACCATTCACCATGAAGAGACAGATTAACTCATTAATTTATTGGTGCTTCACACTCAATTTACTATGTGTTGTGCACTATACTAACAGTATGTGTTCCTTGAACCCCAACTCCAATTTAGATGTCCCTCATTTGGGTTCCACAGCATTCAGTGAATGCCTCTGTTAGAACATCTATCATATATAACATACAGCGAGCGGTACCTTGGTTTTCTAATGTAATCCGTTCTGGGAGACCTTTCAAGTTCTGAAACGTTCGAAAACCAAGGTGCGGTTTCCCCATAGATAGTAACGTAAAATGGATTAATCCATTCCAGATCTTTAAAATCAACCCCTAAAACTGCAAATTTAGCATGAATTTTGCTATCTAATGATACCATAGATCCATAAAATTTTACGGCGTTCGTAAACGGAAATGTTCGTCAACGGAGACATTCAAAAACCGAGGTACCACTGTTTATTTTGTAAGTCTCATTTATTAACTCAACCAATATTTATTTTTGTGTCATACAATAGTGGGCAATTTAGACAAGTTTTCTACTCTTCAGTTCTTACAGTCTAGCAGGGAGAAAGACAATGAAGAAAAAACAACGTGGGGAAACATCAGAGAGGGGAGTAGGAGGCTCTGCTAGTTAAGGGGCTCTTAACACCACCCTGCTAGTTAAGGGGCTCTTAACACCACCCGGGGGGTCAAGAAAGGCTGCCCTGGGGAGCAGCCCTCAGGTGAGGCGGAGGCATTCCCAAGAAAAGAGAGCAGTCCATTAAGGACTAGATCTGAGAGCGCACCTGCTTGGGGCCTCTCTTCAGGTAAGGAAAGTTCATCACTAATGGAGACAGGCAGGGGGCTGGCAAGACACCAAGATGGAGAGGTAGTAGTGAAGAGCTCGTGAAGAGCTGTGGGAACTTAGAGTTTTATGCCCCAAACTATGGAAAGGCAATGGAAAGATTATAAGGAGGAAATGACATGATCAGACTTGCACTTTAGAAGGATCACTGTAGCAGACCATGAGAATTGAGGGTTTGGGGGCAGAGAGAGGCTAGATTCAGAGACACTAATTAGGACCCTGTTACCTCTCCAAGTGAGAGGTGAGAGTGCACTAGACTAGACAGTACCAGTCGGAGTGAAGAAATGTGGCCACATTTTAAAGCTGCTTAGGAAGTAGAACTGACAGGAAAAAGACATGAGGGAGAAGGAGTCAAGCATAATCTCAAATTTCTGGATTTAGACTAGGGGTGCCAGTCTTGTGATTGGGAATATTTCAAGGGGAGGCAGTTTTAACAGAAAGATGATAAGCTCAGATTAGGACATGTTAATTTTCAGGCATCTTTAAAACAAACACGTGTAGTTATCCAGTAGGTATTTGAATATGCATGGCTCTAGGGATCGGAGGAGAAGAGGGAGATAGATGTGGAAACAGAGACTTGAAAAGTGTTTAGCTTATAGACTGTAATTAAGGTGAAGAGGGTAGATTCCACACACTGTAGATCTAGTAAGTCAAGGGGCTTACATTATTTACCTCCAGAGTCTAATACTGTGCCTAGAACAGAATAAGTGCTTTGGTAATATTATTGAATGAATGAACAGTGTGAAATAAAACCAAGTCTAATTTTTTAAACTGTGTATACATAAAATATTAAAATATAAAAATTGTCATGGTACTGGTATGCATCGACCAAGTTTTTTAAAAAGCAGTATTGGAATGGATAATCTAAAAAAAAAAGTGTTGGGTAGGATAACAACTACTTAGAAGACGAATGAAGTGCATTTCATTTGTACAAATTAAGGCACAGTTTCAGTCCAAAAATTACCAAAGCAAATTGCAAATTCTATTATCATCATTTGTACAGCATCTGGGACGGTGCAATTAAAATTTGATAATCATATTTTTCTATGCATAATAATTAGCAAGAGACAAAGTGATTAAAGGGATGGTTAAAGAGAAATGAAAAATGAGCAACCTTTACACAGCACATTTGGCACCCCAGGAGCCTGCTTTCCGTGATGGCCTGTCATGGTGGCTTGCTTTCCATTTTCCACTTGTTCCCCTCACGGGGCTTCAATGTGGGGATACAACGAAACTCCTCTTGTGTATTATCATGGTAATTTTGTAATTATTTTCAAAGGGAACTCTTTGAGTCCTTTTGTTCTTTTATTGAACATAACATTTAAATGTAGGAATAGATTCTCTGGAACCAAACAGTGTCTACCAGCAATGGTAATGGATATTGGCTCAACTACTCAAAGAATATGTCCCACTACTTTTTAAACATCTCTTTTTTCCTCTTGATTCTTCCATCTCATCAGAAAACCTAGGAGATACAACTCAAAGATTTATTTCTCCCAATTTTTGCATCATAATGTCAGTCATTAGTACAAGGCCAAAAGATAAATCTCCAGTGGGTCATTATCAAATGAGTGCATCGTGGAGGAAAACATCCTGGCCAAAGTCAGACGTGGGTTCATGTTGCAACGTACCTGCTTGGAAGGTGGAAGAGCTTAGCGGTCAGCCAACCTGTCTGAGCCTCAGGCGTTTCATCTGTAAATTGTGGGATTGGATTTGGTAACTCCTAAGACTCCTTCCAGTCTATAATTTTATTATCTTACTCTCAGGAACATTTTATTACTTTAAACGATGTAGGCTTTATTAAACTTCACTTTGCTTCATTATTGTATTATATCTATTCACTGTTAAATATATGTCACTGCACCAGTAGAAACTGAAGATCTAGAGTATGGGAAGGCTTGAGTATGGGAATATGATAACGCCAAAAACAATGCTTCCGTTCTTTGGGCATTCACCATGGGCCAGGCATTGGCCTACACATTCACTTTGTCTCATTTAACCTCCACAATAACCCTATGTAGTAAATATTAGTATCTCCATTTTATAGAAGATTAAACTTACACTTGTATGTGTTGATAACTGATAGCTAGAAAGAGCCACATAGCTTGATTTCAACTCCAGGTCTGCTGGTTTCCAAAGCCTGTGCTCTTAACTACTATGTTACATCTGGATTTCTGGCTGGGTCCTACTCTGAGGGTTGCAGCGAACCCAGCAGAAGCAGGTAGCACTCAGGGAAGAGACTTGAATGGAGCCATCAGGGATGTTTATCCACAAAAATGCAGACTAGAGAGATAAGCGAGGAAGGGAGAATCAAAACTGTGCTGGAGGGCTTCTCAGATTGTGGTTATGAGGCTGCATGAGGTATCCCGTTCAAGGGGACAGGCAAGGATGGGCCTGGGAAAGTGAATGGTGACATTGGTAGCCTGTAGAATCTTAAAATTCCAAGTCTTCATCACTAAAGCCAGGGGCAAAAGGATTATGTGGAAATTCTCCTTCAAATGGTACCTCATGGTGGTATAAAAAAATAGAGTGAAAATAGCTGTAAGACAATGGAAACGGATCTCAAGGCACAAGTGCAAGCAGTTTGTGCTAAAGCTTCTTTCAGTAGCCCGTGAGAGGCACCTGAGAGAGGCTTTCCGAATTGGGCAAAGAATGAAAGGAGAGCTGGAGAAGATGTACCAGGCAGAGGTCTCATGGGTGATACTTACAACTAGGAGATACAACGCATCCCATGGGTGCTAGTGTTCTAGAAAGCCAGGCCATCTCATTTCACAGGGTAAACTGTTTAGAAAGTTTTCAGTCTTCACAAAGGTGAAACATCAGAAGTAAGTGGATTGCTTTCATCAGAAAGACACAGATGGCTCTTATAAAATATTCTTGGTTAAAAAAATGAATCTGAATCTAATACAAACTCTATATTAATTACCAGCTTCAGTAAATAGAGAGGATAGAGAAACAAGTTAAATAATATCACAAGACATGGTAACAGCCAAATCCTGAATAGAAAGTATTTTATGAGACACGTGATCCAGTTTGTCCAACCAGAAAAGACGAATTATCCAATAAATTAATGGCATGAAATTAGGGCAGATGGATTATAGGAAAAATGACAATTAATAGATATTAATTTTTTTAATTAATTGATGTAATAATACAACTTCTAGGTATTTCAAGTAAATAATTGGACAAGAGTTTAAATGTGTGTATGTGAGTATCCATTGCTCTATTGTTTGTAATGGTGGAAATACTATGCATCCATTGAAAACAGATGCAGTATTGATACAGAAAAGTAAATTAAAAGGGGGTGGGGGGAAGCAACCTCTCTGAGAGTTGGTTTTCTCATCTTGCAATAGTGATGATTATAATTTCTGTCTCTTGAGATGTTATGAGAATTAAATATAGTAATGTTAGGCACAAGACCTGGCAGAATAAACATTTGATGTTTCCATCTATAATATATACTGGACTTTCTCAGGTGGTCATGGCTATCTAGAGAGGAAATTATGGATTTTCCCTTTTTTTAATTTTACATAGACTTTCATTGTCATTTACAGTGTTCCTGAATCTGGTCACCATCTCAGTTTGGAGAGGCACTGGGGGAGCTTGGGATGAAAGAGAACCCCCCTCGCCCCCACCCCAAGTTCTTCACTTTGTTACATATTCCAAGGCAAAAAGAAAGCTTTTCTCAGTTCTCACTGTGAATAAATTCTCTCTAAACCAAAGTAATTTTTAATTCAGTCATAATACTTCTAATATCCCAAGAAATTAATAAGAGTCAAAACAATAATGGGATTTCACGTAATACCTGTTCATTTCATTTTATATAAATTATTTAAGACCCTCTGTCATCTCTTTTTCCATGTAAGTACCTAAAGCCAATACCTAATATTCTCCTCACAAAATACAGGAAAAGATGTAAGCTTCAAAGTCTACAGGTGGTTAAAAGGAATGCTTTGCCCGTAATGGACACAGTTTATAAGAGTTGTGAATGTTTAATTTTCCAAAGTGTCCAAATTTAATAGATTCGTCCAGCTCTTTAAAACAAACACCCTTCTCTGGCTCTCATTTATTCAGAGCTCAGTTCAGTTTAGGAACAAATATTTGTGCCTGTACTATGTGCCAGGCACAGTTCCAGGCCTTGGGGAAATGAAAATTGGTAAGATATAGTCCACGGTGAAGGGAATCCTAGTCTGTTTAATAAATGAGGAAAGCAATGCTTTAATACATGCTTATATCAGAGAGTGAAAACAGGCAGCCTGTAGACATTTGGGCCACATAGCAATTTTATTTTTAATCCAGAGACTTCATTCAGATAGAAACATGAGTTTGGGGGTTCTTTTGATGAGTCAGCAAATACAGAAAGTGATGGCTGCAGTCAACCAGAATTAAGAAGCCCTGCTCTCTCTAGAAGGGACCTGTACTCCTCAGGTGGCCTTAGTCTGCACCCAACCTGCTTCACATACCGGGGTTATCTGCTGGCTGCTATAGGAACAGAAGCTTGTTACCATCGTCCTGTACCAAATAATCACAAGCAAGGTGGTTTTCGGAATAACAAATGATCACCTTCACAGCTCTGACAAGCTGTGTCTTGATACTTCTTTGTATCTAAAAGAGAAGATTCTGAGTACAATTATTTTAATAAATACAAAAACCCCCTGCAGCATTGTGAATAAGGCTGCAGGAGACCCTAGGGCAGCAAGGAAGGATCTTATGGTTTCTTTGATTAAAATGGAAAGGTACTAATATATATAAAGCTATCTACAGTGAGTTGGACCAGATTACTCTATAAAAGAGCAGTTCCTGAACTGATGTTTGTTCACAACAGCAACTTACACATTTATAATGTTTTTGAGATCTTTTTAGCAAATAACCTGTAAGTGTTGAACATGGTTTATATATATATACATTTGCTGTTAAGCAGAGAACATCTATAAAGTAATTACCTGTGCAATCATACCCTAACTTCAAATGTGTGGTGCAGAGCTCTCTATTTGAAAAAGTCAGCCACCAAGAGCAAAAAGCTCAGCTGAATTCAGGAAATGCACTCTGAAAATAAATTCCCCAGATTTCTCATAGCAGATGAATTGAGAACCTGATATTAGTTTCTGATTGAAATTTTCAGAAAATGAGTACAGCATTTGACACTGAAAGTGCAATTGCATTCCTGCACTTAATTTTCCAAGGTTCAACCACACAAACTTTATTGCACATGGTTTATACATTTCAAAACTTTAAAAATAGTTTTTCCAGTTCAATGAAAGGATTATTTTCAAAACGAAAGTAAAGCAAGAGATTGTGATAACCTTTTGAAACAAGTAGTTTTATAGGTTAAAAACAGTCAATGATATCATTTTTCTTTCATTTCCATTTATAGAAATGGCAATTCTTTCTTAAACAATTACCAGTATAATTGACAAACTATGTGCATTTATTCTGTATCTGTTTGCCATTCTCTGAGTACTGAGGCATGAGGGAGGAGGCTATTGTTTGGGATCTTTTGCTGAATTCATAACTCTGATCTTAATTCAGCCAGTGATTAGAATCCAGTGTAGTACCTTTCTACTTGGAATGAAGCAGGGAAGGAGGGGCCGTTTATAAAGAATCAAATGAATCAAGAACTTGAATTGCAGGATAGAGTTCTAGGGTGCTTACTGATTGAATGAATAAAAACTATTCCATTAACCATTTGCACTGAAGAAAATCATTTTTCAAAATTTCTTTCATAAGAGTTCTCTTGCCAAAATCATTTCCCCTTTATTCACCTAAGAACACATAGTAGAGAAAAAGTTGAGTTCAAGCTTGACAGTCATATTTGCCAATAGCCTGGGGTGGATTTCACCAAAGATGTGTAGTGACCTACTGCAGAGATGGGGTAAATTATGTCGCAAACAACTGCAGGGTTGAACTAAAGTTCCCAGAGCAGGACCTACCACAATACTTTTTAAAAATTGGATTCCCAAGCAATCTCACTACTGGCGCCACCCCCTGACACTTCCCTGCTTTCCAGTGCCCTGAAACATTTCTGGGGCTCTGTCTCTCGGCATAATGCACTTCATCCATAGCAGCAGACGTTTGAATGGCATCTACTTACACAGTCCAGCTTTTATTTTTAAGAAGCAACATGGAAATGCAGCGAATTTGAGTTCTTTCTTGTGTGTTGAACTATGTTTGGACAAAAGCCTTTCTGCTTGGTCTAAATTCACGCAAAGGGTCATTCTCCAAACATGCTCTTGCTGGTCTTGCCTCTGTGTTTGGCACGTTCTAGAGCATCCATTTCAAGTTTTCTCACCTCATACATTCCCACTCATCCCCACAAGGAAAGCCGAAACCTCACGTCTTCTGGGAAATCCTCCGTGACGCCCCCCACCAAGGCCCCCTTCGTCTGTATGGAATAACCTTAAATACACTTAAAAGTCATTAATCATTTTACCTGACTCTCTGTCACAGTTAGTTAGTGTGTGCCATGTCTTTTCCATGTTTAGTGCCAAAGGTTAAGCTGGGGCTCAGAAAACATCAAAGGAGTCACCGAATGAATGAATATATCCATACTAAAATCCCACTAAAATGTTTACTCGTTAGAACAGACTGTCTTGTTTATTACCAACCAGTATGTTAATTCCTATGATTCTCAGGCACCTTCTCTTTCAATAAGGAAAAAGGAAAAGCAAACTTCCTGGCACCAAGCAGTAACTTAATCAATGTTTCTTAAATGAATGTACTTTTTTTTTTAGTTTATTGGGGTGACAATTGTTAGTAAAGTTACATAGATTTCAGGTGTAGAATTCTGTATTACATCATCTATAAATCCCATTGTGTGTTCATCACCCAGGGTCAGTTCTCCTTCCATCACCATATATTGGATCCCCTTTACCCTCATCTCCCACCCCCCACCCCCCTTACCCTCTGGTAACCACTAAACTATTGTCTGTGTCTATGAGTTTTTGTTTCTTCATCTGTTTGTCTTGTTCTTTTCTTGTTTTCAGTTTTATGTCCCACATATCAGTGAAATCATATGGTTCCCGACTTTTTCTGTGTGACTTATTTCGCTCAGCATAATAATCTCAAGATCCATCCATGTTGTTGCAAGTGGTACTATTTCATCTTTTCTTATGGCAGAATAATATTCCATTGTGTATACATACCACAACTTCTATAACTATTCATCTATCGAAGGATACTTTGGTTGCTTCCATGTCTTGGCCACCGTAAATAAAGCTGCAATGAACATTGGAGCACATATATCTTTATGGATAAATGTTTTCAGATTTTTCAGGTAGATACCCAGGAGAGGGATTGCTGGGTGAGTCATATGGTAACTCTCTTCTTAATGTTTTGAGGAACCTCCACACTGCCTTCCACAGCGGCTGCTCCAATCTGCATTTCTACCAACAGTGTATGAGGGTTCCTTTTTCTCCACAGCCTCTCCAACACTTATTACTGTTTGTCTTGTTGATAATAGCCATTTTAAGTGGTGTGAGGTGATATCTCATTGTGGTTTTTATTTGCATTTCTCTGATGTTTAGTGATGTTGAACAGTTTTTCTTATGTCTATTGACCATTTGTATGTCTCCTTTGGAGAAATATCTCTTCAGGTCCTCTGCCCATTTTTAAATTGGATTGTTTGTTTTTTTGTTGTTGAGTTGTATGAGCTCCTTATATATTTTGAATATTAGCCCCTTATCGGAGGCGTGTTTGCAAAAATCTTCTCCCATTCTGTTGGTTGCCTCTTTATTTTTTCAATGGTTTCTTTTGCTGTGCAGAAGCTATTTAGTTTGATATAGTTCCACTTATTGTTTTAGCTTTTACTTCCCTCGCCTTTGAGATCAAATTCATAAAATGTTCTTTGAAACCAAGGTCCATAAGTTTAGTACCTATGTTTTCTTCTCATTTTATTGTTTCAGGCTTTATGTTTAGGGCTTTGATCCATTTTGAGTTAATTTTGGTACACGGTGACAGATAGCAGTCAAGTTTCATTCTTTTGCACATGGCTTTCCAGTTCTCCCAGCACCATTTATTGAAGAGGCTGTCTTTTCTCCATTGTATGTTTTTGGCTTTTTTCTTGAAAATTATCTGTCCATATTTATGTGGGTTTATTTCTGGATTCTCAATTCTATTCCTTTGGTCTGTGTGTCCGTTTTTCTGCCAGTACCGTACTGTTTTGTTTACTGTTGCCCTGTACTACACACTGAAGTCAGGTAGTGTGATACCTCCAACATTGTTCTTTTTTCTTAGGATTGCTTTGGCTATTTGGGGTCTTTTGTATTTCCATACAAATCTGATGATTTTTTTGTTCTATTTCTTTTCAAAATGCCGTTGGGATTTTGATGGGGATTGCATTAAATCTATATGTTGCTTTGGGCAATATGGCCATTTTAACTATGTTGATTCTTCCAATCTATGAACATGGAATATCTTTCCGTTTCTTTGTGTCTTTTTCAATTTCTTTTAAAAATGTCTTATAGTTTTCAGTATATAAGTTTTTCACATCCTTGGTTAAGTTTATTCCTAGGTATTTTGTTCTTTTCGTTGCAATTACAAAAGGAATTTTTTTTTTCTTTTTCTGAGATTTCATTGTTAGTATAAAGGAATGCAACTTTTGTACATTGGTTTTGTAGCCAGCAACTTTACTGTATTCATTTATTGTTTCTAATAACTTTTTGGTGGAGTCTTTAGGGTTTTCTATATATAGCATCATGTCATCTGCAAAAAGCGACAGTTTAACTTCTTCATTCCCAATTTGGATGCCTTTTATTTCTTTCTCTTGCCTGATTGCTCTTGTTAGGGCTTCCAATACTATGTTGAAAAACAAAGGTAATAGGGGACAGCCCTGTCGTGTTCCTGAACATAGAGCAAAGAGCTTCAGTTTTTCACCGTTAATTATATTAGCTGAGGGTTTGTCATGTATTTCCTATATAATGTTAAGGTATTCTCTTTCTGTGCCCATTTTGTTAAATGTTTTCATATATATGGATGTTGTATCTTGTCAAATGCTTTTTCTGCATCTATTGATGTAAGCATTTGATTTTTTGTCCTTTATTTTGTTTATGTGATGTTTCACATTGATCAGTTTGCATATGTTGAACCATCCTTGTTCCCAAGGGATGAACCCCACTTGGTCATGATATATAATTTTTTTAATGCATTGTTGCATTCAATTTGATAGAATTTTGTTTAGGATTTTTGCATCTGTATTCATCGGAGATATTGGTCTGTAATTTTCTTTTTTTTGTTTTATCCTTACCGGGTTTTGCTATCAGGGTAATGTTGGCCTCATAAAATGAGTCAGGGAGTATTGTCTCTTCTTCAATTATTTGGAAGAGTTTGAGTAAGACAGGTATTAGATCCTCTTTGAATGTCTGCTAGAATTCACTAGTGAAGCCATCTGGTCCCAGACTTTTGCCTTTGGGAAGGTTTCAGATGACTTATTCAGTTTCTTTACTGGTGATCGGTCTATTTAGATTTTCCAGTTCTTCATGATTCAGCCTAGGAAGGCTATATGTTTCTAAGAATTAGTCCATTTCTTGTAGGTTATTGAATTTGATGGCATATAGTCCTTCATAGTATTCTTGGATGATCCTTTGTGTTTCTGTGGCATCCGTGATAACCTCCCCTCTTTCATTTATGGTTTTGTTTATTAGTGTCTTCTCTCTTTTTATCTTAGTGAGCCTAGCCATGGGTTTGTCAATTTTGTTAATCTTTTCAAAGAACCAGCTCTTTGTCACATTAATTTTTTCTATTATCTTTTTGTTCTCTATTTCATTTAGTTCTGCTCTGATTTTTATTATTTCCTTCCTTCTGCTGACTTTGGGTTTCATTTGTTCTACTTTTTCTAGTTCTTTAAGATGTATCTGGGATTTTTCTTCTGTTTTGAAATAGGCCTGTGATGATATCGATTTCCCTCTTAAAACTGCTTTCACTGCATCCCAAAAATTTTGGTAGGATGTATTTTCATTCTCATTTGTTTCTGTGTATCTTTTGATCTCTCTTCTTATTTCTTCTTTGACCCAGTTGTTCTTTAAAAGTATGTTGTTTAATCTCCACATATTTGTGGTTTTTCCTGCTTTCTTTTTGCAATTGATATCCAATTTCAGAGCCTTGTGATCAGAGAATATGCCACGTGTGCTTTTAATCTTCTTAAATTTGTGGGGGCTAGTCATATGTGCCAGCATGTGATCGATCCTTGAGACTGTTCTATATATGCTAGAAAAGAATGTATAGTCTGATGTTCTGGGATGAAGTTCTCTATAAATGTCAATTATGTCCATTTCATCTAATGCATATATTTCATGATTTATTTTCTTTTTGGATGATCTATCCATAGCTGTCACTGATATATTTAGGTTCCCTACTATAATTGTGTTTTGGTCAATTACTCCCTTTAGTTCTGTTAGTAATCGCTTAGTATATTTCGGTGCTCCCTGGTTGGGGGCATAAATATTGATGACTGTTATGTCTTCTTGTTGTATAGTCCCCTTTGCCATTATGAAATGTCTTCAGTACCAAAAAGACATCCATTCGAGAGTATTTGAATCCCATTCTGCAGGCCAAAAGAGTAAGTGGCACAAAGACAGACAGGGATTAGCAGCAAGATAATATCTTTAAAAATTAATTCTGTGCTTTACTTTTTCCACCTTTTTTTATATGACCACCTCATCTCAAGGAGAGTAGGATAAGTAGATTGAGACTAAAATAGAATAGTACATGTTCAGCTTTGCAACTTGGAAACAGGCTTTTGAGAGTCAAAGCGACATTTTGAGGGAGCCCAGAGATCATGACATAGAAAGAGATGAGATGAAGAGCCAAGCCACCAGCCCCCCGTCCCTCCCCAAGAGGACCAGCAGATGTAGAGATGGAAGAGCACTTGAGGTCAGGGAATGGAAGAGAGAAGGACCTGAACTGGGGTACCTGTGGGGTACCAAACAGAAGAGAATTGGTGGGGGTGAAGATGGTCAAATCAGACTACCCAGCACTATTGGAGTTCAGTACCAAGGGAAGCTGAGATCACTGATCACCATCTGAAATAGCACTACATGAGGTATAGGTGGACAAGTTCCTTTGCTGTCCCTTCAATCAACAGGTATCCTCCTGACATTTGTGGTTTGTTCAGCCTAAGAACTTTCACTTTTATCGCAAGACTTTAATGAATTTCATCTATAGTGCTCTATATAAAGAGCCCCTATTTTTGATTATCCAGGACGCCCGTAAGTTTCCTCCCTCAAACAGGGTGAATGAGAATCCTTGGCTGCCAGTAAGGCAAGGGGGACAGAGTGGCATGGAAGAGAGAGGCCCAGCACAGGTACTTGGGAAACACTAGATAGTGATCAAATAATTATCTCCATTATACTTATTTTAAATGGAAGTTGGGGTTTTCTTGAAACTCTATATAAAGCAGAGGTGAACATTAAGCTAGCATTTCTTAGTTTAGAATCTAAAACATCTAGTCAGAACATATCTACAGTTCAGATCATGATGCTGTGTACTGAACGTGAGGAGCACACATTCAGAAGAATGTGTTTGCTAGGTCAAACCATTGTGCCAGATCAAGAAATTCAATCTCAATCATTCCTGGGTTCCTTGCCCTCCCTAATCTTCAGTCTGTCATGGTCATTAGTGATCAAGTCATCGTCCAAGGTAGTCTCACCTTTGAAGGGAGGCAACTCAACTGGTCAAAGTCTCCATCCATTTCCTCATCTGTGGCACTCTTTCCTCTCTGAAGGTAGTAGTAGCTCTTCTTCTCCTCCTCCAACACCTGTGAGGCATGAAGGGGAGGGAGGATGCACAAGACGGTAACATCTCTCTTCTCCCACTCCCTTCATATTCTGCTAGAACCTCCAATGGCTGACCCAGTTGGAAGCCAGAGAACTAGGGAGCCTGGGGATGTGTTCCTCAAAGGTCGGCCTTCTCAAGCACAGAGTAGGTGAGAGAAGGGCAGATAATGAATCAAAGTGGGGCAGGGTGATGGTAAATGTAGTGTCATCACCTGTGATGAACATTTATTCTTGGAATGAAAAAAGTGTAGGAGTGAAGAAAAGATTAGTGGTTGCCTGGGGTTAAGGAGAGGGTGGAGTTGGGAGGAAAAGGAGTGTGGCCATAAAAGGGCAAAAGGAGGGATTCTTGTAGTGATGGAAATGTTCTGTATCTTGACTGTATTGATGTCAGTATCCTAGATGTGATAGTTACTATAGTTTTGCAAGATATTACCATTGGGTAAAAGGTACAAGGTACACAGGCTTGCTCATACCACAGCATGTAAATTATAATTATCTCAAAATAAAATGTTTAATTTAAAAAAACAGGTTAGCTTATGATCAGATGCTGGTATTTCCTGGCCTTATGTCATCCAAAGACAAGTAATTATTTCCTTCCCCCAAAGACTGAGTCTTCCATTTGGTTTACACAGAAATCTGTATCTCCAGGGATTATTACTCAGCTTTTGCTAAAAGTTCGTCATTGTTCACCTTGACCACATCTTTAGAACGTTTGTTAGATTGCAAAATCGGAAGCACACCCAAGAATAGTCTTCATCTGTTAAGACATTTGTAGAAATTCATGTCCAAGCATGTGAAGTCAAAGAGGACTGAGGAACAGGTATCTGTTAGACCTAATGATAGGAATAGAGCAGAGGAAGTGAAGGCAGTTTATTTAAATACTAAGGGTGCCAAAAACATGTATACAAGTGGACACTTTGGTCAACATTGCTCAAGCAGTAGTTCGCCTTAATCAGAAGTGTCTGGACGCTGATGGTAACCATTTTGAGCACCTCTAGTAATTGCAGAAGTCAAACTTGACTTGTATTCATCTTTTGTTATTGGTATATATTGAATATTACAAATTTAATACAGTTTTCCTTTCTTAAAATGTGTATACATTTTTGACACCCTCTGTATTTATTCATTCTCCATCATATTACAAGAAGGATTTAAAAATGGGTTTCAAACATATACAATAGGATTTTTTTAATATATGAAAAAATCTGGGTGAAGAGAAAACCAGGCTAGTAACAGAGAGACCCAGCCAGGAGTAGGGTTAGTACACACATACACGCATGAAGCCATGTACACGGCGCAAAGTCAGCCCCTCAGCTGGCCTTTGGCCCTGCCTTCCTAACAGCAATGCAAAAAGCAAAACGCCATCTATTGCACGACTATAAGCTAAAACTTGACTTGAAAGAAACCTCTTTGCTGTGTCCTGATAGAAGTGACATTACAGTTTTGCTCAACAGAGTCCTTAGGGGTAATAAAACAACTAGTTTCATAGTTCAGTATAAACAGTTCTATCAGGGACCTAAATAATGCAGTTTGGGTATAAAGCTTTCTGGTTTTGATTTGGGGGCATTTTGGAGTATATTCAAATTGGAAGAATTGCATCTTTCAAGAAATCAAAAAATGTTTTCAACCAAGCAGTATTAGTGGGATGGCAAGTTCAAGCCCCTCCAGGGTGCAGGAAGGTAAAATAACTAAGAAAATACACACTACAAATACAATGAAAAATGGCGTTTGACAAAAGACCTCCAGCTGAGGGGTACACTGAGGGACGGGGGGGATCTGTGCCACCTGCACCTACTGCTCATTACCAGCTGTTGTTACCATAACCAAAATCGGGGCCAGCTGTCACCAGATCTCTAATTTTTCCTGTGTATTAGTCAGAGTTCTGTTATGAAGACAGAAACCACTCTAGCTATTTTAATCACAAAGGGCTTCAAACAGGGACTTAGGTACTTACAAAAAGCCCAGAAGAACAATGAAGAACCCGCCCCAAAGGAAGCTGTCAGCTCTGCCTCCACCAGGAAGTTTCCCCTGAACTCTTAGCTCTAGGAACAATCTAGAGCTTAGGAAGCTACGCATTCTGTTACTGTTGGCTCCGGAGCCATAACTCACCTGTTAGGTCTTCACTGGTAACAAGAATAACAACAGCTTAAAAGACACTGCTGACCTCATCTGTTGGCCACAGCCACAGAGCTGGCCACAGGAAAGCTGCTACAGAAAACCCCACGGCATCCCTCACACCTGCCACCAGGGCAGTGGGACCTGTGCCTTTGAAATCTCGTTTGATGAATCTGATGGATCAAAGCAAAAGCTGCTCAATCTCTAGGGGGTGGGGAAAAGGGGGCATGTGGAATGGATGCAGAGCAATAATCTATTTTATTCACTGTAGTGTATTTTTATGCAAAACAATCATCTGAGCTTTGTAATCCTCGTAATTAGATCGATTTTTTAAATTTTCATGGGAGGCCAATCATGTGGGCCAAGTCAAAAAAAATACATTTGTGAACAGATTCCGCTTCATGGCAAGTAACGGGGGAGGGGGAGGTAGTTTCTATCCATTTCAGCACATGGAGGAAGAGAGGTCAAGCCCTGCCCCCTCCCGCACCCTATATAGGGATAACAATTTGTATAGTGCTGTGCTATATATATCCAATGCACTTAAAATTGTACTAACTATTACAGAGCCAGTAAATGCTTGATAAAATCATATTCCAACAACACACATGTTCATATTGTCAAAGTTTTTCTCCTTTCACTTCCCACTGACATTCGCCAGATATAACCTCCAATAACATTGTGAAATAAATCAGACTTCACTTTGTTTGAAGTTGAACCTTCTAGAAGCACCCTGTGTTTCAGCTGGTCTATGGAGAGAAAGCTAGAGCCCAAGTGTTTGAAGTGTTTGGACTTGTTTGAGAACTTATCCGATATATGTCACAGGGGTTTAATTGGGCTAGTGAATCTATTGACTGAGGAGTAGGCTAACCATCCAAAGCAGAGAGTTTATATTCAGCCTGGGAACAAATATAATTTCCTATAACATAGTTTATAGCCAAGTGAACAAGTATAATTTCTTATATCACACATTTTACAAGCTTTGTGGTAATCTCAAACCTTTATTGTGAATGGTCATATTTATTGCTCACATTTGAACATCTTGGTGTGTGTCTTTTCTCTTCCCAGTAAACATTAAAAGAGAAAGGCTGTAATTTATTATATTCTAAAACAGTGTAGGCAAATATTTAAATTTAAGTAAGACCGTTGTTCCCCTAGTTTGTCTTTCAACAATGTTCCTTGTTTATTGTGCTCCTGTTTCCACCCGAAAGTAAATATTCTCTAACCTTCTCTTTCTGATCCCATGGGAAGGAGTAATAATCAGCACTTTTCAAAGCAGTTGGGTCAACAAGACATTTCCTTCTCAAGGCAGCTCATCAAATCCACGGTGACCTGTAATTTCATTTACATTTAGCCATGGTCACATCAGGAATTTAAACTTCTAATTTTTATTTCCACAACTGTCTGATGTATCCATTTGAGATATTTGTAACATAGATACTTTTGTGAGTGTGTATACATAACGTGTGCACGTATGTATAGAGAAAGAGAGCATTCGTGTGTGCACACATGTGTGCACATGCATGTTTGTATGAATATCATTTTTTCAAGCACCTTCACATATTATCTCATTTAATTGTCACAACAACCATATGAGGAAAGTAGGTTACCTATAATTATCTCCAAAGAGGCTGGAGGAAGTTTAATAGCTTCATTAACTAGTGAACCATCGGACCACTTTGGGGTCCTCTATTTCTGAGTCCAGTTCTCTTTTTCCTAAACTTGCATGCCTTCCTATAGAAATAGAGAAATGTAACTGAAGACTTCGAGCTCACGTTTATACTCCTCGAGGAAAGTGGGGAGCAGAAAGAGTAGAGGAGATAACCCCTTCATAGCATCTCTTCCTCTGCTCGTTCTAGCGATCAGAACCTGTGCTGCTCGTGGCCAAAGCCCGTGTATGTCCAGTGCTCCAGGAACTGGGTAAATATTTTGCAGCCTCTTGTCTGAGTCTTTGTCCTTAGTTCATCCAGAATTTAGGTTCTAATTTGTTTCTTTTCAGTCCTCTTAGAGATTGGAGAACTACCCTTGACACTTAAGACTGTTTTTCTTTTTAAAATACTTTTGTATGTTTACTAATTAATTTGGGGGAAAAAAGTGGTTTCATACAGATTAGAAATTAGAAATAATCAATCATTTCACTATCCAAATATTTCTATCATTAAAACTTTGATGGATATTTTTCTGTGTTAATCAGTTTGGGCTACTATAATACCATCGACTAGGTGGCTTAAACAACAAAAAATTTTTTCTCATAGTTCTGGAGGCTGGGAGGTCCAAGGTTAAGGTTCCAGTAGATTCATTGTGTAGATTTCTGGTTTGCAAATACTGCCCTTCTTGCTGTAACCTCACATGGTGGCGGGAGAGAGAGCTCTGGTTTCTTCCTCTTCTTGCAAGGGCACTAATCCCATCCTGGCGGCTCCACCCTCATGACCTCATCTAAACCTAATTACCTCCCCAATACCCCACCTCCAAATACCATCATATCAGAGGTTAGAGCTTCAACATATAAATTGGAGGGAGTGGGAAGGGACACAAGGATTCAGTCCCTGTAACCTGAATTCAGTCCATAGCACTTTCTTTCTTTATAAATGTAAATATTTTGTAAAGGAAACTGTACTGTTTATTCCCTTTTGCAACATGTTTTTTTTCCCTCTATAAATAGAAACATTACAAATATATTTTCATGTCATGAAATAGTCTTCCAGGAGAACATTTTTAAAGGTACTGCATGGTGTCAGAGTTTACATTATATCCTTGATGGCGCTTTTAAGTTATTTCTGTTCTTCACCAATCCAGATATGCTATGCTTATTGCACTTCCTGTCTCTTATGGAGCATGGAGCATCTAACTCTAACCCCATATGTAGCCCCTGAAAGCCCTATGCATCCCAGGACACTTCTCTTCTCAGACAAACAATAGTTGATTGGATGAGGACTGTCCATCTATTGGCATTCAGCAAGCAATCAGTTTAGATCATTCAAGAATTTTAACTAAGAGATGCAGGAAATGCAGCAAGAGGAGGCACTTCAAATGAAAGATACCTTGCAATCTAACACTTGCAACCAAAAGAACCTTGACCAAAAAAACTGCAGTAAAATTTGAGGCTGAACCTCTTATTTTTTTTTTTTTACATATTTGTGATTATTCATAAGAATAATTCTTAGACATGGGATTGCTAGCTCCACTTTAGATGTTTTTAAAATATTTTTGATACCTTTTGCCAGATTTCTCTCTAGCAATGTTAAACCAGTTTATTCTCTTCCCAACCACCACTAAACCACCATTAATTTATTTTTCCAATTTGATTTCCAAAATGACATCTCACTGTTTTAAGTTGTATATCTATGATTTCCCAGTGTGCTTCAACATTTTCTATGGGTATTACCTATTTATATTTCTTTTTTTGTGAATTGCCTGCCCATTTATTTCTGTTGAAATAATTATATTTTTCTAATTGACTTAAAGTAATTCTTTATATGTTATAGACTTTAATCTTTTTCTTTGTGAGCTAGTGGGAGTTAGAACAAAGAGCAGGAAAAGCTGGACCTAGGGTTGTGCAAAGGTCTGCAGCCAAGAGAGGGACAAGTCAGGGACACTCCATCTCCTGATTCTCCTTCCTCTTCCCGAACCGTGCCTTTAATGCGGGGTCACAGTGTCACTGGGCATTTACAGAGACTGTCAAAGGGGTATGTAGACATAGATCTTTTTAAGGGAATCCATTTCCAGATCCTCAAATTTCATGTAAGGTGTTCCCACAATTGACTGCCAGAGAAACCCTTTCCTACTCCCGTTTTCTGATAGTGTTCCTTGCATCTTATAAAACCTCACCGTGGTGATTTGCACTGGGGGGGGGAGTTTCTAGCTCAATGGAAATTGAGTGACGTTACTATCGCTACCTCCATTCCATCTACATGGATAAGAATTCTCAGGGTTTCTATTAAGAGATGAATTTTCAAGAAGTAAAAATTCTTTTTCTTAATAATGACCTATAGAAAGTTGTAATATAGCCACGTTAGTTTGTTTAGGTTTGCCATATCTCAATCAGGATCGTGGAAGCTACCTGACAGTAACGATAAACCTAAAACTTCCATGGTTCAACACAACACAAGTGTATTGTTCCTTCACATCACAGTCCGGTGCAGATGACAAGGCCCTCCTTGGGAACTCTGGCCAAGGGGGACCTGGATAACTGCTTCTGTCTTGCATCTCTGTCATCTCAGACTTCCTAGATTCCAAGTGGGAAGACAAGGGAGAGAAGAGAGAGGTGGTGGGGCAGGTGGGGGTATTGGGGGGGGTGGACTAGAACTCAGCCCACTCTTAACTGGCCAGGATAGGAAACAATACATCAGCTCTGCTCACAGTCCCACTGGGAAACTGAGAAATATAAACTTCATGTACCTGCAGGAAGAGAAAAGGGTGACGTGAACACAGCATTGTCTCTGCCGCAGGTATTCCCAATAATAATTGTAATGATGACTCAGTGCAGATGGATTTTTTTTTTTAACCATTAGAGTCTTATAGCTACAGGTAAGAAAATAAGAATAATTTCACTTTATTTTTATAGAGAAGTATAATAAGGTAGATCATCAAATATTCTTCAGCACAAAAAGATATTTCATTAGGATAAAATTCTATATAGAAATAGAAATAAGAATTCAATGGGAAAATAAAAAGATGTGAAATTTGCAACTCTTACCTCGTGGATGATGGGGGCATCAGATTGCCTTGGCACGTTCCATCGGATGTATTCCAACGAGGTGGGTAACAGTATCACTTCAAAAAGACAATATTTATAACAGACTATACATTATATCCTTTGCTACTGTTCCAGCTTCGGGCAAAATATTTTTTACATTACAACATGGAACTAAAGGAGGTTGCATTTCAAAATTCCTTTAGGAGATAGTGAACAAAAATGTTGAAGTCCAGGGTCCTACAATCTCTTTAGGGAAACACCCACCCAATTTGGTTTCATTATTAAAAAAAAACTCACAAGGAAGAAAAATAAAACTACTTCTGCTGTACTGGATTTGCAGCTGCCATGGGCTGCAAACCCCAGTCGCTTATGACACCACCTTCCCAAGAAGCCCAGGAAGAGAGACTTCCGGGTACAGAACTGTATTTCTTGGCAGAGTTCATACATCAAGGTCACAACCAGACCCACGGTGGCCACACCCTGCCTAGCTATGTGGTCAGGCTACCTTAGAATTTCAGCCTTTTGCCCTGAAGAGGATGAATTCTTACTGCCTTGCTCATCAGCTGGTCATATTGAACCATTCTCCTGGCTAAATAAACATCCTACCACTTTCCAGAATCATCGAAAGCAGCCTGTCTTTTTGACTGCTGAATATGGCAGTTTTAGACACGGGTCTAGCTCTCCTTCCTAAAAAGGCCCATTGACCTTTATTGCGAGTGAAATAGCTTATGGGAACAGTAAATGGCTAACATTACTGTACCGTAAAATAGAGCTCCTTACAGCCTCTCTCTCAGCTCCGGCGAGAGACCTGTAATAGCACTCCTCATAAAAGCCTCCATGCCATTTCCCAGGTGCAAACCTTTACAGAAGTACAACCAGGGGGTCACCAAAATTGCTAAAAGAAAAGATTGTCTGAGGGTAACGCCAACTGTTTAGCAGATGTGTCTTGACCGGAATTTGAGATCACTTTTATTTTTGCATTTGCTCTTTTCTAACTGGTATAAGCGACAACGGGCAATATGCTAGAAACATAGGAGAAGGAGCTGACATGAAAAGGCCACTGAGCATGCCATCTGATTTGGAGATTAGAAAACAAGTTCTCCTCTCTGAACCAATGACGTTAAAAGCTATGAAAAAGAAACTTTTGTCAGGTTTCAAAAAGTAACTAAATCGGCAAGGCTGTAATACTTACTGAGCACCAACTCTTTGCAAGCTGAAGTGCAGCAGGAACTACTAGGAAGAAAGGTGTGATCAGCTTCAAAGTCCAGAAGTCAGAAAGTACTTTCCTGGCCAACACCCAGTCACCCCCATTGCATAGCCTATTTAACCTGCATCACGAAATGTACCGCTACCTGACATTTTCTCCTATGTTTCTTTACTGCTCTGTCTCCCCACAAGAATGTAAGCTCCGTGAATGTTGAGACGTGGCCCATTTTGTCGACTGCTGTATCCCCAGGCTTTGGAACAGAGCCCAGCCTGTGGTGGACGTTCAACCCATGTCAAAGAATGAGTCAATCCCCACTCTCAGAAGGGGCAGGAAAGAAACCCCCAGGTAGCAATAATATCCATGTCTTTATTCAGTGAAAAAGAGCTCAAACGAAGCAGTAAGGGGCTTGAAAAATTGAAGGATCTTATTTTACAGACAGAATTGAGTTTCCTAGAGGAAGTAACTAGGTTGGGTTTCAATTGCCTGGGTTAGTGTGGGGCTGGGGGACCAGGCAAACTGTGGAATACACGTAAGGAACACTGGTTCCATGCCTGGAACGTTATATGAAATGGAGAGCTGCTAGCAAAGCCTTCAGGATAGTCAACCAATTAATGAGCTTTTGTTCAGCACATCTCCTGTACCCTGCATCGTGTGCTCGTCAGTCCCTCCTCCGAGATAATTCCCACCTCTGCCGCCTTGGTCCAGGTCACACCCATGGCATCACCAAATTTAATAAAATAAAATACAGTCTTTAAAAAGAAGGCAACCTGTAATCTAAGAGTAATTTAAAGAGGCCTCCACCTGGTGTTAGCTCCCAGGGCATGTTTGAAATGTGTAATCTCCGTGACGTCAGGTAACGCTGGGCTTGTCTTGCTGGTGCCTAAGGGACATACCCTACGCCTGTGGGTGGGCGGATGAACACTTTCTAGAAGGGAATGGATCTTTCCACTATGGTTCTAGAAGTTATCAATCCTGAGCAGAGAATAAGGACTCGGGAAGTGAGCCTTATACGTACCTCAGAGATGATTTCTCTTTCTGGCTGGATGGTCAGTGTTGTCCAAACTCCAAAAGGTAGAGGTTCTCGTGACATCTGGAGGCAGCTGGAGATGGAGGCAAGTAACTAGCGCCACCAGAGACCCGAAGGCCAGACTGGAAGGTCTCGCTTTGATGTATAGACAATTCAAGGACGAATAAATGGTGGTGCAGGTGTGCAGTGTGTAGCAAACGCAATCCCCACCCCCGATTCCAGCGAGTCACTCCGCTGGCAGAGAGCTTCCCGGAAGTAATGGTACCATCAAGAGAACCTCTGGACACTATCTGAGGCCTATAGCAATGTTTAGGAGACTGCAACAGGATGGAAAAGCTAAGAGCAATGAGAACAGCAAGGCTGAAGTTTCTGTTGCAAGGATTAATTTTTAAATACAAGACAGGAAATGATGTTTAAGATAATTTTAGAGAAATCATGTCATAGTACAACACTATTGCACAATTATTTTTAGTTTTGCATGTTGCCTTCCATTTCCTATAGATATTTAGCTAGTTGCAATCATAGATATTTTATATTCAGCCTCCCTTAACTTTATGCCATAAGCATGTTTCCATGTCTGTGTGTGTATTACGTACCACCGAGTCAACTCTGACTGCTGGTGACCCTAACAATGAGAGATGTCCATAGTATCCTGTCCTCAGCAGCCCTGCTCAGCTCCTGTAGACTCCTGCCTATGGCTCCTTTCATGGAGTCAGTCATCTCCTATTTGGTCTTCCACTTCTCTTCTGCCTCGCTATTCCTTGTTTGTACATAGCTTTAATAATTGTTATTTTTAATGGCTGCACGAAGGCCATTTTATTAATTTTTTTAATTTGTCTATCCTCCGTGCTTATTATAATGCTCAGTAAGTCCCAAAGAGAGCACAGAACCATGAGCACAGAAAGACTTTCAGTGCCGGTGCCAAAATATTTCAATTCAAATGCAAGTTTCTTAACCTCTGTGCTTAGTTTTCTGGTCTATGAAATGAGGGTGATGACGATTCCCACCACACAGGTTTGTCATGATTAAATAAGTGAATTTGTATGAAGTTCGTAGAACAGTGCCTGGTACATGGTGAGCATTCAATCAATGTGAGCTACTCATAATGATGTATAAATGACTGTGGAATCTTTAAGTCATTTCTTGTTGTTGCTATTACAGATAGCAGTGCAAGGAACGTCTCTATGTATATCATACTCTGCTTCTATTTAATTATTTCTTAAGATTAAATTCCTAGGAATCACATTGCTGGGTCACAGAGCTTATCACAATAACCACCTTTTAAACAACTTCCTTTACCCTCTGCCCTTGAAGGAAATGTGATGGTATGGAAAATAAATGCCAGTTGATATAAAGAGATTGATAAAGCAGAAAAACCATGTTGTTATTTGATAACAACAATAATTTAGTAAAAACCCATTTTATTCATAAAATTATGTAGACATTACACAGAAACTCTGGGTTTGATTCAACTGATTTAATCCAACAAGTATTTTCCAGTCTACTATATATGCTTTTATCATGCTAGGTGTTCAGCAGGTCGTGGGAGAATATGAAGGGGTTTTGGTCCTTAAAGACAAAAATCTATGTAAGAAGGCAAGATGTAAAAGTGGTATGGGACCATATAATCAGGTGCCAAATTAGAGTTTTAAAAGGATGGCAAATCTGCGGTGTAGATACTAAGTATTCTGCCTCGTTAGCTAGGCAATGGAGAGACAATATCCAGTTGGCAGTGCAGAAAAAAGTGTGTGACTGCCCACGTGGTAACTAAATTATGCTCTACTTTTTTCTTAGAGGCTAACATTGTATAATTGCTTTTACTCCACCCCAAACCAACACCAGACTTGCAGTTGAATATCATTAGCAGAAAATGTTTGCTCTTACTAAAACACATGCTCATCCCTGCCTGTTGGAAGATAAAAGCAGCCCTCCAACTTGGCTGGGCTTCAGCCAAGGGAACCCAAAAGGGGCACTTAGGGGTGGAAATGGCCTTGGTCTAGAACTGTGTTTGTTTTTTCAGGAAAGGCATCTGCCAGCTGAAATAACAAAATCATCTCCACTTCAGTCACTTTCACGGTGTACTGCTAATGTGTCTTAAACAATCCAAATCTCATACTACAATCTTTACACTCTCCAGTCCATTCTTTTGTCTCAATGGCGAGAGGAAGGAGGTCAAACTGCCTTTCCTTTATGAGATGAGCAGGATCCTTGGTTTCCAGGAAGCCAAACCTGAAATAGAAGCAGAAGCCCTTTCATGTAACTGAGGAAGACTTCCTGGTCACCGCAAACTCTTTCTGTAGGGGAACAAGCCCCATATAAAGGGTTCTCTGGCCTTTGCAAATGGCCTGCACAACTGTTCTTGTGCTTTATGCAGCAGTTATTAAACTGCCTACCACCTATAGATCCTCTGGAACAGATAGGCTCCAGATTCCCCCAGAAGTCTTACACCACCATTGTCAAAAGAAGGAGCTGTTTTGCCCAAACAGGTTTCAAAGCAGACACGTGAAACTGTTTTCCTTATATGGTGAAAAGTGTCCTGTCGCTTTAAGGCCAAGAGACTTGGTTCCAGAAGGTCCCTGGGAAGTTAGTTTGCAGGCAGCCCCATCCTGTGTCTGATCCTTGCAGCTGTGCAGGTGAGTTCACAAACCTCTCCCCAGTTTGCCTTGTGCAAACCCTCTTGTGGCGTGCTGGATTAGCAACGCTGTTAGAGAGGACTAGAGAATGTCAGGGTCAGGAGAGACGGTGTTGTTGGGAGAAGTTTGAGATGAACGAAAAAGCAAGGTTACTAGGGAAATGTGCAGTCATGCAACCAGTACGGATGCTTCGAACTTCCCGTGGGGAGGAGGCATCAAGGTGACAGAAGGGCCTGAAGCATTCCAGGACCGGGCAGGGGAAACAAATTCAGCAAGGGGAGAGGAACCGATTCCAGGTAAGACCTTGCAGTTGTTAGTTCAGACTCCTGAGCTATCGAACCTGATCAGTTGCAAGTTTAAACCAAACCTAGCTGGGAGGAAATAAGGCTTCTGCAAGTGCTGAAGGCTTTGCAGGAGCGGGAGCTACAGGGCTGACTGCAGCCAGGAAAGTGTATGCGAATGTGTGCTGGTATGGAATGCTGCAGCCTTAACCCTTTGTGCAGCCTGGTTGGTTTGCAGGTCGGGTTTGTACAGAGCTTGGGTGGGGGTGGGGTGCCTATGTGGAGTATTGCAGTAGGAGACGAAATAAATAAGATTATGATGGTGGAAAGGCATCTCTGGTATTCCCACAGTACCACCTGCAGAGAAGAGAGCCTTCTAAGCTCCAGGGAGATTCTGTGTCATCCACAAGAAAGGCCTGGAAGAAATCTCATTTAAGCTGATTATTGCTCTGTCATTTACAAATTCAGTTTTCTGATTTCTTTTCTCCCATGGCCTGGAGCGTCCTAAGATATTAATTTGAAATTAACTAATAGAACTTTTGAACAGTTAAAAGTGTACTAGCAGCAGAAACGTGTGTCTAGGAAAGGCTGAGATGTCTAGAGTTAGGGTTGGGATTTTATTGATAGGATGAAAAGAGATGGGCAGGGCTCGGAGGAGAAACACTGGATAGTCATTTTACAATACATCCGAAGCCCTTTAACTGAACCCATTCATCAGCTACGGCCAAAAAAAAAAACACAGAAGTCCACCCGGGAATTTAAAAAGAGAGACGGCTTGGGGCCGTCTTCCTCCTGGTTGAGTCTGGGGCTATTCATCATTCGGAGGCCAGTGGTTTCTCTCCAGTTGTGTGGGGGAGTGAACGCAGGCGGGATTAAAATTCCTTACATACTCCATGCCTTTAAAAAATTCATTCATCTGAGTAGTCACTGAAGAATTCTTTTTATTATTAACTAACAAGTGCTCTGTCCACTTGTTTTGTAAAGACAGACTGTTCATGAAAAAGGGTTTTGTTTTATCAACAGGGATTTGTTAGCGCGGGTCCCTCTCTTCTCACTTCGGATGGGTGGGCAAAGTGCTGATGTTTGCTTGCTGAATAGAAGGACCTGTTCTTGACTCTCAAAATCACAGAGGCTTCTACTTGAGCCTTACCCATTCAGAAACGCAGATGTCCTGAGCAAAAAGTTAACTCACGCGTTCACAACCTGGAAGAGAGTCGAGTGCGTGGGTATAACTTTGCTTCGTTTTGTACCAAGCCAGATCCAGAAAAGCAGTGTCAAATATACTGCTTTCAAAAAAGAATGCTGCCAAGAAAAACAAAGTCCCATCCCCGAAGCTGGAAAATCTCAAAAAGGAACATACTGTGATCTTTTATAAGCTAAATCAAGGCATTTATAAAGAAAAAAGATGTGGCTCCCTGTGACCCTCAGTCGCATTTGCCTGTACAACTTGATGCAAGCTACTTATTATATCTGTGCCTCAGTTTCCTCACCATCAGAATTGTGCATTGTCGGCAGGGACTTTTCAGTGAGGTGGAAAGATCAATTGGACCTGGCATTGAGAAGATCTGGATTCAATTTCCAGTCTCTTCGTGTATTCCATAACCTTAGGCAAGTTACACGCCAGGTTGAACCTTGGTTTCCTTCTTTGTAAAGAAAGTACTTAACAATGTCATTAGAATTAGAGGAACCTAGAGCTCAGTTGAGCCTCCATGTTATTTTTTCATTTCTTTCTTTTTCTATGACCTAGGAAACGGTATCATTCCTTGGGAGAGGAAATGAGTTTTGAGAACAAAACCAGCTCTGTGGCACAACTGGAGAACCACAGATGGTTCGCCCTCTCTCCTCACCCTCCTCCAAAAAAGGATGCCCAACTCCCTAGGAAACGAACCCACTCCTAATTATGAACAAGGCTCATTGTTTGGAAGTTCTTAAACCAAACCCACTTCCACTTATTTTGTGTTCGGAGACATGAAGAATAGTTGGTTGTTTTCCTTTGGTATAAAAATATTCCATATGCTTGAAGAACAATAGTAAACCATCTTAGAATCTCAATAAATGTGGTCTATCCAAAAGTAAGTTTAAAAAGCATTTTCAAAGGAACTTTTTTGTTAATCACAAGGCACCTTTTACAAGTGTCTCAATATTAACCAATTGCTCCTTTTCTGTAAAATCTCCTAACAAACACATTCCTTCACACAGCTGTGTTTAACACACGATTCGTGTCACTTGCAGAGTTGTCATTGGTCACTTCAGGTTGTTATAAGGGCGGGTTTGCCACACTTACAACAGGGCTGTGCACGCCACACTTTTAAACTGAACACATTCCCTCCACCAGCTTAGAAAGGGAGTAATAAGTTTCAGCAGCAGAAACATTTCATCGGAAGCACACATCACAGCACATAGATCAGCTGGGGATTGAGAACTGTCATTTTTAACTAAAGCAAGTGTAGTCACCCCCATAGCCAGTCTCCTAGGGGTGGGTTAGCACTACCTCTGTCAGGAGACCGGTGTTTAGAATCCACACGTGGCTACTTCCCGTGGCTGTGGGCTCTGGGCCAGCTCCTTTCTGTGTCTGAGCCTCAGTTGTATGGCCTGCATTATAGGTATGATGACACTAGCTACGCACCTGGTGTGGGAAAGGCAGGAAAGTGGGCAGCGTACATGCTCAATAATGCTGTTCGATCCTTGTACTTGAATAATAAGATCCTGCTCTTAGATCTCGTCCACATCCTTTAGAACAGTCTGCAAGTATGAGTATGTGTCTAAGGATGTAGAAATTAAATTTTTAATAAAAATTTAAGTTTCTAATTAAATGGAACCAGAGAGAAGTAGGTGCTAAGGCAATCAGAGACCTCACTGCAGGGGTTAACTTTGGAAACAGGTGTAAAATCTGCTGGGTCACACAGGGCTTCAGAATGATTACATTTTTTGAAAATATTTTTAAACTTTTGATCCCACAGGAAGTACCTCTGTGTCTGGTTCAAGGGCAGAAGGAGTCGGAGTGGGGGAAAGCAAGTGGTCTAGACTGAATAGGTGGAGTAGAGAAATCCTGGGGGGTGGCAGTTCATGACACAGTTTTGACTCCTTCTTCCTCCCTACCCCCTACTATTCACCTTGAGCTTGTCAGTTGTGATTCATTCATGAAATCACCAAGCCGAGGAAGCTTGAGGAAGTGTCTAGACCAGCTTCTTGCCTTCAGTCAAAGCATCCTTGAAACAACAAGAACAACGGCCACTACCTCTGCTCAGTGAAAGAGCCTTTCCAGTTCAGTCTGTTGTCTGCCTGCACTGGGGCTGTACTGGAGAAGTGCCCTCTCCCCCGACCTCATAACACAAGCCCATTTCCTCTTAGTATGCTCTGGGTCTGTCCTTTATGTCGTGACACATTGCTGTCCTACCTACAGGAAGGGGCCCCTGGGGTGGGGCGTGCTGGTGTGGCCACGGCCTCTGCGAAGGGCAGCGGTCCTTGCCTGCCCTCTGATGAATCACCAGATGAGCAGACATTCTTTTCCCCGCCCCCCATTGCAGTCATTCCCAAACCACAGAGAGCTAGCATCAGAATCACCTGGAAGGTTTGTGAACCATAATGCTGGGACCCACCCCCGCAGTGTCTGATGTGTAGATCTGGGCCGGGTCCTGAATATTTGCAATTGGTAACAAGTTCACAAGTGGTCTGGGACCCTCACTTCAGGAACCACTCTTCTAGTCCAACACGCAACCTCACTCTAGTATTTCTAATAACTTGACCTTCCCCCACCTTCCGAGCCCTCTCCTCACCACAGTTATATGTTCAATGTATTTATTGAATTCTAATGCTAACACACATTTGCTAAAGACTGTATGTCCATTATTGATCATTTTTCCCAACAACCCTGCAATGTTGGTGTGGAACAAACAATAAAAGGATACGTAACTAAGATCTTACAAGTGACGAAGAGCAGATATGGTATTCCAACTCAGATTTACCCGGAAGGATTCGCTCGTTCCACGATTCCAGGCTTGGCCAATAGATGTTTAACTTGTATGTCACCTCCGGTTCTTGGTGGCAGCGGCCTGAGCGCGGGGTTGAGGAGCCCCAGGTGGATGGAGTCCCACGGCGTTGAGCAGCCGCTCAGCAGGAGGCAGTTCTAGAATGAGTGCAGGAGTGGAGCCCCTCAGCATGGGGGCCCACATTTGCTGCCCCCACACCACGCCTTGTTTGTGGATCGATTTTGTTAGCTCCTTGAGTAAGGTGAGAAATAGGTACTCAAATTCGCGAATCTAAGTTTTGAGCTTAGATTTGAGAAAGTACAACAACCTATAAAGTAAAATAAAATGCAACTGGTATATAAATAGTAGTAACCACCAGGGACATTTAGCCTGAAAATGGTGGGGATGAGACAATTATATTAATTATAGTCTTGGTGTGTTATAGGTCTTTCCGTGTGACCTAGCTAGTGGCTTGCATTATACTGAAGTAATCCATTGTGACTTAATAAGGAGGTAATGACATTTCTAGTTTTCTTCCTTCCTCTATCATTAATATTTAGTATGGGATTTGTTATTTTGAATGTCTCTGTTCTTTATCTGAAAAATGAGTTTTTTCATGCTTTTCTGCTTCCAAACATTTTTTATGTATCTGAGTAAATGACATATATCTTTATGGCATCTATTATTCAATCAACAAATATTTTTAAAATGTATCCTCAGGCAGTGTGGATATAGTAGCAAACAAAACGGACTGCTCTCGTGGAACTTATACTCTAAGGAGACAGACAATAAACAAGTGAACAAATAGAGGAAAACTGTGTATAGTGATAAGTATGCACAGAGCGTGACTCTGTGTGTGTGTGTGTGTGTGTGCGTGTGTGTGTGTGTGTGTGTGTGTGTGTGTGTGTGTTTTAGATGGGGTGGTCAGGGAAGGCCTTTCTGAGCAGGGGACATTTAAGCTAAAACTTGAATGTGGAAAAACAGCCAAACATTGATAATCTGGAATTGAAGTAGTCCAGGCAGAGAAAGCAGCCTGTGCAAAGATCCTGAAGTTGAAGGTAGAAAGGGGCCAGGTCAAATGGGCTGTGAGAGTTTTCAGCGGGGGGGTGTGATGCAGACCCCTGCCACCGCCTAGAGGGTGTTTGAAGACATGCAGAAGGTGATTTGGATACAAAATGCTGCATTTGAGGAGAGTATTATTGGCTTTGAGTGGGTAGGGACCAGGACGCTAACCTTGCATTACTTTGAATGGCTGCACCCAAGACTTGTCCTACTCATACCGTCCTGCAGATACTGTCTCTACTGAGAAATCCTAAGAGCCTCTCAGTCCAGGGTAAGAAGTTGAATTTTATCCTAAGTAGAGTGGGAAGCTGATGGAAAGTTGTAGGCTTTAAAGAATGATCTTTAAAATATTACTTTGGCTACTGAGTGGAGAACGAATGATAAAGGGACAAAAGGCAGAACAGGGAAATCAAACAGGCACCTATTTCAGTAGTCCAGAGTAGAGATGACAGTGGTCTGGGCAGGGGGAGGAATGTGAAGGTTTTGAGAAGTATTTCTACCTTCAAGAAAAGTGCTAGATAAATATAAAATACTATTTGCCATGACACCTCTATGTTATCTTATTTTTTTTCTCAAGATGTATTTCAGTTTCAGAATCCACTGTGTGGGGACAGAGCCAGGAGAGCAGTTTCCAGGCTCTCGGTCTCACGTGGAAAGGTGCTGGCTCGGGTAGTAAATGGCCATCAGCTGTGACTAGTTGGCCGTCAGCTGTAACCAGTGAGCCGTGAGCCACTAATATAACTGCTGTGGCTACACTAGGAGGTTGGTTGGCAGAGAAGCGCACGGGGTGGTTACAGATCCTGTGGATCCTACTTCCTCTGTCTCGCCCCGCCGCCAGCGAGACTGAGGTGCAGGAAGACCCCTCGTTGGGGTACTGGCGGATGTTTGCTTTTGTGTCTCGACCAGCCGCCATCGAGAATATAGTGGTACGACTCCCCTATCTGTGGCTCCGTTGTCGTTCCTTTTTGGCCTCACTATATCCTGCGTTCTTGTGTGGGAAGCGGGACCAGAGTCCCCGCATGACAACTGGTTTACCCTATATTCATTTAAGAGGATCTTTGCAGCAGCAAATTATGAAAAACCTTACTCTTTCAAATGCAAGTTCTTATCCTCTTGCTCTTTCACCTTGCAGATCTGTGTGCATTTCAAGTTGTTCATAGCTCAGGAAGGTAATCTATTTGATTTGGGCTTGTAAAAAGAGATAAAATTACGTGTGCTTCCTGAATAATAATATGTGATTTCTCTCTCTGAAGGGTCAATAGGAATTAGCCTACATGTATCGTTTTACAAAACTGGTGCCTACTCCCATGAATAACAGGGACCAAGTCTACATTTATTCTGCTGAAAGAGGAGCATTACGTGAACATCAAAGTCTCTTGAAGGGATTGCAGGCATTTCAGGACTAATTTTACCTGAGCCTTACAAATAGTTTTCAGGTGTCTCAGCTCTTCCCCGACAAAGGCAATTCAGTTTCCAAAGTTATAGAAAATACCCCTCACTGCTGTTATCTTCTCGCTCTGTATAGCCGTCTCTTTTTACTGCACCCCACTGCAAGTGGACCCCAGACCGCCCTCATAGTTCACCTGCAGAAGAAGCCACTTCTCACATACTGGGAGGGATGAGGAACCCCAGGCTGAGTTGAAGTGGGAGGCAGAAGAAGGATAGGAGGCAGCCGTCTTCAGGCCATCTGCACACTGGTGAATGTTCCACGGAGGGTGGAACTCAGGAGGTGGGTCTTCCCACCAGAATCTTGTGTCCTGAGAGCAGAGGGGGTTAGACACCGAAGGAATACTGGGGGCAGTATGCAGCTCGGGCAGAACAACACACCACTGTTTCCAACTAGAGCTGATGGAGCCAGGTACTCACCAACCTAATCCCGCCTTCCATTCGGGATGAAATTGAAGAAGAGAAACAAAGTGGACAGGACCAGCCCAAAAAAACCAAATTGAATTATTTAAACCCATCACCCAATCTACATAAGCCAAACTCCTGGGAATTAAACAAGCAGGTGGTCTCAGCTGTAAAAACCAAGGAAGAGGAAGCTGTGCCTTCACGTCTGGGCACAGGTGTGGTCCTAGAAGAGGCAGATCACTTCACTGCCCAGCGCAAAAGGGGGGAACCAGGATCGTGTATTAGAAAGAAAGAGCAAATGTTTTGTATTAAGAAATCCTGTCCTGGCTTCCAACTAGCCATGAAAATTTGGACAAGAACCCCTTCTTGGGCTTCAGAAACAGAGTCGATCAGACGGTCCTTCAGACTCTGATATGCTCTGAATCTGTAATTCATAATTCAGCTCACGATCCTCACTGCTCCCCAAAAGCCTCTTGTAAACCAAACCATCTACCTCAGCCAACTCCTATTTCTGTCTCTCACTCTGAATTAATAACATGCTTCATGCAGTCCCCATTGGCTCCTGAAAATGCTCCCATGAGCACCCTAGAACACTACTCTTTTCTTTCTTTCTTTGCATCTCTCTTCCTCTTCTAGCGCTTAAGGTCCTCTGAAAGGAGGTACCAGTGTCAGGTTTTTTTTTCTTTGACTCTCCAGTGCTTAGCGCGATACCTCTCACTTATTAGATGTTCAATAAATGCTTGTGGTTGAATGAATGTATAGGGATGATATAAAAACAGAGAAGAATGAGCCCGAGCAATTCAAAGCTCAAGAGCCAGCTTTGGCGAAAAGCCATATAGTCTACCCATAATTTCCTGGACTTCTTAGAATTAAAAGAGAGAGAGAGAGAGAGAGAGAGAGAGAGAGAGAGAGAGAGAGGAGGGAATTTTAGATATTATAGCAATAATTTTCAGATATCACAGTTTCTACTACACTATGTCTCCACTGAGATACACCAGTTTCACAGGATTTTAGAAATACTAGTTTTTACCTAGCTTTTATGGAATGTCTTATATTTGGAAAGTGTTAGTATAAAATTGCTGAGTAGAAATTTCCAGATCCCTAACTCCATGACTTCATACCTCTTTAAGCTGTTCACAGGAGGAAAAAAAACACAAAAACTCAAATCAGAAAGTTTAAAAGTGACCACATCTTGTCTTCTAAGCCCTGATCCTTTCACTGAAAATTTGTAACCTCCAGGGCCTCAGAGTTAAATTAGAATTGCTAAAAGCCTAGGGATGACCACGTGGGATGAAACCCCTAGCCTAGAGGTCTAGAGACCTAACCAAAAATAATAAAGCCTTGCTGGTGTGGTGCTGGGAAGATGGGAGGGAGCTGGAGCTGACAGCAGAGGTGGCCTGGAGTAGGACAAATGCCATCCTGGTCCAGTTCCAGGAGTTTGGATTTGTGGGGACGGAGATAGGATGCAGCGTCAAAGCTTTTGGGCCATGGCCAAATGTTTGATGAGCTTTCGCCTAATCATGGAGATCACGCATGAGTGATTCCAGTCTCAGGAAAGGGGTCAAAAGGAAAAGGGAAACACAGTTGATTGTGCCTCTTCCTGGCACCAGGTCTTCCGCTGAGAGGATGCTGCCATTGCAGCCAGAGCTACCACCGGCTTGAGGCAGACAGACACTGCCCGCAAAAGTGTGCAGTCACCACTGCTGTCCCTGAGGGATACTGAAGGAGCATTTCTTCCAAAATATTGTCCACAAGGCAAAGAGTAACAAACTTCTCTAGCTTCCACGTGGTGATGAGCTATGTACTCCTATGGATCATATGTCATTTGTCCAAGCGCTGTTTGCCCCTTGAGTCGCCAATGTCCTGAACTCAATTATTTTTTCTTTTTCTGTCCACTGTGAAAAGAAGGAAGCCCCTTTGGCCCTTATTAATGGTGTCCTGGCAGTGGGGACAGGGGAAAAGACAATCCTGAGACCATCATAAAACCATAGGTTTAATGACAATAATAAATCTTATTCAAACCCAAAAGAGCTGGGCTTTGTTAAGCTCCACAGGGTCTTATCTAAGTGACACACAAGGGAAGGTGCTGGAGGTGGGGGAGGGGCTCACAAAGGTGCTGGGGGAGGTGCATCAGGAGCTTACATTTGCTTGTGACTTTGCAGACTGGTCTCTAGAGCATGAGCTTGCAAGGGGGGCTAGTGGCAGTTTAAGGTCCCCACAGGCCTCTTGGAAAACCAAGTGGATAGGGAGGCAGCAATATCCCGGAGTAGCTTTGGACAGTATCTTATAGTAAGTAAAACTATTAGGAAAGGCAAGGGGTTCAGCTCAATTTGAGGATAATGTTGGCGGGGGGGAGGAGAGGCAGAGAGAGAAGTGTGATGGGGTGGGATGCCCAGAAGGCTCCCAAGGTTCCAAGTGATCCGACTTACAGTGGCGAGGTAGGAAATGCGGTTGTTCATTTTATCATTATTCTTTAAACTGTGCATGTTTTCAGACCCTGCTTTTGTATGTATATTTCAAAATAAAAAGATCCATGTTACTCCTTCCAAAAAATAAAAACCCAAGGTCTGGAAGAAACTGATCAAGAACTAAAAATGGTGCCAAAATAATGCTTTCCGTGAAAATTTAAAACATGGACCTTACAACCAGTACAGATCTCTCTCTCTCTTTCTCTGTCTCTCCCCTCCTTCCCATCTCCCTCCCTCTCTTTATCTCCGCCTCCAGTGGTAAAATTTTTGCTGACTGGAAAAAATTTTGTGGGAGTGAGGTGCGTTAGAATTTATCTGTGAGTTACATTTGAGAGCGAATGATTCCCTCTCCCCACCACACACACACATACCCCATCCTGCTTGTCAGGGCAGGATTGGGCAGGACTGGTTCAGCACACTTTCTTTCCCAAAGTTGAAAAGTTAAAAGTAATGCCTACTCTCTGGAAGCCACTGTTTTACCCCAAGGAAGCCATTGAACAGAAGCCAGTTTAACATCCGCTGTGTCCAGGTGGGCTGCCGTGCTGTGCTGTGCTATGCCGGGCGGGCGAGCACCTTGTCCTGCCCTCAGCCCGTGCAGGTCTCTGCCCCGGGCTCTCCATTATGCTCTGTGCACCAGCTCAGTGTTTCCTATTTTACTTCACTCTTCACATGCCTCAAATAGCTCATTGTTTTCCCTGAGCCCTGGCTTAGCCAAGTTCCATGTGTTTGGTTCCTTTGATCGTTCTGTTAAAATCAATCTTGTCCTCTAATTATTTTCTGTTCCACTTCTTTGAACCCCTTCCAGTTGCCTCCATTTCTCAAGGAGCCAGGTGTTTAATAAAGAATCTGGATGAAGTTCAGGCAGAACCAGGTAGAGGCAGCTGCTTGCCCCCAGGTCTTGGTTGCCACTTCTTTAAGCAGCCAAGGTGTTTGACCGAAGGCATGTGACATTCCAGACACAAGAACCGTGCCCTGCACTTGGCAAGTGCTCAGTAAGTAATGGTCATATGAAGGAGTTAATTGGAACCTCTTTTAAATCGGTTGGACTATATTCTAACGTCCATTTTAATTTGCTTCCCCATCCTACCCTCAGCCCGGCTCTCTTTCTGCTTTCAGATTTTTCTTTCCAGCCTCATAGTTATTTCATAGCTTACTTCTTTGATGCTTTAGTGTACACAATTTTAAATTAAATTTTCTTGTTTTCTGATCATATATTTAACCTCATTAGTTTAATTCATGTCATAGGATTTTGCTAGGAACCTTGTTTACCAGATTGGTGCTATTTATACATTGTTCTATGGTGCCCTTTTTTCCAAATAACTGATAATCATGTTTATATTGTCTTATTTTTAATTTCTCTTTATTTAAGAGTAGACTTTGCTTCGATCGTTGTTAATTTTCAGTGTTTTTCTAAGTATCCGTAGTTTCATCACATCCTGACAAAGGTTTGGGTTGAGGATAAAGACCATTGTCTTAAAATGATATGAGGTCTGGGGTTTGCTTCAAAATAATCTAGTAGGCGTGGAGGGAAAAGGAGGGTTATAGGTGAAATAAGATTGCCAGAGCTGGGTGATGGAAATACGGGAGTTATTGTGCTATTCAATGAAGTAAATGTTTGGAGTACTTCCATAACATAAAGTTATTTTTTAAGAAACCAAACAATATATACGCAGATATACGGTTGGTCCTGTGAATTATCTTAGGACTTAGAGAAGGGGAATTCCTCCACTGTCCTCTAGCTGTCCGTGTCATTGTCATTTACAGGTGGTTCAGCCCTTCCTCTAGGTTCACTACAAAGTTCGGCACTTGCTCCTCCTCTTCCTTCATTTCCAAACTCTTGTTCTCACCTGGGAGATTTTATTGAGCTGATGTGTGGTTTGTCCAACGCCTCCCATCTGCAATGCTAATCGTCTTGCACTTCCACTCTCTTTCAGCAGCCCACTGGCCCTTTAAACCATTTTTTAAAATGATGCCAATCTCTGTATGGTGACTGTCTAGCACTGCGGCTAAGACTTTCAGGTTATGTTTCGTTACAGAGTTTCCTTTTTCTCAGCATCACTCAACACACAAAACATATATGTAATCCAGACATTTCTGGCTTAAAATCCTTCAAGTTCAAATTCAAGTTCAGTATCCTTCACATCCAGCTCTTGCTTTCCTACTATTTCTAGCCTCTTTCCCTGTCATCCTGTCATATTCACTCTTTTTCAGCTATACGAAGCTTCCTTCATTTGTAGGTAATAGACCGTGCTTTCTCACACCTCCAAACTTCTGACCATACTTCTGTTCCCCGAGATTGGAATGTCCATCATTCTGCCTCTGGGGGACTTCAGCAAGTTTTGCTTGTATCTCAAGACTCAATACAAGTATCACTCCTTTTGGAAGGCCTCCCTGAGCCGTCCACATTGAGTTAAATGCCCCCTCCGATACTTTTTCTCATAGAGCTCTTTGTGTCCATCCTAATCCTTTGGAAGCCAACTGGAATCAGTGACATTCTTTGGGTCCTTTCTACACCATAACTCTTTCTCCCCAGAACCCAACCTAGTAGCTGGCACATAGTAGGTATTTGAATGAATGAGAAACTGAATGAACAGAGGAATGGATAAATGAATGCTGCTATCTCCTTAAGGTTGCACCTCCCTACCTGGGCTGTTCTCCAGATGGCTGGGTCAGGCCTGGAAGCCCCTCCAGTGTTTGCCTCCTAACTGCCCTCCTCAACCCACCTGACCCATCTGGCTCTAGTCGTAACCATTTTCCCTGTCCCGCCTGAGTCCTTCCTCCTTGGTTCTTCATCCAGACAAGTGTTTCCCAGAGTGTGGTACACAATAATTTTTAGGTGATAGACAAACGTCTTTTGACAGTCTTGGATTTACATTCCTATCTGTTCAACAAGGGGAGGGGAATGAGCACACAAAACCTGTGATTTCACAGAGAAGATTGCGTAGGATGAGACAACGCTAGGCAGTGCCATGGTAATCAACCTTACCTGGACCTCATAAATCAGGGGAGAGGTGCTCAGGCATAACCATAAATGTTCCAAGCCCTCTATAACTGAACCCTCACCGGGGAAACAGCCTGGCAGACAGCCGGGAAACACACACACACAGGAAGGGAAAGGCTCCCATGCTGAATCCCACACGCATCTCTGTTTTATTCAGTGATATGTTGAAGTGTCACTTCTGGAAGTTGCTTTAAATGTATGTATACACTTAAACGTAACAGATGAAATAATTAAGTATCTTTTAAGCTGTTTAACCACATCCTCATGTGAGTTCAGAGTTAGTGTGGATTATCTAAAAACTGACAGATTTGTTTCACTGAGGTGGATCCTGATTTGTGTCTGAAACCATCAATTAGAATCCAGCTATTTTGATCAAAAAGTTCCATTCTTCACAATAAGAAATTTATTTTCAGCCATGCACTTTATGTCAACTTGTTTATTCTATTTTTTTGTTTGGCATTTTTACTTTATATTTTTTAAATGTTTGATAATTATAGAATTTACTATATTTTATCAAATTGCTTTTATAGAATTTACTATATTTTAGTAAACCTAATATACCATTGGTATGTAAAACACCTCATTATTTTATGTGCTGCTAAGAGTAACAGAGATGGTGCCAATTATAATTGTAAGATGCCATTGATTCTAAAACAGATCCCAATTTCAGAGGTGTTAAAATTATTTTTTAAAGTGTATCTTAAAATTGATGAAATGCAGTGTACGTACTCATACACTTCACTTCTATTTTAGCAGATAATACTTATATTCCATTTATCATAATGATATAAAGTTTCTCTTTTGAATGAATTTTAAAATGAGTTGATTTAAAGAACAATATTAAGTAGGAGTAGAGATGGAATATAGTATGGCAGATCCTGGAGGCGGTAGCCAAATATTGTGACTTAGCCTCACTGCTTAGGCCCAGACACCACCCCTCGGCCCCACCTGCCGGCTCAGGTCAATCCCACCGCCCTCGGCACAGTGCCCAGATCCCACCTGAGGCAGACCCCAGCTCCTCCACCGAGCCAGGGACAGGAGTTTGGGCAGTTACACCTGTGCTCAGGTTGAGGAATGTGGCTGAACTCCCTGAAGTCATTTGATGACGGTGAAAAGAAATTCCTAGGGAATAGACTCGTGGGGATTGGAATGATCTGGATTTGCCTCTATTAAAATAACAGCATATTCAGAGGTTTCTGTTTTGTTTTGGTTTTAACCCTTTCTCCAAGAAGTCAAGAGAGAAAAAGAGCATTTCAGCCTCTGTTGCTGCGTAATTTACTAATAATGGCAAACTAAACACTAAACACTCAGTTTCAGTGATTATCAAACCAAAGAATGGTCGACTTTGTTTTTCATAACAGAGTTAGCAGTTCAAAATAATTATGAATAACCTGAAGCAAAATGTATTTCACTGAGAAAGTACAGAAGTAGCTAATATCCGACTTCCGAGACAGGAAAAGTGAAAAGAGAATTATTTCAGATGGAGCTAGGAAAATGTGTTGCGTTTCCATTGGGAAAACGCTGTGCTTTTGTACACCATTTCCCTGGATGTTGCAGTGCATTTGTGCTCATCATGCTTTCAACTCCCACCCTGTGCTACGTCTAGTCTTGGGCTGCCAGGCACCGTGTGCAGCATTTCCCCGCGAGCCCTCCAGAACCCTCTGATTTACTCGGTGCTCATTCTTGAAGGTTGCTATGAATCATTAACCAAAATGCAGTAGAGCAGGAGGTCACAAGTCATACAGGCTCCACTACTTGCACACAGCCTGTTTTTGGAAACGTAATTTTGAAGGTTTTAATGTAGGTGTAACCGAGAAGATAAACTGAACACATATGCATATCTTAATAAAGGTATTCTTCAGAGTCAGCAAATATTCATATCATATTAAGCATCAATAAACCTATTACAGTGTAATAAAAAGGAAAGGTCTTATAATAGAAGATTATTTATAGGCTATTAGTTATTAGTATAATTTAAAAAATATTATCAGTGACAATTGGCAAAATTGATAATATTGGAGATGCAGCTGTTTCCACTCACGAATACTAATAATATTAGCAATAATTCTATACAGTAATGTTAATTGAAAGCTAAACCTCTTCCAAGTTTTTGTTTATCCATATGGATGTTTTTGTTTATCAGATAACTACCGTTTCCCCAAAAATAAGACCTAGCTGGACAATCAGCTCTAATGCGTCTTTTGGAGCAAAAATTAATATAAGACCCAGTCTTTATTATATTATATTATATTATACCCGATCTTATTTTACTATAATATAATAAAGACTTATATTAATTTTTGCTCCAAAAGACACATTAGATCTGATTGTCCGGCTAGGTCTTATTTTCGGGGAAACAGGGTGTTGCATATTTTATAAGAACTATTTCCTGGTATTCATAAAAGTTATTGACATCATACACTAAAGTTTGAAATGTACTCACAGAGTAAAATTATAAGCGTAACCTGGTTCGGCCCCCTTTCTCCAAGGAGACGTAGTGGACAGAAAGCCAAATATTTTTAGGAAGTAGAATCACTGGGACTTGGGGTCATAGGTCAGGTTCCCTAGAAGCAGAACCTGACACAAGAGATTTGGGTGTGGGAGTTTTATTGAGGGATAAACCTGTAAGGAAGTGAGAGAAACAGGATAGGAAGGAGGAAATGCCAAGTAGGATGTGGATCAGATGGTCTATCCTTAGCCGGATGAAGGCCAAGGGATAAATTGTAACATAGAGGATAGCTGTGAGCCTTTGTAGCCAATATTCAGAGCAGCAGGGGGTGGGTGTAGTGGCACCAACAGGAATCTGCTTGGAGCCCTAACAGCACTAAGTACATTTGGTGATGGGGGGAGGGGACGTGAGAAGAGGGGGACCAGGAGGGCTCCCAGGTTTGTGGCCTGAACGAGTGAACAGATTCTTGTATACAACAACAACGCTCCCTTCATAATCCCAAAAAATGTAAGGTTAACATAGAAGAAACATGAAAAGATTCTTTATTTTACAAATAAATACATTTTCCTTTACTTTTACTTTCTGGGTGAAAAATACCAACTTCTTGACATACTTGCACAGGATCAATTTTCCCTTCAAAATATATACACTTTTTCTTTCCAAAGTTTGCTTTTTAGAACTGCTTCCCGTTGAAAATAGATCCAAACTGTTTCTAGTACCCTAATAATTCAAGATTCACCTAGCTACAATCCCAATATTATGTTAGCTTTTAATGAAAAAGTAGTTAGGCATTGTTCTTCTGTACTGATTCTTCAGTCCAAATTGGCCTGTGGGCCAAATCCAGACAGCAATCTGTATTTGTATGGCCTGAGAGCCAAGAATTTTTACATTTTTAAAGGGTTGCTTAAAAATAAAAATAAAAAAAGAATATTCAAGAGACTGACCCACAAAGCTCAAAATATTTATGATTTAGCCCTTTACAGAAAAAGTTTCCCAGCCCCTGCTCCCAGAACTTTTTCAGAAGTGTGCTGGCTCAGTCTATATTTTGAAAGGAAATCTGCTATTCAAAAACTTAAAATTAGTAAATGATTTATAGAACCATAAAATTATTTTTTTTTGGAAAGACTACATCACAGAATTTATATAAATAAATTCTAACTCTTCTGAACAATTATTTTAATGGAATTCTTCAGCAAATCAGAATCATTCATTTTAAGTAAAATACACATAATTTGTCCCGTTTCATAAAAAAATATTACCACCTATTTTGTGATTCTTGTAAATAAATTGAAAAACACAAATAGATACAAAAGTAAAAAGAAAAAAACAACCTGCAATCTTACCATCCATAGTTAAGCACTGTTCACATTTGGCTACATCTTTTTCTCAGCATATTCATTTCATTTTTAAAATGTGGATCACATAGTACGTGTAATAGTATATCCTCATTCATTTAATGTTATAATTTTCAAAAACATCCCATTTGACTGCATTTATTCTGCAGAATGAATATGTCACAATTTATTTAAACATCTTCCCATTTTTTGACATTTAGGTTGAAGCTAATTTTTCACAATTGTAAATGCCACAGTGAGCATCTTTATGCATAAATCTAGATCTTCATTTCCTTAGGTTAGATTTTTAAAAGAGTAACTATTGTCTCCTCCCCCTATTCTGTTCCTTATCTTTCTTATAAACCCATTCTCTTCAAGACTCATAAATGATGGAGTTCCTCGGGACTAGAAACTTGGCCTATTCTTCTCACTCTCTGTATTTGTCTCCAGAAGAGCCTCTTATATCTAAGATTTCAAATGCCATCTGTATGCGATGACTCCCATATTTACGTCTCCAGCCCCAGGTCTGTCTGCTAAGCTCCAGACTACATATCTGAGTACCTAGTTGTCATCTCCACTTGCATGTCATATACCATCTCAAATGGAAAATGCCCAAAAAGGGATTCAGTATCTACCCTCCTGCTACTCCCCCACCAAAAACTCTCTTCTTATTGCCCATTTCAAAAAGAGATGTAAAGAGATGTCGTCACCTCTGCTTATGATACACCCCTAGGAAATCATCTGTGCCATCTCTCACTCTCTCACCAGCCCCATCTATTCAGTCACCAGGGCCTGTTGATTCTACGAGCTAAGTATATCTTTAATATTTCCATTTCTCTCCTCTCCCCAACCCCTCCTAAGCCACATACATCTCTTTCCTGCATGACATACTATATTTGCTTCCTAACTGGTCTCTTCTGTACCCACTCCTGTCCTGTCCTGTCCTTTTATTCCCTTCGCAATTCTCCACCATGGAGAAAGTTTCTAAAAATGTCAATCTGCTTTTACAACCCTTAAGTGCCTGGTAGGAGAAAGCTCTTAATGTCAACCCCTCTTCTTGCTACTTTTCCCCGTACTGTCTTGCTCCAACCTAGGGGTTTCCTCTCAGCTACTCAACGGTGCTAAGCTTCTTCCAGCCTTTATTAAATATCTTCCCTATACCTATAATAAATACCCTTAACCTCCCTTTTCAGCTGACCAACCCTTTTCCTGATCCGTCCCCCAACACACACACTACCTACATGCTCTCTCAGTATCCTATGAGTCTACTCTTTGAGTACTTACTACAAATTGTCGTCTAAATTGTGGTGTGTTTTTTTCCCTGAAATGTCTGTTTTTTTCACTAAAATTTCATTTCGGGAAAATAGTATTTGTCTCTTTCACCACAGTATCTCCCAGTGCCTAGCATGTAATAGGCGCTCAATAAATTTGTTGAAATAGTGACAGGTCATGGGGTATAAACTTTGTAAAGACATTTAAAACAGTATCCCAGAAAGTTTGTATCAATCAACTTATAAACCCACCAGTAGTCTATGAATGTTCCTTTGATCGCCCCCTTCTGGACACAGTAATATCGTTTTAAATAATTTTTAAGTATTTTTACAGGCAAAATGTTACCTCATCATGATTTAAATTGCATTTCTTTGATTACTATGAAGCTGAACATTTTTCACAAGTTGATAGGCTCTCATATATTTTCTGTGGTTTTTAAATTCATGACATACGGCTTTTATTAAACATTTTTGTTGGGATATTGTGGAAGTTCATTTCCGTTAATTATTTTTCTACCTATAAAACACCACCACCAAACCTACTTAACTTCATCCGAAGGTGTGGGCAGATTGGACAAATACTGCTCCCCATGATTTATGTTTAGTCATTGATGCTTCACCCCGACCTTGGATGATCATAGAATTCATCACGTAAACTGGGACACTTTTGAGAGTGAAGGAGGGAGGGCACCATGAATAACTATGCCAGGACAACAGGTAAAAAGCAGGATTGTCCTGCATACGCCAAGATGTATGGTGTCTCTAATTTTCATGCAGACGTACAACTCGGGGGACCGTACAAGAAGGGAGAGCAGAGGTCCAAGTGGGGATCTGGGGGTAATCTGAGGATAAATCTCCTTGCTGTTCTGAATTTTAATATGGATGTGCTGTGCTGTTCAGTGATACACTGACTCACCCTGAGACTCCCTGTCACCTGGGCTGCCTCCCTCATTTACCTCACCTGACTGACCCTTGGAGGCATCTGACAATTTCATACAATTCTGCTTTCGTGATGAGGCCAGTGGCCCAACGAGCTGCAGGGACTGTCTTGCCCATAAATGGAGAGCTTCTGATAAGCAGAGCCTTGGCAGAGTTCACCCCTATTCCACCACGCTGCCCCCATCTTCACTCTCAGATGCATTCCTCCTGCCTGCATTGCACTGAGAATGCCAGAGCTATTTTTTGATTTTACAGTGCTTCCAAAGTTATGTCAACAAGTGGCCAGAAGAGAGTTTTCACTTTCCTAGAGCATCCTGAGAGGATGTTCCTCTTTGACAAGCATAACAATGAAAGTACAAGGCCTGCACCTGAGGCAGTTCGTCTTGTCCTGGGGTTATGTGCACACGGGCTTCAGTGCCTAGCATTTGTAATGCTTCCCTGAGCTCGTGCAGTGCATCTGCAAACTTTCCCAGCTTATCCTAAGTATCTTTTAAGTACTCTGTACCCTTCAGTGAAACTCAAAAAATACATTCAGAGTTGCTTACAGACTTGCATTTTCAAGAATCGCTAGGAACTTAAGGAAAGTAGTATAGGATGACAGAAAACTGGAAAAAGAAAGACGGGGGGAGTTTAGATAAGTTGAATTTTTCTCAATGCCATCCAATGAGTTATGACTTTATTAGGAAAAAAATCAGCAGCCTTCCTCTTCATATCTTATCAACAGGGAACAAATTTCCTACCAATGAAATTCCCAATAGGGCCTCTGTGGACTGTTGTGTACTGTACAACTCCAGCAAATGCTCTTTACATTAAATTTCATCTATGAGAATGGTGCCAAATTGTCCCTCCTGGAAGGGACCTGTGGTGCAGTTCACAATCCTCCTGGCACTATACAGGGCACATTCTGTGCAGCCATATGCTGAGGTCCTGACTGACACTCTCTATGTGATTTTTCTCTGATCAAGACACTGTCCCTTTGCTGCAGTTAGAGTTCCCTTATTCACCAGAGCCGCAGATTTTCCAGGGTAATCTTCAGGTTTCCAACATACATTCACCTGGTGTCTGTAAGCACTGTAGTATTTGTCAAGCCAAGTGTCCTGGTTTCAGGTTTAGAAAAGAGGTCATTGGAGCTATCTTGTATAGGCTAAGGTTGCCTAGATTTTGCCATTTCATTTTTATTGAGGAAAACATAGGAAATAAATACAATCTCTTGGTGTGCTAGAGAATCAAAACCTTTAAGATGCTAATGTATTTAAAAGGTTTTTTGTTTCTTTTTTTTTTTAAAGTATAGGTCGAGAGGGATCCTATATACACCTAAAATAATTTTTTTTTCTGTATTTCATTTACAAAGTATCTATGCATACAGACTAAGTTAAGATCAACCCATTGGCTCTACAGAAATAAAAGAGAAATACCATGCATTCAAATTACTAACAGAGAGAGACCTTGGTTTTGAATTACAATAGTAGCAGAATCAACTTTGTATCTCCCAACAAGGAAGGTGATGAAACCATTCAGAGACATTTTTATACTATGTTTCCTATAGTGCCTAGGATGAAATCCAAGGGGTCTTTTAGCTGGAAGAAGCCTTTAGTTCATTTACTTTTTCATTCATGCAGTTAATTCTTACTGTTTGCTTACCACAGTCATGTAGTCTAGCCCCTTCCCTAAGGAAACTGAGGTCACACAGCTCGTTAGAGACAGGGCTGGAAACTAAGCTCAGATGTTATACACCCAGGACAGTTCGCCCACAGTGCTGTTAAATATTCCCAGGTAGTTACATTCAGGTGATGAAACAGAAGAGCATCATGTGACTTGCTTGTAATTCATGTAATAAAGATGAAATACAAACCCCACTGCCAGTGATTTCTTTGTTACTCTAAATGCTACAACTTACACAAGGTTCAACGTTAGGGCTGCTAACTTCAGAATTTGTCTGGGATTTTGTAAATCTTTTCCCCGCCTATTCAGACGCCTTATGATTTAAATATTTCAATCACGTCTTTTGTCAAATGTTGCCTTTACGGATTATAGTCCTATAAATAGCACTGACCTCTGAGGAACATGCTATCATCCCTACCCTTTGAGTGTTATTCCAGACAGTTCCCTATCCATGACAAAAATGAATAGCCCAATCTCATGGTGGCTTCCGTGTTAAAGGATTTGTGTTGGGGGTAACTTCCGGCATGTAGTTCATAGAACAATGTGAAATTTTCTTTTCTGAGGTGTCTGTACTGTGCCTTTCCACAATGAAATCTCCCAACTTGCTGAGTACTGCTGAACTGGTTGACAGTTGAGGAGGGCGAGCACATGTGAGCAGAGGCGAGCAGCTGCTCCTACCAGCTGCCTTCTTCTCTGCATAGACATAACTACTGCCCAAGGAGCCTCTGCAGAGCAGGTAACCTGGGATCTAGCTTGAGGTTGCTGAAAGGAGACCCTTGTGACATTTTTGCTTGGTAAATTCCTCCATATGCCTCCAGACCAAGGGATACTTTAGCAGAGTGACTAAGAGCCAGGGTTCTGAAGCCAAACTTCCCAGGTTCAAATCCTGGCTTTGCCACCTAGCTTTCCAGCTTTTTGACCTTAGGCAAGTTACTTAACCTCACTGTCTTCAGCATCCTCATAAATAGGGATAATAGTTTCTTCGTAGGGTTTTGAGGACTTAATGAATTAAATGTTATTATAATGAATAACTCCCAACAAATATTGATGAAGCTCCTACTCCATTCCAGTTACCATGAAAACCATAGAAATGGCCCCACCCTTCATGGAATTTAGAGTACATTTTGTACTAGGAACCCTGACCCATTTAAGGGTTGTGAAATCAATGTAATAAGGTGTGACTGCATTTTGTTTTAAATGAATAGGACAGGATTTTACAAAATATGAGTTTTATGAAACTTTTTTTCAGTTACATGTTTTTATATGTATATGTGGCCTGGGTCTTCATATAAAATGGATTTCTTGAGTAGTAGAGAAGATAAGCAATTAAATAGCAACCTCAATACACTGTGTGTGGTAAGTTCAGTGAGTGTCATAGAAGCTCGGAAAGGTCACCTGACGCCATTGACAAGGTATAAAGAATCAGGGAAGTCTTCTAGGAGGAGGTGACATTTAACCTAAGACTTAAAGGATGAATAGAAATTTGCTAAAAGAAGTTGGGGAAGGTTGGGCAGGAAGCGGTTCCTTTAGGGCAATGAGGAGAATGGGCAGAGATAGTTGGGAGACTGTTCAGTAATTTCAGGACACAGAGTCTAGACCACGGTGGGGGCCGTGGGTCTTTGAGAGGGACAGGACTTGGTAACTGATGGGGGAAGGTGCTGATCTGAGATGACTCCCACTTGACTTACATCTCTGCTGTTTAATTTACAGAGGTTGCAGGGGACAAATCGAAGTCTGTCAACCCTAAGCCCCTAACTTGAGGAGACTTTCTGTAACCAGGAAAACAGGATCTTTCAATCACTTTGCAAATCATCTCTCCATCCTGTTGGACATAGCTGTAGACTGTTGCCGGCCTAGTAATTGGCAGGGCTTCCTGTTCCAAAGTGGGAGGGTTCTTGGCAGACGATGGAAAGCTGGAAACAGAATGGATGCTGGACTAGCCAGACACCTTGCATGAAAAGAAAAGAAAAAAAAAAAAAAAGGAAACCTGGTAGTTTCCTATCTGATCCAGAATATCTGGTCAGAGAATAATTTAAAAGGACAGATAATTCAAAGATATTTCTATTTGGCTTTGAAATGCCATGCATTTTTGGCAGTGCATGTACCTTTCCAAATGTTTTTTCTAAGGCCTTTTTTTGCATTCCCTGAACACAGACCATCTGGTCACCAGGGGAATGAGCCGAAGCCAAGGAAGGATTCTGGGTGGGTGGGTGGTTGAGGAGGTCCTAATGTTTAAAAATTGGACTGAGACCACAACCCTCCCTTATCACCCCAGTTGATCTATTTACCTGTGTCCTACCACAGAGCAGGGAGCTTTCTCTGACCTAAGACTTGCCAAGTCATATGGTGACTACTTGAAAAGGAGCTATCTGGTTCCCAGCACATAATGCTTCCTACCCACATCTCTGCACACTCATAGGGCCACCTCCTTCCCACAGGGGGCAGCCAAGCTGACCCCGGGCTCTGCAGCAACCTCAAAATCAAACCATATTTGGAGCATAAGGCAGGCTGTTGACAGATGTTACCCTAAAAGACATTCTAAGTTATAATCAGTCCTGTAAAGAGCTGTAAAGGGGCCAGAACAGAAGGTCCCTTTTCCTGTTATTCATAAGATTGCTGCTTGCAGACAAGTCAGAAGACTAGCTTATCTCTGGCTCAGGCCTACCTAGCAGAGGAAGGAGTCTCACTTTACTGAAATCACTTCAACAAAGGGTCTCTGCACCCAGTCCCCATTAGACCTAGGAGAAATGTCAGGGTGGCAGCCACTCCCCCCTAAAGAATCCCAAGCATTCCGCCATCCTCTGTCTGGCATCTGGACAGTGCGAAGTCAGGCTAGTGGCCCAGTCCAGGCTAGAATTCCCTGATAATAATTAGTAACAGGCCCAAATCTGGAGTTCAGGGAAACTGGTTTTCTTCAATCCATTGTAAAATTAAGTGCTATTTTTCTTTGTACACCCCCCATCCACAGCTTTCTTGAGGTATAACTGACATGAAATTGTAAGGTATTTAAAGTGTACACCATGGTGATTCAATACACGTATACACTGTGAAAAGATTCCACACCCCTCACCCCATCTAGTTGAAAAACCCAGCATAGGGCTCTTTGACTCAGTTTCCTGAAAAATTGAAGGAAGCCAGCGAATGTGCCAGGAGCATGTCACCTGATCTTTTCCTTTAATGTCTCCGTGTGTGGAGGTGGTCCAAGGGGACGTTGGAGGCTCGCCAGAACCTTCCCCACCATGTCAGGTATCATTCCCATCTCATACTCACCCCTTCATTCTCCATACACACACCTCTCTGAGGTCATCCTCAGCGTGCAGCCGGGAGGGAAGGAAACGTGAGCTAGAGCAACAGGTTCCACCCACAGCCTGAACTTGGAAGGGGAGGCAGCCAGACGACTGGAGTTGGGCGACGGAGGAGAGGAAGCTGCGAGGAGGAAGGTGGGAGGGAAATGATGGGGCATGACCACCGAGCACACGTCATTCGGGCTCCCACATGGGCTTGTGTATGTGCGCGTGTGGGAGAGGGAGGTCCTCAGGGAATCACTTGGGGACTTTCCCGTGGGTTAGAAGGCGCGGGGTCCGCACTTTGGGATGTCGGGAGGCTCAGGCGGGGTAACGAGACCCCCAGACAGGGCTTGAGGCGCGCCCAGAAAATACGAGTGTGTCTGGGGCTTAAAATTCATCACCCTCCCCAGGGCGCAGCCTCTGCTAATCGTAAGGTTCTGCGCCCCTAACACCCCGCACTCCCTTCCTTCGGGCTTTTCCCCAGCTCCTCCAGCCCCGTCGCTGCCCGGCCTCCCGCCCCAGCCTGCTGCCGCGAAAACCGGGAGAGCGGACTGCACCGCGCCCGGCAGCCTCTGGGCATGCTCCGTGGCGGGACCGGCTCCGCCGCCGAGAGGGCGCGTCCTTCCTCCCCAGGGCGGCGGCGGCGCCTGCAGCGACAGTCGCCGCGCCCCGGCCCGTCACACCTTAGGGGAGGTGGGGGCCGCCCTGCCGGGCGGGAGCCCAGAACGCCCCCCACCCCGAGCTTTCCGGCGAGCAGAGGAGGGGCCGGCCCGGGAGGCGCGGAGGCGGGAGCGAGACCTCGGAGCTGCGGACCGCTCGCTCCTTAGAAAGTAAAGCTCAGCGAGCGAGCGCAGCCGGGCTCCCGGCGGCTGGCAGGGGCGGATCCGGCCGGGGTCGGGGGTGGTCTCCAGCATTGAGCGAGGTGCAAATTTAGTTGCCGCCCACCTTCTTCTCAGTCCCCGCCCCCAGGTAATTATAATTCTCTGGGAAAGTGGTTCTCGGAGAATTCTTGGGGCGGGGCGCAGGGGCGCGCCTGGCGCAAAATGGTTAAAACAAAGTCCATGCGCGCCCCAGGCCCCCTTTTAAGGAAAGTGTGCGCGCCGGTGGCTGGGCACCCCCTTTGCTGATTTGAGGGTTCGTTGCCCGGAGGAAGTCTGGTTGTGGCAGAGGAGGGGGCTAGGATAGGGATGCCTCAGGCTTGTGCCGGCTCCGGCCCGCAGGCCTCCTTGGGGGACGCACCTCCCGCGAGGCGGGCGCGGGGCGCTGGGCCCGGGCGTTCGCAGCAGGCGGCCGGAGCAGGCTCGGCCCGGCGGCTCACTCTCTCTGCCTCCTCCCCCCAGGATTACCGAGAGGATGGGATGGATCTAGGCAGTGACGCCGGCAGCAGCAGCAGCAGCAGCCGCGCCAGTTCGCAGTCCAACTCCACCAAAGTGACCCCTTGCTCCGAGTGCAAATCCTCGTCGTCGCCGGGGGGCAGCCTGGACTTGGTGTCTGCCCTGGAGGACTATGAGGAGCCCTTCCCGGTCTACCAGAAGAAGGTGATTGATGAGTGGGCGCCGGAGGAGGACGGCGCGGAGGAGGAAGAGGAGAACGAGCGCGACGAGCGAGGGTACCGGGATGACCGCTGTCCGGCCCGGGAGCCGGGGGACGTGAGCGCCAGGACCCGCAGCGGCGGCGGCGGGGGTAGAGGGGCCACCACCGCCATGCCGCCCCCAGTGCCCAACGGCAACATCCACCCGCACGACCCCCAGGACCTCAGGCACAATGGCAACGTGGTGGTGGCCGGATGGCCGAGCAGTTCTCGGGGCCCTTGCCGGGCGGCCCAGAAGCCCCAGCCAGCGGGGGTTCGGCGCGGCAGCCGGGGCCCGGCGGCTGGGGGCCTCTGCCTTCAGCCCACGGACGGCGGGACGTGCGTCCCGGAGGAGCCCCCAATGCCCCCAATGGACTGGGAGGCGCTGGAGAAGCATCTGGCTGGGTTGCAGTTCCGGGAGCAGGAGGTACGGAACCAAGGCCAGACGAGGACCAACTCCACCTCCGTAAGTTGGCCTGGGTGCGTGCCCACGCGCGCACACACGCGTACATAGCCCGCGCACACTCCGCACACGCCTTCCCGGCGCTCCCTGCCGCCTGCGGCCCCATTCATCCATCCCCAGCCTGGGGGCCGGGCGAGGGGGGGAGCCTGCCTGCTGCTCCCCAGGGGTACGGTTGCTCTAGCTGTCTGGGTTTGCTGGTTGGGCGGAGTGGAGGGAGGGGCAGCCAGAGGGCAGCGGAAAGTCGGGTTAGTGGAACCGGCGACTCATTTTAATGGAATTACTTAGGGAGACGAGGTTGTGAGTCACTTGCCTGAAAATAAATCCGGGGAGATTTTGGCACCGAAGCCAGTGCCTGCGGGTGGTATTTCAAGTCGTAATAGTTGTGGCTTTGTCAACCGTGGCGGGTCTCCCTTCGTTGCCACTGCTGTCTCGTCCATATATAGGCTGTCCCTGCGCACACGCACACACTCGCCTGCCCACACCTCTGGTTTGGCAGCAGGGATGCTCCTGTGTTTGAATGGGTAACCGCCTTCCTCTAAGACTTTCTTCCTTTCGGAAACCGGGCCTATTGTTGACCTGGGGGAACGGAGTGAATTATGAATTAACCTGCTAGGATGAGGGAGGGGATCCAGCCTCCGTCTCCCGACTCACTCCCCCTACGATGGATCCCCCTTGTTGTGATAAGGAGCCCCTTGCACTTCCTCACCGGAGGTCACTGCCTTCACGCAGGAAATCCAGAGAGGAAGGAGTGCTGGAGCGGGAAAGAGGGAAGGAAAGAGGGCTGCATCTTTAATGAGGAGCCCTGACAGGTTCATACTTGTCTCAATATCTTTTTTTCGCCTCTGAGAGGAGAGCAGATAAATGACTCAAAAGAAAGCATCATGAATGTAGCTCTCCTGTTTATCACTGTTTTGAGATAAAGCAACAGTTGTAATTTGAAATCATTAATGATTTCCTAAATGGGGCTGAAGGGCACGGTTTCCATGTGCTGCTTTCTGTGTGTGGCAGCTGTGTGGCAGTGTGGGGAAGTGCTGGCTTGCAGGTGTCATTTTTTGGCTCCAGGGCCCTGGGGCTACTGGAAATTGGGTGCATGCACTTCTGACTTCAGGGGTGAGGATGGTAACTGCGTTTCACAGAGAAATTGGCAGGTTTCCATCTGTGAGAGCCCTTGGCTGACTGAGCCCACCGCTAGTGTTCCTTGAGAAACTACCTATTAAATTAACACACTCGTTTTAATCCTAGCTTTACAGGGCCCCTAGCAGACGTGGAATCTTTCTATTCCAGCCAATATATATCTTTTTCCTTGCAACAGAAAACATCCTTTTCCCACTTAGTGTTTGTGGAAAAAATACCTCATTCAGCACCTTGGACTTCAACAGTGACCTGAAAATAAACGTTTCCTTTACTTTTGCACAACATTTATACATTTCAGGAAAATGTGATAATTAGGTATACATGCAAAGTTAGGATTTGATGGTGACACCCCTTATTCAAAAGTTATTAAACAAGATATGATCGAGCATCCCTGTGTTATGTGTTAAATTTGAGGTAAGATTCTCAGTGCTGCAGTTACTCACCTGTCTATGTGGAACTGGAATTGTGGTGAGGGGAGGTAGAAATGCAAAATACCCCTCTGGACACTTAGAATGTAATGGCTAACTAGCAGCTTCCCCTTCCCCAATACACACACACACACACACACACACACACACACACCCTTTCTCTTCTTGTTTTTGTGAAGACTGAATCTTTCCTTCTTGGGCAATCTTGGAAACCAAAGGTATCTCCTCACCTAGTGAACATTTTGTATATTTGGGTTCCTTTCCTCCCCCATACTCACACAAGGCTCCTAAAAATGTTCTGTCTGGGCATTTCCTCTGTAAGTCACACAGAGAAATTTGGGTTCCATTGCTTTAATGCAAGTGTGTGTAAAAAAAAAAGGAAGAGGGGACAAGTGGCCTTTGAAGTTGTTTAATATTGAATTTTTCCATGTTTTGGTTTGTCTTAGAACAAAATTATTAGCCAATGTTAGTTTAAAATAGTGTTTTTCAAACTATAAGTTACCCATGAAATCACTTTAGTAGTTAATAAAGTAGAATGTACTACATAGCACATTGCAGGTAGTCCAGGTCAGCTTAGCTTTTTAAAACTATTGTTTCATTTTTAGGTCACAATGTAAGATTTATTTCTCACTGTGGATCACTGTCATAAAAGTTCGGAAAACACTGACTTAAATCCTGTTTACTTCTGCCCGGAATAAGTGGGAGTATTTTAATCATGAGCACAGAAATTTGGGAATAACGAAGGAGTTGTGTAAAAGAAACAGACTTTCTTGGAGTTGTTCAAATCAAATAATATTTTTGCTACTCTTTAAAAAAATTGTGTATAAATACATTTAAATGGGATTACTACGTACTGTTGGGAGGAGGGGTATAAAATGAAAAAGAGGGGTAGGTTTTTCTTTCACCTGTGAAAAGAACCACATAAGCTTATTCCCTCCTCAGGGCTTTTGACCATTCTCTTTCCAAATCAGGTGTCTGGCTACTTCTCATCATCCCAGACTCTGCTCAGCTCTCACCTCCACAGAGAGGCTGTCCCCACCACACTCCTTACAGTACAGGAAGACACTCTCCCCCTACTCAGGACTCCCCGGGTGTTTTCTTAGTGCCTATCGCTCCCTGACATTATCTTGTTTCCTTCTCCTTCATGTTTAGCCTCTCTAGAATCTAATTAGAGTGCAGGAGGCTTGCCTGTCATTTAATTGCTGTAACCTAGTATCAGCAACAGTCCCTGGGATGTAGTAGGTTCTCAAATATCCAAGGAATGATCAATGAACGACCCACACACCACAGAGCTAAGCCAACCCTCTCATTTTACAATTGAGGAAACTGAGGCCCAGAGTGCAGTGATTGACCTAAGGTCCCAGAGAGACACTTAGGAAGGGTTTTATTCTTTCTGCTGACACCAGACTAGATTTTCTTTCTCCTATTTTAATGCTCAAAATAATTTGAAATCAAAGGAAAGAGCCCCCACCTCCCTGAAATAGCTTAAAGGGTTTCCCAATCATTAGTCCTTTTTTTGCACGTCCTTAGTATTAAGGTCAGAAGTAAACTAGAAAGTAATCAAAATTCCATTACGTCCAAGTCTCTTGTCTTTGACAGTGTTTGGTTTTGGTTTGTTTTAATGGAATAACATTGAGTTCTGCAAAGCAAAACTATGATAGAATTCAGGTCTTCTCATTCCATGTCCCGGTCTCCTTTCTTCTCTCAGCTGCAGCAATACGCTCAAAAGGAAGCAGTGAGGTCTCAAAAATACATGGACAATCAGTTGTCCCTAATCCAGGGAAGATTTAGAGGCAATTTAAAAAACACAAAAACCCACAATGTTTTGGGGGGATGTAAAACCTAGAGCTGAACTTTCTTGAAGGGTGTGAGCAGCCAATGTCTCCCTTGGTGCCAGGCGCCAGAGACAGGGTGAGCTTGGATGCTGCCAGGAACCGTCAGTGTCAGAGCACAGAGCTGCCTGAGAAGTTCTAAAGGGAACACTTTGGTGACCTAACTTCCTGCTGTCTTCTCACGGCTGGCTGCTCCGATTGCTCCGAGGCAAATCTGCGTCATCTCAGGCAGCCCAGACCCCTCCTCTATGTCCCAACCCCTCATCTTCATCTCAGAGCCTGAGGGCAGCAAGGTTACTTACTGTACTGCCTAGTCCCCGGTAGCTCCCCTGTACCTGGCACCAATGCCTGGCACAGGTGGGGAGGCAGACCCAACAACCGGAACTCCCAGAAGTGCCCCTTCCAGTTGGCCAGCCCCTGCTCATCTGGTACCCATGTGTTTCTCACTGTCCTGCCCTGGTATGTGCTGCGTCACCTCAGGTGTGTGAAGGCTCAAGGGCCACACACAGTTAAAGAGGAAAGGACAGTCCAGGGTATTGGGTGCTTTTGATGTCAGATTTAGAACCAAGGTGGCAAGTTTAAGGGAGTCCTATTCCCCTGCGTTTGTATTCATCCCAAAGTCTCCTCTCCCTGCCTCCTCTGACTGTGGACTGGCTTGGACAATCCTGAGGGAAACCTGGACCTTCTTTTCAGGTTTCCCTCTTTTCCCCTGCTTCTCCAGGACTGCTGTCACAGCATCACTGTTTCTGCCTGCTCAAGGGACTCCCCCACACGTCACCAAGTGGGGTGGGGGTGCCCACTGCCTCAATGCACAGCTCTTCCTAAATGGAGTGTAATTTCACTTCTTTTTCTCAGTGGTCTATCCATGAGGTTTTCTCTCCTTCGGTGTCTGTGATCCTCCATGTTTAGCTTATTCTGTCTCGGAAACACATTCCCATTTTTTCTCTCACTTCTCCCTCCTTTTGATTCTTTTTTTTTTTTAATAGCTCTATTGAGGTAGAATTGAGATATAAGCAACTGCACGTATTTAAAGTGTACAATCCGATGAGTTTTGACATATGTGTATACCTGTGAAACCACCGCCAAAATCAAGATAATGAACATTATCTCTCATCCCCAAAAGTATTCTTGTGCCCCTTTGTAATTCCCCCAGTGCTGTCCCTTGGCAGCTGCTGGTCTTATTTCTATCACTATAAGTTAGCTTGTGTTTTCTGAAGCGAATGTAAGTGGAATCGTATAATACATACTCAGTTTTTGTTTGGCTTCTTTCATTCATGTAATTATTTTGTGATTCATCTGTGTTGCCATGTGTCTTAATAGCTCACTCCTTTCTATTGCTAGCATTCCGTTTTATAGACATACCCTGTTCCCCTGTTGATGGACATTTGGGTTGTTTCTAGTTTTTGTCTATTACAAATAAAAGTGCTATTCACGTATAAGTCTTTGTAGAGGCATAGTCTTTCATTTCTCTTGGGTAAATACCTAGGAGTGGAATGGCTGGGTCATGTGGTAGGTGTGTATTTAACTTTTAAGAAGTTGCCTGTTTTCCAAAGAAATTGTACCGTTTTACTATTGCCATGATTCTTAATGGAGTCACTGTAACCTTGGCTTTCTCTCCCACCAATTGCTCTATTCCATCTGTGTTTTGGGGGACTTGTTGGTCATCTCTCTTCAGGTAACTGAGATGACTGTTCCCCTTTCTCTTAAAACAATGAGAAAGCACCAGGATTACGTTTTACATTCAATCAAAGTCATTACACCCATTGTTCAGAAATGAAAGGACTCATGTTTTAATTAGAGAAGAGTTCTAGTTGTAGACCCAAAACATTTTCATTGCAGTTTTATTATTTTTAGTGACTCTGACAGGTGCATTTTCCCCCCTTTAATGAGAAGATAAGAAAAAATTTAATTGACATGTTAATTGAAGGCACAGTCTCTTGATGAAGTTACTTCCAAAGTACTTGAAAATAATTTGTCTTTTTATTTGTTTGCACTATTAACTAGTAACAAACTTTAAATTACCTACATTTCGTCCTAGAATGGTGCTAATTGCAGGTTATTTTCAGTGTATTATTCTGTAAGAATTACAGCCCAGTTATTCCTTCCACGTCAATGACACTATTACAGTAGCTTGAATGGCTGAGTAGTTTGTTTCCTTCGTTACTTGGGCTATGTTTAAATGACATGAATTCCCATTTTTTTAATAGACTGAATTAAAAGGTCTTTATTACTCTTACAAAAAATAGTAACGTTTATAAGTTTAATAAGTTATGTGATTCAGCAGCCTGGGACACAGCCGTGCAAATGTTCTGTGTGGTATGTAGTTATCTCTTTTTCCTGTTAGCGAGCCCTGCATGATCGTGAGAAAATCATTTTGTTTTTTCACCATAAGCAGACCTTACCACGACTAACTGTTTCTGTGCTTTGATATTTTACCTTGAAATGTTTAGCCATCTTGGCCTGCTTTTCTAAGTTATGTTGATTTTTGTTCAAGAGCTGCAAAGGCTGCTCCATCCATTAGCACATAGTCAGGATTTTAAAGAAAAAAGGTTGGGTTTAAAAACAAAATAGGTCACAGGTAAACTACAAGTTCTGGGGCTGTGTGTGTACTTAAGCTCCCGTCTGATGGTTCATCCTATTGTGGAACCCTTACCTTTCGAAAATGGTATAGTTGGATTAAAGGAAACCTTGGCCGACCAGTTGGTTTGCACATAGTGGTTGTTTAAAACATCCTAAGGAAAAATTTCAGGGTGCGTATCTGAAAAGCAGGTGCAGGTATTGTCATCACACATTTGTTGAGCTCCTTAACTGTCTCACAACCGACATCATGTCACTTTCCTCCATTTTTTTCTGGCTCTGCCTGCATTTTCAACTCCAGGCCCTTTAACCTGGCATTCCTTATTACTTCACTCTTGGGAAGGCCTAACATGAGCCCGTTGCTTAGTAGCAGTTCCAGATGCTGCTGCTGTCATCCACTAAACCGCCCAGCACTTGCTTCTCCAAGGTCTGCTCTGATTCAGGGCCCCCACCTCTTTGGGGAAACTATACTATCTCAGCTCTGAACAACCTCTCTTCTGAACTTCTGTTCCACTTGTGTACCACTTCCTCATAACTCGGTTTTAAAAGTCTTTCTAGTTTTGAGTGTTTTCATGTTCATTACCACATTTGATCCTCATGACACCTATGAATTGGACAAGGCAGTTATTATTCCCATTTTAGAGATGAGAAAACTGAGGCCCAGCAAGGTTCAGGGATTTGCTGAAAGTCTCATGCCTGACAAAACTCAGATCAGACCTGTCAATTTCTGGCTCTGGTTCCAGGCTTTTTCTGTGGCGTTGTCTTATATTCTAGGTTACCTTTTCGTGGGTATGTTTCTTATCTACCTTCTTCCCCAAACACATACATAATACAGACTCAGGAATTTCCTGAGGATTAGACATTCGATGAATGCTTATTTGGTTTGTTAATGTATTTTGTCACCCTTAGTTTTAAATTTACTCAGAGCTGCTATAATATGAGCTTTCTTATATGTACTTATAAATAGTAATTCCAGGTCCTTTCTTAAAAGCTTATCTAAACTTTGTAACGTTACATTTTCATTTTCAAATAGAAATTTGTTTTTACCCCTGGACCTTTGCCTTTGAAGACATGAATGGTTTTGTTTTCTTATGTTTAAAATTCCTTCCTAAATATTTTAACCAAAAGGGCTTTTGCAAATGTTTTTCTTTAGCTCCTTTATGCTCCTTGAGCTGTTAGGACAGCTTTATACTGTCAGTGACTGGGAGATTATTTTGCATACAACTTGTGTAAAACTTCAAGTGTCAATTACAAAATTGAGCATGAGTAGAAAAGGAATAGGATTTTAAAGATAGAAAGGATCTGAGAGGTCATCTCATCAAACCCTCACTGTTTTCAAAGGAGGAAACGGTCTTATGGAGATGAAACATCTTTACCCACTTCCTCAGCCCAGGCCTGATTCAGCCTAAGTCACCTGACTCTCAATTCCCACTTTCAATGAGCTCTGCCCTCCTTCAGCTAATGCCTCCTTCTTTTTACAAAAGTATTTTCAAAAGTCAATTTGGAGGACAGATCCATTCTCATCTTCAAGACTGGAAGCGGATTCACTTGATTGAAAAGTTTTCAATTTATTGTTCTTTTTTCTTTTTTTAAAAACCCATGTTGTCTCGGGCAATTATAAATTGCTTTCTTCCATTCAGACGTCAACTCATCACTGTGTGTATTTCTACCAACAGAACAGTGCTCTCCCTGGGTTGATAGGGCTCATCACTAATGTTTCTTGTCAGGTTCGGGATAGTTGTAGTTATCACTCCCCTTCATTTACCAAGTCTCATCCAATCGGCAAGAGCCTTCATTTTTTCAAATCCTCTTGGTTTGTTTGCTTTGTTCTTTCTTTCTTTCTTTTCTTTTTTTGGCTACTGTTTCATTTTTGTGACTAATTTTGTTTTTTCCTTATATATTTGTTAAATAATTACCTCAAGCATGTTCTACTAATCTTCATTACTTGTCTGTCTCTGTTTTCATTCATGCATATACTCAATTTTATTCTCTACACTGGACATGTTTTTCAACACCTGTGTCATTTTAGGTTATTCCCATTTTTTCCCCCAACTCTTGTGATATTTTCCCCTTCATAAAGTGTATATAACTCAAAAGGTGGTAGTTTAGGCTAGAAAATACCCAGGTAGAAATAGAAATGAACTCAGTCAGGGTTTGTTCAACACCGGGTTGATGGTTTTCCAAAAGTACATGTAAAGTATTTTTCAGTTACGTCTAACTGATGTGAGGCTGTATTAAAGCAAAGTTTATTGGAAGCGAAAAGAGTTATCAGTTTTCTTCAGTATGGTTTGTATATCTGATTTTTCTAATAATTGCTACTTGTATCTGTATATTTTACTATTACCCAACATCACCCAAATATTTTATATTTATTTGTAGTTAAGTGACCTTTTTTGGTATATCCACCGTCAGCAATGTCATGTTCATCTTTTAATCCCTTCCATTTCTCAGTCTCTTCTTAGTATTTATGGTCCACGAAAGTGATGGTGAATCTTTCTTCCTCGGGATGTTAGCATAGGATGCCAAAAAAAAAAAAAAAAAAGAAACTTCATTTTTTTATAGATTACAAGAAGCAATGCATTAGTCAGCAACTGATTTCTTCAAATTCATCAATTCCAGAGGATTTTATTGCCTATATCCTAATAGAGATGATTGACCCTTCAAAACTCTTCCTTGTAGAAATGTCTTATTCATAGAGTTCTTTTTTTACAAAGTGCTACAAAAAGCTTCTAAGAAGAAAGTTTGTGTGTTGGGCTTTTCCACGGGTTGCTCCATTTGCCCGGCAGACGGGGCTTGTTTTCAGGCTTCTTGAGGAAGGGCAGAGAACACAGTAGCATCTCTGCAGCCTCTCAGCCTGGCCTCCAGGCAGCAGATGGTCTGTCCGCACTTGTGTTGCCACACGCCAGCTGATGGGTCATGCTGTTACCCCTCAGAAGCACACACCGTTGTTTCTTCCTCTAGCATCCCCTCACTGTGGTCCACAGCCTGCCTCTGTTTCCTCTTCCACTCCTGTGCCGGTTTACCTGTGTGTGTAGAGGACCAATTCAAAGTCCGTAAAAAAGTGGCTCATCTGGTACTGGGCACCTCTAGTGGCCAGGGCCCCTGACCGGGGTCCACGATTGACCGCCTGGTGATGGAGAGATGAGGACAGGTACTCTTCCTGGCCAGCTAGCAGTGACCAGGGTCTACTTGCTCACAAACAGGTGGTAGACATGCCCAGGACAAAACAACAGGTAAGTTGTGGCAGCTACTAAACTAATATAACTTGAGTCTGCTTCCTTCTTGGTTTGCCATATATGGAAAGAACTCGCTGTCTAAAAGAATTTAAAGGGAATGAGGTAATTTCCTCATAATTCCTAAGATCTCCAGCAGTGTTGTAAATTTAGATTTGAGGTTAGAATGTTAAAAAATAAAAACAAAACCAAAAAAGCTGTCGTGTTATGAAATGCTGGGGCATGTTCAATGTCCAGTCCAACAGCATAATAGCTTGTATCCCTTGCTCCCTGCCCAAAGAAAGAGTAGTGTTAAACTTATTTCCCAACTAAGAAGGACCTGGCCCTGGGAACCTAGCACAGTGTCTTCTTAGAAAAGAGCTTAAAGGCTAATTTCTACTCTTCTATAAAAAGAACATGTTTTCAAATAGTTTCAAAACCAAGTTAGCCTTCTGTTTTTCTCCTCATGGCACCAGTAGCTAAAAATTATGCCACTTAGGAACATTACAACTTTTTTTCTTTATGCAATGTTACATAATTTTTGGTCCATTTTGGCCTGGTCTGATGTTTTAGTAGGAGCCACTGATTCTTAAGTTCTCTGTCCTTTTCATTACAGAAAATTGGTTCTGTAAGGAGTAAGAGAGAAGACCACTGGGATTTTATGTTTGAATACTTACATTACGTAACCAGTGATCTCCAGTTAGAGTGGTTACCCAGACTACAGCGGCCCCACAGTCGGACACACATAGCCCTTAAAGTAAGACCTCATTCTAGAAGGACAACGTTAGGCAGCAGAAATTTAAAAATTTTTTGAATGCCTACTCTACTGTAGGATGGTGGTTTCCATGTGAGATTTATTCTTCTTGTGTTTCTTTCGGAAATGCTCAACAAAGCAAATGGATGATTGTTGTGCTTGTACTAACACATGAGTGAGACCCTACAAAGAGTCCAGTGCCCTGGAAGCCGAAGTAAAACTCTCTTTTAGTAGTAAACAATCACGCTGGGAATCAGAATATAAGAGGTGGTAGGATGGCAATCCCAAATGCTTCCCGAGGCCACGTAGGTAAATAATGAGAGCAGTGGGTCAGGTGGGAGCAGGACTCGGGTGACCTGGAGGATGTGTCCCTGGATAAAGCACAGCTGTTCTTCTGTACTGGCGGACTTGTTGCCATGTGAGGAGAAGCCCAAGACCCAGGCCAGGTATTTTATGAGGAATATCTTGAATATGAAATGTTGGCAAGTAACTTGAAATAAACACATAATTTGATGGGGCAAAACAAACAGGTCTGTGGTTAAAAATAAGGCCTCTGGGCCGCCAGTTTTCCACCCCACACCTACCCCAACCTCCTCATTTTACAGAGAGGAAAACGGAGACCCAAAGAGGTTAAATGACTTGCTTGAAGTGGGGCCGAGGTGGGGCGAGGTGGGGGTGGCTTGCTGCAAGGTCTGGTGAGACTCTAGAAATGAGAGTTCTCAGGGAAGAGAACTCATGCCGGGGTGTTCTTACTTGTTGACACCAGATGAAGACTCTTTTCCTTCTTTTCAGGGCTTAAAATAATTTGAAACAATAATATCCAGGGAAAAAAATACGAGATACCTTATACACCTTACTCTATTTCACTTCATTTTTATATATATGCCATTACTTAGAATTTACTTTTCTCTTTCATCTTCAAAGCAGTTTAAAAATTGGTTTGTAATTTGGAATCAAGTAAATGTATCATGATTTATTTTTCATTATTTATGAATAATGAAAAGGAAGGTATTTTTAAGAACAGGTTATCTACAACACATGCACACACACGCATTGCATTGATATCTAGCCTCAGTTCTTTTATCTGCAGAAATTCATCTGGGAACATTTAATTCCAAGGAGTGGTAGTAGGGGGAGTTTTGATAAAAATGTCTTGTTATGTAGAATCTAATGAAACTTTAAGATTGCTGACTTATATTGAGATTTTATTTAATTGTAGCTGTTACTACATAATACTGAGGACGACCCGTTGAAAGTATAGAGGTTGGGAAGTTATTTTTTTCTTCTTTAGAATTTCTGGCTGTAAATACAAAGTTAGCATAGATTTTATACAACCAAGTTCGGTGTGTATATTCATTTTCCTTTAGAAAAATAGGAAACATTGTTCACTTCACTTTTTTTTTTTAAAAAAAAAAAAGCTTTTTATTTTGGAATAACTTTAGATTTACTGAGAAGTTACAAAGCTGTTACAGAAATTTCCCAAACATCCTTCACCAGCTTCCCCTCATGTTGTACATTTGTCAAAAGTAAGACATGAACAGTGGCACAACATTATTACCCAAACTGCATGCTTTATTTGGATTTATATTAGCTTTTAAAATTAAAAAGGTTGTATGAATACTATTGAACAAAGATAGTAAGTTATATATCCTTGTAGACTGTGGCTTGAGGAGAGAGAAGAGTTAGCTTTCTCCATATTCTCCATTACATCCCCACAAAATCATCCAAACAAACATAAAATCTAAGCAAAATTTCCGCTAGTGAGTTTGCTTTGTCAATGCATTTTGAAGACAAGCCTCGTAGCCCCTCTCCAAGTCCAGTTGCCTTGCCTCACTCCCTCCTGTGTGGAAACTGCAGCTACCTCTGTGGGGAAAGTGTCTGTAGAGAAGGGGCAGAAGAGAGTGGCAGGTGAAGAGAGAAACACAGGCACACGTGCCTGTAAAGGGTGCAACTCCTCCAATCAGGAAGTCAGGAGTGAGAGGGCTGTGTTGTGAGCTGCCAAGTGTAGAAATAAACTATATGCTTGCCCACACTCGGGTTTCCTGGGGGCAGTGGACAGCCAGCCGCAAGTTGTCATCGTCCTTTGGAATGCTGTTTGGTTCGCCAACATCAAAATCTTTTGTTGTTTGTTTTTTACCTAGGGAGCAACTTTTCAGCTTAGGAGCTTGCTTCTTTCAAGTCAGGTTGTTGGTGGGATGGCAAAAGCTCTGTGAGTGTGTGGTATGAAAATTGCGACAGAAGGAGGTACGTTACAGTTGACTACACAGAGCTGTAAGTGACCTGGGGGACAAACGCCACTCGAGATGGAAGATGTGTGCTGTCATGAGGAACACGTTTGGGAGATTTCATAGCTTTGAGACTCTTGCAGGAGTGGAAAGGGAAAGGAAACTGGCATATCAGAATGTTCGATATTTATTGACTGAATGAGTGATCTGAATTTAAAAAAACTAAACTCTTAGTAGACACCAGGCATAGTTTTGTCAGCAACAGAAGGATGGCTCATGACTCACGGGAATTCTCATAAAGAGGGTTTCCTGGTTACTCGTTCTCTGCCTTTGGATGGCCTGGTTTGGCTGACGGGATCAGTGATTTCCACTTAGGGCTTGTAAAAATTTCCCAGAATTCTTTTACTAATTACATGTTTAATGTATTGTGGATTATGATACTACTAACTAAACTTCTTTTTTTTCCCCAACAAAACCCACGTAATCACATTGAAAACCGTGTACGTGCTTTCTAGACCGAAATGCTTTGAATGATTGCTTCAATTTGTATGGTCTCTTGATGTTTATTAGAGGCTGTGTTCGAGGACAGGACATACGGGTACCACCGACCTCTGCGTTCTTAGCTTCTCCCTCCAATGGTGGGTGTGCATGGGTTTTGCACCCAGCATGAGTTATCCTTCCTAACAGCTTCCAGGTTCCTTTCAGGGCATGTGACCCCTTTCCCTGCTGTGGGTGAGGTTCCCTGACTCGTGTTCTCAGAACCTCAGCCCCAGATTCTCCCTCCCCTGGCTCTGCCGCAGGTGGACGAGCTCCCCCAGAACTTGGAGTCTGTGTAGAGCTGTGGCTGCAAGGCCCTCAGGAGCACTCAGAGGCCCTCGCAGTGGGGGCTGCAGCTCACCCCTTCGGGGCTTCTGCTTCCCGACCTTCCCCACCTCCCTGGGTCTCCCCATGTTTCCAGTTGCTGCTGCAGGGTCCATCTCCTGTGGATTCTGTGAGTTGAAAACCATGTTGGTTTTATTGCTTTCAAATCAGGAACCCTAACTGTTAATAGCAGGCAGTCTTTTGACTTAAGACTCAAGTTCAAACATGTCTGTTGTAGGACCAGTATCACTACAGAGAAGTCTTTAAAGGTTTGTGAGTCTTTGACAGAATCGTTGAATACTAAAGGTGGAATGGACCTTAGAGCTCATCTGGCCCAATCCCCTTCATTTTACAGGTGAGGAAATAAGCACACAAAGTGGAAGAGACTCTCAAGGTGTCATAAATGGGACATGCCACACTGATATCCTGCACAGAGACCTCATGGCCCAGCTGCCCCGGGCATCTTGTCCACACACCCTCACTGCTGCCCTGTCCCTGTGACCCCTGGTACCCACGTTGGGGTCACTAGGCAGAATGAAGGGTGACATCAGTGGCCTTGGGAAGAATCAAAGCTAATTGGAACACATAGGAATTCAACTTATGGTTGTTGGTGTTAATACCAAGATTCAAACCCTGAGCAGAAGCGTCAGCTGTTCGCTGCAGTCTCAGGCACTGTTACCCCAGTGCCCTCTGATGCCCGTCCAGACGTGTTCTTTTGTTTCAGCCAAAACTCGCTCTAAGGAAGTGGTTATCAGAAGCCTCTGGAATCAGGTGGACCTGGCCCAGATCAGTAGTAGTGACCTCCTTTTTTTAAATTGGGATAGAAACAACTAGTATTATGGTATAAATCTTGTGTTTTTAATGTAAATTGAAATTCTAACCATTCCTTATTTTATAGAAACTGTGTTTTTATGTAGTCTAAGTGTACTGAGTAGTCTCTGATTTTTGAAAGGGGAAACTTCCTGAATTGACTTTCGAGCCAGAGCTGTATTTTAAAATTGCTTGTGTGAAGCTTTTCAGCAAAGTCGTGGAAGTCCACAAAGTGATGTCTGCCAGGAGTGTCCTCAGTATATGTCATCATTTTTCTTCAGAACCCGATTCAGTCAGTGACCGTCTCTGGAATGCCTGTCACGTGTGAGGTATGAGCAGAGGCTCATGTGGCGCTGTCATGCCCTAAAGCTTCTTGCCCTCGTGGAGCTTGCCGTCGAGTGGAGGAGCTGACAGAAGTGGAGGAGACCACGCGACAGGTGCTACCAAACAGGGCCGTGAAGCTGTGAGCCCTAGAGCGACAGGTCCAAACCATGTCTAATTTCGTGCTGAGGGCCTGCTGCGGGCTGGCAGGGAGCTGCTGCTTTGCACTTCCCGTGCCCAGAGCTTACAGTGGGGCATGCTGGAGGCGATTACTCCCGGTTTACAGCCGAGGACACTGAAGCTGGTGGTGGGATCACTGAGATGGTGCAGGTCTCTCTGGATCCACGGGCTGTGCGCTTGCCACTTGCAGTTAGAAACTACTATACCAAATATGTGGAATTTAGCCTCTCTGACTCACAGTAACCGCTGATCTTTGCCAAAAGCTATGGCCATGTCTGAATATCTATAATCTCTTGATAGATAATAACCCACTCATGCCCACGTGCATCTGTCGGAGGATTTTTCTTAAATGGAAGCTTTACTTAATTAGAAGTTCATTCGATAAATGTGAGGCTTTGTTTCTTCTCTCGGCTTTGAAGGTCCCCACCACCACGTCTGTGTTTACTTCTGATAATCAACTCTGCCAGTCCATGAAGGCTCAGTCAGAAACTCGCGCTGCAAAAAAAAATTTTTTTTTGATTAAAACAATAAAATGGTGATGCTAACTTTTATCAGTTATGTTAATTTCCATTGGTTTTATCAAAAATGCATATTTATCATTTCTACATTCATTTATTCAATACATACTTATTGAGAACCTGCAAAAAAAAAAAAAGGAAGAAAAGAAACAAACTTGCCCTACCTATTGGCTTGAAGGGGTCCTATGATCCTCTCTGATTGAATGCAGACTCAGAGAGAAAACCGCACATTCCCACTTGACCCCCTTTCCTGAGCTGGCTGCTCCTCATAAATTGTTTTATACAGTTGACCCTTGAACAACATGGGTTTGAACTGCTTGGGTGCACACATATGCAAATTTTTTTCATCTTGTAAACAGTCGGCATAAACTTACAGTGTCAATAAATACAGTACAGTACTGTAAATGTATTTTCTCTCCCTTACGATTTTCTTAATAACATTTTCTCTAACCTACTTTATTGTAAGAATACAGTGTATAATACATATAACATATAAAATATGTGTTAATTGACTCTATGCTCAGTAAGGCTTCTAGTCAACGATAGGTTGTCAGTAGTTAAGTTTTTGGGGATTAAAAAGTTACACGTGGATCTTCGACTGCGTGAGAGTTGGCGCTCCTAACCCTCACGTTATTCAAAGGTCACCTGTATACAGAATGGGACTGTGAGTGCCTGAGGTTACAAGCATCCCTGAACGGATGGGGCATGCCTCACTTCTTGCTATCAGGTGCTCAGTGCACCTGGAGAGCTTTCCCTCCAGAAGTCCTGGTACCACAATCAACAGTAGCTTCATCTGTGGCACCATATGTCTAGCAAAAGAGACTGTCACCTGAAGGACCAGGAGAGGAACAAGGGTAGGGTGAAGCAGAGGGAGCTCAAGCTATAGCTGAATGCACTACCTTGTGATTTTTTTTCCCGATTCATATACTTACTTAACAGTCATTTACTCAATAGAAATGAGGTGCTTGACACTAGGGAGATGAGATAGCTATGACCTCTGGCCAAATGGCATCTTTCTTTTGGTGAGGCAGATGAACATGGAACAACGTCTCCTCAGTTATTTAATACCCAAGGTAAGGACTGTGAAGGAGAGCTCCGTGAGGCGTAGTGCCTCTGACCTGGCCACCTGCAGAGGCAGCTGAAGGAGGAGAGCTGTGTGGACACCTGTGGAGGAGGGACCCTGATGCGACGTGGAATGGCACTAGCTGCCCAAGCGGAAGGGGTGGGGGGGGAGGCCGTGGCGCAGGATGGAGTTCGGAAAGGCTGGTGGAAGTCGAGCCAGGAAGAGCCTGACCAAAGCCACTCTCCTGGCAAACACACCCCAGGCATCCGAGTCTGCACCTCACTGACGGAACTTAGACCAGTACTCCTGAAAGCCATCTTTTACACAATACAATACCCTTGCGATTTTCCTGTAGTAAATTTAAAATACTTTCTTATGTTGCAAGGAATTTAATAATAGGCACAATGTTTGCAATGCTGTTTCTTGTACCCAGAGAAGTGGGGTGCTGTGGGGAATGGCACCTTTTAGGGAATTTAGTGGAAAAAAGCTATTTGAAGTTAGTAGTAAATTAATATAAAATTTCTCAGACTCCAGGAACTTCTTGAGTATTTTGGTTTAAAGGAGTTGGCATATTTGTGAGTTTTTCTCACCATGTCTACTGGATTCTGTGGACTGGGAATATGTTAAAACAGAGGTCCCAACCTTTATCCTCATGAGCTATTTGCGATTTACCTGAAGCTTTAGGCAAGCTAGCCCAGGATGGGGCAGAGGTGTTGAAATGCCAGATGCTGACAGGATCGGGGGCAGAAAATCGGGTATTCTAAGGCCAGCCACTTGAGCACCCTGTCCGAGGATGTGCTTTCAGAAACCCCCACACTTTGCAGAAAGGTCCAGGGAGGTTAGAGAAATCCATCCCTTCCCCCACCCATACCATTTATGATTGGACCAGGAGTCTTGGTTAGGAGCTGAAGGGTAATTACTGTCATTGCAGGACCAATGAATTATACGAGCTGAGGTAAAGCTTAATTCTTTCTGCCACCCACCCTCCATGAAAAGCTGTTGTCTGTCAGACATGTTTAGCAACTTTAAAGTGAAAAATGTTTCCTGCCACACAACATCCAGTTGAGCAAGTCCACACCTGTTCATCTAGTTGGTTGGGAGAAGGAATGAAAGAGAAGAATCACATGCCTTAGAGCTAAGGTATTTTCAGTACTTATTACTGGATTCACTTCCCAGCACTCAGCTGCACTGCGGTGCTCCTTTCACGTTGACACTGTAAGTAATGCCTGAGCCTTCCCTATGGAGCATCGCAGATCACGTTTAATGGTGAGAGCGGCTCCAGCTCAGGTGATCAGCTCGTTAGAAGAGCCATTTGCTACACAAGCAGCACGGAATGTTTTTGTCAGGTTGGTGCCTGAGGACTCCCTGTAACGTGTGTATCTCGCATCAGTTTCCATTGCTATTTTCTTTCAACTAATGGTTTCTGTCCCTTTAGTTATCCAATAGAATAAACGGAAAAGTAAATGGCTGTAGTATTATGCTAGCTCTGAGAAAATTATTTGCAAATCTCTATCAAAAACATAACTGAACCAAAAAAAAAAAAAAAAACCTCTGAATTTTCTCCTTACTATAGCTACTTTGCTGTGTAACCTAGAAACAACTAGGGCTAGAGGTTATGAACTAGACAAGTATTACGTGCTTTTTCTCTAACCACCCTTCTCCATTAAAACAAAAAAACAAACAACAAAAAAACAACCAAAAAAAAAAACGTTTTAGAGTGAATCCAAAGGTTCATAATACTTAAAAATATTACAATTATGGATTTTATACACCTAACACTGTAACACTGGCCATACTACTTAAAATGCTGTGTCACAACAGTTGTGTAACTTCTCAGTATGATAGCTTTTCTAAAAAGCATAGCAATGCTTCCAGAAATATAATGAAAGCTTTTTTTTCATATTAAAGCCATGTTATTGGGAGATGGTATGTTTCCTTCTCCCTACATAACTGCACAGAGATTAAATATTGACTAAGAGCCAGGAGCAGACAGCCAGCCACCTTACCCTGGTAAATGCTGAGGTGTGAGGTAGAAAGTAAATACAGAGCCATCCCCACAGGGCCACGGTTTTTTGATGAGAAGTGGGAAGCAGGCAAGTTGTGAGTTGTACATGAGGTGTCACATTTGAGTTCTACAATAGAAGGATGTAATTTGAAACAAGTAATTCCTTAAAAAGCAACCCAAGTCTGTCCAAAGAAAAGTATATTTTCCCAATCAATCTGAATAATAAAGAGGATGTTAGAAGTTTTAACAAAACATCCAAGATACTGAACGCTGCTGCTTGCAGAAACAAAAGAGCTGTCTGTCACTGGGACCGCTTATTCTTTCATAGACAATGATGACTTGCTTTATATGAAACAAACTGGTTGAAATCATCAGATTTATTTCTGTGATACTCATTTGATTGGTTAATTTCAGTCTGTCTTCTGTAGTTTTGTTGTATGTGTATTTTCTTTTTTGTTGTTTTAAACAGTCTGACTATTTAAAATACCTAATTAGTTGCTTCTCTCTCTAGATGGGGCCGGGGAAGGGGGGAATGAGAGATGTGTTTGCTTAGCTTCCCAGAGAAAATAGTTTTCATTCCATTTTTTTCCTATTAATAAGGTTCATTATAGATCTAATTGTTTTTGTTCTAAGACTTTGAAACTCTGCAGTGAATACTTGGACTTTGTTTCAAAGTAGCTCCTTTCTGGGTTGAATGGATATGAGCCTCTACCTAGCCTCTAACCCTTTTGGTTTGGTTTGGGTTGGGTTGTGTTTAGCTTCTTTTGTAAATGGTAGGAGTTGCTGAGGCACCCTCCCATAACTTTCCAATTCCTCCCCTATTTACTTCCCTCACATTCATACACGCTTGACTCAGGCCTACATGTTCAGACTCTAGAAGCTAAATGACTGTCAGCCCGAGTGGCCCTGCCCCAGAGTCTGTCCTTTGCTGAGTGCTTCAGAAGGGATTCAGAGTAAAATGAATCCCTTTCCTCGGGGTTTTTTTTTTCTGTTTTTCTTTCTTTTTTTTTTTTTGATGGGGGGATTAGTTTTTTTTTTTTTTCTTTTTTTTTTAGGTGAATGGAGAGCAAATCCAACATACTAATTCTTAGTATTCTCCTCCAAGAGCACACCTCTGTGGTTTAACTAGGCTTTCAAAGATTCCACCTAAGGACTGACTACTGTGTGAAAGGGACGTCTGTCTGCCTAAGTCCCACTTTCTGCCCGCCCTTGCCTTGCCTACCTGCTGCATTCGCTCCCCTCAGCCCAGCCGGAATCGTCAGCCAGTGCTGAAAATCTGGCCTGGTTTCAATGATACTTGACTTGCGCTTCAGTAGGGGGAATGGAGAAGGTTAGCTGAGGAATGTTTACTTTTTCTGATTTCATGTGGCAGATAGAATTACCATCCTAGAGGTTTCAAATTGTGTAATCAAGATGACTTGTGACCTGTGTTGAGGACAAGCTCCTCAGCCTGGAGACTAAGCCCTGCCTTTGTTCTTCCTCAGCTGCCCCCACTGGTGTCTGTTGTGGAAGTGAGGGGGCGTGGCCTTGGCTATCAGTTCTGTTCCCATCACTCAGGAAAGCGCATTCTTTAGATTAATGTATTGGGACAGACACTAAAATAGACAATATTTGAGACAGTTTTCAGTTTCACGCTTTCCAGAAAAACAATGTACTGATAAGAATCGACTCTCAAAGCGTGCTCTAGATACAAAGCATAACAGAAATGATAAGATGCAATCACTGCATTCGTGGCATTTCAAACAGTGGGTCCCGTGGATAGAACAAAATCTTAAGAATGGCCTGCTGAGTGCTGAGCGTTCTTTCCCTTGTAAGAAATTAAACTCGGAATCACTGAACACAATTCCTAGATATGATTTCCTGTTGGTTCATCGAGACACTTTAGAAGATTCCTGAGGAGAGGTTTATCGCTCACAGGCATTTAGTGGAGGTGTCCTCAGAGTTGACTGTTTTCCAGGAGCCCCTCTCAGGGCCAAATTATCCACTTCCCTTTCTCAGCGAGCTTCATACATCATTAAAAATATAGAGAGAGGCTACTATGTGCTAGCCACTGAGTGCATAGAATTGGGAAAAAAAGGTAGACTCCTAGTCCTAATATGGACACATACATTAGACCTAGGCACCCCCTGTATTAGGGTTCTCCAGAGAAACAAAACCAATAGGGTGTGTGTGTGTGTGTGTGTGTGTGTGTGTGTGTGTGTGTGTGTGTATCTATAGCTAGCTAGCTAGCTATCTGTGTATCTATCTATCCATCTATCCATCTGCAGAGAGAGAGAGAGAGATTTTAAGGAATAGGCTCTTACCGGGGCTAGCAAGTCTGAAATCTACAGGACAGGCTGGCAGGCTGGAAATTCCAGAAAGAGTTGATGCTGCAGTCTTCAATTCAAAAGCAGTCTAGAGTCTGAGTTCCTTCCTTTTCAGCGAACCTCTGGAACCTCTGTTATTTTCTCTCAAGGCTTTCAACTGATTGGATGAGGCTGACCCATATTGTGGAGGGTAGTCTGCTTTACACAAAGTCTATGGATTTAAAGGTTAATCACATCTAAAAAAAAATACCTTCACATCAATATTTAGACTGGCATTTGACCAAACACCTGGGCACCGTCCTAAGCCAAATTGACACATAAAATTGACCACCCATTCCCTACCCACCACCCACACAAATAACTGTCACTTCAATTTAATCGCTTTCACAATTGAGCAAGCATCAGAAACCCCTGGAGTGCATGTTAAAACAGGACACTTATGTTAAAATAGGCTTTCATCCCCTTAATTCAGGAGGTCTGGGGTTGGGGCCAAGAATTTACAGGTCTAAGTCCCAGGTGATGCTTCTGCCCCTGATCCAGGGACCCCACTTTGAGAACCACTGGTCTGTGTAACCCAGGGTCTGCCCTGTAGCGTCCTGGCTCAGAAACTGATTTTGTGATCATCAGAAAGGTAATTTTATTTCTCAGGGCTGGATCCAAATAAACCGAGATTACCAAGCTGATGTGTAAAATAACAATGCTCATTTATTGATTTGTAGTATGAACTAAACCATCATCATGAGCAGAACAACCATGTCAGCTTGTGAGGGGCAGGGCAGTCCCTCCTGGGCAGCTGTGTGGAATACTGGACAGTAAGAAGAAGGGGAACCGGAGCCAAGGAATGAGTGTTGGCTGCACCCACCACATAGGATGGTCGTGTTCTCTGGATCCAGGGCCCTCTCTCCCTGGGGTTTGTATGTGTATTAAGACAGGGCCACTGTTTGGGGAATGGATGCTTTAAGTGGAAAGCTTCATGTTTTTACAGACCTAAGAGAGTGCTTCTGTCTGCCCTGCAAACTCTACTCAGCAGTGGGGCTCAAAGTCCACAGAGATTGGAAATACTTTTAGTGAATCATTAAAAATTTAGTTTTTATAGTAATTTTTCATTAGGTGTAACATATACTGTTTTTCTGAAAGAGGAACTTGGGCAGTGTTACCATTTGTTAATGTGTGCCCTTTATAATATGTTCCGTTTCCTCTCTTGGTGGCCATTTGAGTGAAGTTACAATTTCCCCTTAAAAGACTATTTCCATCTTTCTTTGCACATTAAGGAGACTTGGCTGAAAAAAAACATTTATACATTTTATTTTTTCAGACTGTTCCATGTTCACTTAGAAGCTGTTTTTCCCTGAGCTTTGGCTTTCTGCCTCCGTCATGCTATTTTTAGATTTTATATTAAGAATGGGATTCCCTTCTTAATAAAGACCTTTGATCCAAATTGTGTTGCAAAAATGTTATGTTTATATTGTTGGCGTGTTCTTTTTTTTTTTCAGTATCTTACAATTGCCTTCCTTGACATAAAAAGTTGGGCCTTTTGAAAAAGGGACACCCTTAAAACTGGTTCTGAGAAATCAGAATATGGGCTCAATGTACATAACCGCTCACACCTTGCCTGCCTTGAACTTCTTGTGAAAGATCACTGAAAAAATAGCCTTTGCATCTGGGGATGGGTGGCCCTGGAACTGCCTCTGGGTTGTCATACGGGGACCTCAGTGCAGATAAGAAGGAAATCCACACCTGTCAGCGACATGGCACAAGGCAGGTGCATTCTCGCATTTTAACTTTTCATTTTCATTGTCATATTCAGTGTCCAGTCAGCAAACCATTCTACAGATTACAGGGAGCAGCTTGGTACAGGGAATTGGTTACACAGAGAAGGAAGGCTGAAAGAGCAAAAAATGGACACCAAGGTAACACAGAAACTAGTGACTGCAAGAAGCACCACCCCTGGGTTGGAGGTAACAAAAGAGAAGAGACGGTGTTACCAGAATCTTCCTGGGAGGTGCCTCACAGTGGCTGAGGCATATGCCAGGGAGGTGGGGAACATAGCTGTGCTTGGGAGCTCAGCTGGGGGCAGCTGGCAGCCACAGTCAGATGACAGATGGGTTGGCCTAGGAATGGTGCTCTCTGCCCCTGCTGGAGGAATGCCCCGTGGGAGCTGGACCTCAGAAAGCACAACCCTCCATTCCTCCCACTGACCAGACTCCCGCTGGTGCCACCCATGGGAGCCAGGTGGCAAAGGATCCTGAGAAATAGGGTTTGCAGAGTCTCCGTCTCAGCATCATACAGCAAAGGCTCGTGGCTTTCTTTGCTCCTCTTTCTTCCTGTGTTGGTCTTTACTATCAGTTTTACTCATTTGTTTCTATAACAAACTTAGTGCTAAAGGGATCTCTTACTTGTAAAGAACAAGGAAGGGAATCCAGTCATCTATTCAGATTATCTTACAGATTGTTCATCAGTCGTCATTCGGAAATATTTTTATATTAATGAAGGAAACAAAAATCTCAGCTTATTTTTAATATCACATTTAAGATTCCCAGAGACTAGAATGCTGTGTCCTATTCTCACTTAACTGTTGAGATTTTATTTGAAGTCGTGTTCACACTGGAGTGAAAACGTGCATCCTCATAATAACCATTCTTATCTGTGTGTATCTATCTTGTGTCTAGAAAAGAAATGACTCATTTTCTGCCAACGATTAGAATTCCACGGGCATCTCTTTTGGCAACAATTCCTTTCTCTGTTCATTTCTAGGGATGACGCAGGTGGTAATGACAGTGCCTTCCTCGTGTAGTAGGCAGCTCAAGTCAACAAGCCTTTCTTAAGGGCCTGTCCGATGCCATGGCTTTGGGCCTAGCACGGACGTGGCTTTGCGTTCTCTCGAGCTCTACCACTGAGGTTTCTCACCTCGCTGAGCTCAGTGTCTTCATCTGCGATGTGAGTGTGTCTCAGGAGTGTTGCAGGATTATATGTGGGAAAGCACTTGACACCGTATCTGGGCTATAGTTAGTGTTCCATACATGTAACATGCAGTTATTATTATTATTATGAGATTATGATTATTTTGATAATCACTCTTAGTTTGGGTGGGTTTTTTAGACATTATTAAATTTAACGGTAAAGTTTTCATTGTTTAGATATTTGTGTTTTATTTCTGCAATTAATCATCATTTTGGTCGTCGTGGGCCTAGAGGGGAATTTTTCCTTTAAAATTATTAGTTTGTTGAAGATTTACCCAACTCCCCTCCTTACCTCCAGACAGGATTTGAGGTGGCTGGCTTGTCATTTATAAGGTTTTAATAAGAGTGTTAAATAACTCCTGTGCTTTAACCATTTTTCAGGGCTTTGGTTTTCATACTTACAAGTTGACTGTTAATCAGAAAGGAGATTTGACGTGGGATTCGGTCGGGAGACGTGTTCTGTTCTAGTGACTAGAGTACTGAATTGAAATTTTAGAAAGAACTTGGATTCTATTTTTAACTGTGTCAGACATTTGCCCATAACTATAGGCAAATTATTTGATTCTCTCATTTTCACTTTGGGTTTATCATCTCCTTGATTCACAATAGTCTTATAAGAATTAATGAGAATATTTATAAATAGCATATATTTACCTTGGAAGAAAAGGGCTATTTACAAACAATATCTCATCCTCCTTTTGTTGGTATGGACGGGGTTCTTAACCCTCCCTGTGTATCATAATCCTTGAGAGTTTTTAACATACTTAGATCCAAGGCAACATTCTCCCATCTTAAAATTCAGATTCAGTTGGGACCCCAGGGTGTGTGTGTGTGTGTGTGTGTGTGTGTGTGTGTGTGTGTGTGGTGTCTCTGTACATTTCTTTCTGTCTATCTATCTACCTACCTACCTATCTATCTATCCCCCCAGGTGGCTCTAACATGCAATCAGAGTTGAAAAACACTGGCATAAAGGATAAAGCCAACCTGTGTACTTGGTTCTTTTTCTCTTATGTGTTTATTGGCCATTTTGTTGCTGATTGGGTATGGGCAGATATAGTAGTTTCCTACTGCTGCTATAACAAATGACCACAAACTTGGTGGCTTAAAACAACACATATTTATTATGTTACAGTTCTGAGGGCCAGAAGTCTGAAATCATCTTACAGGGCTAGAGTCAAGTGCTGGCAGGGCTCATTCCTTCTGAAGGCTTTAGAGGAGAATCTGTTTCCTTGCCTTTTCCAGCTTCTAGAGGCCATCTGCACGTCTTGAGACGCATCCCCACATTTCTACCTCTGCTTCTGTCATCACATCTTCTCTGACTCTACCTGCTTCCTTCTTATAAGGACCTTGTGGTTACATTGAGCCGACGTGGATAATCCAGGATAATCTCCCCATCCCAAAATCCTTAATCACATCTACAAAATCCCTTTGGAGTGTAAGGAAATATAGTCATAGATTCTAGGGATTAGGACATGGGGGATATTTGGGAGAGGCCATCCTTCTACCTACCACAGCAGGAAAAAAATTCAAATCCCCCCATTTGTCTCATTTGAATACAGGTACCCCTAAACTAGCCATGGCTCCTCTTTTTTTACCATTTGTGATAAGAGGAACATTTTGTAAAGGCTGGAAGTGATGATACGATGTTCAGAAACTTGATTTTATTGATTTTTCAAAATCAATAACCAATTTTTCAATTTTCAGTTGCCTTAGGAACTTGTTCCAGAAATAGATTGCATAACATTTGAATCTCATCAGCACTGAAATGGTCCATTGCAAAAGTTTCCCTCAGGTGGGGTACTTTTCTGCTACTAAAACAGTGGTTCTCCACTTATTCTTGAGTGTGACTTAATCTTGAATTTGTTCTTCCAGCAAGCATTTATTGAACACCAGGTGTGTGTTTGGCCCCTAGCCACGAGAAGGCTGGATTTCTGACCTCAAGGTCAGGGTCAAAGAACTCAACCCTTGTGGTTGATGTATTTCAATATAATTGAGTTCCTTATAATTCTATGTTTTTAACTATATGCATGTGAAAACATCGTTCTGAGAAGGGATCCACAGGCTTCACCAGAGTGCCAAAGGGGCCTGCATGGCATAAAAATGATTAACTCCCATAAGGGGCTAACAAACAGGATTCTAATAGAATAGTAGGTCTCACCAGAAAGATGATCACGAGATGCAGAAAAGTGCCTCAGGGAAGCGAAAAGTCCTAACAATAGTTTCCAACTCTAGATGCTTCTTGGGATGATGAGCAGAAGGTGGCTGGTACCCCTGAAAAATACCAGTGTCTGGGACCCACCAACAGAGATTCTGATTTGAAATGTCCAGGGAGGCTTCTAACAGCTGTCACAGAAGAAGAGATGCTGAGTTCGGTCATGTAGAGGTGAAGTAGAATGGGAAGACCTAGGGGCATATGGCAGAGGCCAAGGGCTCAGTAAAGAAGCTATGAATAGTTCTATAGAGCTGGGATGCAAGCATGGGCAAGAAATCCATTAGCTCATCCTGCCTCCACCCCAATTCTTCTGCCAGACACTGTCTGCTGAGACCCTGTGACCTTAGAACAGGACAGAACCAAACTTAGACACTTGGCAATTCAACCAACTTCTATTCCTTCTTTAGCCAGCTCATTTTCTAGTCGGGAAGACAGATTTCCAGGAGTTACGAATGTGGGCATGAGCCAGACTGCCTGGGGGGTATCCCCACTCCTCTGCTTCCTGGCTATCAATCTTTAGAAGTTTACTTAATCTTGTTGATTCAGTTTCCTCACTAATAATAGTACTTACTAGGATAGTACCAACAGCTGAATGGAGTAGGTACTTTTATGGGCTCCATTTATAGAGGACACTTAGAGATATTAACTAACTTGTGCAAGATTTCACAGCTATTGTTATGGACTGAATGTTTGTGTCTCCCCAAAATGCCCATGTTGAAGCCCTAACCCCCAGTGTGAATGTGTTAGGAAGTGGGGCCTTTGGGAGGTAGTTAGGTTTAGATGAGGTCACGAAGATAGAGCCCTCGTGATGGGATTAGTGTCCTTAGGAGAAGAGGGAGACCAGAGCTCCTCTCTCTACCATGTGAGGATATAGCGAGAAGATGGTTGTCTGCAAACAGGAGGAAGGTCCTCATTAAACCTGCTGGCACCTTGATCTTGGCCTTCCCAGCCTCCAAATTGTGAGAAATAAATGGCACCCATTCTCTGGTGGTTTGTTGTAGTAGCCCAAAGGGACTAAGGCAGCTGGGAAGGGGGCAGAGCTGGGACTGGAAACCAGCTCTTTGATTCCTAAACAGGGATGCCTGGCGTGCACACTGTCTCAGTACTGATATGTGATGAGAAGATGCACTAGACACTGGCGTGGTCCAGAGGAAGGATCCCCTTCGTTTGAGTAGCTCAGAGGAAGAGAATCTTGAGCTCGGTCTTAAAAACTAATTAATCCTCCTGGATTTGCCAGGAGGATGTAGAAGAAGGCATCCCAGGCAGAGGGAACATGGGAAATAGTGGAGGCATGGGAGAGAGGCTGCCCTGGGGAACTGTGTGGCCAGGGGGTCGAGTGTGTGGAGGGACACCAGCAGTAAGAAGGAGGCTGCGGAGCGGTGTTTCTCCAGGACCGCACTGCTTCAGGTACCGTGTTTCACCGAAAATAAGACCGGGTCTTATATTAATTTTTGCTCCAAAAGACACGTTAGGGAGTATTTTCAGGGGATGTCTTACTTTTTCTTGTACAACAATCTACATTTATTCAAATACAGTCGTGTCATCTTCTTCTGGAACATCGTCATAACGTATTAAATATGTCCGTCTGGCTGACGATCTTAACTGGGGCTTATTTTCGGGGTAGGTCGTGTTTTCGGGGAAACACGGTATATATTAGAAGCAGTGGATGTGCAGATTTTGTGGCTCTCTTCATGCATAATGAATCACAATCACTGAGGCTAGAGCCTGTGTCGGCTGAGGTGTTTGGACTTGAGCAGAGCCACTGATGTCAGACTTGGATTTTCAGAAAGATTATTGTGGACACAGTGTATAAGACAGAAGGAAAGGTGGTGTCTGGTGAGATCAGAGTACATTCTCACAAGGAGATCATCTAAGTGAAAACACTCCTGAACTGACACATGGGGTGGCAGTGGAAGAGAGAAAGGCAGAAACACAAGCCATATAAAGCATGTCGAATCATCAGAACCTAGTGGGAGATTTGCTGTGTGCGTGGGTGGGCTGGGGAGGGAGTGGGGGCATCAGAGAGGAGTCTGGATTTGTGGGGTTGGCACAAAGTGACTGTTGGAATCCAGAAAATCTTTGATGTACTACTTCTTGCAACAGAGACCAGCCAAGGTGGTGTGGTCGTGCACCCATCCTTCCCAGGTTCCCCAGAGAAACGCCGAGATGTAAACATGGCGTGACTGGGTGATGACATCTGAAGGAGAAACAGAGAAAAAGCCATTTGCATAGCTACGGTGCCCCCTCTTCTGTGACACTTGTTGGGTAATAACAATGGTAAAAGGAGATTTGCAGTTTTGATTCAGGACTAACGTTGTAAGAGTCATTGTACTAAAGCAAAGTACTGCTCTAGGAGCATGCTTTGGTGACACAGAAGCCTTACATGAGAAATGAAGTAATAATTACTCTGAGAGTGTACCAAGACCATAGAATCATGAAAAGGAGATAAAGACTCAAACCACACACTCTGTATGTCAGGGAGGGAAATGAGTGGAGCTCTCTGGACAACCACCGCTGTGTTTTTTATCCAGATGATGTCATTTTGTTAGAACAAGGGCTTAAATGACCAGCTGTGGAGTTACCCATTTTTCCATGACTAACTGGCTTTTCCTGTTAGGTTTGGTCTTTGGCTTTCTGCTGCTCTTGGTCGCTCAGGAGACCCACATGTACTTGTTTAATCTCAAGCTCTTCAAAATTATTAACCTGAGGGACTGTTTTTCTTATTCCTCTAAATTAGTGAGAGGCGATGGTACCACTGTTTTCTGCAGGATGGAATTGATAAGTTATCCAGCAGGTCACTGCAGAACTTGATTTTATTAGATGTCCTTAAATTTCTCTTGAGTTAAAATGTGGAATTTGTGCATCATCTGTTTCCTATGTCTTTCCTTCAGATTCTTCCTCAGAGGGATTTTCTCTTTCTTCCCTTCCATTGAATTACCTTAAAAGGAATTAAGCATTATATCAACTTTGTGAAGTTCCTTCTTATAGGCAGCATATTTGTAAGATACGAATTACTATTAAAATGTTGTCAGATTAATTCTGCACTACGTTTTTCTAAAAATGTAAATCTAACTATTGGAAAGTATCATTTATATTAGTATTACACAAACTAGAATGTTGGCGTTTACGTGGTGGGTAAGAGCAGGTTTTGGAGCCAACTGGTCTAGGTTCTCATCCTTTCTGTCTCTTCTACCTGGGTGACCTTGAACAAATCACTTGACTTCTGTGCCTTGACTTCTACATCTATAAATAATACCTAACTTCACAGGCTTGTTAGAGGATTGAATGGTGATGTCTATAGCTGACCCATAATTAATGTGTTTTTAATCATCGTTATCATCATGTACTCCATTTTCATGACAGCCAAATAAGGCTTATTTTTGAAGAGGCTGACGGCAGTTTTCCACACCTGGTTGGCTCTTAGCAAATTAACGACACTGAACTTTTGAATTAGAATGATCATGAGCTAAAACAGAAAGTGATTTTAAAAGCCTTTCCTTGGTCTCTTGAGCCTTTGTTTTTAGTGGTAGTTAAAAAGCTCCTGGAATTTCCCATTTAGTTATCTTCCACTTGGAGCCTCACACGTGCAACAAGAAAAGTTGAGTAATGGAGGGAGATGCTAGGCCGGGCAATTTATTTGACCTACATTCCTTTCCTCTGGTGTTCAAGAGGCTTTATTTGTACATATGTGTGCAGTCTTGAATAACCACCAAAAATCCCATCTCCTCAGGCATTGTTTCTTCCTGAGGTAATCGACACAAGTACCATCACGAGTCCTCAGACACAGGTATGCTGCCTGGGCTGCTCTTGTGGAAAAGGAAGGCCGAGAGCCACCATATGGCATTGTGGAAAGAAAACAGGCTCTGGAATGCACTGATTCGAATTTAAACCGTAACCCCAGGCAGATCACTTAACCTCTCTGAGTCTCAGCTTTCTCATCTATGAGATCATGAAATGGAAGATGAGAAAGAGCATGGCACTCAACCGGCACAAAATCAAACATATCTGTCCAGGAAAAGATTCCTCATCGCCTCCTTTGTGCCAAGTCCTCCTTGAGTCAGGTGCCAGGGCCACCTGAGGTGACCAGACAGACACCACCAAGGTGACCAGACAGACAAACCTGATGGTATTGACTGGCCGGCAGATACAGGTTGTTGCAGAGACACAGGTTGTTGCCCAGTAAGCACACTGAGGAATAAAGGGCAGTGGTGCACGCACTGGACACCGAAGCTGAGATCAGGTGGATGAGTTAGGATTGTGCCACCCTGTCTGGAGGGCGACGGGAAGGAGGGTGTGTAGGAGCATCTTGGAGTGTGCCGAGAATTCCAGTAAGGCTGGCCAGAGTCAGGGAGATGGGTTAGCGCCTCATTAAAAGATTTAGATTTTATCCTAAATGTAGTGAGAAACCTGTTGCAGGGTTTTGAGTGGATAGGTGATTGGATTTGAGGGGGAGTAACCCGGAGGCCCGGGGTCCGAGTCTGTTGGGAGGCAGTTGAAGTTTTCCAGGTGAGAGATGACGAAGGCCTGGTCTGGGAAAGAGGAGGCTTCCAGGAGGAAAAAAGTGGTGCTTTATGTCATTCACTTTTTCCATGCATATTAATTGAGGATCTATTGTGTGCCATGCAGTGTTCTCACGCCAAGGGTACAGTAGTGAGCAAAGGCTCTACCTCGTGGCGCTACATTCAGCCTATAACACAAGTGAATGCAATGAAACACGTACAACACAGACTTTATGACCAAGTTGATGCTTATCTCGCTGATTCTCCTTTTAGGACAGGTCAAGCAGAGTGGAGCAGGTGTTTCCGAGGCCAACCTCCCCAATGTGTGTGGTCAATGCGTATCTCTGACCGCAGTGATGGTGTGCCTGAGCCAGAGTTTCCCAATCTCCTCCAGGACCCCTTCTCGTACCTGCCCCTTCCCCTACTGACAGACACAAGAAAGGGACCAAGTCAAAGCTACTCAAAGCCAGGGACGCAAACTCAGACACCTGCAGGGGCAGAATATCATTCTCAGCTTTATTATCACATGGATGGTTTTCTGGTGCTGAAAGGTGAACTTCGCAAAGAAACCGCGGGGTCTGAGGAACACCAGCGTCCGTCGTCATTGCTGCTGTGGGGCTGTGTGGAGGTGCTTCTCCACGACTGGTGGGGCCATGAGGGTACAGTGACAGAAGGAGAATTGAACCATGCCAGGTCTTCCTTTTGTTTCTGTAGGCCCAGCTCTGCAGTTGCATGGTCTTTTGTTTTTACACAGGGCAGAGGTGTGTGTGCAAACTCAGACACCTTCAATTTGTATGTGCAAATAAATGTACATGCCTTCAATACAGGCCAGCAGATCTCTAAATAAGAGAAGCCTCCCACAGTGGAGAGAGATTTAATCTAAGGGGACTCACATGGCACTGTGTGTGGCTAGCTGATTGTGACTGGACTGAAATGCAGGTCATGGGATTTTTGTGTGGAAGTCCCCACTTTTCAATGTTGGCAACTGAGTCTTTTTTTTTTTAAACAAGCTGTTGTAATCATCTGTTGGGCTGGGTTCCTCATCTTTTCCAAGGCTGTCCTGCAAAACGTCTACGTCTGGCATCTACTTTTCTTTCCTTTTCACTCCCCGCTGAGTTCTTTAGTCCCTTATTATGTCCAATAGGACTACCTCAAAATTGGCCAAAACATTCCTACATTTATGGAAACGTGATATGCAAAAGTAAGTTTATATAGACAAGGATTTCATATAAGGAAAATTTTTCGGTTGGGGGCAGTATCACTGTAAGTGAGATGTGGTTGTGAATGCTGTTTCTCTAAGGGGAGAAATATCTGAATTCCAGTCAACGTGCAAGCATGTTATAGAACACACACATTTATGTTATTATAAGTAAAAGAAAGAAAGTACATGCAGATGTTTTACATGTATATTACACACAGTACATATGAGCACATGTTTTTCTTAGAAATTATCAGATACTTTTACCTACATCAAATGATAAGGACTACCGTATTTCCCCGAAAACAAGACCGAACCGGAAAATAAGCCCTAGAAGGATTTTTCAGGATGACATCCCCTAAACATAAACCCTAATGTGTCTTTGAGAGCAAAAATGAATATAAGACTCGCTCTTATTTTCGGGGAAACACGGTATTTAAAACAAGAAAAGAAAGAAAATCATTATATTCTGCATGGACATTTGTTACCACTTTTATGGTAATCAATTAACGTAAGCAGGTGCGCCTCTATACTTTGACATCATATAGCTTTCGATTACTTATACATTGAACATACGTCTTGGGAACAAAGTTGTGTACCTTCTTCTATGATTGAAATCTTTTGCTTTCTAAAAATCAGGGTATTTTCTTCTAAAAGAAGTACTCTATTTGATCAGTAATACTGCTGTATTTGTCTGTACCGTACAGTTTTGTAAGTTGTTTTTACACACAGTAGCCTTATAATCACGTTCTCATTTCTTTTTACATGCTTAAAAACATCTCCAGGCGGCAGGGAAATAAAAAACAAAAAAACAGGTTTTAATGAAATAATGAAAATGAAGAACTTGGTGCAGTGCCTGACACTTAATCATCATGCAACGTGACAATAATTGTCATTGCTACGATTCCTGATGTCACGGCTGTTGTTAGAAGCCTCACTGACAGTTGAAGAAATAGAGTTTTGAGCAACTTAAGTCCATTATGGTTTAAAACTAGTGCATTTTAGAGGCCATCAACAGCAAAAGAACAAACAAAAAGAGCCTTTTGTTATTTGAGCACCAATTTGTGTACTGGGGACCTTGCACAGTTGTTTTTTTGCCAGTACTGTGTGAGGTTTCCTTTTATATCTAAAGAAACTGGAACTAGTAAGGAGTTAAATCACTACCAAGGTCAAATTGCAAGTAAGTGGCAAAGTCAAAAAGTGCTCCCAGGTCTGAAGCCAAGGACCCCACTCCGTTTTCCAGAGTGTGTTGTCTGTTATTACATTATACCTTATTGATGCTCGCAAGGAACAGGTGTTTTATTTTTTAACTGATAGTAAGCATTTGAGAATTTGTGTCACTAAGAAAATAGACTTTGTTTCATAAAATTGCCAGCTAAAGTAGGAGAAAGCAGTCATCTTGAATAGATAGGCTTTCTGTAAGGTAAACAACAAGGTTTTGTTCTTGGTTAAAAAGAAAAAACTTTCAATTTCTTTGCGTGTCTGGGAGGTGACCTTTCCGGTGTTACATGGTGGGTAGAATTCATTCTGTAGGATGTGAGTGGGATTTGGGGACTATGATGGGAATACTGATGAATCCGTACCTCATTCAAACGTAGCTTGTCACATTAAAAGCAGTGCAGTTCTGATATCACAGATGAAAACATAAATGATGGAGATAGGAAAGGATCAGTTCAGATTAGGTTTAGCTGTGAGTGGCAGAAACAACAACAAAACAAACAAAAAAAACCCCACCAAAATACCAGTCCCTCAAGCCAGATAGAATTTTATTTCTCCCGCAGATAAAAGAAGTGTGCAGGCCAGGAGTATTCGGCAGTTTCAAGATGACTGAGTGTTTTTTTGTTTTGCAGCTCCATCATCCTGGATATATGGCTCTCTGCCTCGTGGTCCAGGCTGTCTGCTTAAACACCTTCTATCACATTGTAATCCAGCCAGTAGGAAGGAGGAAGGACACACACATCTCCCTTCCTTTACGGACACTTTCCAGAAATCACACATGACACCTTTGCTTAGATCCAGCTAACCAGAATCTAGTCACGTGTTTATGAGAGCACACACCTGGTTGCAAGGGAGGCTGGAATATGTATTTTATTCTGGGATGAGGACTAAGAATCAGAATGGAAGAGGAGGAGAACAGATATTAGGGAGCTAGTAAAGTCTGCCACAGGAAGGAGGGAAAAGAGAGGACCGTGTAACAGATATAGGTTGCCTCCTGTCCAGCCTCTCTTCTAGGATACTTATTATGTCCTTTGCCGAGAACAGGAATCCTGGAGCAGATGTGCAGATGTGAGTCCTAAACTTGTGTTCTGAGTACCTGCCTTTGAGTGAATGATGGAAATCTTTAGGATCCCACGTTGTAAAAATTTTTTAAATAAATTTCAAAAACGCAAAGATGACAAAAACCTTAATTTCTTTAGTAGCTCCTTTGCTTCACTACAAATAAGATCTACCTAAGGAATTATATCACTAATGAATCACTAGCTCCAAACCTGCAATTACTTTCAGAAGCTTGCAACTTCCCTCTGAAGGTCTGAGCAACCTGACAAAGATAAAGATTCTGCACGAGGGACGTGGATTTTGAAGTTCTTGTCACCTGCTCTCCTCAGCACACGTACACCCAGGACCCAGGCAATCTTGTCATGGGTGGGAAGGAAATGTTTGCATTGGGAAGAACATTTAGGGAGCTGGCTTCTTTTCTGTCATACTACTCTGTTCTCCCAAGGAATAATAATAGTGCCATCATTATTATTATTATTATTATTATTATTATTATTATTATTATTATTATTATCATCAAAATAATAATCCTAGCAATGAGTTTTTGAATACCAAATCCATTACATATGTTATTACACTTAAACTTCAGAGCAACTGTGAAAGGCAGGCTTTCTTCATTCTCATTTTACAGACATAGAAGCTCAGAGACAAAGTCTCATAACTAGTAAGGGAAGTTGCTAAGATTTGAACTTGGGTCTGATGGACTCTAAAATTTTTACCCTTTATCACCATAGCCTCTCATCTTTAAACAGTTCAAGAAGGTACAAGGACCCCTTCCATGTTTCTTTTTGTATAATAGCCTAAGGAAAGGAGAGAGGTGGAGTCAGCTTTTCTTGTCCCTGGAGTTGTGTGAGGGCTCCCTCCGCCCTGGCATTGGTTCCTCACTGAGCCAAGGACTGTAGGGGAAACCTCACACCGTGAACTGAAGGAAATGCCCTGGGTTTAGAGCTGTGAGAGGTTGTAACCTGCTCAGGGCTAAGCAGGTGAGGGCGGTGAGTAGCAAAGCAGCAGCAAAGCGCTGGAGCCCTGTTCTCTCCCCACTTTGTTGCTTTTCCAAGGTCTGCTTTCACCACTCTGCTGGTTTTTTGTTTGTTTGTTTGTTTTTGTTTTTATAGTCACCTTCATCTTATAGCTGTTTCTCCACACCTGGGGGTTGTCAGATGACTGTCTGTACCTCTAAGACTTTGGGTTTTTTCATCCTCATGGGGGAGGAAGGAAGGGATGAGAGGAAGAGAGGGAAGGGGGGGTGGAGAGAGAAGGAGAAGGAGAAGGAGAGGGAGGGAGATTGTCACTTACAAGAGCTCTCTGAGAAGAGCAAAGAAACCACTTTCCCAGTGATCCTCAGCACATTTCTCCTCAATCTCATTGGCCCAAATAGTGTCATATGTTTATCTCTGAAGCGATATGTGGAGCCAGGGGATGGGATAATGCAAATTAATTTAGACTGAGCCACAAACCCCAGGAGCTGGAGTTTGCAAGAGCAGCTGAGGGTACTCAAATAAAAGGTAAGGTTGTTACAACAAGACTGGGAGTAGCCTTTGGAAAAGCATCACATGTCCATTAGACTCTCCCTTGGTGAGAATCAGCCCTGCCCACTCCTAGCACCACCCAGAGCTGGGGCTCTAACCAGTTGGACTCAAGACTTTTGGAAGGCTGCTCTGACCCCTAGTGTTTGGAGTGGAGCGTTGGATGGAGAATCCAGAGATATGGGTTATGCTTTGAAATGAGAATCACTCACAATAGCTGTGCCATCCCTTCACACAGTGAGAGTGTGAGCAAAATGAGTCTTTTAGAAGTGCTCTAATGAAAACATCAGTTTGATTAGAAACCTTCCAAAGGTTCTTCCAGACCCAGTAGGCAGGCCTTCCCTCACCTTGCAGCCCAGCACCCTCAGAGCATTCTCTGTAACCCTTTTCACACCTGTAAATAGTCACCCAAAGTGTGTCTTTCTTCCTGGATGGAGGGTGTGCTCTCTGAGGATGGGGCCTGGTGCAAAGTCCCAGCCCCTGGCACCCGAGCTCCTCCATGCTTAGTGAAAACTTCTGTGAGTAAGTGAAGCCCCCAGACATGGCTCAGCTCTCGTGTCCCCTTCCCTCGCCACTCCTGTCACTTACAAATATCAAATATATCAGTGTAATTGTACTCACAATAAAAAAACTCATCAGTTGTGCTTGGAATATGTGCATGTAAATATGAAATTATTCCAACAACCCAAAATACACATGTTCTGTGATGTGGAATAGCCCCTACGTGGTAGGGTAGCAGAGGAGGCACTCATTGGCAGGGCTTTTTATTATGACCAAATCAGCCAGCACTGTACTGCGACCACTGCTTTGAGCTGTAGATGAAGTGGTTGCACAGGACCCTTCTTTGGTCTGTGCATTGGGGGTGACAGGGCATTTCTATGTTCCATGCTTTGGGGTAGGAGTGTGGAGGAAAGGCAAGAACATGGGAATTATACCGTGTTCCCCGAAAATAAGACCGGGTCTTATATTAATTTTTGCTCCAAAAGACGCAGTAGGGCGTATGTTCAGGGGATGTCATCCTGGAAAAATCATGCTAGGGTTTATTTTCCGGTTAGGTCTTATTATTAGGATGAAAAGGCAAGAAAATAGGGAATAAGGTTTTTGTTTTATTTTGCTTTAAATTAACTCTAATTTAGGTGTAAATGTGGCCGCTGGCAGAAAAAGAGAACTTTGGCACAAACCCATGAGTAGACATGAACTGCCGTTAGCTCTGGAGGGAACCGAAGGGAAGGTAGGATTTCCCAGTCCACAATGTGGGGGAGAGTTGTGGGAACGGGCGGCAGCACCAGCTGTAGAAGTCCCCACAGATGTTCAGTTTGGCAGGCTGAGAGCTGCTTGCTGCTCGCGGAAGAGCTGTGCTGCTTCCATCCAGGGCCCTCTCCGACACGCCTGCGGGATCTCCAGGAGAGGAGTCCCGCACCATCTTTCTCTTCATCCCCTTTGCACAGGGAGGATGTAGCAGCCGGATGGGTCACGGGATGGGGAAAAGACATAAATCACTGATACAAAGTGTCTGGAAAAAAACCAACTGTGGCCTTTTATCCTAAAGTATTGTATCAGTTTTGCCAGCTTGCTCTCCTCTCTTAGTTTAGTAAAGGAAATGCTGTTTATTTTGTGTAAATTGTCCATTTATTGTAAAAGGCTGATTACTGTCATCATTAGTACAATTTTGGTATTTTATAGAGAATGAAGATAGAGGCACTAAATATGTAGTATTCTAACTTTCAGTTGACAAATATCACAGTTCTGCTTTGGATTCCTTCTTTTCCTTTGAGATACATAGTATTTTTATAGAAATGCAGATTTTATTCAGTCAGTGTTTAACTGAGACTTAAAAAGATACTAAAGTTGCAAACCAATCCCAATCAGCCAGTTTGAAGAGTCTCCTATCTGAAGCTGTTATTTGTGCTTCAGGGAGAAAGTGATGGAAGCGGTCCCATGGTGGCTTCGTCGATCTGATTTGTGAATAATGGACAAGTGATGGATGACCTGGCGTTCGTGCCAGCAGACCCACCTGCACACCTGCCTTCACAAGCACTTGATACAGCCCCCACATTTTGTAAATGTGCCAAGTACATACATTTGGTTGCTGTATTTTTCTAAGTGCTCTCTCTGATTCTGTAAAAGAAGAATTAACTATTAGGAAGGTTACAACACTGAGTACAAAAATAGAAGTAGTTTTAGAATTTTGTTCTCCACAGGTTAACTTTTATCGTCAGTGTGTATTCTTTTGTTTTGTTTTGTTTGCTCCCCTCCTCCCACTCCCACCCCACATTCTTTGTGTGTGTGTGTGTGTGTGTGTGTGTGTGTGTGTGTTAGATGATATCGAATTAGGAATTCTCTTGAGAAAAAGTCACAGCCTGGAAAATGTGGGAAAACCATGGCTGAAGAACTCTGAGACAGCTGTTTAATGTTGGCAAGAAAAAAATAATAGGACTAACTCTTCTGTGTCGGCTGTGTGAGGTACCATTGTGGCACTCTGCGGTGATTTGTGAAGGAGGGAAGCTAATGCACGGGCTTGTGCCATCACGTGGTGTCTTATTAAGTCCTCCTGATAACCTTTTGAAATAGGTATTATTCTTCTTGTACAGGTGAGGAAATTGAGGCTCACATAAGTTATGGATTTTGTCTGAGGCATCGTTACTCAAGGGTGGGGCCAAGTTTTGAATCTAGACACTTCTAAGCTCCGCGACCCTTTCTACTACACTAAATGGCTCAGCTCTCATGGTTTTGTTTTAGAAGTAAAAATACGAACAACAAGGAACACTTGTTCAGCTTAGTGTTTCTCAACAGAGTAACAGACCGTTTCTCTGGAGCCCTTATATTTTTGTTGAGAATGGGATCGTTTTAGTTTTCATCTTGCTAAGAAACCATTACTAATAAGCGTAGTCTGGGTCGTCTGGATTATTGTCACAGAGTATACTCTATGACGGAAGTAATGCTGGTTCTGTTGGTGTTTGCACTGGCACCGAGACGTACGTATACACACCCCACAGATTGCTCGCTGCTCTACCCAGTGTCCGCTCTTCCTTTGTTCCTCAATAACAGGACACTGAATTGACTGCAGGTGGCAATATTCCTACATTTCCCAGCCTCCCTTGAAGTTAAGAATGACAATGTGACACTGTTCTAGCCTATGATATATAAGAGTTATTGGGTGGTGCTTCCCAGGAAGGTCCTTAAAGGTGTCAGACTTAATGAGCTAATGCCTTTTGCACTCTCTGTCCTTTCTCCTTTTCTAGCCTGGAAGGAGGTTGAGTTCTGAGCATGAGGTTGAGAACACATGCTAGGGATGGCTGAAGATGATGGAAGGCGTCTGGGTCTCTAATGATGACAAAAAAATAGCATGACAACCCTGACTGTGGCTGTCTATCTACCTTCTATGGGAACCATAAGCTCCTTGATTGTTAAAATAGCTTTATTGAGATATAATTTACATCCCATCAAATTCACCTGTTTTGAGTGTACGATTTCATGATTTTTAGTAATTTTCAGAGTTGTGCAAACATCACCGCAATCCAAATTTAGAAAATTTCTATCATCTTCCAAAGATCCTTCCTGTCCATAAACAGTCAATTCCCAGTCCCGCTCTCAACGCGAGGCAACTTCTGATCTGGTTTCTGCCGCTACGAGTTTGCCTTTCTGGACATTTCATATAAATAGGATCATATTGTGTGATCTTTTTGTAGTTGACTTTTTCACTTAGCTTATGGTTTGTGGTTCTTCCACGTGGTAGCTTGTATCAGTAGTTCACTCCTTCTTGTTGCTGAATAATATCCCATTGTATGGCTGTCTCACGTTTTGTTTCTCTATTCACCAGTTGATGAACATATGGATCGTCTCCACGCTTTTGATATTATAAATAATGCTGCTATGAACACATGCACATCTTTGTTAGATGTGTTTTGATTTCTCTTGGGTAGATCTTTAGAGTGGAATAGCAGGGTCATGTGATACATTTATGTTTAATTTCTTTTTTTAGGAACCTGCCAAACTGTTTTTCAAAAGGGCTTCACCATCTTACATTTCCGCCAGCAATGTATGAGGGTTCAATTGTTTTATATTGTCACCAATAATTATTTTGAGTATACCCATTCAAGTGGGCATGAAACGGTATCTCATTGCTCTTTTAATTTGCATTTCCCTAATGGCTAATGATGCTGAACATCTTGTCATGTGCTTATTGGCCCATGTTTAAATTGGTTTGTCTTCTTATTGACTTGTAAGAGATCTTTATATATTCTGGATAAAATCCTTTATCAGAAAAAATATGTGTATCTATTTCCTCCCAGACTGCGATTTATCTTTTCGTTTTATTATTGGTAATTTTGAAGCGCAAAAGGTTTAATTTTTATGAAGTCTGGTTTTGGTTTTTTTTTGGTTTCTTTTGTTTTCTGTTATGGATCATGTTTTTGGTGCTGTGTTTGAGAACTCTGTCTAACCCAAGGCCACAAAAGATCTCTATTTTCCTCTAGAAGTTTGATCATTTTAGCCCTTATGTTAGTTTATGATTTAAGTCCATTTTTGTATATGATATGAGGTAAGTATACTAATTCATCATTTTGCATGCAGATATCCAGTTGTCCCAGCACCATTTGTTGTGTTCTTTCTCCCATTGAATTTACCTTGACACCTTTGTCAAAACTCAATGGATTATAAGTGTAAGGGTTTATTTCTGGGTTCTCGATTCTGTTCCATTCATCTATTAATGTATGTCCATTCTTATGCCGGTACCATACTATCTTGATTAGTGTACTTTGTAGGAAGGTTTGAAATTGGGAAGTGTAAGTTCTTCAGCCTTGTTCTTTTGCCAGATTGTTGTGGCTTTTCTGGGTCCTTTGCATTTACATATAAATTTTAGGATCAGCTTGTCAGTTTCTGTCAGAAGCCTATTGGAATTTTGATAGGAATTGTGTTGAACCTATAGGTAAATTTAAGGAGAAATGCCGTTTTAATAATATTGAATCTTCCAATCCATGAACACAGAATGTCTCTCCATTTATTTAGGTCTTTAATTTCTCTCAGCAATATTTTATAGTTTTCAGTGTTTTGGTCTTATATGTCTTTTGTTCCTTAATGCTTAAGGTGTCTGTTGTATGGATTTTCTTCTGCTAAATTGAAATCCTTATATATATCCTAATTGGCAATTGAAATAGAAAATTAAAGGAATGGGAGTTGACTTAACACACATAAATGATACTTTTATGTGAAGGCCAAATGACGTCACGGTGCATTATGTAAACGAGCGGTTTCACAGTGGAGAAAACAGAATTATCGCATGGCACACAGCAGATAGGCATATCCAGCCCAAATGAGTCTTTGCCTTACAGTTGGTACCACATGTGTTAAAACCAATAAAGCAACGTCGTCTGCCATAATAACTCAGTATTTGTTCATCAACATTGATTGGATATCATTTTTGTTTATGTTTATTTGTATTTCATAGGTGTTATCAGCATAAAGCATTTATACCTAGTTTTACATTTACTGGCCCAATATTTTTTCCCCTTTAATGGATGTCTGGTACTCAATATTGGAAAGCATTGGTTTTGGTTTATTAGTTTACAAATCATTTTGAGTTCACCATCTTCATGTTCTCGTAGCAACCCTGGAGCTGGGGTAAAATAAGGATTTTTATTATTCCCACCTTATGAATGATGAAAGTAAGAGTCACAGAAATTAAGTGATGTATAGAATCTACACATCTAAAAGTGGTAATTCTGGGATTGAAAATTAAAATTTCAGGCTCAAAATGCCTTACTTTTTTTCATTACATGTATCATTGATCACTTTCTTAAAGCCTGTTATGGATACAAGAGAAATATAAAGCTTTATTTGGGGGAGGGGAAGGGGTCTTTGCAATCTAGGTAGGGAAATTAAAACCATGAAATATGCTATAAGTGAAGTTAGTATAATAGAGCCCGCGGTCCCAACACTAAGTTCTATTGACATCTGCAGAATGCAGACAAGTCCGAGTATGTAGATGCCACCAGCTTTGTCTCAGGTAGTGGCAGTGGCCTGCACCGATATACCTGTGATTCCTTGCTGGTCTTCATTTCCTGTAATCAGTCAGTCACCAAGTCTTGCCATTTTACCTTCTAAATGTGTCTCAAATCTTTTCTCTCCCCATCGCAGCTACCTCCACCCTCACCCACCCCCAATTCTACAAATGCTATTAACTCTTCCCCCAACTGCTACAGCTTCTCCCACCTGGTCTTCCCGCTTTCAGTCCTGCACCCTTTAAATCTCTCCCCCAGTTGATATACCTGTCTACCTGTTCAGGAGGGTCTCCTTCCACAGGTAAAGCTTCTAAATTAGCATCGGAGGCTCCCGTTTCTGTGTCCTACTTAACCCTGGTCTTGTTTCTTGCTATTCCCTTATTTTCTAGCAAAACCGGGCTGTTGAACTGCCTGCCTCATACTGTTTCTAGCTTCCATGCCTTTGCTTTCGCCGTGCCCTTTGCCTAAAATGTGTTCTCCATCCTGCCCACTCTGTGCTTTCCCCGCTCAGTTAATTCCTACTCAGCTCTGAAGCTCAGCTCAGCCGTTCCCTACTCCAGAAAATCTTTCCTGACCCCTCCCTCCTCCAGACTTGGGGAGATGCTCTAAGCCATGATATGTATTATGTTTGTATAAACAGTATAAATCTGTAACGTGTTGTCTGTTAACAGACAACAGTTGTCTGTTTCTGTGCCTGTCTCACCTCGAGAGTGGGGCCGTGTGTGATTCCATCCCTATTCCTTGCACCTATGAACATGCCTGCTTTACCTTAAGCATTCAACAGATATGTGTGGTTCAAGGAATTAAATATCCATGATGAATAAAAACTAAGCTAACAGTAGCCCATGAACATCAAGAATATAACCCATGCTCAGCTAAAGGATTTTCTTTGTGGATTCAGAATGATTGCCACGCATGGCTGGTGAGGTCTGAAAGGGAAAAGCAAGCATTGGGCGCTCTCATCAGCGAGAGCAGCTCTGAGCAGCTTCTGCTAATAACCTAAGTGTCACGTAAAGCACCGTGGACACTGAATTGAGTCTGGTTTCCAGGGAAAGAAAGTCACTCCAAGAAGCGCTTAGCTGGGTTTAAAGTAATTTTTCCACCTTTGTGTGGCCATTCTGGGTGTTTGCCCATATGTGTACCTCTGTGGCTGACTTCTAAAAAATGCCTATAATTTGGCTTCTTTTCCTCATGGATTACTATAAAAAGAACACCTTCTTACTACCGATTAGATCAGATTTAAGTTAACCCACGTGACCCGAGGGTGCAGTACCAAGTGGATTAATACATCTTTTCAACTGAAGCTTTTTTTAATGACAACAGAGAAGGAACTGAGTGTAACCTGTTGCTTTCTGGCTAAATTCTCCATTGTCCTTTTGTCACTGTATTTTTACTATGTGCAGGACTTCAGCCAGTCATAGCCTCTACGCCTTGGCTTTGAGGAATCGTCTCAGAAATAGTCTTCCAGCCTCTCTCTAGGGCCCTCATCGTATTGCTTTTCCACACCCACATTGTGCTACAGTCTAAGAACCCGAATATAAAATGAATGCGCAGCCCCCTTTCACTCCTCTGATGGTGAGACCTTCAGCAACTGTAACTGAAGGAAACCTAGACATACACCTTAATGGTAACCAACAAAAGAGTGTTTATAAAATACATGCACATTACACTGAAGTAGGACAGGAGTGCACAAAGGAGTAAGCTGTAGTTGTGTGGAAATTTCATTCATTCTCCCATGAAGAAAGCATCCTACACCAAGGCAGTGCCTTTAATGCTCTTACATGGCAGCCCCCAGTCAAAGTGCTGTGTCTAATGCTGAAGTTCTAGGGATACGAAGCAGTTGAGAAGCTGTAAACAATAGCTGAGTATACTTTACAGGAGGGAGGATAACACTCAGATTCAAAACCAAAGTGGAAAAGAGCATGAAAAAGGTGTAGCAAGTCTGATTACTTACAAACCCCCTGAACAGAAGTCATCAGCTTCTCTCATTTCCTGATCACCTCAGCTTCATACCCACTTCCCCCGGAAGTGTGGCACCACGGGCAGAGAGCGCTGGGAGTCTGCAGGCCCTTTGTGGGTCTACACAGCAGCCTGGGGTCGGAGAATCATTGCCACTGCCATCAGCCTCCCCAGTGCCAGGAGCTGTGCCCGATGCTGCCCTCATCACCACACTGCGAGGAGGCACTGTGGCTTCAGAAGCCAAGTGACCTGCCCCAGATCACAGAGCAGGGTAGGTGTGCCCGCCTGAGGCGCTGCCCTAGGCTGGGGAAGCATCATAGATCCTTTTATTTTCTGGCAACTCAGGACTGTTTTACACTAGCAAAATTATGTATTCCAAGTTCTTTCTTTAAACATGAAAAAGAGTTTAACTGTGTGGCCCTTACCATCTGCCTTACTTACCTATTGCTTTGTAACAGTTTACTATAAAATTTAACAACTTAAAACAACAATCTTTTTTTTTTAATCTCACAGTTTCTGATGGTCAGGAACCTGGGAGCTGCTTAGCTGGGTGGTTCTGGCTCAGGGTCCCTCCTGAGGTTCAGTCAGAATGTCCACGGGGGCTGCGGTCATCCAAAGGCTTGAGGGGGCTGGAGAGTCCTATTCTGAGATGACTCGCTCACGTGGTTTGGAGGCCTCGGTGCCTCACTGCACAGCCCTCTCCGTAGGCTGCCTGAGTGTTCTCACAACTTTCCGGTGCAAGTGGAGAGAGAGAGAGAGAGAGAGAGAGAGAGAGAGAGAGAGAGAGAGAGAGAGAGAGAGAGAGAGAGAGAGATTGGTCATTCGTTTTTACCAAGTCTCCAAAATAGCCGGTGTGCCGCTTCTGCTTTTTTCTCTCTCTATTCTGTAGAACAAAGTCACTAAGTTCAGCCCACACACAGGGGGAAGAAAATTAGGCTTCAGTTCTCCAAGGAAAGAAGATCAAAGAATTTGTGGACATATTTTAAAACCACCCACTCTCTAACCCATATCCATACATCTTCTGAGGAAAATAAAACAGAAAAAACCCACCATCACTGAAAGTACATTGCTTTCTCTGACTGCCACATGCATATTCTGGCCACCCAGTGGCTCCAGTTAAGAAAACATTTGTCCCTGAACAGCTTCCTAAGGAAATGGTGCTTTGCATTACAGAGACATATTTACTGTTCCAAGGAATTTATCTCTAGGAAATGTAGAGATAATACAATTTGTTCTCTTGATTCAGCCCTAACTTTGGACCAGGCAGTCCATCTTAGACTCTGCCTCCCTTTCTTGATCCTGTAGGCTAGTGGCATAAGAGAGGCTTCCAAGAGGCTGAGATGGAACCTTGGTCACTCCCCAGGTTCCTTCCCACACGCTTTTCTCTTCCTGTCTCCTAGGTAAGGCCTGGGCCTCAGGGGAATCTTAGCCTCCATCCCGGGCCCCCTAACCTCAGGACAGATGGCTCAGGTAATCAGGTCCTGGGAGCCGACTCTCCCTGGCCCAGTTGATCTTAGTTGGGATTGGTCAGTTATTTCCAGGTTTGAATGAAGGTTACCCTAGTACCAGGGTCACACACCTGACAACCTGGAAAACTCTGCAGTTGGCCATTCCCAGCTCGCTGACCAGACTCCAGGTGGACATTCTATAAGAAGACCTCTGTGGCTCTAAGAGGGTCACCCTAAGGTTAATTCTATAGTTTAAAGTGATTTTCTCAGAGTAAAAGCAGAACCAGTTCCCAAACTGAGAAGCCACGTACTTCTCCAACAGAATGACTGTGTGTCTGGCTCCACTGCCCCCATCTGCCATCCAGGGCCGCCTTCAGTGTGTGTCATCTCTGCAGTCACACAGGGCCCCCAACTCTTGACTTCATACTCTGCTGTTGCCATCCTGAAAGTCTTAATACGTTTTGAACACAAGATCCCCATTTTCATTTGCACAGGGCTCTGCAAAGTATGTAGCTGGCCCTGTGCTTATTCCAATCCCTAAAAACACAAGTAACAGGTGAAACATGACCGTGGAGGAATCAGGTCATTTGATTTATCACCGCATCCACATGTCAACATTTCAGTGAAGAAGGGTGATTTGACACTAATGAAAACACGTAAGCATATCACTTGTAAATAAGAAAATAATGGAGTGCATCTAAAACTTTAGGAAACCCCAATTTTTAATCATATTTTTTCAACCTGAAGAATGAGCATGACTTTCAGAGGGATTCTTCATTTATTGTCATTACCCCCGTGTATTAATATACTGAAAACCTGAAAGTTATTCTTAACTGCAAGTGAAGTGTGACTGGATTATTATCACTTGTGCCAAACAGAGCATTGAATCCTTCCCTGAGAGTATTTCCTACATGCTTGTAGGAACTCTCTTGTTGTCTTTAAAGCAGGCATCCATTTCTTTGGATGTAACAAGCGCAGTAGCTGTGGGTTCAGAAAAGAGGTCACATGGGCAGGGCAGGGCAGGAATGTGACCAGATTGAATGTCATTTAGCTGGGGATAAGGGACACACCTACCTCATTCCATTCACCATCTAGGAAAAGCAAAGTCCTCGCACAGATTTAGCCGTCAAACCCGGATTATGTGCTAAATGAGGAGTCTGCTGGGCCTTCTGGATTCGGCAGTGCCAGACCCACACCCTGTGCTCTTGACACGGATTCAGGATCAGTTTATCACCAAGACAGAACCAGTGAGTACGTGGAACACTGAAACTCCAGTAGTTCTTTACTGTGGAAGTCACAATTGGTGATGACGCCATAATATGGCATTGTAAATAGTTCCCACAGAGAGAGCATTTGGATTAGAGAGACTCAAGCTACATCCAGCAATTCTTCTTCAAACATTAGAATATGTTTCGGAAAGCCACAGCCTAAAGTGTAGGTCAGTGCTTGTTTTCAGTTGTCATTTTTGTTTGCTTATTTTCCTCTGTCTAAAAAAGCAAACATACTAAATATTTCTTCTTTTTTTGTTTCCTCTAGCCTAAACCTCCATGGTAAGCAGGAAAAAATTTTAAGGCCTCAGTGTTTCACAAACCCAATTTACCTTCTGCTGGTCATTTTGCGTCCTATTCTTCTGATGCAAAAACAAGTTAGAACACTTTATCATCCCTTAAATATAAGAATTCTGGCTTTTTACACTTATCGTTATCCTTTTTGGGGTTACACAAGTTGACAGTGTCAAATTATTTGCCGTTTTGCTAGGCTATCCCTTGGAACCAAAAATCTATCCCACAAGGTAGCAAATTAAGAAGAGGGGGAAAAACACTACGCTGCCTTTTTTTTTTTTTTTTCCCCTTTTCAATTGATTTTGAATTCAGGTTGGGGGCAAAAATCTAGTGGATGCAGTTTAGTAAGTGTTAACCTTACATGGGGAGCTGGAAATGATTATTTGCCCTAAGGTCCAGCTGGCACAATTAGTCCTGCCCCTGAGGCAACCTGCAAGGCGAGGGTCCCCTTTGAGCCTCCAACACCACGGTTCACAGTGAGGAGGGACATATAGCCAGAAGGCCTCACTGCTTAGCTCAGAAGCTGGCAGTCAGCCGCTTAGCTGTCCAGGTGAGGCTTCACCCACTGTCTTGAGATGAGGAAGTCGCCATGTGACCAGCTCAGCCACAGCGGTGAACTGAACTAATAACATGTTTCCCCGAAAATAAGACCTAGCCGGACCATCAGCTCTAATGCATCTTTTGGAGCAAAAATTAATAGAAGACCCGGTCTTATTTTACTATAAGACCGGGTATGATATGACATGACATGACATGACATGACATGACATGACATGATATAAAATACTGGGTCTTATATAAGACCGGGTCTTCTATTAATTTTTGCTCCAAAAGACACGTTAGAGCTGATTGTTCAGCTAGGTCTTATTTACCGGGAAACAGGGCAATAGGAATCTGAAAGACAGCCGGTATGCCCAGAGCAAGTAACAAGACTTGGTGAGAGGTTGCAGAGGAAGTCTGGAGGCTAGATCAGAGCCTGTAGGGATTTAGGATTTTATCCTAAATATTGTGGGAACCATCACAACATTAAGTCAAGTTTTAAGCCAAGATGTGACCATCTGATTTATGTTTTCAGAAGTATTTTTCATTCACAAAGGGTAAGGCTGCAAGCACTTAATTTCTTAGAACAGTTTGGGAACCAAGTCAAGAAGCGTGCAACTATCGAAAACATCAAATCAGGGGCAGTGAGGTGAGTGAAGGAGGCTGAATTTCCTTTGAAATGATGTTTTATAAATTAATGCCATCTACAATTAGGGCCAGCGGCCTGATTGCCTCAGGTGTAGTGACAGCTCTTCTGAGAAATCACTTCTGTTCTTTGGAAAGTGAATTTGACTTTTAAAACCTGCAAACAAAACAAAACACAAGTAGTTTAAACCATCAGTGTAAGTTGGCACTGCTGTCTACAAAGCAGATGTGTGCCTTTTCTGCTGGCTACTATTGCTTACAGTTCCGCTGCGAGTCGGAGGCAATGAGAAGAAGAGAGAAAAAGCACTGGTGTTTGGGCACGATGGATCATGTTTATTTTCATAGTTTTCTCTTTTACTTTGAATGTCAATGGTGAAAAGACAGCTTTACTGCCTCGTAGCCTCCTCTCAAATGAGGGGAGGGGAGAGGTAGGTGTTCCGCAAGGCACTGGACCTCGAAAGGACTGCTAATTTCTAATTTGGCTTTCTTAGGAAATAATGAAAAAGCTTGAGCACTTGTAATAAGTGAGCATCTTGTCGGCCCAGCTTTTATGTGTCTGAAAGAGGCTCTCTTTGCTCTTTCCAAAGGAAAACTGGTTTAAGTTCGAGTTTTAGAAGAGTTGGGGTTAATCTGCGGATTACTTTTACTACTTAGGAATAATTCATAACTAATTTTCACCCTTTTCTCTGAGAATGAGCTCACCTCTGGTCCACTGTTGGGAGTAGCATAATTTCCTAACCAGTACCTTCATATTCTGAAAGAATTTATTTCTAAAAGATGAGAAACTTGCTTAATTCAATAGCTTTTTAAGATCAAGCAAGTTACTGAAATTATTAAATTACATTCTGGCATTTTTATTGTATTTCAGAAAATATTTTAGACTAGTGTTTGCTCTCCTACCCTTTAGCAACTAAAACCATTTGAACCCGTCTTTTGAGGGATGAGAATGATTGTAAAACCATTGCAGATTGCTGCTTAACTGTCTCTGGAAAAGCTGGGTAGAGGGCATACCTGAGAAAGCTCTTAAGTACAAAATCCCATTATAACTAATAGCATTACAACACTACTCTTGCATAAGGGAGAGTGGGAGATTTAAGGACCACTACAGAATTTGAATAGTTCCTCAGAGATTATGTTGAGTTTAATCATAAATTATTATGCCTCTGTCCTGTGTTCATTGATGAACTAGGAAAATATGTCAGTTGGTAAGCAGATAGTTTTCGGAAGAAATATACTAATAAATTATTATGTTTCCCTTCTTTTCATCATTATTTTACTTTATTCTGTGAAATAAATCTTTTGAAAATAGTAGCTCTAAGTTTCATAATAAACTAAAGTTTTATAATAAACTAGTGATGTAGTGTATTGAGTTTTTGAAATTGTTTTTGCCACAGTTAATGTAAAAAGAAAAAAAATCAATGCCATTACATTTATTACATTTATCTAAGGAAGACCTTGAACTGAAATTTTTGCTGACTCAATGCTAGTATATAATGTGATATTAATTTTTGTTTTTGTTTTGTCTTTGTTGTTGCTTATTTGGAAACCTCATCATATAAAATAAACTTGATTTAAAATGTTTTTATATCAATAGCCTGGAAAAGGGCAGAGGGGACCACAGGGAGATGACAGTTTATGAGTCAACCCATTTTATACATTAGGAAATAGAGGCTCTTAGATAGGAAGTTGCCCAACAGAATATACCTAGTAAGAGGTACAGTGGAGCCCAGAACCCAGGTCTGTGACTCCTGGTCTAAATCCCTGTCAGTTCCAGAACCATCAAAGATGGCCTAGATTGTAACTTTGGATGTATTATCATTAGTGTAACCTTTTAGCAGTGTAACTGAAGACATATATTTATATTTATAATTAGTATTTAAAAAATCATTGCCATGGCAATAAAACAAGGGAGCATACTTGTAACATTATTTTTGTTTCCTAATCCTATTCATAGTTTGAACTGGTTGAAAACACAGTCATCCACTAGAGGTCACCTTTCTTCAAGATGAGGGTCACTCCCCTTCCCTGATAAACTATTAATCTGGTTTTAAATGAACCACCACCACCTCGGAGAAATGAAGAGACCTTTTTGTTGTCGGGGATTCCAAGTGTTGCTTTAGCTAAATGCACTTATATTGTAGGTAAGGCTATCTGAGCTAGTAAAACACCTGGACAAATCAAGGGGAGGCCTGACACCCTCTTCTAGCACATACACACACACTTTGTGCTAGTTCTGGCCTGGCCCCTCTTGACGGATCAACTTATTTTTATTTGGAAAGTTTTGTGTTAACCCTGGCAGGTTATAATACCTTCACTTCTTCTGTCACTGCTCTCTCTGACTCCAAAGTCGGAGACTAAATGGAGACTAAAAGAAATGGTCCTTAAACATTGACATAAATTTGGAAGGAAACCAAATTTATCTTTGAGTCAGTTTACTGTTTTTCCACAGTGATGCGAATTTCAGTCATCATTGACCAGAAAATACTATGGGGAGAGGACTAGGATGGTGTCCAATAAACAAGCACTTTGGCAGATTCTACTGAAATACAAACGATCACATTATTCTAGAGGGAGAGGGAAGTTGCCCGCTATAGCACTGTGTGACGCTTCAGGTTTCAAACTGTGTCTGTAGAAACCCAGGGTTGCAGGACATATTTTTAGAGGCTCATTTGCACCTATTATATGAGCTGCTAAACACCTCAGCCCCAATCCCTGTCCCCTCAAATTGGAAATTAAAGAGTTCTGAGATGTGAAAATAATTCAGAACATAGATGCAAATGAGATTGCCTGTAAGACTTTGGACTTTTGGAGAAATGTTGTCCTGTAAAGTTGTGGTAAGAAGAGTATAACATTTTAGTCCAATTTGCAGTGATTTATTCCCTCATATCTAGGCAAACTATTTCTCTCTACCCCTCTTTGACATCAGCATATTAATGTATCCTACCAGGGTAAGTAGTCTTTTCTAGTCCTCAAAATTGAACTAGTAAATGTGTCACACTGACCACGAGGGTGGTAGCTCAGTACTGGTCATGCCGTGCATGCGCAAGCAGGACAAGTCATCTGAGTGGGCCAAGTAAGCCCGCTTGGTGCAGTGCCAGGTGAGGGTAGGGCACATCTGTTTGGCACATTCTCTCATCAAGCCTGATAGGTGGGTCATGCAATGACAAGTGAATGTCCAGCACATCAAATGAGAAGGTCTAGTTCTAGATTGGTGACCTATCGTAGGTTTGGGTACTCTGTCTTATCTTGTTTATAATAAAAAATGCGAGTCATTGCTATATAATGTTAGCAACTCAATTTTGAAATAAAAGTCTTATTACTTTGTTTTCAAGCTTCTGGATATGTTCAATGAAGAATAGCCAGATTGCAGCATAAGCTGTTCAAAAGTACTGTTACCATTTCCAACTACTTATCTGTGTGAAACAGGATTCTCTTCATATGGCACAAACAAACTAAAGAAATAAATAAAAATACAGTTGGAATAAGGCTATAACTGACTTCTATAAGTTCTATTTTCAAATGTTTGTGTTAAACAAAACAGCCTCATGTTCTCATTGAAGGATATGATAAATAATATAAATTTGAGATAAAAAATAATTTTATCTTGATTAAAAACCTGTTTGATTGTTTTTCATTTTAAAAGCAGATTCCAACACTTAAAAGAAAAAATGACAACCATTGATTCACACTCACAATTGTCTCAGAAAACTATTTTTTAATATTTGAAATAATAAACACAAGTATAGCCAGGGTCAGAATAGTCAAAACTCTGAGAAGCGGCGGCTGGTTAGCTCAGTTGGTTGGAGCACGATGCTCCTAACACCAAGGTTGCCGGTTCGATCCCAGCATGGGCCACTTTGAGCTGTGCCCTCTTTAAGAAAAAAAAAACAAAAAAAAAAACCCAGTAAATGAGTTTACTGGTATATCGTTTGTAAGATTCTCAGCTAAATTTCTTATTTATATACGAATAAAAAAGTTACAGCTTAATCTCATTTTTATCCACCTCTCGCTTCCTATTTCTGGAGCTCAGCATGTGTGGAAAGAAGTTATGGGACTGTCCTGATACCAACCATCCTTTTCTGTGGGGAATGACCTTGATGCAATGGTAGCCTCCAAATCCATGACCAGGCACTGTATTCTAGAAGTCTCAGACGAAATTAAGATGCTTAAGTCATAGCTTATTAAATCAACTTAAAATACATGTCAAGAAGCAAGGATAAGAGGTGGAATGGGCGGGCATACTTAGTGTGATATTCTGATTTGGTCTTTGTCCCCATTTCTGGCCCAGAGCTCCTAACATCCTTGGGGTTTCCTAAATGAGATGGATAAAGGTGTCTCTGATGTTACTGAGATGACTTTTGGAAGCACCTCAGTTTGGGGGCTGGCTGCCAGGGGGACCAACCACATGGTCAGACGAGTCCCTCTGACTTCGGGGCATGGGGGAGCTTGGAGGTTGCATCTATCACCAGTGGCCAGAGATTTAATCAGTCATTCCTATGAAATGAAGTCGTCATAAAAACCCTAAGGTTGGGGTTTGGAGAGCTTCTGGGTTGGTGAACACAAGGAGATGCGGGGAGTGTGGCATGCTGGGAGAGAAAGCATGGAAGCTCCGTGCCCTTTCCCCACACCTTGCCCTACACATCTCTTCCATCTGACTTTTTCTGAGTTATATCCTTTTATAATAAACTGGTAATGTAGTAGGTGAAATGTTTCTGTGAGTTCTGTGAGCTGCTCTAGCAAATTAATTGAACCTAGGGAGGGGGTTATTGGAACCTCCCATCTGTAGGCTGTTGGTTAAAAGCACAGGTGGACAACCTGGAGTTGCACTTGGCATCTGCAGTGGGCGGGGGACAGTCTTGTGGACTGTGCCCTTAAGCTGTGGGACCGGACGCTTTCTCCAGGTAGACAGTGTCAGAACGCAGCTGAATTATAGGACACCCACCTGGTGTTCAAGAACTGCCTTGTGATGTAGAGAAACCCCTCCCCCACACGAATAGGCATTGGTCCCAGAATCATATTTAGAATATGGTACAGGAATGTAGAAGGACCGCACTACCTGAATCTTGGGTTACGCAGTCTTTAAATGTCCAGCCTTTCTGCTACAACCACCTTCCTCTGCTGGCGATACGGTTACAAACCAGAGTTGAGGTCTGAGAAAGGAGGCCCGATTAGACAGAAGGTGTCTGCCTTCTCCGAGATCCAGGGGTAAGTCCCTCTGGCTTCCTCTGTGGCTTGCCCCCTCAGGGGCAGCTATGGATTGTATTTCATAGGCAGAGGACACAGGGCCAGAATGGGTGTCACCATCTAATGCATACCGAGTGCTTCGTGTGCCTCACGTGACTTAGCGTGCCGTGATTAGGGGACTACTTTAGTCTTTCCATCATTTTCTATGCTCTTATGCGCAGCACATATGCTTGATCTAAGTCTAACACATCCAGGTTACTAACTTTTCAATACTTAACACAGCTCATGAATTGTGCCTCTGTTTTCTTGCTTACTCATTGTCTAAATCTAACACACCATATGCATTTCACCAACGTCAGACAACATATTCAGTAACTAAACATACCCTACAAGTTTCATCCACCCCATTTATTTCTCTTGTTCTTCTATAGCAGTAATTGAATATTCTCAAGTAATACAGCAACACTCCCTATGAAATCTCTTGGAAAAGCTTGCCCCACACTGGCCTAGCCTCTCTGATTCCAGCCTGGCCAGCCTCCCTGCCCTTGAGCCCTAGACCACCCCTGCTCCTTCAAGGACCCAATCAAGGATCCTCACCCATCTGTGCTCCTGCATCTCCCCCATCTGCACCCCCACCTGCTCCTTACTCAACGTGGCTCTGTACCTTTACTCACTCTATCTTCAGTGCCAAGGCTGAGTGAACCTCCGTATGTGCTCCTCTCCCAGGACCTGGCCCTTTCAGTTATTTTTCACTCACCACTGTCAGCTTCTCCCTTCTTGCTGGCTCCTTCCCTGCTGCCCACATACACGTTTGGATCTCCCATCTTAAAAATCAGCCACAACCACAAACTCTCTAATTCCAGGATACACTCAAGCTACCACCCTAATGCTGTCATTCATCCACAAACTTCTTTACAAACTGCTCTCAATACACTCCTTTCCTCAACTTCTTAACCGCTTGTAACCTGGCTTCTACTCCTCACATGCTGCTACTGAAATTATGCTTTGAAAGGAAATCGAAGACTTCCTAATAGTCAAAAGTAATGGCTTTTGGTTGTGTTTCCCTTTCAACCTATTAGTCTTTTCAGCTTCCCTGCAGGATTTGAAGCCATTGAGCTCTGTCAGCCTCCTCTCTCTGTCTCCTTGACCCCCATCTTCTGGAGGCCTCCCAAATTACTTGGCTTGTGGTCCCTCCCTCTGTCCTCACAGCCAGTGCTGCTGGGCCGAGTCCTTCTCACACTGCCGTGTCTCCGGTTCTGCCTCCCCACTTTTACCACCACTCAAGGACTCTTGTGATTGATTATATGGGCCCACCAGAATAACCCGGAATAGCACCCCCCCGCCAGGGTCAGCTGATTAGCAACCGTAATTCCCCTCTGCCAGGTGGGGATTAGGATGTAGAATATTTTGGGGTATCATTATTTTGCTTACCACAGTAATGTCTTTGTTCCTCGTTAGTTCTTTCTCTGCAATCTCTTCCTTGATCTAATCCACTCGCACAGCTTGAACTACTACTGTCTCCTTGCAAAAGACCCCCAATTCTATCTGTTGGCCTAACTTCCCTAGTGAGCCCCCGTCGCCTCCTATACTCAACTCTTAACGCGATAGTGAAAATAAAAGACCTCATTACTACAACCCAATCCCTCAAAATTAGTTCCTTCTTCTAACTTCCTTATTTCTTTTCACAGCACCAGGGTTCCTCTAGCAGTGGTCTCAGAACCTCCACGTTTCTTGTCTTGTTCGCTCCCCCGTGTTGGATCAATGCCTAAGGCCTTCAGTTCATTTCTCGTGGAATGCATCCCTCTGTCTTTCCTTTTCCATTCCCACTATCACCTCCATCCTGCAGGCCTCTGTCTGTTTCTTGGATTGTTGTTATTGCCTTTAATTACGTAGGAGAGGGGGGGAAATCCATTTCTGATGCTTTCCTGAGCACCTAAGAGCTGTGTTGCATGATATTCTCATTTCATCCTGTCATCAATCCAATAAACAAAGAATTAACATCTTTAGTTTATAGATGAGGAAACTGAGGGTAAGAGCAATGAGGTAATTTTATGAGGGTCCTAATCATTTATTCGTTCATTTAAAATACTTATTGAGAGCCTATTAGGTATATGCCAGGTACATGTTAGATGCTGGGGATAATAGCCCTGAATAAACCAACCAAGTTCCAAGTGCTGAGGAAACTCATATTAATCTAGAAATAGGAAAGACAGACATTCTAGAAGTGAACAACCAAAGGAACAAGATTACTGCAGTCTCCTTGTTTACCCTAACTAAGAGTTTTCTTCCTCTTCTGAATTCCTAATGAGCAACAACAAAATCTCTTTGGAGGCACTTAACTCATTCATCATTTTATACAGTATTTATGTATTGCCTTATTTCTTTTACCAAACTCCTTGAGGACAGAAACACTTCTTGCATGGCACATACTAGGAATTTATTTCAACTACAGGGTTGTAAGAATCAAGGGAAATGTTGGGGAAAGTACACTGTAAACTGCAAAGCCATTTTCTCAGACGTGTTGTCACAGGTGATGCCAGTTACGATCTTCTTTGGGTGGGTCATTCAAGGACCTAGTTCTCCCTGATGTAATCCTCACCATTTTCTTCCTTTGCCCTGTAAAGAAGCAAAACTTAAAGCTATGTAAAAGGTTGGTCTGCTTCCCCACAAATTCCTAAGGGAAAGTTTAAAAGGTATCGCTAAGGAGAGTGACTTACGTGTTGATCTTCCCAACCACCAGAAAATTAATGTTTTCCCAATATTTCATTGAGGCTGTCTTCAAACTGAAAACTTTTTTTAGGTGTATCCCCATTTATGTACTATCCAGATTCAACAATTAGTGTTTTACTAAACTTAGTTTGGCACAGCTTTCCATCAACCCATCCCTCTAGCCATCCATTAATTCATCTCATTTATTTGATGTTTCCAAGTAGCAGACATCGGTAAGTCTCCCTCTGAATACTTCAGCCTACATATCATTAACTAGAATTCAAAATTTGTTAGCCAGTCCTTTTTTATTCTTTCAAGGTAAATTTTACGTACAATGAAATGCACAAATCATAAATATACTATTCAGTGAGTGTTGACAAATGTCTACACCTGTGTAAGCCAAACCCCTATCAAGTCACACAGCTTGTGCCAGAAAGTTTCCTATGCTCCTTCAGGTCAGCCTTTGACCCCAGTAGTTGACTTTCGACGTTGTAGGCTCAGTCACACCTACACACCTGCAGATGTGCCTTTTGACTAATATGTTTACTGTCCAAATACACCCATCATCTGTTGCTATTAATTGCCACAATTGAAAAAGTAATTTTCTGGATTTAAATACAGTAGTTTGCTTGGTGGCAGAAATAGGAACAATAGCTTAATTGGGTAGTACTTAAATTTTTCTTCTCTTAAAACATTCCTTGGATTCGGATTTAGATAGAACCACACCGCACTCTCACTCTTACTTGGTGGTAGATCTTTGATTTCAAGGCCAGACTATACTGACTAGGTCCAAGGGGGTTCATTTTGCCAAGTCTGGTGGGTCCTCATTTAGCATTGTTTTATATGAACACACTTACCAGGTCTGAACCAGAAAATCTGGGCTTTTTTTTCTTGCTTTGATGCCTTTTCGTTGTTGTTGGAGGAGTGATGTTCTTGAACATGTCACACTTTCTTAGGCCTCAGTTTCCATATTTGGAAAATAATAGTGTATCTCTTAAGGTTCGTGCTAAATCTGAAACCCAAAACTTTTTATGGGAAGGGAATTTGTAAGGACCTGAGACAAAAAAAAGAATGCTACATAGACCATGTTTAAACAAGTCAATATTTCTTAGTCTAAAAAATAACAAATATTACTGCAGTTCTGTAAATTATTCTAGCTTAAATGTTCTTGGAACTGGTTTCTGTTTAAAGTTTTTTGTACTAGCAAATCATAAGTTAAATGGTGACACAAAGCCCTTCCAATGAAGGAAAGCTTGCTTGATAGATTCCTTTTTTTTTTTTTTTTTAATCTTGTTTACACTGCTTGAGAAGGTTTTTTAACAGGATTTGGGATACAATTGTCAGAAATCTGTTCTCCCCAGAGCCACGTCTGAGTCATTTCCACTATTTATGGAACAGCAACTGTGAAGAGTGGGATCATGTTTAGGCTTTTTTTTTTTTTTTTTTTAACAACACATGATAAATGTCTTTAGGAGCTTATGTAATGTATCCCAGAGCCTTCGGTTTTCAGATGAGAACACAGTCCAGGAAGTGGCTTTTTGGGCTTTGTACAGCTTTTGAAAGCATGTTCTTGAGTCTTAAGGTCATAGATTGTCAAAGTAGTAATTTGAGTAAAGCTTTAACAGCCTTTGAAGTTAAAGCTGTTCTGTCTTGGAAAGTTGGGATTATGCCTTTTACATTCGGCATAAGATTTCCATTTCATTTTATTTGCTACCTTGCAAAAGGAACTTTTACTTTGGGCTGTGTTTCCTTGCACATACTTAGGATTCCAGAACCTTCATCTAGGTGGTTGTGTAACAAGGCACTCCACACAGACTTCTGTCTCTCTGCGCTGTGTGGATTATTCAATAGGGAAGGGTAGAGTTTGGGTTGGGGATATGCTGCATATTGTTTTCTCTCTCTGAAGTTTCTTTCCTCTTTTCTTCATCCTGTATTTAAGAAACTCATGATCTAGTTCAGGCTTCTGCTTCATTCATCAAGCTTTCATGGGGCTACCTCCCAATGAGCAGGCCTCCAAAGTCCTGCACAGGTTATATGGCCTCTCTCTCTCCTGTATTCCAGGGACCAGGGCTGTGAGCTGCAGGGTGCATCTCCAGAATACTTTTCATTTGCACCCCTCGAACTTGGTGCTGAAATGTGAGCCTGAGAGATCATCAGTGGGGCCTTCCCTGCCACCTTTTCCTTCCCCTAACTGGGAAGGCTGAAGCCACACATGTGAGTGTGTTCGTGGACTTGAACTGAGGTAGCAAGCTGTCCTCCTGTTTGAATCTCAAATAGCAAAAATTAAGAATACTTATAAAAGTAGGTTTTTCTCTTCCCAAGCAACAGAGACATTGTTATAACATTAAAAATATATCACCAAATAAAATACTCTTAACACAAACTCGCACCATTACTTAAGATAGAGTTTCATATGGAAACTTGTCAAACATTTTGATTTCATTCCTCAGGCAAAAAGTACTTCTTTTTCTCTATCAGTAGTATAATGAAGATTGTGTGGTTATCAATAAGGGTTTTTGAGAAGATAGTTAGATATATTACGATAGCTTAAAAATAATATCCCTATTGAATTTCTTTTAATTGCTGGTTTAAATTCAGTCATGTTTTTATTGAAGACCATTATGTACTCAGAGCCATTTTATTAAGAAACAACAAAACAAATTACCTATAGCAATTGAAGGATATAGATAAGGAAATTTTATTTTATTGTTTATTTTCTTAATTTTTCCGGCATTAAATTCACTTTAAAAATTTACAGGCCTAGTTGTTTCTTTTTTATATATCCTATAATACTTGAAAGGCCCTGAGATATTTCAGAAATTGGCTTTTTTCCCCCAAAACACATATGGTCCAACTTGTATTTCCTTTGATTACAATCTGCAAGTCCAGAATTCTTTCTATTACTCGTAAGTACAATGGTTGGTTTCTAGGATCATATGTGCTGTATTGGGGGTGTCTATATATTCAAGTCATAGCACCGGTATACAGATGCATAAATACACAGACACACACAGCCTTACTTTCAAAAAAACTTGCAGGTTTTTTTTATTTAGTTTCATTTCCATGAAATGAATGATTTATACTGACTTTAATGAACTCTCCCCCTAAAAAAAAAAAAATTATAGGAATAATTATTTCACCTTATTTCTGTTTGACCTAAAAAAATCAGATTAAAGCCAAAAATCAGCGGGGAATCAAAAGTATTATAAAATAATATTTTTTTAAAGAACGAAGACCCTCCTTTTAGTTATAAAGTTGGCAAACACTTCAAAAACTCAGCACAGAAAACATCCTTTCAGGGTCAATATTCTGAATGGGTCGTTCTCCCTTTCGCATGTTAAAAAGTTCTAAACTGATCCTTAAGGCCTTTTTCTATAAGCAGCATCCAAGCAGCATCTAGGGGCGGGAAGGGTGATGCCGGAGGTTAGAAATGTTCAACTGCAACATTGATTTGTGCCTGTCTCTCTCCCTCTGCCTCGCTGGCCTTTTTCCCGTTTCTGAGGACTAGAATGTTTCCACATCAGTTAACTGCCTTCATAAAGCACCAGAAGGTCACACCAGCCCCAGACTGATCCTTTTCTTTGTGCTTATAATATAATTGGCTGATTGTGCCAGTGATGAGCGCGCCCCCTCCCCCAGCGCGGTCCTAGCTCCATGTTTGTTAGCCTCACTGCTGGTTTCCGAGGAGAGCAGCTCGCGGCGCGCTTCCCGGCACCAGCAGTGCCGCTGCGCAGGTTGATCAGCGAAACAGCATCCATTTTAATCTGCGGGGAGCCCCTGCCTTCCCAGGGCGTTCTCTCCGCCAGTGGATGCTCCGCGCCTTCCCTCCGCAGCCGTGCTGAGCAGTCCTGCTTTGGGGTCTGCGCCCTAGGATGCACTGAGATGGTACATCAGGAGAACTGTTCGTATCAGGTAAGATTTAAAGGCTGATTGTGAGGCCGGCATCCTTTGGGAGAGGAGGCCCTTCCTCTTCCAAAGCAGCAGGTTGCTTCTTTCCGGATTTTCAGGGGATTTTGCCATCCTCCACTCCTGGCCTTCATTGCATACAGTATCTGAATTGTAATTAGGTTTTCTGGGGACTAATGGGGCAGAAAACACTGCTTCCTTGGCCTTTAAAGCATATGTGAAATCCACTGAGGTGATCTGTGCTTTGCATATTCCGTATATCTGTTTAGAACTGTAATTGAATTTAGGGGGCTTCTGAGGAGGAAAATCGGGTGGAAATTTCACATAGATAGCATTGAAGAGTATGATATGTGCTTATCCCATGGGATGTGAGTTGCTTCACATCCAGTTTTTAGGATTGTCTTTAAGGAAATTATGGAAATGGGAAGTAATTGATGATCTTAGAATTTTTCAAAAATCAGCCAGCATTCACTTGACATTTAAAGTTGCACTTGTATATCTTTCCAAAGTTATTTTTACTAGTATATTGTTTTAAATGGTTGGTAAATAAGAATTAAGATACCAAGTGCATCAAAAACACTTGAAATAGAAAATTTTTAATAATACATATTCATCTATATGCTAATTTGCTATCTGGAGTTTTGAATTAAACACTTAGACGATTTCAAAAGACCGGTTCTAGAATGTTAATAACTCCTTCCTGCGACTTCAGCTGTCACTGTTGAGGCAGCATTGAAAATATCCTTATTGTAAACAGACAGCGAGAATGTTCTCCGAGAAATTGCTCTCTGCAGCAGCAGGCATAGCTGGTCCAAGTCCTGGATAGTTGACGTTGGGGTATTACTCAACTGACCGAGTTGAGAAGCTCTGAGAGACCAATTCTCTAACTTCACAATGCCTCTTCCTTGTGTGAGGTAGGTTACCCGAGACCAGCAGGTGTTTCTCATAAGGTCAGGTTTCACCCTGGTAAGTGTGTGCAGGCAGAATAGTACATTTCAGAAGACTTAAAGGCAATGGTTTCTCAGCTAAGTATAGTGTGCCTATGTAATATATTCATACGCTCTTTTCTCCGCTTAATAATTGGAATTTTGTAATTGTGGGCTTGTTTTATAATATTTCATTTTATAGTACCTTTAGGTCCATAGATCCTAAATATTGAAATTTGTGCTTCACAGAAATTCTTCCCAAGAGAAAGGGGTCAAGATGCCGAGGAAACAACTAAAACCTCACTTAACATGTAGTACAGAACTTGGAAGTGGAGAATGTCAAATATCTACGGAGAGCCTAACCTACTTCTGGTGTGGCTCCAGATCATTAAATGACTATAATAATTAAAATAATTTTTCTTCTCTCTCTTCAGAGAAACGAGGTACTTTAATTTGTGAAAGGCAAGCTACTATAAGATTATTCCCTATGTCTTTTCATTAGCTTGAACATGAAATCATTGTTTTTATAGGTCAAAAATTGGTCAAATATCAGCAATTTCATCTTGAGAGGAGGGATTTTTGTTAGCCTATTGCTTTTTCCAATGGAAGACAAATTGATTTTATATGAACTACAACATATAGCACTGTCATTGTGTGTTTAATAGTTTTAAAGTATTTGTGGCTTATTTCCACAATAAAAAGTGTATTAGGCACATAATAGTCCATAGCTTCTGCATCTCCATGGGGTTTTGTAGTAGAACTACCTTCCTCTGTATATTCTTTGAAAAGCTCTTCCTTTATACATAACTCAGCAAAAAGCAGAAACATTAACCTTGAAGCCAAGTCTCAATCCCACTAAGAAACCTTCGTTTTAGAACCCAGCTGGCACCAGACACTGGATTCAGAAATGGTGGTTTGGCTTGATGTTATCATGGTCACTAGTGTTTACCAACAGTTTGATGTTTTTCATAAACTTTCCCTTTTTTGGATGAGAGCATATTTTTTTATTTATTGTTAAGGGTGATAATGGAGTGGGTTAAAGCAACTTCCCTAGGTTAGCATTTTTAATGAGTAGATAGAATGTATTTTTAGGACTGATTGCTCCCATAAATGTATATCAACGTTTCTTAATGGACAGTCCAGGAATGGGGCTTCAGGGGCCATTTCCCCCAAAATGACGTGCTCATTGTGGTGCGTATGTCTCGATGTATATTATCATTACGGTTCTTATCATTGTCGTAATCGTCATTATAGCAATAACGGCCTCTTAACTGGTCTTGGTGCTCCTGCCTTTAGATGATCTTTTAAAACCCAAGTCAGAGCTTGTCACCCATCTCAAAATTCTCCTCAGAATAAAAGTGGACCCCTGTTTTCTCGTGGAGTCCTCTCCCACAATCCCCTTTTCCGTAACTCCCCTCCCACCACCTGGCCTGGCTCTGCCTTTGCCATCCTGTCCCTTCTACATGGCATGTGCTTCCCCCGCACAGGGTTGCCAGATTTAGCAAATAATCTACAGTGTCTGAGACAGGCTTATACTAAAAAATTATTCACCGTTTATCTGAAATTCAAATTCACTTGGGCATCCTTGTCTTTTCTGTCAGTAACCCCATGGCTTCCTGTCAATTTCTTTGGGTCTTTGCTCAAATGTCACTTTCTCGGGGAGGCCTTCTCTGGACTTACTATGACAACTTCCAGCTCCCCGGTTCTACTCCAGTATTTGTTACACTTCTCTCATTTATTTTTATACTTGGCATTCATTATCATCCATCAGAGTACATATTTTACTTATTTGTCTGTTTTCTGTCTCCTTCATTCCATGTAAACAACATGAGGGCGGGGACTTTCAAATTTGTATCCATCTGCTTTCCCAGTGCTTTGTGCTTAGAAGAATCCCTCAAGTAATATAGATGGCTATGCCTACTGTATATAAAACTGACTAAAAAAAAGGCATCGTAAACATACTACAGCATCATGATTTCTTATGTTTTGATAGCCAGTGGGGTGATTTTCAGTTGTACTCTGTCTCCCCACCCCTACCATTAACCTGCACCAGTTTCATTGTCTGTGGGTCAGATTATCCTTTTATTTCTTTGTTACTTTTCTCATCTGTGAAATGGGTTTTTTCCTAGTTAACATCCTGGGTTGAAAATTGGCAGATCCCCTGCCCAAGGTTACCTTTCTGCATAAACAAGGCTGTTATCAGTGAGAATGGTGAGGCAGCCCAGGAAAGCCATGTACCATTTCATATCCCAATTATTTGTTGCTAATATAGGGAACTATAATTGATTCTTGTATACTGCTTTCCCAAATGGATGACTGTTTTGAAAAAAGAGAGTTTCACCGCTACCAAGAGCCTGAAAACCTCTGTTGGAGATGTTTGCATGCACTGTGCTTTGAACAATTTAATCCAAGGAGGGATGATCCAAGAGAAATCCTCAGGACGAATTTTGTGTGTTTTTAAAGGTTCTCACGTTGTCATCCTCTTTGTGTACTTGACTCCCACCCAGGATTTACATTAGGGAAGAGGTTACTGAGGCATGTGTTGTCATTTTTATTTGTAGCCCTGTTAAAAGATAGAGCTATCGACCGCCATTTTCCAGTCTTGGGAGGAAGCCAGCCTCTTCAGGAAAGAATCTTGCCCACAGCTTCAGGCCTGGCAGCCTACAAGGGGCCAAATTCTTCTAAACAGCCTCTGATGGAAAGCTTTGAGATACTGTTAACTTGAAAGCACAAGTTTAGGTCAGAGGGTCCATTTTGCTTAAAAGTTCCCAAATATTTTCTCCTCTTTCCCAGCGCTTGTTTTTGGGGGGGACTAGTGTGTATATAAAAACAATGACATGCTTTCATCTCTTTCTTTCCGTCGCTCACATTCCCTTACGACCACCTCAGATACAGATCACACCCTCACATTCTTTGCCAACTGTGGAAATGGAGACTTGAAAGAAAAAAAGTAAAATGATACATGAATGACTCTCATCTCTTTTCTCCCTCGGGAGCCTAAAGAGACTCTTCTTCAGACACATACCTGGTCTTGAGGAAGCAAGGTCGCAATCTGCGATGCTTCCCCATTTCCGTAGACTAAACTCCACACCCCTCTGCATGGCCTTTAAAGCCTAACCAAGACCTATCTGCATCGCTGAGCAGAAACACTCCTCCCCCTAAATCCTGCACTCCTGCCCTCACATCGCCACCACTTCTTTTTCTTCGCTGCCTCAGTCTGGAATGTCTCCCTCTTTTACCACCTGCTCCTTACCTGTTGCAGGCTGATGCAGTTTTCAAGGCTTGACCTCCTTCAGGAAACTTTCCTCTCTCATCCCTCCGTCAAAAGTGCTCTTTGCCAGTGCACTTTGTTTTTCGCTGTTAGAACCTGTTTGCAGCTAGTGACGCGTAAGTCTGTCTTCTGCCCCCGTTAGACAACAGGCTTCTTGAAGACAAGGGCCTTGTTTTCATTTCCTGCCCTACACACAGAGTGTGTGTTCGATAAACGTTTGTTGGATTGAATTGCATTTTCTGCAGTTGGTGGTGGTCTGTGTTCCCAGGGTCAGGATTTCCCATCATAGTAACCAGAGAGAAGCCCAGATCTGTGCATTGCAGCAGGGACTTAATGGAGCTGACCCCAGCACTCCGTGAACCTGGCTTGTGAGCCTCTTGGCCAGGTGCCAGCATTTCCAACATCCCATGTGCCAAAATGGGGGACAAAGTACAAGGAACAAACTGAATGAGACACATCCCAGCCTTCCCCAAGACAATGCATTAAGAACATACCTCCGTACCTACTTCTCCTTCACCCATGCATTTTCCCAAGATGAACCTCATGGTCTATGCCCATGCGCTTTTCCAAGATACCTATGGTCCTTTGGGGCAAATACTCATACCCAATCCACCTTTCTTAATACATTGAATTTTGCAAAGTTTCAATAAATCTTTTTACCCTATGGAGGGATCATTTTACTGCCTCCTGAAACACCAGATTTTTCTTAGGCAAAATGTTTCAGCCCAATTGAAGTATCAGACATAAAATAAAAGATACCCTGTATTGGCCTCAAATGATAAAACTAGGGAGTATGTTGATTTAAGTAGTGCATCAAGATGTTTTGAAAATTGCTGGAGAAAGGAGTAAACAGCCTTCATGCTCAGATTGTAGTGTGTGACTTAATAGTTAACAAAGGAAAGGAAATATATTCTACCCTGTTGACACCAGGCCAAATGAGGACTCATGTCCCAGCCCCTTCTTCCTGTGAAGGAGAAAACAAGGTATCAAATTTGAGTTCATTTAAGATTCCACCCAATTTAAGGCCTGGTTTTGTCCACAGCAGGGAAAAATGTATTAACCTAATGGAAAAGGGAATTTCAAAGCATTTCAGTGAACTGTTTGATTTAGGCTTTTAAATATAAGTTCACTGAAACAGTTTTCTGTCTTATTGTATAGATTTTCTTAATGAGAAACATTTTCCCCCTATTAGTAGTGTTGAAGAATACTTTGTCTTCATTGTTTTGCCTGGTTATATTTGTGTTTTGCCTTGTTGAGATATGGTATGTTTTTCTGAGGAGGCAGTAACATAACTGTCACCTTAAAAAGAAAATAATTCTGGATGTAAATTTATCTGCACTTGTTTTTAGCCAAAAAAGATATCGAAAATCTAATTTATATGTTTTAAGACAAAGGGAGCAGAGCGGTAAGTCCCCAAATGAAAACAAACAAAAAAATCATCTCAACTGAACTCTGTTATAGGCTTGATCTGAAATAGAAATTTGGTACAAACACAAGCATTCCTATTTAAAGTAGCACTGGGGGCCTCAAACATCATGATTCAGACATGAAGTGATTTTAAGAAATAAAAATGCAACACGTATTTTAAGCCAAACATCTAGTGTTTTCTCTTGGAAAAGGGGTGGTGATGGGGATAAGAGAATGAGAACATCTCTTTGGTACATATCAGTGCATCCATGAGTTTTGGAGAGTAGAGACGCCCCATTCACACACACCCACACAGAAAACCTTGTGTAACTCATCACTTTCACATTCAGCAGCTCAGTAATAGAGCCCTATCCTATTATTTATTTCTGTCCTACATGCCAAGGGCAAATTTGAAATCTTGGTGTACGTAGCATTCCCCTCTGCACTATCTAGAAGCATCAGAAATTACCAAGCTTTATGAAATAAAACGTTCTTTGACAGAAGTGCGTGAATTCAGAAGAAGACCATCAGAAAGCCGACTGACAGGGTTGGAGAGCCATTAATGGGGAAAGAATGGTCACACTGAGAAATGTAATGAGGTGATTAATGCTGGTCGGAAGCCACCAAAGTGACCACAGCTGAGTTTCTCATACTCAGGTTTTCAGTTGGGCGGAGAGATTTATGTCTGTGGCCCTCAATCTTTTTGATCTGGGTAAATGTTTGGCACGCTGTCTACTCCCCACACTTCTACCTCCTCTACCCCACACTCCCAATGCCATTATTTCCTTTTTCCGTAGCATACACTGAAAAGTCAATTGAAAAATTGACTGCAAAATTTCATGGCATATCTAGCTGTCAGAATACCTTAATTGAAAAGTAAGGCACATTTAGATAAATTTTGCACAGAAGAAAAAAAATAATTTATTTGAGAAGAGATGATAACTGAAGGATGGGTCTGTACAGCACGTGGAATTTGGATGTGAAGGCTGCAGGGAAGGCAGGGGGGCGCCAAAGGGTTAATCTGGATGAACGAGAGTTTCTATCTTTGAAAATCTTTTGACGCTGCGTAAGTGATTTCCCAGTAATGTGGTCAGTGTTCTCAGAGTCAATAATTTCCACCAGTGCCCGATAATGATCATTTAAAAGCATTAGCTCCCATGGCCCATGCGCCTCGCCGTTTAGGTCATGGCTTGACAGGAAGCTGAAGCTCTCCATTCCAGTCCTTGAATTTCAGGGCAGAGGGGTGGGGTGGGGCAAGCAGAGGCCCTTTCAACCTCGGGGAGTGTGAGTGGCTGTGGGTACATTTGCTAAGGGAAAGCATTAGTATCTGGGCCCACATTAGGCTAGCACAGTTCATTTTAGAGAGAGCGGTGGTAGAGGAAGGAACCAGAGAAAATTCTCTGTAGGAAGCACATGACTGACTGTTACCGCCTCGTTTGCATAGCTACTGCAAAACCACCAAGCATTCATTACCTTGAGCTCATCTTCCAAAGTGGCGTTTTGTTCTGTTTTGTCCTTTCCGGTACTCATCTGGACCTTTTGGAAGTGAAATTAATCACAGTGTTGATCCCAAACATCTAAAGTCAGGATCTTGCCACCGGGCCTAGAAATACGATCTAAAATATAAGGACAATGGCTTATAATGAATTCTTTCAAGGTTTAGAGCTCTGCTTCTGACACGGAAGGTGCATTCAGAAATTCGAGAGCTCTTTTAAAACGGCATTTTCTGACTCAGTAGGTCTGGGGTAGGATCAGAGAGTTTTCTTTCCCGGTAAGCTCCCAGGTAATGTAGGTGCTGTTGTCAGAAGGATTTTGAGTCACTTTGAGTAGCGAAGCTCTAGAAAACATCAGAGATCATGATAGGAAAGTATCAGCTATTCTGAGCTGGTACAAGCCATCCAGATGGCGGTGGGATAGCTCCTTCTGGGAAGGGTCTGAGCTGAGTTTGTTTGTGTGCTGAGCACTTTAGGGAGGGTGCAAAGAAAATTCACCACCACTGGGAACCGCCCTGCAAGCTCTTACATCCGTGTTTCAGGAGATGGTCCATCACTTGTCTCTATATAGTGCTTAATGTATGTGTGTAGATGCATACATGTATATGTACAGTCAATATATTATTGCTATAAATTTGAATATGTATATACATTTGTATAGTTAATAATGAGAGTTTAGTCATTTTAACTGTATATTTAAGCCCACCCTACTAAAATTAAAGTAAAATATTAGTAATTAGGCTTACAGTTTTATGTATTTTACTAAGTCTTATAATCTCTAAATGTTTGTAGTTTCATTCATGGTAGGCTTGATTATAGATCGTTAAGTGGACTGCTGTGATCACTTCGGTAAAAGACTGAAAGTCATAAAATTCATGGTAGCACCCCCTCCTTCCAACCAGAGCAGACCCATTTTTAACTTTGAACATATGTGATTTCCACAGAAGATTGTGGTTGAAAAGCAGTAATATGAACCATTAATATTAATATTTCCTACTTTGGACAGCATTTAGAGAAACACTTTAAGCCACACATACATTTCTCCTTTGTTTATGTGTTTATTCAGCAGCCCTTCACTGTCCACTTAATGTGTGCAAAGCAGTGTCTAGATGCTGAAGGGAAAACAAGATGAATAAACACACATCCTCGCCCCGTTAGAAGAAGTCTTGAAAGCATAACAGCTATTGAAAAGAACCCTCAGTGGTGCTGAGAACACCATGGTGCACTGGAAAGGAAAATTCACTGGCCAGCGGGTTAGGTCCTGAGCGTCAGTGAAGGAGATTTTTCTTATTTTATTTCTTGAGGTCTTGGCAGGGGATGGTGGCAATACATGCTGGGTATTCCAGATGTGCAATTTATCTTGAGTATGTGATATTGTTATGAGCGCTGCCGGAATTCTATCTGTATTAAATCCTAACCTTTAAAAGCTGTGCTTGATTAGTGTGTGCAGTTGTTTCTTACTGAGGCAGCCAGTGGGAGACAGTCTCTCACACCCGTTTAGAGTGTGGGCCCCAGAAGCAGAGGGCCCAGGTTCAAATTCTAGCCTGACCATTGGCAAGCCGCCACGCTGCCGGCAAGTTGCTTAACCTCACTGAGCGCTCGCTCAGCTATAAAATGCAATTCACAATAGTAACTACTCCAAAGGGTTACTGTGAGGATTGAAGACCTGAGTAAGTGGCCCAGGTAAAGTGGCTGGCACATAGGAAACCCTCAGTAAGGGGTAGCTATTGTCATTATGCTAATATGTCATGTAGTAAGATGCATGCTTTCTTCACTTGAAGTAAACTCCTTTGGAAGGATTTAATATACACAGGATCCTTCACAGTAGAGAGACTTCATTTTAACCCCAAAGCCTTAACCTTGGAGAATTCTCCAGTGTTGAAAACACCCACACCGGGGGCAGCATAGCCTCCCACCCGTGGGAGGTGTTCTGGCTTCTTGCATGCAGATAGTGGGCGCGCCCCTGGAGGGTCCTGGAGTCTGGAGGAGAGTAAGACAATGCACATGTCTGCTAGGGAGAAGCCATGCCCAAATGCAAGCGTGGCTCAGGAAATACAATTTCTCATCATTCTCATCATACTCTCTAGAAAATGTGCAAGTCATTCTCTTGGGAACTGAGGTGGGGAGCTGAGGGTGGAGTTGAGGGAGGATTTGGAGTTGGGTTCCAGGGCTGTAGAGGAAAGTATTTGCTTTACAAAAGTAGGGGGCTACCATGAACTACAGTGAGACACAATTATGCCCCAAGTCTTCAACAAATTGAATTTAAAAAAAAAATTTGTGGAGAGAAATAGTAGACAAGAGCATGTGAGAATGTCAGCAGAGGGTCGGTCAGTAGGCAAAAGCCTATCTCGAATGGCATTTTTGCTTTAAACTCTGTTCTTCAGTGTTGAACTTGGTCAAGAATTCATATTGCAAAATGTATTGACTAGTCCATCTGCTGCTTTCTGTCTAGGCTTGTCAGTATGAGATGGTGGTGTCAAATGGAGCCTTGCCCTTTGAATTCTTCTTTGGCCCACCTCTCCTGCACTCAGTAACTTTATTTTTTTTTAAATAAACAGTGGGTCTATTTTTTAGCTATAGTAATTCGATAATGACGAGTGTGTTTGTGTGTGTACTTCTGTTACTCTGCTTCTTGCACCAAAACATCCTCCAGCTGTGGGTCTTTTCCTTTTCTGTATATAAAGCCAATAAACGAAACCAAAAGCCATGGGAAACGGGTAAAGAGAGCAGTCGAAAGGAACGTTCTCTTTTGTGGAAAAAGCCCGCCACTGGCTGAATTTTAAAGAAAAGTTGATGGATCTTTTTCTCTTGACTATATTTATAGAACAAAGCACTGAACCTGGGGCAAAGAAGGGTCCTTCTCTGTGTTATAAACAAATTTCATCCTTGTGCCGGGGCTTCTACCGGAAGATGAGACTTTTACATCTGATTGTAAGAAATAATTGGTTAAGGAAAAAAGAAAAAGAAAAAGTAAAAACATCTGTCTTACAGGTTAGCCTTTAAATTATACTGTTTTCATTTTGTCATGGGATACCCGGCTTTTAACTCCCTGGTGAAGTCTACAAGGCTGGGTTTCTGCATATCTATTTTTATCCCATACACTCTATCCCGGGTTCAGAGCAAGGTTGCTGGTTTCCTCTCATAACTCCTAGTTCCTATCCACACTCAGCCCTGAACTGGGGCGTTAAATCAGCTTTTCCTTGATTGTGAATAGGAAAGGTGCTGTGGAGAAGAATCCAGGCGGGATCATTCAGGGGAAGGTGACAGCAGGTGGTGGGCAGGCTGGACTTTCAACAAGCCGAGGTCAGTGCAGAGTAAGCCTCAAACAACCAGCAGCTGCCCCTGTGCCAGAGCACAGGACAGACCAGGGAGGCTGGGCAGGGCGGTGTCTCTGGGACGGACAGGACAAGCACACGCACAGTCGGGCAGACTCTGAGCTGGCTTTCCACATCAGCATGCGCAGTAACCAGGGTACTGAGCCATTGGCACAGCAGCCTCACAGAATCCATGGCAGGTTATTTCTTAAGTGAAATTCTAAAGAGTTGAAGGATGAATTTGGACAGTGATGGAATGGATGACATCATCAGTCAAGAATCCCCATTGGATATGGAGGGGAATTATAAAGAGGTAAGGGGGGAGAGTTCTTTTGTTTGTAAACAATTGGACCATTTTTCTAACTGGGAGAAAGATCACCCTTGAGAAGTGGCCAGATTCCATATTCAGTGGCCATTGCCATAATATATTCAGGAAAGCTAAATGCACAGAATTGAACACATTAAAATCTGGGAGAGTTCTTTCTGATTTTCTCCGCTTGTAGTCATTAATACACATGTTATTATTATTATGAAGTTGAAAAAAATTCTATTATATATTAGTTGCTAGTCAAGCTTTTTGTGTAAAGGAAGAATATTTTAAATTATTGACATGTTGACAGTTCGCCTGCAATAAAAACAAATCACTAGAATGTTTAACCTTTCTAAGTTTGACTTTTTTAACATGAAAAATAAGTTTTATTAAGAGAAGTGTGGGATTTTAAAACATTGATGAAGTATCAGCTAATTCTTTGCTTGCCTTTTGAAAGTTGGTAAATATATTTTTGGAATGTTTTATGTGGTAATTGTCTGGTAATAACAGGCCCAAGTAAAAATAGCTTTAGTTATATGGGTGAGGTCATGAAATTAAACTATAAGTACATGCTCGTGTCTCCACAGAAGGCTAAACACATACTATGTCCTTCTCTCTTACTATTTTCCATAAGTCAAATGTAGTTCACAACATAGCACAGGATGTAATAAAATAAGGTCCCTTCTGTCATGGACCTGGAAAGTAAAACTTCTTTTCCATCAGAGGCAAATATCAGTTAATACAGTAAAACCTGCTGCTAAATTTTTAATTGGATCAAATACGTCACTAATGTTTATTTTTCCCAGAGTGAGATACAGAAAGAAGCTTCTATCTTGATAGATCCTTGCACATAATAATGTAAAATATGGCAGTTTATATCTTATATGCATATTTGTGTGTAGTATGGGGGCTGTTTTAAGTATATGCTTTATTTCTTGGAGCAGTCCACAATAATTTATGGTCTTTCTCCAGAAGCTGAAACTAAATATGTAGAAGAGATTTAAATGACCTGCCATGTTACCCTGTGTGTTTTTTGTCCCTTGTGATCCCCTAGGAGGGAAAGAGTGCCCAAGGTGATAAGTGCACAGAATCCTGAAACCCTAACACGTGTCAGCTGTCCTCTCCTGTAGGCAGTAGGTATGCAAAGTAGGTGTGCAGTAGTTGGTTAGACATTGATGTAATTTACAAAGTGAGCTCCCCCCATTAATCTAGTACCCATCTGGCACTATACATAGTTATTACAATATTATTGACTATCTTCCTTTGCTGTATGTCTGAAACTACTATAAAATAATACTGAATGTCAACTGCAATTGAAAAATAAAATAAAATAAAAAAAAACCTTTATAATGAAAGTGTTAGATTCAATAGCAGTAGGTGATTATAATAACTTATTTTAGCAGTCTCATTATTAATAAAGAAAAGCTAACGGAGTAAATAAAATGATGCTTGGGACACTCAGCCATCAGTCAGCCACTTACCTAACCTAATTGAACAAGTGTAGAGTTCTCATCCTGCCTCTGTGTTTGGGGCCGAAAGACTGGTCACGGTTTTCTCTGTCAAACCATTTCTCAGATAGAAAAGTGTAGGTCAGTTTGGACTTAGAATTTGTAATGCCATCACAATAAAGTAATGGCCACTGTAGTTTTATACTACTTAGAAACTGAGAGAGAGCCCAAATGCCTGGAATGAGTGAGCGATGATATGTGGCAACTTGATACAGCACTGACCAAAGCCAGAAACAGGAAAGGCAAGGCTTGAGTAGCTTTCAAACATCAACAACAGCAACACTGAGTTGCATTGTGTAACCCGTTATCTAACTAAGGCAGTAGAATACCATATGTGATTTCAGGAGACAAAGTATCTGCTAGGTTAGTACAAAAGACCACAAGATGAAACGTGTAGAATGTCCAGAAGTCAGTATATATTGTTCTGACCCTAAACATGAGTGAGAGAGTTGTTCTCTTGTCATTTCAGCTTTTTAAATAGCTTTCTCAGGCAAAGTGCTTTCAAATTCATGCATATCATGGGTACTATAAAGGCTTCATTATGCTAAAAAAGAAAAAACTCTACTCCTAGTTTCATTAAGAACTTCTGGTGAAACAGGGCAAATATGCTTTCTTTAAAATACAAAGAACAGGAAAAGAATTGCCTAGTATGAAAAATCGCTTTTCCCAATTAGAATCTTCCTTTTCTAAGTTTTCTCCTCTAATGTTTTGTTTTTGCTATTTGGTTGACTAAGTAGAAAATTACATTACATGTCATAAAGCAGTGGTATGCAGGCTTTTTTACCTTGTACCCATTACTATAATGTTTATGAGCCCATACCTCTAACATACATATATTTTATTCATAAATTATATAGTACTGTAAAAATATGTATGTATAAAACATATACACAAATAGATATTCTTAAATGTTTAAAATGATAAGAAAAGTTTTAATAATTTCTTCTTTCATCTCCAGTCACTTTGAGGTCAACTGTGAAAAACAATTGGAAAGTTGGTATAGCCCTGCCTAGGTACAACAGAACTTCCTATACTAGTTGCACTAATAAATACCACATGGGTATAGGGCTTATTTTACAAGGTTGTTTTAAAGTCAGGCTAACATCCTTCAGAGGAAAGGTCCCTTTCCAATGTCTAGAATTAGATTCCACGCAGGCAAAGGAAGGAAAGGAGTGTGTTTCTGTTCCTTTTCCTTGGGGAAGGTCCTGATGGTAAGAAGGATGTCTCACTAAGGACCGCGGTTTATGCAGTCCTAGTACAGCCAGGACAGAAAACAGGTCTCGGTATTTAGGAAGGAAAAAAGCCTGCAGCTTGGCAGAATCCAAGGTGTGTATGTTCATTGCATCATTGTTCTGCCTGGCTCTGAGCAACCTCTAACTCCCTGGTAAACACCCACACAGCTGATTGTCTTCAGGACCGAGAGCACACAGCGTCCTGATTCCTTCAGCCATCACTCACCAAGAGCCCTCCTGTGTCCCTGGAATTGTGTGCAGGGCCAGGATCACAGAAGGGAGACGGGGAGTCCCGTCCAGGAGCTTACAGCCCTAATGGGGAAGCACGCAAACAAGTAAGCTAACGTGAACTTATTGCTGTCTGGAAGGATGTTCAGAAGGTATGGACCTAGAAACGTGCAGCCTGTGCCTCCGAGAGCCTGGAAAGACCCAAATACACTGATGGAGAGACAGAAAGGAAATTAAGAAAATGGAACATAGAAAGCAGCAGAACCCCGGCTCTCACTTTGTCCCACAGCAGAGCAAACACAGGGAAGCCGGTCCGGCCGTCTGTTCCGCGGCTGCTCCTCTCAGAGTAGGGAGCTGTGGACAGGCCGTGTGTGGTCCGGGATGGGAAATGGCTTGCCTTGCTTTGTTCCTCTGAGGTGCTGTCTCTAGTGTGCATCCAATTATGGTGAAAGATTAGGGAGGAGCCCGTGAAAAAATTAAAAGGCTGGAAGGAACAATATTTAAAGTGAAGCCACAGCTGCGCCTCATGTTTTTTTTAAAAGGTGAATGGAAATGACTGCTTGAGATAAACTGCAATAAACAGGAACACAGAATGCCAGCTGCCATTCCAGACAAGAGCTCTGCCCTCCCCACTCAATTACTGAGGAAAAGCAGCCGTCGACCTCCATTAACCCTCATGTCTTCCTGTCTATAAGGGCTGAATGCGCTGGAAGAACTCTGTTAAGTTACTGAACCCTGGAGCCTAGCCCCACCTCGGCCACCTGGGGACAACCTCCTCCTTTCTGAGCCAGGGTCTCCTTTTCTTTCAAGGGAGCAGTTGGCATGGTTGGTCTTAGAAATGATGAATATGAAGCCTCGAGGCTTCTACTTCAGGGTTCTGTCCATCGTATCACCCTGTTGGCACACCTCAGTTAGCCAGCGTGGCCAGGGAATGGATTGTGTGAAGTAAATAGATTTTCTGGATATATGGTACGTGAATTATATCTCAGTATAAAAATAAACCATACACATACTGTGTGTGTGTGTGTGTGTGTGTGTGTGTGTGTTTTAACTGACGTATAATTCATATACCATCATATAAGATACTATATACATAATTCACATACCATAAAATTCACCATTTCAGATTGTACACTTAGATGGTTTTTAGTACATTTATAAAGTTGTGCAAACCACTACTAATTCCAGAACATTTTCATCACCCCCAAAAAGAAACCATGTGTCCATTAACACTTATTCCTAATTCTCCCCTCCCCTCCCAACCGTGAATCTACTTTCTATCTTTATGGATTTTGCTGCTCTGGACATGTGTGGCTCTCTTTAGTCCCTTTCTGCACTCTTCTCACCAGCTTACCCCACACCCCTTCCTTTAATGTTAACAGCTACTATTTAATAAGTCTCTCTCTGGGCTGGGCACTGTGCCAAGTACTTTCTATATAGTATTTCATTTAATCCTTAGAACAGCCTAAAAGAGATATTATTATCCTTTTTTTCAGGGGGAAAACAAAAACAGCAACTGGGGCTTAAAGTGTTTCTGTAACTTGCACCAGAGTAAGTGACAGAGTCAAGATGTTGACTTGGGTCTTCTTGACCCCGATATCCCTGCCCCAGCCTCCTGCTCTTCCTTCTTATTGCACACTTGTGTCCAGCTCTCCCAGATCCCGAGTCCACCCTGACGTGGGAGGTTGAGGACACTAGCTCCCTGGCAGTTGATTGAGATTGGGCTGTTTCATAACCACGCAGTAGGTATTTTAGACTGTTGTGTTCTGACAGTGATACTGAATGACGGCGATGGTTTTACCAACCTCTAAAATGGCACCTGTTAAAAATAGAGTCCCCAGATAACCATGTCTTGTGTTAAAAAGTAGTCTCTGTAGGCAATCATTTGAGAACCAGAAAGAGCTCAAGAGGCTCCCAGCAGTTCGTTTTGGACATGCCGCTCGTAAAGGAGGAAAACTTTAGTTTTCAGCTGCATTCCTTTAGGATTTAATGTTGAAACACTTCCACAACAGTAGGCATCTTTGTGATTAGCGGCTTGGGCTCCTTTATCGTCACCAAAGTTGCCATTCAGCCCGTAAGTGGCTGCTGAACTTCAACCTTTGGTGTTTGTTCAATACCTTTGCTCAGGTCTTTAACAATTAAGAGTATTCAAGTGTGAAGGACTCTGCACAGTAGCACTTCTATCTGCCTGCTTCTGTTTATATCTCCTCCCCGTAGCATGAGAAGGAATGCAGTCACGTCAAAACCACCCTCAGGATTAAATAGTAATTATAAACAAATGTCTGTGCTCCGGACTGGCATCCCAATACTTTTGATAACGGCCAATTCTCAAGTAACACAGGTCCTAGAATCCTTCCCCTTGGGTGCCTGTCCTGGACACTGGTCCAACGCCAGTCCTCCCATGAGCACTTACACTGAGCTGAGCAAGCCAAACCCAGGTCTCAACCGTGCCCAGCACTTCGGCCTGACATCTAATCCAGAGGACTTGTTTGAGCAGATCAGTGCAAGGATGCAAAGAGATTTCAACAGCATTTCAGTAAACCGTTCTGGACTGTTTAGTGTAAGTGTCTGAAATGGAAAACGTCAGAAATACAAACTGAAAAGAAAGTGTCCAGACATAATATTCATTTAGTGATACAACGGGAAGAGAGTCTAGGTTATTTAACTAATAGTTCCACGAATAATTGGAAAAGCTCTTCCCAGGATATAAAATAAGATGCAAAAAAAACTTGAAATAACCAGCACAGTGCAAGTATTTATGTATTTGACATTCAAGAGCGTATGATTCATTTTCTTATAAAATGCTGTTTTTATATTTTGATCTTGTAACAAGCCCATGGTTGTTTCAGTGAGAAAATTAGAAAGTACTGTCCGTATGTTTGGGTTTTATTTTTATTTTTATTTTAGAGAAAAATGAAGACAATGTCCCTAAGGAAAAAATATCAATAAGCTCTGTACTTCTGGTTCCTAATGTTTAAAAGCCTTAGACTCCTCCACCCCCAGAATGCCGCCGCCTCTGAGTATTCGTGTAAAGCTGCCTTTCTTACAAGTGGAGAAGAGAAATAAAAGTGACTATCGTTTCCATAAAGGAAGAGTACTTTTCCACAGGGAGCTCCAGAATCCCAGCTGCATTGCCTGGTGGATGCGGCTCACGGTAATGCCAGCTATCACCAGGCAGTAGATTGCACTGAAGCAAGGGGATCATTCATTGCTTCAAAACAGGCCTCCTGGCAAGGGCCTGGCAGAAGCCAGATGGCTACAAATGAAATCCACCTGGATGCGGAGTCTGAACATTCCACATGGAACAGATTTGTGCACAATTAAAGAAGAACCAACTCTGTTTCCTCTGGCTGCTTGATCTGTTCAATTGTTCGATGGTTCTCAAAGTGTCTGAACCAGCAGCATCTGGAAACTTGTTCCGCATGCACTCTCAGCCCCACCCTACATCTTCTGAATCAGAAAAAGTCTAGGGGTTTTACAAGCCCGCCGGTGATTCTCATGCATAAGCAAGTTTGAGAACTACTGGTTTAAAGCTATTAGGTTGGTGCAAAAGTAATTGCGGTTTAAAAGGTTAAAAATAATTGCAAAAACCGCACTTACTTTTGCCCCAGCCTAATATTTGTGACAGAAAGAGGGCCGTTTTGTGTGTGTGCCCACCTGTGCAATTCTCCACGGGGCACACCTGCATCACAGCAACTTCCTGGCTTCCTGACTTCCCTTATGGGCTGTGGGGGACCAGGGTATTCATCAGCGTCTGGAATAATGCAGCCCCAGTCCTTTGGAAGTTTTCCCTCCCTGGAGCATTGCTTTTCTTTTTCCCATTGGTGGAAAGTGTTGCCCCAGGTGACTTATATGCACCCTGAAGTGTGAGAAGCACTGACCAGGTAACAGTTCAGCAATGCAGAAAGCAGCATGCTAGAAGTGGTATCTTCCAAGATTAGTAGTGAATTGAGTACTGAGACAGTTAACATTATAAAACAAGCACATCCAATAGCCAGTAAAAGCAAGCAACAAGTGGAGCTGGGAGGGCAGGGAAGATCAACCCAGGGAAGAGATGGAAGACAGGAAATTGGGGGAAAGAGTTTCCTTTCTCCTACTCCCCTTTTTCACAGCCTAGCCGTATCCTGCCCGGGCCCACATCACTGCTGCCCCAGACTTACTCCTGCCTTTATTCCCGCAGCACCACTGGGCCATTTGCATGAATTGCGTCCCCTGATTCTCTAGGCTGAGCTTCTTTCAATATCTTCCTCCTTTGGGAAGTTTAAGGAACCCCTTCCTCTTGGTCAGACAGGCCCTTTCCGGCTCCATGGCTTTCATCATCTGTGCAGGAGACAGAAGGAAGCAGCTTGTTGGCAGTGTCCTGAGCACCAGCTGCCTTTAGGTTTAGGTGTAGTAGGATGTTATTTCCCGAAGTGTATTCCTGAGAACCCTAAGGGCCCCCCAGGTGTCCCCACAAAAATAGTTTGTCAATTAAATAAATTTTAGAAATGCAGATGTGGGGGAGGAACAAATGTCCCTCTATGCTCAGGGTTCTTCGGGCTTGTCTAATAATCAAATAGACATGAGACAGATTAACAAGAGAAAATAACCAAATTTAATACATACGTAGGTATGGGAACCCTGCATACATGAGAGAGTCGGAGACCTTACATGCACAGGAGGTTCAGGGATAGGAAGGGGGATTGAGGTATGTAAGACATCCTGAGCTAGGGATGGTGATACACCTTGTTGGCTTCAAAGGGTCATGGCAGGATGATTAAGAGCAGACAGTTAGTAAATAGAACTTTGCCCTGCCCTATAGGCAGGTCAAAAGAAGTGTAGTTTTGAGTCATCTCTGAGCATCTCTTATTAAGAGCCATGCTCCTTATGCAAGTTCTTCTAGCTAGCTAAAGGAAGGGGCAGAAGTTTCTCTTGAGCCTGAAGCTAACATTGCCTTTCGCTCAAAGTAATCTACATACCACGGATGCACATCTTGGGGTGACTCATTCTGAACCCAGAACATATAGTGTTCCACTTACAAATGTATATGCAGGTTCGCATGTGAAAGACTAGGTGGCCCCTGCTTCAGAGACCTAAGAGACCATGATATGCTAAGGAAGGTGAACTGGCCAGAGGGACGAGGACAGGACTAGGGGAGGGGACGTGGGCGCAGTATCAGTGTGTAAGGGACAGGTACGATCGCTGCATCCTGAAGAAATTATGCAAAGGACTTGAGGACATACTAGATTTGGAGATGGATGATACCTACCCAAGCAGAACCTTTTGCCTTTAATTTCTTTACCAAACACCCTCTTGTTCTTGCCAAATTTGGGGAATTGCAGCTGAAGAGTGACACGTTGGGAAAGGCTGAGATCGGGGTTGGAGCCTAAAAGTGCTCGGCGGTCTATGCTCTGAGATCGTGGCTTGTATGGGGCCCTCAGAAGCCATTGTGGGCCTTATCTACCCGGGCACAGGGGGTGGCAGTAGGGAATTCAGTGACAGGCGAGGACAAAAACTGCCTGTGGCTAGACAATAGTAAGTTTCTACGCACATTTTGCTCTCATCTTGGTCTTGAATAGCTTTTTTCTCTCATAGTGAAGAGCCACTGTGCCTCAGTGACCCTTTTGCTTTTTACTAACAAGAACAATTTTACATGTTTTATGAGGGTGTTTCCCAAGGCCATTTTAGGAGTGGACAGCGCTCCGCTTGTCATAAAGGCAGCCAAACAGTGTAGTTTTGAGTCAGCCTCTCCCTTTTCCTGTACACTTCCCTCTTCCTCACCCTGGGGCATCTTTGGGCTTTGGGGGATTGGAGGACCTAATTGCCCTGCACGTATAATTCCTTAGAGAACAAAAGAGCTTTGAAACTGCACAAACATATACACACATTTCAACCAAAAGGAAATTAGGTTCCAGTTGTTGAATTCTTCGAGAAAAACTATTTTACTAATCAGTTGAATCCTAATTACTTGAAATGTTAGGAATCGCATTTGTTCCAAAGGGAAGATTGAGCAGTGGTGTCAAGGAAAGCGGCTTTGATGAGTAGATACTTGCATTGTAAATATTTGTGGTTATGATTAGGCCTCGGTGTATGCTTTGCAGTCCAGTGTTTTCTCCTGTTCTGAGAAAGCAGCACATGCATCTCAGTAGAAGTATGAATAGATCCCAAACTCTTTAAGTCTCACATTATCCCCTCAGCGTGGTGTCCAGCGTCTGGACACCTTACTGGTCAGTGTGGAAGAGTGGCATGGAGGAGCAGAAAGATCTAGCCCCAGAAAGATGGGCTTGAATCCTGGCCCTTCCCTATCAATAGAGTAACCTTCTATCACCCTCCATTTCCTCACCTTCTTTCCCTCTGGCCTGGAAGGGGCTGTCCAAGCACCAAGCCATCTAAGACAGGACAGAGGAAGCAAGCTATTGACTTAACTACGTAACGCTGAGGCTTAAAACTCAACAGACCCAATAGCCTTAATATAAAATTTTCAAAATTCTCAGACCTTTACAGAAAAATAAGTAAAGCTAGGAGTAAATAATTCAGAGAAAAGCAAGTACAGTAACAAAACAAAACAAAACAAAATTTAAATATTTATTCTCACTGCTAATCAGAAATTAAAATAAAAAGACCACATTTTGCCTATCAAATTAAAAATGACAGCGTTTTTTGAAAGTGAAGATCCTCAGTGTTAGCCGGATACTGGGAAAGTTGCACCCTTTTACTTTACGTTGCTGGTGGGCATGTAAATTGGAACAGCTTTCTCTAGAGCAGTGTGACAGAATGTGTCAAGAGCCTCAACAAATGTTCACACCCAGCTGATCTGGTAATTCCACTTCCAGGAATTTATCCTGAGGAAATAATCAGACATGTGGACAGGGATTTATGTAAAAATGCTAACTTCTATGTTATTCTTAATTGGATACAGCCCAGTGACTAACAATAGAAGGTAACTCCATAAGATAGTGTGATATACAGCCATTAAAAATTGTCTTTAAAGAAGTTTAAATGGTATGAGGGAAATTATCAAAATAATAATGAATACTATGATCTTAATTTTATTTAAAAAAAAATAAAGATAAACACATAGAAGGTTAAAAAAAAAAACTAAAAGAAATATACCAAAATGTTAGCAATCATCTGTGTCTCAGTGGTGGCATTATGGGTGATATTTACATTCTTTATACTTTTCTCAATTCGGTCAATAGTATCCAGAGGGGGGAAAGATTGTATATTGTAAAATAGTCCTCTTTAAACTGTTAATGAAGTATTCATGTATAAAGAATTATCAGTAAACAGGAATGTTTTAAGACCTCCAATATCTATAGCTCTAGCATAACAAGTAAATCAGGAAAGGCAGACATGGGATCAAGGTTGTGTTCGCACATACACACCAAGCATAGGTGTTTTCTTTAAATAAAACCGCCTCCAGACACCAGGCTGATGTTGGACACCAATGTGTTGTTGGACATTCGTCATCGACACTTGTGTTGTTATCTACTGATTTTATATTTGGTATTCAATTCCACTCCACAGTTTGTTGACAGTAGAGGACATTCAGTGAGATCCTCTTTTATATGGATGGAGAAATAGGGTCACTGACCACATGCAACCAGCATGGGGATTTTGAAATGAATTTATTTTAAGCAAATATGTCAAGTGATGTGGTTCTGTTTTGGCGACCATCACAAGTACCAGCCCTGCATGTTTGGAAAGGTGGGTCGGAAAGGTGGGTTTGGAAACATTAATTTCCTTAATGTTTGGAAATTAAGGATCCCAGCAGTACAGTTACACTTGGTTAAAAGCATTCTTGCTTCATGGTTACTTTCTCAAGGCTCAGTGCTGGCCTAGTCCAGTAAACAATAGGAAATCAGCATTACATCTATAACTGTATGAAAGCAGTCTTTCACTTTGTGGCTGTATCACAAACTAAATTAGGGTTCCCAGACCCAATTCCAGTATGAGTGGGGGAGTTCCCCCCACACCAACAAACAATTCTCAGACACCAGCAGCATGTCCAAGAATTCAACTCAATTCTGATGCTGTCTGCCCAGAGATAGCATCAGATTCCACAGGTTAAGGGTTCTGTCCTACAAGACTGCCCCTGCACCCCACCACACGTACACTTCAGATGTCAGTGGCAAGCCCAGGCTCCTCTCACCAGCCGGCTGTAGAGTGAAGGTTCCAGTGAACCCTTCAACTCAAGTCCAGGTTGTTGACCGACAGGCTATAAATCAAAGAGTGTGTGTGTGTATGTGTGTGTGTGTGTGTGTGTGTGTGAGAGAGAGAGAGAGAGAGAGAGAGAGAGAGAGAGAGAGAGGGGTTGGGTTCAGTTAACTTACTAAAATGGCGCACAGAACTCAGAGAAATGTGTAACTTACTAGATCACTGGTTTGTCGTGAAAGGATATGACTCAGGAACAGCCAGATGAAGGGAGGCATAGGGCAAAGTATGTGGGATGGGACACAGAGCTTCAGTGCCCCCTCCAGGTGTGCCATTCTCCCCACATTTCCACATGTTCACAAACCCGGAAACTCCCAATCCTGCCCTCTTGGGTTTTGATGGAGGCTTCAGTACGTAGCCATGATGGATTAACTCATTGGCCATTGGTGGTTGATTCAACCTCCCGCCCCTGTCCCTTCCCCGGAGGTGGGGGGCAGAACTGAAAATTCCAACCCTCTAATCACAGGATTGGTTCTCCTGACAACCACACCCATCCTTAGGTGCTTTCAATCACTGCATTCACACAACAATAGACATCTGTATTGCTCTCCTAACTTAGGAAATTCCAAGGGTTTTAGGAGCTGTGAGTTGGGAACTGTGAACAGAGGCCACATATATGTGAGAAATACATTTTGGTCATCTGAATGACCAAATATATATTTCTTATAAATCACAATCTCTCTCTCTTTCTCTCTCTCTCTCTCTCTCTCTCTCTCTCTCTCTCTCTCTCTCTCTCTCACACACACACACACACACATACACTAGCTCCTAGTATGACAGTTCTATTAGTATATGCCAAAATGGGGGGATATCTAGATGATAGATAGACAGAACATAAATGATAGATACAGATAGATATAGATATAATTGCTAAGTGTGAAAGTTGAAAGAATGTTTATAGTGTCCAAAGATTTTAAAATGTCAGAGAAAAGGAGACTAGAGATGAACTCTCCTTGAACTAGAAGTTCTCAATCTATTAAAATTCAATATCTGGTGCTAGAGCCTGGGAATGTGTATTTTACACTTGGTCTTAGCCAAAGGCTGCGAAGTGATGGAAATGTGTGCTGCTCTGTCATGTATTTTATTCTGTGCTGTCCAATACGGTATCCACTAGCCACCTGTGGCAGTGGCGCTCATGAAATGCAGCTAGTATGATGAAATTTTATTTTTATTAATTTTTAATTTGAATGTCAATAGCTACATATAACTAGTAACTACCATGTTAGAGCACCCTTCACCAATAGTATACTGCCCTTCACTTGGGGATGAAATGAAGCCATTTTTCAGCCCGCCCTTCTGACAGGTTGTGCCTTTTGTCACTCTGACACAGTGATGCTCAGATCATGGCTCAGAGCTTTCACTATGACTTCTGGGTATTGGTGGCAGCACACGTGGCTCCAGAACCTACTACTGACAGATCGAGGGGCCATCATGCCTTCCATAGTTGCTCCCAGTCACCTGAGCTGGGTTTTGTAACATCATTTGCTCAGCATCGTCTTTAATGCCCTGCTCAGAACATAAAACGGTGTTTCCACAAGCTTTTACCACCCCACAAAACAAAAGGCCAAAATCTCATCCTCACCCCAGGATTTCTAACTTCTGTTTGTTTTCGTAGTTGTTGTATTTTTAACTAACGAAATCATTTCTAATCTTCTCTCCTGTTGTTTAAAGGTTTAAAAGTTCAGCTTGGTGAGTTTTTATGGGACTTTTATGGGAAGCCAAGTGTTGTAAACATATCCAAATTATCTCAGCGGTGTAGTGTACCCAATCTTTTCCGATGCACCCTGACCTGACTTCCCTTCAAGATGTGAAACAGATGGGTTCAATTAGAATTCTCCAGCAATTTCAGGCCATACGTTAGGGTTTCTCATATTCTAAACCTGGTGAGATCAGTGTAACTCTTGAACAGAAACAATAGTTCCCATCCAGACTCTATGCTGGGTGGCAGCAGGCGTTGTGTCTGTCTGTCCAGGACTCTGTTCCGGCATCATAGTGTGGCACCTGCCATCTCTTAGAGGTGCGGTGCATGTCGGTTGAATGAATTCATGTTCTTGCTATAGAGAAAGGGGGCTGAAGGGATGATACAAGGATGAGAGAAAAGAGGATCCAGGAAAGGCCACGTTTGGGATAAAAGCACTTCGATTTAGAAGTGCTTACCCTCCACAGCTTTACTCTGTCATATCTAGCAGGTAAGAAGAAGAAGGATTACAGCGCCAAGTAATCTGCTCCCATCCCGGTGAAGATCATTTTTTACCACAGTGGTGATTTCCTAGACTGACGATCGTAAAGGGCTCTGCAGAATTGAAATTGCTTGCAGAGGTGGAACCAGGAGAGACGGGCTGAATTTCAGCTCTTAATAATTCAAATGCTTTTGTGCTGTGGCTTGCTTATTTATTTGTCGTCTAATGTTACAGCTCTAAGAAACTTTGCAGTTAGACTGCCTATGGTTGTGATGTCCCGGTCCACTTATCGGCATTTTTTATTTTCCTGAAATTTTAGGCACAGAAAAATGAGAGAGAATCAATCCGACAGAAGTTGGCACTCGGGAGCTTCTTTGATGATGGCCCAGGAATTTATACCAGCTGTAGCAAAAGCGGGAAGCCAAGCCTTTCCTCTCGGTGAGTGTTCTTTTGAATTGATTTTCTGATATGTACCTAATGGATTTTGTCATCTGACTACATGTTTCATAAAAGGTATCTTTTAATTCCTTGAGTATTATTTTTTTCATAATACTATCACGTTTATTTGGATTCTGGACAGACCTCTTCTGACTTGTTTGTTGGGTTTGTTTTTAGGGTTTTAGTTTTTGGGTTCTTTTGGCCCATTTGCCCAACCTCTTGAGGTCAGATTTCTATATTTTATTTTTTTTCTAGACACAGTAGTGATTTTGCATTGTGATGGGGGAGTCAGGGCACACTCTCAAACAAGCTGGCTGATGCTTAGAGAAGTGTGGCAGACCACCAGGTTCCCCATTAAGCAGTCCCAAAGCATCCAGCATCACCCCCTGATACATCTGATTGCAATGAATACTGGTAACTGAGAAATACAGTTCCCACTTTGATCATTTAATGTTTATTACAGAGTTTAACCTGTCCTCCGGGTGGTTTTTCTTTATCTTAATTTATTTCAAGATATCATTGCTCGTTATCGATATTTATTTCAGGATATCATTGGCTATTGGCATAGCTTCCAATCCCAATTAAAATATATTAAAATTATAATCTTACCTAGAAAAGAGGGCTGTAGACGAGGGTGTCTCAAACTTTAATGTACATATGAATCACTTGGGGATTTTGTTAAAATGCTGATTCTGATTCAGTGGGTCTAGGTGGGGCTCGAGATTCTGTATTTCTAACAAGCTCCCAGCTGATGTCCACGCTGCCTGTTTATAGGTCACCCTTTGCTTAGTAAGGGTATGGACAATCTGAAAAATTAGCTATTATGAATATAGGTATTCCAAGTGATGAAAGCACATAGAACTTTGTTTTAATAAAGATGGTGGTAACGGAAGACCCATCAGTATTCTCTTACTGCCTCCCCAAATGTTTGTTTCTGGTCAGAATGGCTGTGTCTTCCTAAGGCCAATACTCCCTGTGTAAGGACTGGGTATAGTGACCATGTTAGGACAGATGTGGGAGACACAGAGTATTCATGCATTCCTTCAGACAACAGATTTCCACTCTCCTTCATGTGAGGACTGGAATTCGACACTTTAGTATCTATTTAACTCTATCTGACTTTCAGTAAGCCTTGTACTTCAGTCTGACCATTAGAGATTCTTCTAAATCAGCAAATATCAGAAGGCACGCGTGCACACACACGCTCACGTATATGCATGTTTAGGAATCCCTGTAGGTGGGTTAGTCCGTCAAGACAGGAGCTGCAGTTTGGCCATGCAGAGTTAAGACATCTCTTCCTCAGCTGGGAGCCCACCCAGTCGCATAGAATTCTCTCGCTCTTTTCGCGTCATTCCAGAGCTGGAAAGTCAGCTTTCCCCTTTGCTGTAGAAGCACCTGTTTCTCCTCCCACTGGGATGTGGCAGGAAGAGCTCTGGCCTGGGGACCTGGAGACATGAGGATTAGTTTTAGTCAGCTTCTAATTTGGAAACTTTAACAGGTTATTTACTTTTATCATGCTTCAGTTTCTTCATTTTTGTAACATGAGGGGGGGATTGGACCTTATAGTCTTACAGATTTCTACGACTACTACCTCTAATATTCTCCAAAGCGCCAAAAAGTTTTTTTCTAGAAACTCCATTTCTTTGCTTAGCAATGTCTTATCTATCCAGTCCAAATGGGAGAGTTTTGTCTTTTAAAACAAAGTTGGGTAGATAAGCATAGATATATACACATATACACGCACACATACTCACTCATACGTACATATATATGGCTGTGAAAGTGAAATTAATAATAACTGCAAGGTATATAATGACACAAAATAAGAGTAGCAGTCCCCTGTCCCATCCCTCTCTATTCCTCTCCCACTCTTCCAGAAAGGTAACTTTTAACTCCTTGACTGTTTCTTCTAGTATTTACATAATGTACCTCTAAGTATGATTTAAAATTTGATTTAAACTGTGTGTCTTCTTAGCGTTTACTTTTAAATAACCATCCTTTAACTACCTACTATAGAAATCTGGGATTTAACTCTGTTTTACAGCCCTCCCACAGATATATCTGTATATTCCAAATCCTGTTCTCCTTTAGTTATTTCCCAGTTTGTGGTCAAATAACTATTCAATGTTCACATTATTAAGATCATATACTATTCAGACTAAACCATGTCATAAAATTGTATGGTTACTTGAGTAACTGTTTTGTTTGTCCTGAAATTAAAATTGCTTCATTTTCCGATTTGCCGGTCCATGATTTTGACTGCTATGTTATATTCCACAGTGTGAATATATCACAGTTTCTTCTGGTACTCTTCTGATGATGGACATTGGTTTGTTTCAAAGGTTTTGCTCTTGTAAACAGTGCTGCTTATAAACATTCTTGTACATGTCTTTTGCTGTCCGTGTGCAAGAGTTTCCCTTTGGTGGACATGTAGGAGTGGAATTGTTAGGAAAATATATGAATGCTCACGTTTAAAAGATAATGCCTATCTTGTTTTCCAAAATGGTTGCAACAAGTTACATGCCAACCAGCAATGAATCAGAGATTCTCTGGATCCATAACCTTTCTAACACTTGATATTGCCAATTATCTTTTACGTTTTTGTTAATTGAATGGGTATAATATGGTATCATTAGCCATCCTTGTTTCCTCTTCTGTGAAATGTCTGTTTGGGTCTTATTGGATTCTTTTTTTAATTTATCAAAGTTCTGTAGTCATGATACTAATCCTTAGTAAGTTGTATATATTGCAGATAACTTCTTCCAGCTTGTAACTTGTCTTTTCACCTCTTCAATGTGTCTTTTATGATCAGAAATTCTTAATTTTAATATAATTTTTATCAAACTTTACTTTTAAAGTCAGGGCTTTACTGTGTCTTATCTTCTGCCCCAAGGTCCAAAAGACATCAACCTCGATCTCTTACCAATAGTTGAGAGTGTTGATTTGTTTTAAAAAGTTTGTAATAAATCAGGAGTTGGTTTCTTGATGTGGAATGAAGAGAAATCTAATTTCATCTTTTTCCATATACATAATCATTTTCCATCATATTTATTAAACAATTCCTTTTTACTCACTAATCTTACAAACCACTTTTGTATGCAGTAGACATTAATGGGAATACATTCTATGTCACTGATTACTAGTTCTATCATTGCACCAATACCATACCGTCTAATTACTATAGCTTCAAAATAAGTCCTGATATCTGGATAGGCAAGTCACTCTTCTTACTCTTTTTCTTTGGAAGTACGCTGCCTGCTCTTGCTTTTTTATTCTTCCATATACATTTTAAATCATCTATTCAAGTTCAGCAAAATACTTTCTTAGGATTTTGCCTGGAATTGCGTTGAATCTACGGATCGATTTAGGGGAGAATTACATTTTCACAACATTAAATCTTTCTATCCATGAATATGGCCTGTCTCTCCTTTATTTAGCTCTTACTGAATATTTCTTAAGGTTTTGTAATTTTCCATTTAGAGATAATGTGCATCTTTTCTTACGTTTACTTCTAAATACTTGAAATTCTGGTTTTAGCTTAAATTTTCTCTGATAATGCTTTCTCTTTGTGTGCTCCTGGTGAACAGAAATGCAGCTAACTTTGTATATTAGTCTTATTTCCAGTCACTTTGTTATTATCGCTCCTATTATTTCTCCACTCTCCTGTTATTTCTAATAAAGTTGTACATTCTTTGGGATTTTTAAATAATACCATCTACTCAGAAATAGCAACTTGATTTACTTCTTCCCGAGCCTCATACCTCTGGTTTCTTGCTTTGTTTTATTGCACTGGTAGGTAAGGTACACTGATACATAGAGGATTAAAAATGGTAGTAGTTGAAATCCTTGACTTATTTCTCATATTGATGGGAAGGCTTCTAATGTTTCCCCATTTAGGATGATGTTAGTTTTATGTTTTCTTTCATCTTTCTCTTTTTGAGTGTCATGCAGGGTGGCATGTGGGGTGGTCTCAGCTCCCTCTCCCCACATAAAAATGCAGGATATGGTGAGGCCAAAAAGGAACACCCACAGAGCCATAGATAGGGGAGTCATACCACTATAGTCTCGCTGGCGGCTGGGTTGGAGACACAGGAAGCAGCAACCCTGGGTTGGAGACACACGATCCGCAACCCTCATTCTGCCGCTTGCAGGCTTGGCCACCATCTTCTTGCTAGCCCCCATTTTTTTGCTAACGTAGCCACAGCAGTTATATTAGTGGCCAATGGCTCACTGGTTACAGGTGACGACCAACTAGCCACAGCTGATGGCCATCCAATCACAGTTGATGGCCATTTACTACCTGAGCCAGCACCTTTCTATGTGAGGCCAAGAGCCTGGAAACTGCACTCCTGGCTCTGTCCCCACATTGAGATTTATGATTTTCCCTTCTACTCATAATTTACAAATAATTTGTATCATGAATAGGTATTTAACTTTATTACATGCTTCTGCATTTGTGGAGATGATTATATGATGTACTCTGTTGATCTACTAATGAATTAACGAATTACATTTATAGATCTTTGAAATATGGTGTGGGGAAAATCTGTCCATTTTGTTTACATTTTGAAAATTTTTGGTGCAATACTTTCTCATTTCCTTGAATGTATTCGTTTTAGTTAAGTTGTTTAAAATGTTTTCTTCTGATCTCTACATTGTCCATGATTTTTTCTGAGTTTATTTTTTTTATATATATTTCTGTCCATTAATAATTAAATGGGAAACACGGAAAGCTGTTCGTAAACTCTTTGGTTTGGGCTTAGTGACATATATTGTCTCTTCAAGAGACCTTCCCTGACTATCCAATTAAATGATAAACACCGAACCTACCTACCACTTTCTCTTCTTTTAACCCTGCTCCTTCCTTCTCTTACCCTGATTTGTTATTCTTTGGGGTCTTATCACTACCTGACATCATATTATATAAATATATTTAACCCGTTCTTTGTCTTTCTCTAGCACTAAAAGATAAGTTCCAAGAGAACAGGACTGTTTTGTTTACCACCACAGCTATTGCCTAAAATAATGCCTAATACATAAGTCAGTCACTACGTTTTTATTGAATTAACGAATGGTGAACTTTCCTCTAGAATGGTCAGATAAAAACACAACTCTTTCGTTAGGGTGTATCCAATTAAGAGTATCTAAAGATCTTTTCTCTTGGGCTGTAAGTTGCCACAGAGAACTCCCCAGTGTAATCCTGAGGAGTTTTAAGCCTGGCCTCCAGTGTTTTAAGACTCTGGCAAGGGGATGATTGAAGGTTCAACATGTAGAATTGCACCTGTTAATTCTCCTTTCGGTAAGGCCCTTCGTTGTCCCCTCAGCTGTGCCTGAGCGTGCCCCAGTCCAGAGCTTCTCTGATTCAAACTTCCTCATTCTTCTGGCCACAGGTGGACAGGGCCAATAGAAGGTCTAGATAGTTCTATCAGGTGTTCAGACAATCTATCTTTGGCAATCCTACTCCATTCCTGCCTTCAGATGTACCTGAGCGTGTCCAGGATTCTGCAGTATAAATGCATGTGCTTCCTCCACCAGCCAGCTCTGCAGGCATCTAGCAAATTGAGGTAGTTTGGTCAAATACCTCTCATCCATCTGCATTTTATCTTCCAAATTCTTTCCAAATGCTCTTCTGTGCTATTATTGTCTTCTTTTCCATTTTGTTTGTCCATGTTGGTTTATGCCTTCTTTCTAACTTTAATATTATTTTAATAGGATTTCAGAAGAAAGAGTAGATAAATACCTATGTTCAATATGTTGTGTTTAAATAGAAGTCTCAGGAAGTTTTTTACTATTTTTAATAATAGAAATATCTTCTCAAATAAAATCCTGTGCAGAAACTCTCTGACCCTCTGGTTCGGGAGGGTGGAAGGAGAAGAACAGGGGTACCCCTGCCCAGAAATGCTTCCCCATCATTTCCCTTTAATGCCACTCCACACGCTCCACCTTAAGTGCCCCTCACCACCATGCCGCCACTTTGGTGCCCCTCTCCATCCTTCCCCTACAGACCCCCGGGGCCCCCCTGAAATTCTTCTGGCAGAGCAAAACTTGGAAAATCACTGAGTCGTTTTTCCCCTTTGGAGACACAAATCTCTAAACACATATGTATTTCACAGTAGTTCAAAACAAGCTACACTTGTTGACTCACCATAAGGAAGATTATTTATACCCTGTTCTTTCAGATGTTTTTATCTGCACAGGCTGGGGTGCGATCACCCTCTGTGAGAACACGATGGCTTTTTGGATACCCCTTAGGATGATGATTAATAATGACACTTAATGTTTCTAAGAAATACCACTTTGTCCCTGTAAATTGAAAGGCTGCAAAGACTGCCATTCCCCCTCGTGAGTAATAATGTAGGAGAAAAGCCCTAGGAGCTATTCAGTTATAGTTGTGTAACCCATATTCCCCATCCCTATTAGAATTAATTTTTTTCTAATGTACTATAATCCTGACGTTCTTCGATTACCTCTTACTTAAAAAAGTACTTGAGAGGTGCTAGAACTTTGAGGTCAGCAATATCGTGCTCCAAAGTGTACCAGCGCACATGTGTTGAATTAGTTAAATCATCAGAACCAGGTTAATCTTACATGAATGTACTACTCTGACAAGCTCGGTACTTAATTTTAAAGGAGGCTGGGGACTTACTTGGCCCAGCAATGGATTCTGAAGTGCTGAGCTTACTTTTAAGGCAGGGCCTACGCAGGTAAGTGGGATCTTCGGCAAACTAATGGAGTTCTGTGTATGTATTTTAGAGGATGTGCATTTACCTGTAAAAATGAACTTCATACACATTATATGAGACACTCTGAAGTATCAGGAGGGTCTTCTGGGAAGATGGGTTGAAGCTGCTCCTGTGAGCTACATCCTTCTCGGTCGTCCTTTGGGTTTCAGCCCCACTGAATTTTCCTAATTGGTGCTATCTCCCAAAGCACTTTTTGAAACAGTGACAAGCTGTTAAATGTAAGCTAGGCTTACAATAATCCCATAAAGAGATTTCATGCCCACAACTGCAGCAAAAATATTTTTAATACCGCTTCATAATTCAACTAATTAAATTTGACTTATCCTGAAATGTGACAAATATAGGAAGTGCCATTTTTTCCTTCAAAGTTTGCTAATCTACACATAATCAGCCTTTTCGAACTGAGACTGTGTGACCTTTGTCATGTTTTTTCTGTTTAAAGACGTTTCAGCACAAAGTTTGTAAAAGCTTAAAAGGAAAGGAGAAAAATGAATTACTGACTTTTGATATAGGTTTCTAAGAAATATTAGGTATACTCATATTCTTGGGGGGAAAATCCATTTCTCTTACTACTTAGTATTATAATACTTTTTTATAAAATACTTTTATTGACCAAATTAATCTTGAATCAGCATTGATTATATTTTGGATTCTGAGTTGATATAACTTAGTTTTGTTAAAGTGATGGAAACTGGTTTGGCCACTATGAGAACACGAGACAGAGTGATCAGACATCCAGGAAATCTTTCCTTTTTCCAACATTCCAACCTGATCTGATATTGTAGAGAAAACTTTCTCTGGCTTCTCCGTTCTTCTTTTCTCAGAGTAATGACAAAATAAACCTGACTTTCACCTCTCTTCTTTACCCAAGGTAGATTTTATTTACATACATATAAATGCAATCTAATAGTCTTTTTCATAAAGCATGCAATGGGATGGTGTAACCTAAAATAGGCTATACTCTTCTCTCCAAATATTGTGAATATTAGAAAAAACAGAAATTCCCCAGAGAGCTTTTGAGCAGCTGGTTTGCATAACAATTACTGTTTATTTATCTCAACCATTCCAACATCCCCAAATCAACATTCATTTCTTTCTTATAGGTTGATTCTTGGTGAATGGCGGAGACAAGACCAATAATAGATGCCCACCACCTCCTGTTGTGTGTGGGTTGGGGCAGAGGGGCGCACCATAGCCCAGGGAGTCACATCAACTGGACAGATAATATTGACCTAGAGAGTCTTTAAAGAAATTGGATTCATAGGAGCTTTGAATATGAGGAACCGAGAATCTGTATGTATAATCTGCCATAAAATTACAGGTCGAACCAGCATCATGTTGGTAATAATTTTTATATAATTTCCTGGCAGAAGTAAGCAGAATAGTCATTTATACCCAGCACGGGTGAGGAAGGAGGTGGTTCTGCTTCATCACAATGAAACTTGCTTTCTGCGGCATTGTTTTGAAGTAATAGGTGCATACTGTCGCAACCTATTTGTAACATGCGATGTATCTTTTATATTTCATATTAGTCTCATATATATATATACTAATAATTTACTTAGAAATCCTTCATATTAGTAATTCCAAAGTACATGTCATTGCAAATGATGGTTTACACATTTTTTTCAAAAAACTATTTGAAAAGTCCTACAGAAAACCTATCATTTCTTTTATGTCCTCCAAGGGTTACCACTAATATTCTACAATATTACACAATTTTAAAACTGAAGCAAGATTTGAAGTGGCTCTTTTGAGGAGCGATAAGATTAAAATAGCAAAACAAATTTAATTATGTAAGCAATTCTTCTCTTTCACAAACCTGAAAGAAAAGCAAATTGGTATTTGAGAAATTTTCTTTGTCTAATAAATAGCCTCGCTTTACAATAATGCCAATGACCCCAGTTTAATTAGGTGCAATTAATTTTGTGCAAGCGAAATTTGACATCTTGCTAGAGGCATAACCAGCTGTACCCTGTCTTACGAATTTTTTTTTTTTAATCACCAATGAGAATTCATTGTCAGAGCTATTGCAAAAGGGTGGGAAGCAAACGGCCAGGGGGCTGCATATTATGTTTAAAAATGGCTCCAGTGGACAGCTGAATGTTTAATTAAAAGAGCTTCTAGGAATGATTTTTCATTGGTGCAGCATCTTTGAGAAGTTATCGTGACTTTATTACTGCAATTTGCACTCCCTTTGAACAGTGCGCCCACACACGTGTCTGGACATACACAGCTCATATGAAAACTGAGTTCCTTGAGAGTTTACAAAAGCATTCACTGCTGCTAGAAAACGCCCTCCCTGACTTCAGGTGAGCTGTGTCATCTGGAGGTTTAACACAACCCTTTTGTTCAACTTTATAAAATGTTCTATGCCCCTCAGATTATTCTCATTTACATGATCCCATGCATTAAAAACCCATGGAAGATATTTCCCAAAAAAAATCCACTGCCAATTAAATGGTGACACATGCCTCTTAACACTTAGAATTGTTATTTTAGTTATTGAAAGAGTCCTTTTAGGCTTATTTGGATATGCACTTTTATCACGTGTGTATTTTGTGCATTCAAAAAAAGAAAAAGTGAAATTTGTTGGTTAAGGTAGTCCGAAACCCTTTTCAGCATTGGAGTCCAATTCTCCGTTTTAACCACTTGCCCTCAGAGTTGTCAGTCTTTGCTTTTCCACACAGTGTCACCCTGTGTGTCTTCAGAAGATGCTTCCTTGTATCACCTTCTAAGCCACTGTCCCCGTCTGCAAGTTTTGGTGCTGGAGCCATCTTACCAGATGGCATGAACAGTCAACTACCAGAGCCAGCCCCTTCCTCAGTGGTCCTTAACTGGCTTGTTGGCCAGCAGGGTTACAGTTCAGTGGAGCAGTCCTTCCACTAGCTGCCTGGGTGGCGGAGTTCGTGGCACACATCCCGATTTTAAAGACGGCAAAGTATGCATAACCACGCTTCATAGAATCAGTGCAATTCAGTACATCTACTGTGTTCTTTTTAATGATTGCATAGACTACCGATGACCACAAATTAAACCATGAAAGAGAATGTCTTTGAGATAAAGCTTACAATGGAACCAAGCTTAAATGACAACCCCAACACTTTTTTTTAAACATGAACGCAAAAAGTGATGGAAAGCAGTAGTAATTCAGTGATCAAGAGATTCAAAGAATTTGCCATTTTCACACAATCCAGCCATACCCCTCAAAAATACATACGGACACTGACTCTCCAACTGCTATAATTTTACCCCAGCCCTGTGAACATTGTCACAGGTCTGGAAGGGGACGAGTGTTCCTTCAGCTCCAACAGCTGAAACTCATGAGCAGTTCAGGCAGATACAAATTTAAACTCCTTCTGGGCTGAGCAGAATAAATAGGCTGGCTTGAAAAATGCAATTAAATGTGTATCAGCTACTTTAGAATCTATAATCTATTGCAGGTCCCAGGAGGAAAATGGGGTTGAAACTGAGATGTCAACAGTTGAATCAAAAAGTCCATCCACAGAAATGTTCACTTCTTGCTGCCCTCCAAGGGCCCCCCCCACCCCACCCCCAGAACCCTGCCAAAAACAGAAGCCCAGCCTGACTCATACGTGAGTCATGGTTCCTGCATACACACCATCTGAGTCAGACACACAACCATCCTGTCCCACCTGTCACACATTTAATCCTACTCACCTTTTCTCCAACACATAAGTGCTGATCAGCTCTCCTATTTTCTCTCCTTTGCCTTTTTTAATTCCTGCTAAATGCCCACACATGGCAACTCAGAGGCACTCAAAAGAGAAAAATTCAAAGTCAATTTCTTCCACCAAAAAATATTTTGGTATTATTTCCTGCCACTTTTTCTGTGTATCTCTCTCCACATTTTTGTTTACAAAGTTGAAATCATTACTATACCTACTGTTTTATAGCCTTTTTTTCCACTTAATATATCAGGAACATTTTCCCATATTTATAATTATTCTTCTGTCATATATATTTGTACTAACTGCATAATGGCCCATCATATATGTCACCAAAATATACTTAATGAATCTCTGAAAGTGCCCTGGCCTCTCCAGAAAGACTCTCTAGTCCTAGAGGAAAATACCAGTTTTGTGACCTTGTATAATTTAACCTCCTTAGCCTTAGTTTTCTCATATGTAAAATGGAGGTCATAATACTTTATGTACATCTGAGGATAGGTAAATATATAAAGTGCCTAGCACATCGCAGATGCTCAAAAATGGTCACTTTTTATTTCAGAATGTAGATTGCTTACAAATCATTAGGCTTTAATTAAGATCAAAGTAAACCACATTTGTCGCCTAGGAGAGATGGCTGTTCTATTCCGTCATTATTCCAGTATCAGAAGAAGCCTCATTCTGGTCTTCAGTTCATGCTAGAAAATAGTTCTGGTGAAAATGCGTTTTTTCCAATGTTAAGATCCTATAATTACAAATTTAATTACATGTAAGTGGTCATTAGTGAAGGAACTGGACACTGATGGCGGAATCAGATCCAGCAGCTGTCTGAGGAATGCAAGTATTTATAGTTCTCTGGAGAATCAGATTAGGATACAGGGGCTGATGCTTCACCAGAGAAAAGCTGGTGAATCCGAATTCCCCTTTTCCATCCGTTTTTTATGTAGTAAGAAGATTCTTTGGCCATGTGGTGTGGGATGCCTACCAGTCATCATCATGTGAACATGTATAGATGGCAGGGTCCAGAACTAGCCTCAGGAAAGGGAGCAGGAAAAGAGAGTATGTGCAAGGGTGAGAGGAGAAAACCTAGCGAAGGCACCTTGGGAGCTGCCGTCCTCAACTTCAACTGAGGAAGCCAAATGCCTGAGTCCTGTAAGATGTGGGGTCAGGACAGGCCATAAAGAGACATAACACGCCCCTTTCCCCACCTCCTCTCTGTGGCACATAGTTTAGAACTACCCTTAACTTCTCGGGGCACATAACTGCCGGAGGTCTGGCTTCCCATCCCTCCCCTGCATTTATTTCCATTGCCCCAAATTCACCAGGACCTTCTTTCTTCTTCCCTTCCCTGCTCATTCACTCTTCGTGGAGTACACCTTACTTACTAATTCATGTCCAGGTAGTAAAAGTGTTTCTTTTCTCACCTGTAAGATAGGGAGTATCTGCTAAGTGGTGGTTTTTGTGTTTGTTTTTGTTTTTGTTTTCTTCCAATGCCCTATCTAGTCCCATTTGCCCTACATACTCCTATACGTTGCTGTTTATACATTGTGATTTGATGATCCAAGCATTGGTACCTGTTAGAAGACCTGATTTCTGTTATTCTTGGTTCAACTACTACTATGCATCCACTTAATAAAAGGGTCATGAACTATAAATAAAATAGGGACCAGCAAGAAACATAGGTGAGTAAAGTAGGGCTGTAGCAAACTAGAAAATCTGTGCCCTGGCCAGAGGGGACAGCTGCGCAGTACCAGCGTGTTCCTGCCTGGAGTTTGCAGAGATGTTATTGCCTGGTCATCAAATGAATGAGTGGATGGACAGTTAAACGTCCCTTTTCTCTCGAGTATCCTTGATAGGTCTTCTGTGTGTGTGATGATAAATGTTGGAACAGTGATATTCTGACCTGTTCTATGAATACCACTCCTTTTAAAATGTCAGATTATTATCCCATGTATCACACAGCCCATAGCAAAGAAAGTTAACACAGTCCCACTAAAGTAAAATAAGAAATAGTGTATTTTCTTAACAAATATTGAGAAGCAACTACTTTGCCTTTCCCTTTTTTTTTTTTTTTTGTAATAGTAATAGGTATTTCTATAACTCTCATGGTAAATGTCAATATGAAACAGTCAGCAGGGATAAAAAGAGGAAGGGGCCGTGTTTAGGGGATGGAAAAAAACTATTTTACAATCTTTCAACCTACCTCAGCACATTCCATAGAGACACCGACACACATGTGATCACATACTAGAACTTACCCGAACTTATCCAAACCTCAGTTGTTCTCCCATTCTTTCTTCACGACAAATCCTTAGAAAAATGAAATGTGTTTACAGCTACCCTTGGGTAAATACAACCCACATTTTATGTTCCTTCCCCTTTGAAATTCTCACGGAACAGAAAAAGATATGGTATAAAAATATGGTTGATTATTCATTATAAAGAAAGGCTTTGAATAATGCATCAAAGATCCATTAAAATAAATGGGAAGAATATATTTTAACAGCCCTTTCAGAAACTAGTTGGGGATATTGAGTAACAAATGGCACAGCAGGGCCCGTGGTTCTCACAGTCACGCTGGTTGTAGACAATGCGTAAGGCATGTCTGAAACGCCGACGCCTATGGGACGCTCCTTCTCACTGTGTTTCTTAAGGAAACCACACAATTGTCTTGAAATTATCAGTAACTACAGGAGGTATCTGCCCTTTAAAATTATATTGCCATCATAGGCAGGATCTAATAAATCCAACCTTAAGGTTCAGTGTAATATGGGGGAAAGCCCCTGGATTCCAAACCCAGAGGTCCAGCCTGTCGTCTCTTGCTTTGGGACTCTGTACCAATTATCTGTTGCCACAGCGCTGATGTGTAATCAAAACCCACCCACATCAATGGCAGACAACGGTAAGCTCTGAGTTCTGCTTAGAAGCCCTTATAGGGCAGATGAGCCGTTCTGCTGATCAGAGCTTGGCTCACATGGGCTTGCTCGTGTGTCTGAGGTCAGCTGCAGGTTGGTGAGGTCCCGGTATCGCTCTTGGCTAAGCTCTGTCATGTGTCCCCAGCTTCAGTTGGGACAACTGCTGATTGAGCTCTGTGCTATGAAGTCACTCATCTGCCAGCAGGCTAGCCTACGGAGTGGCAGGATTGCCTGACAGGAGACTTGGAACTGGAACAAAGACACTTCTGCATTCTGTTGGCAAGACAAGTGAGGGGTCCCGCCCAGGGGTAAGGAAATAGACTCCACATCTTGATGGAAGAAGCTGCAAAGTCCTATTACCGAGGGGGCAGATACCCGGAGGGGAAGAATGGGGCCTATTTTTAGAATCAGGCTGTCACCGCTCTGGTCCAATTCATTTGACTTCTCTGGGTAACTATTACCTTGCCTGTGATCCACAGGTGGTTGTTCAGCCCAAGGAGAGAATGTAAGTGAACATACTTTTAAACTCAAATTCAGTGCACTACTTCAAGTGACGTTAACTAAGGGGTAATGCAGGGGGTAAAACCAAACCATTTGAAACATTTATATGAAGATGCTGGTGGTCCGGTCCACGCTGGTACTGGGAGATTTCCATTTCTAAAATCAGAAAACACCAAAGAGTTCTGGAGTTCAGATCTGGCCTCACATTATTGCAATCACAGTGACCACACCAAGGCCAAGGGCAGAGGCCGAGTCACGGTGGCTCCTGCACCCCCAGAAGTCACAGCGACCCTTGGGACCATCACATTGTTTGTCTCAGGAAATCAACTGGTCCTGTCCTTGTATTTTGTAAAAAGTCTTATCTTTCTACCACATCACATTACCTCTTGGCTAAGTTTTTGAGATATCCTCTTAATAGTTAAGAACTTTTCATCCCTGCCATCCTCTCAGTTCTGTGCATGTTTTAGTCATACCCCTGGTTAACAGTAGTTGGAGGTCAACACAAAGCGTTTCTAACAATCTTCCGCAGCATAAATGCCAAGCAGATGTGGGTGCTGAACAAACACCCGACTCTTGCCTTCCCACTTCTGGCCAACAGGCATTGTCACTCAGAAAGCCACTTCCGTTCACACTGGGATGTCCGGAAGGCAGTCTTTGTCTCTTCATTTTTCTGAGCAGTCTCCATCCAGAACACTCTTTTTCTAGACCCTCGGGATTTCCTGTCAGTATCTCTGGGCAGCAGTGTGGTTTTTCTTTTTCTTTTTTTTTTTTTTTTAAGGTATGGGGTTTCTTTTCTTCTTCTTCTTTTTTTTTTTTTTAACTTTTATTTATTTTAAGTGTGTTTTTCCAGGACCCATCAGCTCCAAGTCAAGTAGTTGTTTCAGTCCAGCAGTGTGGTTTTTCATTGCTGCCTAAGGAGAAGAGGTTTCTGGGAGAACCAGAACTAAAATCCACGGGCATGACAGATTAATGTTAAGCAGCCTTTTGGAGGCAACTCTCTACTAAATGCCATTTGAAACACCAAGTAACCTTGACTTGGAGACTTTAAATTATATTGCTAATTAACATGATGAGGAATCATGTTGTGTTTTCACCTCAGACTACGCTTGAGAGATCCAGACACATTAGACCCCGGCAGCCTGGATTTCCAGACTGTGTGTGCACAGCGGTGTGAGCGTCAGAGGCCAGGGACTTCCAGTTTGCAGGAGTAAGCCTCAGGATAGCAAGGCCGCTGCAGGGCAGGGAGGGGCCGGAACAGGCCTTCTCTAACTTGACCCTGTGTCACAGAGGCCTCAGGCAGCACCCGGTGGCCCTGTTCACCCCACAGCCAGGCCGCTGTTTGAGAGCTGTGGTTGTGTCTCCCCAAAGCTGCCTTCATCTTAAAACCCGCTTAAAGGCTCAAGGCGAACAAATCCTTTTTGAAACCTGAGTCTGTTTTAAGATATCTTTACAAAAATCCCCTCTGAACCATTAGCTGTTATGTCATATAATGTCCTTTTCCTAAGAGTAACATTCTTGGTGATTACCGCTATAAGGAATTGTAAGTCTCACCCTGTACGAAGCTCTGTTCCGTTTCCCACGGTGATAATGTGGTACTAAGGCGATTTTCTGAATTTCTACCTGAGGTGTTTTTTTCATCTCACTCTGACTACTAAATCCTCCCACACACCCTTTTTCCCTTTGCCTTTCCTGAATTAGAAACGCTCTGCGGGATGGTTGATTTAGGTCTGAGCTGAGTCTGGGCACAAAGTCGGCTTTGGGGCAGACCAACAAAACGTATGACTAAACTTTGTTCAGAATATATTATCTTTGGACGTTTTAAACCTTATTTTGTATTGGTATCATGGGTTATTTTATATTTTTACATCTGCGTATCCATTGGCCAGATACTTCTTTTCAATAAATAGAAAATGCTACATAATCTTAGATTCAAATTAGGTTTAGTTTAAAATGTCTTTTTATTTTAAAATATGCCTTTAAGATATGTCTGTTTTTTAATTTGTAGTTTTATTTCCCATTGTCTTCCAACCCATAGATCTTGAGTTTTATTAATATTGGGTTCATGTTGGGTGTTTTTTTGTTGTTGTTGTTTTTTAACAACTACAGATAATAAATTTTAAAACTTAATTTGTGTGGGATCAAAGGGCAACCTGAACTTACTAGATTTTTCCAGGAGAACAATTCCAGTGAAAGAAAGTTAAAAGGAGACAAATTCCAGCTCAATAAAAGTCCAAGCTGTCTAACAGTTAAAGACAGCTCCAGGACGCTTTCTCAGAAACCTGAGCGTGCCTCAGGGAATTGCTGTGACCAGGTGAGCTATTCAAGTAGGTGACTTTAGAGGTCCCTTTTACAAATCCTGTGTCCCTTTGTCTAGGCTTTCAGGAAGTAGAGAAAGGAGGGTAATGAACCTGTACAGAGCACCTGCTCTATGCCCAGCTCTGAACTAACCCTTTTTATCCTTGTACAAAATACTGAATTATTCACCCCATTTTACAGATGAGGAAACTGAGGGTTATAGAGTAATATGCCTAGGCAAAGAAATGAGTCCGACAGACTCCAAGCACCCTGAGCTGATTGCAGCAGAACCTGTTGCCTTATGCGCCCAGCCCTGGGCCCTGCTCTCCTGCCTGCACAGGATGACTGGAAAGGAACAGAAATGGGCCTACTGAGGGAAAGGCTGCGTTTCCTTACTGGGCAAATAAGCTGGGACTTGAAGTAATTCTAGAAGTGAGCAACAGGTGGCAGTACATACACGTAACAAAGATGGTGCCTGTGTTGAATCAATAGATTTTCTGGGTTCTGTATCATTTTCAAAGAAGCATTTTGTATGTGTCATCTGAGCAATTTGTACAGAGCATCCCTAGCTATTCAAATAAAAAAAAACTCAAATATAAATGTCAACTATCAGAGGAGCTCTTTGCATTCTCCCTGTGACAGTACTAAGGCGTGAGCAAGTCAGCATCTGCTGTCCTAAACCTGACTTAGGAGCATAAGCTTCCTCATGATCCCTTACTGCTGAGAAGCCTCCTTTTGCCTTTTCTTTCTCTAATCTTACTGGCGCTACTAGGGGTGCTTAAGAAAATTACTTGTTTAAAAACTCTCCGTCACCAAACATTCATGAAATGTGTTCAACCTCAAAAGAAGGTTAGGACAAAGAATTGGATCCGCCGTCTGGCCTAGGGGTGTAACAAGTACACAGCCGGGTGACCCTTTGCGACCACACTTCCAGCAACGTGACTCCTGAAGCCTTAGGATTTGCCACAAACATGATGAGCTCCCAAGAAATCTCCACCTCTGAGGCTCTGTGTGCATGAGGCAGCCTGTAGAACCTCGCTGTATTCGAAGGGTGTGCCTTTCTGACGGGCTTTGGGGTTTCCCTAAGTTTCTCTAGGGTGGACCTGTGGTGTATGTTTTTTCCTTAATGACATAAATGAGCTCCCTCGGTTGGCTTTTGGCAACTGCCTTAAATAAAATTTTCCTTCAGATGACCCTATTCTGTCTATTGGCGGCGGGGGTGGGGGGACGGGGAGAAAGAGTCTTCAGAGAGCTGTGACCCCGGGATGCTGGCTCTAGTGTTGTCCCCATGGGAAAGGACACTAGATGACACCATGCAGCGTTATTTGGCTGAGGACCCCATTCATCATCATCGACAGGAATGTAAACCCAATGACTCGACACATTTTTATTGGGTACCAACTGTGTATTTGGTATTGTGCTGGGTGCTGTAATATGTGGCCTTAAATTATTTTTCACTTAACGTGAAATCAGTGCGGAAAAAAACTAATGCAGTATTAGTAAAAGTTATTATTTTATCATTTACCAAGTTACCATTATTTTTCTCTGGCGGAAGTTATCATTTAGGAGTTAAGAGTAGCGTTGGTCATGCACTTCTCCATGTAAAGAACCCATACACCTACGTTTTAGTAGCAGTATTGGGTGCAGCCACATAACCAATAGCTGAGTGGAATCGGTGACCTGTTTGCTTCTGCCCAGCCTGCAGAGTGGGATGAACCTGCAGATATGCTTTGTCAATGACAGCGGCAGTGACAAAGACAGCGACGCCGATGACAGTAAGACCGAAACCAGCCTGGACACCCCCTTGTCGCCCATGGTGAGTCCCAAAGCTGCCACTGAAGCCCCGTGTGCGTGCTTTCCTGCTCATGGAGCTTCTTCTCTGTTGTTTGGTGAGCAAACATTGCAGCGATTTGAAAAGAGAAATGTCTCTGCATTTTTTAACATGGCATGCTCCTAAAATTTGGCAGTGACTGAAACATCAAAACCATGATACAACAAGGGTACATAAGCTCTGTTCAAGTTAGCAACTACTTTTATATTAAACCACAAGAGAAATCACCTGTGCCCTAAAGAATTCTGAAGGAAAATATGCTAAATACCAATTCTTCCCCACTGGGTATAGAAATATGAACACAGAATAGCAGTAGGACACATTATAAAAGGCCGGGGGTGGGGGGCAGGGCAGGTGGGAAGGCTAGTGCCTAGAGCTGTTGCTCAGAGAAACCAGCAAGACAGTGTGTTGCATTCCTTACTCATTCCTTACACACACATTCGAAAAGGTGGCTTACTGATCATGGGTGCTTGTTTCCAAAATTCTTTCCGCTCTGTGTGGTCTGTCTATCAGCTTTCTCCCTAACCATTCATGTTTTCTTACCAAGGAAACTGTGTTGGTCATTGGATACCAGAGATCCTGTCCACTCTAGAAAGCAACACAACACCTTAACTCTGAGTTAAATATTCTGCTGTGTCTGGTCACTTCAGCAAAGTTTTGAGACTAAAAATGAAAAGAAAAAAAAAAAGTCTCCAGTTTGTCATAAATATATTCTCCCTGTTATTTATTGTGCTATTCTTTATGCTACAATCAGAGTCTATTATTGACACTGAGGAAATAGGCTCCCTGTATTAATGTGACTTGAGGTTGGTACAGAGACAAGCTGAGTCGATGGAGGGAACTCTCAAAGAGGGCTCGGGGAATGCGATAGCCCGTCTCCCCAGAGGGTACCTGACATGGAAAGCTCAAGGCTCCTCTTTTTCCCTTCGCAGAGCAAACAGAGTTCTTCCTATTCTGACAGAGACACTACTGAAGAGGAATCTGAATCCATCGATGATATGGATTTCCTCACAAGGCAAAAGAAATTACAAGCCGAAGCCAAAATGGCCCTCGCCATGGCCAAACCAATGGCCAAAATGCAAGTAGAAGTGGAAAAACAGAACAGGAAAAAGTCTCCCGTCGCTGATCTCGTAAGCAGCAAATGCTGAAATGCAAGCGAGTGTTTGGTGGCTGCAAAAGGTTGACGCTGTCCTAAGTCCTTTACCAGAATTATGCAAACTTGGGTTTCTCCAAGGCAGTTTATAAAAAGTACTGTCATTGAGAAATATTTAAGTTTGTTTCTTTTTCCTTTCCATTGTATCACTGAAAGATACATAAGCAACAGATTTCACAAAAGTAACCTTTGCTCTTGATTCATGTCTACTATATTTCTTAGGGGCAATATTAGCTGTCATGGGAATATTTAAAGTCCTTTAAAGCAACCTCAGTTTAAGAACCTATTGGTTGTGTCAAACTCACTATTACTATAGCCCTGTTTCAACAAAGACAGTATAGCATAGTGGATAAGAACCTTGCACTTTGGATTTGCACAGCTCTGCCACTGACCTGCTGTGGGGCTCTGAGCAAGTTACATAAGTCTCAGTTTTCTCATCTATGAAATGGGAATAATAAGGATACCTATGTCAGAGCACAATAGTGAGAATTCAGTGAACAGAGTATTCAACGCACATAGCACAATGCTTGTAGCATGGTATAAATTAATAAATAGCTGCTATTAATTTTATCCAGGTCATTAATATTATTTGAGTTCCCCAGTAATTCATTTGTGGAAATAATAATTGACTCCCGGTTGTCACAGCATGTGTTAAGAACCAGTCCAAAAGCTTTTGATTTGAGAAGTGTAGCTTCTGAGGCCAGCGGTGTTTTAGACAATGTGGTGTGGAATGCCTCGCATTGGGAAAGTCAGACTGGGAAAGCTTTTAAGCCCAGACTTGAATGGAAGTGGGTGAGTGAAGGTGGGTCTTTTAGGAATGAAAAACTGGGTCTTATGTTCAGTGTACGTGCTGCGCGCTTCTTACCTCCATTTCTCCTCCTCTGGACCTGCAGCTGCCACACATGCCTCATATAAGCGAATGCTTGATGAAAAGAAGTTTAAAGCCCACAGACCTGAGAGACATGACTATTGGGCAGCTACAAGTGATAGTCAACGACCTCCATTCCCAGATAGAGAGTAAGTGTGGGTGGTGCTTGAACATGGGATGTTAAATGTAAAACAGAACGGGATAGTACCACTTCCTGTGATTCAGTTTCTTTGTACACATTTTATTGGGTTCCTCCTGTGTGCTTGCAAGGAAAGGAAGAGAATCTCAAGGTCCCCTGTCTCTCTTTATTTATATTTTTTTATTACTTTGAAATATTCAGAACTTTAAGAGGTGTTCAAGGTGTACAGAGGTTATAGGTCCTTTTTATTCATCTTAAATCGCCAGCTCCTAGCGAGTGCCTAGCATGTATTTGCCCTGCGACATCTGTTTCTAGTACAATTTAGTAGTTACAAGTCATTTGTTCTACAATTATACCCTCAACTTTACTTGTATATACATTCAATTTTAGGTCATCAAATCAAAGTCGACTTATCTTGTGGTACACCAGGTAGTGAAAATATATGTGATCAATACATGAAAATTACAGAATGACAAAATACGGGCCTCTTCCCCCAGAATAACTGAAGTGTGCAGAGCGGTGGTGAGTTAGTGGCAATCATGTGAGCTGATTGGCTGAATGAAAGAGAGAACATACTCGCGTGGGCAGTGTGGTTAGGCCAGATGGACCCTCAAGCCCTCTGCCATGTATGATTTGATAAAATCTTATGGACTTACAGGTGAAACCACCTCAGACTCATGCAAACCAAATGCATTCAAACAAACCAACTACCAAAAGCATTTAAGAGCCAAGTGGAGAAATTTGAACACCAACTAAACGTTTTATTAAGTATTTATTTATTTATTTCGGTACGATAAAGTCGTTGTGGCGTTATTTTTTTTTAAGAGCCCTGTCTTTAGAGATACGTACTAAAGCACTGACAGATGAAATACTATGATGTCTAGAGTTTGCTTTAAAATAATCCAGTAGGGGAAGGGGAGATGGATGAATCAAGTTTGGCCACGAGTTGATAATTGTTGAAGGTAGTTGGATGCACGGGGCATGGCAGTTCTCAAACTGTTCTCTTTGGTTTTGTATCAGTTTGAAATTTTCCATAATAAAAAGTTAAAAACGTCATGCACTAGGCAGGCATTCTATTGGATACTAGTATAAAAAGCTAGCCAAAGAACACATTGGAAAAAATAAAATTGGACATATTCAGTGTCAAGTTAATACAGTCAGCATTGTTTTAAAACAAAGAGACAGAGTTTAACATTTTAATTAAGAAACCATAGAGTCACAGGATTTTTGTCTTAATTCTCCTACGTTGTAATTTTAGTTGAGAATAAATTCCTAGGAGTGTTATTCTTTCAAGTGATATTTTACCACTGAAACACCTTTCTTGACTTTTAAAAAATAAAACTGGTATCTCGTCCTTTTCAGGAGTAGATGAAGTTTTTTAGACCTCTTTGTGTGATTTTTTTTTTTCTTCTCTCTTTCTTAAATTGGAAACTAGTCTGAACTAAAGGCAGGCAGATTTATCATTTGAAGTCAGGCTCTCTAAAAGCATTTCCAAGGAGGACCTTGCAGAATACCCACTTCCTTCCTTTGGTTTCCAGGCCCAGAGCTCTTGCTAAATGAATGCTCTCTTCCACGGGTCCATGGGTCCAGACCTAGAAGCTTTCATTCTTAGCTAAACTGAGGGGTAAAAAGCAAGAGGGAGCCGCTTGCTTGTTCATAGTTTTCAGGAGGATTAAAAATGTTTCCACCTATTTTATTCCCAGTATAAATCTTAAGGATGTTTGCCTTGGCAACCATTGTCCAGAGATTGCAGGGGTTGTGTCAGATCTTACACACCTGGCTTTCCAATATGTTTAGCGAATACTTTTTCCTAGAAAAACCTGCGCGTGACACCGCTCCTTCCCTAGCCTAGGCTGCATCCCTGAGGCACCATGCTTTCCAGCGGGGCACCTGGCGTAGCTGTCTGTCAGCGTGGCCGGAGCAGCCTGAAGACGAGCCGTGGGACACCTAACGATCCCCAGACTTTTTGCTCACGTTTCTTTGAAACAAAACCCCGCGTTTTCTAACAGGCTATTTTCCTAATAGTTAACAATGTCTTTCCCCACTTAGATGTGAATGTATTTAGAAATGCTTTGTACTCCTTTTCTTCCAACACTCCTATAATGGCACAAACGAGTCATGTTCTCAAATTGACGGCTTCTCCTGAGCTTCTGAGAAGCTAGTATAAGAATTCTAAATTTCAACAAAAATAGCTTTCCGATTATGTTTAACTATATATATATATATATGTAGGTAGGTGTCTGTGGTACATGTATAATGGTCCATAGTTACTCCTTCTGACTTGGATTTAGTCTTAACTATTTTTAAACGCTCTCTTCACCCCAGGCTTGAATGAAGAGCTGGTCCAGCTGCTCCTCATCCGAGATGAGCTGCACACGGAACAGGACGCCATGCTAGTGGACATCGAAGACTTGACCAGGTCAGTGATGCTTTGCCTTTTCCAAAGAAAGAAAGAAGCTTGGGATGGTCTGAAGTTTAAGAATTCGGGCATTTAAGAATTGAGCAAGCTCTAGAGAACTTCCATGAGTAATTCACCTAATCTCTGCTGGTGTCAGCTGTTTAAGTGGAGGGGAAGTGGCCCAAACTGCCTTCTAAATGCATTGCTTTTCCACAAGGAGCTTTTCCTCTCCTTGCGATGGAGCGTCAGGGCATTAGCATGTCTTACGGCCCACACAGGTCAGGTCA